>NC_081320.1:20832500-22082500 GCF_026419965.1 Kogia breviceps
TAGGACATTGCATCAGATGTTTATATATGTATCTTCCAAATTATTAATTTGGGGAACATGTTTCTGTATAAAATCTTAATATTTAATTAAGGTATCAGCTTTATGTCAAGTATCATACTAGGTACAATGCATTGGATTTACTTCACATAATTAAATTCTGCTGGATACTTTTGCACCTGTCAGTGAAATTGTTCTTAGAGAAAAACTGACTTCTCTTCATTGGGTCTATGTACTTTAAACCTACTTTGATTTAAAAGACAGAGCTTTGAGTGTTTAATTAAATGCATTAAAATATTGAATGACTCTTGAATTTTGATGAAGATTGAAAACTATTGTTGGATAATATATACATAAAGTTTAAGAAGGTTAAAATTCATCATGCAGACAAGACAGATTACAAAATTAGAGATTTGTCAAAGATATCTTTTTAATAATATTCTGTGAAAATTGTCTTCATAGACTATAGAATCCCTTATTTTTCTTCTTTTAGAAGGATTAAGCAGGATAAAGATAGTTGTCAAGCACTTTCTTTTCTTATGGACATTTAATCATATAGAGGTCTTAAATTTCTTTAGCACTTTATTATTTTCTAATTGCCTGCAAAGCTCTTAATTAATTATGTTCAAAAAAGTGTTTTAGTAGACATCTTTGATTTCATAGGCAAGGAAATCGGCACAGAGAAGACAAACTCTCTGCTTTGTACCATAATGCCAGGCTGTAGATATCAGTAGGATATATTTTAGTCAGGGATAGACCCTTATGAGCTCACCCTTTAATAGTTATTCAAGAGTCTGCATTTAGCTGTTGACATAATAGATTCTGGCATACATTCTGCTGCTTATTTAGATAAATGGACATTGTACATGTCTGACTAAGAGAGCAGAAATAGAGTGGAGAAATATCCTTCTTCCTTACATTCCAGAGTGAACATTCAAAGTGCTGTGCCAAGAAATCTAATCAAAGTTGAAATCCAGCCGCTCACATAGATCCACTCAGATATACAGATCCGCTTGAAAATGGATCAGTCTAGGTCAGGTCGGAAAAATGAGTCTCACTCCAATTACTTCAATAGATGGTATAAATGAAACTAGTAACTAAAAGTCTTTTAAGATCTCAGTATCCAACAACAACAACAACAAAAGATAATGTAATTCAAATTAACAATAGTAGTTCCTACCTTTCCAGGGATGGAAGAACAAGAGGAACGAGTATTACTAAAACCTCCAATCTCTGGTCAGTTAGATGGAGTTGAAAAATCTAGGGCTTCCAGTGAGAGCCTTGTCCATGGAAGAAAATAATCTTTATGTCTGGGGTTGGGTGGTGGGGGTGGGCAGAGGCTCAAACACAGTGGAAATGTAGACAATGCCAACAGATTCAGACCAAAACAGAGAGTGAGGGCATGAAATCCCTATCTTCCAGTCTCTCACTTATCACCTAATTTTAAAAAAAATATGCAAAGGTGCCAGGAAAATGTAATTTGCAACAATATGGGACAGAATCGAGGAAGTACAGTAAGTCGATGTGAAAACAATGGGCACAGAAAAGGGTATATTATTGTGTATAATCTAAGAATTATGGTCCACTCTGTAATAAGTATTATGTACAGGAATTCTTTCAAGTAGTGTTTGGGTAATCTATTAATTTTTCTTGTTTGAATTACATTTATGCTTTGTATAGGCAGAAGGAATATTTTTTGCTCTATCCAGGAATTACTGCATTCTTAGGAGATAACCGTATAGCTAAAGTATGATTTGGTCAATTAGCTGTAATTTAGAACCTTAATCAGTAGTTCATCAGTGGATGATTGGAAGTTCTGCCATAGGAGACCCAGATGTTAGAGCTTGTGGTTCATCTTCAACTATCTTCCTAAAAAACTATGACAGTAACAATTAGAGGGAGAGAGAGAAAAAGAAAGAGGGTAAATAATAGAATAATAAATAAAAAATATAATGAATTTTGTGAATTGCATAGGAGAAAT
Source organism: Kogia breviceps (assembly GCF_026419965.1). Taxonomy (NCBI): domain Eukaryota; kingdom Metazoa; phylum Chordata; class Mammalia; order Artiodactyla; family Physeteridae; genus Kogia; species Kogia breviceps. The sequence goes on from NC_081320.1 coordinate 20,834,479, forward strand.
ATAAACATATAATTCTACATTTGAATGTGAGCAAAGCAAAAGATAGAGAACAAACACTAGATAATTTGTAGAATTTCTTCATCTCAGTTTCTGTGTTTTGGTGAAATGACATAACCAAAGATACAGGATATTTTTTTTAAGATCGATTAAAAAGATGGGGTAAAAAATTTTACCAAAAGAGTTAAATGTCAGGTAACTATGTAAATGATCTTCAAACTGTGAGTTGTAATCTATTCATAGACCTGAAACTAAGTTAGTGGGTCAAATGAATAAAACAGAATAAGTAAAATAAGAGAAATTTCTCCTAACAAGGATAAATATTATTTTGCATAACTTGTGTGTGTGTGTGTGTGTGTGTGTGTGTGTGTGTGTGTGTGTACTCTAATGATATAAAATCTATTTTCCACTGTGGGCCATGTTCTAAAAATTTTGAAAATCACTTTCTTGGACCATGTCTCTATGTATAACTTGCACAATTTTGATTGAATTGGATAATGATGTAATAGCAATATTCTTGTGAACAAGTGGTAAATTGTCTGGAATTTTTTGTCAATTAATTCATTTTAATTACCTTATTTTATTACTATTTGCATCATTTCATATTAGTGGCCTTCTCCCATAGTGTTTCACCTTGAAAGTAACTGTAATTTATTTCAGATTTAATTGAGATCATTTGAAACATAGGAGTGTTTGAGGAATAATATTTCAAGCAACTATCGTCAAATGTTCATATAATTTTAAGTTTTAATTCAGAACTAAGTTAAGAGGAGTAAGTGGGAGGATGAGCTTTAGAACCAGGGATACCTGGGTTCAAATATTGACACTTACTATATTTTATTTAACCTTGGACAAATTATTTTAATTTTCTGAGCCTTGATTGAAATATATGTATAAATATATATGTGTTTTCAAATAGTTTGACTTTTATGTAATGTCTCACCACTAAATCTAACTTCATGAGTGGCATTCAGGTCACAGAGGACACCAGAGCCTTTGCACTTTTTGATGGAGTCTTCAGTAAAAAAAAAAAAAAAATACAAGAAAGAAAGAGAAAGGAAGAAAGGAAGGAAAGAAGGAAGGAAAATAGAAGAAAGAAAAGAAAAGAAATAGAGTCAAATCTCTTCCTTCTGTTTACTGGGTAGTGTTATACTATCTGCTGTTGAGGAGAGGATGCCCAGCTATTTAGGAAATACTGTTCTAACATGGGAATTTCAAGGCAGAATAAGGTTAAGAAGTAAAAAAGCAAACAAGGAAAAATTTTCCTCATAGAAAAAAATTTGATTGGGTACTTGACAAGAATTTTACTGCAACACACAGAGATAGGACCCTAGCTATGATATTAAGACAGAAGGATCATGTAAGAATTAAAAGTATTATTTGGGCTAATGACAGCTATGTTGTTTGTCCACAGGTATCCTGTATTTTGTTTCAGATGGCAATAAGCAGTAGAGATGTAGAAATTTAGTGCTCCATGTCTTAGTAATGAGCCTTAAAGACAATCCCATAAACTATCAAGCAAGACTCCCAAAGAAAATAGTATTTTGTAAAGACTTTTTCTTTTTTTTTAATTGGTCACCAAATTATCCATAAAATAGTTGAGATTTACAGACCTTAGATATAAGGCTAACTACAACTTGTTTATAATAGAGTAGCTTGAATTAAGATGTACATACACTATATATATGTTTGTGTGTGTGTGTATATATATATATATATATATATATGATTGTATTCAATAATCTGCTGGAGCTGGCTTATACTGGCTCATAAGAACCAATTTTTTAAAATTTTCAAAAAAAATCAAACTGTTAAAATTAAAATGCATAAATACACATTTTAATATGATATTTTAAGTGGCTAATTCTGAAAATACTCAAACTTATTCCTATTTTACTACATGTTACTATTATCTATACTCTTGAGATTATATATGCTATTGTTTCAGTATGCTATAAATAAAATATGATATGCTACTGCTTATTTTTCCCCAATGTTCAGTGATATACTGTTAGCTTGAAATCAACATTGCTGGGCATAGTTACACCACAGAAATGGCAAATACTACATAATCAGGGTGTGTTTTTTTTTTAAATGAGTCAGTTGTTATATAATTGCCATCATACCAATGGATTTTTGTCAGCAGATTTCAAAAAGTATTGGTGACTTGCATTTGTCTAGGAAACCCCAAACCAGAAATATCTAGCTATTTCAATTTCATTATCATGCTACCCTACATATCATCAGATCAGGGGACCTTAGCCCCTTTAGAGGGAAGATGAAAAGACTATTTTTCTAGAACACCTAAAGGCCACAGTATATGTGCCTATCTCATTCCACTGCCTGAGAACAACTGAGAACAGGCTTTACTTCTTTATATAAGACAAGAATAACACAACATCTAAGAGACAACATCAATAATTCTTGAAGCAATAAATATAAAACTCATCTGCCACATATAGTGTACATAAACTTAGTTCCTGTCCTTTGAAAACTTTTTCTTCTATCAAAATGAATTTGTGTTTCTTTAAGTTGAATAATTTACTCTTGCACAATTTCATCTGAGACACAGATCAACATGTTGTGCAAGGGAGATTTCCCCTAAATCATTGTTGATCTATGAATACATTTTTCCTTTTACTCCTCCAACCTTCACTTGCAAACTTTCACTACAAACAATAACTTTGTCCTAATGCTGAAATTTACTGAAAAGACCAATGTGTAACGAAGTAAAAAAAAAAAAAAAAAATCATGAAACTGTACGGACTCTATTGACAGCTTCATAACAAAGTACAGAACACATTAATTTTTTAAGCTGGCTAAAGTTCTACTCCTGCATCAAAAGGGAATTCATATATAGGGGTTTTCTGACTATTGAGATGGATGTAAAAACTGTGCATTACTGGGATATAGTGAAAAGTTAATTTTTTTCTTCTTTTTCTTTTTCAAGCTAGAAGGTCAAAGAAACAGAATTACTGGTATAATTGTGGAAGAAACATCCTGTGTCAAACTACTTGCTGTGTCCTCTATGGATACATATTTAATGCAGTTTATTCTTTTATAATTTCTGTGGAAAATGTATATATATAATAGTGAAGTGAAAGAGCTTTGAGAATCCATCTGGTTCAACTGAAGTATTCTTGCAGATAACCTTTTTTTCTATTAAGATGTATAGCCTGTTATCTTCCTGGAGATGCTGTTATATTTCTTCTATAAAGACAGGCAGGTAAGAACTTCATAAAAGTACCTGATATAAATGTCTTCCACATTAATTTAAATCTTCTCCATGGATATGGAGAAGTGATGATTATTGCCTAATAAGCCCTCTACTTATAGGCCAAACTAATCAGTTCACACTGGATCTTTCTCTTCTGTAGCTTAAAAGGCCCCAGTAGAATTAAAGTTTGGAGATGCACTCCATTTCAGCTTTTATCATTTTCCTTGACACTTTTCCAACTCCTTCTCCCCCTTTTTTTAATCTAGGAAGTAAACTATATACTTTCTCCTTAGTTAATACAACTTCTTTCTACTAGGAAGTTAAGATAGGTATATAGATATTTCTGACCTTTTTCCTGAATGGCAGTAATTTTTTTTAAAACTGTGTTTAAGTAGTTACCAGGTAGGTCAGCAGTAAAATCCTACTATAGAAATATTTAATCTCAATGAGAGAAATATTTTCACTATTACTCTCAGTTAATAATCTCTACCCTCAACTCCATACCCTGGCTTCAAGGAGCTCTTTAGCCACCTAGTGGTTAGGTACATTTTGAGGAAAACTTTTTTTTCCCATTTTATGCTATTAAGTATTTGAATGGTAACTGAAATTGTAATCATTGAAGGAGTTTAAAATCTCTCTACCATTATCTTAATAAAAACCTCTTTCTACAGCTTAACTATATTACTGATGTAGAGGTTAAAAAAATGGGAGAAGTCTGTAGTATGTTTATGCAATGGCTGAATGTTTATGTCCCTCCAAGATACATGTGTCAAAACCTAATCCTTAATGTAAGGCCTTGGTAGGTATTTAGGTCATGAGAGTGGAAAACAAATGAATAGGATTAGTGCACTATAAAAGAGGTTGTGGAGAGTTCCCTTGCTCTTTCCATTATGTGAAGATACAGAAAGAAGGTGGCCATCCAGGAAACAGACTCTCACCAGACATCAAATCTTCCAGTGCCATGATCTTGGAATTCCTAGCCTCCAGAACAGTGAGAAATACATTTCTGTTATTTATAATCCACTCAGTCTATGGTATTGTTATATAGCAGCCTAGGTGGGCCAAGACAATGTGTCATTAAGTAAATATGAAGACTCTTATAAAAATGTAATTTAGTTTCCTCCTTCTTAAGAGTAATTAGTACAAATCAAGGCCTAAAGGACCAGAATAAAAGGAAAACCATGGTTATATTATAATTCATCTTCCTTATACCACAGTAAAGACTAATTAGTAGAATGTAGAAAATACTTAACAGTGTGAGTCAAAGATAAGAGATGACTATAAAATAGATTAAAATTAGCCCAATATCACACGGATAGATTGTTGACATATGAGGACAAGCATGGTGAAGGCTTTGTATGTGTAATGGAAGACTAAGCTAAAACACTAATACCAAGCCCAGTGGAAGTCATTTCAAAGATACCAAGTAGACTGAAATGTGTTTCTTCCATGAGTCCTTGGTGGAAGTTTATCCACCAAAAGAAAGATAATATGATTTGCCTCAAATATTACTTTTAAGACATTAAATGCTATAAAACAATGTAGTTTTACACTTGATCATAAGATTAAAGTATTTGATGCTTGCTATATTGTGAATCAGGTCTAAGGTAGTTATTTTTTTCTCAAATATATCAAGCCACAGAAAGAATATGCTCTCTTTCTGAACTATAAAACAAAACTAAAATTATATACAAACAGTTACAAAGAAAGACCTATTCCACTTGAAGATGGATCACAATGAATAACTCATTGAGGGGAAAGTCCCAACAATGAAGTTTGTTTGTTTTTTCTGATACGCTGTCCTCTCACTGCTGTGGCCTCTCCCATTGCAGAGCACAGGCTCTGGACGCGCAGGCTCAGCAGCCATGGCTCACGGGCCCAGCCGCTCCACGGCATGTGGGATCTTCCCGGACCGGGGCACGAACCTGTGTCCCCTGCATCGGCAGGAGGACTCTCAACCACTGTGCCACCACGGAAGCCCTGAAGTTTTTTTTATTAAGTTCAAACTATTAAGTTCATCCTTCAACTAAGAGAGTTTTAAGTAGAAATGCATTTCCTGGAGATAAGTTTTTACTGTAATTAGAAAATCCAAGTGAGTTTATATAAGAAAAAAAGGTGTGAGGCAAAAATAAAATTATTAATTTATGTGTGTATATGTATACAATTTCCCTTTCTCTCTACCTACATAAAATAAGGAAGCAGAGTCATCTATGGTGACTCTTCACCTTAGATACTATAGTAGAGTTGAAAATGAAAACCATCAGAGGTAAATAAGTCTTTTGTAAACTCTTGTGCATATTGAGATAATGTGATGTGCCTTGAAGGTCAGGTAGAAATTTTTATTCCAAGCAAATATTCCCTAGGTTTGGAAAAGTCAGAGAGGTCTGTGAGTCTTGAGAAGAAAATGCAGTCGGAGAACCTTCATCCTGTTCAATAGCAATGCACCTGAAACAGGTGGAAAAATCAGAAAGGATGGGTGATTTCTGGGCCTAAGGAGGTATATATATTCAAGGACTCGCTTCAGGAAATATACAGAGAAGAGATGAACCAGAGGTCGAATGGGATCTTGGGTTTGAGCAAAGGAAACACTAGAGAAAACCCTAATACACCAGGGAAGAGAAGACTGCTTTATTTTACTACTGCATGACAAAATATCCTAAATCTTTACATCTTAAAGCAACCAGCATTTATTATCCCACAGTTTCTCTGAGTTAGGAATTTAGGCATGGCTTAGCTGAGTGCTTTTGGCTCAATATCTCTCCTGAATTTGCAGTCAAGTTGTCAGCTGAGGCTGTGGTCTTATCTGAAACATTGCCTCAAAGAGTTGATGGAGGGAACTTCTAAGTTCACTCATCTGTTTTTTTGGAGGCCTTGGCACCATCCCCTGTGGATCATCCTGTAAGACTGCCTCACATAATGGAATTTGGCTCCCCCCAGAATGAGTCCTTGAAGAGAGAAAGTGGAAAAGGGAATACCCAATACAGAAACCACAGTCTTTTATAGCCTAATTTTGGCAGTGAAATATTTCTTTAGAATTCTTTAGAAGCAATAAATAAATCCAGTTCACACATAAGGGGAAGGGGAAATTACCTAAGGATATGAATAGTAAGTTTTGGGGATCATCAGGGACTGTCTTAAAGACTGCCTACTACAGAGTGCTTTTATCATTTTCCAGGCACTTTACCAAAATAGCAACCAGGATGGGAATTCCTACTTGCCCATAAGGATGTAAGATTACAGATTCAGGTGATTTAAAGTAAAGAAAAAAGTGATATTTCTTTAACAATGTACTTTTGGGGCTAGCATTCACAACATTTTAAAAAGAAACGGCAGTGTCAAATGATTATATCAGTGAGGTTTCAACTATTTATTTTCAAAGGTTTGTACAGGTTTAAGGGAACCAACAAAGGTTGGTGAAGTAGTAACAATCAGCGAAAATGTAAATCCATTCACAACCCATTCCAAAAGGGGCAAAGGGATATGAGAATCAAAGGAGAGTCACAGTTGTGGTAAAGAAGTCACCCTGAAGCATTTGTTAACTTAGGTTGAGAAAGGCAACCACAGCCCAAATATGACCTCCTTCTCTCCACATCTCTACTAGTGCCTTCCAGTGACAACAGAGTCTCAGTAAGAAAGTCAGTAGAGGTCAGTCTTTCATGGGTAAGAGTAGACAAGAAGGTTGGAGAAGTCATCTATAAAGGAAAATGAATAATAACCACCCTGGTATATGATTATGCCACTTAGTTTCTAGTATTATAATTTATTTAAATCAGTGGTTCTCTAAGTGTGGTACACAGATAATATGATACTATTAAGAAGTTATTTGACTTTCTCATTCTCTCTCCCTCTCTTTGGGTACAGAGTTAAGTAGAGTTGTCCAGAGGCTAAGTCATGTGTGATATTACAAAATATTGACAGCAGAAGTAGATATGAGAACCCATTTATCTTATATTAAGATAGGCATTAACTATTTTTAAAATAATATAAAACAATGTCACTTTCTGTATCTATCATGGGTGTTGCCAATGAACAGGATAAACTTTACAAATATAATATTCAACATAAAATCAAACATCACCAAGAACAGGAGACAAAACATGAATGAAAATGAACACAAATAACAAACATCAGAACAGACCAGTGGATTATTCCAGTTATACACAAAACAAAATGTAAACATTTCAATAAATAATTGGAACTTTAAAATTGAAAATTTCTATGTGAAAAAGAATTGAACAGAAAGCACAGTGGAACAATTTGAGAATTAATAAGGACAGACTTAATGAACCAGCAGATAGGACAGAATAAAATATATACAATCAAGCATAGTGACAGAAAAAGATTAGAAAATACAGTACAAAAGGTATGAGACAGTGAAATAGCTCACATATATAATTAGAGAATCGAGAAAGGAGAGCAAGAACAATATGTTTCCAAAATGTATTAAATTATCAATTGCAAGACAACAATGAACTAAAAGCAGAAAAAATAGAGAACAATTCACAACCTGACAGCCCAGAGAGGAATTGTAGAAACCCGGAGTAAAAGATAAAAAGATCAAGAACAGGCAAAGGAATGACCATATTACCTTACAAAGAACAATCTTTAGACTGATAGCTAACTTCTGCTATCATTGGGGAAAAAGAGCAATGGTGGAAGCCAGAAGACAATAAAATATCTTCAGTGTACTAAAAGAAAATAATTTCCAGTCTATGATCTCATATACTGTAAAAACTTCCTTTACAAATGAAGATGAAAATAAAACCTACTCAAAGCATTGAAAATTCAAATAATTCACCAATACAGAACTCACTGTCAAGGTCATTTTTTAAGCAAAAATAAAATGATACTATGTAGTAATTTAGAGAGTCAGGAAATAAAGAAGAATAGCAAAAGTACATATGTGTATACATTAAAATGAGTATTCACTGTATAAAAAACAATAGAAATGACAAAATATATATTAACATTATTAGAAAAAGAGAATATATATTAAAATTTATTAGAAAAATAGAATAAAACTTGGTAGGAGGATAAATGGAATTATTTTTCAAAAGTCCTCACTTTACTATCAATTAGGGGAAAATATAAATTGATATTATAATTTAATACATCAATAATGCATGATTTTAATTTTAGGGTAGCTATGAATACAAATAGGAAAGCAGTAGAAAATTTCTGCTAACAGAGGAAAAACTGGAATAAAAAATTAGGTCAGGGAAAGTAGCAGAAAATATATAGTGAAATGATAATTTTAAATTAAATTTTAATTAAATATGTTTGTAGATTATGAAGACTATAAATTACATATAGTTATACTGTTGTGTGTTTTATTCTGTTTTTTATTGCTCTTATTTTATTCCTCAAAAGGATCAAGAACTGTAACAGATTTTAACCAAATTGGATAATAATTCTTATGAGGGAGGAAGAATCAGAGACTGATAGCAGAAAGCACTTTATAATTTAGATATGTTTACAATTATACACAGTATACTATCATTAGTGTATAATTAACAAAAGTTTAAAATGTATGCATGTTAATGGTTTCCTTTGCCAAGCAAAAGCTTTTAAGTTTAGTTAGGTCCCATATGTTTAAAGACAACTTACTGAATGGGACAAAATATTTGCAAATGATATGACCAATAAAGTGTTAATATCCAAACTATATAAGCACCTCAGTCAAGTTAACATGAAAAAAACAAAAAACCCAATTAAAAAATGGGCAGAAACCTGAATAGACAGTTTTCCAAAGAGGGAATGTAGTTGCCCATCAGGCACATGAAAAGATGCTCAACATTGCTAGTCATAAGGGAAATGCAACTCAAAACCACAGTGAGATATCACCTGACAGAATAACTATCATCAAAAATAACACAAATAACAAATATTGGCAAGGATATGGAGAAAAGGGCATCCTCCTACACTTTTAGTGGGCATGTAAATTGGTGCAGCCACTGTGGAAAACAGTATGAAAGTTTCTCAAAAAACTAAAAATAGAATTACCATATGACCTAGCAATTCCACTCCTGAGTATATATACAAAAAGAACCCCAAAACTCTAACTCAAAAAGATACATGCATTCCTATGTTCATAATGGCATTATTTACAATTGCCAAGATACAGAAGCAACCTAAGTGTCCATCAACAGGTGAATGGATAAAGAAGATGTCTCATATATATGCAATGGAATACTACTCAGCCATAAAAAATAATCAAATTTGCCATTTACAACAACACAGATGGACTTGGAGGGTATTATGCCAAGTGAAATTAGCCAGACAGAGAAAGATAAATACTATATGATGTCACTTATATGTGGAATCTAAAAAACACAACAAACTAGTGAATATAACAAAAAAGAAGCATGCTCACAGACATAGAGAACAAACTAGTTGTTACCTGTGGGGAGAGGGAAGGGAGTGAGGCAACATAAGGGTATGGGATTTAGAGCTACACAAACTATTATTTATAAAATAAGCTACAAGGGTATATTGTACAACATAGGGAATATAGCCAGTATTTTATAATAACTATAAATGGTGAATAACCTTTAAAAATTTTTAATCACTATATTGTACACCTGTAACATATAATATTATACATCAAATATACTTTAATAGAATAACAAAATTAATTAGACAAACAAAAAAAAATAAATAAAACATAAATGTATGCAGGGTAACATCAAGAAATATTATAAACAAAATTATGGATATAAATTATTAAATAGCTAAATTTGGCAGCTATTAAAAATGATTAATGTTATTACTAAATAATAGTCCTATTCAAATTGAAAAGAAAAAAAGGTGGCTAGCTGTGTTAACAGGTAGTTCAAAAATGAAAAATGAAAATGGCCAATAAAAATTAAAGAATTTAAATATTAAGTGGTTTAATTAACCTTCAAAAAAGTTTGGGCAGTTTCTTCTTTCCAGTTAAGGTTTTTGTGTGAGTCTGGTGAAAGAGGGCCTCCCAGGCACAACTTTTGGGAGTTTAAACTGATGCAGACTTTCCTAAATGTCATTTACAAACACATTTGAAATCTTGAAAGTAATTGCACATTTGGCTCAAAAATTTTCCTTTTATGAATTTGACCTAAATAAGCAGAGGTAATGAATACAAGGCTCTCTGTATGAGAATATACATTGACCTATTACATTATATTTTTTGAACCTAAGTATAGATATGATGCTGCTGTAGAGAATGTATTCAATTAATTTTTTCCCTTGACAATATCTACTTTTATTTGTCTATTTTTTATTGAAGCATAGTTGATTTACAATATTATATTAGTTTCAGGAGTACAGTTTTCAGAATTTTTACAGATTATACTCTTTTTAAAATTATTACAAGATAATAATAGTTATACTCCCCTGTGCTATACAATATATTCTTTTTGCTTACCTATTTTATACATAATAATTTGTATCTCTTAATCACATACCACCAAATTGCCATTCTCTCCTTGCCTATCCTCACTGGGTATAACCAGTAGCTTGTTTTCTACATCTGTGAGTCTGTTTCTATTTTGCTACATACATTCAACTGTATTATTTTTTAGATTCAATGTATAAGTGATATCATACATCATTTGTCTTTGTCTGACTTATTTCACAATGCATAATTTCTCCAGGTCCATCCATGTTGATACAAACGGCAGAATTTCATTCTTTTTAACCACTGAGTAACATTCCATTGTATTTATATACACACACACATATACCACATCTTCTTTACCCATTCATCTGTTGATGGACACTTAGGTTCCTTCCATATCTTAGCTATTGTACATACATACTGCTGCTATGAACATTGGAGTGTATATACCTTTTTTGAAATAGGGTTTTCTTTTTTTCCACATATATACCCAGGAGTAGAATTTCTAGGTCATATGGTAGTTCTATTTTAGTTTTTTGAGGATACTCCATACTGTTTTCCATAGCGCTTGCACCAGTTTACATTCTCACCAACAGTTCTTTTTTCTCCACGTTCTCTCCAACATTTGCTATTTGTGGGCTTTTTTTTTTTTTTTTTTTTTTTTTTTTTCAGTATGCGGGCCTCTTACTGTTGTGGCCTCTCCCGTTGCGGAGCGCAGGCTCAGTGGCCATGGCTCATGGGCCCAGCTGCTGCACGGCATGTGGGATCTTCCCAGACCGGGGCACGAACCCGTGTCCCCTGCATTGGCAGGCGGATTCTCAACCACTGCGCCACCAGGGAAGCCCTAGTTGTGGGCTTTTGATGATAGCTATTCTGACAGGTATGAGGTGATATATCATTGTGGTTTTGATTTGCAATTCTCTAATGAATAGTCATATTGAGCATCTCTTCATGTGCCTTTTAGCCATCTGTATATCTTCTTTGGTATGTTGAACTTGTTTCTTTCTCTTTGATTTAGTCTTGGCGGGTTATATGTTCCTAGAAATTTGCCCATTTCTTCTTGGTTTTCCAACTTGATCATTCTTTGGATGTTAGATTTATTATTAATTTTGTCTTTATTTTGCTTGCATTTTCCATATTTTATTATTGAAAACATAATAGGTTTCATAAAGAATGTTCATTGACAATTATTGTGATACAACATTGTTAAAGCAAAGTGGTGCTCAGTATTGTTGAGTCAGTGTCAGTGGTGTGTTGGAAACAACTTCTACTGGCTTGGAAGAACCCACTTGAGCATCTTTACCTAGCTTTATGCTCAGGAATGTCATGTTGGTTGCTTGAAATTGACCACGGTGAATTTTTACACTGTGGAAATCTGAAAATGCTGCAAATCTGGCTTTTTATTACAGAATGCTAGTTGTTAAACAATTACTGTCACACCACAACACTAAGAAAAACCAAATAAACATATTTCAGGCAATATATTTAGTAAAATATTCACAATTCTCCTGAAAGTGGTAGTTAGACATCTATATATTTATTTCTTCAAAAATAATAACATTAATATTTAATAGCAGCTAGCAAACATAGTCTTTTCACAACTCTTATTTTGTTACTCTTGTCATCTTACTTGCTGTTTAAGCCAAGTTACTATTTTCATTTATTCTTAAGTCATTTTTCTTTAATGTTTACTCTCATATAGTTATGCAAAAGGCTCTAGTATGATTCACACCTTTAGCAGTCAATGTTTATGGAGTAAATATGTCCTAGAGTAATAACTATACGTTTGGTTGCACATAATAAAATCATAAAATGAGAGATATATAAATATAATGTGTATTAATAAAACTGCATCTAGCTGGGAGAAACTCAAGTTTTTTAAGTCACAGGTGTTAATGAGACCTTACCTGCTGAGAGTAAGAGAAGCTGAACGTTTTATGTAGGTATATGGATACAACAGACACTGTGGATTTTGTACCAATGTTAACCAACCTAATCAATGAAGATTTTTAAAAGTCACACAGAAAAAATGTATTTTACTGCTTGATATTTTTAATATGGTTTAAAACTATTTTTGTAGATTTCTATTAGCATTTTAATAGCTCCTCTTAAAGGGAAGGCTAGTTTTTTGAATTGTAAATGATTAGTCCCTATAATCCATTGTTACTCAAAGTGTAGTTCATGGATGAGTAACATCAGCATCATCTAGAGCTCTTTAGAAATGTAGCTTCTTAGGGCCCACTCCAGACCTACTGGAACAGAATCTGCATTTTAACAAGAGGTCTATGTAATATGTATAGGAAGTTTGAGAAGCAGAATTCAAATCCATTCTCATTGTCATCTTGGCAGACAATTTCTTTTTACTTGTTTTAATATCAAACATCAAAAATGTGCTTATAAATCAAATATTTTAAGTGAAGGTGATTTATATTTTTCAGTCTTTATTATATCACTATAAAGTTATAAGAAACTATGTATGTACATATGTTGTATATAATGCTATCTATTTAAATGTTATTTTATAGAGCTATATTTAGGCAAATACATATTATAGACCTATTCAGAAGAGTAGGAAGATCCATGTCTTTGAGGGTCAGATTTTATTTGTATTGTAGTCCCGACTTTAACTAGGTATCTCTCTCTCTCTCTGTGCCTCAGTTTCCTGAATCATAAATTATAGGGACTATTTTGTATATCTTTGGGGAAATTATATGAGTTTATAAAAGAAAGCAGCTGGCATGTATTGCTTGACAAAAATGTATTGATTAAAATCCATTAGTATCTAAATTTATGATGTCTGAAACATCTGCCTTTAAGTCAATATATTAGATGCATATAACTCATTTTGATAGTAAAGAATCTCAGCCACTAGCAAAAAGTTATTTAAATTATTACAGATACGATGAATACTTTCAAAAAATAATAAACTTGTTCCCTTAGGCTTTATTTAATCAATCCTCATAGGTAGCTTGAGATTCCACAAGGAATCTGGCCAGATCTTGCATTATTTTCGATAGGATCTAAGGGGAGAATGTTATATATCTCAAATCCAAGTTCAAGCAAATTTCCTTTCATTCTTTACTAATTTAAAGCAATCTTTAACAGTGTTTGTCATAATGTTGTTAACCACAGAAAAACTTTAAACAACATGAATCTCGAATATATCAAACAGGTAAATCAAATATGGTACATTCATACATGGAGATAACTGACTGAATATGTGGGTAAATATTTTTTGCAATAACAACTTATTTATGATATTTTTATATATTGTTTCTTCTGGAACAATATAATTCAAACTAATAAAAATGATGATCTCTGGTAAAAAAGTGAATGATTATTGTTTACTTTTAATTACCTTTATTATCTAATGAACAATTAAAAACAAATAATTTCTGATGTATTTAAGTTAAATTATTATGTGGCACACCTTAAACTTGTACAGTGTTGTATGTCAATTATATCTCTAGAAAACTGGAAGAAAAAAATAACAAAACCTCATCACTAAGCCTAAAACAAACAAACAAAAAAGAAAAAAATTCAAACATTCCATCATAGATAGATTCTATCAAAGTTAATGTTTAAAAAGACCCTCAAATTCAAGTTTACAATTCCTTGAAGATTTTATGTAAAAATCACAATGCTTTTAATATGTTTACATATTTAGTCTGTGCTGAGCATAGAAAATGTTATCAGTTTACTGGTTCATAGAAGTTAATACAATTACTTCAATGCATTATAAATTGATTCAGCCTTCCATTTTAATAGGAATAACAACTCAATCCATCAAGATTACTGTGGAAGAAAGGGCAGTGTAATCTGTAAAAGGATAAAGTAGCTGAACTCCTTTTCTTTCTTGGGGTTTATCTCTTCTAATGTTAATAACTTAGATATGTCTGACAATAGAAAAATAAATCAAGGTAAAGATTAATGCATTGCAGAAAAGTCAGTTTACATTTTCACATATATAGTTCTCTTAAACATAATAGTTTTATAAGTTAAGAAAACATATAATTGGATAGAAAATAAAACTAACAATATTAGTGAATATTAAACTTATGTATTACTATGTTCAGGATTTTCTATAAGTAACATGTCTAACTGTATTCTCCCTGGATTTGACCATTACTTCTCTGATTTGAAGAGACTGGGAAAGAGTATTTGTGAGTTGCACAACTGAAGAAAAATTAATTTGTCTGAGCTATTGAAAGGGGCTTATTATTTCAAATAACTTCTACAGAGAAGACCACATTACTAAAATAGAAGTATCAAATAATTAGCAGTATATTTGAATAGTCTTCAATTTCCTCATTTCATATAAATTATACAAAAGGAACATAGTTCAAGATTTATTCTTATTTTACGTATGTGTAATTTTCCAATTTTCACAGGGTTGTACATTTAGTATCTCTGATAGATCTCAAAGCCAGACTTTTTCTATCAAGTACCATGTGTTCTCCTCTATATAATCATTTCTCTCTTAGCCTCTACATTAAAAAAAATTTAATTTAATTATTTTTATTGGAGTATAAGTGCTTTACAATATTGTGTTAGTTTCTGCTGTACAGTGAAGTGAATCAGCTATATGAACACATATAACCCTTCCCTTTTGGACCTCCTTCCCAACCCCCATCCCACCCATCTAGATCATCAAAGAGCACTGAGCTGAGCTCCATGTGCTATACAGCAGGTTCCCACTATCTATTTTATACATGGTAGTGTATTTATGCCAATTCTAATATCCTAGTTCATCCCACCATCCCCTTCCCCACTGTATGCACATGTCTGTTCTCTAAGTCTGCGTTTCTATTCCTGTCCTGAAAATAGGTTCATTTGTAGCATTTTTCTAGATTCCACATATATGTATTAATATACGATATTTGTTTTTCTCTTTCTGACTTACTTCACTCTGTATGACAGACTCTAGGTCCATCCACATCTCTACAAATAACCCAGTTTCATTTCTTCTTATGGCTGAGTATTATACCATTATATATATGTGCCACATCCTCTTAATCCATTCATCTGTCAATAAACATTTAGGTTGTTTCCATGTCCTGGCTATTGTAAATAATGCTGCAATGAACATTGAGATACATGTGTCTTTTTGATTATGGTTTTCTCAGGATATATGCCCAGTAGTGGGATTGTTGGGTCACATTGTAGCTCTATTTTTAGAAATATTTTAGTTCTATTTTAGTTTTTTTTTAAGGAATCTCAATACTGTTCTCCACAGTAGTTGTATCAATTTACAATTATACCAATAGTGCAAGAGGGTTCCCTTGTCTCTGCACCCTCTCCAGCATCTATTGTTTGTAGAGTTTTTGATGATGGTCATTCTGACTGGTGTGAGGTGACACCTCATTATAGTTCTGATTTCCATTTCTCTAATAATTAGTGATGTTGAGCTGCATGAGCTATTTGTATATTTTGGAGATTAGTCCTTTGTCCATTGCTTCTTTTGCAACTATATTTTCTCCCATGCTGTGGATTGTCTTTTTGCCTTGTTTATGGTTTCCTTTGCTGTGCAAAAGCTTTTACATTTAATTAGGTCACTTTTGCTTAATTTGTTTTTATTTTCATTACTTTATGAGGTGAGTCATAAAAGATCTTCCTGTGATTTATGTCAAAGAGTGTTCTTCCTATGTTTTCCTCTAAGAGTTTTATAGTGTCTGGTCTTACATTTAGGTCTTTAATCCCTTTTGAGTTTTTTTTGTGTATGGTGTTAGGTACTACTCTAATTTCATTCTTTTCCATGTTGTTGTCCAGTTTTCCCAGAACCATTTATTGAAAAGGCTGTCTTTTCTCCATTGTATGTTCTTGCCTCCTTTGTCATAGATTAGGTGATTAGAGGTGTGTGTGTTTATCTCTGGGTTTCTACGCTGTACCACTTATCAATACTTTCGTTTTTAGAGAGCTAGTGGGAAGCAGCTGCATAGGACAGGGAGATCAGCTTGGAACTTTGTTTCAACCTAGAGGGGTGGGATAAGGAGGGTGGGATGGAGACACAAGAGATATGGGGATGTATGTACATGTAAAGCTGATTCACTTTGTTATACAGCAGAAACTAACACACTATTGTAAATAATTATACTCCAATAAAGATGTTAAAAAAAAAAGAATTCCTGTTTTTGTGCCAGTACCATACTGTCTTGATGACTGTAGCTTTGTAGTATAGTCTGAAGTCAGGAAGCCTGATTCCTTCAGCTCTCTATTTCTTTCTCAAGATTGCTTTGACTATTCGGGGCTTTTGTGTTTCCATACAAATTGTAAAAAATTTATTCTAATTCTGTTAAAAATGCCCTTGGTAATTTGATAGAAATTGCACTGAATCTGTAGATTGTTTTGAGTAGCATAGTCATTTTCACAATATTGATTCTTCAAACCCAGGAGCATAGTATATATCTTCATCTGTTTGTGTCACTTTTGATTTCTTTCATAAGTTTTTTATAGTTTTCACAGTACAGGTGTTTTGCTTCCTTAGGTAGGTTTATTCCTAGGTATTTTATTCTTTTTGTTGTGATAGTAAAAGGGAGTGTTTCCTTAAATTCTCTTTCTGATCTTTCATTGTTAGTGTATAGGAATGCAAGATATTTCTGTGCATTAATATTGTATCCTGAAAACTTACCAAATTCATTGATTAGTTATAGTAGTTCCCTGGTGGCATCTTTCAGATTTCCTCTTTATACTATCATGTCACCTGCAAACAGGGACAGTTTTACTTCTTTTCCAATTTGTTTTCCTTTTATTTCTTTTTATTTTCTGATTGCTGTGGCTAGGACTTCAAATACTATTTTGAAAAATAGTGGTGAGAGTGGATATCCTTGTCTTGTTCCTGATCTTAGAGGAAATGCTTTCAGTTTTTCACCATTGAGAATGATGTTTGCTGTGGGTTTGTCATATATGGCCTTTACTATGTTGAGGTAGGTTCCATCTATGCATACTTTCTGGAGAGTTTTTTGTCATAAATCGTTGTTGAATTTTGTCAAAAGAACTGACTTTTAGTTTTATTGATTTTTGCTACTGTTTTCTTTGTTTCTATTTCATTTATTTCTGCTCTGATCATTATGATTTCTTTCCTTCTACTAACTTTGGGTTTTCTTTGTTCTTCTTTTTGTTGTTGCTTTAGGTTTATGGTTAGATTGTTTATTTGAGCTTTTTTTTTATTTTTTTCTTTTTTGAGGGAGCTTGAATTGCTGTAAACTTCCCTCTTAGAACTGCTTTTGCTGTGTACCATAGGTTTTGGATCATCGTATTTTCATTGTCATTTTTTCTAGGTATTTTTTTTTAACTTTGACTTCTTCAGTGATCTCTAGGTTAATTAGCAGTACACTGTTTAGCCTCCATATGTCTGTGTTTTTTAAAGTATTTTCCTATAATTGATTTCTAATCTTATAGTGTTGTGGTCAGAAGAGATGCTTCATATAATTTCAATTTTCTTAAATTTTCCAAAGCTTGATTTGTTACCCAAGATGTGATCCATCCTGGAGAATGTTCCATGCACACTGGAGAAGAACATGTATTCTTCTACTTTCAGGTGGATTGTCCTATAAATAGCAATTAAGTCTATTTCTTTATGTCATTTAAGCCTTGTGTGTCCTTAATTCTTTTCTGTCTGGATGATCTATCCCTTGGTGTAAGTGGGGAGTTAAAGTCCCCCACTATTATTGTGTTACTGTCAATTTCCCCCTTTATGGCTGTTAGCATTTGCCTTATGTATTTAGTTGCTCCTATGTTTATGTTGGGTGCATAAATATTTGTAATTTTTATGTTTTCTTCTTGGATTAATCACTTGATCATTATTTGGTGTCCTTCCTTAACTCTTGTAACAGTCTTCATTTTAAAGTCTATTTCATCTGATATGAGTATTGCTACTCCAGCTTTCTTGTGATGTCCACTTGCATGGAATATCTTTTTCCATCCCCTCACTTTCAGTCTGTATGTGTCCCTAGGTCTGAAGTGGGTCTCTTATAGATAGCATATATACAGGTTTTGTTTTTGTATTCATTCAGCCTATCTGTGTCTTTTGATTGGAGCATTTAATCTATTTACATATAAGGTGATTACTGATATGTATGTTCATATTATGTTTTTTAAATTGATTTGGGTTTGTTTCTGTGAGTCTTTTTCTTGTCTTTTGTTTCTCACATAGAGAAGTTCCTTTAGCATTTGTTGTAAAGCTGGTTTGGTGGTACTGAATTCTCTTAGCTTTTGATTGTCTGTAAAGTTTTTGATTTCTCCATCAAATCTGAATGAGATCCTTGCTGGGTAGCATAATCTTAGTTGTAGATTTCTCCCTTTCATCACTTTAAATATATTGTGCCACTCCCTTCTGGCCTGCAGAGTTTCTGCTGAAAAATCAGCTGATAAAGTTATTGGGATTCCCTTGTATGTTATTTGTTGCTTTTCCCTTTCTGCTTTGAATATTTTTTCTTTGAATTTAATTTTTATTAGTTTGATTAATGTGTCTTGGTGTGTTTCTCCTAGGGTTTATCTTGTATGGGATTCTCTGTGCTTCCTGGACTTGACTATTTCATTTCCCATGTTAGAGTAGTTTTCGACTATAATTTCTTCAAATATTTTCTCAGACCCTCTCTCTTTCTCTTATTTTTCTGGGACCCCTATAATTCAAATATTGGTGCATTTAATGTTGTCTCAGATGTCTCTGAGACTGTCCTCAATTCTTTTCTTTTTTCTTTTTTTTTCTTTATTCTGCTCTCTGGCAGTTATTTCCACCATTCTATCTTCCAGCTCAGTTATTTGGTATTCTGCCTCACTTATTCTACTATTGATTCCTTTTAGTTTATTTTTCATTTCAGTTATTGTATTTTTCATCACTGTTTGTTCTTTAGTTCGTCTAGGTCTTTATTAAACATTTCTTGTATTTTCTCAATCCTTGCCTCCATTCTATTTACAAGATTTTGGATCATCTTTACTCTCATTACTCTGAAATATTTTTCATGTAAGCTGCCTATTTCCTCTTCACTTATTTGGTCTTGTAGGTTTTCACCTTGGTCCTTCATCTATAACATATTATCTTGCTGTCTCTTTTTTTTTTTTTTTTTTGATGGGTGGGGCTGTATTTTTGTCTTACTGGTTGTTTGGCTTGAGGCATCCAGCAGTGGAGTCTGAAGGCAGTTGGGTAGAGTCGGATCTTGGTACCAAGATGAGGATCTCCAGAGACCTCACTCCAATTAATATTCCCTGGGGTCTGAGTTTTTCTGTTAGTACAGCAGTTTAGACTCAGGACTCCCACCTCAGGAGCTCAGGCCTCACCCCTAGCCTGAGAACAAAGATCCCACAAGCCACACAGTACAGTAAAAAAAAAAAAAAAAAAAAAAGTAGAACAATAACAAAGAATAAAAAATAAATTAAAATTAGAAAAATAAAAAATATATTAGGAAAAATAAAAATAAAAGTGAAATAATTACAACAAGCTAAAACAGAACCACAAAAGAAAAAAGGAGAAAAAAAGGGGGAGAGCCAAAAGGAGCAAAACAATAACAAAGTATAAAGAATAAAATTAGAAAAATAAAAAATCCATTAGAAAAAAGAAAAACTATAAATGAATAAACTACAACAAGGTAAAATATAACCACAACCTAAAAACAAACAAACAAACAAACAAAAACCAGAAAAGGCCTTTGTTCTGGGACGCAGAGCTTAGGCAGGGGCAGGGTTTAGGCGTGGGGCAGGGCCTAGGCTCAGTATCCACGTGGCTGGGAAAGACAGCATGGCTGGAGGGGGTCTTCCATGGAGTGTGGATTTTGGAGGTAAGGCCCTGGGTGGGGGTGTGTGGGCCTGGTTTAGTCCCAGAACAGTCAGAGGGGATCTCAGATTGTGGTGTGGAGAGGTAGGGCCCTGGGTGGTGGTGCAGGGGTGGCCCTTAGGCTCAGCACCACCAGAGGGAGCCTTGGAGGGTGGAGGACTAGGCTCAGGACCTCAGCAGGCTCTCTGGGGCGCAAGTGGGCAGGGGAAACACTGGGCATGCTCCTTTCCTATCCTTCACTCTCCAAGGGTCTCCCCCATCCCCGTTGATTCCCTAACAGTGGGCGGACACCCCCAGGAGTGGGAAACCCTTCCCTCTGACAGCCACCCAGGAGGGGCATCAGTCCCATCCTGCCTCCACTTCACCTGCCCCCCACATCCCACCTGGTCACTCTGGGTTTCCTCTACACCACTTAGGTGTCCATGTTCCCTCACCAGTTCCTGACAGGTGCCCTAGTAGTGCAGAGTCATGAACTCAATGTCCTCCTAGTCTGCCATCTTGATGCCACCCTCTCTTAGTCTCTTAAACTTTCTTCCATGAATATTTAGTTTATTCTAATATAATTTACCATTTAAAAAATAACTTACCATTTAATGGCATAATTAACCATTTAAATAAATGACTGCTTGTGTAATTCTCACTGGATACACAGTGACCACAAAATAAATAAATAAATAATTGACATGACTATGATTTTCTGTATAAGAGAAAATAATAATAGTAATTAAATTGAGGTAGCACTGTGAGACCACAAAGACAACATTAGTGCTCTATCCTTTAAAAAAATTTAGGTCACATTTAAATACTCATGGACATTTTTTTTTTTTAATTCATAGAATAAGTACTACAATAACAGTAGTGTAAGATAACTCAATCATGAACGTTCAATTCTTTTCTTTAAATATGTAGATTGAGTACCCACTATGTGCTGAAAATTGTGATTCTCAATATAAGGCCTATAAAGTATAAAACTGTCATATCTCACAAAATATTCACAGGGAAGATATAATTATGATTACCAAGATTTAAAAAGTTTAATATTTTTTGAAAAGACATAAAATTAACAAAGTGGGCATTTGTAAGAGATGAGAATTTTTTAACCTATGGAGAAAGGATAAAGATTCCAATAACATAACATCTCTTGTATGTATAGAAGTCTTCAATGAAGAAGAAATAAAATTTGGTTTTAAAGAAGGGATGAGATATAAGAAATCTCACTGTTATAAAATGAATCCAGTGACTTTTGCACTTAGATGTCAAGAACCACTGCAGTTCTTATAATTAGGGAATAAAGTTTGTTATATGACTTGATAATTGCATTCTGCCTCCTAGGTCTCATATATCCCACATTAAAACACTTTGTAATTAAAGTGTTTACAGTATCTTTATGTTGTATAATTAACTATAAATTTTAATCCCAGTGGAAACAAAACTATGACTTTCTCAGAAATGAAATGTGTATCTGATATGCTAAGAAACAATTCATTGCCTGAGGTTAAGGATCAAGTTAAGTTTTCATACAGCTGGTAAACTGGGTTAATTTGTCAAGACTGAGTGATATTCTCATTTCAAGTGACTTTTAATAGCGTTTTCTGATTCAATAGATTTCAGTGATTCAAATCTATAATAAAGTATAATGTGTAATTTTAAAATATAAATAAAATTTTAATAATTATACATTTATAATTTATAATAAAGTTATAAAAATAGGTTATTTTTTAAAAGTGGTTCATGAATACACTTTGAGTTCATAAACATCAACTATTTTAAATTTTATTTGTTAATTGAGGGATGGTCAAGAAATTTCAGTCAAATTTAGCCATGATTTTTTTAGTCAGGAAAATCCTAATAAATTTGTTTGCTGTATTTTATGCTACCAGTGGAAGGTCACAAACAGCATTACAAGAAACAATGAATTTTTGGAACATAAAGAACATAGTAAACAGATTACAAAATTAAATCTGAGTTTTCAAATATATTTCATACTTGCTACTGTCTATTTTGCTTTTTGGCCCCAGACAATACTAGAACATTTTCATTTTCATCTGATTTTAGAAATTCCTCACTGAAAACAGTTGAAGAGTTTTAGGCCAATAGTGTCACCAACAATTAAATAATTATTTTACTAAATATTATAAATAATTAAAATTAAGTTATTGTTATAAAATAATCACCAGAGGGTATATTAGAAAACAGTATTGGCACTCACTTGTGTAGCCATACTAAAACAAATGATCAAGTACCAAAATAACTTTTTGCACATTAAATTTACTTGGTTCAGTTATTGCAGAGCCTTATATTCTTAGCAATCTCTCAAAACAAATGAAGATAATTCAGATAATAAGGACTCAAAAATTGTGTTGAGTAACTAAAAGTGAGTTTCAAATTCACCAGTATATAGGAAGTATAATGTCTCAATGAGGTGTGCATACTTTACTGTTAATTAATTGATATTATTGCACAAATTTCTGGGTATAGCTTTCTGCTAGATAGGGAAGGGGACAAACCCAGGATCTTAGTGGACATTGTGAAAAATTCCAGAAAAGGAGTCCAGGGATCTAAAATTCTACAGTGATAGTGATTCTCTCACTTTTAACTTGCAGAAAATATAAAAGCCCCAGACCATCAGTTAGATGTTGCTTGTCCCATTCCAGGAATATGAACCAGAATCCAAATACTAATTACATTGTAAAACAGAAATGAGGACATAATCAGAGTAACATAACCTTAAATGCTTTTATTCAACTGGAAACTCACTGAGGGGAGGAATTATATTTTAGACATTTTTGTATCCTCAGAAAATTGTTCTGTAAATATTGTGGGTTATATATTTAATATTTGGTAAATGAATATCATTAATTACCTAATTACCATAGAGAAAGAAAAATCTAATGTTGAGCCCTGTCTTACTAGGAGTACAGGATTTAAATAGGACAGATAAGGAAGCCCCTATTTTTAGCACAGCCAATCCAACAAAATTAAAGGCGTATTTTTCAAAAGAGTAAAAATAAACAAAAAACAAAAAAACAGCATGGTAAGGAATTGGTCAAAAGTGAGAAATTCTTCACTTTTGGATGCAATGGTTATTATTACTGTTATTCTTTACAGGAATCAGGATTCTGCTTCTGCAGTTTTCCTCAATGCACACTTCTTGTATTTGTAGATACTTTAGTTTTAATATAGTTCTTGCTTTTTCTTTCCTCTTTTACGGGGTCCATTATCACAAACACAAACAGAAAAAGAAAAAAAACATACAATCAGTAAGAAAAAGGTATGTTAACTTCTTTTAGTATCATCCAGATTTTTCATATTAACATGAGATAATGTTTGCATACGTATGCACACAAGAACACACAAACACATATATGCACAATGGGAGAACACCATTCTGATTTGCTATCTTTTTTAAATACTTCAATATATTTAGAGAACATGAGTTAGTCTATCATATTTTAATGGTCTCAAAATTCTCCATTGTGTGGTAGTAATACAATTTTACTTTTTATTTATTTAAATTTTTTAAAATTATTTTTTAAAATTTATTGAAGTATAGTTGATTTACAATGTGTTAATTTCTGCTGTACAGCAAATTGACTCAGTTATACATATATATATATATATCCTTTTTCATATTCTTTTCCATTATGTTTTGTCACAGGATATTGAATATAGTTCCCTGTGCTATACACTAGGACCTTGTTATTTATCAATCCCATATATAAAAGTGTGCCTCTGCTAACCCCAAATGCTTAGCATTTAATACAATTTCATTTTTTGCTTCTATTAACATAATTTGAGGAAACCTTGTAACTATTTGTCACAATTTTATTATTTATGTTAAATAAGTTCAATAAAAAGGAATAATTTAGTCAAACAAAATATATTATTAAAATATTTCTAAATGGTGCCTGATAGACATCTGAAAAAATTACCATTTAATATTTATATATACAGCAGTATCCATATCAGTTCATTTTAGTCAGTGATAAATATAGTTATCCATTTTTAGCTTTGATTATTTAACAGGAAATTGAGACACCTAATCATTTTTAAAACTCCATTTATTTGATAACTTACTGAGGTTAAACACTTCTTTAAATGCTTATTAGTCATTTAAATCATTGCTTTTATAAATTACACTAATTATATTTTTTCCATTTTTCTACTAGTTAATATTTTATTAATTTATAAGATCTGCTAATGAAATAGTAATACTGACCTCATAGCTTTCATATATAATGCAAATATTTCTGAAATTATTTCTTGCTTTTCAAATAATCATTATACATTTAAATATGTTCCTTAATTGTCACCACATTTGTAACATTAGTTCTTCTCCAATCAAAAATTCTGTGCATATTCACATAAAGCAGTCTAATGTTTGCTAATTCTGCTTTTAACAAATTTACACATTTAGTCTAAAATGCATGTGTTTTCAGTAAATATGGATAGGAATCTAACTTTAGAAAGTATATCAAAGACATTTATTGAATTATCTACTTTATTTATATCTCCTATATTAGGGCATTTTTCAATATTTTGAATTATTCAATCAAAATATATGTTGGTATTTTGGTAGAAATACAGGTCAATCAGTAGGTTAGATAGATTCTAATAAAATATCACCTATGAAATACTACTTTTTAAAAAATTTTTAGTTCTCAGAAAAAGTTATATGAGGTTATTTTTGATTACACATCACATTAATCCTATTTATTTAAATTTCATTATTTGGGTTATCTTCAAAAGAATAATCATATCACCAATAAACAGAAATATTTGTTTCTCTTCTTTCAAGGATAATAACACATTTTTTTCTTGTCTAACTGCTAGAATTTCTCGAAAAAAATGTTAAACTATTGTCATGCTTGCAAGAATTGTGATCTTAGTTTAATTATTAGTAAGAATGCTTCATCATTAAGTAAACTCAATGGCTGTGTGGTTCATGAATATATCTATATAAATGTTTCTATAAATTTATTGAATTTTATTAAATCACTAAGAAAATAATTAAAATTTCCTCTGTATTCTTTAAATGATTCATTTAATTAGATTTGCTATATGTTGAAATGTTCATTGAATATATCAATCTTAAGAGTTAAATAAATTCTTAGTATAGAATGAATTCCATTACTAGTTGCTTATATATGGATCCCAAATATTTTAAGTAATATTTTGTCATGGATTTTTTTCTCATTGCTCTTATTTTCTATGTTCTGTCACATTACAGAATAAAATGTATTTAAACTGGAATAAGAAGTTGTATATGATTTTGGAAGTGTTAAAAAATTAGCTAAAATTAGAATATTTGAATGAAAGAATTCCTGATATGGCTGAATCTCAATATTTTGGGGACAGAGATTTTCTTTTAATATATTGTAATTTTTCCGTCTAGAGTTACACTCTTGTTCAAGATTTTTCACTTATTTAGTTAGCATTTTGTATTTAACTAAAGAACTGTTCAGTTTAGTGTTCTCTAACTTAAATTGAAAAAAATAGACTGCAATTTTAAAATAAGTAGTTGGGAATACATCTTTTCTGAATGTTTATGCTATGTGTGTTCCATTTTCTTTTTGATTGGACATTTAAGGAGTTGTAGCTTATCAGTATTTTTTAAAGAAGCACCTTTTAAAAATGTCTTTAAAGTATAATATAAATATTATAAAATTATCCCATTATAAGAATTTAGCTCAATTTTTTTGGTAAATTTATAGAATTGTTCAATAATAACTACATTCCAGTTTTAGAAAATTTCCACTGCACTGAAAAAATTCTTCCATTCATCTTTGCAGTCAGTATCCTCTTCTACCCCCAGCATCAAGCAGTGACTTCTCTGTTTTATTTATGCATTTGCCTTTTCTAGAATTTAATATAAATTGTATATCTAGTGTGTAATCTTTTCTGTTTGACTTCAGGTGCTGTAAAATCTTCAAATTTGTTAATCTTTTCAGAAAAAATTTTGACGATGTTATTTTTCATTCCTTTCAGTTTCTATTTAAATGCTGGTAATTTTGATTAGGATTGCATGAATTCTGTAGATAAAATTTGGAAGAATTGACATTTTAATATTGTATCTGTCCATCCAGGAACACAATATCTCTTCATCTTTTTAGGTTTTCTATATATTTGTTCTCAGCAACAATATGTAGTTTTCTGTGCACAGGTCTAGCTCATATTTTGATAAATCTAATTGCATATATTTCATTTTTAATATTAATATAAATGACAGCATTTTACAATTTCAATTATTTTATTTTTTTCATTGTGGTTAAAAAACCATAAAATGCAACTCATCTTTTTATAAATTATTAAGTGTACAGTATAGTATTGTTAACTATATGCACATTGATGTACAGCAGAACTCTGGGACGTTTTTTCTTATGCATGATTAAATCTCTATATTCATTTGAACAGCAACTGCTCATTTTCCCCTTCCTGCAGCTCCTGGTAACCACCATTCTATTGTCTGCTTCTATAAGTTTGACTATTTTATATTCCTCATGTAAGTGGAATCACAGAAGTTTGGTGATCTAAAAAGAAGGAATGTTTTGGAAATTCTTTGCATCTTTTATGGTTCCATATAAATTTTAGGATTATTTCTATTTCTGTGAAAAATGTCATGGGTAATTTCATAGGGATATCATTAAATCTGTAGGTTGCTTTGGGTAGTATGGCCATTTTAACAATATTAATTCTTCCAGTCCAAGTGTATGGGATATCTTTCCATTTCTTTGCATCAACTTCAATTTCCTTTATTACTGTTTTATTGTTCTCAGCATATAGGTCTTTCACCTCCTTAGTCAGGTTTATGCCTATGTATTTTAGTTTTGATGTGATTTTAAAAGGGATTGTTTTTCTTTTTTATATTTTATTTCTAATATTTTAATTTTAGTGTAAAGAAATGCCATCAATTTCTGTATGTTAATCTTGTATCCTGCTACTTTGCTGAATTCATTTATCAGTTCTAGTAGTTTTTGTGTGGAGTCTTTAGGGTTTTCTGTATATGATATGTCATCTGCATATAATGACAATTTTACCTCTTCCCTTACAATTTGGATACTTTTATTTCTTTTTCTTGTCTTATTGCTGTGGCTAGGACTTCCTATACTATGTTGAATAGAATTGGTGAGAGTGGGCATCCTTGTCTAATTCCAGATTTTAGCAGGAAGGCTTTCAGCTTTTCATCATTGTGTATTATGTTGGCTGTGCATTTGTTATAAATAGTTTTTATTATGTTGAGATATGTTCCCTCTATACCCACTTTGGTAAAAGTTTTTATCATGAATGGATGTTGAATTTTATGAAATGCTTTTTTTTTACATCTATTGAGATGATCATGTGTTTTTTTGTCTTTTCCTTTGTTATTTGTGTATGTTGAACCATCCTTGTCACCCTGGGATGAGTACAACTTAGTCATGTTGTATGATCTGTTTTATAAATTGTTGGGTTTGGTTTGCTAATATTTTGTTGAGAATTTTTATATCCATATTCATCAGAGATATTGGCCTATAATTTTCTTTTTTGGTAGTGTCTTTGTCTGGTTTTGGTATCAGGGTGATGGTGGCTTCATAGAATGTCTTTGGGAGTGTTCCCTCCTCTTCAATATTTTGGAACAGTTTGAAAAGAATTGGTATAAGTTCTTCTTTGTATGTTTGGTAGAATTTGCCTGTGAAGCCATCTGGTCTTGGACTTTTCTTTGTAGGGAGTTTTTAAAATTACAGATTCTATTTCACTTCTAGTGATTGGTCTGTTCAAATTATCTATTTCTTGATTCAATTTTAGTATGCTGTATGTTTCTAGGAACTTATTCATTTCTTCTACGTTGTCAAATTTGTTGGCATTTAATTATTTTTAGTATTGTCATTTTCTTTGTATTTCCACAACATTGTTTATAGCACACTTTCTTTCTTTCTTTTTTTTTTTTTCTTTACCTATTTATATATCCATGGACAGTTAAGCAGTTTCCATGTCTTGGCTAATGTAAATAATGCTGCAGTAAATATGGAAATGCAATATCTCTTCTAGATGCTGATTTCAATTCTTTGGATGAATACGCAGAAGTGGGATTGCTGAATAATATGGTAGTTCAATTTTTAAATTTTTTGAAGAAATTCCATGTTTTACGTAGTGATTGCATCAGTTTGCATTCCAAATAACAGTGTACAAGGATTCTAATTTCTCTACATCCTCATCAGCACTTGTTATTTTAGGGGTTTTTTTTTCCTGTTTTTAAAAATAATCGCTATCCTTAACAGGCGTGAGGTAACATCTCTTTGTGGTTTTGATTGTCATTTCCCTGATTATTGGTGATTCTGAACATCTTTTTATATATCACATACTTTTTATGTACCTATTCTGGCTAGGACTTCCAGTACTATTGAGTTGAAGTAGCAAGAGTGGGCATTCTTGTTGTTTTCCTGATCATAGAGAAAAAACTTTCAGTTTTTCACCATTGCCTGTGAAGTTAGCTGTGGGCTTGTCATATATGGTCCTTATTATGTTGAGGTAAATTTTTTACATTCCTAGTTTGTTGAATGTTTCTTTATCATGAAAGAGCATTGGACTTTGTCAAATGCTCTTTCTCTATCTGTTGAAATGATCATGTGATTTTTATCCTTCAATCTGTTAATGCAGTGTATCATATTGGTTGATTTTTTATGTTGAACCAACTGAGCATCCCTAAGATGAATACCTCTTGGTCATGGTGTATAATTCTTTTAATGTTCTGTTGAATTTAGTTTGCTAGTATTTTGTTGAGGATTTTTGCATCTACATTCATGAAGAATACTAGTTTATAGTTTTCTTTGCATGCAGTGTCTTCATCTGGCTTTTGAATCAGGGTTATATTAGCCTAAAAATAATTGTTGGGGAGTGTTCTCTCCTCTTCTGATCTTGGGTTTTCATTTTGAGGGTTAATTTCACTACTAATTCAAAACCCTACTAGCTATAGATCTGCTCAGATATTCATGATTCATTCTTTGTAGATTGTATGTTACTATGAATTTACTAATTTCTTCTAGGTAATCCAATTTATTGGTGTATAATTATTCATAGCAGTCTCATAATCATTTTTATTTCTGTTGCATTAGTTGTAATGTCTTCTGTTACATTCCTTTCTAAAAATAAATTTGTTTGTTTGTTTATTTATTTATTTTTGGCTGCATTGGGTCTTTGTTGCTGAGTGGCTTTCTCTAGTTGCAATAACCTGGGGTTACTCTTCATTGTGATGTGTGGACTTCTCATTGTGGTGGCTTCTCTTGTTGTGGAGCACAGACTCTAGGCACATGGGCTTCAGTAGTTGTGACACATGGGCTCAGTAGTTGTGGCTCATAGGCTTTAGAGTGGATGCTCAGTAGTTGTGGCAAGGGGGCTTAGTTGCTCTGTGGCATGTGTAATCTTCCTGGACCAGGGCCCAAACCCATGTCCCCTGCATTGACAGGAAGATTCCCAACCACTGTGCCACCAGAGAAGTCCCTATGTTTCTGATTTCATTTATTTGAATCTTATATATTTTATTAGTTTAGCCAAAGCTTTGCCAATTTTGTTTAAAAAAAAAAAAAAAAGCTTTAAAAACAATTTATTTATTTATTTAGGCTGCAGTGGGTTTTTGTTCCTGTATGCAGTCTCTTTCTAGTTCCTTGAGTGGCGGCTACTCTTCATTGTGGTGCATGGGCTTCTTATTGTGATGGCTTCTCTTGTTGTGGAGTATGGGCTCTAGGCATGCGGTCTTCAGTAGTTGTGACACATGGACTCTAGAGCTCAGACTCAGTAGTTGTGGCTCACAGGCACACTTTGCTCTATGGCATGTGGGATCTTACCAGACCGAGGCTCGAACCTGTGTCCCCTGCACTGTCAGGCAGATTCTTAACCACTGAACCACCAGGGAAGTCCCTAAAAAAAACAACTTTTAATTTTATTAAATTTTTACTGTTTTCTCTATTTTTAAATTTCTGCTCTAATCTTTAATATTTTTTTCTTTCTTTTAAATTTGAGCTTAGTTGTTTTTTCTTTTTTTCCTAGTTCCTTAGTATAAAATAGGTTATTTATTAGAGATTTTTCTTCTTTTTTAATGTTGGCATTTACTGAGGTAAATGTCCCTCTTATTATTGGTTTTACTACCTTCCTTCTGTTTCAGTATTTTGTAATTTCATTTTTGTTTATCTCAAGATATTTTCTAGATTTCAAGATATTTCTGATTTTTTTTTTCTTTGACCCATTGGGTGTTCAAAAGTGTATTATTTAATTTCCATGTGTTTGTGAATATTTCTGTTTTCCTTCTGCTATCAATTTCTGGGTTTATTCTATTGTGGTGGAAAAAATTCTTGGAATAATTTTAATCTTTTAAAATCTGTTAAGACATATTTGGTAACTTGACATAGGATCTATCCTGGAGAATATTTTGTACTTGATTGAGAAGAATGTGTAGTCTTCTCCTGCTTTGTGGGATGTTCTGTATACATCTATTAAGTATATAGAGCTGTTCAAGTCCTCTATTTCATTGTTGATATCTGTCTAGATAGTCTACCCATTATCAAAAGTGGAGTATTGAAATGTTTACTGTTATTTTGATGCTTTCTATTTTCCCTTCAGTTCTGTCACTATTTGTTTCATATATATGATGCCTAGATGTCAGGTGTATATATATTTATAATTTTTATATCTTCCTTGTTAATTTATCCTTTTGTCATTATATAATGTCCATTTTTCTGTTTTTTCAAATTGTGTCTTAAAGTCTATTTTTCCTGTTATAAGTATTGTTACCTCTATTCTCTTTGGTTACTATTCGCATGGCATATATAATACCATTATTTCACTTTGTATGTCCTTAAATCTAAAGTGACTGTCTTGCAGATAGCATACAATTGGATCTTCATTTTTTTAGTTCTTTCAAACACTCTGTCTTTTTACTGGGGAGTTTAATTCACTTTATATTTAAATTAATTTCTGATATATAGAACTAACCGTTGTAATTTTGTTAATGTTCTCTCTGTTTTATAGCTTTTTTAATCCCCATTTTTCAATCATGCTATGTTCCTTTATGTTTCAGTAATGTATTTCTTGTAATGTTTTAATTCCTTTCTCATATTATTTTGTGTATCTTCTATATGTGTTTACTTTGTGATTATAATCGGATCTACAACAAACATCTTATAGTTATAACATTTTATTTTAAGCTGGTAACAATTTGAATTACATACACAGACTTACTCCTACTTCTCTATCCACACATTTTATGTTATTGATGTTACATACTACATCTTTGTATATTTTGTACCATTAACATACTTTGAAGTTTTAGGTTTTTTAAAAAAAATCTTTGTCTTTTAACTTTTATGCTAGAATTAAAATTGATTAGTCTTTCACCATTACATTATTAGAGTATTCCATATTTGTCCTTACATTTATTTTTTTAGTGATATTTATACTTTCACATATTTTTGTGTTCTTGTCTAGCGTCCTTTTGTTTCAATTTGAAGGATTCCTGTTAGCATTTCTCTCAAAGTAAGTTTAGTATCAATGAATACCTTCAACATATTTTTTTCCTTCAGCATTTTGAATATATCATCTCATTAGCTTGCCCTGCACAGATGCTGCTAAGATATCCACTGATAGTCTTATGGGAGCTGCCTTGTATGTGATAAGTTTCTTTTCTCTTCCTGATTTCCAAATTCTTTCTTTTTATTATTTGACAGTGTGATTATACGTCTTTATGTGGACTTCCTTAGTTTCAGCTTAGTTGGCTTTTGTTGGGCTTATTGAATTGGAACATATATTTCTTTCACAATATTTGTGAAATTTTCTATCATTATTTCTTCAAATAATTTTTCTTTCCCTTTTTCTCTCTTCTGAGATTCCCAAAATGTGTATATTCGTCCAACTGATTTATCACATAAGGCTTAGGCATTCTTCATTTTTTGCATTCCTTTTTTTTCTTCTCTTACTGGATAATTTCAAATGACCTGTCTTCAATTTTCTGTTCCTTTCTTGTGTTTCATCAAGTCTGTTCTTGACCTCTTCTAATGAACTTTTCAATTTAGTTATTGTATTATTTATCTTCAAATTTTCTGCTTGAAACTTTTTGGTATTGTCTCTCTTTAATATTCACACATCATTTTCCTGAGCCTGTCTAACATCTTTATGATGGTTATTTTGAATTCTTTGTCAGGTAATTCATATACCTCCATTACTTAGAATCATTTCTGGAGATTATTTTATTCTTTTGATTGGGAACTGTATTCATATTTCTTTTTGTATCTTGTAACTTTGTGTTGGAATGTGTGCATTTGAAAAAAAGACTCTTCCAGTCTTCATGGATTGAGTTCATACAGTGAAAGACTTTCACAAATGAGATTTTGAAGGTCTCTCAAATATTTTCTGTGGATACATCTTTTCTGGCCTTCTGTGTCTAAATTCTCAGAGATTTGCCAGTTCATTTTATCAAGTGTTTTTAATCTCTTCCTCCTTCTGGTATCAATCTGTGGTACTGTAGTTTCTTTGCAGGTGCTTTAAGCCACCCACTTCTATTTTGTTATTAGCAGCTGCCAGACATCTAGAGTATGAATGGTCTTGCCAGCATTCCCGAGCAGAAGATAGTGAGACCACTCATCAGGCAGCTCCCTGAAAAGCCAGAACATTTGATACATACTCCAACGCTTTTTCTCCCCATAGTGAAGATGAAAGGTGGGGTTTTCTCCTGCTTGTTCAGTACTGAGGTGGAGGGAAGAGCTATAGTGAGTGAGTGTCACAAATTATCATACTCAGTTTGATGTAGCTGATTTCATGTTTACATGTGGTACCAGAGCCTCTTAAGTGATTTCTGGATTTCTCACAAAGGGATTGGTCTGTATATTGTTGTGGAATTGGTGTCACCTTTGGGGCAATGAGGGTCTGGAGCTTCCTATTCCTCCAGCTTGCTGACATCACCCTCTCCATAATTTCCATTCTTAAATTTTACTTGTTAACATGTATAAATGTAAAGGATCTTTCTGAAAGGATTTTATAATATTTAACCTCTCTAAACTGATTAGTTATAGTAGCTTTTTTGGTATACTTCTGAGAGGTTTCTACACATATGATGATGTCATTTGTGAATAAATATATTTTTTATTTCTTCCTTTCAAATTCTGTATTTTTAATATTGGCTTTTTTTCTTTTTGTACTCTTCAGAATGTTCTGTACTATATTGTGTAGAAGTATTGAAAAATGACATCTAAATGTCTTTACCTTTTTCCCAATCCTAAGCATAAATAACCAGTCTTTCTCTATTTTACTCTTTCAAGATCAGGACCATCATTCTTATAGAGCTCATGGTTTGGGGGATGGAAAACAAAAAATCCCCTATCAATTATTGGGAGTGATGTCATGTGGGACCATATTCTTACTTGGAGACAGAGCATCTTTTAATAGTCTGATTTAATAAATACATTTATTTCTGTGTTTGGTACCATATACTTTCAGAGTGTTTCTTCTAAACTGATGATTTAGTTGCACCTTTTTAAGGCACTTGGAATCTTCACATAAGTAAGATTTCAATGATCCAAAATCATTCTCCAAAAAGTGCTAATCTTTTGCAGAGTCAAAACAGCAAAATTAAATGAAGATATGATAGAAATCTTCACACTTTCAAATTTTAAGGCTTTTTATTAACTGCTGTAATTCCCTATGGACTGCTTTGAATTAACTATGTGGGAGGATCCTTTCTTACTGCTCAAGTTGGCACTGCTTACCATAAATAACTCTTACTATAGAAGACAATATACCATTCTGAGTATTCTCCCAGACAGTCAGGTGGCCAAAACATTTAACAAATTTGAAATACCAGAAGTTCCTACATGTAATGCAAAAAACAAAAAACAAAAAAAATCAAAGATTTAAGGAGGGAGGAAGGTTAGATTTCATTTATCCAAGGCCCATTGAATCAATCCAACTATGCCTCATAAGAGAACATGCAGCACAATGTAATTACCAAGTTTTCAGAAAGTATTTAAACGTGGAAATGTAGTAGCTTTTGTTTACACAATGGCTGAATATTTAGTTCTGGAGAAAATAACTACAGTTTGATCATGAACTCATTGACATCATTATGAGATGAACCCAAGCTAAAATTCCATTTATTATTTACAATGCATAACTTTCTACTTTAACTGATGGATTAAAGAGATGTTCTGAGTCTCCCAATAATAGTGTTAACAGACAGTAAGTGTTAAATAATTCTTAAAAGATCGGGGAATTTTATTTTCTCCTAGAGCTCAGTTACCTTGTGAACAACTTCTGGTCACTTTGAAGCATGGTAGGAAGAAGATTTATAGTAAATGTGTGTGAAATACTGCAGAGCCTTTCCTTATTACTATCAATGTCTTTCTTTCTTTCTTTGAGAGTACCTAGGCCTGTGAACTGAATCATGCTGGAAACTTAATGAAAAATCATGAATGCATCTCTTCCCCAATCAGATTAGGACCTTATTGCCAGGCCTAGTTTGCTGTTGTTGCTGTTGTTATTGGTGTGGAAGATGTTGTTGTTGTTTCCAATTACAGTGTTGAAACTAGACCTTAAGATTTTTCGTATATTTAATATCTTAGGAGCTAAAAGATCCTTTAAAAACCACCTGTGATTCCTTGGATCAAATCAGTCTGACCCAAAGGACCTGCTGCCTTGTATGAGAACTGCTAATGTCCTTGTCCTTAACCTCTAAAACTTTAATCTCACATCTTCCATGGAGAAATGGGGAAGCCTATTTCAGTGTGATAATCTCCAATTTCATACCCAGCTGACAAAGCTTTATAAATAACTTTTCCTTTATACCCTTTTGTGGGGCTTAGTAGAGATTGGGTTAGTGGGTCCAAAGGTTAAACCAAGCCAACTTCCTTATTTCCTTAAGGTTTTGGGTTTCTTCCTCAACACTAGACTTTGATTTCTGGTATCTCAACTTCTTTTACAGTTGGCCACAGTTAAATCTAGGCTGTACTTTCCCAACTGAGCAAGCAAATAAAATCATCCCTAGATAGTCAAGCTGGCATACAAAAACATGCAATATATGTGATAAATGTATCATGTTCACAAACTTGTCCTGATGAAAAAATTTGTTTCCTCAGCTCTACTCTAGCATCTTTAAAATCTATTTGAAATTATATTCCTTTGAATACTCCTCATAAAATTCATCAGAATAATACAATCCTTTAGTCTGTAAGAATTATTTTCTTTGGTTAAACATTGTATCTAATTAATGAATCATTTTGTTTGTTTTTATATGTCTGATGATGGTAAAAGTGACATAAGGGGAAATAGGTATCCCGTTTCTGAGATTGTATAATTATCTCTAAAAAGGAATGGTAAACATCATCATATAATGGAAGAGGAACTACTATCCAGACAAAAATACTCTTAGAATTTTGGATTCAAGTACTTAAAATATATAAATGCTACTAAGTGTCATTATTTCAGTTCCTAGGTTCTCAGTCATTCCCAAGTAACACCTTAACTTTTACACTGGATATTTGAAATGGATATAAATTCATCATAATAACTGAACAATCTACAGGTTTGAACTTTGTATTTGGACCCTTAATTTTAAGATAAATGACAAAAGACGTTGTTTTAAGGATGATATGAAGGTACATTTGTTCTCTAATCATACATAGATCCAAGCTATGTTATTGTAATTTTACTTAGTTAAGCTTTACTACATAGATCGGTATAACTAATTCACCCTTCCATCCATGTATTCTTCATTCTCATTGCTTTACTGTCAATAGGCACCTTATTCTAGGTCATTAAATGAAATTTTTAAAGGGATTCTTTTCTCTTTATGGGCCACGGCAAACATGATCAAGTGAATAATCATATAAGTTAAATTCACTTCAACGTTTCTGTATTCCTAAATATTTATATTTACTCTTACTAATTTTTATAGTAATATTATTTTCTTATTGGAAAAAATCCTTACTGCTTACAAACCCTATCAGATGAGACACCTAATCATGGATTTTATTCTTGAGATTTTGTTGTCTGCAATCATTTCTTGTATCCAAAGTCAGGATTAGGTTGGAGAAAGCAGAAATGATGCTAGTATTTTAAAGCAGGGCATGATATAAAGCAGAACATCAGTTTATACACAGTCTTTAGAATAGTTGAATATATACTCTGTAAATGGAAATTCTAGGAATGACTTTCAAAGTGACATTGCCAATTTGTCCTAACAAAGATGATGTTACCTCCATACAATTACAAAGATGAAAAATAAGGAAGCTTTATCTGTGATCCAGACATCAGAAATCTACTACTATCATAAGTGGCTGAACCACTCTATTTAGACCCAGGGAGGATTTTTGTGCCTTAATTTTGACACCCAGGAAAATCTAGTGCTTCCTCAACTATGCTGGAGAAGAGAAACATTGGAAGCAAAGAGGCAAAGCCTCCTCTTTAAATCATATCCAAATTCCCAGTTGTAAGGTTGTCTGGAAAACTGCATTTTAGCTGACTTACCTCTTCAGTACAGGTGGTCACTATAGAAGAGTGGATCAGTTGCTGAATCACTCAACCATATTTCATTTTGGATATTTCTAGGTGGGCATATGATATCAATTTTTACCTAAACTCAGTGAATGCTTTAGATCTGATCATATAGATTGTTTCGCAGTTCAAGAAAATGTCTCTTACTACTGTTGTTGCTGCTTCTGTTACTGCTTTCCTACCCTTGTCTTCTCACTCACTCATTAAATCTCTTAATTCTGTTTCAAAATGACTTAAGAGTCAATTTATTTACTTCTTCTAATGACTAATAAATGACTACTGAAGCCAAAATAAATCCATACCATCACTGAAACACTTGGAAGGATACTATTGAAGAATAAGGACATTTAAGAAATTTCCTGATATAAAAGAAATGCCATTAAATTAACAGCTGATAAAACCACAATTCCATACATCATTCACATCACAGTGAGTTCTCCCAACATAAGAGCTCAGTTCAGTTTCTCTGTTTCAGAAGAAGCAGAAAGTAAGGAAGGAACTGGAGTAGCCAGGAGGATAATTAATTATGTAAATTTGGAAAATTGCTTCCTACTCGCACAACTTGTGAATTTTTACCCCAGATAAAAATCCAGACAATTTTCTCTTTTTACAATGAAGATAAACATTGAAACCTCCATTCCTAGCCCTATAAATGAGAGGAAAAACGTGTCAATACCTGCAGGAGATTTCTAGCTTCATGAATGGATATAAAGCTTTCTCTGGAGACATATACAGTAATGCTTATATCAGCATAATTCATTGGTACCCCAAACTGAAAATAACACAAATGTCCGTGAACCATAGAATTAATGCATAAATACATTGTGGAATATTAATAAAATGGATGGTTATGCAGCAATGAAAATAAATTAAAGGATGCAACATGGAATAACGTGGATGAATCTCAGAAATATAATATTGAGTCAAAGAAAGCAGATATACGATAATGCACACTGTGTGATATCATTTATATTAATTTCAAAGAACAATTCTAAATGATGGTGTTTACATTTTTAGTGATTTTTTTTTTTTTTTAATTTGGCATGAGAAACATCTGTATACCGGGATGCCGAAGACCCCTCCTCCCAGACTCATTCATAAGGAGTTGGGCTTGCGTTTCTAAAACACGTTGACTCTTCAACCATCCTCCCCACCAATCAGAGTCAGGGTACATCGCCCTGTCCCAGAGGCTACACCAGATGTGGGAAAGTGCTCTGGCACAAATGCTCTTCTCTGGAGGAACAACTGGAAGCCAGAAGTGGGGAGTGCACAGAGCATGTGCAGGTAGCCAGTCTATGGCTTTCCAGGAACCTGAAGGGACCAGAAGAGTAACACCAGCTACTGGCCCATGATTCCTGGGCCCCAACTGGATATCTGCCAAGTTCCAAGGCCTCAGAAACCCAAAACATGCCAGTTCCATTCTTAGACTCTCCATCCTGGACACTGCTATTCTTGCAGCCATCGTTAATATATATAATGATTTTATCATATTAACTTGTTAATATACTGAATATTCATATATATATATATAGTGTGTGTGTGTGTGTGTGTGTGTGTGTGTGTGTGTGGTATTTGGAACTTTAGTTTTATTTCTCCAGGTAAAGAATTTCCCAGAAGAGCAAACCCCATCATAAAAGATTTTACTATTATCAGCAGTGTATCTTGGACTGTAGCTCTCACCAGCAGAACCCACCATTTCTGCATGAATATATTTTAAATAAATATTTCTGTCTTTTCCTTTGACCTCCTAGCATTTAGTGCTAACGACCATTATTTAACTTACTCTTGTACTCTGGCATCTCTTAAAATACTATACTGTTACCTGTTTGGTGTTATTTTACTTTTTCTTCTTTTGCATGTATTCTTTGTCTCTTTAACCAGAGTACAGTTACTTTTTGAAAGCAGTGCAATGTTTTTCACTTCTTTCTGGGTCTCACAAAGTTTACAAGACATTGTTGTATTAGTCAGGCTGGACCAAAATGCTGTAACAAATAGATCCACAGAAATATAATGGTTTAAATGCAATGTAACATATCTTATTCATTTAAGCAAGCTTGGTGTTCTTGTTTATAAATGTGAATTCAGGGCTAGTAACTTTTTTATGTGAATTAATTATATATATTAATAATGTATTCATATATGTGCATTATATAATTACTTATATATTCATAATATAATTCACATATTTGAATTAGTGTAATGTCCATAGAGTAATTACCTTAGCTTGGGTAGAGTGGAGTGAGTTTTAGAGAGGGGCATGAAAGGGCACTTCTGGGGTGCTGACAGCATACTCCTTCTTAACGTGCATAGTAGATACATAGATATTCATGTTGTGGTAACTCTTCAGTCTGTATGATTTCGTTTGTTCACTTTTTAAATATGGGTAAATTATATATGATATAAACACAAAGATTATTTTTTAATTGATATGAAATTTCTTTTTAAAAGAAGGTTTTTAAGCAGCTTGAATTCACACCCTTACTATTATAGCCAGGGCTTCCATAATTAGCATCAGAAATCCATGACTTTCATTTTATTTATAAAATGCCTCTACCTAGTTACAGTTTTGTGTGTGTGTATGTATCCATGAAATAAGAATTACAGAGCTTTTAATGATCACCAACAGTATTGGGACTGCTAATTAAGGAGGAAATAGGTATCACCAAGCCAAAAAGCAAGAAAGAGAAAATAATCAGATTATCCTTCAGAAAAACAAGATATTCTGTTTATTTGAAACAAAAGAAATGGCAGTGAGAGAGATATAGAAATAGAGCCAGAGTTAGAGGGAGAGAGAGAGAGAGAGAGAGAGAGAGAGAGAGAGAGAGAGAGAGAGAGAGAGAAGGGAGACCTGTCTTTGAAACATTAAGCTCACTAGGTAATTATTACTAGTATTTAGGCTAGTGGTTGAAAAATATAACAGCAAAAAAAGTTATCGTATTAGTCATATGAAAAAGCTGATGAGCTCTCCCATAAAATACTCCTACACAATAAAAAGTTAAAAATTATGAAAGAAAATTTGAGGTCAACAATTAATCCAGTGTTTCCAATATCCATATCCATTTATTAGTTATTAATATATCCAAAGCAAGATACAAGAGACAACACACATGCACAAATACAAAAGCATTATGGAAGAAAATATACCAAAACCTAGGAAAAAAATCATGGAAAGAGACCAAAGTGTCTTCAAAATTTAGTATCATTAATGTGAGAAAGTACATTAATATGTACAAAAGAAATATTGAACTCTACAGATAAATAGGAAATATTAAGTGTCCTACAACTTGAGGAGAAGGGAAGTATATTTACAAAATAATTAGGTTATGGCTCTTTTCAGAACACTTTTCTGAAATACAGGATACTGAAAACAATGGAACACTACCTTCAAATTTAAGAATAAATATCTAAACTTAGCATCTTCTCATTGGCCAAACTTTTGATCAAGAATTAAGGAAAATCTTGTCAGGCGAGGATTCATAAAGTACATACACTATATATTCTTCCTGAAAGAAAAAACAAACAAAAAAATAACAAATAATTCTAAAAAAAAACAGAGAAGACATGGATATAAGAAATGCGAGAAGCCAAGTAAGTACAAAAACATATAATTAGGTCTAAATCATTGCAGATAATTCAGTTGTGAAACTTAAAGCAACTGTTAAAGAAGAATTCCAAAAATAGAAGAATTGGAATGTTTGAATGAATAAACTTTTTTCCCTAAAATATACAAACATAAGAAAGAAAAATGGCCAAGGGGATTTTAATAAAGCAATGAAGAGGATATTTTAGGCAAATTTAACATCAACAAAAGCAAGATCTACAATATTAATATATAAAATAAAATTGCACATAATTGTATTAAACAATACAAAATTAACAACAAAAACCTCTATATACCTTAAGTTGATAACATTAACCCATAATGATGAAACTATTTGGTATAAAAGGACCATATAGAATCTCAATGGCCATATTTAGCAAACAACTTTCAGAAATAAGCAGATCAAGTCAGCCAAATTAAGTCAGAATACATACAGAAATTGAAAAAGGTGTAAACATATATGGACATATTTAGATGTACAGTATATAGAATTTTAGGATTGAATCTGTCTATTAGGTGAAATAAAATATTTAGCATATATTACAGTACCTTACTCAAGACTGATTGTTGCTTCATAATGTTTCAATGATTGCTCTGACTATTGCTGAGATAGTATCAAACTGATTTAAATACTATAGCTTTAGAGTGGTTTGAAATTGGCCAATGCAAATTCACCATCATTATTCTTTTCAATCAAAATTCTTACAGTTTGCTTTGCCTGGTTCTCATATAGTCAAATTCCAAAGGTGATGAATTTGGAGATAACAAATGAAATATCTTTCCCTTTATAAACTAAACATAAGGAAATGTTTATGATGATAATATTGAGTTTTCTCAACCGTCTATATAACTTGTTTTCTGCCTCCCACTAAACTTCATAATTTGTTTCTTGGTTTTCTCCTATATTATGGAGCGATTTCCATCTGAACTGCAGCCTGAAGCTTCCTCAATTTTGTGCCATTTGTTAACATTCTTACATCAGCATGTTCTTTCCTAGAAATGCACTGAATGCTCTTTTCCCTTATTGCTCACCTCCACTGCTTCTTGCTTCTATGAGTTGCTTCCTTTTGTATTCCTTTACAGAAAATTAAATGTGGTCATCAAAAAGAGTTGAGGAATGAGTTTAGTTCTCCATCTAGAATTAAAAGCCACTAAGAGTGTTTAATATGTATTTTGCATTAAGAATCCAGGTGTAGGAATCTTCTTGATAGGAAAGTAAGGCCAGCAAAGTTACTAAAGTAATTTATTTTTATTTGGGTATATGTGTTTGGAGTAACAAGTAGGATCATGACTAGTTACTGAATAAAACATATAAAGTGTTTTGTATTTTATTTCATCTACTGGTTTTGATTCAAATCATGTGATTTTGAGACACATGCAAAAGCTAACATCTGACTTGAAATTATTCTTTCTACCAAATATTACCAAG
This sequence comes from Kogia breviceps, assembly GCF_026419965.1. Taxonomy (NCBI): domain Eukaryota; kingdom Metazoa; phylum Chordata; class Mammalia; order Artiodactyla; family Physeteridae; genus Kogia; species Kogia breviceps. The sequence goes on from NC_081320.1 coordinate 20,876,376, forward strand.
AATGATGACAAAAACATAAAATGTATTTTTTTTTCCAAGAAAGGCAAAAATTTACCTTGAAGAGCTTATAGTAATTGACCAAATGATCAAAAATATTTTTAGTTTTAATTCTATAATTATACATCACTTTAACTTTACTTATTAAATAAAGTTTCCTAAGAATTTTTATTATTCACTAAAGGGAAAAGAGAATAGTTTCAGTTAAGCAAATGTCTCAACTCCTTCCCCTTATAACATTTAATTTAAACATTGATGGAAAGGAGAGTCTGAAGTTGCAGTGCAGAGTTGCTCTGGATATTCCTAAGTTGGGAATGGCAAATGGTTTAATTTGTTAATTCTCTTGTACATGAAAATTGGCCTAAGTTTAATGATGTCTTAATGAAATTTATTTATTTATGGACATATAATAATTATGCCTTTTAATGTAATAATATCATACATATTTGAAAGAATTATCTCAATAAGCTCTGTTGTGTTTGTCTGTGATAGAAAGAGCAAAAGGAGCCATGATTCACTATTAAACAAAAGACATTGTTTCAGTTGTCTCAGTTGACTTGTGGCTATTTCTAATTAATAATGACAAATATGATGCAAAGTGGAATATCTTTTAAGTGGCTATTACATAACTCCATCACCACACTGCACTTCCTTTTTCTGTCCGATCTAAGTCATGTGCAGCTGTGTTTGCTCCTGGTCTAAAACTATTTCATCTTCTGCAGAATATTTACAAACCTTGACAAACTACATACTTCCCATACTTGTTTGTCTTATTTCTTCCTCATTACCTATGTATAGTTTCACAACTCCTCAGTTCCACCCATATTTCTTTCTCTGTGAGGCCACTCTTGTTCACTGCAGGTCTTTCTTTCGGTTCTAGAAATTCAGCTGCATTTATCTTCTACACCCTTATTAGAAGAAATTCATGCTACTCTATATTTTGTATTTTCATTGAATCATGGCTTTCCAGGCAAATCTTTAAAAAAAACCCTGAGATTTATACCTCACTCTATCATGACTCCTAGTACAGTTCTATGTACATAAAAAGTCATAAAATACTCATTAAACAAAATATCAAAAAGTACATTAGTAGCATTTAAAACTAGATTTTTCTCCTTAACCATGGCACCCCTGAGTTTGGCTTACTTTGTAGCTTCTGATACATTTACAACTGTAGACAAGAAGTCACATTTACAAATGTCACTATATATCTGCAAAAATATGATAGAAATATATTTTATATTTCTATTAAATATATACAATTTTATATGTAATATATTGTACTTTATATATAATGTACAGTATTTTATATATAATTTAATAGAAAATAAATTCTTCCATTTATCCATTCATCTATTTTTTCATTGGTCTATTTGGCTAATGTCTATTGATTTTTTACTGTGTGTCAATCCTTTTACTAAATGTGGGAATAAAAAATATATATATAATATATATTATATAATATATAATATATATTATATAATATATATTATATATATTATATATATAAAATATATATATGGTACTTATATTCACAAATCATACAGTCTTATGATGAGATAAACATACAGTTATAGTAGAGATTGATGAGTGCTACGGTAGGAGATACATCAGATGTTTTAATAACTTATAATTTGCATCATATATCTAAGGCTTCTGACCTCTTCAAATAAGCCATTTAAGCTAAGATATAAAGGAAGAAAGAAGCGGCTATGTAAAAGTTATGATAAATCAAGACTCTGGAACCTTCATGAAAATAAAAATATTTCTGTATGTCTGTAGTGCAGTATGAGGAGTATGCCGAGATATTTTACTAGAGAAACATCCTTGTAAGTCATGGTAAGGTGTTTGCATGCTATCCAAAAAGAGAATCACTGAACAGTCCAAATCAGAGATAATTTTATGATTAAACTCAAAGCATGGCAGTATGATTCTGCCTGGATTCCAATCTCAATTCTGCCACTAGGATTCATTAATTTATGGCAGGTAACATTTGTATGCCTCAATTAGGGTAGTTATAATACCTAACTTATAGAATCATTTGGAGGATAAAATGAGTTAATATTTGAAGCTTAGGGAAGTGTCTAGCACATAGTCAGTGTGAAGAGAGTCTATGAAGATGAGACAGTTGGAAAGTTATTGTGGTAATCTAGTCTAGAATTGCTGTTGATTTACACTTGAATTGTTCTGGTAATCTGTAGAGAAGAAAGCATCCCACTTGGAAAGGTACTTGCAGATCAAGCTGGAAAGGCCCCCTTTATGAATTTACAGGAATGGTGAGGAAGATGAGCCTGGAAATGATGAATCCAGGCATAAGCTTAGCAAGATGGATAGGACAAGGAGTGATCACACACTTTGAGCACATTTTACATTGTATTTTTTAAAATAGCATGTTGGCATGATTGTTACCAGCTGTGAATTTAAAAATATGTAAGAGAAAGCATTCTGAAAATAATTCACTGACAAAACAGAGAAAAGATCGTCAAAATATCCTGAGATTTTTTTCCCCCTAAAACTAATGACACAGTTCTTGTCTACAAACTCTCCATGTTGATAGATTCCTTTGAACCAAGGTTTCCTTAAGAATCACTTTAAATATGGAGGCATGTGCAAATAGAAATAAAATATCATATATGAATTGTTCCTCTGAGCTTCTCCATGGGTAACTTTTTGCCTTTAAATTAATTACTTTACTTTGAGATGAGTTATTTTTGTTAAGTAAGATGCGAATTTTGCAATTAAGAAATTAGCTAATTAACAATATTTTTCAATGTCAGTGAGAATGCAGGTTTCTCTTCTCAACCTGATAGGCATAAACTAATTATAAGGAGAAATTATTAGAGCAGGTACTGGCCCAGAGAAAGTCAAGTTATCTACTCTTCCTATGAATTTAAGAAATTAGTAATATTTGTTCCTCCCATTTTTGACAGATTTTTCTTGATTCAGTGTATGGGAAAATTATTTCTGTTTATGGAGAAGATGAAGTGTGGCTTTTACAGAGTACCTTCATTTACATATTAAGTTGTTTAACATGATTTCAGCTCTTAGTGATTTTATTAGCTATGTGCTAAAAGAAACTAAATGTAAGAGTAAATTCAGGGTGTCAGAGACTTCTTTTCACAAAAAAAGAGCAATAACATTTACATAAAATACATGTATCCTTGTTTAAATCTTGGGTGTTAGTTTTATCAAATTCATTAGCAGCATTATTATTATCATTACAAAAATATCAGTGACGAAATTGCAAAATTTTTCTTAAACGATTACATTGGTATGTTCTTCATATGCATCTACTTAAATGTTAGATACTTCATCCCATTAAAATGTTTAAGCTTTAACATATTTAACTATACATCCATTAAAATTGTATATAAATGTAAAATGGTTATAATACAGATTTTTGCTTTTGTTTTCCAAATAAAATTTTTTTCCCAGTTTGGTAATTGTTTTAGTTTATAGCATTCTTGGGCTACATTGTGAAAGCTCATTTCTGTACTTTGTATATTAAAGTTCACAGAGAAGATTTGCATGCTCTCTTCAAATGGTTCACAGTTCATAAAATGTTCATATTTAATGATAATTTTAAATATATTAGCAATAAAATCATTTATCTTATTAAATTATTAAATTTGAAAAGTGTAAAACTAAAATCATGTGAATAGTGATTCAAGCAAAAGTATATTATACATTAATGAAATAGGCCCTTAGGCAAAGTTTTATCAGTTGTTAGAAAAGAATATTACAGGGGACTTCCCTGGTAGTGTAGTGGTTAAGAATCCACCTGCCAATGCAGGGGACACGGGTTCGAGGCCTGGTCCAGGAAGATCCCACATGCCACGGAGCAACTAAGCCCGTGCGTCAAAACTACTGAGCCTGCGCTATAGAGCCCGTGAGCCACAACTACTGAAGCCCACACGCCTAGAACCTGTGCTCCACAGCAAGAGAAGCCACCAGAGTGAGAAGCCTGTGCACTGCAATGAAGAGTAAACCCCTCTCACAGCAACTAAAGAAAGCCCGCACACAACAACAAAGACCCAACGCAGCCAAAAATAAATAAATTAATTAAAAAAAAATAGTATTACATACCTCATCTACTAATTTCCCCCCCAGTTTTCATATTTCTTCCTACCTATTTGCCAATTCATTTCAAGTTTAGCACTATTGGCATTGACATAGACCTAAATATAAAATTGCTAAAATGTCTTATGCTTTAAATGTATGTTCACTTATTTATTGACATATTTTCAAAACTATTATTACTACGTCCTGATACAATCATCTTCCCATCTTGCCTTGGAGCAGGACAAATTTATTCTGGTGACTGGATATCACATCTATAAGATTTCAAGTCGATGAGGGCCAACAGGCTATATGTTGACTTTTGCTCTAAATCATGATATTTAATGGTGAAATGAGATGACAGCTTTTATAATAACACACATTGGTAAGGCTGGGCTGAGGTGATATTTACAAATCTCACAACAGACTTTTCATTAGATATTTCAGTAGTTAATTTTGGATCATGTTAGACTTGGCCTAGCTAATCAAGGCTTTGCTATTTCAAGACTGCTTCAGTTATGTTTTCTTTCTTTAGCCATCTGAGTGTTTGAGACAATAGAATGACATTTTTGAGAAGTAATTTATTAATTCAGATATTCAAGAACACTTCCAAATGTCAGTATTCAGTACTTAAGAACACCATGCAAAGTTGGATTATGGAGGATGAAGGAGTGAGGGAAGAAAGGAAGCAGGAAAATCACTAAGTCTAAGTAAAAAGGAATTTGGGGGATACCTATGTTTTGGTTCTGCCACTTTGAGAGATGTCAGAAAAAATTATGCCCCTTACAACAAATGTGTTAATCTCCTTAGGAACAATAGCTCAGTCATAAAGAGGCGCACTCTGGAGCCAACTTGCCTGACCCTGTCATATAATAGTTATATTATCTTGATTAATTTACATGAATCTTCCATACCTTATAACCATTATCTATACAATAGAGGAAAATATGTACCAGATTATGAACTTTTGTAAGGAAGAAGTGAGTTAGGACCTTTGAAGTGCTTATAAGTATGCCTAGCATTGACTACTATTATTATTATTACTATTATTATTATTATTATAGGAATTTCTATGAGTCTGGATTAACAGCAAGAGCTCCAGGATCTATCATACAATTAGATTGTTCTCATCCAGGTCATCTAAAAATCCAGGCACAACACACTACACCAGACTTTGGTCACATTGGAAGTGAGTCAGTTTGGGGGTATGGAGTGTAAGGGAAGGCAACATGGGGTTGGAAATGCAATACTAGATAGATCAGTTGATATTACTTCTGATGGCTTTTATGTATCTAGTCCAAATGTAATAAACCCCCTGTTATTTTACAGTACTGTTGAAAACCCTTCTGTCTCATACTTGACTTGTATTTACCTAGATTGTTCTAATACCCTTCTGAATGAAACTAGCTCCTTCTATTCTTTCCCACCAAACCCAGTAATATGCTAGTGCAACTAATAACTTATATTGGTACAGAGCTTAATAGTATATAAAATGCTTATGCATTATCTCATTAATTTAATTTATCCTACTTATATAGATAACTTGATTGTTCTTAATGCAGCTCCAATAGAATCAACACAAAACTTTCCCATTATTCCTATGCTATACTTATGAGATTTATTACTGTTAAGTGTTTTAAAAATCATTTTGATGGTAAATAGAATTTTCACTGAAAATTAGAAAAATAAAAATATAACAAAAAATACCCATGAAGGTATCATCAAGCAGTTAGTTCTCAATTTTTATTTCTCATCTACACATCTCATCCATTTTGATGTTCTGTTTTTGCAAATGTGCAGCAACCATTTTTGTAAATGGTTAGACAATTGAAGCAACACCACTTTGTGGATAATGTAACGTTTACTACCTATTTTTATTTATTTATTTATTTTTTTTGTGGTACACGGGCCTCTCACTGTTGTGGCCTCTCCCTTTGCGGAGCGCAGGCTCCGGATGCACAGGCTCAGTGGCCATGGCTCACGGGCCCAGCCGCTCCGCAGCATGTGGGATCTTCCCAGACCGGGGCACGAACCCGTGTCCCCTGCATCGGCAGGCGGATTCTCAACCACTGAGCCACCAGGGAAGCCCTACTACCTATTTTTAAATGTTAACATTATCACAGGCCTCATTTGGATGATTTCCTGGCTCTCTATTTCTGAAATTATTTTTCTCTTTCACAAAATTCACTTTCAAACTGAATTCCAGAAAGTTTTCATTATTAAAGTTTAATAACATATTTAAATAACTTAACAAGAGCTCCTTCATGATTCATCTACTTTATAATATTTCTGGCTATTCTCCACATAATACATTTTCATTGTCAAAGAGGTAGCCAATGAATATATATGTTTGTGTATGTTTTTCTGTGTGTTAACTTTGGTATAGAGTCAGTATGTTTCATATGTTTCAGTTAGTACTTAAATTTTAGAAAATAATTTTTTTCTTTGTGGTTAATTTTAGTTTTTCTTACATAATTATTTACTTCTTTCCAAAATGAAATTTATTTGTCAAGGTGTATTCTTCTCTAAAATCTATCTGAAGTTTACACTAGCAAATTTTATCTATCTATCTATCATCCATCATCTATTTTTCTATCTAATACCGTACATGTACAAGGCTATTCATTGCAGCATTGTTTGTAAAACATTGTTGAAGAGCTCTAAGAAGTGTCCATTATGGAGCACATCTGGGGGAGGAGAATAGCAGCTGTGCAGGAGGGCCAAGAAACCACCTGATCCTTCTTTCCTTTATCTCCTATGGAATAAAATGTTTCATCTATGATAGGAAAGGCAACAATCACTTCTTTGATCTCTCCCCACCCCCTTTTTAAGGATACTAAACTTTTGCTATACATTAAAATTTAAAATAAGAGGAAGGGGCAAAGTGCAAATGTGCTTAACTGATTCATGTCCATCAGGACAGGTGGGGAAGGGTTGCAACAAAGAAGCTGCTGAAAGGTATATTGGTAAACACTTACTGAAGCTGGAAGAAGGGAACAGGGAGGGAAGAACAGGGCAGGACTAAGTGCTAAATTCAGAACTATAGATGGAGACAGCGCAGGAGAGCCAAAAAGTTCACACTCACTGACACCCAGGGAGAATACCTTGCCTAAGGCTTATCCTTAATCAGAGAGCAAAACACAGACTCTGCCATCAAGCTAAGAAACCCCAAATAACAAGTAATAAAATGCAGCTGGTAGACAGACAGAAGTGAGCAAGCTTGTAGTTCGTTTTTGCACTGTTTGTCCTCAAGGTTCAACAGTCTTCAAATTCCTGTAGAGGGAATTTGTATGTAGGATACGGATGGTTTAACAAACAGTTACCAGTTCTATTCTGAATGTTAGGTCTGTCGTTTGTGCCATGCCTCAGAGAGGTCTCTGCATAAACTTCTTATAGGCATGGGACATTTTCCATAATAATTATTTATGTAAGTACTTTGACATACAGAACACTCAATTTTTATACAGCTTGTTAACAACTATGTCACTGTGCTGTCGTAATATTATAATGACTTGCAAGTTATCAGAGTTTGTATTCTGAAATGGAGTTGAGTAGAAAGTCTTAGGGTTCATTAAAAACTCATAATATAATAAAAGTAGAGTGCAAAATTATCATATCTTAATTTGGAAGGCTGATTGCATATATCTCTTTTCCTAGTTCTATTACTAAAAAAGATGAGGACGAATGCCCACTAATTCACACAACTCAAAGGCAGCAATGCCAATTATGTGACCACATAAATAATGCTTGTCCTACTCCCTTACATTGTCACTTACTTTTAAAAAATAAAAAGCGTGTACTCAGTCATATGACTATTTAAGGTTAAAGCTTTGAGCTAGGGTCCCTTGTATTAATAAGAGAATGAAGTCAGCTCTGTTAAATGTTGCCAGAGGGATGGCTGGTTAGTTACTGATTGGAGGATTTTTATTAAAATATCTGTGTTTTAACCTGGAAAAAAAATCTACTAGCACAAAATCTACACAGAGCCACTGCTTTTTTTCACACGTTCCATTTGGTGACAACTCCTGGATGCATTAAGGATACATCATTGTAACTTTAGGTCCAGAGTTTATCATATGTATCAGTTGCAGCAGAGGGATGTATTCAACTTTTCACTGTATTTGAATATTGAAGAACAGACTCAAAGAAGAACCACACTTCCGGAACTGCTGACAGCGCTTTGAGTCCAGTTAATTGCTATAAACAGAATGGTTTCTAATGCTCCTTTTTAGTTCTGTGTTTCTGGCTGCCAGCAGCTTTCAATGGGGTCTTTAAAATTTTCTTTTTATCTCTGACTCCTGTTGATAGACATGTGAACCATGACCTGACAGTGTTTGAAGAATGCACTGGATTTCTATAAAGCTAAGACTATTTCCTAAACCTTACAGAACCAGATCTAAATACTATAATTTCAGCTGTGATTCTTTAATGCCTGAAAATCACTAAGTTGAAAAGTTAGTCAAATATTTTAGTGAGTTCATTCCTCATTTAATTCATTGAAAATGCATTCAGTGAGTACAAATTTGATGGTAAGAGATGTTAATTGCAACATTTATTAACACATCTTCTAACTACTTACTTGTTTACATTTTTGTTTATCAAAATAAGAAGCTATGTTTCTATTTTGCTTTGCATTCTAATTTTTAACTAGTAATATTAAAATACATATCTACACAGTATATTTTAAGTTTGCTTCTTAATTGATTACATTATTAAAGTTATAAGTAAATCAATTAATACTAATTTTGAGGAGTTACTATAATTGTGATTTTTCCATTGAGAGAACATGTAACATCTGTGTTTGAAATTTTAAAATATTCTAAATTACAATGTATATTCTCTTACCTCTCTCCCTCTCTCTCTCTTTCTCTCTCTCTCCCTTTCTTTCTCTGTCATTTACTTCTGTGTTAGCTTACTTTAATGAAAAAGGGAATAAATTTTATCTGTGGATAATTCTGTGAAATATTGGAATGTTATTTATAGAAATAGAACAGGCTATATATATTATGTATTTTGACCCCAAATTATCTGTTTTAACAAAGTAGAAATCTCTCATCTGAGAGATAGTAATTAAAATCTTTTTTCTCTATTATACAAATTCTTCAAAATATCTTTCAAAAGAACACTGTGATAGGGTGTAATACTATATGGATTGCAAATAAAATAAAATAAATTGAGTGTGTGATATGAAAGTCTTTCTTTTACGCCACAGATTGCAATATTATGTGGCTAATCTTCTTTTTGAAAAGCAACTTCAAATACTTCTCAAATGCAGTGGTACTTTTTGTTTTCCATCCTTTGCAGAGTATAATTTTTATTTATTTTTTGTCATATTTAATATTTTCATAAATTGATTTAACATGAAGTGGTTTTAGGTGTTGGCAGTGGATGTGGACAGCAAAATTGATGAGTAGTTTTGTCTAATCAAGAATCAATATTTTTTATCCTGAAAATAATATAATTTCCTTAGAGACCCGACTTCTTGTTATGGGAATAGCTGGTTTCATTTTAAACAACATTCTATATTTTCTACATATGATTTGGGGACTTAGGGTTCATTCTTGTGTTTTGCTTCTGTCATTGGGATGAACAGAAGATATTAAATCTCAGAGCTCAAACTACCTACCCATATGAAATTAATTTGAAAGTGTAAGACAGAAAGCATAATGTGAGACACAAACTTCCTTAAGGATACAAATATCTGATATTAGGTCAGTTATGACAATATTACTCCATGATTTAGGACTTACCTGATTAATATCTCAAGTTCTCAAATCATCATAACTAAAATAAGGGGTTTTGAAGCAATGATCTTAAAGGACTTTGTAGTGTAAAACTATAGGATTTTGTTATACAGTAAAGACATAACATGTTGTCTTTGTAAATGATATAATTATTCAATGTACACATAGCAATATTGGACAATAATATATGCTTGTTTACCTTACTGTTCTAATGAAATGACAAGAGTGTGTTTTACAGTGTTATTTTATAAACTATTAATTTAAAAAGCATCAACAAAGCAACGAGTATCTAATTAACTATATGACAATGACAGAAGGTTATTCATGCTGGAAAATAAAGGCTCTAGTCATGCCTTGGCAAAATTTGTTTTGATTTGGAAATCAAACTAAATAACACTTGAGCAGTAGCTCTTAATGAAGTTATCTAACCAAATAGAATGTTGAAATATGGTGGCTACATCACGCTGTTTTTAGTAAAAGAGGTAAAATATCAGAGAAGAATTAGCCAATTGCAGAAAAATGGAAAGGTATACAGTTCTGCAAAGGGAAACTCTCTTTTCATCTGGGTTATGTGTCATATTATTATGGTGTAAAACTTAAACTTATGAAATGTTATATGTCAATTATATCTCAATAAAACTGAGAATAAATAAATAAAATTACTGAAGACTTACTGTACCTAAAAAAAAAGAAAGTTCAATTATTTGGCACTTCACACATTTGAAAAAGATAATTGATAAAAAAAAAAAAAGAAACAAAGAAATGAAAACTAAAGAGGGAGAGATAACATTCTTTTAGAGCCCTTTGCAAGAACATTCAAGGATCTATCCTCAGAGGTATAACAGGTACAAGTAAAGAGACTAAGACCAAATTATGCTTTTGTCCATTTATGGCTTTTCTCAAGTTTCTTTTGTCTTCTCGACTAAGTATTTAATCTCAGATGGCCTTGAGAAGAAGAAAGAGGGGGAAATTTCAAGAACAGAGCCCTTAAAATAATGCTAATTCAGGTTTAAACATCACAATCAGATGTTTTTGACCGTGTTTATTTTCCCATGGAAGTAACTGAAAGCAAATCATCTGGATGCCTTCTAAGTTTTAGCAGAAAATTTACTGCCATAGTGTCTACAATTCTGGTCTAAGAATACTTGTTGTCATTTAACGTATACTCTGAACCCCTAAGACCTAAACCAACCAGAAGCAGGCTATAAAACTAATGCAAGGCTTTTGGGTGGAAGCTTTTATTGTAGTGTCCTGCTTCCCATTCACATCATAAAATAAACCAAGAAGTACATGAAATAGAAACGCCATGTATATATAGGATTTATATAGATTACAAATTATTATTGAATAATATTTAAAATGATACTGAAATGATCATCAAGTTGAGAAATAAAGTTTTTATCTATGTTTTCTCATATACATACAAAATTTAGATGAATGATTTTGACAGAAGAGTATATGCACACATACACACACACCAAGACATATATATATAAATCAATCTATAGAAAAATACACTTATAGGTAAAGATATAAATAACAGTATAGTTATATATATATATAGAGAGAGATATTTGAATATTTTATGGCTGTGATAAGCCAGAAGACAAGTCATTAAGAAACCATAAAGTAAAATATTGATTGAATTGACCATATGAAAATTAAATCAATTGTAGGTGGCAAAGGCAATATGAATATTCTGAAAAATACGATGTTCTGAAAAGTAAGAAAGAAGACTGGAAACATTTATTTGCAATAAATAATAGGCTAGAAAATAGTTATATAAATAGTTGTTTCAAAGCAATAAGGAAAGAGTCAGCCCCACAGGAAAAACAAAAACAAAAACAAACAGGGAGCAAAGTTATTAACTGTCATTAACTATAGACATGAATCAGTCAACATAAGAAGTAATACAAATTACCCATAAACTAAATGAGCACATTAAATGAATTGAATATATCAAATAATATCTAAAATTAAAATTAAAATACTTGTGAAATACCATTAAGATGAGCCAAATTTTAAAAAAATTATAATTGATAACTGGCAAGATTATGGGGAAGTACTCATTCCATACACAATTGTTGGAAGTTTAAACTAGAATAGCTCTTTGAGATGATTTTTACTAACAAATATAAAATGCATATTATTTTACCCGCCAACTACATGTCTTCTGTTTATTGGAAATACTGACACCAGAATACAAAGTTACATGCTTAAGGAGATCCATTGCAACATTTTATATAATAGAGAAAAGTTGGAACAGAATAATGATCATTATTAGAGAAAATTTTAGAGAATATTCTACTATATTTAAAAGGAAAATAATAGGTATATTTTTCAAACAAGAAAACATTTCCAAAACATAATATCATTTATGTGAAATTGAAATGTGGAGAAAAAATACAAGTATGTTTTACGTAGAGAAATATCTAGGAAAGATACTTGCAAACTTGAATAATGCTCTCTGAGGTATGCCATGGTATTGGCTGGGAAGTGTTGGGTCATTTTAACTTTGTCATCCTTAAATTTTGGTACTATGAACATTTTAACAGTAATAATTATAGTATTAATTTTTCAAAAATATTCTTCCTTTTGTGGAGTTTGCTATTACTAGATAATGACATTGTTTATTTTGAGCTTTAATATGCACTGGCAGGGATTATGAAGGATATTTAATATTTTTCTATAAATAACTCTAAAACAATATATTCACATATAATCTGTTTAGCTGTCCAAGACAAAGTCTTTATCTCTTCGTGTTCATCACAGTAGCATAACTTGGCATATGTGTATTTTGAGGAGCTAGAAGTTTGAAAGAACAAAAGATTTCTTAAACTGTTGTACAAATTACATGATTATTTTCCATGAGTAACAAAACATCTGCAGAATTACATGACTAATGTCTTCAGAATAATGTAAATAAAATGTCTATGGAACAGGCAACAGAATATTATATTCTACTCCAATCTCAAAAAGAATTATCTATAGAAATAAATATTTAACCTCTCCAGGTCTCTATTTGGTAACTAGCAAGTAAAAGGATAGACTAGGCAATACCTGGATTCTATTCTAGCCCTTGTTTCATATTTGTTATATTCTGTTTTCTAAAAGCCCAGTTAGAAACCTAATTGCTTCCTAAAAATTTCAGTCACATTTTTTCATGTGTAGTGAAAAATAGTTAAAAGGTCTAAAAGGATTTTTCACAGAGCTAGAGCACAAAATTTCACAATTTTAATGGAAACACAAAAGACCCCGAATAGCCAAAGTAATCTTGAGAAAGAAAAATTAAGCTAGAGGAATCAGGCTCCCCGACTTCCAGAGATAAACCCATGCACATATGGTCACATTGGGGTAACCAACGTAGGTGAAAGTAAAGGAGTCTGAGTATCTGAAATCGGATAGGGTGCAGTCATGGCAGAGCCAGGGGTCGATAAGGACATTTTTTTACGACACAGAAGTTTAGAGAATTCACTTCCAGCAGACCTTTGCTACGATAAGGCATAAAAGGATGTTCTTAAGGCCAGCAATTTGATACCAGAGAAAACTTGGATCTATATAAATAACTGAAGACCTGTGGAAATGGTAAAAATGGTGGTGAATATATGAAATGTTTTTCTATTCATCTTAATATCCTAAAAAGGTAACTTAATGTTTAAAGCAAATAATAGTAACAGTTTTTTGTGGGTTTATAACATATATAAAATTTGTAAGTCTTTTGCACCATAGGTGCAAATGTTACCTATAGGCAGATTTTGATAAAGACATAAATTATCAACTCTAGGGCAACCACTTAAAATTATAAAATAGATTATAACAAGCAAGACAAAAGAGGTGACAAAATGGAATAAGGATGAAACAGAATCATAGAGCAAGCAATAAATATAACATGGAACACATAGAAAAAAACTAAATATTATGGTCAATACAAATATGATCATATAAATTGTTGCATTAAAGCAAATGGTCCAAACATCCCCAATTAAAATGCAGAGATTATAAAAGTATAAAATAACAAGACTAATTATCTGTGTAAAAAACACTTCTAATAAGTCAACATAGATAGGTTAGAAATGAAAGACTGGAAAAGTATGTTTCATACCCTCACTAATTAAAAGAAAGGTGAATGTCTATGTTATTATATATTATTATTAGGTAAAGTAATTTTAAGAAAATAATATGATCAGGGATATAAACAAATAATATATAAAGTTATGATTTCACCAGAGCTTCAAAATACCTAAAGCAAAAATTGATAGAAATAGATAAATCTAAATTATATTTGAAGACTTCAACACTCTTCTCTCAATAATAAATAAGACAAATACAGATGAAATCAGTGAAAGATATAAAATACCTAAAGAAAACTGTCAATTAACATGAACCTACTTCTATTTATATAACACTCTATACAGTAACATAAACTACCTATACTTTTCAAATATACATAGAACTTTCACCTACATAAATCCCGTTATGGACCATAGAACAACCACGAACAAACTTAAAACAATTAAAATAATAATAATAAAATCATGTTCTCTATTTGAAGTAATTAAACTCAAAATTAACGAGACAATGCCCAGACATTTGGAGGTAAAACAATATAATTTTAAACTCTCATGATTCAAATAGGAAATCACAGTGAAATTTGAAAATATTTTGATTTTTATTAAAACTGAAACTCAATGTATTAAAAAAATATATGTGCTGTGGATGAAGCCTTTATTAAAGATAAATTAATAACACCAGATGTTTTATATGAACAAATAAGAAAATCTCAAACCAATGCTCTTAACTTCCAGCTAAAGAAACCTTTTTTCTCTCACCTCTCTTTTTTATTACTCTCCAATCTTATGCTAATGTCTCTTTCTGGCCAAATCCAACTAAAAGCAGAAGGTAAGAGGACATGACTCACAGTCTATAAGAGATCATAAAGCCATTCAGAGAAAGTTGGAGATGGAATTGGTGGCAACAAATGAAAATTAAGCAACATCAAACTTCTTATAGTAACCAATATAAATTACTCCAGTGGTGAAATATTAAAATAAGAGATTATCTGGAACTAGGAAAGGTATTTGTAATGTTTCCTTCCTTGCATAGAGTTGATCAAATGAAAATGAATGTTGATTATATAAAAAACGATGGGGCTTCCCTGGTGGCGCAGTGGTTGAGAATCCGCCTGCCGATGCAGGGGTCACGGGTTCGTGCCCCGGTCTGGGAAGATCCCACATGCCGCGGAGCGGCTGGGCCCGTGAGCCATGGCCGCTGAGCCTGCGCGTCCGGAGCCTGTGCTCCGCAAGGGAGAGGCCACAACAGTGAGGCCCGCGTACCACACAAAAAAAAAAAAAAAAAAAAAAAAAAAAAAAAACGATGTATAAACAATCCTGAATTTATTGAACACTTCAATTTCACCTATCTCTTTTGCTTTAATTTCTTTCTTTTTCATTCGATATAAATGGTCATTATTTTAATAGATTCTTTTCAAAAGGATTTCTTTGCTTCCTTTACTCTTTTTTTTTTCTATCACGAAAAATATTTTAATAAACACTACAATCTATGTTTTCTGTGTAGGCCTGGAAGTAGCACAATTTTGTGTGAGGAGCATGAAAGAAAAATGAGATATGTTAAGAAGCTATTGTGGTCTTCCAGGCAAGAAATGAAAGCACATGGACTAGAGAAGTCAAAGCAGAAGTCATAATATGTGGTCAGACTCTGAACATAGTTGGAAAATCCAGTCTATTTGATGAAGGATTGGAAGTGGATAAAAGGGAAGCAGAAAAATAAGTAACAACTCCCTGGTTTTTTGCATTGGCAACTTAATTTAAAAAACTGGTACCAATTATAGAAATGGGAGTGCCTGGGGAAGAAATTTGTGGATAAAGGGGAAAATGTAGAAATCAATTAAGCCTGTTTAGAACTTGTTAAGTTTTCAAAGCCTATTACACATTCAAATCAGATTAATTAGGGAGTCAGTATGTAAGTGAAACTAAACAAGTGGAAAAGTCTTTCACACACTATAATCCTAAAAAAACCTCACTCAAGGTTGGTAATACAAGCACGGTAAGTTTAATTTCCTAAAGTACTAGACTATCTTTGTTTGTTTGTTTTGATGTTTTGTGTTTACCTTAGAGGAATTTTTGTCCATTTTGTTGTGCAGTAGAGTTTAGCATACCAAGAAAAATACAGCATGGGATACAATGTTCAATGCAGCTTCTCTAGTATTCATGTCAATAAATTGAGCTACATGAAAAAACTTTAATATACCCTTTGTCATGCCCATTCTTTTTCCACTCCCTCAGATAATTCCAGAATCTTTACAGTATATTTTTTTTCTTACTTTATTTGAAAACATTTAGAATATAATATTTCCCTTGGCTATTCTTTGCCTTTTACCACTAGTGCATGTTGAGTTCAAAATCACTTTTTATTTAAGAAACATATGAGGAGAGTACATAAAGAAAGTGCTATTTTTCTACTTTATTTCTTTTTAAAAGAAAGCTTCATCAGTCAAAGGAGATTCAGAGAGGAGATGATTTTCTATAAATTTTGGTGGTTTAAGATTATCCAGAATTTCTGAATTCTCAGATATATCACTTTTCCTATTGTTAAGATGCTGATCTTTCTCTGTTAATATCCTAGGTTTCAGAAAAGATCACCTGTAAAGATTGTGTATTCAAATATTGTTGTATATCCCCAATTGAGTGAAATCAGTTGCAAAGTTCAATATTTAGTAATGTTCTCTACACAGGTTTAAGCACTAAACCTTGGTGCTAAAAATCCTTGTGTTTTATCCAATACCTTGAGGCAAGAATTTCAAGTTTGTGCTTGTCACTTTCTCACTTTTAATGTTGCTATGAGCAACCACCATTGGTGTAATAGGAAGGATAATGATCAAGTTTCCTAACAAAAGCCAAAATAGCAGTGGCTAAACAAGGTAGAATTTTAAAATTATCTCACAGTATAGTCCAAATATAAGTAGCTAAGGGCTCTATAAATGTTTCTCAGTGAAGCTCTGACATCCTAAATTCATGGATTCGATAAAGTGCACTAAATTTTCTGTTTCTGCCCCCCTTAAACAAGACTATTTTTGTAGCCAGTGGGAAAATTGGAAGAAGGAGTGAAGATCATGCCTCTTCACTTCCATAGTATGATCCAGAAATTTCATAGATTATTTTGTTTTCATCTCACTGGCTGTAACTCAGGCATGTGGCCATACCTAACTGCAGGTAAGCAGGCATATGCATTCTTTGACTGGTGGCCATATACCAGAAAAATCTTGTCATTTTCATTCTAAAGAAATAAGAGCAACATGGATAAAAGTGAGCAAAATGTGGTCTTTATTAAAATTGGCATGATTCATCTTCTTTAAATTGACATTTCTCAATATGACACATTAACCTCAGGTTTCATTCTCAGTAAGTATGCTGGTGATTACTTGAATGACTGGTTCCCCAATGTATACTGTATAATGATATCCCATTCAGAATTTGTATATATTCTGTAATGCTCTATTTTACCCCACTTCTCTCTAGAGATTAATTGTGAATTCTCCCATATTTCACCTGGAGTCATCTGCTTGCATCCTTCTTTTTTTTATCACTTTTTTTATCTAATAGGATTTCTTATAAGCAACAGAAACCAAATCGGGTTAAGTGAAGAAAAATAAAGGATGCTATTGAAAGTATACTGATGTCTCACTGTTATCAAAGGACAGGTTAAAATAGCAGGATGTGCTCTAACCCTTCTGGAGATTTCACCAGCATGAATTCATGAAACTTTATCAGTGGCTGCCAACAATGCCTCAACTCCAATAGCCTTTAGTCCCTGAAACTTTCCTCAAGACTCAAATGCCCAGATAAGAGAGTCTAGTTCACTAACTTTGGCCACAGTTTCATCCTCCTTTTCCTGGGGTGTGTGTCAAGGAAGAAAAGGATGGGCAAAAGTGGAATGGAGTAAACACAGTTTCCTGAAGGGAGGGATGACAAGCAGCAAACATAAGAGATGTCTTCTCTCTTCCTTTGAAGATGCCAGCCATTCTTACTTTTCTATTTATTTGAGTATTTTATTGACTTCTATGCAGAGGCAAATCACAAATTGTTCAAAACACCACTTTATCCTCTATTCTCTTGGTCATTTTTATTTGTTTTGGGTATCAATTTTATTATCTTTAGAGTTGGAATATTATTTCTTGTAAGTTCCTTTGTATGTTTACATCAGATAATCCCTAAGATGTCAGTTATATTTTTGGACTTAGAAATATTAGTTTTCATACTTATTAAATTAGTGAGCATTATAGAATGATTTATTAGATTTCCAATACTTGCAGTTTTATTTCTTTTTTCCCTTTTTGGCTTATGTTTAAACTTGTAAACTTATTAAGAGATCACTTATTAAGATTTTATCTTCTAAAAGCATAATTCAGGGGCTTCCCTGGTGGCGCAGTGGTTGAGAATCCGCCTGCCAATGCAGGGGACACGGGTTCGTGCCCCAGTCCGGGAAGATCCCACATGCCGCGGAGCGGCTGTGCCTGTGAGCCATGGCCGCTGAGCCTGCGCGTCCGGAGCCTGTGCTCCGCAACGGGAGAGGCCGCAACAGTGAGAGGCCCGCGTACCGCAAAAAAAAAAAAAAAAAAAAAAAAAAAAAAAAGACTAGCTTCATTCCATGTGTAACAGCAAGCAGCTAGGAAACCTGGTGAAATGCAGGTTCTGTTTCCTATGATCTGGGGTGGGACAGAAGATTTTGCATTTTTAGCAATCTGTCAAGTGATGTGGAGGCTGCTCTTCCACAGGCTGCACTTTGAGTATGAAGAACCTGTTTATTAATCAACTAGACAATTTTTCACTGAGTTTTTGGCTTGTATAATTGAAGATTTATGCATTCATGCAACAAATATTTATTGACACTTCACTATATACCAGGCAACACCCTAAGTGTAGAAATACAGCTATGAATAAAATGTCTCTGTTGTCACATGTCTTCCTGTCTGTATGTGAACATGTGCATGTGTGCATGTGTGTGTGTTTGTATGAGTTTAAGAGAGGGAAAAGAATAGGTCAGGAGAGGAGCAGAATGGTGGAAATTAAACAAATACAAATATAACTTAGTACCTAAACACAGAATATCTTGCTCTGGGAATATTTACCCCAACTCCCTTTTTCACTTTATCAGCAAGCATAGCCAGTTTTTCTTAAGAAAATAAACAAGCTTAAGCCATTCTTTAACAAATATAACAGGTTGGATTTAGTGAAAACAATACTTGACATCCATAGGATCTTTCTATCCCACTTAGGTCCTGTTGGGCTTGCCATGAGTCATAATATGACAAAATTGATTCCAGTGTCAGATGCCAAAACTTTACACTCAATGGCAAAATGGGTGAGCTGCACTAAAACAATCACTAGTCCAGGGAACAACCTAGGAGCCCCCACTGCAGAGAAAAGTTGCCATTTGCAGGTAATATCTAGTCCCAGCCCACTATCCCTTTTCACTACTACGATGAAAACACAATAAGATCCTCACTCACATAGCTATTATTCAAAGTAGCAGAATTTCTGGAGAGGAGGGTAGGCGGATAGAGGGGAGAACTCAACTCTGAAAAACATGTATACCAGAGTCATCAAAAGGGACTATTTAATTCATTATGAAGAGGTTGACTCCGAATAGGATTAGTATTTAAGCTGAAATAAGATATTAAAGTAGAAGTAAATAAGATATTGTTCACCGGCAAATCTAAGTGTGTTTGTTACCCAATAGGGTGGGAACTCAAAAGAATGATAGAGAAATGACAAAAAAATTTACATTAAAAAAAAAAATACTTGGTTGTTGTGTGGGTAAATTAATGATCACATTATATATGCTACAGAACTAGATCTTAAGACCCTTCTTTTCTGGATTCCTTTTTCGTTAACCTCTGCTACAGAGGACCTTGTTGTTTTTACTCAACTGGGCACTGATGCTGTGGACTAATGACAAAAACACCATGGCCCAACTAAGATATTATGATCTTTCTGAAGTCATTGCACAAAAAGAAATTCAATACAGAAGGTAGATGGCCACAATCATTGAAAATAGTTTCTCTAAGAGATGACAGCCCTAGTCTGAGTTTATAAACCCTTCCTGAGCTGTTTTAGATCCTTACATCTTACCTATGGAGTAACATAGCACAAAATTAACAATGTTTTAATTCATTTGGCAGACTTATGAGGAAAATATATATTCTCAGAAAGCATAGTACTACACCTAATTACACATTTTCTTATTCGGAATAAAGGTAGCATTTTAGTCTGAAGTACCTGGTCACCTCACTATTCACAGGTGCAACAAAGACAATGATGGGTACGTCTGGTCACATGTCCTCATGACTTAAAAAGTCCAACCTACCACTTTCTGTCCCAGAACAAAATGGGAATCTTTCCCCAAAATGAGCTCCAATCTTCAAATTAGAGACTAGAAACTCTTTGAATACTAAAGTAGTCAGTTTTACAGCTGAAAGTACAGTTAAAATTTTCATACTTACTGGATACTCCTTCAATATAGTGCCTAATTTCCCCTTTCCTCCTTTCTTTCTTCCTACTTTCCTAACTTCCTTCTGTCTGCCTTTTCCTCCCTCTCCCCCACCTCCTTGATTTCCTTCCTTCTTCCTTTCTCTTTCTTTCTTCTTCTTTCTTTCTTTCTTTCTTTCTTTCTTTCTTTCTTTCTTTCTTTCTTTCTTTCTTTTTCTTTCTTTCTTTCTTTCACTGTTTCCAGCTTATGTTGAAAAATAACAAGTGTTTTAAAGATTTTCAGTATAAATAACTTAATGAATATAATACTATAATATTTTAAAGGATTATATATATTAGCCAAAAAGGAAAAAATTATAAAACAAAACTCTCTCTGTTTCTCTTTTGCCCTTTTCTTCTATACCTCTGAAAGAAATGGTATTCTACTCATTATTTACTTTTCTGGGAGGAATAGCATGTAAGAGTCCCCTTGGTCCAGACTGTTTAGAAAAGGTGGCCAAGGCTAAACACTGTTCTACATAAACTATTATTCTTGAAAGGTTAAAAATAGGTAAGAAAATATACATCTTATTATTGATGTGAAATATATTTTTTTATTTGAAGAAAAAAAAGGAATTGGCCCTTAGGTTTTAAAGGAAGTGTTAAACTCACAAAAGTCAAATGAATGTTTCTTCTAAAGTTTAAATATTATAAATATCTATCATAAGAATACTCATAAACTGTCCTACATTTTATATCCTGTTTTCTTTGTAAATGCTTTCCCATATATTTTGATATAATTTTGTCCTCATAAATATCCTTGTGAAGGAGGGTGGGGAGTTATTAATTTTCTCTCTTATTCTCAGAGGCAGCCTGGAATCCTCACTGAGTAGATTAAATATGCATAACTTCATTTTTCATTCCCTGACTGATTCCAGAGTCAATATCTTAATATTGCTAGGAGAAGTTGCCTTCCTTAAACTAAGGCCCTGTGATACAGACAGAATATTTATAAAGTAATAAGTAAAGCATTTTTATGAAGAAGAGTGCCAGTATTATGAAGAAAACATATTTCACATTTATTATAAAATTTTAATTATTAGAGAGAAAATGTTTCAACCAGGAATTTTATCTATAAAAGAGTGATATATAATTTTATTAAAATAAATTTTATTTGAAAATGAATTTTTCTATATCCTAAGGTTTAACTTTTGCTCATGACTTAAGATTCTCAGTCTCTCACAGATTCAGGAAGAGTTTGCCTCATAATTTTAGGAACGTGTAAAAGAGAACAGCAAAGCTAGCATTAGAAGTTAAGATTTTGTTTTGTGCAGCAAGTCCTGGAATGGAATTCAGGGCATCGAGGGAATGTAAGAAACTTCACAGACAAATTCAAGCTCAGAATGCAGAGAATGCTTTTAGTTCCCTTGAAGTCCAGGTCAAAGGATGTTAAAATATACCATTAGAAAATGAAGATGACAATTTTACAAGGAGCAATGACTATGGCTCTTCTCTCTAAAAAGAAGGTTGTCAAAGAAAGAGAAGAATAAACCAGGTAGAGATCTCAGCACTCCTCTAAAAGACTTATTGTCTAAGATTATAAAATAATTCTATAACTCAGAGATAGTCATTGTTTGAGAGGTATGTTTTTGCAGAGTGTTTTGTTCCATGTAAATGTACATAAATATATATTGCATGTATTTTTGTATATATCCATACTTAAATCTATACCTACATATTCTGTCATCTACATAAGTAAAAGGCACATATGCAATTAAAATTTTCTAGTGACTACATTCAAAACTAAAAGAAACAGATGAAATTAATTTAATAATACATTTATTTAATGTAATATGTTTAAACTATTATAATTCCAATATATGTAATCAACTTGTAGTATGTGATTATATACATTAATTATATGTAATCAGTGTAAAAATTACCTTACATTCTTGGGAATGAAGGATGAGTAAGAATGGGGCAGTTTGTGGCACTATGTATTTCTATAATAAATTTATTAAGACAACCTTAATAAAAATTCCCATTTTTTTGAACCTGGGAATGAAGACATGTTATTTCCATCAGCATGCACCCATATTAGAAAAAATGTGAAAAGCAGTTCTCTTCAACCTTATTCATCTAGCACCTGAAACACAAATCAAAAAATAAAGATCATTTTTAATAGCCACACAATACTCTTTGGTAATATTTAACAAATTGGATTAAATTGGTTATTTGTTAAAAGTCCTTGCTCCTTTTTTGCATTACAGACAATGCTTAATAATCATCTTTGTACATATGTCTTTGCCTGAATGTACCTGAAAATCTTTGGAAATATAAGTCATGTGAAAAAGGGGGATCTATATAGAAATAATAGGAAAGTTTAGACAAGATATCTTGAAACTTTCTAATGTCCTCATCTCATTCAGGTATCTGAGGAAAAGACATACACAGGAGACAATGGAACACAATGGACCATGTGATTAGGCAATTCTGAATTTCAAGCTCAGTGAAGTGCTCTAGTGAGACAGACTTGACTATGTAGACATATAGTTTTACTTATGCTAAAGAAATAAGTAAAAATAAATCAGACAGTATCTTCCTAAAGGTTAGAGAGCCCTTACTAGGGCCAAGACACAACCCCACATTTTGTAGACTGTGATAAATAAACGTATGCATGTGCATGCGTTAGTGTAACAAGGGTAGGAAACTTCCTCCTCACACAATATACAGGGCTCTGCCAAAGCCTCTTTCTTGACCTATTGAGAAAGCAAGGGTTCAGCAGAAGTATTAAAGATAGAGCTATCTGGATTATAACATGCAGTAAATCTACTTAAAATATTTCATTTTCCCAAATATAAAATTTTAGAATTTCGTAACAGTTAATAGAAACAAGTTGTTAACAAAGCAATGATTTGGTCATTTTGTCATTCTCCAAAATGAAGTGACTGATTTTTACAAAGTGCTTTGCTTCCATAATACAAAGTGTCTTGTGACTATAGCAAGGTTGTTATGCATACAGACAGAAACAAGTTAAAGTCACACACTTCCTTTGGCATATTTTATTCATTTTACTGTCTTCAAATATGAGAAAACAAAGACATTAAAATGTGGTATATTAAGTACTAGAGAAATCTGGGTTGAGAGATAATCAGAATCAAAAAGACTTAGAGGAAAAAAAAAAAGACTTAGAAAAAAATAGTTTAAAATGATCCATTTCAGTTTCTAGAAGGAAACTCTCGAATAATCGATAGACTATCTAGGTGCGCAGTGAGATCAACTCCATGAAAGTCATTCAGAAAGCCGGCAGGGGAAAAGGGTGAAATGGAAAAGAAGAAAGATAAACTACGAAGACTAAGGATTGTACAAATGGACGATTATGAAGCTTGGGAAATCTTCTATACACCAAAATGTTCACAGTGCTTATTTGTTGTTTGTGCAGTTACAGTAATTGTTTATTTTTTGCTTTTATATATTTTCCAAAATTTCTGCAGTGTATGTGCAATAAATTTATCAAACAGAATATAAATGAATGGTATGAAATACATAGAACATTTTAAATAAGATTGGAAGGAACTGAAAACAATTACAAAAACATTATCAAAAAATGAAACTCCAGTTAGATGGTTTCACTTATTATTTCATTCAAACTTTTGGAAGACAGATTATTCAAAATGTACATAGTAGAAACTAAGGTATATTTTGAACCAAAATTATGCTTATAACAAAAGGTAACTCTAGTAAAAGGGTACTGAAAAACAATACTTTTTATAAATCAATATTCAAAAAAATACTAAGTACTGTACTAGTAAAGACAATTAAACAGCATTTCAGAATATCAGTTGCATAAGACTGAGCAAAATCTAATACATGGAGTAAAAGATTGTCTTAATATAAGAAGGTGTATGTTTACTACAGATTCAAAAATAGAAGCATCACACAAAAAATAAATTAGTAACATTTTGTGTTATTACAATTTCTAAGTAGTTCTATATATATATATATATATATATATATATATATATATCCTTTCATCTTAATATCCTTGTAGACTCTGGCCTATCAATTTTAACACTAATGATTTTTTTTTCTCTTATTGGATAGACTAGACCCTCTGGAATAATATTAGGAGTAATATAAGCATTATTTGTAATAGAAGAAAAATTGATAGTGTTTTATCCTTAGGGTATTAGTGGCTATTTTTGAAATAGATATCATTATGATAAAGTGCATTGTTCTTCAATATACTGTCTTATTCTTTCAGCAGTATAGTTGGACTTTATATAACAGTGTCTTTGTTATACTATCTTTAATACCAGGTGAACTTTCCTTTAGTTGGGTAATTTGTCTTTATATCTTAGCCTTTGCTTATGGAGTGCTCTCTTTGGGGCATCTCTGCAGTCATGACTGCCCATCCATCCTGCTAATTTGCATCCAGAAAACTGTAGGCTTTTCTTTCCTTGGAACTCATAGTGCTAGTCTGCTTTAGGGTATAAAATGTATGGAGTCAGGGCTTCCCTGGTGGCACAGTGGTTGAGAATCTGCCTGCCGATGGAGGACACACGGGTTCGTGCCCCGGTCCGGGAGGATCCCACATACCACGAAATGGCTAGGCCCGTGAGCCATGGCCACTGAGCCTGCGCGCATCCAGAGCCTGTGCTCCGCAACGGGAGAGGCCACAACAGTGAGAGGCCCGTGTACCGCAAAAAAAAAAAAAAAAAAAAAAAAAAAAAATATATATATATATATATATATATTTATTTATATATATATGGAGTCAATCCAAGGATGTGTTTATCACTTTAACAAGTTTTAATAAAAAATGATTTTCTATTAAAATAAACCACGACAGAATTTCTGTATATAGGCAAATCTTTCTTTACAGTGCTCTTGACAATTCTAAGTATGTTCATGAATATTTTTTAACAAAAACTCATCAAGCCCATAACTACATAACAATGTTCATTTCTTTTTTGTGTGTTTATAGGCCAACTTTTATATTTTCCGAATGTTTTACCTTATTTTTAAATATACTATTTTTATAGTGAAGGTGACTTCCAAATAACATATAATTACTACTTTAATTATAAAAAATCACATAAATTAGCTAACTACAAAACAAATCATTATAAAATATATGCCTTAAAGAAAGGGAATAAATTATTAATGCTAGAGGAAAATGATGGCACTGTGATACAAAGAAAAGGTGGAGAATTATTTTAAATTGTCTCCCTATTTTATTTTACCCATCATCCTCCTTATAAAGAATATGCCCACACTCACACACTCTGTTTTTCTGACTATAAACAGTTTAATCCTTTGCTGCTGAAATGACTGGGAAAACTCACAATGATTAAACCCAATTCAAGTTTATGACCATGAACCATGAGTTTCACTTAATGCCCTCAGGCAGCTGAATTTTAAGTCCTTAAGCCACTCACACTTTTATGCACTCTTCCTCTTTAGCAGACTTCTATTTCTCACCCTTTTTCTCTATCCTTCAGCCCAGTACTTTCTCGTCCAACTTCATTCCATGTT
The DNA here is from genome assembly GCF_026419965.1 of Kogia breviceps. NCBI lineage: Eukaryota > Metazoa > Chordata > Mammalia > Artiodactyla > Physeteridae > Kogia > Kogia breviceps. The sequence continues at coordinate 20,902,198 of NC_081320.1, forward strand.
GATGGCCCTTACCTTCTATTTCACTTGAAACATAATTGAAGCCAGGGTAAGAGGAATCAAAATCCTTAATATTGACCCCTCCGTCACATGGTCCCAGCTATCCTCTTTCTCATGGATACCTGCAAAGGCCTTCCTACCTCCTAGCTCTTCTACCTTGCCCTCTAGAGTTGGCAAATAGATTACAGGTGAGACATGGCTTACTTTTAAGCATGCCAGCTGGTATGTTTGGGGAAGGAGTCTAACCTAGTTACTATCTCAAAACAGCTCACTTGGAGGTTCAGGTCTGTGAATAAAGCATGGTAAGAACTACTGGGATTGTGGCTTACAGAGGGTTCAGAAGGATATCAGTACAAACAGGAAGAGAATAGCAGGTGCCCCTAGGTTGAGAGGTAAGAAACAAGCATATGCACAAACTGTCACTTTAACACATTTGTCCTTGGGAGTCTCATTGGGATCCTTATCATTTCAGTGAGGTTTTGACAGTTTTTAATCATTGGCCCTAGAACTGTAAAAGTTCCAGATGTGTCCAGGCTCCTAAATATTTTGACATCTGAGCATGTGCCAGATGTATATGTGTCTTCCCAAGGTATCCAGAATCATAATTTATAAAGGTGTGTAGCAGATAGAGAAAATGTACTTCCTGTTTTAATATATGCAAATTGCCAAGCTGGCTTTCTCCTGAGATAAAGAAATAGGTATGTTACTGACCAGGGTTCTTGGCCTCCTTAATCAATAGAAATTGATCAAAGTCCAGACAAAAAATTCAAGCAAGGCTTTATTGGGGTCCCTGCTGCAGCAGAAGGGTACAAAAACAAACAACAGGTTCCCTTGCTTGCTTGCTCCCTGGGGGGTGTGGCGAGCTTGTTCCTTATATGGAGTGAGGGTAGAGGTGTGTCCACGGGTCAGCCTGAGGGGTGGCTTAGGTGGTTTGCCCACCCCTTAGGTGGTGTGGGCAGGGGGCATGCACAGTACCCTGCTTTTGCTACCAACCCCCTGATTTTGCTCTGGGCTCTTCAAAAGTGGCAGTTGGGTTTTTGGTCTCTTTGTATCTTTTGTCCAGAATTTACCCCAACTGTGCATTCATGCAGCACTGCAACAAAAAGTCTCAGGCCCCAGCCTGTCTCAGGTGCATTGAGGAAGAAAATATACTTTATTATAACTGGCTTTAATTAAGAAAATTAATACCATGATTTCTTAAGCTAATTTTTTTATATATCTGTCAACAAAAGCATAAAAACATTTTAAGTCTACCAATATCAATTGCTTTCTCTAACTACTAGAGAGACTGCTACGTATTTCAAATATGATTAATACTGCCTTTGTAAAATTGTATCAGTGTAATTCACCACATGGTATATTTAAACTCTCATGATCCAAATTGCTTTTCTTATATGACATTATCAAGATGAGGCAGGTTTTAAAAAAATAATAACAATTCTTTCTAGCCACAGTGTATGACAGAAAAGAAAGGAAATAGAAGCATTGATTATGTTTTAATTGGTTGGCACATTTCCTTTGATCATCATTTCTCAAGGTGACAGAAATGCCCTTTAATTTTTGCTGATCTGTCAATATTCTTTTTGAATGTTGCAAATTGCTCAAAGGAATTTGACATCTAAGAAGATGAAGAAAAATTATCTTTCATCTGGTAGTAATGTTCTTACAATTGTGAAGAACCAAACATTTAAAAATTATATTTAAATGCCTAAGCCTAGAATCTGCTTCATAGCCACTTCTGAGACAGACAAAAATAGTCCATTCTGAGTAAGAAGGTCATGAGAATTCTACTGTCTACTTTTTTCCTTCTTGTTTTGGTTGTTTCTATATCTCTTCCTGCCTTCCACATGTCCTCGCTCTCTCTCTCTCTTGCTCTCTCTCTCTAGCTCTCTCTCTTCTTCTCTATTCTTTCCTCCCTCTCTCCCTCTCTACTTCCTATCTCTGCCTTTTACCTTTTTTTTTTTTTTTCTTTTTCTTCACTTATTACAACTAAAGACTTAAATCCCTTTGGTACCTTACAAGAAAATTCCCCACATACATTTTACCTCCACATACGTTCTGCCTGCAGAGTTCCGATAGCTCAGGGAACTTCTCTTGACCCTTAATTTCATCATGTCTTTACCCTGTTAGTAGGGTTGCTCCTCAACCTTGAGATTTGCCTCTTCATACTTAGGCTTTATTGCATGCTCTGTCAGAATTTGGTTTTCCTTTCAATCCTAGATTTCTTTTTCCCATGGGCTAAATTTGGCTCCACAATCCGAAGGCTGTCCTTCCCTAGCACTGGTCTCATATCTCCTCACCTGTGCCTGTAAAGAAGGGAGTGTGGGGAAAAACAAAATGGAAAGGAAATCAAATGAAACAAGGTAATACAAGGTAATAGCTTCTTTCCTGGTATATTGGTATAGAAAGGAAGGTAGACGCCTGATTGTAGACCTTGATTGCCAAAAAATGTGTTACCAAAGGAGTTTATGGAAGCTTTTTTTATTAGGGCAGTAAAATGTTGAAAGTGATATTTTTTAAAGTTTAATTTGACAGAGATGTACCAGAGGGATTAAAGAAAGATAATGCTGAAAGGACAGAGCACAGGTAGGAGGCAGAGAGATATGGAAGTGTGCTCCATAGCCAAGTGGTATCAGAAAGATGGAATTTCCCTTCTCTTTTGTGAGAAGACATGCTGAATACACCAACCACAGTATTAAAAACAAAATTCTGGTCTTGATTTTAAAGTAATATAGAATACCCCTCTAGTTCATTTGTTGCTACTTACAGCTCTGCATTTGTAAGACAGTGCTGATTTCTTAACAATTGTTTCCAAGGATTCAATTTGCACCTGTGTCTCTATAGCTCCTTGAATTTTCCAGCTTTTCAATCCTGTGAGCATGAATATATGTTTTGATAAACCTATACAAATTAATATTTTTCTGACCTATCTTTGAAATTACTTTATGAAGCTCAAATAATTAGAAAATAATTTTTGTGGAAGACTGTTCCTTTTTTGGTATGAATTATATATCTGCCCTACCTTTAGAAATTTAAAAATTACTACAAGTCAAAGGAAGCAACAACTTCAGTGGCAGGGTCTGCATATGAAACATGATTAATTATGTGTTCTGCATCTTTGCTCAAAGTGATAAAATAGGAAAAAATTGAACCTGAGGAGAAAAGCCAATATTTTAGTTTTCTATGTATCCACTAAATTCATTGTATTTCAGAAATGATAAATGACTTACTAAGGAAAAATGTATTTTGTTTGCTTACATATTATCAGAAGATAGAGACTAACACAGCAAGGATCAAATAGCTATTTTTCTTAGTGAATATATTTTAGAATTATATTAGCTTAATATGGAAGTGTTTCATAGTCTAAACACATGTTAGCTATGGCTGTGAACTTGTGGCATGTTAATGTGTAGAACTATTTTGCAATGGAATGGAAAATTTCCAAATAGGGAAGGAATGAGAAAGAAGTTTATCATCGATACCAACACCTTATTTGTAAGAGAGAAAAATAAGAAAGAAAGAAAGAAGTAAAAAGGTTTATCCAATGTCTCTTGGGCTTCTTATAACTGGGCTAGAACTGTGGTCTCCCAACTCACTCTCCTTCAAATTTTACTCAAGCTAGTCTTCCTTTGTTTCTGAATGGCATCCCCTGTCTTTCCTCAAAAATAAGAAGTAAAAAAATCAGATGTGTTTTTTATTGTTTAAACATATCACCAGCACAGAAGTTTGACAGTCCCTATGAATAATATTATCTTGAATAAAAAAACACAAATATTTTCTTCTCCCAGACCTCTGACTTGTTCTCTTTAGACACTTACTACCATGTGTGTGAACATGCAAAAAATATTTCCACACTTCAGTATTTTGTGTATGATTATAAAGCATATACATTTTTGCCCTATATATTAAACTCCTAAAAATGTCATCCTTTTTCATAACCAAAGTAAGGAAAATTAGAAAAAAATAGATTTAATTTAAGTAACAAAACAAAATAATGTTTAGCACCATAATTATTTTTTAAAGTAAGTCAATGGGGAATTTTTACCTTATTCATTTGTTTAATGAGAAGATATCACCATGCTCTGAGATTTCTTGTGAAAAATATTAGCTGTTCCAAAATGCTAACATGTAGTCTGTAACTTGGGAAAATATCTTCTTCAAGAAACAGATTTTAAAGGTCTGGCAAGGTGGGATCTCTTCAGTCTATATAAGTGTGTGTAGGCGCATGAAAAATACAAGGAAGTTGTAAGTTACTTTAATAAAATAAAAACAATAATTTGCCTGATTTTTTCTTAGCTATTAGTCACTTTTAGCTCACAGGCCATTGCTGACCCCTGGCTTAATCTGTTTTCTTCAAACAGGAATATAATGTAAGCCACAGATTAATTTTAAATTTATAATTGAATATATACAAAATATTATCATTTCAAAGTGTAATCAATATAAAAATTATTGAAATATTTTCCTTTCTTTTATTTTTACACTATGTTTTCATAATACAATGTGTATTTTTCACTATTATCGTCTTAATTTTGACTGTTCACATTTTTGAGTACTAATAGCTACATGTGATTAGTGGTTATTGTATTAGACAACACAGGTCTAATCATTTGAAATGCATGGTGTCCAAAGCAGATTTTTTCCTATAAATTTGATTCTCTCCGTATTCACTGACTCTATGAAATGTAATCCTCCCATTTGCTTAAGCTCCAACACTAAGATATATTCTTTATCTTCCCTTTCATATTAATCCATCATTAAGTCCTGCTGGTCCTTCTCCAAACAAATCTAGTCTCATTCTACCTCTCTGCATTTACCCATGCTCTATTCCAGGCCACTGTTACTGTTCATCTAGACCTTTACAATGGCCATATTTCTAGTTTTGTTAGCTCTAATCTTTCCCCACAGTCATACAATTATTTAAATCTACATCATACCATTTCATTTCTCTCCTTTAAGCTTGAAAATAGGTCCCATTGCTCTTAAAATTCAACCTCCTTGTCATGGCATAGAGGGTCATATAATTTCTCTCCCTGTCACTCATCCATGCCATAAATTAATAAGAATTTCACAGGGTTTTTTTTAGGATAAACTGATTTAGTGAATATTGACAAACATTTTAAGTTTTTGTAGTATGCATTAACATAAGTTCTTATATATCTATAAATGAGGGGTCTGTCTAGCTTCTGAATTTTTGCTGAGGGCAAAGTGCTAGTGTATCATTTAATGAAATCATCTGAGAGCAGATCCAAGAAATGGAAAACCAACAGGAACTTGGAATGATAATGACCAATCCATATTTTCTGATGGTGAAAACAATTGAAGAAGATTTTGCCAATACATTATTAGTGATATGAGGTAAATAAATTTCTCAATGCCTAAAAAATTGCTGATAGAGCATATTTGAATATTGAAAGCACTATTTTTTTTAATCTTCATGCTATTTCAGTCCCAGAGACAATATGAGTAGATGGGATGCAAATATGTTTTTTACTAAAGTTTAGAAAAGCATTTTTGACAGGGAAGGAAGAATTGTTTGAAATTATATGTTCCACTTTGTTGAATGAGTTTGTGCATTTTTTATGAAATAATAGTTTAGAATATTTATCGTAAAAATTAATACATATTAAAATTTAAATACTTTTAGCATCAAATTACATAACTATAAAATTTTTATGTAAAGAAGCCTATGTGTCACTCAAAAGAACTATAAAGGAGTATTCTGTTAGTTTAAACTTTTCAAAAAATCTCTCAGATTTAGGTCAAAGACAGAGTTTATTACTGTTACTTATTGAATTTATGTACCCTTGTTAAATCAAAGATTTCTGAGTTTCAGTCATAAAGCTTGAAAAGCCAATTAATAACAAATCTGTTCAAGGTCCTTGTTCCACAACATGATACATGCACTGTAAAGAATTCATGACGTTTGGTTAAACTTTTTCTAAATTTGTGCAAGTTGTGGAAAACCATTTTACTGTAATTTAATTTTATCAAGGCATCAAAATATACTTTAAATGTTAATATAATTTATAATTAAAATACATAAGTATAAAATATATAGTAGGACTTTGAAAAAGAAACAACTTTTTAAGAAATTATATGGAATAAATTGTGGTATATTATGGACTACTATATACTGGGAGTGTATTATAATTATATTAAATTATGAGAGAAAAAATATTTTCACTCAAATGTTTTAACTATAATATTATAAAAGATCACATAAGGATGATGATGAGAGTGTAAATAGAAAAATAATAGTGAAGTTTAGTTTACTGAAGATAATGAGTTTGAAATTCAGCCATGTCACAAGTTACTATGTTAGTTGCATGCTTCTCCCACTCAGACGGAAAACAAAAGGAGCTTGTGTGAAAATTGGGCATGTGGACAATGACTGGCATGGTTACCAAATATTTCAAAGATGAATCAAACCTGTGGTGAGATTTAGAAAAGAGCAATGAAGTTAGTAATTGTACAGTATGAATATTTGCTGAAATATATTCTCGTGATTAAACTTCAACTGTATCCTATATATTGATATCTTTCACATTTCTGTAGTGTTTTACAGTTTAAAATATGTCAACTTTCCAAAATAGGAATTCTAGCTTAGAAAAGGAAGTTGAACAGCGTTAAGAGTGGAAACCTCTAATGTAATCTAGCCCTCGACTCTATACTTTTTACTGGTAAAATTCTGGACAATAATTCCACTTAATAAATATTTGTGGTGATTTCTGACATTATTTAGTTTTGAGTTTTGCTGTCTGCAAGTAGTATTCTCCTTTCATGAACGCTAATGGTAATTTCCATGTAATGGCTTAGTTTACTAACTCAACTATAATTAATTTTATCTCTTTCTAGGGCTCCTACCAAACAAGATAGGAGCAAGCATAGATACAAGATAGATACAAGCATAAATTTTCAAATTGCAAAGATGTGCTATGTTATTTTTTCTTAATCTATTAATTTTAAAACCACTTTATCAAGATATAATCCCCTTACCACAAAAATGGGCTTTAGTGTATTCAATTATATTTGACATCATTCCCACAGTCACCTTTAGAACATTCCATTACTTCAAAAACAAATCCTGGGTCAATTAGGTATGACCCCCCATCTTTCCACTCCTCCCCCAGCTCTAAGCACCCGATAATCTACTTTCTGTCACTATAGACATAGATGTCTATCTTTATAATGGGATTGCATATAAATGAAAAATATATGGACTCATAAAGTGAAATCATAGAGTAAGTGGTCTTCTATCACTGTCTTCTGCCTGGTTTCTTTCACTTAGCATAATTTTTTCAAGATTCATTTGTTTGTGGTATGTGATAGTACTTCTTTCCTCTTTATGGCTGAATAATAATCCATTGTATTTCTACCACATTTTGATTATCCTTTCATCTTTTAGCACAACTAATAATACATGCTATAAACATTTGTGTACAAGTTTTTGTGTGATCACATATTTTGATTTATTTTGGAAAAAAATACCTAAAAGTGAAATTGCTGGGTCTTATGGTAGCTTTATGTCTATTTATTTGAGAGACTTTCTGTTTTTCAAAGTAGATGCACTATTTTACATTCCCACCACCAGTGTGGAAGAATTCAATTTTCTATACATCCTCATCAACAACTGTTATTCTTTGACTTTAAAATCTAGCCATCTTAGTGGGTATGACAGTGGTATTTCACTGTGGTTTTGATTTGCATTTTCTAATGGCTATTGATGTTGAGCATCTTTTTATATACTTATTGGCCATTTTCATATTGTCCTTGAAGAACTGTGTATTCTGATGTTTTGACTATTAAAAAAATTGAGTTCTTGGTACAACTCCCTTTGTCAGATATATGCTTTACAAATATTTTCTCACATTCTGTGGGTTGTTTGTATTTTCTTGACAGAATCCTTTTGAAACACAAAAGTTTTAATTTTGATGAAATACAATATACCTATTTTGTTATTGTTGTTGCCTGGGCTTTGGGTGTCATATCTAAGAATCCATTGCCACATCCAAGGTTGTGAAGATTTGCTTCTATGTTTTTTTTCTAAAAGTTTTATCACTTTAGCTCTTATATTTAAGTAGTGGATCCATTTTGAGTTAATTTACATATGTGGTATGAAGTAAGGGTCAAACTTCATTCTTTTGCTTGTGACTATCCAGTTGTCCCAGAACCATTACTGAAAGACTGTTGTTTCCCATTGAATCATATTGGCACTTTTGTTGAAAGTTTGCTGACTATAAACAAATGGTTTTATTTCTAGAATCTGTTGTTTTGTTTTGTTTTATGTAAGATCATGTTGTCTGAACATAGAGATAGTTTTCCTTCTATCTTTTCACTCTGGATGCTTTTTATTTCTCTTTTCAGTCTAATTTTTCTGGATAGAACCTGTACTCCAATGTTGAACAGAAGTGGCACGAGCAGACCTCTATGTCTTGTTCCTGATTTAAGGGGAAAGTATCTAGTCATTCATCATTAAGTATGATGTTAGCTGTCTATTTTTCATAGATGCTTTCATTCAGTTTAAGGAAGCTCCCTTCTATTCCTAGTCTGTTGATGTATTTTGTGTAATGCTTTTTTTCTGTGTTGATTGAGATGATCATGCGTGATTTTTTGTTTTTTCTTGTTTTTGTCTTCTACTGAAATGACATATTACACAATTGACTTCTGGATGATAAAGTAATCTTGCATTCCTGGGATAAATTCCATTTCGTCATGGTGTATAATTCTTTTTATACATTGCTGGATTTGGTTTTCTATTATTACATTGGGGATTTTTGCAACCATATTTTTGAGATATTGGTATAGTTTGCTTTTCTCATAATGTCTTTGTCTGGTTTTGGTGTCAAGGTAAACCTGGCCTCATAAAATGAGTTGGTAGTTGTTTCCTCCTCTTCCATTTTGTGAAAGAGTTTGTGAATAACTGGAATTAATTTTTAAGTGTTTGGAAAAATCACTGTTGAGGCCATTGAGCAGTGCTTTCCTTTATAGGTAGGTAGGTTTTGATGAGTAACTCAATCTCTTTATTTGTTACTGGTCTATTCAGATTGTTTCTTGTTGGTTTGGGTCATTTGGGTATAACTAGGAAATTTTCCATTTCATTGAAGTTGTCTAATCAATTCATTTCAGATTCTAGGAATTTTGATCTTCTTCTTTTTTTTTTTTTTTCACTGTCAATCTACCTAAATATTTTCCTATTTCATTGATCTTTCAAAGGACCTTCTTTGGTTTCATTGATATTTTCTATTGGTTTACTCTTTTCTGTTTCTTTGATTTCCTTTCTAATGTTTTTATTTATGTTCCCTATGTTAAATTTAGCTTGTTATTTTTCCAGTGTCTTATAGTAGAAGGTTAGTTATTGATTTGAATAAGAGCTTAACTTTTTCTTAATACTATAGATATAAACAGCTATATACTGTTTTAACTTGATCCCATTACTTTTCATCTATTGTGTTTTCATTTCCATTCAACTCAAAGTATTTTCTAATATTTCTTTTTATGTGCAAGACCATGTTGTCTGAAAATAGAGATAGTTTACCTTCTACGTTTTCACTCTGGATGTCTTTTAGGCTTTTGCTGTTTACACGAAAGCATCTTTTTTTCCATTCTTTTACTTTTAATTACTTGTATGTATAGATCTAAATTTGTAGAAAATATACAGTCACAACTTTTGTTTTTAATTCAGACTGTCTCTGCCTTTTTATTGGATTGTTTAATCATTCTCATTTAAAGTTTTTGTTGTTTTTGTTAGAATTATGTCTACCATTTTACCTTTTGTCTTCTATGTCTCACACCTTTTTTTTTGGTTCCTGTATTTCCTCCTTATTGTTTTCTCTTACATTAACTTAATATTTTATAGTGTAGCATTTTAATTCCTTTAATAATTTGTTACTACATTTTTAATTATGTTTTGAATGGTTGCTCTAGGATTTACCATGTACATCATAACTTATCAGAATCAGCTTCAAGTTATACTAACCTAATTCCAGTCATATATAAAAATGTCACTCCTATAGTTAACCCCCTTTTGTTCTATCATGATTATACATATTATATTTATAAATGTTACAAACCCAAAATTACATTTTTATAATTAGCACATTATGTAAGTTTAGATCTTTACTGTAGATAAAAGAAGAAAAAAGTTTGTAGTTTTTATTATGTTAATTTTATGGCTCTCTTCATTTGTTCTTATGATTCATGTAACAGTTTGTAATGATTTCCTTAGCACAGCTTTGCTCCATCAACTTGATTTTTCCTCCTTAGTAGAAAACATAGTACATTTCTACATGTTAGAGGCACAGTATTTTTGTTTTATATATAATATAATGTTGTTTTATACAACTGCTCTTTAAATCAATCAAGAGAAGAAAGATGAAAAATATTTATTTATATTATCCTTTATAATCACATCATTACCATTACAGGATTTCTTTGTTTATTTACATGGATTTGAATTACTGTCTGGCCACTTGTTTCAGCCTAAAGAACTTCCTTTAATATTTATCATTAGGCAGGTCTGCTATTGACAAATTCAGTTTTTATTTTTCTGGTATCATTAAGTTTTAACCATTTTTTTTTTTTTTTTTTTTTTTTTTTTTTTTTTTTTTTGCGGTATGCGGGCCTCTCACTGTTGTGGCCTCTCCCGTTGCGGAGCACAGGCTCCGGACGCACAGGCCCAGCAGCCATGGCTCACGGGCTTAGCTGCTCCGCGGCATGTGGGATCTTCCCGGACCAGGGCACGAACCCGTGTCTCCTGCATCGGCAGGCGGACTCTCAACCACTGCACCACCAGGGAAGCCCAAGTTTTAACCATTTTTAAAAGAGCTCTGCTGGATATTGGATTCTTTGTTATCAGTTTTTGTTGTTGTTGTTGTTGTTCCCTTTGAGCACTTTGAATCTGTTATTCCACTGCCTTCGGGATTCCATTTTTGTTTTTGCTAGGTGAGCTTTTAACCTTATTGTGATTCCCTTGCAAATAATGATTCTTTTTTCTTCTTCTTCTTTTAAGATTTTTCTTAACTTTTGTTTCAGCATTTTTACCATGATATATCTACTTGTGAATCTTTTCCCATTTATCCTACTTGGAATTTATTGAGCTTCCTGGGTGTGTAGATTATTGTTTTGCAATAAATTTAGGAAGTTTTTAGTAATAATTTCATTAAATTTTTTTTTTTCTACTCCTTTTTCTTCTCCTCTCCTTCCGGCATTCTCATTATGCATACGTTAATGGGCTTAATAGTGTTCCACCTTTTTCTGATACTCTGTTGATATTATTTTATTATTTTCTCTTTCTGTTTTAAGGATTGCATCATTTCTATTGATCTGTCTGCAAGTTCATCAATCCTTTCTTTTGCCATTTCAAGTCTACCACTGAGCTCCTCTAATAAGTTTTCCATTTGTTATACTTTTCAACTTCATAATTTCCATTTAATTTTATAAGTTCTATCTCTTTATTTATATTTGATACAACATTGTCATCAAAACTTGCTTTATTTCTTTATTCATGGTTTGTTAGTTCTTTAACTTAAAATGACTGCTTCAAAGACTTTTTTCTATTATCCAACATCTGGTTGCTCTCATAGGAAGTTTCCAGTGCTTGGGTCATACTTTCTTGTTTTTTTGCATGTTTGGTAATTTAACTTTTTGGAAAATGGATATTTTAATCTTATATTACAGCAAATGTGCAATACATATCTCTCAGGGCTTGTTTTTCTTTCTTTCTTTCTTTCTTTCTTTCTTTCTTTCTTTTTTTTTTTTTTTTGCTTGTTTGTGTAGTGACTGACTGGATAATCTTAGTGGAGTCTATTTCCCCATCTTACACAGTTGTTCTTGAGAGGGTGCAGTCTGAGGTATTTCCACAGTCAGTCTGTGATGACAGTGCTTTTGGCAGGGTTCTGGCAGGATTCTTTTTGACTATCACTGTCTATGAATACAATCAATATTTAGCTTTATTCATTGTGAGCTGATTGATCTACTGGTTTTAACAATGCCCTGGAGTATAAATTGTTCCACAGACTTAACCAGTGAAATTTGGTCTCCTTTGAAGTGGTAGTTCTGAGATTAGTGTTGAGACTTATTTTGACTACAAGCAGGTTTTTCTTAGTTCTCTCCTTCCCTGAGTCTCTAAGGAAAAACCAGCCAGCCTACAATTTAGCCTATACATCCAAAGAATCCACCAATCTCTTCCCAATAATTTGTCTCAACAGTCTCTGCTGTTTTTGAAAGTGCCTTTAGGCTTGAATTTTTCCAAACTCGTTGGAAGTGAAATCAGTTATTTTGGGAAGAGATTGGGAACTATCTGTTTAATAGCTTGCTTCTCTCACAAGATAAAATCTATTAACTACTGTTCTGAAGCTGGGCATGGAGCCAATGACATACTTATATCTAAATGATACCTTTGCTTTAGGACCTAAGCTTTTGGTAGAGTGGGAAAGCAGGCTCAAGTCTTCTTTGTTGCCTCTCCTATAAAGGAACTGCTGACTTATGAGCTGGGGCAAGGATATGCGGGACTATATTATTCTCAGCAATGTTACACACAAGGTGGGACCTCTGTCCCATGAGTAGTGACTTTGCAAAAACAGGGATAGCTTGGATTTTGGGTACATTAACCTGAAGCTTAACCTCAGCAACAGGTAGGTGGAGAGAAGATAAGAAATGCTGAAGCACTGCCTCTCTAGGGACATACTTGCTTCTGCCCTTCAAGTGGGTTCTCGGGGCAGAGAGAGTCCTGTGTTCTTGGTTAAACTACTCTATGGTGGGATTTCCATATCATTGAGCTAGAGATGATGTGGAGGAAGCAGTTCAAATGCCACATACTGTCATAGTTTGAATTGAATTTTAGTAGATTTTCTTGAATAAATGGTTTTCATTTATGTTATGTCCTTGGAATCATTTAAAGATTTTTAAATGTTTTAAAAATAATTTTTACCAGGTTTGTTGGGATGAGGTCCCAATTAACATGTGATTCAGCAATCCCACTTCTTCTGGATATATATCCAAAGGAAATCAAATCAGTATCTCAAAGAGATATCTGTACTCCCATGTTCACTGCAGCTTTATATTCACAATAGCCAAGATATGGAAACAGCCTAAGTGTCTGTTAATGAATATGAATGGGTCAAGAAAACGTTATATAAACACACACACACACACAAACACAAGAACATTATTCAGCCATATAAACAGAAGGGAATCCTTTCATTTGTGAGAACATTGGTTAAGCAGGAGGACCTTATTCTAAGTGAAATAAGACAAACACAGAAAGACAAATATTTTATTATCTAATTTATGTTGAATCTAAAAAAAAAAAACACAAATGAACTCACAGAAGCAGAGAATATAAAGGTGTTTGCTAGAGGCTGTGGGGTAGGGAGAATGGAGAGATGATGTTCAAAGGGTACAAATTTCAGTTACAAGATGAATAAGGTTGTAACTATAGTTAATAATATTGTATTGTGTACTTGAAATTTTCTAAGAGAGTAAATCTTAAGTGTTCTCACCATACACAAATTATAACAAATTTGAGGTGAAAACATGTTAATTAGCTTGATTATGGTAATCATTTCACAATGTATACATATATAAAACCATCACATTTTGTACCTTAAATGTATGCCATTTTTATTTGTCAAATATACCTCAATAAATCTAGGGGGAGAACTTGAGTAAAGTAACTAGAACATAGGCTTTAAATTTTGTTGCTTAATGTTTTTTTTTTTTTTAATTTTAATGTAACTCATTAATTTCTTATTTAGGAATCTAATTTGTGTTTTCTGCTTCATCACTATTAATAAAAAAATGCACACACACACACACAAACACATGACACAGAGGGACTTTAAATGCAAACTGTTGAAGGAGCCAATCTGAAAAGGCTGATTCCAAACTTTTGGAATAGTTGTATCATATAGTTGTATGATTCCAACTATATAACATTTTGAAAAAGGGAAAAATACAGGACAGTAAAAACATCAATAGTTGCCTGCCAGGTATTTGAAGAGAGGGAGGAAGGGAGGGATGTATTTGTGGAGGATAGGGGAATTTTAGGGTGGTAAAAGTATTCTCTATTGTATTACTATGGTGATTACATGACATTATTCATTTGTAAAAATCCATAGAATTTCACAACCTAAAGAGTGAGCCCTAATGTAAACATGGATTTTAGTTAATAATAATACATCAATATTGGTTCACCAATTGCAAAAAATGTACCACACTAATTCAAGTTGCTAATAATAAGGGAAACTCTGCTGGGTTGTGAGATTGCGGGAGCTTTCAGAATTTTCTGCACAATTTTACTGTAAACCTAAAACTGCTCTCAAAATAAAGTTTATTAAAGCTTTAAAAAAATACATATTTTTAAAAATCCAAGAGATGAGAATATAATGAAGCAGGCTTCCCAAAGAGCAGTTAAGTTACTAAGGCAAAGTCTGCTTACCTGATCTTTTTGTTTACCTTTTAACTTCATCTTTGTCTTGAAGGTATCTAGAAAATATGTATTTAAAATGTAATTATACTAATATATAAAGATAATAGTTCAGTACATTTTCCAAGATTATGAAAAACTTATCTTTGGCTTTTCCACGATTCTCTATGAGAGATGTCACCACTACTAAGAAGATGATTCTAACAAAGATATTATTTATATGACTTTATCATTTAGTGAATTGAGATAGGGCTATAATGAAGAAAAATGTAAGATTAACATTTTGCTGTATTTTCTAAGTAAAGACTAAATTTTAAAAACAGCATATAGACAATGGTGCACAATAGAAAAATATTTACATTCACTTGGATTGTGTTTGTTTACTGACAAAATTAAGTGCATAGTTCAACTTAATATGTAACTTTTCAGTAGCCTGCTATGTATGATATAAATAGCTTTAATGTATGCTTTCCTTTTATGGCCAGTAAATTTTCTAAACATAATGCCATATATTATCTTCCTAGTATCTAATAATCTGTCAGTTAAGGATATGAACATTTCATTCAGATCAACAGTTTCCATGCAATTTGCATATATTGTGGGCAATTCTCTATTCCTTGCAGAAGTATTCTTAAATACAATTACTGTGTTTGTAAAAAATATGTTATACTAGCATTTTGTAATATGGGACTTTAAAATCATCATATAGCAAACAATGACCCTTTCTAAGAAACATAATATAGATATTTTAGACATTGAAGTAATGAAATAAAAATTCCACTAAGCTGCTATATATTCCTTAGAGAAAATACTTGAAGTAATTTTTCCCTCCTTCTTGAATTCATCTGATGACCTTGAAAATGAATAGTTGAACAGAGTTTCTTATCACTTTCAGAATGATGTGCTAACTAGCCTTGTCTGTCTTCATGTTTTTCTTCCAGCTTCCTACCATAAACATTATTTCTCCCACTGATATGGTTTTCTTTTCATTTCCTAATAAACTTGGGACCCTGATTAACAAATACCCCTTTTTCTTAAACTATGTAGTTGCTTTTACAAAGTCCACATATGCTTTTCAGAAGATAGGATTTATCACGGTGAGAAACTTTAAGAATATTTTCCCTGATCCCAAACCAATAATTCAATTTCTCTATTCTGTTCATACATTAAATGATCAAAATAAAAGTGTGGTCAGCCATAACTGTAGGAAACATTATCAGCAAAATGACGCTGGGAATAGTATGATTCATGGGGGCATGTCTGAATGCATCTTATAGTCAGTGTAATTGAATTTTACCGCCTGCAGTTTACTGCCGATCTTTAAATTATGTAGGTCCATTACCCTCCAAAGTATTTCCAAATTTAGCTGTAGCATATCCTTATTAAAACTCATAACTGTGTGCTCATATTATATTCTTGAATGTTTATTACTGTAGTGAGTGGAATATCTGGGTCTGCATCATGTCACATCCTATTTGCTGTTAGCAGGACCACATATCACTCAAATTAAAGTGCTTATTTCACATTGCATATTTCCTACAATGATAATTTTTAAATCTTGCATGTGTCTTTAATTACTATTGATTTTGGATTCCTTATTAAACAAGTTTTCTGGGCAAACTCTTGGTTTTGGAATGGGAAAATTCTGACTAATTAGATTAATTCTGATCTTTCTGAAAAATTACTCAAATAATAAAATATGAAATACCTTGAGAAGGTAAAACAAACTTTTAAATAAAGGAAACTCTGTGTGGAAAGAAATACGGAGCAGTTATGCTAGAAGTTAAAGTTGATTAAAAAAAATAATGCCCTGTGTTATTAAGAAAACTTTCTTATGTGTTTTCTAACATCTTTAGTACTTTTGGTTTCATTTAATGCCCTAGACTGTATATGATTTTTAAAGTAATTACCCAAACAGGTTTTTAAAAATCTCTACAAATACATTGCGAATTTGAAAATCTGAGTCAATTTAATATATGGAGGTAAGAATTCTGGCTCTACAACCAGACTGACAAGACTTGAATAGAATTCTAATTTCCTACTTGCATGCTGTTGGGTAAATCACATGTTTTTACTGGACTGTGTCCTAAGTTCTTAAAGGAGTGAAATAATAGCAACAGATGTCTGTGGTGCCCTGCCTAGATCTCCTGGAGTGCATTATTCAGTTTTGTAGTTGTGCCTATCTCCTATTGCTGGGGTGCTAGGTACTTTCCTAAATGGTATACAGTTGAATTCTTAAGGAATATCCTCATGAAAATGAGCTTACCTAGCATGAGTTGCTTGGGCATTATAACTGCCCCCGCCCCCATGTCTTCTACCTTAAAACTTCCTCCACTGGGGTCATAGGCAATTAGAGAGAAACCAAAGCTCTTCTTTGACTCAAAGTGGAATAGAATCTTTGGAGTAATTTACTCTCCAGAGCTCCCCTTGAGATGAGGGTCTCAGTTAGACCTCTCCTGAATCTACATTCTTGCACAAGTATAATTATTTTCTCTTTCCTGCTTTTCTCGTGACCTTACAGGTTACTCAGATAAGCACTGCTTCAATAAATCACATACTCATAAATCTTATTCTCAGGCCCTGCTTCTGGGGAACCCACCCTAACTCAGCTGTCTTCTTGAATTATTACAAACATCAACTTAATTCATTTAAAACCTGTAGAACCACACCTGACAAATGGTAAATAATAAATGTTAACTAATATTTTAATCATTAACATTGCTGAAAGAGAGGAAAATCATATAAGATTTAAAGAAGTTTAGGTTAATTTGATGTATAGAAGACTGTGAAGATGAAAATTATATACAAGTAACTCCAATGAAATGATTAATCTGTCAATGAATTATTAATTATCATTTTATTAAATGGCCAACTTCAAATGTACCTTGATCAATGGATGAATATTACTTTTCTTAAAGGTTAGAGTAAGCTTGTGCAAAAAAAAAAAAAATAAGAAAAACAAAATACACAAAAATCTGGCAGGTAATTTTATGCAAACAGTATTATGAGACCCAGGAAACAATTCTGTTTCAAAAATGCATTGGTGAGTGGATGTCTGTCTCTTTTAGTTAACATATAATTCTTGACTGTCTCAACTTAGTTTTGCCACCATAAAAAGTGTGAACAAAAATTAAAGTTATATCTTCATATCTATATAATAGATAATGGGAAGAAAAATGGAGTGAAAAGTAACATTTAATAAACTTGTTTTTTTCTCTGTTCTTTACACTGTAAAAACGATATAGAAAGATGTAGAAGATGAATACTTTAGTAACCTAATTCTTTGAGAAAATTCTTCTATAGAAGATTCAAGCATTATTAATGGGAGGCTATCCATCAGGATATCATCAAACTTTTGTCAGCATGTAATACATTTTATTGCCAAAATGGAGTCAGTGTGGCCCACGGTTTGTGAAAGGTCACTTGAAAGTCTGAAATTGGTCTATGTTTTAGCACTGCCAGACTTGATAATAAAATGATTTTATTTCCATCATTTAAATGGAAAAGTCATCTCACTGTGAAAACAATTATGAAACCAATATTTATTCATGCTAGTAAATTGATTTGTGATAGATTTTAAGGGCCAAATTTGGAAAAATATTTTATATTTCATATATTCATATTCAATATAGTTCATATATTTCATGAAATATAACAGTATTTAATGGCACATTAATAACTATTCATTTCTTAAATGCAGTTATTACACACAAAATAAAGTTGATAATAATTATATAATATTACACTATTTAGAGATACATTTTTTGTTGGATATTCTAGAAATTTCATATGCATTTATTACTTTTAAAGTGATATACTTATGTACAACTTGTTACAATTATGAAATTCTAATTGTACAAATACTATGAACAGCCTTCTATGTCATTACAAATTGTCTATGAAGTTAGACAGGTAATTATATAATATTCCATTGTTTAAATTACTAGTTTAATCAACTTTTCTAATTTATACAGAATGTGGATACACAACTATGAACAGCCTGACAATGCAGATTATTATGATAACTAACAACTTTGCATCGATTCAGGATTATTATTTCAGCATAAAGTACTCCTGAAAGTTTGCAACAATATACAATCCTCCAGAAATATTTGAGACTGGCCATTTCATTGCAACTTCACTCATATTAAAAAATATATTTTAATCGTTGACAAATCTGCAGTTAAAAGTTTGACAATGAGTGAAACTAGATATGTTTCACATGTAAATAATATTTAAATGTGTCATAGTCACATTTTACACACTCTCCTTTAGGAATTTTTAGAATTTTCTTATTAATTGTTAAGATCTTTATATATATATATATACATACATATATATATATATATATATATATATATATATATATATGTAAACATCTTTACTGGTTAAAATTGCTTTACAATGGTGTGTTAGTTTCTGCTTTATAACAAAGTGAATCAGCTATAAATATACATGTATCTGCATATCTCCTCCCTCTTGCCTCTCCCTCCCTCCCACCCTAACTATGCCACCCCTCTAGGTGGTCACAAAGCACCCAGCTGATCTCCCTGTGCTATGCAGCTGCTTCCCACTAGCTATCTATTATACGTTTGGTAGTGTATATATGCTTACGCCACTCTCTCACTTTCTCCCAGCTTACCCTCCCCACTCCCCTATCCTCAAGTCCATTCCCTAGTAGATCTGTATCTTTATTCCCATCTTGCCACTAGGTTCCTCATAACTATTTTTTTTTTTAGTTTCCATATACATGTGTTAGCATATGGTATTTGTTTTACGTTTTCTGACTTACTTCACTCTGTATAACTGTCTCTAGGTCCGTCCACCTCACTACGTAACTCAGTTTTGATCCTTTTTATGACTGAGTAATATTCCATTGTATATATGTGCCACAACTTCTTTATCCATTCATTTGTTGATGGACACTTAGGGTGCTTCCTGGCTATTGTAAATAGAGCTGCAATGAATATTGTGCTACATGACTCTTTTTGAATTATGGTTTTCTCAGGGTATATGCCCAGTGGTGGGATTGCTGGGTTGTATGGTAGTTCTATTTGTAGTTTTTTAGGGAACTTCCATACCGTTCTCCATAGTGGCTGTAACATTTTACATTCCCACCAACAGTGCAAGAGGATTCTTGTTTCTCCACACCCTCTCCAGCATTTATTGTTTGTAGATTTTTGATGATGGCCATTCTGACTGGTGTGAGATAATATCTCATTGTAGTTTTGATTTGCATTTATCTAGTGATTAATGATGTTGAGCATTCTTTCACGTGTCTGTTGGCAATCTGTATATCTTTTTTGGAAAAATGCCTATTTAGGTCTTCTGCCCATTTTTGGATTGGAGTGTTTGTGTTTTTGATATTGAGCTGCATGAGCTGCTTGTAAATTTTGGAGACTAATCCTTTGTCAGTTGTTTAATTTGAAAATGTTTTCTCCCTTTCTGAGGGTCCTCTTTTTGTCTTGCTATGGTTTCCTTTGCTGTGCAAAAGCTTTTAAGTTTCATTAGGTCCCATTTTTTTTTATTTTTGTTTTTATTTCAATTTCTCTAGGATGTGGGTCAAAAAGGATCTTGCTGTGATTTATGTCATAGAGTGTTCTGCCTATGTTTTCCTCTAAGAAATAGATGGTGTCTGGCCTTACATTTAGGTCTTTAATTCATTTTGAGTTTATTTTTGTGTATGGTGTTAGGGAGTGTTCTAATTTCATACTTTTACATGTAGCTGTCCAGTTTTCCCAGCACCACTTATTGAAGAGGCTCCATTTTCTCCACTGTATATTCTTGCCACCTTTATCAAAGATAAGGTGACCATATGTGCATGGGTTTATCTCTGGGCTTTCTATCCTGTTCCATTGATCTATATTTCTGTTTCTGTGCCAGTACCATACTGTGTTGATTACTGTAGCTTTGTAGTATAGTATGAAGTCAGGGAGCTTGATTCCCCCAGCTCCATTTTTCTTTCTCAAGATTGCTTTGGCTCTTCAGAGTCTTTTGTGTTTCCATACAAATTGTGAAATTTTTTTCTCCTAGTTCTCTGAAAAATGCCAGTGGTAGTTTGATAGGGATTGCATTGAATCTGTAGATTGCTTTGGATAGTAGAGTTATTTTCAAAATGTTGATTTTTCCAATCTGAGAACATGGTATATCTCTCCATCTACTTGTACCATCTTTCATTTCTTTCATCAGTGTCTTATAATTTTTTTCATACAGGTATTTTGTCTCCCTAGGTAGGTTTATTCCTAGATATTTTATTCTTTTATTTACAATGGTAAATGGGAGTGTTTTCTTAATTTGACTTTCAGATTTTTCATCATTAGTGTATAGGAATGCCAGAGATTTCTGTGCATTCATTTTGTATCCTGCTGCTTTACCAAATTCATTGATTAGCTCTAGTAGTTTTCTTGTAGCATCTTTAGGGTTCTCTATGTAGAGTATCATGTCATCTGCAAACAGTGATAGCTTTACTTCTTTTCCAATTTGTATTCCTTTTATTTCTTTTTCTTTTCTGATTTCTGTGGCTAAAACTTCCAAAACTATGTTGAATAATAGTGGTGAGCGTGTGCGACCTTGTCTTGTTCCTGATCTTAGTGGAAATGGTTTCAGTTTTTCACCATTGAGGACGAAGTTGGCTGTGAGTTTGTCATATATTGCCTTTATAATGTTGAGGAAAGTTCCCTTGATGCCTACATTCTGGAGGGTTTTTATCATAAATCCGTGTTGAATATTATCTAAACCTTTCTCTGCATCTATTGAGATGATCATATGTTTTTTCTCCTTCAATTTGTTAATATGGTGTACCACATTACTTGATTTGCATATATCGAAGAATCCTTGCATTCCAGGGATAAACCTCACTTGATCATAGTGTACGATCCTTTTAATGTGCTGTTGGATTCTATTTGCTAGTATTTTGTTGAGGACTTTTGAATCTATATTTATCAGTGATATTGGCCTGTAGTTTTCTTTCTTTGTGACGTCTTTGTCTGGTTTTGGTATCAGGGTGATGGTGGCATCATAGAATGAGTTTGAGAGTGTTCCTCCCTCTGCTATATTTTGGAAGAGTTTGAGAAGGATAGGTGTTAGCTATTCTCTAAATGTTTGATAGAAATCACCTGTGAAGCCATCTGTTCCTGGGCTTTTGTTTGTTGCAAGATTTTTATTCACAGTTTCATTTTCAGTGCTTGTGATTGGTCTGTTTATATTTTCTGTTTCTTCCTGGTTCAATCTTGGAAGGTTGTGCATTTCTACGAATTTGTGCATTTCTTCCAGGTTGTCCATTTTATTGGCATATAGTTGCTTGTAGTAATCTCTCATGATCCTTTGTATTTCTGCAGTGTCAGTTGTTACTTCTGATTTTTCATTTCTAATTCTGTTGATTTGGGTCTTCTCCCTTTTTTACTTCATGAATCTGTCTAATGGTTTATCAATTTTGTTTAACTTCTCAAACAACTAGCTTTTAGTTTTATTGATCCTTCCTATCATTTCCTTCATTTCTTTTTCATTTATTTCTGATCTGATCTTTATGATTTCTTTCCTTCTGCTAACTTTGGAGTTTTTTTGTTTTTCTTTCTATAATTGCCTTAGGTGTAAGGTTAGGTTGTTTATTTCAGATGTTTCTTGTTTCTTAAGTAAGATTGTATTGCTATAAACTTCCCTATTAGAGCTGCTTTAGATGCGTCCCATAGGTTTTGGGTCATCATGTTTTCATTGTCATTTGTTTCTAGGTATTTTTTGATTTCCTCTTTGATTTCTTCTGTGATCTCTTGGTTATTAAATAGTGTGTTATATAGCCTCCATGTGTTTGTATTTCTTACAGGTTTTTTCCTGTAATTGATATCTAGTCTCATAGCATTGCAGTCAAAAAAGATACTTTATATGATTTGAATTTTCTTAAATTTACCAAGGCTTGATTTGTGACCCAAGATATGATCTATCCTGGAGAATGCTCAATGAGCACTTGAGAAGAATGTGTATGGTGTTGGTTTTGGATAGAATTTCCTATAATATATCAATTAAGTCCATCTTGTTTAATGTATCACTTAAAGTTTGTGTTTCCTTATTTATTTTCCCTTTGGATGATCCGTCGATTCATGAAAGTGGGGTGTTAAAGTCCCCTACTATGACTGTTACTGTCGATTTCCCCTTTTATGGCAGTAGGCATTTGCCTTATGTATTGAGGTGCTCATATGTTGTGTGCATAAATATTTACAATTGTTATATCTTCTTCCTGGATTAATCCCTTGATCATTATGTAGTGTCCTTTTTGTTTCTTGTAATAGTCTTTGTTTTAAAGTCTCCTTTGCCTGTTATGAGAATTGCTACTCCAGCTTTCTTTTGATTTCCAATTGCATGGAATATGTTTTTCCATCCCCTCACTGTCAGTCTGTATGTGTCCCTAGGTCTTAAGTGGGTCTTTTGTAGATAGCATATATACAGGTCATGTCTTTGTATCCATTCAGCCAATCTGTCTTTTGGTTGGAACATTTAATCCATTTACATGTAACGTAATTATCCATATGTATGTTCCTATTCCATTTTCTTAATTGTTTTGGGTTTATTATTGTAGGTCTTTTCATTCTCTTGTGTTTCCTGCCTATTGAACTTCCTTTAGCATTTGTTGTAAATCTGGTTTGATGGTGCTGAATTCTCTCAGCTTTTTCTTGTCTGTAAACGTTTTAATTTCTCCATCAAGTCTGAATGAGATCCTTGCTTGGTAGAGTAATCTTGGTTGTAGGTTTTTCTCCTTCATCACTTTAAATATGTCCTGCCACTGCCTTCATGGCTTGCAGAGTTTCTGCTGAAAGATCAGCTGTTAACCTTATGGGGATTCCCTTATATGTTTTTTGTTGTTTTTCCCTTGCTGCTTTTAATATTTGTTCTATGTATTTAATTTTTGATAGTTTGATTAAAATGTGTCTTGGTATGTTTTTCCTTGGATTTATCCTGTATGGTACTCTCTGTGCTTCCTGGACTTGATTTACTATTTCCTTTCCCATATTAAGGATGTTTTCAACTATAATCTCTTCAAATATTTTTCCAGTCCATTTCTTTTTCTCTTCTTTTTCTGGGGCCCCTATAATCCGAATGTTGTTGTGTTTAATGTCCCAGATGTCTCTGAGACTGTCCTCAATTCTTTTCTATCTTTTTTCCTTATTCTGATCTGCAGTAGTTATTTCCACTATTTTGCCTTCCAGGTCACTTATCTGTGCTTCTGCCTCAGTTATTCTGCTATTGCTCCCTTCTAGAGAATTTTTAATTTCATTTATTGTGTTGGTCATCACTGCTTGCTCTTTAGTTCTTCTAGGACCTTGTTAAACATTTCTTGTATTTTCTCCATTCTATTTCCTATCATTATTCTGAATTCTTTTTCAGGTAGACTGCCTATTTCCTCTTCATTTGTTAGGTCTGATGGGTTTTTACCTTGCTCCTTCATTTGCTGTGTGTATCTCTGTCTTCTCAGTTTGCTTAACTTACTGTGTTTGGGGTCTCCTTTTCATTGGCTGCAGGTTCATAGTTTCCGTTGTTTCTGGTGTCTGTCACCAGTGACTAAGTTTGGTTCAGTGGGTTGTGTAGGCTTCCTGGTGGATGGGACTAGTGTCTGTGCTCTGGTGGATGAGGCTGGATCTTGTCTTTCTGGTGGGCAGTTCCACATCTCAGGGTGCGTTTCTGGGTGTCTGTGGCCTTATTATTATTTTAGGCAGCCTCTGTGCTAATGGATGGGGTTGTGTTCCTGTCTTGCTAGTTGTTTGGCATAGAGCGTCTAGCACTGTAACTTGCTGGTCTTTGAGTGGAGCTGGGTCTTGGCGGTGAGATGGAGATCTCTGGGAGATTTTTGCCATTTGATATTACGTGGAGCTGGGAGGTCTCTTGTGGGCCAGTATCCTGAACTTGCCTCTCCCACCTCAGTGGCCCAGCCTTTGGAGCACCAAGAGCCTGTCCTCCACATGGGTCAGAATAAAAGGGAGAAAAAAAAAAAAAAGAAAGAAGGAAGAAGATAAAATAAAATAAAATAGTTATTAAAATAAAATAAAAAATAATTATGAAGAAAAAAAATTTTAAGTAATTAAAAAAAAATTAAAAATGGACAGACAGAACCCTAGGACAAATGGTAAAAGCAAAGCTGTATCGAGAAAATCACACACAGAAGCATACACATACACACTCGCAAAAAGAGTAAAAGGGAAAAATATATATATATTATTCTTACCAAAGTACACCTCCTAAATGTGGGATGATTCATTGTCTATTCAGGTATTCCACAGATGCACGGAACATCAAGTTGATTGTGGAGATTTAATCCACTGCTCCTGAGGCTGCTGGGAGAGATTTCCCTTTCTGTTCTTTGTTCACACAGCTCCTGGTGTTCAGCTTTGGATTTGGCCCTGGCTGGTCACCTGAGCATGTCTGTCCTTTACTCAGACAGGACGGGCTTAAGGGAACAGCTGATTCAAGGGCTCTTGCTCACTGATACTGGAGGGAGGGAGGGGTAAGGAGTGCTGGGTGAGCCTGCGGCAGCAGAGGCCAACACGTTGCACCAGCCTGAGGCACGCCATGCGTTTTCACGGGGAAGTTGTCCCTGGATTACGGGACACTGGCAGTGGTGGGCTGCACAGGCTCCCGGGGCCGGGGTGGTGTGGATCATAACCTGGGCTTGCACACAGACTTCTTGGCAGTGGCAGCAGCAACCTTAGCATCTCATGCCCATCTCTGGGGTTCGTGCTGATAGCCGTGGCTTGCTCCCGTCTCTGGAGCTCCTTTATGCAGCACTCTTAATACCCTCTCCTCACACACCAGGAAACAAAGAGGCAAGAAAAAGTCTCTTGCCTCTTTGGCAGTTCCATACCTTTTCCTGGACTTCCTCCCAGCTAGTCATGGTTCACTAGCCTCCTTCAGGTTGTGTTCACACAGCCAATCCCAGTCCTCTCCCTGGGATCGGACCTCTGAAGCCCTAGCCTCAGCTCTCAGCCCCCACCCATCCGGGTGGGTGAGCAGACAAGCCTCTTGGGCTAGTGAGTGCTGGTTGGCATTGATTGTCTGTGCAGGAATCTCTCCACTTTGCCCTCCACACCCCTGTGGCTGCACTCTCTTCCGTGGCTCTGAAGCTTCCCCCCTCCTCCAACCACAGTCTCCGCCCATGAAGGGGCTTCTACTCTGTGGAAACCTTTCCTCCTTCACAGTTCCCTCCTACTTGTGCAGGTCCCATACCTATTTCTTTGCCTCTGTTTTTTTCTTTTTTCTTCTTCTCTACCCAGGTACGTGGGGAGTTTCTTTCATTTTGGGAGGTCTGAGGTCTTCTGCTAGCATTCTGCCAGTAGTTTCAGGTGTACAGCAAAGTGAATCAGTTATATATATATATATATATATATATATATGCACTCTTTTTAAAAATTATTTTCCCATTAGGCCATACAGTGTATTGAGGGGAGTTCCCTGTGCTATACAGTAGGTTTTATTAGTTATCTATTTTATATATAGTAGTGTGTATGTGTCAATCTCTGTCTCCCAATTTATCCTTCCCCTGCCCTTACCCTCTGGTAACCACAAGTTTGTTTCTACATCTGTGATTCTACTTCTGTTTTGTAAATAAATTCAGTTGTACCCTCTTTTTTTTTAGATTCCACATATAAAGGATATATGATATTTTCTTTCTGTGTCCTACGTACTTCACTCAGTATGACAATGTCTAAGTCTATTCATGTTGCTGCAAATGGCATTATTTTGTTTTCTTTTTATACATGAGTAATATTCCATTGTATATATTACCACAACTTTTTCCATTCCTCCTTTGAGGGACATTTATGATCCTTCAATGTTCTGGCTATTGTAAATAGTGCTGCAATGAACATTGGGCTGCTTGTACCTTTTTGAAATATGTTTTTGTCCAGATATATGCCAGGAATGGGATTGCTGGGTCATATGGTAGTTCTATTTTAGTTTTTTAAGGAACCTCCATACTGTTCTCCATAGTGGCTGTACCAATTTACTTTCCCACCAACAATGTAGGAGGGCTCCCTTTCCTCCACACCCTTCCTAGCATTTATTGTTTGTAGATTCTTTGATGATGGCCATTCTGACAGGTGTGAGGTGATACCCCATTATAGTTTTGATTTGCATTTCTCTAAAATTCGTGATTTTGAGCATATTTTCATGTGCTTTTTGGCCATCTGTATATCTTCGTTGAAGAAATGTCTATTTGTTGTAGATCTTCTGCCCATTTTTTGATTGGATTCTTTGTTTTTTTGATAGTGAGCTGCACGAGCTGTTTCTATATTTTGGAAATTAATCCCTTGTTTATTGCTTCATTTGCAAATATTTTCTCACATTCTGAGGATTGTCTTTTTTATTGTTTCCTTTTTTGTGCAAAAGCTTTTAAGTTTAATTAGATCCCATTTGTTTATTTGTGTTTTTATTTTCATTACTCTAAGTGGTGGATGCAAAAAGATCTTACTGGGATTATGTCAAAGAGTGTTCTGCTTATTTTTACCCCTAAGAGTTTTATAGTGTCCAGCCTTACATTTAGGTCTTTAATGCATTTTGAGTTTATTTTTATGTATGGTGTGAGGGAGTGTTCTAATTTCATTTTTTTAACTAAGCTGTCCAGTTTTCCCAGCACCATTTATTGAAGAGACTGTCTTTTCTCCATTTTAAATTCTTGCCTCCTTTGTGACAGATTAGGTGACCATAGGTGTTTGAGTTTATCTCTGAACTTTCTATCCTGTTCCATTGATCTATATTTCCATTTTTGTGCCAGTACCATACTGATTCCTCCAGCTCCATTTTTCTGTCTCAAGATTGCTTTGGCTATTCAGGGTCTTTTGTGTTTCCACACACATTGTAAAATTTATCATTCTAGTTCAGTGAAAAATGCCATTTCTAGTCAGATAGGGATTGCATTGGATCTATAGATTGCTTTGGTTAGTATGGTCATTTTCACAATATTGATTATTCCAATCCAAGAATATGATATATCTCTCCATGTGTTTGTGTCACCTCTAATTTCTTTCATCAGTTTTATAGTTTTATAGGCTTAGAGAGTACAGTTCTTTTTTCTCCTTAGGTAGGTTTATTCTTGGGTATTTTATTCTTTCTGTTTCAATGGTAAATGGGATTTTTTCTTGATTTCTCATTCTGATCTTTCATTGTTAGTGTATAGGCATGCAAGAGATTTCTGTGCATTAACCTTGTATCCTGAATCTTTACCAAATTCATTGATAAGCTCTGCTAGTTTGCTGGTAGCATCTTTAGGATTTTCTATGTATAGTATCATGTCATCCGCAAACAGTGACAGTTTTACTTCTTCTTTTCCATTTTGGATTCTTTTTATTTCTTTTTGTTTTCTGATTTCCATGGCTAGGACTTCCAAAACGATGTTGAATAATAGTGGTGATAGCAGACATCCTCATCTTGTCCCTGATCTTAGAGGAATTGCTTTCAGTTTTTCACCATTGAGAATGATGTTTGCTGTGGGTTTGTTGTATATGGACTTTATTATGTTGAGGTAGGCTACCTCTATGACCACTGTTGGAGAGTTTTTAT
Source organism: Kogia breviceps (assembly GCF_026419965.1). Taxonomy (NCBI): domain Eukaryota; kingdom Metazoa; phylum Chordata; class Mammalia; order Artiodactyla; family Physeteridae; genus Kogia; species Kogia breviceps. The sequence goes on from NC_081320.1 coordinate 20,930,162, forward strand.
AATAAATGGGTGTTGAATTTTGTCAAAATATTTTTCTGCATCTATTGAGATGGGCATATAGTTTTTATTCTTCAATATTTTTATGTGGTGTATCACACTGATTGATTTGTGCATATTAAAAAATCCTTGAATTACTGGGATAAATCCCACTTGATCATGGTGTATAGTCTTTATAATGTCTTGGTGGATTCTGTTTGCTAGTATTTTGTTGAGAATTTTTACATCTATGTTCATCAGTGATATTGGCCTGTAATTTTCATTTTTGTGTGTGATATCTTTGTCTGGTTTTGGCATCAGGGTGATGGTGACCTCATAGAATTACCTTGGGAGAGTTACTTTCTCTGCAATTTTGAGGGAGAGTTTAAGAAGAATAGATATTAACACTTCTCTAAATATTTGATAGAATTCACCTGTGAAGCCATCTGGTCCTGGACTTCTGTTTGTTGGAAGATTTTTAATCACAGTTTCAATTTCATTACTTGTGATTGGTCTGTTCATGTTTTCTATTTCTTCCTGGTTCAGTTTTGGAAGATTGTACCTTTCTAAGAATTTTTCCATTCTTCTATGTTGTCCATTTTATTGGCATATAATTGTAGTCTCACATGATCCTTTGTATTTCTCTGGTGGCTGTTGTAACTTCTCCTTTTTCATTTATAACTCTATTGATATGAGTCCTTTCCCTTTTTTTCTTGATGTGTCAGGCTAAAGATTTATCAATTTTGTCTATCTTCTCAAAGACACAGCTTTTAGTTTAATTGATCTTTGCTATTGTTTTCTTCATTTCTATTTCATTTACTTCTGTTCTGATTTTTTGATTTTTTAAAAATTTATTTCCTTCTACTAACTTTGGGTTTTGCTGGTTCTTCTTTATCTAGTTGCTTTAGGTGTTAGGTTTATTTGAGATTTTTCTTGATCCCTGATGTAAGATTGTATTGCTATAAACTTCCTTCTTAGAACTGCTTTTGCTGTGTCCCATAGGTTTTGGATCATTGTGCGTTCATTGTCACTGTCTCTAGGTACTTTTGATTTCCTGTTTGATTTCTTCAGTGATCCATTAGTTATTTTATAACATATTGTTTAGCCTCCATGTGTTTGGTTTTTTTTATAGCTTTTTCCTCTAATCGATTTCTTATCTCATAGTGTTGTTTTTGGAAAAGATGCTTGACATGATTTCAGTTTTCTTAAATTTACTGATGCTTGATTTGTGATCCAAGATATGATCTATCCTGGAGAGTGTTTCATGTGCACTTGAGAAGAAAGTGCATTCTGCTGCTTTGGGATGGAATGTTCTATAAATATCAGTTAAGTCTATATCGTCTAATGTGTCATTGAAGGCTTGTGTTTCCTTATTGCTTTTCTGTCTAGATAATCTGTCCATTGATGAAAGTGGGGTGTTAAGTTCCCCCACTATTATTGTGTTACTGTCAATTTCTCCCTTATGGCTGGTAGTATTTGCCTTCTATATTGTGTTGTTCCTATGTTGGGTGCATATATATTTACAATTGTTATATCTTCTCTTTGGATTGATCCCCTGGTCATTATATAGTGTCCTTCCTTGTCTCTTTTAACAGTCTTTATTTTAAAGTCTATTGTTTTCTGATATGAGTATTGTTACTCCAGCTTTCTTTTGATTTCTGTTTGCATGGAATATCTTTTTTCATCCCCTCACTTTCAGTCTGTATGTGTCCCTAGGCCTGAAGTGTGTCTCTTGTAGACATCATACATATGGAACTTGTTTTTGTATCTATTCAGCCAGTCTATCTCTTTTGGTTGGAGCATTTATTCCATTTACATTTAAGGTAACTATACATTTGTATATTCCTATTGCCATTTTCTCAAATGTTTTGGGTTTGTTTTTGTAAGCCTTTTTTCTTTCCTTCCTCTTTTGTTCTCTGCTCTTATGGTTTGATGACCATCTTTAGGGTTGTGTTTGTGTTGCTTTTTATTTTTTTTTAACATCTTTATTGGAGTATAACTGTTTTACAATGGTATGTTAGTTTCTTCTTTACAACAACGTGAATCAGTTATACATATACATATGTTCCCATTTCTCTTCCCTCTTGCATCACCCTCCCTCCCACCCTCCCTATCCCACCCCTCTAGATGGTCACAAAGCACAGAGGTGATCTTCCTGTGCTATGGGGCAGCTTCCCACTAGCTATCTAATTTACATTTGGTAGTGTATATATGTCCCTGCCATTCTCTCACTTTGTCACAGCTCACCCTTCCCCCTCCCCATATCCTCAAGTCCATGCTCTAGTAGGTCTGTGTTTTATTCCAGTCCTACCACTAATCTCTTCATGACATTTTTTTTTTCCTTAGATTCCATATATATGTGTTAGCATACAGTATTTGTTTTTCTCCTTCTGACTTACTTCACTCTGTATGACTAATTCCGGGTCAATCCACCTCATTACAAATAACTCAGTTTCATTTCTTTTTATGGCTGAGAAATATTCCATTGTATATATGTGCCACATCTACTTTATCCATTCATCTGTTTATGGATACTTAGGTTGTTTCCATGTCCTGGCTATCGTAAATAGAGCTGCAATGAACATTTTGGTACATGACTCTTTTTGAATTATGGTTTTCTCAGGGTATATACCCAGTAGTGGGATTGTTGGATTATATCGTAGTTCTATTTGTAGTTTTTTAAGGAACCTCCATACTATTCTCCATAATGGCTGTATCAATTTACATTCCCACCAGCAGTGCAAGAGTGTACCCTTTTCTCCACACCCTCTCCAGCATTTATTGTTTCTAGAGTTTTTGATGATGGCCATTCTGACTGGTATGAGATGATATCTCATTGTAGTTTTGGTTTGCATTTCTCTAATGATTAATGATGTTGAGCATTCTTTCATGTGTTTGTTGGCAATCTGTATATCTTCTTTGGAGAAATGTCTATTTAGGTTTCTGCCCATTTTTGGATTGGGATGTTTGATTTTTTCTTATTTAGCTGCCTGAGTTGCTTATAAATTTTGGATATTAATCCTTTGTCAGTTGCTTCATTTGCAAATATTTTCTCCCATTCTGAGGGTTGTCTTTTGGTCTTGTTTATGGTATCCTTTGCTGTGCAAAAGATTTTAAGTTTCATTAGGTCCCATTTGTTTATTTTTGTTTTTATTTCCATTTCTCTAGGCAATGGGTAAAAAGGATCTTGCTGTGACTTATGTCATAGAGTGTTCTGCCTATGTTTTCCTCTAAGAGTTTGATAGTGTCTGGCCTAACATGTAGGTCTTTAACCCATTTTGAGTTTATTTTTGTGTGTGGTGTTAGGGAGTGTTCTAATTTCATACTTTTACATGTAGCTGTCCGGTTTTCCCAGCACCACTTTTTGAAGAGGCTGTCTTTTCTTCACTGTAAATCCTTCACTCCTTTATCAAAGATACGGTGACCATATGTGTGTGGGTTTATCTCTGGGCTTTCTATCTTCTTCCATTGATCTATATTTCTGTTTTTGTGCCAGTACCATACAGTCTTGATTATGCTAGCCTTGTAGTATTGTCTGAAGTCAGGGAGCCTGATTTCTCCAGCTCCATTTTTCGTTTTCAAGATTGCTTTGGCTATAAGGGATCTTTTGTGTTTCCATACAAATTGTGAAATTTTTTGTTCTAGTTTTGTAAAAAATACCAGAGGTAATTTCATAGGGATTGCATTGAATCTGTAAATTGCTTTGGGTAGTAGAGTCATTTTCACAATGTTGATTCTTCCAATCCAAGAACATGGTATATTTCTCCACCTATTTGTATCATCTTTAATTTATTTCATCAGTGTCTTATAGTTTTCTGCATACAAGTCTTTTGTCTCCTTAGGTAGGTTTATTCCTAGATATTTTATTCTTTTTGTTGCAATGGTAAATGGGAGTGTTTTCTTAATTTCTTTGCAGATTTTTCATCATTAGTGTATAAGAATGCCAGAGATTTCTGTGCATTAATTTTGTATCCTGCTACTTTACCAAATTCATTGACTAGCTCTAGTAGTTTTCTGGTAGTATCCTTAGGATTCTCTATGTATAGTATCATGTCATATGCAAAGAGTGACAACTTTACTTCTTCTTTTCCTATTTGAATTCCTTTTATTTCTTTTTTTTTTTCTCTGATTCCTGTGGCTAGAACTTCCAAAACAATGTTGAATAAGAGTGGTGAGAGTGGGCAACCTTGTCTTTTTCCTGATCTTAGTGGAATTGGTTTCAGTTTTTCACCATCGAGAACAATGCTGGAAGTGGGTTTGTCATATATGGTCTTTATTATATTGAGGAACGTTCCCTCTATGCCTACTTTCTGCAGGATTTTTATCATAAATGAGTGTTGAATTTTGTCAAAAGCTTTCTCTGCATCTATTGAGATGATCATATGGTTTTTCTTCTTCAGTTTGTTGATATGGTGTATCACGTTCATTGATTTGCATATATTGAAGAATCATTGCATTCCTGGAATAAACCCCACTTGATCATGGTTTATGATCCTTTTAATGTGTTTTTGGATTCTGTTTGCTAATATTTTGTTGACGATTTTTGCATCAATGTTCATCAGTGATATTGGCCTGTAGTTTTCTTTCCTTGTGACGTCTTTGTCTGGTTCTGGTATCAGGGTGATGGTGGCCTCATAGAATGAATTTGGGAGTGTTCCTCCCTCTGCTATCTTTTGGAAGAGTTTGAGAAGGATAGGTGTTAGTTCTTCTCTAAATGTTTGATAGAATTCGCCTATGAAGCTATCTGGTCCTGGGCTTTTGTTTGATGGAAGATTTTTAATCACAATTTCAATTTCAGTGCTTGTGATTGGTCTGTTCATATTTTCTATTTCTTCCTGGTTCAGTCTCGGCAGCTTGTGCATTTCTAATAATTTGTCCATTTCTTCCAGGTTGTCCATTTTATTGGCATACAGTTGCTTATAGTAATCTCTAATAATCTTTTGTATTTCTGTATTGTCAGTTGTTACGTCTCTTTTTTTCATTTCCAATTCTATTGATTTGAGTCTTCTCCCTTTTTTTCTTGATGAGTCTGGCCAATGGTTTATCAATTTTATTTATCTTCTCAAAGAACGAGCTTTTAGATTTATTGATCTTTGCTACATTTTCCTTCATTTCTTTTTCATTTATTTCTGATCTGATCTTTATGATTTCTTTCCTTCTGCTAAATTTGGGGGTTTTTTGTTCTTCTTTCTCTAATTGTTTTAGGTGCAAGGTTAGGTTGTTTATTCGAGATGTTTCCTGTTTCTTAAGGTATGATTGTATTGCTATAAACTTCCCTCTTAGAACTGCTTTTGCACTATCCCATAGGTTTTGGGTTGTCATATCTCCATTGTCATTTGTTTCTAAGTATTTTTTGATTTCCTCTTTGATTTCTTCAGTGATCACTTCGTTATTAAGTAGCGTATTGTTTAGCCTCCATGTGTTTGTATTTTTTACAGACCTTTTCCTGTAATTGATATCTAGTCTCATAGCGTTGTGGTCAGAAAAGATACTTGATATGATTTCAATTTTCTTAAATTTACCAAGGCGAGATTTGTGACCCAATATATGATGAATCCTGGAGCATGTTCCATGAGCACTTGAGAAAAATGTGTATTCTGTTGTTTTTGGATGGAATGTCATATAAATATCAATTAAGTCCATCTTGTGTAATGTATCATTTAAAGTTTGTGTTTCTTTATTTATTTCCATTTTGGATGATCTGTCCATTGGTGAAAGTGGGGTGTTAAAGTCCCCTACTATGATTGTGTTACTGTAGATTTCCCCTTTTATGGCTGTTAGTATTTGCATTATGTATTGAGGTGCTCCTATGTTGGGTGCATAAATATTTACAATTGTTATATCTTCTTCATGGATCGATCCCTTGATCATTATGGAGTGTCCTTCTTTGCCTCTTGTAATAGTTTTTACTTTGAAGTCTATTTTGTCTGATATGAGAATTGCTACTCCAGCTTTCTTCTGATTTCCATTTGCATGGGATACCTTTTTCCATACCCTCATTTTCAGTCTGTAAGTGTCCCTAGGTCTGAAGTGGGTCTCTTGTGGACAGCATATATACAGGTCTTGTTTTTGTGTCTATTCAGCCAGTCTGTGTGTTTTGGTGGGTGCATTTAATCCATTTACATTTAAGGTAATTATCGATATATATGTTCCTATTACCATTTACTTAATTGTTTCGAGTTTGTTCTTGTAGGTCTTTTCCTTCTCTTGTGTTTCTTGCCTAGAGAAGTTGCTTTAGCATTTGCTGTAAAGCTGGTTTTGTGGTGCTGAACTCTCTCAGCTTTTGCTTGTCTGTAAAGGTTTTAATTTCTCCATCAAATCTGAATGAGATCCTTGCTGGGTAGAGTAATCTTGGTTGTAGGTTTTTTTCCTTCATCACTTTAAATATGTCCTGCCACTCCCTTCTGGCTTGTAGAGTTTCTGCTGAAAGATCAGATGTTAACCTTATGGGGATTCCCTTTTGTGTTAGTTGTTCTTTTTCCCTTGCTGCTTTTAATATATTTTGTTTGTATTTAATTTTTGACAGTTTGATTATTATGTGTCTTGGCGTGTTTATCCTTGGGTTTATCCTGTATGGGACTCTCTGTGCTACCTGGACTTTATTGACTATTTCCTTTCCTATATTAGGGAAGTTTTCTACTATAATCTCTTCAAATATTTTCTCAGTCCCTTTCTTTTTCTCTTCTTCTTCTGGGACACCTATCATTTGAATGTTGGTGCATTTAATGTTATCCCAGAGGTCTCTGAGACTGTCCTCAGTTCCTTTCATTCTTTTTTCTTTATTCTGCTCTGCAGTAGTTATTTCCACTCTTTTATCTTCCAGGTCACTTATCCGTCTTTCTGCCTCAGTTATTCTGCTATTGATCCCATCTAGAGTATTTTTCATTTCAGTTATTGTATTGCTCATCATTGCTTGCTTCCTCTTTATTTCTTCTAGGTCCTTGTTAACTGTTTCTTGCAATTTGTCTATTCTATTTCCAAGATTTTGAATCATCTTTACTATCATTATTCTGAATTCTTTTTCAGGTAGACTGGCTATTACCTCTTCATTTGTTAGGTCTGGTGTGTTTTTATCTTGATCCTTCATCTGCTGTGTGTTTTTCTGTCTTCTCATTTTGCTTATATTACTGTGTTTGGGGTCTCCTTTTTGCAGGCTGCAGGTTTGTAATTCCCATTGTTTTTGGTGGCTGTCCCCAGTGGCTAAGGTTGGTTCAGTGTGTTGTGTAGGTTTTCTGGTTAGGGGTACTAGTGCCTCTGTTCTGGTGCATGAGGCTGGATCTTGTCTTTCTGGTGGGCAGGTCCACGTCTGGTGGTGTGTTTGGGGATGTTGGTAGCCTTATTATGATTTTAGGCAGCCTCTCTGCTAATGGATGGGGCTGTAGTCCTTTCTTGCTATTTGTTGGGCATAGGGTGTCCAGCACTGTTCATTGCTGGTCCTTGAGTGAAGCTGGGTCTTGGTGTTGAGATGGAAATCTCTGGGAGATATTCGCCATTTGATATTGCATGGAGCTGGGAGGTCTCTTGTGTACCAGTGTCCTGAGGTTGGTTCTCCCACCTCAGAGACACAGCCCTGATGCCTGGCTGGAGCACCAAGAACCTTTAATCCACAAGGCTCAAAATAAAAGGGAGAAAAAATAGAAAAGAAAGAAAGGGAGGAAGGAAAGAGGGAGGTAGGGAGGGAAAGAAGGAAGCAAGAAAGAAGGGAGGAAGGAAGAAAGGATGGAAGGAAGGAAGAAAGGAAGGAAGAAATGAAGGAAGGAAGCAAGGAAGAGAGGAAGAAAGGGAGGAAGGAAGAGAGGAAGGAAGGGAGGAGGAAAGGAAGGAAGGAAGGGAGGAAAGAAGGGGGAAAGAAGGAAGGAGGAAAGGAAGGAGGAAAGAAAGGAAGGAATAAAGGAAGAAAAAAAGGGAGAAGACAAAATAAAGTAGGATAAAATATAGTTATTAAAATAAAAAATAATTATTAAGAAGAAAAATACCTATTAAAAAAAAAACGGGTCGGTCTAACCCTAGGACAAATGGTGAAAGCAAAGCTATACAGACAAAATCTCACATAGCAGCACATACATTCACACTCACAAAAAGAAAAAAAAAAAATGGGAAAATAATAGTATATCTTGCTCCCAAAGTCCACCTCCTCAACTTGGGATATTTTGCTGTCTATTCAGGTTTTCCACAGATGCAGGGCACTTCAAGTTGATTGTGGAGTTTTAATCCACTGCTTCTGAGGCTGTTGGGAGAGACCTCCCCCTCTCTTTGTTCGCACAGCTCCCGGGGTTCAGCTTTGGACTTGGCCCTGCCTCTCCGTGTAGGTCGTCCAAGGGCGTCTGCCCTTCTCTGAGACAGGACGGGGTTAAAGGATCACCTGATTCGGGGGCTCTGGCTCAGGCCGGAGGGAGGGAGGGGCACAGATGCGGGGCGACCCTGTGGCGGCAGAGGCCAGCGTGATGCTGCACAGGCCGAGGCACGCCGCGAGATCTCCCGGGGAAGCTGTCCCAGGGTCCCGGGACCCCGGCAGTGGTGGGCTGCACAGGCTCCCGGGAGGGGCGGTGTAGAGAGTGACCTGTGCTCGCACACAGGCCTCTTGGTGGCGGCAGCAGCAACCCTAGAGTCCCACACCCGTCTCTGCTGTCCACGCCGACAACTGCGGCTCGCGCTGGTTTCTGAAGCTCCTTTACGCGTTGCGCTTAAGCCCCTCCCCTCTCACACCAGGAGACAGAGGCAAGAAAAAGTCTCTTGTCTCTTCGGTAGCTCTGCGCCCGTTTCTGCGGCTCCTTTAAGCGGCACACTTAAACCTCTCTCCTCACGCACCATGAAGCAGAGAGAAGAAAAGGTCTCTTGCCTCTTCGGCAGCTCCAGACTTCAACTGGACTCCCTCCCGGCCAGCCGTGGTGCACTAACCCCTTCAGGCTGTTTTCACTCTGCCAACTCCAGACCTTTCCCTGGGATCCGACTGAAGCCCGAGGCTCAGCTCCTGGCCCCTGCCCACCCCGGCGGGTGAGCAGACAAGCCTCTCGCACTGGTGAGTGCTGATCGTCACCGATCCTCCATGCGGGAATCTCTCTGCTTTGCCCTCCGCACCCTGTTGCTGCGCTCTCCTCTGCGGCTCCGAAGCTTCCCCCCCCTCCACCACCCGCAGCCTCCGCCCGCGAAGGGGCTTCTAGTGTGTGGGAACCTTTCCTCCTTCACGGCTCCCTCCCACTGGTGCACGTCCCGTCCCTATTCTTTGCCTCTGTTTATTCTTTTTTCTTTTGCCCTACCCAGGTACGTGGGGAGTTTCTTGCCTTTTGGGAGATCTGAGGTCTTCTCCCAGCGTTTGGTGGGTGTTCTATAGGAGAAGTTCGACGTGTAGATGTATTTCTGATGTATCTGTGAGGAGGGAGGTGATCTCCGCATCTTACTCTTCCGCCATCTTCTCGCCTCCCCCGCTTTTTCTTTTTTGTGTGTATATCTATTGTGGTTTTTGGTTTGGATTTCCCATGAGATTTTGATAAAGCAGTCTATATATACACAAGGTTGTTTTAAGTTACTGGTCTCTTAATTTCAAATGCAATTCTCATTTCCTGCATTTGTACTCTCTTCTCCTGATTGCAGGTCTTGATATTGTATTTGTGTATGGATGATTTCCTGCTTTTATTGTATGTTTCCCTTTACCAGTGAGCTTTCCCATTTTTGATTTTCTTATATCTAGTTGTAGCCGCTTTCTTTTTCTTCCTCTGCCTAAAGAAGTGCCTTTAGCAATTGTAGTAAAGTTGGTTTGGTGGTGGTAAATTTTATTTTTGCTTGTCTGTAAAGCTTTTGATTTCTCCTTCGAATCTGAATGAGAGCCTTGCTGGGTAGGATATTATTGGTTGTAGATTTTTCCCTTTCATCACTTTGAATATATCATGCCACTCCCTCTGGCCTGCAGAGTTTCTGCTGAAAAATCAGCTAATAACCTTATGAGGATTCCCTTGTATATTGTTTGTTGCTTTCCTCTTGTTGCTTTTAATATTTTGTCTTTAATTTTTCTTTGTTTGATTAATGTGTCTTGGCATGTTCCTCTTTGGGTTTATCCTGTATGTGACTCTCTGTGCTTCCTGGACTTGGATGACTATGTTCTTTTCCATAGGTTTAGTTTTTGTTTTGTTTCTGTTTCTTTTTTTTTTTTTTTTTTTTTGGTGTGAGGGATATTTTTATTATGGATGACTGCCTCCTCTTTCCTTAGTGTATGCTGGCTGGTACCCTTTGGTAGAGGGTTTGACTGGTGTTGTGACCAGAGCATGCCCTGGGTATTGTGTGGGGCTACCCTCTTGCTCTGTGGTTGTCACTGCCCTGTCAGGGGCAGGTTCTGCTCCCTAGTTGCTGGAGTAGAGGCCCCCGGATCTGTTCTTAGCTGTGTTTCTGATCTGTGGTGTGAGGTAAGTGGGATTGAGGTACTCCCACTGGGAGAGAAGCTACTTAGTATTCTTCCTCTGGAGATTTTCACCTGTGAATGTGCTCTGTTGTGTCCCCCTTGGCCTTCTGTTCAGGCTCGCAAAATACACTGTTGTTGTCACTGCTGTCAGTCCCACCTTAGCTGTGGGTATGCTGACAGTTGGCCCTGGTGTCTCTCAGGCATTGTTTTTACCAGGCCACCAGCGAAGACCCACTGAGATCAGGTTCCAGGACTGCAGTAGTCATGCACCTGGATTCACTGTGGGAGCTATGGATGCAGCTCAGATTCCGGCCTGGCCCAGCCCCCATGTGCACATGTCCACAAAGCCCACAGCTGCTAAAGCCAGGCCAGTCCCAGCTGCAGGAGCACTTGTTGTCCTTTTGGATGTTTCACAGGCACTGAATTTAGGAAGCTGTCGGCGGAGGTGTAACTCCATGGCTCACCCAGCTGCAAGGAGAGATTTCAGCTCTTTTTCCTTAGTCACACGGCCCTGGGGCTCAGCTGTGGTTTCAGCCCCTTCTCTGGGCAGATTTCCTAGTAGAGGGAGCTATCCATGCCCTCCTGGGACCACGCAGGCAGGTCCTGGCACCCGCTGACAGATTTCCTTGTAGCAAGTGCTATCTGCATGCTCCTGGAACAGTGAGGGGTGTCCTGGCACTGCTGACAGAATTTCTAGTGGCAGAAGCTGTCTGCCTTACTGGGTCAGTGGGGGTGGGTCATGTGGCCTGCTGATGGATTTCCTGTGGTGGGAGCTGTCAACACCCTTCCAGGTTGGCAGGCGTGGGTCTTGGGGCCCGCTGGATTTTTAGTGATAGAAGCTATAAACATCCTCCTTAAACATAGGGGAGAGGCCCGGTGTCTGCCCAGGGGTGGAAGAGGCAGCCAGTGCCTGCCTCTGGAGCCCAAGATGGCAGTGGTGACTTTCACCCATCCCTGAATCTCCTTTAAGTGATGTCCTGTTTCCTGGCAGTGCTCACAGGGAAAGAAGTTCTTATAGTGGTTCCACCCCTCTCCTTGTGCGCCTCCCGATAATGGTACCTTGGCTGTCTGGCTGGCACAGGCTTTTTCCTAGTATACCCTCAGTTGCCACAGCCTAGCCTCTTCAGGCTGTTTCTGCACCTAACCCCGGTCCTCTCCCTGAGACTGATCTCCAGAGCCTGAGCTTCAGCACCTGACCCCCACCCACACTGACAGAGGAGTATCTCATGTTGAGCAGTGCAGGGTGGAGGTGCCAACCCTCTGTGCAGAGTACTCTCGGGTTTTCCTTCTGAAGTTCCCCCTCCATCCAGGGTGATCTCCCTGCTGGTGAGGAGACATCCCTGGGTGGAGGAACCTTTCCTCCTTCACAGCTCCCTCCCTGGGGTGCAGGCCCCATCCTGATTCCTTCTTTTTCCTTTTTTTCCTACATGGTTATGTGGAGGTTTATTTGTCTTTTCAGACAACTGAAGTCTTCTGTTGGCAATCACTAGCTGTTCTGTGTGAAGGTCCACTAATAGATGTCTTTTCAATGTTTCTATGGAAGAAGGTGAACTCTGCTTCCTACTCCTGTCATCTTGATCTCTCTCCTATTTTACTTTAAATTTTCATGGTATTTCTAGTTACTGTACAAAAATTGTACATTCAAATCCAACCTCAATAATTTATTGCATGTTTTCTATGACATTTCTATGAAATGTGTACATGACATTGTCATTGGCTTTAAAATGAATGTGGCAAGGACAGGGGTAGGGAAAAGGGCAGGGAATGACAAGAACCTGGGGTCAGCTGTGACAAAGAGTAGAGACTGTGTTTGTGTTTGGACTGACCTGGTTCAGGGACAATTAGCAGTGTTCTGAGTTGGACACTAGCAACAGGAGCAGGGGAATTTGTTCCATAACAATAATCTTTCTAACTGTTGGTGGTATTTTTAAACTTCAAAAAAGCATCTTTGATATCTACATTCATTACTTAGTGGTAAACACGATGGGGCACTTGGAAATATCCGTTGAGCTGAACCTTTGAAAAGTGTTATAAAATTCTGGATAAGATGCCATGTGGAATATTGAGTGGTCTCTTTGTGACACTATTTATGGACATTATTTTCTAATTTTAAAAATAACACTCTTGATCTTGTTTAGCTCTACATACTACAGTATTGCTATGGAGCAAAAAAGTTGTATTTTTTGCACGATATGACTGTTGTGTGTATGTGTGTGTGTGTGTGTGTGTGTGTGTGTGTGTGTGTGCGCGCGCGTGTGTTTTGTTTTGTTTTTACCTAATGTGTTATTTCTTTTTATCCCATTTTGAGTTGCTACTTTTAGTTTTGGATGACCAAATCTTAGACCCTCTGTATTTTCATTTCGACAATTAATGTACTTTCATTTGTAGTCATTTGTATCTCATTCTGCTACCTGTTCTTCTCTTTTTAAAAAATGTTTGGACTGCTTTATAGGACAGATAATCAATTCCAGATGACATTACCACATATGACTAAAAGGATTTTTAAAAACAAACTTTCATTTTAGAAAAGTTTTAAATTTACAGAAAAGCTGTAAAGATAGTACAGATTCTATATACCTCACATCAGATGTTCCTACTATTAACACTTTATTTTAATATGGTATATTTGTCACAATTAATGAACCAATATTGATATGTAATTATTAACTAAAGTCTATTATTATTCAGATTTCCTAGGTTTTAATGTATTTCTTCTATTCCAGGATTCTATCTGAGACACATTACAATCAGCAGTTCTATCTCCTTGTAAGGGATCAAGTAGACTATGAATTTCTCAGACTTTCCTTGTTTGGATGATCATGATGGTTTTGAGGAGTATTAGCCAGATATTCTCTATATAGAATGTTTGTAATTGAGATTTTATTTTTCTCAATATAAGACTGGGTTTTGTTTGTTTGTTTGTTTCTAGGTAGGATGCCAACAGAGGCAAAGTGCCATTTTCTTTACATAATTATCAGGAGTACAGAGTATCAATATAACTAATCATTGTTAATGCTAACCTTGGCCATCTGGCTGTAGGTAGTGTTTGTGAGATATCTCTACTGTAAAGTTACTTGTTTTCCCTTCCCCTATTGTACTTTTATGAAGGAAGTCAGTGTGGAGCCCAAACTTTAAAAGTGGAGAGTTGTGCTACCTATCTTTGAGGGTGGTGTATATACATAAATTATTTGGAATTGTTCTGTATGGGATATTTGTCTCTGTTCCCTTATTTTATTTATTTATTGAATCATTTATATCCATATGACATATGCATATTTATCTTACACTTTCGGTTATAGGTCAACAATATGTTATTTATTCTGTTGTTTAAATTGTTCCAAGTTTGGCTATTATGAGCTCTTTCAGTTGGTTCATCCGTCACTTTCACAAACTCCCATCATTATGTTGTTAATTTTGTTATTGTTATTGTAAGTACTTCCTTAATTTCTAGCATTAAAAGATGATCAAGGTTAATCTGTATGTTCTCTACTTCAGCCCTAGAATCAGCCAGTTTTCCAAGAATCTGTGGTTCTACATTGTTTGAAGAACCATATCAACAACCAAAATATTGTTACATTTCCTGTTACTCCTAGGTTGTCAATATTTTATGTCCTCTCAGTGGCAGAACATGGAAACATAAGTGTGTATACATATGTGTGTAACTAAGTATATACAGATATTTATAAATGTGTTCCTCTATGTCCTACTGATGATTAGTTCATACTGATGTTACCAACACTAATCTATTATCACATTGATTATTCTGGTCTTCTCCTCTTACTTGCCCATAATTTCCAACAGTGAGAAACATGGTTCCCAACATCCATCATCCATTTACTTAATTTTTAAATTCCAGTATACCTTTATAGCTGTTTCAATACTATTAACCCAAACTCCTATGGAAAAATATCTTTATCAACTAGGTTATATAATGCTTCTGTAGAATTCCTTTTGTCTCTAGTCTTATAGTCTCCTTGAATTCCCAAAATAGTTTGTCAGCATGTGTTCTCCCGTCTCCCAGAGTGAGATCATTGTATTCATTTGTAATACACTGAGATTCTTTTGTCACAGAGTCTGTATTCCATTCTGAGATACCATGACATCATGAATGATTTTTTTAAAATTTACATACATTAAACTTCACCTTGTGTTCTATGTGTTTTGACAAATGCATAATGTCATGTAACAACCCAATAAAATAAAACTATTCAGAATAGTTTCATGAACCTGAAGACCTCTGTGTTCTACTTATTAAACCTTTTCTCTTTCCCAAATCCACAGCAACCACTGATTTGTTTTCCATCTCTATAATTTTGCCTTTTCCAGAATATTGTATAAAAGAACCATAAATTATATAGCTTTTTTCAGACTGCTATTCATGGTTCTTTAATTTTTTTCTATCTTCAGATATAATTACTTTTGTATTGTTTAATTTTTTTTTTCTTTTAGCAATTTGAAAAGAAAAAGACCAACTTATTCTGGTTTAGCTGTTATTTACCTTCACTTTTTTCAAAAACTCATTTAAATCTATTCTAAATAGAAATAAATTTAAACATAAATCAATTTAAATATAAATCAATTTTCAAATAAAATAAAACATATTTTTAAAACTGTGCAACAAAATAAAATTATCTTTACCTTTTTTTATGGGATATAAGACAGCCCATTTTAGTTCCAGATTTTATCTTCCTTCATTTTTATGTTTCAGCTGGTGTAATATGATGTTTTAGACCGTTTACATATTTTTAAAAAATTTATAGTTGATAACAATAATATTATTAGTGCATATATACTTATATACACATTATTTTCTACAATATATGTATAGTCTTAAATATTTTAAATTTGCATTTTTTGATAATCCAGTCAGACAATACTTGACATAATTTAAAAGTATTTTGTAATCATATCTATTTTTTTAACCAAAAAGATTTTACAAGTTTTTTTTGCATTTTTGACTAAATTTGCTCTTCATTGATGTTGATTTCTCTCCTTAAATTTTTAAAGAATGGAAAATTGACCCACAGTCAATTTATGTTGAAGGAGCATCAGTTGTCAAGGATCAATATCTGCCCCCCATTGGCTGTTATGCTACTGGTATTTAGATCCAATTACTGCAACTTCAGCTCTCAAATGTTAGGCATTCATTTTTATGTCCTTCCTCATCAGAAACAAGAATGGAATGGTCATTCTCATACAGTCAGTCAGGTTGGCCAACATTATCTCATGTCTCAATCAGAAACGTGAAATTTCTGAGGTGTGAGGTATACTTTATCTTGGTTTTCAGCATGGATGCATATGTTTTCTTATTTTTGAATTCCTTTGCTAATTTCTATGAAAATTTAGGAGACCAAGGTTCTTCAGTCCATAGAATTATATCACCCTGTGTTCTGGAAACTCAAATATGTTTTAGTTTTCTTTTCCTTTGGTTCTTTTGATGAAAATTTATCTTTTTTTCCTGACATTTGAAGTGATTCTAAATTATTTATTAAAGAATAGATGGTTTATAATAGCCAAACAATTTTTGATTAAATATTATCAGAAGCATTACATAGAAAATGTAATTTATATATCTATCCTCTATCACTACTCTGACTGCAAAAAGGAAGATGAGATCTTTCATAAAGGCTATTATTTTAACTGATATTATTAGAGTATGATAACTTATAGAATGTACATTGTACATTTTTCTGGTTATTGTTTCTGTTTTTCTAAATATAGTGCTGTACTGTACATAATATGTTATTTATTATTTATTATTTGAATAATGGAGTAAATTATGAAATTAAGAGTGATTTAAGAGATAACAATTTAAAAATTAAAAGAGCTCCTCTGAGGGAAAAAAGGATATGACATTGTTCTAATGTTTAATAATGTTGCATGATCATTTTTAGCATTTCCACTTGAGGCTAAGAGACATTTGCATCACTAATATTTTACAAATATGTTTCTTTAAGGGATAATATTCCCCAATCCCCAAACAGAAACTAGAATAAAAATTCACTAAGAAGCACTATTTGGACTCTTGCGTATAAGAATTCCATCTGTTTTTAAAGGACATTTGTGTGTTAGCAGCAGAGTATTTCTACTATAAAAATATCTTAATTCTAAGAAAGGGATATACAGCAAACTTCTAAAAAGCTAGTATTTACTTACCCAGAATTCTGTCTGAACTGATATTTTTAAAAAGTCCACCTCATAAAAGGCTGATGGTTAAAATAATAGTCCTGAAATGAATATGTTTTAAGATATTATAAAAATAAAAATTTAGCACACTTTTAATTACTAACTCTATCTAGTTATAAATATTTAAACAAAAATATACCAAATATGTTTCATAACATGCATATTAAAGCTATTTCATTAAAGAAAAGTACCAGCTCCATAAATTTATTGAATACTTGAGATATGACTGCATTTGATCATACACACACACACACACACACACACACACACACACACACTCTCTCTCTCTCTTTTTTAAAAATTAGTTGCAGGATGTTATTTCG
This sequence comes from Kogia breviceps, assembly GCF_026419965.1. Taxonomy (NCBI): domain Eukaryota; kingdom Metazoa; phylum Chordata; class Mammalia; order Artiodactyla; family Physeteridae; genus Kogia; species Kogia breviceps. The sequence goes on from NC_081320.1 coordinate 20,947,040, forward strand.
ACTCAGATTGTTTATAGTTAAAAAACAAACAAAAAAACAAAAAACAGGGGCTTTAGCCTCTGCTGTCTTCACATGTCTTCTGCATAATCTCTCTCTTGGTAACTTTTAGTGAATACACTTAACACCAAACAAAAATTACATAACACACACACATATTTAACAGACATACACATTTTTACTACTTCTTGCAATCCCAAAGAAAACAGGCAAAGAAATTCAAATTTCCCGTTGTATTCAAATTTTCCATAAATTCTTGCCTTGACTGTTCTTTATAAGGTCTGACTGTGTTTTGACTTTACAATGACTTCTCATATTCATAAGTTTCAAGTAAGTTAAAAACGTGCAAGAACTTTAACAAGTAAAACATCAACATTGTCTTCATCATCAACAAAGCTCTAAACAGCAGGGTGATCAGATTTGTTTTCATTTATCCCTGTCCATTTCTACTTCTTTTGGCAAATGGAGTTGGGTAAATCAGTTTTCCAAATGAATCCCCCTCTTTTGGTAGCCACCTCCACACCCTAATCAATCTATTCTCAAATTTCACAAAAGTGATCAAAAGAATATAAAGTTGAGGAGGGATAACTGTATCAGTACAAGGATCAGTGCTGAGGAGATTTTAAAACATGAATTCCAATTCACTGACACATTCCCTTCCTTTTGGCAATCTCTGGCCAGGCTTGTGACTACTCGGACCTCATGGAACTAAATGATGTTGTGTGACTCCTAAGGCTGAGTCATAAAATGTGACGTAGTTTCTGCCTTGTTTAGTTGTAACACTTGTGATTATAGCCCTGAGAACTAAGGAAGATCAACCTGAGTCTGCCATGCTGCTAGGAAGCTAAGAGATAGATAAAGAAGCCACACATAACTCTAATCAGCTCCCTAGTATTCCCATAATTCAAGCTCAGATGCCAGACATGGGAGTGAACAAGCATTCTGCAATGTTCCCAGCTGAGGACTCTTACCAGCTGAGGCTCTGGACACTGTGAAGTAGAGAAAAGCCACCTCTGCTGTGCTTTGTCTAAATTTCTATACTCCAAAACACTGAACATAACAAATTAGGTGTTTTAAGCTGCTAATTTTGGTTAATTAATTACACAGCTGTGGTAACTTTAACAAATACAAACTTCCTGAAGAATACTTTGAGAAATGTTTCTAAGATACACTACAGGCTGGTTGAGGGAAGGGCAAATTAACCCAAGGATTTACTTTTAAATTAAAGGGGTCCCAAGAGGAATAGCCCTTACACTCTCTAAATTAGAGTAACAGAGAGAAGTTATAAATGAGGGGACAGTGGGGATGAGATGCATGTGCTGGAGTTTTAGGGAAGCAAATTTTGATCTTATTAGCTGTTCCCAACATACATTGGATGTTGGCACAGAGGGTAATACTGTTTTGAAATTGCTTAGAAATTGCTTAGAAACATTCTTAGAAACATACACACCCTAGTACATGGGTCTAATAAGTTAAGGTGTGTTCCTCTGAAAAGATGGCAAGGGTCCCAATTCACTACACATGTCTAAATAACTAAGAAGTAGAAATCTGTGAGCATATTGATTAGGTGCCCTTATGCATCTGCCAAGAGTATAGTTTGTGCTGTCCTTTCCAGAAGCGTCAGCCTGAAAGGAGCATTGAGCACAGGAATGGCATGGTTTACTTATATTTTTAAAACATTACCTTCGCTGTTCAGTATGGGATAGATTACAGAAAAGTAGGAGTAGAATTGCAGGGGTTTATTGCAATAGTTCAGGTGAATCACGACAGTGCCTTAGAATAGGGAGGTCACAGGGGACACAGTCTCACTTTATCTTGAAACTAAACTATAAGAATGGTCGATGGATTGGCCCTGTGGTGAAGGTTGTAGAGAGTTACTCTTCTTTATTTAATTCTTATTTATTTTGTTATCAGAATCAACTCCTATTTTGTATTTGTTACATGAGTCTCTGTGTGTGAGTTTTGTCATTTATATCTTTACCTTTCTTACTGTTAAGACGTTTATCTTTTTTTTATGATGCCTCTAACTTAATTATGACCCTACTATATCTCCTTGAGAAAAGTAACCCTTTCACTTTAGTATATTTTGCCAATATTTTTCCAACTTGTCATTCCCCTTTTATTTTTGTTTAGGGTGTAATTAAATTGCGATTTCAGAGCATAACATTTTTACTTGCAAGTATTTGGCTTTACAAAATGCATTCCTCTAAACCTGTTTTTAAGTCTCTAATCTAAAGCTAAAGGAACAAACACCAATGTAGACCACCTGAAATAATTACATTCTCCATCTTCCCTAAATCTTAAAATATTTTAAAGCAAATAAATAGAAAATAATATCTCCAGGGTATTATTTATATAATAGGCTTTACTCAAAGCAAATTTGATCTGTTTTCCCAAGAAATATTTGTTCCATCGAAAGATTGAATTGCTCAGAAGCAATATGTTTTTGCTTTTTTCCCCAAAAACAACAAGCTTGCGTGATCAACATTTGTTAAGCAATGTCAGATTCCTTCTTCTCTTTGTAAATCTTCATTCTGTGTATCTCTAAATGGATAAAGGAAAATATAGTAAATATAAATGGTTCCCTTTTAATTTCACCTGTATATGAAAGATATGGAGAAGGACCAACTCATATCTAGAGTAGAGCCTTTATCAACTTCAAATACTGAATCATCAAAGACCTCCATCTATATAGAGAGGCCATCCAATTCTACACATTTACTTGCACATTCCTGAGTGATTTTTGCCTTCCTAGTGTGAGTTCTAACTCAGTGACTGGCCCATGGAACTGTCAGAGGATGTATCTTGAGGATATAAATGAATCTCATGTTAAGTGTTTAACTGACATTTATAGAAATATTTGATTATTCAAAATTATACTAATTAACTATTAGTAAATGTCATTTGGTTATTCAAAACATGTGGTCAATTAAAACATTATAAAGAACACAGATATTGGCAGTTAGGTGTGGGAGAATATAATTTTATTTTATGGTAGAGATTCGTGCATTCTCTGGTGAATGATGCAGGCATTAGAGAGAATTTCATAATTTTTAAAGCTATTTTGAAGAACGTTTTAAAAATACATTCAATTCATAAGAGCAAGGGAAGAAATTGAGGAGTATAGTCATATTTATGTTTATATGTGGAGATAATATGCATATACTTATACAGATCCAAGTATATACATATACATATTTTTTTTAAAAAAGTACAGAAAGGAAAAGCTAAGTAGTGCTTGCCCTTTAGAGAGAGGGAATAGGGGTCAAAGGACCAGGAGATTTAACTTTAGTTTGTTTGTTTTTTTCTTATTTTATTGTATAAGTATTGCACTCAATTTTTTTTACTGTGTGTACTACTTTATTTCAAAAAATTTTTTAAAAAGAAGACAATTTCCATACAAAAATGGAATGTCTGAAGTGCACACTTGTTTAAATTCACGCGTCCTAAGTAATTATAATAGCAGTAGATAACCACTTCTGTTGTAAAGTTCATATCAAGTTCAGCATTGCATAAAGTAACAGCATATTTAAAAGAAATTAAATTGTTTTCTACAAACAGGCCCACCTGACTCAGCACTCTCACCTCTTTCTAGTGTTTGGGTGGACTTTCTCTCAGACTTTCAGCCCATCCTGGTTTTGAATGTGGGTAGATATATTCCAAGGCATTGAAGGGTGACACAGACCAGACTGGCCTCCCTGGACAGGGAAGCCCTTTCAGTGTCCATTTATACATCCAGAGTAGCTGTAACCAAATCAAGAGCATCCTAATTATCTTGGTTTAAAATACAAAGTTCATTGTCTTTGTAAGTCAATAACTTAGAGTAGAAGAAAGAGAACACAATAGCATTTCATATTTCTAATTATGTCATCAAAAAGTAAGAAGTAATAGGAGAATATGAGTTTTTCAAGCAGGGGAAAAACTTGTGTCTTCTTATACTACAAGGAAACTGAAACACATAAATGAAAACATTTACCGTGTTGAAATTTTATTTCTTGTTTTATTATTTCACAGATAATGGGAGATAAGCCAGTGCTCCAAAATGATTCCTATAAGAAAATTGTTTTTGTTTCTATCCCACCCAAAAATAACAGGGAAAGGGATTAACATCTAAAAATGTGAAAACCTTTCTTAGCTCACAAGCCAAAAAGCAAGAGCTGACTGTATTTGGCCCAAGGGCTAGAGTTTGCCAATGCCTGACATAGAGTAACAGCATTTGGTAAAAGGAAGGTGCAAAAGCCTAGATGCTATTCTTCTCATAAATAGGAGACAGGTGTGCATGTATTTTTTTAAATAGTAAAATGTTAATACTTCCATTTTTTAAAATAATAAATTTAGACAAAAAAGATATCTATAAATCCTTATCCTTCTTAAGTATCTAATTATCTTTTCTTCCATCCAACATAGATGTAATTTTATACAGTTATTACCACATAATAGATAAACATATAGATTTGGCTTGTTCTTTGCTTACCTAAAATTATGTTTCCCTTATTACTACAGAGTATCTTTAAATGTTAATGTATTGTTAAATTGATTGAAGCAATTGATGATTGATAAATTTTATAAAATTGATTTCCAAATTATTATACTAATTTATGTATCCCACCAGAAATTATTATTCTACATGCACATTAACTTTTACTATGTTTTTATACTTCTTAAATGCACTACTATCTCCTTTTTGTCTTAATTTACATTTATTTCATGATAAAAATGTATGTTCCCACTTTCAAAATTCCTGACTACATTTACCACATAAGAATTGAGTTTTCATGTCCATTGCTGATATATCTAGTTTAATAGGGATATATTTTTATCAATATTTACAAGTTTTTGCATAAAGCACATTTATAAGTGGTCTCTTAGAACTGCTTTAAATATTTTCTGAGTCTGCTTTCTTTTTTAATTATATTTTTTGTTATAGAGAAATTACTTTTAATTTTTTGTAGTCAATGGCGTCATAATTTATTTTTCCTTTCACTTCCATGGCCAATAATTTCTATTTCACAACATTTGATAAACTTTCCATTTTGAACCAAGTTTTCTATACCTCGAATTTTTACTTTTACTTTCATGTCCATCTGAGATTTAATGTTGTTTGTTATATGAAATATGTACATAAAAAATTTTAGGAATTCATCTATCCAATGAAAAAAATGTATATAATCTCAAACGATGGAGATTATTTAGCTAAGAACAAAAATTGTAATTCTCTCTTTTAAAAAATAACTTGCAATAGCTTTTGCTGGCCCATTTCATCACAGAGGGAATCACATTTTATGGCTGTCATTGAACAAGGCTATCATGTATAAGATATTCAAGAGGCTGCTACACAGGTTTTGGTTCAGCAGACAGTAACAGAGTTTGAATGGAATAAGGCTTTTTCTTTCTGAAAATAAAAATGTTGAGAATGTGCATTTTGAAATCAGTATTCATTGGTTATTTCCAAAGTGTAGATGCAGCTCCAGTAGCATCACATAGGAAATATTGGAAATGCAAATTATTAGGCTCCATCCTAAACCTGCTGAATTAGAAACTCTGGGACAAGACTCATTAATCTGTGTTTTAATATACCTTGAGGTGATTCAGATGCACACTAAGTCTGAAAACCTGAGAACCACTAGGATAAAAAACAGGATCTGTATTAGTCTTAATGAGTAGGCAGATCTTTCCTTTGTCATTTTCAATTTTATATATTTAATGACTTTAATTTTTAACAAAGGAGGCAAGAATATACAATGGAGAAAAGAGTCTCTTCAGCAAGCAGTGTTGGGAAAATTGGATAGCCACATGTACATCAATGAAGTTAGAACACTCCCTAACACCACATTCAAAATGTCTTAAAGACTTAAGTATAAGACATGACACCATAAAACTCCTCAAAGAGAACATAGGCAAAACATTATTTGCCATAAATCCTACCAATGTTTTCTTAGGTCAGTCTCCCAAGGCAATAGAAATAAAAGCAAAAATAAACAAATGGGACCAACTCAAACTTATAAGCTTTTGCACAGCAAAGGAAACCATAAATAAAATGAAAAGACAAACTACGGACTAAGTGAAAATATTTGCAAACAATGTGGCCAAAAATTTCCAAAATAGGCAAACAGCTCATACATCTCAATAACAAAAAACCCAAACAACCCAATCAAAAAATGGACAGAAGATCTAAATAGACATTTCTCCAAATAAGACATACAGATGGCCAACAGGCACATGAAAAGATGGTCAACATGACTAATAATTAGAGAAATACAAATAAAAACTGCAGTGAGATATCACCATACACTGGTCAGAATGGTCATCATCAAAAAGTCTACAATTAGGACTTCCCTGGTGGCACAGTGGTTGAGAGTCTGCCTGCTGATGCAGGGGACACGGCTTCGTGCCCCGGTCTGGGAAGATCCCACATGCCGTGGAGCGGCTGGGCCCATGAGCCATGGCCGCTGAGCCTGCACGTCCAGAGCCTGTGCTCTGCAACTGGAGAGGCCACAACAGTGAGAGGCCCGCTTGCCACAAAAAAAAAAAAAAAAAAAAAAAAAAAAAAAAAAAAAAAAAATCTACAATTAATAAATTCTGTAGAGGTTGTGGAGAAAGGGAACCCTCCTACACTGTTGGTGGGAATGTAAAATGGTGCAGCCAATATACAGAATAGTATGGAGGTTCCTTAAAAATCTAAAAATAGAGTTACCGTATGATCCAATAATCCCACTCCTGGGCATATATATGGAGAAAACCATAATTTGAATGTATACATGCACCCCAATGTTCATAGCAGTACTATTTACAAGAGCCAAGACATGGAAGCAACCTAAATGTCCCTCGACATATGAATGGATAAAGAAGATGTGGTATACACACACACACACACACACACACACAAACACACAAGAATGAAATAATGCTATTTGAAGTAACATGGATGGACCTAGAGATGATCATACTAAGTGAAGTAAGTCAAAATATCATATGATATCATTTATATGTGGAATCCAAATATGATACAAAAGAACTTATTTAAAAAACTGACACACAGACATAGAAAACAAACTTATGGGTACTGAAGAGGAAAAGTTGAGGGGAGGGATAAATTAAGAGTTTGGGATAAGCAGATATAAACTACTATATATAAATAAACAACAAGTTCCTACTATATAGCACATGGAACTGTAGTCAATATCTCATAACAAATCATAATAGAAAAGAATATGAAATATAAAAAAGAAGATATATATATATATATAATTGAATCACTTTGCTATACACCAGAAACTAACACAGCACTGTAAATCAGCTATACTTCAATAAAAAATCATTTAAAAATAAAAAAAGACCTTTTGTTGCCTATCAATTACTAGTTGTATTTTTAATTTTTGAGGAACCACCATACTGTTTTCCATAATAGCTATACCAATTTAAGTTCCCACCAACAGTGTATGATGGTTCTCTTTTCTTTACATCCTTGCCAACACTTATTCTATTTTGTCTTCCTGATAATAGCCATCCTAAAAGATATGAGGTAATATCTTATTGTGGCTTTGATTTGCATTTACCTGATGATTAGTGATGTTAAGCATTTTTCATGTACCCATTGGCCACTTGTAAGTCTTTTTTAAAAAATAATGTCTACTCAAGTCCTTTGCCTATTTTTTAACTGTATTATTTGGGTTTTTACCTATTGAGTTGTATGAGTTCTTTATATATTTTGAATATTATCTCCTTATCAGATATATGGTTTGCAAATATTTATTCTCATTCTGTAGGTTGCCTTTTCAATTTATTGATCATTACCTTTGTTATGCAAAGGTCTTTAGTTTGAAGTAGTCCCATGTGTTTATTTTAGCTTTTGTCTCCTGTTCTTTGGCATCTTATCCAAGAAATAATAGCTAAGATCAATATCAAGGAGTTTTTTTAGTGATTTTTTTTTTTATTGGAGTATAGTTGCTTTACAATATTGAGTTAGTTTATAATGTACAGCAAAGTGAATCAGCTATACATATAGTATACATATATCCTCTCTTTTTTTGGATTTCTTCCTCATTTAGGTCACAACAGAGCACTGAGTAGAGTTCCTTGTGCTATGCAGTAGGTTCTCATTAGTTATCTAGTTTATGCATAGTATCAGTAGTGTATATATGTCAATCCCAATCTCCCAATTCATCCTACACCCCTGTTTCCCCCTTGGTGTCCATACATTTGTTCTTTACATCTGTGTCTCTATTTCTGCTTTGTAAATAAGACTGTCTATACCAATTTTTTCAGATTCCACATATAAGTATTAATATATGATATTTGTTTTTCTCTTTCTGACTTACTTTACTCTGTATGACAGTCTCTAGGTCCACCCATGTGTATAAAAATGACCCAGTTTTGTTCCTTTTTATGGCTGAATAATATCTCATTATATATATGTACCACATCTTCTTTATCCATTCCTCTGTTGATGGACATTTAGGTTGCTTCCATATCCTAGCTATTGTAAATAGTGCTACAATGAGCATTGGGGTGCATGTGTCTTTTTGAATTATGGTTTTCTCTGGGTATTTGCCCAGTAGTGAGATTGTTGACTCTATGTTTTCTTCTAAAAGTTTTATGGTTTCATGACTTATACTCAAGTCTTTAATCCATTTCAAGTTAATTATTGTGAGTGGTGTAAGATAAGAGTCCAATTTCATTCTTTTGCCAATAGATATCCATTTTTCCCAGCACCATTTATTGAAGAGACTATCCTTTAACCATCATGTGTTCTTGGATGCTTGTCAAAAATTAGTTGATCTTATATTTGTGGTTTTGTTTCTGGAGTATTCTATTCCCCTGATCTATGTGCCTGTTATTATTACTGTACCATGCCATACTTTAAAAAAAATATATTCATTTTTGGCTGCATTGGGTCTTCATTGCTGCATGTGAGCTTTCTCTAGTTGTGTCAAGCAGGGGCTACTTTTTGTTGTGGTGCATGGGCTTCTCATTGTGGTGGCTTCTCTTTGTTGCAAAGTACAGGCTCTAGGCTCATGGGCTTCAGTAGTTGTGGCTCGCAGGCTCTAGAGCTCAGTTTCAGTAGTTGTGGTGCACAGGCTTAGTTGTTCTGTGGCATGTGGGATCTTCCCAGACCAGGGCCCGAACCTGTGTCTCCTGAATTAGTGGGTGGATTCTTAACAATTTTGCCACAAGGGAAGTCCCCACACCATACTTTTTTTATTGCTGGTTCTCTGTAATATAGTTTGAAAACAGGGAGTGTGATATCTCCACTTTGTTCTTCTTTCAGAAGATTGCTTTGAATATTTGACATATTCTGTGTTTCTATACAAATTTCAGGGTTGTTTGTTATTTCTCTGAGAAATGTCACTGAAATTGTGATAGGGATTGCACTGAGTCTATAGAACTCTTTGAATAGTATGGGCATTTAAAATTGTTAATTCTTCTAACCGAGAACTTTGGATATCTTTTCATTCATTTGTGTCTTCTTCACTTTCTTTTATCAATATCTTCTAGTTGTTAGTGTACAGGTCTTCCAGCTCCTTAGTTAAATTTATTCCTAGGTATTTTATTGACTGATGCTATTTAACATGCAATTTCATTCTTAATATTTCTTTCAGATAGTTTGTTGTTAGTGTATAAAAACACCACTGATTTTTGTATCTCAATTTTGTATCCTGCAGCTTTACAGAATTCATTTTTTAGTCCAACAATTTTGGGGTAGAGTCTTTCAGGTTTTCTATATATCAGATCACTTCATCTGCAAATGGAGATAATTTTACTTTTTCTTTCTGATTTGGATGTCTTTTATTTATTTATTTTTCCCAAATGTTGTTGATTGGACTTCTAATACTATGTTGAACAAAAGTGGAGTGAGTGGACATCCTTGCCTTGTTCCTGATCTAAGAAGAAAAGTTTTTAACTTTTCTCATATATGACCTTTATTCTGTTGAGGTACATTTGTAGCAGTTCTTTATATATTCTGTTTATTAACCTTTTATCAACTATATGATTTGCTAATATTTTCTCTTATTCCATAGGTTGCCTTCTCACTCTGTTAATTATGTTCTTTTATTTACAGAAGTTTTAAATTTTGATGTAATTCAATTATCTACTTTTTCCTTTTTTTCTTGTGCTTTTGATGTCATATTTTAAAAATCTTTGTAAAACCTAATGTCATGAATATTTTCCCCTATGTTTTCCTTAAAAGTTTTAAAATTTTAGGTTTTATGTTTATGTATTTGAACCATTTTGAGTTACTTTTTGTATATGATATTAGGTAAGGTTCCAGATTCATTAATTTGTATTGCCTATTCAGTTTCTCAACAAAGTCTGCTAAAAACTGTTCTATCCTTTTCACATAGGACAGTCTTGTTACCCTTGTCAAAACTAACTTGACCATATATATGTGGTTTTATTTCTTCATTCAATATTTTATTTTATTGGTTTATAAAGCATAATTTCTATAGATATATATGGCATAATTACTTGATAATTATGATTAAAACCTTAAGAACTATAAAATCTATATAACTTTGTTTCATTAGTTAATCATTTACTTGCAGTAAATACCTAGAATAGAACTGCTGTATGGAAAAGGATAAATGTTTGTGCATATTTCCAGATATTCTGAAATAATTACACTGTTAGGATTTAAGTTTATTTTTTCGAAATTCCTGTTGTTACTGGATATTAACTATCCAACACTACAATCTTTGTCAACTGGCTATGTTCTTTCCTTTTTGCCTATTAAATGTGTAGCTGTGAATATTATATATTAATTTTATTACATTTTAAGTGTTTCTATAAGTTTGAGATATGGAACATGTGCTTAAAATTTTATTTTAAGAAGAATTGATGGAATAAAATCATACAAACATTCATGCAGAAAAGACATACCATATACAAAGTGAAAAAAAACCTCTAGTTGGACTCAAATTTATCTGCATGCAGGAAAGCAATGAAGGAGGGATTTAGAATTTGAGTTTAAAAGATTGTGACTGAAGAAATTTAAATCAGCTAAATCATGAGTCTTTTTTTTTTTTTTTTTTTCTGTACACGGGCCTCTCACTGTTGTGGCCTCTCCCGTTGTGGAGCACAGGCTCCAGACACGCAGGCTCAGTGGTCATGGCTCACGGGCCTAGCCACTGCACGGCATGTGTGATCTTCCCAGACCGAGGAATGAACCCGTGTTCCCTGCATCAGCAGGTGGACTCTCAACTACTGCACCACCAGGGAAGCCCAACCATGATTCTTTTATAAGCTCCTCACAGATTCATTGGCATGCAAATATTCATTTAGTATGCTACCCACACACGAATTCTGGAAATATATATATATGAATGTGAAATTAAATAATAATAAAAAAGATAACTGTGATTTAAAAAAAGAAAGGACAGTAATCAATGGTGCTGTTAAAGCATGGTGTTGCTTAATTACAAACTAAGGTATAGAAAAAAATTAAAATTGTGATGAGATGAAATATTTCACAGAAAGTTTAATATGAGCCTGAGGAAAATCAGATTATCATGATAAATATTTAGAAATATTTGTTTAAGTATAGTTTACACAAGTTACCTCATGTCTTCAAGAATGGTAGGCTGCAAAAAGAATGTATAACATCTAAATCATTTGAACCCAAGTGAAGATTTGAAATGTGTGCTTAAAAAGAAAAAAAAAAAAAAAAAAAAAAGGATAAGTATGGAAAACGTAAAGGAAGATAAAGTCTCAAAGTCAGGAAGATAAAGTCTCAAAGTCAGAAAAATCGAGTTGCTTTCTCCATCTCAGATTAATGGAATATTGTGTAATTTAAGGCAAACGTCCAAGTATTATTAGCAATATTATTTTATTTCAAAACTTTATAAATATTATAATAAATTAAAATAATAATAGTGTGTAAACAAAAAGAACAAAGAGTCTCTCTCATCATCTGGTTATACAAAGGGTTAAGTAGCAACCCACAACAGTTACACACAGCGTGCCTTGAGGGAAATTCAGGATGGAGAAAAATAGGATGAAGTATTCTGTATTTTGGATAAAGGTACCTAGATAGTCAAGGTGCATATCTAAGGAAAAATTTCAATGGCCTCAGAATCTTTCATCTTCCCATACATAGACAAGCACTAAAATCACACACTTGAGATATCTGTTTTCTTTGATTAGCAGTCATCTTTTACTAAGACATATGCTTGATAACATGTATTTCCCAGAAAAACAATTCATATATATATGGGCTCTTCCCCTATCTCTTTGGAGCAGTTCCTCAGAGCTACTGAGAGGCTGTCTCCTGCACTACAGTCATCAGTAAAGTCCATGAAACTCACTGCTCTTACATTGTGTGATGTTTTTAGTCAAGTGAGAGACTTTTAGAATATCACTATCATTTGTGCCAACCAAAATTAGCAATCCATTAGAGAAATATTAATGTTGCTATATTTGTGTGTATATGATAAAAGACAACATATTGTAAAATGTTAATGTGATATATACATATATATGTATGTGTATATATATATAGTCTTACATTTTATATATTAAACTCCAAAGAAATCTCTAAACTCTCTCTTACAATTAAATGTGTGGATAATTTTTCATCATAATCAAAGAAAGCTATTAAAAAATAATCAAACACATTAAATTTCTTGGGGAAAATTGAAATTGCACAAGTAATGCTTTAGCAAAGAAAAAATTTAAACTATATTGATGTAATTTTTAAAAAGTAAAATGTATTTTATTACTAATATTCAGGATATTTTAAGATTATATTATGAGGAAAATTGATTCTTTTACATTTATATTTTAATACAAAATGGAAAGGACCTCACCTAAAACTTCAAATATATACAGCAACAATAAAAAATATAATGGGTGAAGTTAGTAAAATAATTGGTTTAACAAAATAACAAATATTGTTTAAAAAAATCTAAGCATGTTCTTCAATAAGGTGAATAAGAAGTTTTTCTACATATAATTAATAAATAAAATTATTACAACATTATATTATAATTTTTTTAAAAAATGATAGAGCAATAGGCATTAGTGACAGGGACAAAGAGATTTATAAATATTTAATCAATAAATATTTTTAGAATTAAAATCACTTTTATTCTATTAACTAACAATAATTTATTAAAATGATCAACTATCAATTAGTGTTAAAATTTTCCCAATTGCTACATACAAATTATTTACAGTTATCTGTTTGAATCAAACAAACACCTACTGTAAAAAAACATAAATTAAAAAAATAAATAAAAGAGACTAAGGAGAAAAATCAAGAGACTATAGGGCTTGGACCATATTTGAATTCTGATTCAAACACATATAATAGCACTTTAAAATTTGTTTATCTTTTAAAAAATCATGGAAACTTTCCTGATTCTTTTTATTATTTTTATTTTATTTTATTTTTAAACATCTTTTTTGGAGTATAATTGCTTTACAATGGTGTGTTATCCTCTGATTTATAACGAACTGGATCAGTTATACATATACATATCTCTTCCCTCTTGCATATCCCTCCCTCCCACCCCTCTAGGTGGTCACAAAGCACCGAGCTCATCTCCTGATGCTATGCTGCTGCTTCCCACTAGCAATGTATTTTACTTTTGGTAGTGTATATATGTCCAAGCCACTCTCTCACTTTATCCCAGCTTACCCTTCCCCCTCCCTGTATCTTCAATAACATTCTCTAGTAGGTCTGTGTCTTTGTTTCCATCTTGCCTGTAGGTTCTTCATAACCATTGTCTTTTTTTTTAGATTCCATATATATGTGTTAACATACGGTATTTGTTTTTCTCTTTCTGAGTTACTTAAATCTGTATGACAGACTCTAGGTCTATCCACCTCACTACAAATAACTTAGTTTTGTTTCCTTTTATGGCTGAATAATATTCCATTGTATATATGTACCACATCTTCTTTATCTATTCATCTGTTGATGGACGCTTAGGTTGCTTCCATGTGCTGCCTATTGTAAATAGAGCTGCAATGAATATTTTGGTACATGACTCGTTTTGAATTATGGTTTTCTCAGGTTATATGCCCAGTAGTGGGATTGCGGGGTCATATGGTAGTACTATTTTTAGTATTTTAAAGAACCTCCATACTGTTCTCCACAGTAGTTATATCAATTTGCTTTCCTAACAACAATGCAAGAGTGTTCCCTTTTCTCCACACCCTCTCCAGCACTTATTGTTTGTAGATTTTTTGATGATGGCCATTCTGACGGTGTGAGATGATATCTTATTGTAGTTTTGATTTGCATTTCTCTAATGGTTAATGATGTGGAGCATTCTTTCATGTGTTTGTTGGCAATCTGTATATCTTCTTTGGAGAAATTATTTAGGTTTCTGCCCATTTTTGGATTGAGTTGTTTGTTTTCTTGATATTCAGCTACATGAGCTGCTTGTAAATTTGGAGATTAATCCTTTGTCAGGTGCTTCATTTGCAAATATTTTCTCCCATTCTGAGGTTTGTCTTCTCATCTTCTTTATGGTATCCTTTGCTGTGCAAAAGGTTTTAAGTTTCATTAGGTCCCATTTGTTTATTTTTGTTTTTATTTCCATTTATCTAAGAGGTGGGTCAAAAAGGATCTTGCTGTGATTTATGTCATAGAGTGTTCTGCCTACGTTTTCCTCTAAGAGATTGATGGTGTCTGGCCTTACATTTAGGTCTTTAATCCATTTTGAGTTTATTTTTGTGTACGGTGTTAGGGCGTGTTCTAATTTCATTCTTTTACATGTAGCTGTCCAGTTTTCCTGGCACCAACTATTGAAGAGGCTGTCTTTTTTACACTGTATATCCTTGCCTCCTTTATCAAAGATAAGGTGACCATATGTTTGTGGGTTTATCTCTGGCTTCCTATCCTGTTCCATTGATCTATATTTCTGTTTCTGTACCAGTACCATACTGTGTTGATTACTGTAGCTTTGTAGTATAGTCTGAAGTCACAGAGCCTGATTCCTCCAGCTCCATTTTTATTTCTCAAGATTGCTTTGGCTATTTGGGGTCTCTTGTGTTTCCATACAAATTGTGAAATTTTTTGTTCTAGTTCTGTGAAAAGTGCCAGTGGTAGTTTGATAGGGATTGCATTGAATCTGTAGATTGCTTTGGGTAGTAGAGTCACTTTCACAATGTTGATTCTTCCATTCCAAGAACATGGTATATCTCTCCATCTATTTGTATCATCTTTAATTTCTTTCATCAGTGTCTTATAATTTTCTGCATACAGATCTTTTGTCTCCATAGGTAGGTTTATTCCTGGATATTTTATTATTTTTGTAGCAATGGTAAATGAGAGCATTTTCTTAATTTCTTTGCAGATTTTTCTTCATTAGTGTATAGGAATGAAAGCGATATCTGTGCCTTAATTTTGTATCCTGCTACTTTACCAAATTCATTGATTAGCCCTAGTAGTCTTCTGGTATCATCTTTAAGATTCTCTATGTATAGTATCATGTTATCTGTATACAATGACAGCTTTATTTTGTTTTCTGCTTTGATTTCCTTTTATTTCTTTTTCTTCTCTGACTGCTGTGGCTAAAACTTCCAAAACTATGTTGAATAATAGTGGTAGGAGTGGGCAACCTCATCTTCTTCCTGATCTTAGTGGAAATGGTTTCAGTTTTTCACCATTGAGAATGATGTTGGCTGTGGGTTTGTCATATATGGCCTTTATTATGTTGGGAAAGTTCTCCTTATGCCTACTTTCTGGAGGGTTTTTATCATAAATGGGTGTTGAATTTTGTCAAAAGCTTTCTCTGCATCTATTGAGATGATCATATGGTTTTTCTCCTTCAGTTTGTTAATATGGTACATCACATTGATTGATTTGCGTATACTGAAGAATCCTTGCATTGCTGGGATAAACCCCACTTTATCATGGTGTATGATCCTTTTAATGTACTGTTGGATTCTTTTTGCTAGTATTTTGTTGAGGATTTTTGCATGTATGTTCATCACTGATATTGGCCTGTAGTTTTCTTTCTTAGTGACATCTTTGTCTGGTTTTGGTATCAGGGTGATTGTGGCCTCATAAAATTGTCTGGGAGTGTTCCTCTCTCTGTTATATTTTGCAAAGTTTGAGAAGGATAGGTGTTATCTCTTCTCTACATGTTTGATAGAATTTGAGTGTGAAGCCATCTGTTCCTGGGCTTTTGTTTGTTGGAAGATTTTAATCACAGTTTCAATTTCAGTGCTTGTGATTGTTCTGTTCATATTTTCTATTTCTTCCTGGTTCAGTCTCAGAAGGTTGTGCATTTCTAAGAATTTGTCCATTTCTTCCAGGTTGTCCATCAGGCATATAGTTGCTCGTAGTAATCTCTCATGATCCTTTACATTTCTGCAGTGTCAGTTGTTACTTCTCCTTTTTCATTTCTAATTGTATTGATGTGACTCTTCTCCCTGTTTTTCTTGATAAGTCTGGCTAATGGTTTGTCAATTGTGTTTATCTTCTCAAAGAACCAGCTTTTAGTTTTATTGATCTTTGCTATAATTTCCTTCATTTTTTTTTCATTTATTTCTGAACTGATCTTTATGCTTTCTTTCCTTTTGCTAACTTTGGGGTTTTTTGTTTGTTTGTTTGTTCTTCTTTCTCTAATTGCTTTAGGTGTAAGTTAGACTGTTTACTTGATCTTTCTTGTTTCTTAAAGTAGGATTGTATTGCTATAAACTTCCCTCTTAGAACTATTTTTGATGCATGCCATAGGTTTTGGGTCATCTTGTTTTCATTATAATTTGTTTCTAGGTATTTTTTGAATTCCTCTTTGATTTCTACACTGATCTCTTGGTTCTTTAGTAGCATATTGTTTAGCCACCATGTGTTTGTATTTTTTTTTTTTAGTGTTTTTCCTGTAAATGATGTCTAGTCTCATAGCATCATGGTCAGAAAGATACTTGATATGATTTCAAATTTCTTAAATTTACCAAGGCTTGATTTGTGATTCAAGATATGATCTATCCTGGAGAATGTTCCATGAGCACTTGAGAAGATTGTGTAGTCTGTTGTTTTTGGATGGAATATCCTATAAATATCAATTAATTCCATCCTGTTTAATGTATCATTTAAAGCTTATGTTTCCTTATTTATTTTCATTTTCAATGATCTGTCCTTTGGTGAAAGTGGGGTGTTAAAGTCCCCTACTATGATTGTGTTACCATCGATTTCTCCTTTTATAGCTGTTAGTATTTGTCTTATGTACTGAGGTGTCCCTATGTTGGGTGCATAAATATATTTACAATTGTTTTGTCTTCTTGGATTGATCCCTTGATCATTATGTAGTGTCTTTCTTTGTCTCCTGTAATAGTCTTTGTTTTAAAATCTATTTTGTCTAATTTGAGAATTGCTACTCCAGTTTTCTTTTAATTTGCATTTGCATGGAATATCTTTTTCTGTTCCCTCACTTTCAGTCTGTATGTGTCTCTAGGTCTGATGTGGGTCTCTTGTGGACAGCATATATACAGGTCTTGTTTTTGTGTCTATTCAGCCAGTCTATGCCTTTGGTTGGAACATTTAATCCATTTACAAAGGTAATTATCAATATGTATATTCCTATTACCATTTACTTAATTGTTTTGGGTTTGTTCTTGTAGGTCTTTTCCTTCTCTCGTATTTCTTGCCTAGAGAAGTTCCTTTAGCATTTGTTGTAAAGCTAGTTTGGTGGTGCTGAACTCTCTTAGCTTTTGCTTGTCTGTAAAGGTTTTAATTTCTCCATCAAATCTGAATGAGATCCTTGCTGGGTAGAGTAATCATGGTTGTAGGTTTTTCTCCTTCATCACTTTAAATATGTCCTGTCACTCCCTTACGGCTTGCAGAGTTTCTGCTGAAAGATCAGCTGTTAATCTTATGTGGATTCCCTTGTGTGTTATTTGTTGCTTTTCCCTTGCTGCTTTTAATATATATATTTTTTGTATTTAATTTTTGATAGCTTGATTAATATATGTCTTGGAATATTTCTCTTTGGATTTATCCTGTATGAGACTCTCTGTGCTTCCTGAACTTGATTAACTATTTCCTTTCCCATATTAGGAAAGTTTTCAACTATAATCTCTTCAAATATTTTCTCAGTCCCTTTCTTTTTCTCTTCTTTTTCTGGGACCCCTATAATTCGAATGTTGGTGCATTTAATATTGTCCCAGAGGTCTCTGAGACTGTCCTCAATTCTTTCCATTCTTTCTTCTTTTTTCTGCTCTGCAGTAGTTATTTCCATTCTTTTATCTTCCTGGTCACTTATACATTCTTCTGCCTCAGTTATTCTGCTATTGATCCCTTCTAGAGAATTTTTAATTTCATTTATTGTTTTCTCCATCACTGTTTGTTTCCTCTTTAGTTCTTCTATGTCCTTTTCATATGTTTCTTGTTTTCTTGCATTCTATTCCAAGATTTTGGATCATCTTTATTATCATTATTCTGAATTCTTTTTCAGATAAACTGCCTATTTCCTCTTCATTTGTTAGGTCTGGTGTGTTTTTGCCTTGCTCCTTCATCTGCTGTGTGTTTCTCTATCTTCTCAGTTTGCTTAACTTACTGTGTTTGGGGTTTCCTTTTTGCAGGCTGCATGTTCATAGTTCCTGTTGTTTTTAGTGTCTGTTCCCCATGACTAATGTTGGTTCAGTGGGTTGTGTAGGCTTCCTGGTGGAGGGGACTAGTGCCTGTGTTCTGGTGGATGAAGCTGTATCTTGTCTTTCTGGAGGGCAGGTCCACGTTGGTGGTGTGTTTTGGGGTGTCTGTGTCCTTGTTATGATTTTAGGCAGCCTTTGTGCTAATGGATGGGGTTGTGTTCCTGTCTTGCTAGTTGTTTGGCATAGGGTGTCCTGCACTGTACCTTGCTGGTCATTGAGTGAAGGTGTGTCTTGGCATTGAGATGGAGATCTCTGGGCAATTTTTGCTGTTTGATATTATGTGGAGTTGGGAGGTCTCTTGTGGACCAGTGTCCTGAACTTGGCTCTCCCACCTCAGAAGCACAGCCCTGACACCTGGCTGGAGCACCAAGAGCCTGTCATCCACATGACTAAGAATAAAAGGGAAAAAGAAAGAAAGAAAGAAAGAAAGAAAGAAAGAAAGAAAGAAAGAAAGAAAGAAAGAAAGAAAGAAAGAAAGAAAGAAAGAAAGAAAGAAAGAAAGAAAGAAAGAAAGAAGATAAAATAAAATAAAATAAAGCAAAATACAATAAAATAAAGTTATTAAAATAAAAAATAATTATTTTAAAAAATTTTAAATAATAAAAGAAAAAATAAATAAATAAAATGAAAGAAAGCTAGAAGAGAGAAACCAAACCAAAAAATAAATCAACCAATGATAACAAATGCTAAAAACTATACTTAAGAAAAATAAACAAACAAACAAAAACAAACAAAAAAAATTGGACAGATAGAACCCTAGGACAAATGGTAACAGCAGTGCTATACAGACAAAATCATACACAGAAGCATAAACATACACACTCATAAAAGGAGAAAAACGGAACTAATATATATATATATATATATATATATAAATATTTGCTCCCAAAGTACACCTCCTCAATTTGGTATGATTCATTGTCTATTCAGGTATTCCACAGATGCAGGATGCATCAAGTTGATTGTGGAGATTTAATCTGCTGCTCCTAAGCCTGCTGAGAGAGATTTCCCTTTCTCTTCTTTGTTCGCACAGCTCCTTGGTTTCAGCTTTGTATTTGGACCTGCCTCTGCATGTAGGTCTCCTGAGGGCATCTGTTCTTCACTCTGACAGGATGGGATTAATGGAGCAACTGACAGGTGCTCTGGCTCACTCAGGATTGGGGGAGGGAGGGGTATGGAGTTCGGGGCAAGCCTGCAGCAGCAGAGGCTGGTGTGACATTGCATCAACCTGAGGCACACCGTGCGTTCTCCCAGGGAAGTTGGCCCTGGATCACGGGACACTGGCAGTGGCGGGCTGCAGAGACTCCTGGGAGGAGAGGTGTGCATAATGACCTGGGCTTGCATACAGGCTTCTTGATGGCTGCAGCAGCAGCCTTAGCCTCTCATGTCTGTCTCTGGGGTCTGCACTGATAGCCACAGCTCATGCCAATCTCTGGAGCTCCTTTATGCAGCTCTCTTAGTTCCCTCTCCTTGCAAACCAGGAAATAAAGAGGCAAGGAAAAAGTCTCAGTTCCAGACCTTTACCCGGACTCCCTCCCAGCTAGCCATGGTTCACTACCCCCCTTCACGCTGTATTCATGCTGCCAACCCCAATCCTCTCCCTGGGATCCAACCTCTGAAGCCCAAGCTTCAGCTCTCATCCCCCACCCATCCTGGTGGGTGAGCAGACAAGCTTCTCAG
The DNA here is from genome assembly GCF_026419965.1 of Kogia breviceps. Lineage (NCBI taxonomy): Eukaryota > Metazoa > Chordata > Mammalia > Artiodactyla > Physeteridae > Kogia > Kogia breviceps. Next base: position 20,967,317 of record NC_081320.1, read on the forward strand.
GCTGGTAAGTGCAGATTGGCACAAATCATCTGTGTGGGAGTCTTTCCACTTTTCCCTCCACACCCCTGTTGCTGTGCTCTGCTCCATGTTTCCAAAGCTTCCCCCCTGCAACCCACAGTGTCCACCCATGAAGGGGCTTCCTAGTGTGTGGAAACTTTTCCTCCTTCACAGCTCCCTCCCATTGGTGCAGGTCCCATCCCTATTCTTTTGGCTCTGTGTTTTCTTTTTTCTTTTTCCCTACTCAGGTACATGGGGGAGTTTCTTGCCTTTTGGGAGGTCTGAGGTTTTCTGCCAGTGTTCAGTAGGTGTTCCTTAGGAGTTGTTCCACATGTAGATGTATTTCTGATGTATTTGTGGGGAGGAAGGTGATCTCCACGTCTTACTCTTCCACCATCTTGAAGCTCCATCATATGGATTCTTTAATTTCTCCATTGTAATTGAATAAAGGCAAATGTTTCCATCTGGCTCCCAGTCATCCACCCACCGTGTGCTCTTCTCTTGCTTCTTTTTAAACAAAGGAGAATAACATAGATAAGACAACTTCACAAAGTACAAAAAAGAAAATAACAAATAAGTAATTTTTAATTATATATGCCAGAAGTGAGTTTGTCAATATATTAAGAGAACAACACAACATTCAAATGTATGGGTCACCCCACTGGTACAAATATAGTTTAATATTTCATAACTATAAATGTAATGCACCACATCAAAATATCATGTAAGAAAAAAATGTGACCATCTCTATTGAAGCAAAAGAAAATTTAAAAATTTCAGCACCAATTCTTGGAAATTCCATAGCAATCTATCAACAGTATAGTCACTAAACATTATAAATTAAAGCTATTCAATTCTACTAACCAATACCAAACTTAATGCAGAGATATAGATGCAATTTTTGCATGCTTACTCATAATTATTCATCATCATTTTGTAATTTTTGATTACTAAAATGAAAAAAAATCAGAAGTAGAATAGAGGTATTGAAAAGCACAAACTCACTTAAAAATTTAAAACCTGATCGTTTAATTTGTTTATATAGATTTTGGTATTTTCTTTTAAAGAAACACTTCAGAAAAACATCTGTGGACATGTATATGTATTTATATGTTTCTCAGTAAAAATATGCCATTGAGGAAGCCTTACAATTTAGCATTTTTGAAAATTATATAGGCATGTTGGTCTACTTATGCTTAATCATAATGTGATTCGAATTTCTACTAAAGACCTTAATAGTGGTTATGTCTAGGAGAAAATACTATACAAAATATATACTTCTAAATTTTTAGTATATGTGCTGCCGAAGCGAGCACACTTCTAAATTTTTAAAATCATATTTATTGAGTATCTATTACTTGATATTAAAAGTTAATGCTATAAAAATAAAAGAAGCAATGTCATTATAGGATACCATTAGAATAGATAATCAATGTGGTGAAAGGTGTCTGATTTAACATATGATGTTGACAAAACTTGGTAAATGAGCTTTTAAATATAAAATAACCATCACCATGCAGAGACCAACTCACGTCATCAACTGACAGTAACTTCCATCCTCTAGTTTTCTTCTCTCTGAGTCCAGCCTCTTACTCCCTAGAGTTCTTTCCTTTATATTGCAATATCTGCACCAGATGTTGATTTCATTAGGATGCTGATGGCCTCAAGCTTGAGACCTTCAGGACAGTCTGTCAGAAAACAACAATCCTTACCAGTCCAGGTTCAAACACTCAGTTACTCAGTCTGAAATACTTCATGGGAGGCATCCTCAAAATGATCCAGGTTGGTCTTTGCCTCTCTCAGCCTTTTCCCCTTTAGGGTTTCTCTGTCTGTGTGAAATTAAGATATTCTTCCTTGAGCTTCTAGACTCTAGATCAGATTCCCTCTGGTTAACCACCTGGAGACAGCTCTTCCCAAAACAAACAATAAATGGTGAAAGAAACATTATATGTGTATATTTTAGCCATAACCGCAGCCATAACATTCACAAAGAAGTGCCTGATACAGCCTCAACAGTAGTACCTGTTAGGCAGACTGGAGTTTCACATTTTTCTAGAGACGACTTGTTTTTAACTCACTTTTACTTTTATATAAAAGCCTAAAACTAAGCTTTCAAGAACATAAAAGCCACTGAGAATAAAAAGTTTTAGCAGGCAACATTTTCCTGTAGAGAGCTAGCTGACATAATATATTATTTTCCACCTGCCAATTTCAGCTTGAGTATGTCTATACACGCAGCCTTAGGGTTAGCTTCACACAGGGTGAATGTGACTATTCGTCAGTGCCTCAAGCCAGAAAATTCATAGGCTGTGTGTGAATAGTTTGTCTGTGAAATCCCTTGAATTGCTTGATGTGGTTGTAATATCTGTTGTTTTTCAAAACAGTTCTGTTTATAGAAATTAAGGTATCACCACCACAGGAAAACAGTGTGAAGCTTGCAAGAGGGTCTGTGATACATTACAGACATATTTAGTAAATCTGATCTTGATTTAAGAATTGACACATCTTGGCTGTGGGAATGCCAGAAGTTTAATTGTCTACTCCAAAGTATAAATGAGCACATGTTAATGTAGTAATTGAATATTGCATATCTCGTAAGTTTCTTTCTTAATTGCATTAAGAATAAGGACAAGTGACTTCTTAGTCTGTTGAATTGTTCTGAGGCTGACACAAATTATAGAGTCTAAATTTATTAAGAATCTCCGTTTGAATTATTTTTATGGCACTCTAGCCACGATTAACTAACTCTAGACTGATCTTTAATATAATGATAATTTTTACTGTCTAAGGAAAGAATTGGAGCTGGTGCTAGTAAATTCAAGTCTTCTTAATACCATTATTATCTGAGGATAACGTTAATTAAAAGTTATATTAATAAAACTACTATAATTCTAATTTATTTGTAATAATTGTGTTTTCTGAGTTTCAAAAAACAGAGTAGAATATTCTAAAAACTAACTTAGTGTCCACCCATCTTTTTTATTATATTTACATGTGTTTGAGATAGCCAAATAATGTCTCTCTTATTTAAGATAATTTTTTTCTCAATTAGCCTTGAGTTTAAAATGATTAATAATTGGAGAATGTTATCATTGATAAGGTGATGTAGGAAATACCTCATTTGAAAAATGTCAGTCTTTTTCAAAAACAAAATTATTACTATGTTCCATTTTGAAAATTCTAGAAGATAGAATTTCAGGGTCTAATATTTTCAGAAAAAAAGAATCTGTCAAAGACAGCAGTGCCTTCAAATATTTCATTTTCTTAATTTGGGAATTCAGATGATCTTAAATTTTATGGATATGTAAATTATTTTGGTCTTGAAGCTGATTGACTTAAAAATATGTACATTAATAATCAATTTGTCTTTAATAATTTTAATATAATGAAATATATTGACTTTAATTCTTCAATTTAATCTATATATTAAATGGTGTTTTCTGTGCCTCAAAGACCTTTCTAGAAAAATTCCTCTGCTTAGACTCTACCCTTAATTTGTGATCTCTGAATTTCCTTTACCTTCCTCTTCTACTTGAGAAGCAGTTCTCAATTGGGGAGAGCGTGTATTTTGGTCCTAGGGGACATTCAGTAATATCTGATGACATTTGAGATTATAACAATTAGGGTGGGAATTTGTTATCTAAATCTAATGAGTAAAGACCAGGGATGCTGCTAACTATCCTACAATGCACAGAACAGCCCCCAGAAAAATAATTATCTGGTCCAAAATGCTGACAGTGTTGTCCTTGAGAAGCCTTGTACAAACATATTAGTCGCCATGCAGAAAAAACCTACCACTGAACACTGAACCTAGCATTTCCTTAGAAAGTAGCTCCAGCACCTTTGACATCACTGGTAAAGGCTATTTCAAGAAAGAGTGTTTAAGTGTCGCCTTTAGTCAAATCACTTACTAAGTTAAGAAGTCAATCAACCACAAGTCACAAATCAATAATAAAGTAAGCTTCATTAGCTCCAACATTTTCTCCAAGGAACAGTTTGCTAAATCATGCAAGTAGAAATAATCCCATGACTGTGCAGGTATTAAAAAGTAAAAACTGAATCCTGATAATATACAATTTTCTGTTGCAATGGACATATCGAACATAGCATCTCTTTATTATGCAAGACTTCTTTACTCTAAGATTTATGCATGGATTTTACATATTGGTTATGTCTATGAAAAACAGCTCTGACATTAAGACACCAAATATTGCTTAATTCAGCAATCTTCTCATAGTTGTCAGGCTTTGAAAATTACAGTCAGTGCATGATCTGAGTTATTTAAATAATATCCATGTTTTTGTAGAGTTATAATAATATACATGTCTTTATATATCATGCAATATATAGTCACATTATAATGTCTATACTGATATGAAAAGCAGTATGAAGCAAAAACCTCATTACTCAAATTACAAGTTAATATTGGATAAGAATTTGACAAATTAAAACTCATAGATGTTTTCAGTGCCATGATTAACTCACAGTTTGACCTAAAAGTATAGTGTAAGTAAGGATTGAATTGTTATACAGCCTAAGAAGACTCGAATTACAAGAATTTTGCTGACACATCTATTAACAGACAAATGGCTTCCATCCTTACAAATTTGTTCTCTCTCAAAAGCTGCACGGGTCACAGGGGTAATTCACCACATTCATATTCTACACTTTCAGTACTTAGTTTCATCACACTTCTCTGTCATGCATTAAAAAATAAACTGAGGCACATTAAAAATTTCAAGAGCTTATTTGCCCATACCTCAGTTCAAATCAGGCAACGCCAAACCAGGAGTTGTTAGGAGTACTCCACTGGCAGGAGATAGGGGAGATATTTTTACAGAGAAGACATGGAAGCAAAATGAGGCAATTGTTTGATTGGCTACAAGTTTAAGGCTGCATTATTTGGGAAAGCTGGCTGGCTGTTTGTGACTGATTCTTCCTAAGTTTCATATTCTCGAATTTGACTGCATTGATTCTGGGTTAGTTTCAGTTTGCTTACACAGGCTGTTAAGGCATCAGAGCCATCCCCTTGTTTAATTACTTTAATACCTGTAAGTTTTTAAGCATTATTTAAGTATTATTTTAATCTATCTCTTAAAATATGGGCATTATTTCCTTCAGAAAGTGAGAAATACCTAGAAATTGGATATATATCATATTTATTTGTACTCCCATTTCTAATGCTACAAGGCTAAGCAAGTCATAATAAACGATTCATCATGGAATAACATATGCTTACCTTTTCTAGTGCATCTAGTAGTCAGTGAACTGCATTTGTAAAATATGTGGCTGGAGAGAGAATTATAGAACTTGAGAGCAAAAAGAGAAATTTCTTCTAGGTTTCTAATTTTTCCTTTAGGTCAATTGGTTGGTTAAAAACAAATATATGATGAAAATTCCAGTTGCCCTTAGCCCACCAGCCTTTCATCAGTACGCCCTCCATCACTCAGTTCAGTTTTTATGTGAACGATACCATTCTTTGAAGGACCTAGAAATGTAGTCAGCCATTATTCAAGTAGTTCGGTATTCTCCATCATTCCCTTGCAGGACATCTCAGCCCACACAAACGTGTTATCAGAAGGGAAATGCCCAGAGATTACAGCTCCCACCCTTGTCTTGGCTCAGAGTTTGTTGCCTAATTTAGCTCTACAGATTAGTCACTGTCCGTACAACTTTAGTTTAGAGTAAAAGTCAAACCTGGTTAGGACTAAGACTACTTCCAAGACTGTGGGGATTTACAGTTCCTGACATTCTCAAGAGCAACTGGTCGAGAACAGCTTGCAATGAGCCAGTCCAGAGGCTGAGGGTGTGGGTACAACTCCAAGTGTTACATAGATGTTAATTGTTGTTTTCATTGTGGTGAATGCTATCAACTCTGATATATGACTATGGAGTTTATCACAGGGTGATGAAGTCTGACTTTCTGTACCCCTCCTCTGTCAGCTGTACTTCAGTTGAACCCTAGGGTCACACATCTGAATGGATGGAACTAGGCATCTTTGGAGTTCCAGCCTCTGTGTTGAGGTATAGAGCATACTATATCTCCCAGCCCATTTGTCCTCTGAAACAAGCTCTTACATCTCTCATGTCTCATGTCTCTTTTTGTCTCATGCTGAAGTTAGGTACTTACTTCCTCAGAGTGGGGCGTTTGTTTTGCTTCCACTATAATTGAGAAGCACCACCCCCTGAAATAAAACCTCTCTTTTAAATTTAAATTCAGTTCATGATCCCCTGGAAATATGCTTTAGCTAGCCTGTAGAATTCTCCAGGTCCACATGTTTTAACCTAGCAGTACCTATTCATTTTTGCCATTACCAGTATTAAATATATTAAAGTTTATAAGACTATATACAGATGTGAAAACCAAGGTCTTGAGTTTTTAAGTAACTAAGCCAAAGTCATATTTTCATAACTGGTATCTGGATAACACCAGAACCCTAGACTCCTGCCAAACTGTGGCAGACCCTTGCATTTTCCTCTGTTAATTTCTAGTGACATTCGGTTTCCTTTGGTGTTTTTTCATTACTGCAATGGCCAATTATAAATACAATGTGAGAATTTTCTATTGGAAATTTTTTTTAATATAACTATATTTTCATGGCAGTAATTTGAAAGTAAAAACATGCAAAAAACCAGTGTGTCTCTGTGTGTGTGTGTGCATACTCACATATATATGAGAAATCAGTGTTCCTAGTACAGAGTATTTTCTGAGGGACATGTGTTTCAGAGTACTGTTTACTTTTTCTTTACATTCTAATTATGTGTTAATCATTAAACCCAGAGGGTATAGGAATTGCAGTGATAAACATCTTAGTTCTTGACGCCTCCTTACTTATACACCTACAGAATGGAGAGAAATCCATTCTAAGCTGCTGAAGCATGTTCATTCTGTTCTATTGCTATTGTCACTATTAACTTCATTACTCCTGCTTTAGATAAGAGTGCCTCAGGGTCATTTGGGGACCTTGTAGCATAAACATATATCTTACTTCCTTGAATAAATGCAATACTAACTCTGAACTTGCTGCAAACTGTTACATATAAACTCAACTTTTACATTTTTTCTCCCAGTTGGGCTCTATACAGCTACAAATAAGGAGAATTTACATTTGGGATATACTTAAGACATTTTTTTCAGTTTCAAGATTTTCTTTGTTTAGAAATAAAGGGTTAACTTGTGAAGTCATAAATTGATTTATAAAAGACTTTTATCTGTGCCGGTGGCAGTTTAATATCTTATCTAATTAACTAAAAAGTTATTCTCAGACATTTTCTTTTTATTTTATGTAATACATGATATGGATGGAGGACATTTTAGGGGCTGTAGAATAGTCCAGGATATATCTAATGTTGTCAGAGTTTGCAAGGAAGCAAAATGACCAAATATTCCCTTGTATTTTCCTAATATTTGCAACCTATTATTTGTTTGTTTTAATATAGTTATTATGAAATTAATCAGAGACTGTTAGCACCTAAAGCAATCTGATGCCTTCCCTTAGAGTTGATGGGAAAAAAAATATTTAGCGAAATTATAATACTACTAAGGTTACTTTTCTGGCTTATAGTTGAATCTGGATGATAACACAGGCCCCCTTGGCGTTATTGCCAGTGCAATAAGATATGTTTGAGTAAAGACTTGAGCAGGTCTATTAATGTACTGGCAATGACAGTCAATAAAAAAAGAAGTACAAAGCCTATTTTCTCTTTCAAGAAAATAGTTGATAGTAAAAAATACACAATACACAGGCTCAGTTGAATATCATTAAATTTATCAGGGAAAACACTGAACATGCATTAATTAAATAATTATATATAATAATAAATAATAAACAAATAATAAATAATTATATATAAACACTGAACATGCATTAATTAAATACAAATATATTGCTATATCTATTAATATATGGATAATGATATGGAGATATATACACTTAATACTCAAAATATCCTTAGCAATTATATACTATTATCCTATTATTTCCGTTTTGCAGATAAGGGACTAGAGTAGGACTGCTTAACTTACTGATACCTTAACTTATTATTTTTTTTAATCCAGCTACACAGAGTTCTTTTTTTTGCTCACTGATACAGTACATACTCAAAAAGTACTCAATACATAGAGAAACAGCTAATAGTGCTGTATTGGAATGCAAATCCTTTTTACTTCAATAATCATGTTCTTGCTAATATACTGTTTTGCTTTCATTTGAAAAAAATGTACCAGTGTGGCAGAAAGAAAAATAATATTGATTGGTGGTGTCTTTTAAAGCTTTATGAAGTAATTGATATAAAATATCTGGATGAGCTATTTCATTCAAAAGTATCTATATAGTACTTCACAGAGGACCATACACAAATATGAGCACAGTGTCTTGATGACAATGAATATAACTGTCTCATGAATGATTATTAAAATTTGTTTATGGAAGATATGATAAAACACACTTTGTAGAAGGCCAAAACCAAATCAACAACAGCAATATTATGAAAATTACCAAAATTTAATTGCTAGGTATGTCAGGACAATGTGTAGAAAATAATAAACACTAGTACTTAATATAATTTTTACCAGCTATATAGGCATGAATTATACTGGAAATATTACAGCAGAACTAAACATTTTATAGGTCTTTAAATGTTTTGCTATCATTATTTACTTAACTTTCAAAATATCTCTGCTTTCCAAATTTATGTTATCATCCCCTTCCTTATAGAAGATAAACATGAGATGTAAAGGGTAAAGAGATTTATCAGCATGATTCAGGTACAAAAGGTTGTTAGAGTGTAAAATACCTACTCTAATCAGTCAGTATCCTGCAGTGGATGTCTGATTGGATGTGATTTGTAGTCAGGAAAGACAGTTTAAAATCATTTACAAAGTATCCCAGATCTTTCAATAATAAAGTCAGAGACTTGACTGATACCTGAAATTAATTTGTCATAATTTAGGGTGAAATCAACACCCATCTGGAGCCATCTTCTATCCTTCTGATTCATATGTATTGAAGGAAGAGAATTATAGCCATAGAGAAATTATCAAAAAGTTATAAATTCTTCATTCTTTTATTTTCTGTGTTACCTTCACTCTTTTTGGGGTCTTAGTGTAGATTTTTTTGCATGGTTGTAATCAGTAAGATGAATACCATTTCACTGTAATCTTAAAAATTACTTTCATATTTATTGAGTACAAATATTTTATTGATTAATGTGTCATGTTCAATAAAATATTCCTTTTTTAAAGTTTATTTTGTGACATTTTTTCCTTTTCTTTCTAATAATATTGAAATGCATATGTTTGAATATTGTATTCTATTATTTTAAGACATCTTAGAATGGAAACATTAGGTTAAAGGCTAGTAACTTTTGTTTCTATGGATCTTGATACTGCTAAGTATATGAAAAAATAATTATTCCAATTTATACTATAGATACAGGTTTTACAACATACATAAAAACATGTGCAAATATAATTTAAAATATAATATGTGATAGTCTGTATGTGGCTTAACTTTTATTTTTTTTCCTAGTAGCGATATATATTTTATATTTTTTCCCATCTGACTTTCTGAATTTCTGATATCTTGTTACCCCAACTGTAGTGTAAGAAGTTTAAATATCCTATGGAAAAAAAGTCTTGATGTATTGTTTTCATTTTCTTAAAATTTTCATTGAAGCTAAGTTGTGCATTTTCATACAAGTATTTGTCAGCACTTTTGGTGTGGTTTCTTATATCACCTCAAATTGTATAAAAACAACAGACTTTGGAGACAAACAAACAAAAATAATCAATTGAGCCAAAGTTATGCCTTGGTAATGGAACTTCCAATGAATGTTGCCACTACTCCTATAACAGACAAAATGCTCATGTTATGTAAAAAACATAATGTCATAGCACCTGTACTGAGTTCTGTTCAAAGCTCTAATGTTAACTATTTATGAAATTTTGAAAAGGCTACTAAGCTTACTTTAACTTTAGTTTATATATTTGTATGTTCATGTCAATGTTGTTTAAACCATATACAGAGAAGTCAATTAAGTACACTATCAGTATATTACATAGCAAAAATTAAAAAAAATAAAATATATCGGAGAAATATTGCTTTATGAAAGGTATTTTTAATTCAGTAAAATATATTATTTTCTATGGGTGATGGTGAAAAAAAAATATATATATATATATATATTTGAAAGTCCCTAAACTAAATTTCCCATTCTATTGTTTTATCTAGTTCTCTATGTAATCTTCCATTCTGTTCTGCCCAATTTCCATTTAAATATGTCTATAGAGTTATTAATTTCAATAACTTTCATTCTGTTTTTAGTTTTATAATTTTGATTTGATTCTTATTTACAAATTTCATTGAGCTGCTAAAATCCCCCATCTAGTGGTCTATTTTTTTAAGATAATAACGACAATTATTTTTAAGTCTGTGTCTGGTAACTCTACTGTTGAATTATCTGTGAGTCTGTTTCTATTGTCTGCTTGTTTTTTCCTATTATTTAGTCAAACAAAGACAAGCATTTACCTCTTCCCAAATTATTTTCTTATTGTTTTCTCTGTTGTGTTCTTCTCTGTTGTCCTTAATTTTTGCCTAGTTCACTCCTCTCATTCATTTAGTCTAAACTACGATAATTTATTTATCCCACAAATGTATGAGAGTATTTTACTTGAAAGCCCATTAAAATATTATTTTTAAAGGTTCCTTTCCCAATTCTCCAATGCAAATTATCACCCATTATTCTGCTTCATAGCATACATTATCATTTACTAACATTTATCACAATCTATAAATTATATTCTCATTTTAGTTTTTATTGGCTTAATGTCCAATTTCCACATACCTCAACCACCATTTTATCATGTTTTACATTATCATTATCTACTCATTAATATCCTATGGTAGATTATCAATATATTTTTCGCTTTTGATATGTTAGTTCACTGGTTAATAAAATAAGACAGAAACAGTCCATTTTTATGTATCTGTATTTTCGTACAATTTTTGCTGTGTCTATATTAATAATGTGAATATTATCATAATTTACACACAGATTAAAGGCTTTAAGTATGGACCTTAAGATTCCTAAATTCAGCTGAACACATATAATAAGATGTTATTTTTCTTTAAATTTTTAACAAGTAAGTTATTATCACTACTATCAGAAATGAGGTACTATTAACTTACAATGAGTAAACTGAAAAAGGAGAAGAGGTCATTCATTTTGAAAAAGGTGATTCACTGTTCCTCTTCAGGTTGAAACTGAATTATGTACATAATTAAAATGTGTCTTGATGAGTGAATTATTTCTAAACATTTTCAGTGTGTGAGTGTGTGTGTGTGTGTGTGTGTGTGTGTGTGTGTGTCGGGGGGGACATGTGTCCAACATGAACACATCTGATACAGTAATGAGTAAGACAAAAGTGAAGTAATATAGACATATGTTAGCATTTTGCTTGGCAATGACATGAGTGATTTCTTTGCTCAATCAGTTAATAGTTTTCAAATATTGGAAGGATATGTCTCAATTTTTGTGCTATTTGTAATTAAATGGCTACAGATACAGTGCACTTTTAAGATTAATCTGTAATACTAATATTTCCTCCATCAATTTCTTAAGATTAGACACTCAACAAAACAATAGATCATGCCTTAAATTTTAGCTTTTGCATATTTCCTTTATGTAAATACTCCTACCATGGTCAATTTAAAATTATCAAAGGGAGGTTACTGAATTCTCTTTGAGGTAACAAAAATTCCTATTATATCTTTAGTTCATAATATCTCAATTTAGTAAATGGAAATATTGTCCATCATATTAATTAATACCTCTTATTTCATATAAAGCTTAAGCATTCTCCCCCTGTTCCCCTGGAGGACCAGTTGCAGATGGGCCATCTGCTACCTAGGAAAAACAAGGAAGTGAAGTCAGCTTCTCTCATTCTTGCTCACCTCCTCCCACACTTACTTATTGCTGTTTCTGACCTTCCCAGGAAACTTTTTGGTTGACTGGTACAATTGTAAAAAGGTTTGTTTGATCTCTGGGCCTAGCAGAGGTCAAAAATATTTATTTTTCTCAGGGACACATTGATAGATCCGTAATAGCCTCATTGAGAGGCTATTATTCCCATGACAAGGATGACACGTTTTTTTCTTCATATGTCTGGTACCTTTCCAAACTTGATTGGTTTCTATATGTTTTTTGTTTATCTGTGTGTTGTTTGGATAATGCACTTACACAGATTCATTCTGTTGGGGGTATCCAGGATTTAAAATGGCTTGAACTGTCTCCCTCTCTCTGTCTCATAACCCACCTCTCTTTCTTGGAAAACACCCGTACATATTTTTATCTAGACAAACTCTGAAAGTGAGAGCCAATCCCAACACTAAATTAACTCTTCTTTGCTCTGGCAAACCCATTTTTTATCTTCTGGATTTCTCAGACAGGAGCCAGATTCCATTCTATAGTTCTGGGCTTACTGTGGGAAAGACATATCAAGCTCTTCAAGTTGCCTGAAGAAGCCCCTTGCACTACAATTAAGTTGAGGACCTGACATCCCCTCCACCTTCTTTTGGGTGAGGGGATGTGTGTGTGTATGTGTGTGTGTGTGTGTGTGTGTTTATGTGTGTGTGTCTTATGCACATGCACATGTGGTAATACAGGGACAGCTCTTTACAAAGAAATCTTCCACACAATATGCTTTGTTACTCTCAGCTCTCTCTACCCTTTAATGTCCTCACAGTGTGTTCAGGAGAACTGTAACTGATTTTTGACAAGATTCTTTATAAATTCTGTGTATGGTCTAGTATTTCCTTTGGAATACACGTATATTAGATCTTAGTACTTCAAACAAAATTTGAATTTTAGCTGGTTATTACACCATAAATGTGGGTAACATCATGAGATTTTTCCAATCTACTATCAAAACTGTTCTCATGTCTTTCATTCAAACATACACATACATATATACACATCTCAGGTACCACATATTCATTATATTAAAAAAAATAAAAGATACAAATAAATGAAAAAAATCATAAATAATGAAATGCAGTACAACCAAAATTAATTTCCCAGGAAAATCTGCTTTATTTTGTGCCCATGCAAATAAAAATATGTACAGAAATAGACTCCCTATCATTATCCTCTAGTACCTGTGGTCTCCATCCTTCCTATTCTTGCTTTATACATTGTGCTCCTCATTCCCTCTCAGCAAATAAAAACCATTTAAATTTCAATGGCAGTATGTGTTCTAGTTCATGAATATATTAACTTTCCTGAACTAATCCTCTGTCATTGAATATTTAGGTGGGGTTTTTATTTCTATGTAAACCACAATACTATAAACAAATTTTATGTGTATCATTTATGTTAATTTCCTTAGAAAGGTATATACTTTTCATTAATCTCGTTTGGTGTTCATTTGCATTTAATAAGTATTAAGCCTTAAACCAAAGGTATACTTTCTAAAGTAGAAATTTAGGTATCAGTTAATGAGAAAAGGATTTATTTGTTCCTTGAGAAATCCTTGTAATTAAGCAATTGCCTGATATTTCTTACTCATAAATCTGAGTTAAATAATATATGTTATTCATATGATAAACCCCCTTTACTTATTAATATTTTGGTAGACAATCTAAAATAAATGACTATTTCTAAAAATATCAATTTCCAATGATCCACAGTAATCCTAGATGCTTATGTAAAATTCAGTTATACTTCCCACACCTGCTAAATTAGGTTAGCACGCTTATCTAGCAGTCTCTCTCTGTATTGTATTGGGTTATTATTCTAGATTGTTCCAAAAAATTATCTCCCAGAAGATTATGGAACAAATAATAAGAGAAACAAAATGGAGGTAATGAGTTATACTATTTTTTTCAAAGTTTAGGTCAAGTTAAGGAAAGTGTGTCATTTAAAAAAAAATACATATTTTGGGTATTATGTCATTTTATCCCTTCTAATTCTGAGGATATTCTGCAAAAATTAGAGAAATACAACAATGATGTAGAACTCACCTGCTTTTGTTTTTCTGGAATTGCCCATTATGATAACTGACTTGCATAGGAAAAACATTGCATTAAAATGTAAATGAGTTTTTAAAGACAGTGATTGCAATAAGGATGTCAAGCAGGAATTCTCTAACATTGTCTCTCTTAGTTACCTGCACATTTGGTAATATAGTATTTAAAGATGACTGTTTTAGGCCACAGTGTGCACTTTTGAAAGTAATGATCTAGACTCCTCAATAAATGTCCAAAATTGCAGAATATATTTTATTATCAAAAGTTGGGAATTTAAAATTTAGACCTAAATTTTTTTACTGTAACTATCTTTAAAAGTGATATTTTTCCTTGAGTATGATTTTATTCTCAGGGGAAAGGCCTCTATTAATTCCTGGCTAATACATTAGAATTCTGCATATATGGCTAATGAGGTTCAGTTTGGGCTGTTTATACCTGTTGAGCACTCTGTCCATATGACCCATCAAGAGAGTAATGGAAATACAGACATTGAACAGGCTGAAGGAAGTTATTGAATAAAAATAAACATAATTCTACTAAAAAAAGACTGCTTCTCTTTGTGGTTTGCTTAAAAATCTGTAAATAAAACAAACCAACATTAACAAAAATAAATCTGAAATTATTTCTGTTGTTAAAAAACATATATCCCCTGTGATATATGTAGAAAAAAATCAGGTCAAGGAAACTTTAAAAACTACTAATTGAACAATATTTAGAGATGCAGTATTTTACTTAATATTTGAAATCACTGAATGGAACTCTTTGGCATAAACCTTTCATAACATATATTATTGGAGAAAAAAAAGTGATCCTGTGCCTTTAATTTCCCTTTCTGAGAGAGGGAAGGCTGCACACCACTGACAGGCTCACTTGTTCCTGTCTTTAATGTGCAATCTGTTTTCTCCAGCGGAGGGCACTCAGTGTATCACAAACTCAAGCATTAGCACCAACAAGCTCTGAGCAACATCAGTCTCTGGAAAGCCTTCTGAATTAGACAAGGCCTGCCTCTCAGCACAGCTACAAAACACTTTAAACCTGACCAGCTAAATGGATAAACCTAGCCTGCATAGCTTTTAAACTGGGGTTTCATACAGCACAGGAGGCCTACTTGCTTGAAGAACTGAAAATCCAGAGGATGATTTGCTTTATCTGGGAATGGCAAAAGCCAGCACAATAAGGAATGCCAGGTATTCTGAAGATTTTCTTTTTCTTTTTCTTTTTTTTTTTTTCTCTCTTTTTACAGAGAAGTTGGTTACCTTTGAGATGGGATATAGCTCTTTTGCACAGATTGCCAATTACTGCTGATGGGTCTCTGGTGAATTACACAATGATGCTCAGAGCCTAGAGGCCCTCCCCCACCCCCCAACTGCTTCGTTCTCCCTGCCCCCCATCCCACTACGTGCTGATTTTTTTTTTTCCTATATGTATATATATTTTTTTGTCTGTCCCCTCCGGGGAAGTTTGTATGGGGCTACTAGCTCACATGTGGGATCAGAATGGTGTGAATGACAGCCGCACTGTATCATGAAGGTGGTGGTGGTTTCAACACGTGAGACCAAACAAGAAGAAAGCTGAGAGAGGGGAGAACCGTTTTGGATGACAAAGGATGGGTAAGTGAACTTTTGTTGTTTCCTTCTTAGTAAAGCTGATCCTCTTGTCTTCGTATTCTCAGTCGTGGCATTAGCTGATAAAAGACGGAAAACAGGCAAAAAGCGGCAGCCTCGGAGTTTGCCAGTTGACTCACTATAGTTGCTATTATATTTTTAGATCATTTTCCTTTTTCTCGTTTTTTTTAAACTGTAAATGCATAACATGGACTTAAACAGACTGGAGAAATATCTTTCAGACTGTCTCTTCCGAATGCGTATCCTGGCTTGGGAATTGAGCGTGAGATAAATGTTATGTTTCCTTCTATTTCTTGATAATATTAACCATGCTTGTATTTCTGGTTGCTGTCAGGAAGATTGTTAACACTTTACTGCGTGTGTGTAGGGGTGGGGTCATTACTTTATCAGAGATCGCACAAGGGCTTGTTTTATCTTTGAAGACGTACCCTGAACACAGCTTCCAAATTTCCAGCAGTCATTTGCCAGTCTTATTTTTTCAAGTGTGACTGGCTCCCCCCCCCCCACCCCTTTTTCCTGTCTGGGAGAGCTGGAATGTATTTCAATGAGTCTGTATCTGGCAAGAGGACAGAAAGCAAGATCGGGTTTCAAATTAAAAAAAAAAAAAAAAAAAAAAAATCTTAGAGTAAAAGGAGAAGTGTTTTGTTTTGTTTTGTTTTTTAAATTAGGGATTTGGCTGATTGCCTCTTGGTTAAAAACATGAATATTTAAGATTAATAAAGAAACTGCAGCACAAGGTACTTTTTTTTTCCCCCTCACTGCTAAGAAATAATAAATCTACTGTTGACAGAGGAAAGAAGTCCTTTAACATGTTATGACTTGGAAATGCAGCATAAGTGCCAATAGATTGCAACTCTGCAGGTTTTCTTAAGTTAATGGAGGTTGGGGAGAAAAAAAAGTCAGTGAGAAATTTGAACAGGTTGGGATAGGGGGGAAATAATAGTCTGCTGTTTCTCTGCTTGTTTATCCCCCAAATTTGCAAAACTAACTGTGTTAAATATATCAGAAGAAAACTAGTGCTACACAAGATTATTTTGTATTTTATGCAAATATTTAATAAGAATTTGATAATCATAACTTTGGACTGTTCTGTGTTATTAGTAGTTAGGACACTGAGCCGGTGATCACTGAGCAGGAGAGCCTCAGTAGGAATTTCTTCCTGAATGTTGAGAGCATATATGCTTATTAACACATTGAGAGTACCTCCTGCTGTTACTAGTCTTCTACCATGCTTCACTGGCTGTTTTTACTGGTCCCAGGGACATTTTTTTCAGAGCTCCTAGATGGTTATCTCATTATGCAATAAGGGTGCAATTTCAAGCAAGGAGAACTTGGGTTACCTTGACAGTTTCTTGAAGCTCCTTTGCCAAATCACAGCCTCTTTACTCAACTAAGAAAGATGTACAAGTACAGGGCTTACTAAGATACATTTTTCCCATTACCAGAAGACTTAGTACTCTTCCTTTTGGTACTGGTGTTCAGTAGACTGACTAGCCAAACACTGATGTTATTAAATGTCGCCATTATGTGATAAGATAGTCTCAGTGTTTTTCCGTGTTAATGCACATATGAACTCCTGAAACTCAGGAAGCTGTGCTTAGTTCTATGACACTGTGGCAATTTGGAAATCAAGGAAGAAAGCGTGAAACCTAAATAGCAAACATGCAAAACTGAAGAAAATAAAGCTTTAAGTGTCAAGTACATTGTTCTTAAATCAACTGTCCCATTACTACACTAGATGAAATTCCCCTGATATTGGTAAGCTGGTGGTGATTTACATTAATAGCTTTACAATGTGCATTTGTCTTCTTTTAATATTGTAGGTTTCCATTTAATTACACAGCTGAGAGGCATGCGTGTAGTGCTAGTGCTACTTCCTACACTGCTGCTTGTTATGCTCACGGGGGCTCAGAAAGCTTGCCCAAAGAACTGCAGATGTGATGGCAAAATTGTGTACTGTGAGTCTCATGCTTTCACAGATATCCCTGAGAACATTTCTGGAGGATCACAAGGCTTATCATTAAGGTTCAACAGCATTCAGAAACTCAAATCCAATCAGTTTGCCAGCCTTAACCAGCTTATATGGCTTTATCTTGACCATAATTACATTAGCTCAGTGGATGAAGATGCATTTCAAGGGATCCGTAGACTGAAAGAATTAATTCTAAGCTCCAACAAAATTACCTATCTGCACAATAAAACATTTCACCCGGTTCCCAATCTCCGCAGTCTGGACCTCTCCTACAATAAGCTTCAGACATTGCAATCTGAACAGTTTAAAGGCCTACGGAAACTCATCATTTTGCACTTGAGATCTAACTCATTAAAGACAGTGCCCATCAGAGTTTTTCAAGACTGTCGAAATCTTGACTTTCTGGATTTGGGTTATAATCGTCTTCGAAGCTTGTCCCGAAATGCTTTTGCTGGCCTGTTGAAGTTAAAAGAGCTCCACTTGGAGCACAATCAGTTTTCCAAGATCAACTTTGCTCATTTTCCACGTCTCTTCAACCTCCGCTCAATTTACTTACAATGGAACAGGATTCGCTCCATTAGCCAAGGCTTGACATGGACTTGGAGTTCCTTACACAACTTGGATTTATCAGGGAATGATATCCAAGGAATTGAGCCAGGCACATTTAAATGTTTGCCCAATTTGCAAAAATTGAATTTGGATTCCAACAAGCTTACCAACATCTCACAGGAAACTGTCAATGCGTGGATATCATTAATATCCATCACTTTGTCTGGGAATATGTGGGAATGCAGTCGGAGCATTTGTCCTCTATTTTATTGGCTTAAGAATTTTAAAGGAAATAAGGAAAGCACCATGATATGTGCAGGACCTAAGCATATCCAAGGTGAAAAGGTTAGTGATGCAGTGGAAACATATAATATCTGTTCTGAAGTCCAGGTGGTCAACACAGAAAAATCACAGATTGTGCCCCAAACTCCCCAGAAGCCTTTAATTATCCCTAAACCAACAACCTCAAAATCTGACCCCAGCCAGTTCACCCTTGAAACACCAAGCCCTTCCCCAGGGTTTCAGATTCCTGGCACAGAACAAGAGTATGAGCATGTTTCATTTCACAAAATTATTGCAGGGAGCGTGGCTCTCTTTCTTTCAGTGGCCATGATCCTCTTGGTAATCTATGTGTCTTGGAAACGCTACCCAGCCAGCATGAAACAACTTCAGCAACATTCTATTATGAAGAGGCGGCGGAAAAAGACCAGAGAGTCTGAAAGACAAATGAATTCCCCTTTACAGGAGTATTATGTGGACTACAAGCCTACAAACTCTGAGACCATGGATATATCGGTTAATGGATCTGGGCCCTGCACATATACCATCTCTGGCTCCAGGGAATGCGAGGTATGAACCATGATCCTCCTAAAAGCGTTTCTACTGTGGGAAAGGAGAGGTAAATGTTTGAAGCTCTAGAGGTGTCTCTAATCACTAGAAAGAGTAATGACCCTTTTGCTTTTGGGTTTTGCTCAGTGTGAAAGGTTACTTAATTAAATTACAACCACCAGGAAATTGACTGCTTTTTTTTTTTTTTAATTCCTTAAATGGTTGAAACTTGAAGGAAGTTCATTCAAGGATGATATTAAGTTGGAATAAAGCACTATGTTAAAACATCAGTTTTTTAACAGTTTGTATACAGGGGTTGGACTTACAAACACACATACACACAAAACTCTTTTCATCCTAAAATTTATGTCTGGTTTTTGTTTGACTTTTGTAATCAAGTAAAGAAGGAGGGGCCAGCTTAATTTAAAAACAAAGTGACTTTACCAAAATTCCAGGAGGTAATGAAGATTTAAACCAAAGAGCAATTTACCCAAGGGTTGATTTTGTTGTACATTTTTTAGTTTTAATTAAAGCATGCAACAGGGATCTCATAGGGATAAATGTTTCTGTGTTACTTGCCATTTAGTTATTATACCAGCATAGAGAATGTCAGGCCTATTGTGTAATTGTATTAAGGTGTTTAAAGATGTGTTTTTTCCTCCTTTCCTTCCTTCCTACCTTCCCTTCTTTCTCCCTTCCTTCCTTTCTTTTCTTCCTTCCTCCTTTCCTTGCCTTTTTATTTTTTATTTTTTTTATTACTGGACATAGATCACTTTTCAAAGGTTTTCTTAAGTGCTGGATTTATGTATGTAATCAGAATGAAAGTTAAATTCTACATTTTGGCTTTGTCCCTGGTAACTAAAATCAGGTCATGATGTTGTGGATGATTTAGCAATAACATAATGACAAACATAACAGGGACTGTTTGTCAGTGTTGCTGTCATCCCCAAAGACATAATGTGTATTCTTGTTAAACTAATCCAAAACTAAGTGATGCAAATATTTATAAATAAAAAGAGAGAGATTTGGGTTCTGAGTATTTTCCCTTTCTGTAACAATCACCTCAAATGAAGGCATTTCATGTTATACTATTTTCATTTTCATGAGAATAAGTTTGGATCAGTGTCTGATTATTTAATTTTAAAGGTCACATATAGGAATGTGTTTATGAGTAGGAAAATGGTCACAGATTTCCAACTTATTAATAAGTAATGCTGGATGCAAATTATTCTTTACTTGGTAAAGTTGATCAAAAAGTGCAAAGAATGTGACTGCCTAGGCCTTGTTACAAGAATAAATTAGTAAAGAGAGGTAAAGTTCTGGTTGTTTCATCTTAGTATCCAATTTTACATGATTACTTTTTTGAAAGAAAATTTTAATGACAGTTTAAAGACTTTGCCCTTTTTAATACTAGTTATAAGAGTTGAAAAATATAAATTGCTCTTTGATAATATATTCCCAAATCTTTCCATAATCCTAAACGCAGATGCTAATGAAAATGTTTTCAGACAAAGCACTGAGTCTGAAGTAATCTCCAGCTCAGTATAATTTAGAATATGGAGCTATTCTTCGCAGAGTTCATTTTCTCCTCTTTGTGTTTGATTGAAAATAAGATCAGTAATCCCAGACAATAAATTTCTGAAAGAAACCTGTATAAGAAATTGCCCTTAAAAATTAAAGAGAATAAAAAATTTTATATAAAAGTCTAACCAGGCTTGATGTTTCTATTGCAGGCTGACATTTATATAATATTTGTGAATATTAGTAAAACAAGTTCATCCTGCTTTATTCTAGATTTGTCTTCTATTTTGAGATCTTCTTAAAAACTAGTAATATAAAAAGAAAAGGAAAATCCAGTTCCATTCATTCATTTTCTCATAACGTTTATATTAGAATGGTGATTTTTATTTGTAAGAATCACCAAGTAAGATTCTTAAAGAGCTAGCACTTCAGAACAAGTGGTTCTAAAACTTTTCCAGAGATCTTAAATTCCAGAGATTATCCTTTAAAGACCATAGGCATTACCATGATAGAAACAAAATAAAAACATATTTCATTCTGTAAAAAAGTGTTTAAAAATACATTTTGATATTATATGTGTTCTGTAGAGTGATGTTTATGGTCCTGAAATTGCAGTGACATTGTTGGGGTTGGGTGTGGTGTTACAGCATTAAGTAATGAAAAATTTAATTAAATGTTATAATGAAGCTGTTGAGTTGAAATGGTAGCCCTGCTGAAGTAGTCAAACTCTCCATGCCCTAAAAAGTAGAAAATGGTTGGCTATACATCTGAGACCATGAACGCCACTTCTGAGTGCTCGGGGTCCAATAAAACTACGTTTAAATGAATATTAACTTGTTTCGAAACACAAATACACAGAACAAAAAGTGTAGCTGCCACTCCTCCTTTTTGTCAGTGTAATCAGTGTTCAGTATATTACAGTTACAGATGGAAGTAAGAAATAAGGAAAAGTAGATTCTTAGAAACTGTTATGAAAACAATAATTTTCCCTTACTTCTTTGTCACCCCAGAGTAAAATTTCTCTTGTTGAGAAAACTTCTCTACAAAATGAAGCCAAAAGAGAGAATCGATTTGCCCAAGTTTATGACTTTTTAGTACAGTGGAGGTACACTGAGTTTAGGTCTGGTGGTGTTTTGAGAAACCTCATGTATCAATAGCTTAGAAAAATAGTGAACCATTAATATATTTATAATACATTTTTGTGAGGTAGGTTTTTTTATTCAAAACATCAAACTCTACCCAATAAAGCCATAAATATTTAACTAGAAAACTTAGCACCAAATGCTAATTTTCTAAGATAGTGCCTTGAAAAAAATTGCATTAAATTGAAAATTTCACTTATATAGTTGATGTTACCTTCAATTATCATAATCTCAATATAGTTAAAATATTCATTTTGTCTATTTCCTTTAAGAAGAAAATAAAAATATTAACAGTCTTCCTTAGAATAATGTCTGTGAGCCACCACACACACCTAGCATGCAATTTATAAAGTAAATAATTTTGCCTCTGATCTTTATAAATTTAAAATTTTAAAGTTCCAAGTGCACACTATATGATAATAATCTGAAGGAGAATATCATAATAATTTAGGCAGTAAAACTTTCTTATATCTATAAAAGAGGGATAGAGTAGATAGCTATGAATAATTAATATGATATATGGCACAACTCCAATAGATAGATACATTTCAGTCATCCTTTGAGTGGATCAGTGTGCTTGGTTGAACTGAATCATTTAATTTGTTCTCAATATGTGCTCAGAGAAGAGAACTTAAAACCAAAAGGATACAGCTTTGTCTAAAGCTTAGTGCCACTGACAGAGAAAATTGCAAATACTTACTTTTGAAAATAGCTTGTGAAACTATGGATAGCTTTATCTCATAAAAAATTATAAGAATTATAGAGTTACTTCATTTTGCATACCAAATTTTTACTTAAAGATTATACAAAACAAAATTTTGAATACCTGGTTCTTCTAGGATATGTTTTATCAACTGAAAATAGCAAGAACTTTTATAAAATTAGTAATTGTGAATATAAGCCAAGAGAGTTTGCCTTTTGAATTATAGAAAATTGAAATTGGTAAAACCTTAACATGAATGAAAGCGGTCTCTAAAGAGATCCTGCATTCATAGTGTTTTAAAGAAGTAATTAAAATATAAAGTTTAATGATCCCATAATGCTAACAATGCTGTCATTAGGGAAATGGGAATACAGGTGACCTTCGGTACATATTTTTCAAATATTTAGTATTTTGGTTACACTCTTCAAAATCAAGTAAAATAAAAATAAATTGGTTGTCATTTGGGGCTTATATTATTTCTTTCACTGCTGTGCAGTGGGTGGTATAGACCATTTCTAACAATTTATATTTATTGAAGGTATTAGGTCATGTCCAAACTACTGATTTAAAGGGGAATATTAACTTCTTTCTACACTGTAGAAGTTGACATTTTGAAGTATACTGAATGAATTTCCAATAACTAAAAATCATAATATATTCAAAGAGGTTTCTAAGTGAAACAGGCCCAGTATCACTGAGTTTAATACACTTTACTAATATAAAGCTGTAGAAAACACAGTTAATTTTGGTGGCTGACTACTACTGTGTCATATTAAAATGTTACAAAATTGAAACTATACTTTGTGTATTTAAAAGAAGTCTATTTATGCTTGTGTGTGTGTGTATGTATATGTGTGTGTTTGTATTATGTAAGTAACGTATGTGCTCATATACAGAAATAGAGGGAAAATATAAGGATATTTTGTCCATTTTGAACACCTGAAATACTAATAATAAAAACTTGGGTCATGATTACTGAAATCTGTTACTTAGGAAAATACTTCTTAAGAATAAATGTTTAATCATCTCTAAAATAATATGTATCTTATGTCTAGATAGTCTAGTGTTCTTTTTTGAAAAATCAGAATTTATACTACACATTACCATTTTTGCTGTGACTTTGGGCGCGTCATTTCATTTCTCTGTGAACCATCACTGAATGAGTGTAATTCAACTAGAGCAATATATCCCAACTCAAATCATTCCTCAGAATAGTCAACTTTGTAAAATCTTTGTGGTCATTCCCAAGACTAAAACAGCAAGATGGGATGTGGAGGAAAAACTGAGCTATTTATATTCATTATCAATGAGGAGAGAGAGAACTTCTTGAGTTACTAAAAGGCAGCATGCTCAGGTGAAAAGCCATACAATGTCTTTATGCTTGAAGGCAAAATATAAAACGCACATGCACACACGTGAGCACACACACACACTTATATGTCTTCTAAATTCTTCCAAGTAACTAGTTATTTTGAAAGCATTTAAAATATGACTTTAAAAAATCTACCGTCTAAATTTGATCAAACTAAATTTCATTCATGAATACAATTTTTATTAGTCTGAAAATAGTACTGGTGAAGAGTGACAGCTGCCAAGAAGGCCCAACATGGCTAATTTAGGACAGGTTTTAAACTGACAATAAACGGTTCAATTCCTTTTTCTAGAATTAGCTCATATTAGCATCTCATGAACAAGTTTTTAATAATTGGTTGCTCTCTAAATCCCCAAGTTGAGAAGTCTGACTCTGGTCTTAGGAATGGATAGCTTTGGATACACCTCAGTAATATTTAGATGATTCCAGAATTTTTCATCCTGTGACTTTTCTATATTCAGTAAAATCTAGTCATCCTAGTCCTCAAGAATTACATTTATAGATAGCTCCATGCTTTGGAAGTTACTTGGGAATATTAGCATCGGGTACTTGGTGACTCATCAGAATTTTCATGTCTCTAGAGTTTCAGGAATCACTAAATCAAAGTGAAACACTAGCAACCTGTATATCACCAGACACTGGAAGTTTTGAAAAATTACTGCCTTTTGATCAGTGAAAAGCATAAGAGAGATGCTGAATATGTTTTAAAAATTAAAACTGCTTTTTATATTACCCAAAGAACTACTATTCATTGAGTCAGTTTAATAATATCTCAATATTCTTAAAATGAAAGAGAAATTGTGAGAGTATTTTTCTCATGCACTCTGTAAGCCATTAAAATGTTAACTGTTAGTTAAGGAAGGTTGAGAAAAAGCACAGTATTTCCTATGATATCAGAATCACTGTTTTTTTAATAAACTGCTTTAATATGCTTGAAACTGCTCTGTAGCTGCAAAGGATGTGATTTATACTCCTGCTAACTGGTTTAAAAATAATGCTTCCACCATCAAGAGAAATTAGGGTCCTTTAAAAGTAAGACATTTGACTTTAAGTCAAATCTTACACATTATAATACTTGTAAAGTTTGGTAATGGAATGACAGCAAAGCGAATACACATTAATAAAAGGTTAAAGTAAGGGTGAGAATATAAAATTTTCAGAAAAAATCATGTCCAAAAATTATGAACAAGCTTGACTAAAAAAAAAAATTGAATAAAACTGATGCCTCGATATCAGATAAACAATAAACAAGTACATAACTAAATAAGATTATGATATTTAGCATTATTGTCTGTACATGGAAATGAGATACCTTTTAATATTATATAAATGGTATTCTTAAACATACATAAAAAAGTAACTTTGAAATATAATTGCATTTAAACAACCATGTACAATTAAACACACATATATCCCAAATAAATATTTCTGAAATACTGAAATATATGTTGTAAACAGATAGTAGATTAATATATATTATAGTTTTGAATAAACCCCATTCTTTACTAACTTGACCAGTCCCCATAAATTGCCTCAAATATAAACATTTGGAGGAAACATTAAAGAATTTTAATGGCATCAAAATAACTTTATGTTTCTTTTCTCATTGTCTCAATGTATCATGATGGTTTTCTGAATTTTTGGACATCCATACAGTTTCTCTCTCCTTTATTTCAGTCTTTCACATATTCACTGAATTCTCAGACTTCAGAGTTAGGGGTAAAGATGTAATAACTAAACCTAGCAAGAAGGGTCATCTCTTTTGATTTTTCTTTTATTTAAAAAAAAATGTAGTCTTCTAGTAGAAAAAGGTACAGTAAACATGTTTGTCACTTTGATTTTTAAAAGAGAAGTTTAAAATAAAGAGAGTGTAACTATAATATCAAAACAAAACTTCCTAAACAAATTCATAATTATCATTTTTATCTACTATTTCAGTTTTTAGGATCCTCAAATCTCATTGAATTATAAAAACTAAAAATTGTATTAGGTTTTACAATATATTTGAATAAGCTAAAATGAGTATAGATGGATTTGTTTAAGAAAACTCACTATTTTTTAGGATCTCAGTAAGCAAATGTATTCCAGAACAGAAATATATTATGTTATGAACTGATTCCATTTTGAGGTTATTTTTAATGTTAGAGCAAAACCATATAGACACTAATTTTGGAATACCAAATGATACAAAGAGGGAAAATGCTTGAAATCGTTTTATTTTGGAAAGTCAATACTACTTAATTCATCTTCACTGTATGTTTTCATTTTAAAATATAATGATTGCTGTTTTTCTGCCTTCTTTTAAAATTAAATATCATCAGATAAATCATTGAAATTATGCTGATTTTATTAAAACAAACAAACAAGAAACAATCTTTGGGTATAAATTCTGTGCTTGCTTTTTCAATTTCTCCTTCCTCCTTCAAGTCACATTTACTGAAATTTTTTTTTTCAGTAAATTTTTTTTTTCATTTTCTGCTGCAGATCTAATTATTTCCTGTGCTAGGAATTATTAAAAGTTGATTTCTTTCCTTTAACTGATTCCTATTAAATACATTTATGTGCAAATGAAGCCTTGAAAATATTGCTTGTTTGTTTCAGCATAAAGTTGATCATGATGCATTTCACTATTCGATATTTATTATTTTAAATTGAGACCAGCTATTGTTAAATATTCCTAATAAGACTAAAAAAAAGAAAAGAATAGAAATATAAGTTAATTATTTCTGAATCTTTTTTGGTATGGTCTCCATAGATGAAATATTGTTATTTTCTTCTGTGTTTATAGGTCTGAAAAAGTAATAGCAGAGAGGTCAGCCTTAAAGTACTTTAGGTTGATAGTCAAACCACAACATGGACCAAAATTGCATTGATCCAGTGGTTAGATCAAGGGGTGAAAAAGAGGTCTCAGAGATTTGCTTTACTTCTGTAATACTGGACAAGTAAATATATTTCTGACCTTTCTGTGATATAATTTTTCTATCTTTTGAACTGGGATAATAACTTTCCAACTAACTTGTTGAAATGATTAATGAGCTACTATTCAGAAACCACTCCGAACTCCTCTATAAAAATGCTTCAGTGTAAATATAAATTATTACTAGCCGTAAGTCCTACTGTCTACTGAAAAATGCAAAATACAATGTGGCTGTATTATTTTCATTGTTATTATTAGTTATAATGATGGTTATAATACTCCCTGATGTAGAAACAAGTGTTGTGGTTACATTTTTAGTAAAGTGAATAATAAACCTGAACTTTCAGTCCCTTGTCTGAGCTGTAATTTAGTTTGGGTACCAGATGCACTGATATTTAAACAATACCTCAGGGTTTGTAAAATACTACCTTGGCTAAATACTTTTTCATATTTCAAAGAAAGGACCATTTACAATTCTTTTATTGGTATTAACTCTAAAGAAGAAATGGGTTATAGAAACAACTTAGAAGTTTCCAATCTGATCATGTATTGCCCTTCAGCTCATTTTCTTAACAAATGGGGGCAGTTTTAATTTCCCCAAAGTGTTTATGCATGACAAGTGGGAATTTTCAAGTAATATGTAGGGTATTCCTTTTGAATAAGTTAATATGTGATTTTAAGAACCAGATATTTCTCTAGTGTATATGTATATACATACACACATATGTTTAATGCTTTGATGTGAATAGTATTTTGGTTGAATATAATATGAGCTCTTATTTTTGCATAAATATATGGTTATGTAATTCCTATTATTTATGATATACTTAAAAATGAAATACATTTAAATTTTCACATGGACTATTATTATGTGCTGTAAAATAGACAGCACCACAGGTACAAATCCTTTACAAAAACAAGCAGGCTGCAGACAAAGAAAAATGCTAGCATTGCTAGAGAAGACAGTTAGTTGTTTTTTTTGTGATTGGAAAGGCAGAATTATTCCAAATTGGAAATTCTGCCAGTTGATGAATGTCTGTTCCAATTATGTATTCTAGAATGAGGGAAATAACCACATAATGGGGTCACAGACGCACTGGACCCACTGTGAAATGGATCTGAACCAAAACTCCATTGATTTCATGAGCCTCTACTCTGACCAGGGGACCACAATGATGTTTTGGATCTCCAGGATTAGTGTCCCTTCAGAGTTGATGTCCCCAGTAATCCACAAAAGTCTGATTACTTCACTTTCCCCAATGCACAGTCACCTTGGTAAATAGCTGTATGTAAATGTATTGTGATTCAAGTTAGACTTCTGTCCACTTGACCTAGCAGTCTTCCACTTATACAGACTAAGAATTTAGTAGACTGCTCCTGTACTTTTTTCTAAGGACACCATAGTTAAATACACAACATCATAGGTCTCTTTTGAATCAAACTACATTGATTACTGCTTTAACTCTACTGTCCCTTATGGTAACCATGCCCATCTTGTCTTGGCACTAGACCTGAGCCACCCAAGAATCTCATTTTTCACATTGCATTTAGGGATGCCAGTTCAGTGGTAGCTGTTCCCACTATAATTTCTGTCTTGCAGTGAAGAGTGACAAGAGAGACATTAACCCTGAACTTCCTTTTTTCAGTCTCTTTCCCCTCTCTAGTTGCCAGGCTGTCAGTCAATTTTATCATCTTGGAATATGATCCACAGTATTCTACCAGATTTTCTTTAGTTTTTGAGAATTACTGCTTAGACTCCAATCTAGAAACTTAAAAGAAAAGAGAATATAAAATGTAAATATAAAATTCTGACTTTTTGCAATTCATAATTCTTTGAGCTCTCTATCCATTGATGGTCTATCTATCTTTTCTCAAATGCTTAGAGGATAAGAGATGATTTTAAACGAATATTCCAATGATTTCCCCTTTAATTTTGGCATAACACCTTCCTTGAGAATGTGCATACAGTTTTCCTCCAAAACATGAAGATTGGCAAGGATCATTGGCCTAGAAAGAAGATAGTATCCATTATCTTTCTCATTGTGTTTCTTAGTGAGAATTTATTGGAACATGGTCATCAATTGCATAAGCAAAAATACTATTTTATTAATGTTGTCAAATTATTACTATTCTATTGATAGTGAACAAGGAGATAATCTTATTCTAAAATATGAACAAGTATAATTTTGTGGATTATCCTGACATGTTCTTATTTTTTTTTTATTTTCTAATTTTAAATGAATGCTTTGTTTAGGAAATGTTTAAAATATGAGATTATTTATAAAAATAAGCAAGAAATTATCAAAAACACCCATTATGCAGAGATAATACTTTAAATATTCTGCTACATTTACATCTAATAATATGCACAGATATGTGTATGTGGGTATTTATACAGTTAATTTAGCATTGAAAACTGTAGCATAGATTACAAAAAGTATACAGTTACTTTAAAGTTAACATTTTGTGATGAATAGAATCACTTTTAAAAATACTATTTTTCGGGCTTCCCTGGTGGCGCAGTGGTTGAGAGTCTGCTTGTCCATGTTGGGAACATGGGTTCGTGACCCCGTCCGGGAAGATCCCAAATGCTACGGAGCGGCTGGGCCCGTGAACCATGACTGCTGAGCCTGCGCGTCCAGAGCCTGTGCCCCGCAATGGGAGAGGTCACAACAATGAGAGGCCCGCATACCGAAAAAAAAAAAACAAACTATTTTTGAAATTACATCCCTAAAGTGTCATATTTTACTTACACTTCCCTTTTTGTTGAATCTTTATGATGCTTTTTTCACTGTTATAAATATTTCTTCAATGGCTTTCTCATCTAGATAGATTCCTAGAAGATAAAATTCATAGCCAAAATAATGAAAACGTTAAATTTAACTCATGTCACCAAATTACTCTCTCAATAATATATACCTATTTGTATTACCACATGAACTGTACAAGAGTTATTTTCCCACATATACACCAACATTGTTTATCTTTTTTTTTAAGAAGTTGGCAATTTTTTTAGTGTTTAGTATTTATGTCTTTGGCTTTAGGCTGTAGAATTTTTTTCTGTGTATTTTGTGTTATTGGATTTCTTATTTTGAAATATGGTATATAAATAGTCCGTGGTGTCAACAATAATACTAGTTTTAATTATGTATTTTTACATTGCTTTTATTTTTAGAAAGACCTTTCCATCCTGCAAGGAAACATTTACTATGTTTTGATCACTCCCTCAATGATTTTATTTTGATATTTATTTCTTTAATCTACTTACAATATCCTTTAGTATATCACGTGAAACATGGAGCTAATTTGTTTTTTATCACTAAAGAATTATGAAAAATGTGTTTTACCATTTTACTGTAGAATTTTCATATATCTGCATCAGTTTTGTGTTTTCTATCTTCTTCTCATGGGTTCATTCTCTATTCTTATATCAGAATCATATGTTTACATTATTATAGTTTTTAAGTATTTTTAAATATTTTTACAAATGTGTCTTTACTCCTGCTGCTAAATTCCACATATATATTTTTAATTGTCTTGTTTATTCATCACTGTTTTTATTTGAAATAAAAGTTTGCATCTTTCTCTCTCTGTCTCTTTTTTTCTGGTGCACACACATACAACATACACACACACACAGTATTTTGACTGGGATTGTGTGGATCGATTAATTCATTTAGAAATAATTTAAATATCTACAGTTATCAAAAAGATGTTATAAATGTTACGGCATAAAAATGGCATAGAGCTCCATTTATATTATCTATTTCTTACATACTCAATAAACATGAGCTGATTTGCTTTTTATTATGATTCAAATATGTATATAAAAACATATATATATATACATGTATGATTATTATCAGTATTTTGACCAAGTCCTTGATTTCAGTACATTGTTATTTTTTTGAAATTTCTGGTTCAAAAATAATTTTGTAAAGAAAAAAATGTGTTAGCTTTCTAATAGCTACATTTCTTATTTACTGATTTTTCTATATTGTATTGTATAAATCTTCTAGAATAATATTACACAATTATGGTGATCTGGAGCAAAATTTGTTTTTCTAATTTTAACACAGACTGTCTCCTGTGTTTTTGCACATTTTATCATTCTATTTATTCATTCACTTATTTATTCAACAAAAATGTATAACTACATTAGTATCTGTTAACACTGGGCTCGGTGCTGTGTTTACAGTAGTGGATAAAATACTTTGTTTTAGGTAAAAATTTATCACATTTTTCATACCTATAGTCTCATTTATAAAATACACATTTATCAGGATGGACATTAAGTATTACTTAGTGACTTTTTGGCACTTCGTTTTTCTCTTTTTATGAGTTCTGTATTTTTTCCCAATCTTTTAATTATTCATTTTATGAATTACATACTTTTATTTCCTAATGTTAAAAGTTATTTGCAATTCTGTAACACATTATGGTTGTTTCTTTCATAATATAGTTCCTAGATCAGCTCTCATTGTGTCTATTTTTGTTTGCAATTTTTAAAGCTCTCTTAACTAATAAGGGAACTCAAAATTATGCTCTCTTTATCAGTTGTCACATTTATTATTTTTTTCTAGCTCTGAAATGATTAAAATAATGTGGACATGATCTTTTCCTTGAAATTTATAAAATATTCCCCAAAAACTGCCTTCATGGTTCTCTTTTTGGATATAATATTGAGAAAATTGTTCAAATTTTTGTTTGACATTTGTATATTTTACTTTCTGTATATTATGTTCATTTGCTTTGCCAATTCGTAATTCTTATTGACTTCTGTAGGTTTTTTTTCTTTTTACTCCTATAGGTTTTAAATTAATTTATTAATCTTTTAGTTTTTATAAATGTCACAGATGTTTTTCTCGGCACTTGTTATTCACCTTTTAATGATTTCAGGTGGGATTTTGATTAATTAGAAAATTAATTTCACGTAATTAAATTATTGTTTGTTTTATTTTATGGTTTCTGCCTTTTTTTGTATAGTACAAAAGTTATCTCATAACTTGTCATCAATCTCTCAATTCTTCAACCCACAACAATCTGTCATCAGATCTTATCAAGCCATCGAAAGAGCTCTTGCTAAATTTGCCACTGACTTCATTATCACTAAATTCTATGTCCTTATTAAAAGTCTTTGCTTCACTATGATATCACAGCAACATTCAACACTGGGTCTTTTCTTCCTTCTTTAAATGTTTTCCTTTCCAGAATTCTGTAATCAGACCATTTCCTCTTCATTCCAACATTTCCTTTTCCATTTCCTTTGTAAGCTCAACCTGAGTGTTATGTTTCGCTAAGGCTCTTTCCTTGCATCTCCTCTTATACCACTATATTCTCTCTCTCTCGGTCTCAATAATCACATTTACATATACAGCATGCATTACCATTTATTTACTAACAATAAATAAGTTATTTCTCTATTTCTTGACCTCTTCCCTGAGTTCCCCACATATGTACCAATTTCCTATTTGACATCTAAATTCAATTATAGAAGAGTACATTAATCCCATTTCCAAACAATATCATGGTCTTTCTTTCTGAGCCTGTATTCCTTTTGCTGGTTCTTGTCTTGTGAATGAAACTATCCACTTCTGTAAGTCAGAATCATAGGAACCATCCTTGACTCTGTCCTCACTTTCACATTCCATAAACAAATCACCATGAAGTCCTGCTGGTTTTACCTCTTGAGTATCTCTCAAATCCATCCATTCCTCTCTATCTTTACTATTGCCACCTTTTTGTCCTATTTAGTCTCCCTAGCTCAGCTCTTGTTCCATTGGATTTATTCTCTACACTGAATACAAGGAGCATTGTTCAAAATAAAAGCTGATCATGTCACCATCCTACTTTATTTCCAGCAATTTGGTGGAGTCCTGTTGTTCTTTGGATGAAAATTAAAACCCTTAACATGACCTTAAAAACCCTGAATGACCTGGCCCTTCCTTCACAGATCCTTCTCACATCACACTTCTGTTTGCTCTCAAATCTCCATCCAAAGAAGCCTACTTTTACTTATCCTTTGACAACATCATTCTATAAGCCCAGCCCTAGATGCTACTCACTCTCTACTTAGTTAATTCCTATCCATCACCTTCTGAGGAAGCCATTGCTGAAATCCTTATTGTCAAACCACAAGATTTAATTCTTCCTCACTATCACTTCTTTTTAATAATGATTTGATTAACATCTTCCAATTCTATTTGAATCTACTGTATCCAAGGAAAGGTAATATATGACTGTTTTTGTTTGACTTTTATCTCCAATGCTTTACTCCATACATTGTATAGAAGAGGAATGTCATAAATGTTTACTGAAAGAATAAATAAGTGCATTCCCAAATTTTACTTCTCTTTATTTTCTACCTTTTAAAAATAGACTCCCTTCTTTGAAAAGTCACTTTATAAATTCTTCTCTTGAAAAATTAGTAAGTTTTTATTCATTATTTAAAGTTCAAAACTGTAGATTAGGGTATAGATTTGGTGTAGCCCACTTTTAATAATAATTTTTCACATCTTATTATGTCTATGTTCAAGATGACAAAATACATAAGGACAAAAGCAAGAAAATATATATAACTTTATTTATATATATAACTTTATTTACCATTTTCCTAGCATTTTTGTATATTTTTGTTACATAAATAAAATTAATAGAAGCAAACTGTTGATAATCTGCCATTTTTATTTACTCTATTGTGAGCATATTAAGCATCCACCTACAGCATAATTTAGTTAGTGCATAATACTGTATATTATTTTACTGCACATGGGTTACAGTTTTATTTTGGTGGTTGTTTCAAAATTTTTGGAATAAACAAACTTAAGATGACGACCCTTGCACTTATGTCTTTCTAAATATACTTAATGATTACAGTTTTATATTAAAATTTCAAACCATCTTATCCAACAGTTAAAAAAAATTGGTAGTGATCTGTTACAATTTAGATCAAAAGGTGTTTTTTTTTGGCTTTTATTTTTGTTTTTGTTTTTTTTGTGGTACGTGGGCCTCTCATTGTTGTGGCCTCTCCCGTTGCGGAGCACAGGCTCCGGATGCGCAGGCTCAGCGGCCATGGCTCACGGGCCTAGCCGCTCTGCAGCATGTGAGATCTTCCCAGACCGGGGCTCAAACCTGTGTCCCATGCATGGACAGGTGTACTCTCAACCACTGCACCACCAGGGAACCCAATTTTCCTTGTTTGTTTGTTTGTTTGTTTGTTTGTTGTTTTTTAAGATTCACCACTTTGATTACAAATGATACCCATAATATCTTACATTTGTTTGACATTTGTATATTTTACTTTCTGTATATTATGTTCATTTGCTTTGCCAATTCGTAATTCTTATTGACTTCTGTAGGTTTTTTTCTTTTTACTCCTATAGGTTTTAAATTAATTTATTAATCTTTTAGTTTTTATAAATGTCACAGATGTTTTTCTCGGCACTTGTTATTCACCTTTTAATGATTTCAGGTGGGATTTTGATTAATTAGAAAATTAATTTCACGTAATTAAATTATTGTTTGTTTTATTTTATGGTTTCTGCCTTTTTTTGTATAGTACAAAAGTTATCTCCAGAAATATTAAATAAATATTCATTCTGTTATCCTCTAATAGCTTCATGGTTTTATTTTTTGCATGCAAATCATTAATTCAACATTTTGTTGTCAAAATTTTACCTAGTTCCACAAACTCAATTGTTATTTACTCAATTATGAAATGTTCTATTTGTTAACCTGCAAAGCATTAAACACTTATAGATACATATATTAAAACTGTATGCATATATATTTATGTGCTATATGCATGGATTATGTTTTCACATATATGTTTCCATATATATACAAATATATATGAATACACATGCTCTTCTATTAAACTTTTAATTTTCCTAATAATTTTATCCTAGTCTTTATTTAACATAATCAGTTGAATTACATTTCATTGTTCATATTTTAAAAATATTCTGGCTATAATTTTGAATTTCTATACTTAATTATAAAAGTCACTGTATATAATATATGTATACCTATACATATATAGTATTATATATGTATACATTTATTATATATAATATACATTATATTATATATATATTTTTTTCAGCTACCTTACTTTCTATTGCCTTTTAACCTCTCCGAAATCATATTCTAGAAATAAATCACTGTTGACTCTTTACTCTGTATTCTTTTGGATATTTTCTGTGCATATATAAATGAATATGTTTTTCTTCTCATATAATATTATACTACCTGTAATGATCTAAATTCTGCTTGTATGCCTTTGGCTTTGTTTCATGTAATATATCTTGGACATTTATCCATGATGACAAATAAAGATCTACCTCTTTGTTTTTAGTTAACTAAAATGATTCTCTAGTGGCAGTCAAGTGAGATGTTTTAGAACATGGAAATGAACTTTAGAATTATTATGTCAGTACCATAATAAAATTTATTTGATACTTTTATTGGAATTGTGTTATTTTTACAGAATAATTCAGAGTGCATTAATACCTTTTAAATTCTAAATCTTCATCTTGAGATATGATAAAACTCTACTTTTATTAACTTATATCTGAGTTAAGTAAACAGTGAAATACTAAAATATTTTGCGTATGGGAGAAAATTTATTTTATATATGTTACAATTACAGTTAGCCTTTGAAGGCCAGTTTGAACTGCTTGGGTCCACTTCTCCGTGGATATTTTTCAATAGTAAATAATACAGTACTACATGGTCCATGGTTGATTGCATCTGATGATGCTGAGGAACTGCAAATACAGAGAGCCAATTATAAATTATAGGCAGATTAACCCCTGCATTGTTCAAAGTCAATTGTATTTTATTTTTGTTCCTAATATGTACATGATGAATTTTCCTTTTTTGATATTTTCTACCTGTTTTTTGCTATCATCCACCTAATCCATGTTTTTGTGTGTATGTAGGAGTGGGGGTTGTATTTTTTAATGTTTCTATTACAACCAAAAACAATACTATTCCAAATGCTAATTCCAATTGTGTTTCAGTATATTTTATTTTGTTTAATAAATAGGACATTCTTCATTTATCCATTATCTCTTAACTCCCCCAACTGTTAAAATTTGCATCATTTATTTTCATCAAACCTGAAATTATGTTGACCAGTTAGGAAGCTCAACAGTTTCCCTCCCTCTCATTTTCACAATAGTTTGAGGAGGAATATCATTACTGTGGATGATTTGGACCAAACCCTAGAATGTTCAAAGTGATAGAGCAGTGTTATAGTGGTTAATAAAACTGTTCTGCAGGAAAGGGCTGCAATAAGGTGGTCTGGCAGCACTTCTCAAATGACAGTGTTTCTACTCTGAGGGAGTAGCCTTAGACAAGTTGCTCTGAGTAATATCACTTTCTTCTTTAGCATCTTCTATTAGACTTCTTCTTGCACTTGTAATCTTTTGGGTGGAGCTACCAAGAGAGCCAAAACAAGCATATATGTTTGTGCCAAAATATTAGGAATCTTCTTTCTAAATTTGCCCATGGGTTGCATTTAATGAAACCTAGGCAAACTCAGATGTCTTCAAGGGAAAGAGAGATTATATGAAGCAATATGTATGAATAAATAAGGATTAGGAATTAGTGGGACTATGGAAACCTACAGTGACATGGGCAGACTATGTAGCCTATGTCAACTGTTTTCTTAACTATAAAATAATGAGACACAATTAACATCGGGCAGGCTCAGGTAAGTGTGTAGAGAACTAGAACTAGGAAAACTTTCTTCAGGGACTTGTAAATGCTGAAGTATGGATATTTTCACACACGCACCCCCCAAAAAATACAAAACTTCCTAAAGTAGGAAATGATCTACTAGAGTGTTATTCAACCTCAGCACTATTGATATTTGTGGTCAGATATTTGGTGTTGGCAGGGGGTAGATATGACCTGAGCATCATAGGAAACATGTCTGGCCTGATCCATAAGAAAACAGCAGCAACACCCACCCTCCAGTTGTGACAGCTAACTGTATCTCCAGATATTGTTAAATGACCCCCTGGGAAAAGAGAAGTAACATCAACTATGGTTGAGAACCACTGATGTAGCACATAGGATTTGGTCTTGGAGAGATAAGAATACATTTCTGTAGCCAAGAAAAGTTCACTAGTGATCCTAAACTTCAAAATCTTGATGTCATCTGCATGGAGCAAGGGGTAATCTAAGCAGAGATGGGTAGGAAACTCTAAAGTAAACTCAGGCTCACATCAAAATTGAGAGAATCTCTATGTCAAGCTTTTAACAGTGATATCAGGATTTTGTTGATGACAGGAATGATATGCTTTGTTTTATTGTGACTCTTATCCAAGGGTAAAGGACTAATTGGTGTCTACAGATAAAATGGTAACAGTCCTGTTCCAGGAAAGAATGAGAAGAAATGAATGGTTTTGCTGCCACTATAGTAGTAACGTAGACCTAGAGAATTTTGCATGAGGAGAGGCAATGTTGGGAGAAGTAACTACATGATAGCTCTTGTCAGAACTTGTCAGCCTTGTCAGCCACAAGGCTCCAGAGTAATTGGGTTTGGGAAACACAAATAGCACCAATCAGGTCTAACAATATTTAATGTATAAATATTAGTTAGGCATCAGTGAATTTAAGACTATGACTTTGTTTGACCATCATATACACGGAAAGGGGAAACACCATAATAAAAGATTTTCTACTCTCAGTTCAAAGTTGGAAGACCTGAAAAGCAAGAATCAAGGGGGAAACTGAAAAGCAAACAAAAGGTTTTGAACACACCAAATGAAAACGTGTAGGAGAAGCTAACCTTGGTAAAAACTTGGGGACTGGCAGAGGCATTTCTGTAATTTTCTACAGTCTCTAAGAAGATAGTTTGTCACAAGACTTGCTCTATTAGAGGAAGCAATTTTCATGGAAGGTAGAATTTCCCCCTATTAAATGAGAAAGATATGGGTAAACTCTTGATGAAAGATTTCTTCCAGTTGAGTTTGAGGCTCACAAGTAATGA
This sequence comes from Kogia breviceps, assembly GCF_026419965.1. Lineage (NCBI taxonomy): Eukaryota > Metazoa > Chordata > Mammalia > Artiodactyla > Physeteridae > Kogia > Kogia breviceps. The sequence continues at coordinate 21,004,972 of NC_081320.1, forward strand.
AATCTGAACAAATGCCACAGACTGACTGGTATCATGGAGAGGCTGAAATTAAAAAGAAAATGATATTTTTTTCTTCTTCCTTTAGGAATATTTTGTAGTGAAAATGACCTAGTCTCTAACACTAGCTTTGCCATGTTTAGCTCTGGAATCATGGGCAGACTTTGAAGCTATGTCAACCTGTTTTCTTATCTGTAAGATAATGATACCATTTGTACCTGATAAGTTTATATGAAGATGTCCTATAGTAAAGGACATAATACAGTCTCTGGCACACAGTGAGTGTTCTTAACAAATGGTAGCTATTGTTGTGATAGTGTTATTATGCATGTAATATCCTCCCTCTTTATTCATGTCAATAATTTTTGGTTAAGCCTATTACTGTTACCATCTATTTAAGCATATTACAGAATATGTGGTGCCATTTTGGAATAAGACATTATATAAGATAAAAAAGATTATATATTTTATTTCTCTATATTCATATATAAAAATTTTATAAAACCATATTCAGACACATATATGTATGCATATATATACATGTATATATATATATATATATATATATATATATATATAGAGAGAGAGAGAGAGAGAGAGAGAGAGAGAGAGAGAGAGAGAGAGAGAAAACGTGTGTTTGTGGGTTTGTGTGTGCATGAAAGTGGATACAGATCTGGACTTGAAATATTTTGTTTTCTTGACTTCTTGAAGCTATAGAAAAGTGCGACATAGGGGATATCTGGTAGAAGATCCTGACTATAAGCTCTGGAAAAAATTTCAAAATTACAGCAAGTACTGATGGGAAATTGCAGTGATAAATGCCTATATTCTGAAAGAAGAAATGTCTCATAATAATGACCTCAGTTTATACCTTAATAAACTAGAAAGAAAGCAGATTAAATCCAAAGTAAACAGAAATACATAATTAATAAAGGTAGAAGTTGAAATTAATCAAATAAAAATGTATAAAAATAATAAAGGAAATTATTCTTTGAGCAAAGCAATACAGTTCATTAAACACTGATCATATTGATCTGCTAAAAAAAAAAACCCCAAAAACGAGAGAGAGCAAAACACGAATATCAGTATCATGAATGAGAGAGGTGGAATCACACCAGTTTATAAAGATATTAAAAGCAAAGTAAGGGAATATTATAAACTTCTTTTTGAAAATTAATTTGATAACTTAGATATAATTAACAAATTCCTTGAAAGAAACAAGCTACAAAAGTTTACTCAAGAAGGTAACCTAAATATCTTTATGTCTATTAAAGAAATAAGTATCACAAATGAAACTCCTGGTGTAGATGGCATCACTGATAAATTCTACCACACATTGAAAGAAGAAATAATACAAACTGAAGAGGATTGAAGAGAAAATTAAAGAGGAGGAAATACATTCCAACTCATTCAATAAGGTCATCACTGCACTGATACCAGAAGCAGGCAAATCACAAGAAACAAAAACTACAGGTAAATACACCTAATAAATATATGTACAAAAGTTCTATACATACTGCAAAATTTGTAATCATGACCAAGGGGGGCTTATCTGAGGAACCCAGGAACACTGTTTGGTATAGTACCTAATATCAATCAGTATACTTTATTAGATGATATAATTAACAAATAATTGTCTTAGTACATATGGATAAAGCATTTGACAATATCTAACATACGTTTCTAGTAAAAACTCAGAAAACTAGGAGAAACTCAGAAACTTCCTCAACAGATAAGGGTCATTTATAAAATATTGATTGCCAACATCATACATAATAGTGATGAATGCTTTCACCATAATATCAGGAATAAGACAAAAGTGTCTGCTCTCAGCTTCTATGTAACATAATGTGAAAATTTTAGCCAGTGCAACAGGCAAGAATTAGAAATTAAAGGCATCCAGATGGGAGAGAAGGATATAAAACTATATCCAGGTAACAGACCATCTAAGTTGAAAATCTAATGGAATCTATGAAACAACAACACAAATCTCCCTGAATAAGTAAATTTAGCAAGGTTACAATGTGTGATATTATTATATAAGAAATCGATTGTATTTCTATATTAATACTAAACAAGCATTTAAATATAAACAATGCTATTTATGATGATATCAAAATATGAATCACTTAGAAATAAATCTGACAAAAAATGTCCAAGACCTGATCTGTACTCTAAAAACTACAAAATATTACTGAGAGAAATTAAAGAATACATAATCAGTGACACAGACCTTCCTTATGAATTAGAAGACTGAGTATTATTACAATGTCAATTCTCCCCAGATTGATCTATAGAGTCAATAAAATTCCAAACAACATCCCAGCAGGCTTATTTTTGTGGAAAATGCCACATTGACATTGAAATACTAAATTTCATACTGAAATGCAAAAGACCTAGAATACTCGAATGAAATTTGTGAAGGAAGAGCAAGTTGGAGGACAAATTACCTTATTTCAAGACATATGAAGCATTAGTATTCAATACAGTATGGAATTGACATGAAGATAGACAAATAGGCAATGAGTCCATAAGTAAACCCATACATATATGGACAACTGATCTTTGATACAGATGTAAATGTACTACAAGGGAGAAAGCATAGTCTTTTCAACAAATGAGTTTTGATTTCCATATGAAGAAAATAAAATAACAAAACATGTTGTAACTCATATCAATTTAATAATATGGATCATAGACTGACATATGAAACCTAAAACTATAAAATTTCTAGAGTAAAATATAAGAGAAAATCTTTGCAGTTTCTTTTTTTTTAGATATGATAACTAAAGCATGATCCATAAAAGAACAAAGTGATAAATTAGACTTAATCAAAATTTAAAATTTTGCTTTTGGAAAGACACTGTTAAAGGAATAAAAATATAATCCACAGACTGAGAGAAATGGCTAAAATGCAACTGATGTGTGTTAATATCAAGTGTTGACAAAGATGCGGAAAAACTAGAACTGTCATACAATTCTGGTGAGAATGTAAAATGGTAAAATCATTTTGGAAAACCATTTGGCAGGTTCTTAAAAAGTTAAACATGGACCTAACCATGTGACCTAATGCTTCTACTGCAAGGTATTTAATCAGAAAATATGAACACACATGCTTATACAAAGACTGGTACATGAATGAACATAACAGCTATATTTGTAATATGTAAAAACTGGAAACCATCCAAATGCCCATCAACAGATTAACAGGTAAACGGATTGTGTTTTATCCATACAGTGGACACTACCCAGAAATAAAAATGAACACATCAAGGATACTACAACATAGTAGAATCTCATAATGTTAATGCTGAGTGCTAGAAGACAAGCAAAAAAGAGAATATTATGCATGATTCCATTTGTGTAGATCTCTAGAGATTACAAACGAATGTATAGTGATAAAGAAAAGATTAGTAGTTTCCTGGAGATGGAGGGGATTATTTGTAGGAAGGCTAAAAAGGTGCACAAAGAAATTTCTGGGAGTGGTGAATATGCTCACAGTCTTGATTGTGCTGATGGTCTCACTAATGTATACACATGCCAAATCTCATCAAATTGTGTATTTTATATATGTGCAGCACACTGTATGTTAATTATACTTTGTAAAGCTGTTAAAAAATGCAACAACTGTCTTGAAGGAAAATCTCTGGCCTGGACCATGCTAAATAAAAAGCAGTGGGGAAAGGCAGTGCACAGATTTGGGGATTGTTCTGTGACTAATTATTAGAGTAGAGGAGCAGTAATGGGAAAGGAAACCTCACTTTTAATTATCTGCTGATATCCTACCTGAGAGCTTCCCTGATAGTCCACAGGTCTTGGCCAAGAGAATAACTAGAATTATGTAAATGTTGTGAAACTGTGGATCTAGGGACCACTAGCACAAGTCATTTTCCATCACCTACCACTGTGTAGAAGAACACCTGACAGCCATGAGAAAGATCAAGAAAGATTTGATAATAGAGATCTAGGGAGGGATTGCCTGGTGGTAAAAAATCAAAACCAAACCAAACCAAACCAAACAAATGAGATGTGAAGCCACTTCTATCTCTAATTTTTTAAAGCTTAGTTTATTTTTCCTCTTCTAGATTCTCTCCACTCATAGACAAAAGCTTGACAGGTCTTTTGTAGTCCAAAATTATTGACAATTAGTTTTACGTAGACATTCTTTAACATCTTAAGGAAATACTGTATTTTCAGTTTTTAATGGGTTTATAAAAAAATTCATATTGAAATTTAACATAGAGGTAAGCCATATCTATGGAGATAATTTCTATTAACTTATTACTAAAGTTTACTTATTTTATGAGAATTCCTAATTTTCAACCATCATCACTTTACTACTTGAAACTCTATCACAGAATATCATGCTAATATATGGCTGAAATAAACTGGCTATAAAATATTAAGTATTAGGTATCTATATATGTAAAAAATTAATTAGTCCTTTTCTTTCAATTTGCCATTTTTATTACCAGAATTAAACTAGGTTTGTTAAATGAATTATGAAGCTTTCCATAATTTTTTCATCCTGCAATAAAGTACATAAAAATTGATATGTATTTCGTTTATGTTATCCTTAAAATTCTTGAGGTCCTGGGTCTTTTGGGAAACATATATTTCTTAATGCATTTTTATACAACTTTATATTCAATTACTTATTTAAATAGTCCTCATGAAATGGTTTTGAAAATGTATACTTTTTAGAAATTAATTTTCAAGAGATTCTTAAGTTTATTTGCAGAGTGGTAGAAATAGATATTTCAAATATTAAAGTAAATAGAAAAGTCTCTCAATTTACAGTTTTATGAATGATTCATTTTCTTAGTCTTAACCCCTTTCTTAAATACACATATTTAATGTATATATCACGTATATTGATTTTGCTTTCAAGAAATTTGCATATATTTATCATTCTTAAAAAGTTGCTTTAAGAAGTATTTATTAAATATGCCACATAGTCTTCTATTTTTTTATTACTGATACATTGATTATTTTTGTTTAATTGTTACCAAGTTATACCTTCCCTTAAATATATATTTTTTATCTTTTGTATTACTAAGTGTGGTTTAGTTTTTTTAATTTCCTCTTTTGTTTCATAATGAAAGAAGTTAACACATGACATTTGTTCAGAGTAGAGTTTTGGCTTGAGCCTTGATGGGTATGGTTCTGATTGTTGATAATTTTCAAACAGATTTTAATTGCTGTTTTATTTTCTATTCTAGGCCTAGTTTTATTAAAGAGAATAGTACACTTTGGTTTTTGTATTTTTGCTTTTAAGACTTTCAGAAATAATTTTATTTTCTAATTTTATTATATTACTTTTACTTTGTAAAACAAATTGAGATTTTTCTGTGTTGATCAGTGCACACAACTTTTTAAAGTATTATAGGCTCTGGGTATGAATATCACTTCTTTCTATGGTACAACTATAAATGTATAAACCATCTTAATGATATTACTTAAGTTGTATAATTTCTTGCTTATTTATTGATCTCTCAAAACTAAGGGCTATATATACATTTCATGAAGTTTTCCTCATTTTATTTCATAATGTATCCTTAAATCTTTATTTTATTTTTTAGTATGAATAGTTTTGTATTTATGCACTTTTATTCTGTATTATTTCCATGCACAGATTTTCAGGAATTTTTTTATCTCCCTTGGGAATAGTACAATTAGAAATATATATCAATGATTTTTGTCCAGAAAAATTATTTTCTCCTAAGTTCTATAAAATGTTGTTTTAATTTTGTGATCTTGAATTTAAAAAAAATCCTAATATACTTTTCTAACATATTAACATAATTTCTAATACTTCATATGTTATTTTAAATGTGAGTTTTCTTTGTTTCAATTTAAGGGATGACTCTTGTAAAATAGTTTTGTATATAATTTAACTAGATTTTTCCTTAGGTCCACTTAAAATTAATCTTATATGTAATTGATACATTCTTCTTATTTTATCATTGCATACTTTTTAATTTTAGACTTTCTCATCTTTATTACACTCAAAATGTACATACCTTGCTTTGTACTTCCAACAATTGTCTTCATTTTTTCAATTCCTGATTCCACTAATTATCTGAGAAATGAAGAAATATATACAATTTTATTCCCACTATCTGAGACAAGGAATTTAGCATTCTTTTACTCTTTCCCTCTTCTTCAACAATATATTCTTATTTTTATTTTAGATCTAATTTTGTTATTACATTATCATATAATTGACATATTACTTTAAATCTTTCATATTTTAAATTTTATTTAGTTTTTTTTATGGATTGAACAATGGCATTTCAGGTTTTTTCAACTTCTCTCTCTTATATTCCATTGTGTCATCACATCACAGCAATTAAACTTGTTCATTATGCTGGACAAAGTGGAACTTTGTCATACATTATTCTTTATTTTTTTTGTCAGTATTGGGTCTTAGTTGCAGTGCTTGGGATCGTCATTACAGCATGTGGGATCTTTTGTTGCAATGAGCGGGCTCTGTTGTGGCACGCGGGCTTCTCTCTAGTTGTGATGTGCAGGCTCTAGAGCAAGCAGGCTTAGTCTCCCTGAAACATGTGGGATCTTAGTTCCCCAACTAGGGATCGAACTTGCATCCCCTGCATTAGAAGGTGGATTCTTAACCACTGGACCACCAGGGAAGTCCCTGTTGTACATTATTCTTGTATTTATCTAGGATGTGCTAAGCTACCGTTTGAGATGTGATAAGCCATTTAAATCTGTATATGGGTATTTTTCATCTCAGGGACATTAGTAATTTCTATCCAATTATTTTTCTGCTTTACTTCCTTTATCTCTTTTTCACTTCTGTGTTTATCCATATTTGGCTAATCATTCACTTTCCTCCTTATCTATTTTGTAATCTCTCAATATTTCCAAACTTTTTTTATTTCCTTTTACATTCAAAGTATTATTTTCAAATATTTCTTCTGTTACTTTAATTTTCAACAAAACTTTTGATTTTATGCCTTTTAATGTAGATTTTTTCTCTGAAATTTGATCTTTTTAAGTTTCTTAAGTCTGTTTTTTATTTTCTTTCCCTCTCTCTCATTCTCCTCCTATATTCTCATTCTGTTGCTTTTTTATACCAAGTTTCTTTCCAGTTTTGATATTCTGTACTCTTTGACAAACGTCAGATATCACTATAACTTATATTAAAGGAATCTTTTTGTGAACAGTCTCTCTGATTCTTTTCAAAGTTTTTAATGAGATTGATTTTTCTTTCCTTTCCTTTGTTCTGTCATATATTATTACCAGTCCCATATTTTGTTCTTCATGAAAGAAAGAAAAATTAATTCAGATACAGTATTGTAAAGACAGGGAGGCAGGGCTGACTATGGAGTCCATTTTACTCTAATGGGGTACTAACATTCTCTATCTAGGCTACCTAGTTTTCATATGCAGGCACACTTTGTTTTATTGAACTTTACAGATATTGTATATGTGTTTTTTTTTAATTGAAGTATAGTTGATTTATAGTATCATATTAGTTTGGGGTGTAGAATATAGTACTTCAATATTTTTATAAATTATACTCCATTTAAAGGTATTATTAAATATTGGTATATTTCTTGTGTTGTACAGTATATCCTTGCAGCATATTTATTTTATACAGAGTAGTCTATACCTCTTAATCACCCACCCATATCTTGTCCCTTCCCAACATTCTCACCCCTAGTAACCATTAGTTTGTTCTCTATATCTGTGAGTCTATTGTTTTTGTTATATTCATTTGTTTGTCTTAATATTTACCTTCCACATATAAGTGATAACATACAGTATTTGTCTTTTCTGTTTGACTTATTTCACTAAGCATAATACCCTCCAGGTTCATCCATGTGGTTGCAAATGGCAACATTTCATTCTTTTATGGCTGAGTAATATTCCATTCTGAGTGTGTGTTTGTGTGTGTGTGTAGCTTCTTCTTTATCCATTAGTGTGTTGATGAACACTTAAGTTGCTTCCACATATTGACTATGGTAAATAATGTTGCTATGAAATCAGAATGAGTGTATCTTTTCAAATTAGTGTTTTCATTTTCTTTGGATATATACCCAGGAATAGAATTGCTGAATCACATTGTAGTTCTAGTGTTTGGTTTTTGAGGAACTTTCTTACTGTTTTCCATAGTGACTGCAACCAATGTGCATTCTTACCAAAAATGTTCCCTTTTCTCCATACTCACCAACATTTATTATTTGTGATCTTTTTGATGATTACAGTTCCAACATGTGTGAGGTAATATCTCATTATGCATTTGATTTGCAATTATCTAATGATTAACAATGTTGGGCATCTTTTCATGTGCCTGTTGTCCATCTGTATATCTTCTTTGCAAAAATGTCTATTCAGGTCTTCTGTGTATTTCTTTTAATCAAGTTGTTTGTTTTTTGATATTGAGTTGTATGTGCTGTTTATATACTTTGGATCTTAACCTGTTATATGTCATATTATTTGCAGATATTTTCTCCCATTCAGTGGGTTGTCTTTTTATTTTCCTAGTGGTTTTCTTTGCTGTATAAAAGTATATAAGTTTAATTAGGTCCCATTCTTTTATTCTTTTTTTTTTACATTAAATTATTTTATTTATAGCCCCACTGTTTTAGATATACATTTATGGACTATCCAAAAGCAGTATTTTTTTAAGCAATCCTAGAAATTTTAAATACTCTAAGTTGTCAAGTTCCTCACTGAGGACATCCTTAGGTCATCTTTGTGCTCCCAGATAGTAAGTAGTCAGCTATCAGCAGTCTATGCTTCAAGCATCCATCTTTCATCTGAACGAAAATTAAAACTGACAACGTGGTGGAGGCCAGGCCAGGCCACTTCCCTCCATGTGTTTAGGGACCAGGAGCCTCGGACCCAGCCCAGCCACGGTGCCCCAGCCGTCGGAGGCCAGGCATCCACAGGCCTGGGACAGTCCGAACCTCCACCGACTAACAGGCCAAAAGAGAGGTGAGGTTAGAGAGCCATTCTTTTATTCTTGTTTTTGTTTCCTTTGCCTTAAGAGACAGATAAAAAAAATATATATATATATTGCTGCAATTTATGTCAGAGACTGTTGCCTCTATGTTTTCTTCTAGGAGTCTTATGGCTTATGGTCTTACATATAGGTCTTTAACTCATTTTGAGTTTATTTTCCTATATTATATGAGAAGATGTTCTAATTTTATTATTTTGCATGTAATTGTCCAGCTTTCCCAGCACCACTTATTGAAGAAACTGTATTTTCTCTGTTGTATATTCTTACCTCCTTTATTGTACATTAATTGACCATAATTGTATGAGCTTATTTCTGGGCTCTTTATTCTGTTCCATTGATCTATGTGTCTGTTTTTGTGTCAGTACAATACAGTTTTGATGATTGTAGCTTCATAGTATAGTTTGAAGTCAGGAAGTGTGATACTTCCAGATTTTTTCTTTTTTCTCAAGATTGCTTTAGATATTTGAGGTCTTTTGTGTTTCAATGTATATTTGAGGATTATTTGTTCTAGTTCTGTGAAAAATGGGTATTTTGATAAGAATTGTATTAAATCTGTATATTGCTTTGTGTAGTGTAGATATTTTAACAATATTAATTCTTCCAATCAATGAACACTAGATATATTTTAATTACTTTGTATAATCTTCAATTTTCTTCATCACTCTTTTATAGTTTTCAGAGTATAGGTCATTCACCTCCTTGGCTGTTTATTCCTAGATTTTTATTTTTATTTTTTGGATGTGATCTTAAACATGATTTCTTTCTCTTTCTGATAGTTCATTATTAGCGCATATAAAAGTAACAGATTTCTGTATATTATCTTATATCTTGCTACTTTACTGAATTCATTTATTAGTTCTCATAGATTTTTGGTAGCAAATTTAGGGTTTCCTTAATATAGTATCATGTCATGTGCAAATAGTGACAATTTTAACTCTTCCCTTCCAATTTGGAGACCTTTTATTTTTTCAGGTCTGAGTCCTGTGGCTAGTACTTCCAATACTTGTTATAGAATTGGCAAGAGTAGGCATCCTTGTCTTGACCCAGATTTCAGAGGAAAAGCTTTCATTTTTTCACTGTTGAGTATGGTGTATAGTTTTGTCATAAATGGCCTTTATTATATTGAGATATGTTCCCTCTTTCAATGAGGATTTTTATCATCAATGGATGTTAAATTTTGTCAAATGCTTTTTCTGCATCTATTGAGATGATCATGTGATCTTTATCCTTCCTTTTGTTGAAGTGATGCATCACATTGATTGATGTGTGGATATTGAACCATTCTTGCATCCCTGGAATAAATCCTAGTTGATCATGGATTATTTCACTACTAGTAATCAATCTGTTCATATTTTCTAGTTCTTCCTGATTCAGTATTGGAAGTTTGGATGTTTCTAGAAATCTGTACATTTTCTGTAGTTTGTCTAATTTGTTAGCATATAACTGTTCATAGTATTCTCTTATGATTTTTTGTATCTCTGTGATATAAGATGTTATTTCTCCTCTTTTGTTTTTTTATTTTTGTTTATTTGTGTCTTCTCTCTCTTTTTTTCTTGATGACTGTGGCTAAAGTCTTATGAATTTTGCGTATCTTTTCAAAAAACCAGTTCTTGGTTTTATTTATCTCTTCTATAGTGTTTTTTAAATTTGTCTTTATTTTATTTATTTCCTCCCTGATACTTATTATTTCCTTTCTTCTGCTGACTTTGGGCTTTGTTCTTTATATTCAAAATTCTTAGATGGTAGTTTAGGTTGTTTACCTGAGATTTTTCTTGCTTCCTGGGGTAGGCCTGTATCTCTATAAACTTCTCTCTTTTAACTGCTTTTGCTGCATCCCACAGATTTTGGAAACTTGTGTTTTATTTTCATTTGTCTCAAGGTATTTTATGAGTTCCTCTTTGATTTCTTCATGACCCAGTGGGTTTTACTGGCATGTTGTTTGGTTTACAAGTATTTTAATTTATCCCATTTTCTTCCTATAATTGAATTTGAGTTTCACATGGTTATGATTGCAAAAGATGCTTGATATAATTTCTATCCTCATAAATTTTTGAAAACTGTTTTGTGGCCTAGCATGTGATCTATTATGGAGAATGTTTCATGTGCACTTGAAAAAAATGTGTATTTGGCTGGTTTTGGATGAAATGTCTTGCAGATATCCAACTTGCAAATCCAACTGATCTAATCTGTTTTTTAAGAATACAGTTTTCTTATTGATTTTCTGTCTGGATGATTTTTCCATTGATGTAAGTGGGTTGTTAAAGTCCCCCACTATTATTTTGTTATTGTCAATTTTTCCCTTTATGTATGTTCATATTTGCTTTATATATTTAGTTGCTCCTATATTAGGTACATGTATTTTAATAAGTGTTATATCTTCTACTTATATGGAACTGTGCCCATATAAAAAGGCATACTTAATAAATGCTGTGTGTTCTGACTGCTCCCGTGCTCTCTTCTCATGCTGTTACACAAAACAATGTTGAAATTAGGCTAGTTAATAATCTCTCAAGGGCTTATAAGTGTCCAAGTAAAAGAGTTGCATGTCTCTAACTTTAAATCAAAGGTAGAAATGATTAAGGTTAGGGAGGAAAGCATGTTGAAGGCCAGGTTGGGACAAAATATGGCCTCTTGCACAAAAGAGTTAGACAAGTTTTAAATACAAACAATAAGTTCTTGGCAGAATTTAAAAGTGCTACTCCAGTAAACACACAAATGATAAGAAAGTGAAACAGCCTAATTGCTTATATGGAGAAAGTAGTCTGGAGAGATCAAATCATCCACAACAGTCTTTAAGCTAAAGCCTATTCCAGAACAAGGCCCTAACTCTCCTCAATTCTGTGGAAGCTGAGTGAGCTAAGTAAGCTGCAAAAAAAAATGTCTGAAGCTAGCAAAGGTTAATTCATGAGGTTTAAGGAGCAAAGCCATCTCTATAACATGAAAGTGCAAGGGGAAGCAGCAAGTACAGATGCAAAAGTTACAGCAAGTTATCCAGAAGATCTAGCTAAAATAAATAATAAAAGTGGCTACTCTAAACAACACATTTTTCAATGTAGATGAGACAGACTTATATTGGAAGAAGACACCATCTAGGTCTTTCATAGCTAGAGAGTAGAAGTTATTGCCTGACTTCAAAGCTTCAAAGGACAGGTTGATTCTCTTGTTAGGGACTAATGCAGCTGGTGACTTTAAGTTAAACCCAATATTCACTTACCATTCCAAAAATTCTAGAGCCCTTAAGAAATATGCTAAATTGACTCAGCCTGTGCTCTATAAATGGAACAACAAACCCTGGATGACAGCACATCTATTTACAACATAGTTTATGGATATTTTAAGTGTGCTGTTGAGACCTACTGCTCAGAAAAAAAGATTTCTATAAAAATATGACTGCTTATTGACAACACACCTGGTCACCCAAGACCTCTGCTGAGGATGTACAAAGAGAATAATGTTTTTATGCCTGCTAACATAACATCCCTTCTGCAGACCATGGATCAACGAGTAATTTTGACTTTCAAGTCTTTTTATTAAACAATAATATATTTCTTAGCTGCCATAGATTGTGATTCCTCTAAAGAATCTGTGCAAATTCAATTTAAAAGCTTTCATAAAGATTTCACCTTTCTAGATGTCATGAAGTCCATTTTTGATTCATGGGTAGAGGTCAAGATATCAACATTAATAGGAGTTTGAAAGTAGCTGATTCCAACCCTCATGAATGACTTTGAGGTGTTCAAAACTTCAAAGAAAGTAACTGCAGATGTGGTGGAAATAGCAAGAGAACTAGAATTAGAAGTGAAACCTAAAAATGTGACTGTATTGACACAACCTTGTGATAAAACATGAATGGATGAGGAGTTGTTTCTTACGCATGAGCAAAGAAATTGGTTTCTTGAGATGGAATCTATTCCTGGAGAAAATGCTTTGAGGATTGGTTAAATGGCAAGAAAGGACTTAGAATATGACATAAACATAGTTGATTAAGCAGTAGTAGGGTTTGACAGGATTGACTTTGATTTTGAAAAAAATGTTCTACTCTGGATAAAAATGCTATCAAACAGCACTACATGCTCCAGAGAAATCATTAGTGGAAGGAATGATCAATCATGCAACAAACTTCATTGTCTTATTTTAAGAAATTGCCACAGCCACCCAGTCTTCAGCAATCAACACTCTGATCAGTCAGCAGCTGTCAACATCAGGGAAAGATTCTCCACCAGCCAAAGGATTAAGACTTGCTGAAGGTTCAGATGATGGTTAGCTTTTTTTAGCAAGAAACTATTTTTTAAAATTATGGCTGTGCATTTTTTTTTTCTTTAGACATAATACTATTGCACATTTAATAAGCTACAGTATAGTATGAACATATCCTTTATATGCACTGGGAAACCAAAGAAGTTGTCTGACTCACTTTATTGTCATATTCACTTTATTATAGTGGTCTGGAACTGAACCCCCAATATCATCGAAGTATGCTTGTACTTTGCAGCAAGATAGGATAGTAAAATAAAAAGTTATATCATGAACTGCCGTTCAAGTTCTTGTGATAACAAAAATATCCTCTTCTTGTAAAGACTCTTCTTCTGTGGACTGCACCTCCCAGAATATACTTCTGCTCCTCTTACTACTAGATATACCCTTATATGAGAGGAATATGAATCTCTGTAGAAATATTGTATTTTCCCATATTATTGTTATTTTTTTTTACATTTAGGTTTAATTTTATTCCAAATTTATGAAAAAATATACTTTAGTAAAAGTATGTAAGGTATTGTCAGTGTTCCCTGACATCTTTATAAGATTTTTTTTTTTTTTATTTTTCAGTTCTTTCTTATGCTTTATGTCTTGTAAAATAGACTTAGTCTTCAAACAATTGCTTAAAGGACAAACAGATATAACTGGTATATGTTATGGATCTTTCTGTTTATGGATGTGTCTCTCTGTTTTCTCCATAATTATAATGTAGCAAGGCTGAGCCTAAAGTTATTTTTGGACACATACTGCTACACTTCTGATATTTAGTGTTGAAGATAAGTAATATTTTTGAGAATTATAAATGAAAGTTGGGTGACTAGTTTTCTTTTGGCACAGTTCTTGCATCTTTGGAAACAATGGTGTACAATAAGGAAGGGATCAAACTTTTGCCTGACTGTTTTCAGGAACCATTATTTCATGATACTACATGTATTTATTCCATGTAGCAGTGTCTCAGTCCGGATCTATTTATCTAATTTTTTGAAAGGGTCATTCAATATCTGTGAAAAGATTAGCTTTCTGTCTTAGTTTTCAATCCTATTTTAATAGTCATTATTTTTTAATCTGTATATGATGGAAAGATAAGTTGGGAAGCAGAGTAGCACAGTGGAAGCATGCTGGGCCCATAGTGATGAGGTGGGAGAGCCTGCTATGTATGAGAGTTTGCTAGCTATATGCCATTTTATCTTTATGAAAAAAAAAAATGCATGTGATTTTTGTATCTACAAATATAATAGTCAACTATTATTAATTCTCTTAAATTGGGTAGGCTTGGTTTACCCAATTTTAAAATAAATTGATTAAATAGATCCACTATAAAAGATACAACCTCTTTTATAATATAATGTCTTTATATTTATATAGCAGTTGAATAATTTCAATCACATTTCACAAATTATGAATACATCTAAACTCAAGCTAGGCAGCATGTTCTCTAGCAAGGGGCTTGTTACCTCCATTATACAAACTTATATCTCCTATCACACTTTAAATCTTTTTTGAATATCATACAGATAATACTAAGGAAGATCAAGTATGGGAAGAATACACAAGAGTCATTAGAAGTTAGAAATCTAGTATAGGTTTTGCCACCTTGGTCCATTCAGCTACAACTCTTACATGCTGTAAGAGGTAATTATTATTATTTTTTAATACTAAATTATTTAGGCAAGCTCCAAGCGTACCTATAATTATTCCTCAAGCTCTGTGAACCATGATTTTGAAATAAAGAAAACTCTTAAAGATGCATGTTGATCTAAATGTTTAATGTTTCCTATAGCAGGATTGTTTAAAATAAAGTATTTTTGTGAACAAGTCATTCTTGGTTATAAGA
The DNA here is from genome assembly GCF_026419965.1 of Kogia breviceps. NCBI lineage: Eukaryota > Metazoa > Chordata > Mammalia > Artiodactyla > Physeteridae > Kogia > Kogia breviceps. The sequence goes on from NC_081320.1 coordinate 21,020,055, forward strand.
ATTGTTGCTTTGTGCAATCATAAATCAGAGTTTATATTACAAATGGTTGTTTAAATATTTTGAATATCAGTCCCTAGTTCTCCAAATCACAGTAAAAGCAAACTTCTAGGAGAGAATGATAAATTGTAGATAAATTGCAGTTCTGTGTAAATGAAAACATGAAGGGTCACCTGTGGATATAACTCACGTGTTATCTGCAAAGGGTAATAGTTGCACAGGTTTAGACAGATTATAGTCTTCTGAACTAGAGACAGTTTGAAGAAATCAGAAGTAAACATCATATATAGTACTGAAAAATCAAGAAATATAGAGACAATTTGGTTATCATTGTTTGTATTACTAATACATATTCCTGTTAGATGGACTAGTAGACTTTGGGTAATGTTTTATAACATTTTATGAAGTCACAAATAGATATGGATTATTAAAGCCCTTTGTGACTGTACCAAACAGATAAGTGTATTGTGTAAGACTCATTCTAGTACCTGGTTCAAACATGGCAAAGAAAATAATTGATAGATAAGAAGAGAGGTTGTAAACCAGTTTATTAATTCCTGAAATTGATTAGTTCATAGTATTGGAAATTAATTCATATTTGTTTGTATTTGTAGTAAAGAACAGCGTGTTGTTTTGCTTGATAGATCTGAAAATATGTCACTTTAAGAATCTATTAATTTTCAACGTGCTGCTCTTTCTACTTAATTTTAAAATTTTCATTATTTAACTGGTATTTACCCAGTCTTCTGGGGTACTATAAATTATTTGTGAGAATAGAAATATTTAGCTATTTAACTCTTACTGCATGCTGTTATCTCTGATAGTCTCTTTCCATTCAAATGAGAGCAGAACATTCCAAATATAGATGTCATTTTTAGATGTTTATCATAAGAGTTGGAAATGGACATTATCATCTCTTTGGCATTATTTATTTCTTCATCTCAGTGAACTTATTTAAAAGTGTACATAGGTCAGTGATCAATCATGCCATATATGTAAACTTTAAAAATAGTTTTTTAACTTGCTTAACAATAAGTATGCAATTATATGAAATTATAGTGGCTCCATCCTTGTAATCTATAATCCATAATATTATACCATATCTTTTTTTTAAAGTTCATCACAAAATAAATCTAGTTATTCAAACAAATATCTCTTTGCCACAGTGATTGAGGAAAATATTTTATTATTTTTTTCTAAGAGAAAAAAAAAAATCTCTCACTCTCTCTTTGTCTGAGTAGGAAGAGAAAGGACACAATACTCAGTTTTTCATTTGTTTCCAAAATCCATTAGTTCAGATATTTTTAACTTCTATGAGAATAACTGCCATTACTCTTTATTTCTGATGAAACTGCTCTATTGAGCTGGAAAGAAATGTATATTCCAATCAGTGTGAAGCAATAGCCAATTAAAATAGCCTTCATGGCTTAAGAAGTGGTAGCTATGTAAAAATCTCTGAATATTTATTGTGTTCCTATATGGCGTGATAGAAGTTTCAAATTACTTTTAAAATGCAGCCCTTCCTTTGAGGAAGTATATGGATGAAGCTGACAATCTTCATTTTTGTTGAGTGCCTCCAAGGCTCTCTTCTCAAAGAACAAATCTTATGTCACATTCCTGATTTGAAAATCTCCTTGACTTCCTTTCTCTTCCTGATAATATCCAAACTCTTAACCTCTTTATAATCGTTATGATCTGATTTCAAACCTTCTATCAGAATTAAAATCCTGTTAATCCCCATTATACATTTTTATTTTCAGCAGGAGCCCTTTGAGTCACAACTATAAAGGAACATCACATTTTTCTTCACTTACTGGGTCTTTCTTCATAGTTTTCCTCTCTATGTAGATTACAATTTGCCCTATTGTATCTACTTGGAAAATCACCCTCATTTTTTTTTATACATCTTTATTTGAGTATAATTGTTTTACAAAAGTGTGTTAGTTTCTCCTTTACAACAAAGTGAATCAGTTATACATATACATATGTTCCCATATCTCTTCCCTCTTGCGTCACCCTCCCTCCCACCCTCCCTATCCCACCCCTCTAGGTGGTCACAAAGCACAGAGGTGAACTCCCTGTGCTATGTGGCAGCTTCCCACTAGCTGTCTAATTTACTTTTGGTAGTGTGTATATGTCCCTGCCACTCTCTCACATCGTCACAGCTTACCCTTTCCCCTCCCCGTATCCTCAAGTCCATGCTCTAGTAGGTCTGTGTTTTATTCCAGTCCTACCACTAATCTCTTCATGACATTTTTTTTTTCTTAGATTTCATATATATGTGTTAGCATACGGTATTTGTTTTTCTCCTTCTGACTTACTTCACTCTGTATGACAGACTCCAGGTCTATCCACCTCATTACAAATAACTCAGTTTCATTTCTTTTTTTGGTTGAGTAATATTCCATTGTATATATGTGCCACGTCTTCTTTATCCATTCATCTGTTGGTGGGCACTTAGGTTGCTTCCATGTCCTGGCTATCGTAAATAGAGCTGCAATAAACATTTTGGTACATGACTCTTTTTGAATTATGGTTTTCTCAGGGTATATGCCTAGTAGTAGGATTGCGGGGTCATATGGTAGTTCTATTTGTAGTTTTTTAAGGAAACTCCATACTGTTCTCCATAGTGGCTGTATCAATTTACATTCCCACCAGCAGTGGAAGAGAGTTCCCTTTTCTCCACACCCTCTCCAGCATTTATTGTTTCTAGAGTTTTTGATGATGGCCAATCTGACTGGAATCACCCTCATTTAAGATCCAGTTCAAATTTTATCTTCAACTCTCCAAGAGAGTTAGTGTATACTCTTATGTATTCTCAAGTTTTGCATGCTCTCTGTGTCTCTTCAAACTGACATTAGATGATCCAGTTTAGAAAAGGAAAAAAAACAAAAAACAAAAAACTCTTTGTTTACATACTATTCCCCACATTTGAATTTGAACTCCTTGCAATAAAAACCTATATTGTATTTATTTTTAATATCTAGGAGTCTCATAAATTGTCTAACATAAAAAGTTCTCAAAAATAAATTTTAAAAGTACAAGTGGTCTAAAGAACATATTAAATACTGCAAATAACTGAATGAGCAGAAACTAATTTTGGAACCTATTATAATTCTACTTGAGATCCTGATTCATTGAGTTTTTTTTTAACATCTTTATTGGAGTGTAATTGCTTTACAATTGTGTGTTAGTGTCTGCCTTATAACAAAGTGAATCAACTATACATATACATTGAATTTTTGTTTTTAGCCTGAGTTTTCCTGATCTTTTTTCTGTAAAGATTCTATGTATATATATTCCTTAGTGCTCTCTATTGATAAACATGTCATTAATTTCCATTTGTTCTTGGGTAAATTTAAATTATAATAATTAAAACCAGTGATTGCAAGATTGTTCTTAATTAACTGTTAAAACAATAAAGGGAAAGTGAGTTTATCAATACAAAGAAAAAAACCCTGAAAATTTGTTTTTTAAATTTTTAGCATTTGCATTTAATTAAATAAAACAATTTTAAAATTAGAGTTATACTTTCCAGCATCAAAGTTATGTTGTGTATGTCTGAAATGTGTTTCTAGTTAACATACTAAAAATTATAAATGTAAGAAAACTTTATTATAATTTTTAATGGATCTGTGTGGTGTTCTTGACCTTGAGAAAGATATTCTTAAAAGATAAACTATAAATTTCAGAAAAAAGTCCTCATATTCTAGACCAATCTTGAATCCATGGGTACCCCTTTGCTGTCTCATGTCAGACTCAATAATACAGACATCTCTTCAGACACAGACAACTAACTTTGCCAAAATATATGAATGATTCATGATTTATACAAAGGGGCAGGTAGCTTAAGGGTGTTAGAGAAAAATATATATATTGAAAATATCAGAAAAATAGGCATTGGGCTGTAAAAACAACTCAATCTAGCTGTGCAAGAAATCTTTTGTTGCTAACTGAAGTGCTTGGTTACCCAATAGCCAAAAACCCTGACTTGGTATCTCAAACACTACCTACTGCCTGCCTGTTAATGGCACCACTTGCTTCTTAACCTATGTATGTCTGCACACTCTTCAGTTACACTCAGATCAGTCAAATAAATGCAGCCCAACTATATTTCACTATGTTATGGTCTCATGGTAACACAACAACACATACTATCTGTATTAGACAAACTTCTAAGACTGAGTTAGCAATGAGGTAAAAACAAAACAAAACAAACCCTATTTTGAAGTATTAAAAAGAAGTCTAAATAAAATAGATAGAATCTCTGATTTATAATAGACAATCAGTAAATTCAAGCTATTATTAAAGATACTTACCATCCATCCCAGCTATACTTAAATGCTCAGCTTGCTTCCTTAACGAAAAATAATGTTACTAAAATTTATTAGGTAGATAAACTTGTGTTTTTTTTTTTTTTTTTTTTCACACCACTAACTTTCATGAGAAGATTTGTCACAGAAAGCTACCCCAAGGTTTATTCAGTTCATTCATTCAGATTTCAATTCACATGCAAGGTCATTTTTGTTCTCTAGCTGCCTAGAGCTTCTCACCAAAAAGGAAACTTCACTCAAGTCTTCTTGCTAGGACTTTGACATCCTCTCTTATTTACTCACCTATCACTCATATGAATTAAAAAATACCCTATGCAATCTCCCAGATTTTGACCCAAGATAAAGAACTCACTTATCATATATAAATATTTAGATGATATATTAATAGATAGATAGATATGCAGATATGCATTGTAACTTAGAATCTCATGACATTTAACCCAATAATTTGAAATTTTATATTGGATAAAAAATATTTTGAGGGCTTCCCTGGTGGCGCAATGGTTGAGGATCCGCCTGCCGATGCAGGGGACACGGGTTCGTGCCCCAGTCCGGGAAGATCCCACATGCTGTGGAGCGGCTGGGCCCGTGAGCCACGGCCGCTGGGCCTGCGCGTCCGGAGCCTGTGCTCCGCAAAGGGAGAGGCCACAGCAGTGAGAGGCCCGCGTACCGCAAAAAAAAAAAAAAAAAAAAATATTTTGAGAGAGGGGAAAAATGGGTTTCATTATTCGTCAGTTAATACTATTTCATTATATTAAATGAAATATATTCTCAATAAATAAATGAGATTATAAATTTTTAAAACCTGATGTTGAAAGTGATACATGCTAGAGTTATTTGCATTAAATTACAGAGGATGAAAGATATTTTGCCATGTCATCTTATATCTAAAAATGTATCAGGAGCTTCCTTGGTGGTGCAGTGGTTGAGAGTCCGCCTGCCAATGCAGGGAACACAGGTTCGTGCCCCGATCAGGGAAGATCTCACATGTCGTGGAGTGGCTAGGCCCGTGAACCATGGCTGCTGAACCTGCGCGTCTGGAGCCTGTGCTCCACAATGGGAGAGGCCACAATAGTGAGAGGCCCGTGTACCACAAAAAAAAATAATAATAATAAAAAATTAAAATAAAAAAATAAAATAAAATAAAATGTATCAGTCAACATATTATGTAAAGATTTAAAATTTTTAAATTTGTCATGTAATTATTTTCTTCTTCTATAGATTGAGACCTCTCTGGAATCTGTGTCAAGTTTTATTTTCTAATAGAATAGAAAGTTAATTACATGTCGTAATTAGTCTTTTAAAAACATGTCTATGAAATTTTTGTATTCAAAAATACATTGTTTTATAGTAATTTATATTTCTTTCTTTGCCTTTTCATTTACTTCATGAAGTCTCAGAAGCCTCATGTAGAGTATTCAATTTAAAATCCAGTGCCTTGTAGGAAATCAAACAAGAAATAAAAGCTCGTCCTATTCCCTCACAGTTGGAATAAAGATTGGCCAAATTATATGGGAAAAAAGCACCAGCAATTTCAAATTAGTGAGAATCAATGATGGTCATTCATTACATGCTTACCCCATCCATCATCTTCTTTTTATTGAAGTCACTAATTCAAATGCAGGAAAAGTTTAGCTACCCATTGACTTAAAACATGTAACATTTCATTTGAAATTTTAGAGCATTTTTTCATTATCTTCATACAGCTGGTTAGAAATTAGAGTTATACACTAGTTTTATGTCCTAAAATTGGCAACAGAACTTTCAACCCAGGAATTTTGAGAGAAACACTGTGTTTCATTCTTAGGTCCCAAAATAACTACAAGAAAAAAAAAAAAAAATCAACCTCCACCCTCTTCTTATGTTATACTGTAGTCTTGTTATGTGAAATAGGTTACCTGGAGCAGTTGCCCTCATCCTTGGATAATCATACATTTATGGAAAATGGGCTTTCAAGTTTATGTATCCATGAAAAGAACTGACAAGGGATGCCTGAGACAAATAACACACACTTCCAAAGACAAAATAAAACAAATCCAACAAACAAAACATCTCACAACCTTCAATTAAGTAGCAAAGAATGTGGAAGGAGAAATTAAAGGTGGCTCCTAGTGCACGAGAAGGTGGATGGTGGGATCTCTGCCCTTGACTTTTGTCTCTCCCTTCATATCAAACCTGGAGGATGAAGAGGCTCCACTAGCTAGAGAACCAAGGCACTTCCATTATTTTAATTTAATTTAATTTTTTATATAGCAGGTTGTTATTAGTTATCTATTTTATACATATTAGTGTATATATGTCAATCCCCATCTCCCAATTCATCCTACCACCACCACCACTGCCCCACTTTCCCCTCTTGTTGCCATATATTTGTTCTCTACATCTGTGTCTCTATTTCTGCCTTGCAAACCGGTTCATCTGTGCTATTTTTCTAGATACCACATATATGCATTAATATACAATATTTGTTTTTTTCCTTCTGACTTACTTCACTCTGTATGACAGTCTCTAGATCCATCCACTTCTCAACAAATGACCCAGTTTCATTCATTTTCATGGCTGAGTAATGTTCCATTGTATATATGTACCACATCTTCTTTATACATTCATCTGTTGATGGGCATTTAGGTTGCTTCCATGACCTGGCTATTGTAAATAGTGCTGCAATGAACACTGGGGTGCATGTGTCTTTTTGAATTATGATTTTCTCTGGGTATATGCCTACTAGTGGGATTGCTAGGTCATTTGGTAATTTTATTTTTGGTTTTGTGAGGAACCCCGATACTGTTCTCCATAGTGGTTGTATCAATTTACATTCCCCCAACAGTGCAAGAGGGTTCCCTTTTCTCCACACCCTCTCAAGCATTTGTTGTTTGTAGATTTTCTGATGATGCCCATTATAACTAGTGTGAGGTGATACCTCATGGTAGTTTTGATTTGCATTTCTCTAATAATTAGTGACGTTGAACAGCTTTTCATGTGCCTGTTGGCCATCTGTATGTCTTCTTTGGAGAAATGTCTATTTAGGTCTTCTGCTCATTTTTGGATTGGGTTGTTTTTTTCTTTAATATTGAGCTGAATGAGCTGTTTATATATTTTGGAGATTAACCCATTGTCCATTGATTCACTTGCAAATATTTTCTCCCATTCTGAGGGTTTTCTTTTCAAATGGTTTATAGTTTCCTTTGCTGTGCAAAAACTTTTAAGTTTCATTAGGTCCCATTTGTTTATTTTTGTTTTTATTTCCATTACTCTAGGATGTGGGTCAAAAAAGATCTTCAGTGATTTATGTCAAAGAGTGTTCTTCCTATGTTTTCTTCTAAGAGCTTTATAGTGTCCGGTCATACATTTAGGTCTTTAATCCATTTTTAGTTTATTTTTGTGTATGGTGTTAGGGAGTGTACTAATTTCATTCTTTTAAATGTAGCTGTCTAGTTTTCCCAGCACCATTTATTGAAGAGATGGTCTTTTCTCCATTGCATATCCTTGCCTCCTTTGTTTTACATTAGTTGACCATAGGTGCCTGGGTTTACCTCTGGGCTTTCTATCCTGTTCCATTGATCTATATTTCTGTTTTTGTACCAGTACCATATTGTCTTGATTACTGTAACTTTGTAGTATAGTCTGAAGTCAGGGAGTCTGATTCCTCCAGCTCTGTTTTATCCCTCAAGTTTGCTTTGGCCATTAAGGGTGTTTTGTGTCTCCATACAAATTTTAAGATATTTTGTTCTAGTTCTGTAAAAAATGTCATTGGTAATTTGATAGGGATTGCATTGAATCTGTAGATTGCTTTCAGTAGTATAGTCACTTTCACAATATTGATTCTTCTAATCCAAGAACATGGTATATCTCTCCATCTGTTTGTGTCATTTTTGATTTCTTTCATCAGTATCATATAATTTTCTGAGTACAGGTCTTTAACCTCCTTAGGTAGTTTTATTCATAGGTATTTGATTCTTTCTGTTGCAAAGGTGAATGGGATTGTTCCCTTAATTTCACTTTCTGATCTTTTGTTGTTAGGGTAGAGGAATACAAGAGACTTCTGTGTATTAATTTTGTATCCTGCAACTATGCCAAATTCATTGATTAGCTCTAGTAGTTTTCTAGTGGCATCTTTTGGATTATCTGTGTATAGTATCATGTCATCTGCAAACAGTGACAGTTTTACTTATTCTTTTCTAATTTGTATTCCTTTTATTTATTTTTCTTCTCTGGTTTCCATGGCTAGGCCTTGCAAAACTCTGTTGAATAATAGTGATGAGAGTGGACATCCTTGTCATGTTCCTGATCTTAGAGGAAATGCTTTCAGCTTTTCACCATTGAGAATGATGTTGGCTGTGAGTTTGTCATATATGGCCTTCATTATGTTGAAGTATGTTCCCCCTGTGCCCACTTTCTGGAGAGTTTTTATCATAAATAGATGTTGAATTTGTCAGAAGTTTTTCTGCATCTATTAAGATGATCATATGGTTTTTCTCCTTCAGTTTGTTAATATGGTGTATCACATTGATTGATTTGTGTATATTGAAGAATCCTTGCATCCCTGGAATAAACCCCACTTGATCATGGTTTATGATCATTTTAATGTGTTGTTGGATTCTGTTTGCTAGTATATTGTTGAGGATTTTTTGCATCTTTATTCATCAGTGATATTGGTCTGTGATTTTCTTTTTTTGGAGTATCTTTTTCTGGTTTTGTTATCAAGGTGATGGTAGCCTCATAGAATGAGTTTGGGAGAGTCCCTTCCTCTGCAATTTTTTTGAGGAGTTTGAGAAGGATGGGTGTTAGCTCTTCTCTAAATGTTTAATAGAATTCACCTGTGAAGACATTTGGCCCTGGAGTTTTTTTGTTGGAAGATTTTTAATCACAGTTTCAATTTCATTACTTGTGATTGGTCTGTTTATATTTTCTGTTTCTTCCTGGTTCAGTTTTGGAAGGTTAAACCTTTCTAAGAATTTGTCCATTCCTTCCAGTTTGTCCATTTTATTGTCATAGAGTTGCTTGTAGTAGTCTCAGGATGCTTTGTATTTTTGCAGTGTCTGTTGTAACTTCTCTTTTTTCATTTCTAATTTTATTGATTTGAGTCCTCTCCCTCTTTTTCTTGATGAGTCTGGATAAAGGTTTAACAATTTTGCTTATCTTCCCAAAGAACTAGGTTTTAGTTTTATTGATCTTTGCTATTGTTTTCTTTGTTTCTATTTCAGTTATTTCTGATCTGATCTTTATGATTTCTTTTCTTCTACTAACTTTGGGTTTTGTTTGTTCTTCTTTCTCTAGTTCCTAGTAAGGTGAGTTTGTTTATTTGAGATTTTTCTTGTTTCTTGAGGTAGGATTGTATTGTTGTTAAGTTCCTTCTTAGAACTGCTTTTCCCTCATCCCATAGGTTTTGGATCATCGTGTTTTCATTGTCATTTGTCTCTAGGTATTTTTTGATTTCCTCTTTGATTTCTTCAGTGATTTATTTAGTAACCAAGTATTAGTATTTTTTAGCCTCCATGTGTTTGTGTTTTTTACATTTTTCTTCCCTGTAATTTATTTCTAATCTCATAGCATTGTGGTTGGAAAAGATGCTTGATATGATTTCAATTTTCTTAAATTTACTGGGCTTGATTTGTGACCCAAGATATGATCTATCCTGGAGAATGTTCTATGTTGCACTATTTTAATTTTATCAAACTTCTATATTTGGCTATCTAGGCAAAGGCAGAGTCCACCTACTCTCATCTGCTTAGTTCTGTAATATGTAAAGGGGAGGGGAACTAATGGACTGCCTTGCTAAAGCCAGCTATTGGTCACTGATAAGAAGGCAGGTACAGGAACCATGTTGCTGCATTTAAATCTCAGCCTTGCCTTATCCTAGGCAGGTTACTTTACTTCTCTTAGCCTCAATTTTCTCTTCTGCAAAATGAAGATAGTACTAGACCTATGTATCACAAAGTAGTAAAGAAAATTAAGTGACCTCACATACATATCAGTTTAGAACAGGACTTGTCACAGAGAATGTGCTCAATAATGTGAATTAATATTCATATTGTTTTCTCCTGAAAGGTGCCAGTAAGTAGGCAGTGAATTAATACTCTTAGTGGAAGAGTTGAAATTCTCTAGGCAGAGAGCAGAAAGAAGATGACTAATGCTGTATTTCCATATAGGTCATCTCTGAAATATCTGACATCAATTCAAGGCCCTGTCAGATGTGGCAGTTGGGGATGTGTTTGGTGATTCAGTGACCCTGCATTACATTTGGATGTAGACTTGATCTGCAAAGAAAAAAATTAGAGAAAAACCTACACAAAGAACTCTTGCTGTCTGTCTGTCTATCTGTCTCTGTCTCTCTCTCTCTCTCTCTGTCTCCTTTCCTCTGTCTCTGTCTTTCTCTCTGTCTCTCTGGCTCTGGTTCTGACTCCCTGCTCCCACACACACATTCTAAAACAGCAAGTTTTGAATTTCAGAGTGTTGGAGAGTGATGCTGAATGACTCATATGGGTTATTCTTTTTGTAAATTGTGAGCTTTTATGCTTGCACTTTCTTTTTACCCCCTGTGGCTGTCAGTGCTTAATTTGCCTGCTTTATTAATAGTTGCAGTATGGAGTAGGCAGAAAAAGATCTATCTAGGAATTGAAATGATGAATTAGTTGATTTGCTTGGGCCTGTTTGCCTTCATGATGGTGAACTGAACAAGTGTCCAGTGAACAGCCAGACATTAACCTGGGCAAGGTGACTTCATTTTACCATGGGCTGTGCTCTCTTTTCTTCTCATCCGCGGTTGCTAGCATAATAAAATATAAATAATGCACTATCTGTTGGAAAAATAAGACAAGAATTAGCTCAAAGCATCTCTAAGGAAGAGTGAACACCTTCTGAATTACCTGAAAATAATCTGCCAGGCAATAGTTCTGGAGATCTTTTGCAAAGGCTCTGCCTCTTCTCTTCTGTAGTTTTGTTCACTTGACAATTTCCCCCTTAAAGTAGAAATCCACTAACATCAACTTCCGTAATTAGGCAGGATTTGCTGAGGTTTATAATCAGAGGTAATGCTGTTTAAATGGAAGAGCATGGGCTGAGGCAGACACCATCTCTCCTTTATACCAAATTCCAACATTGTCTACACGGGCTCTAATTCTGGGAATTTCACTCTCCTCATCTGGATGGTGGTGGCATCATCATTATAGGCCAAATTAAGTTGGGGATAAGGGTAAAATGAGATCCTAGATGGGAAAACCTTGTGTCATAGTAAAGTATTATTTGAAATATGTTTGTTTTGTTTCCTAGACATTTAACCTTTTCCTATTTCTGTATTATTTGAATAACAGGTAGCTTACAGTCTCTGTAAAAAGATGAAGTTTACAATCACTCTGAAGTGTCTGAGGATCTAATGGGTTTGAGACAGAGGGGTCAGGGAATGGCATGAAGGGATGACTGGATACCTCCTATAACCCTGAGACCCACTGTGGCTCCGAATGACTTACAGGGCAGAAGTGTACTGTGTACTTCCTGCAGGTCACATCACTTTCACAATCAAAGTCACCTCCTGTTACTTATCTTTGTTTATAAATCTGCAGAGATTAGTATCCTGCTAAGGGGACACTCTCCAGTAAACTCTGAGGACTTGCTTTTTGAAAGCTCCATAGCTTTTACAAAGTGCACTGCCTATTTGATTATTTTTTTTGTCAGATATATTTTGTTAACAGAAAAATATTGATTTCTGGAGTATCTTACTTCCTATACACTTTTATGATGGGTGTTAGAGAGCCCATTAAAAAATTCTCACATTCATTTTCATATTTTAAAAAATCAGACATTGACATTAATGAAAAGGTCAACAAGGAAACGAAATTGCTTACAAGACAGAAAACGTCTTATAGAAAAATAAATACTGAATTACATAAAAATCTTTCACCATAGAGGACCGATCAACACTAGCCCTTGTTTTCTTTTTAGAAAAGATAAAAATTTTAAACTCATATGTGGCAATTATAGCAGACAGCATCTTCACATCAGAGACTACTTACAGGTCTTTAGAATTAAGTGCTTCTGAAATGACATGAGCAAATAGAAGTGCATTTTCTCTAGTTGAATATCTTAGAAACTCAGACTGTTTGCCAGGAAAACAATTAGTGTATATATGCCAGTGTATGTGTAGAGACAAATACCTCTCAATCAATGGGCTTTGTGGAAAGTGTGAACTTTTCACAGAAGCAAAATTTCTCTCCTAAGGAATCCAGAAAAAATAAAATAAAATATTTAAAATACTAACTTCTGATATGGGACACTATATGCTTAGATGCATAATGTTTTCTAAATAACCTATGAGAAACCTAATAACTTAAAAAAGAGATTGAAGAGCAAGGCATGGATAATGGTTATAGCACTTCATCTTGGCAAGTTTGAAAGCTGAGCTGTATTGAATGATAAGTAATATTTGCATAGATGTAAAGATAACGTTGCACTTAAAAATAATATTTTTATCTTAAATTGCACTTTGAACTAATCATGAAAAAATGGAGATTACTTTCCATGAGTAAAGTTTGAAGTTGTGTGTTTCCATTACCTCCACACAAGTCCTGATCAATTTTGTTAATATGTGAGATTGCAAAGAAAATAGAGGCGAAGATAAATTTTTAGGGAGAAGCAAGTATCAATACTAGCAGGGTGACCAGTGGTTTACAAGACTGTCCAAAATAGATGTTAATGCAATTCATCTTGAAGATTAGAATCTATGTTTGCTTGAAGAAGATAATGAAAGTCCATGAGCCTGATCGCCTTATTCTTAGGATTAAAGTAACAGTACTTGCCTCATGTGGTTGTTGAATGAGTACATAAACGTTAATGCATTTTGAAAACTATATGGCACTGATATGCATCTCAAATAAATCATTTTTAAAAAACAAGATAATGGGAACATAATATTTCCATTTGTAGTTATGCATGAGTTTGAAATAAAGTTTTAACTCTACAAAATAGGGCCATTACCTTGCCAAATCCCCATTCAGAGCTTCTTTTAGTCAAAATGAAAGTTTGTTTTGTTTTGTTTTGTTTTTTGGAAATTGTTTTTGCCACAGAAATGCCATCCATTATGTCACCAAAAATATTTCAAATGTACCTCACTAAATACTTTTAATTTCTTTGGTGACTAGACTAGCGATTTCCTAAAACAGTTTCCCTGAATCCTCAGTAGTCTTCTGGAATTGTACGTAATTTGGATTATTTTGGAAAGAAAATAATCTGCAATATTACCCCTTAGATAAAACAATTATTCACTTATATTTCTGAAAAAGTATACTGCAGTAAATTGTTCACTTATTTATTGGAATATAATCACTTTACAATGTTGTGTTGGTTTCTGCTGTATAGCAAAGTGAACCAGCTATATGTTTACATATATCCTCATATTCCCTCCTTTTTGTGTCTCCCTCCCACCCTCCTTATCACACTTCTCTAGGTGGTCACAAAGCACAGAGCTGATCTCCCCGTGCAATGCAGCTCCTTCCCATTAGCTATTTATTTTGCATTTGATAGTGTATATATGTCAATGCTACTCTCTCACTTCATCGCAGCTTACCCTTGCCCCTCCCGGTGTCCTCAAGTCCATTCTCTATGCCTGTGTCTTCATTCCTGTCCTGCCCCTAGGTTAGTCAGAACCTTTATTTTTGTTGTTGTTAGATTCCATATATATGTGTTAGCATACGGTATTTGTTTTTCTCTTTCTGACTTACTTCACTCTGTATGACAGACTCTAGGTCTATCCACCTCACTACAAATAACCAAATTTGTTACTTTTTATGGCTCAGTTATATTCCATTGTATATATGTGCCACATCTTCTTTATCCATTCATCTGTCAATGGGCATTTAGGTTGCTTCCATGTCCTGGCTATTGTAAATAGTGCTTCAATCAACATTGTGGTACATGACTCTTTTTGAATTATGGTTTTCTCAGGGTATATGCCCAGTAGTGGGATTGCTGGATTATATGGTAGTTCTATTTTTAGTTTTTTAAGGAATCTCCCTACTGTTTTCCATAGTGGCTGTATCAATTTACATTCCCACCAACAGTGCAAGAGGTTTCCCTTTCTCCACACCCTCTCCAGCATTGATTGTTTGTAGATTTTTTGATGATGGCCATTGTGACCAGTGTGAGGTGATACATCATTGTAGTTTTGATTTGCATTTCTCTAATGATTAATGATGTTGAGCATCCTTTCATGTGTTTTTCAAACTATTTAAATAATGTTTGTAACTGGCTTTAGTATGACAATCATTCCTTGTGTTTATTCTACTGTAACATTATGTTTTAGTTGCATTATTTACCATTATAAAGATTTTCCAAAATAAATTTGGCTTTGATTATAGCCTTAATTACAATTTGTGGTTTCTACACTTTTCACTATATTGTAAACATTTTCTAAATGACGCTTTGTTTTTCTTATTGATTTAAGAGTTATTAAAATGAATACTTTGTGTTTACTTAATTTTCAAGGTATTTTCCTACTAAAATTAATTTGTGGCTTTTGTTTCATTATAATCAAATAATGAGATCTATAGATTTATTGGTTTTGAAATTTTTGTATTTAATTTTCATTTAGAATATGATTAAATTTTGTAAATGTTCTACAAGCACATAAGAATCGAATATTCTGTTTGCTAGTTCAATACATAGCTCTAAAATAAATCCTATCAATTACATTATCCCGTTTCTTGAACATTTTATTTATGTTCCTATAAGTTTGATATGTCAAGGACTGAGTAAAATGTATAAAACATTTCCCCTCTAAAATGGGAAAGTTAAAAACTTGTATGAAAAGTCATAAATTTATAATTCTCACATACATCTATCAAGTATTTCTTTTCACAGAGAAAAAAGAATGTTAATTAGATGGAGCTGGGATAACTGATTAACTATTTTAGAAAAAAAAGAGGTAAATGATTCATATCATATAACAATAGAAACAGCATTCTGAATAAATTGACATATGGAAATAAAAGAGAACATTAAAGAACCAATGATGTAAATGTGTATGTCTAAGCAAGATGACTGGGAGAAGGGGATTGCAGGCATGGCACAAAAAGGGCAACAAGGAAGAGGGTTCTTCCAAATACACAATCCACTAATGGGCTCAGGTAGTTCATGATTCTTTTTACATGCTTAAGCAAAGTTTTCTCAGTACTTTTTCTCATGAGAAAAGATTCAATTGAACTCTTTACCCTGAGAAAAGCCTCCATTGCTTTCATTAAATTTTTTAATGTGTCTGTGTTTGAAACGGTCAATATTGATCAACAGGGAAAAACAAAAGTTTATTTTTTGTGTGTAATAAAACCTTAAAATTGTAAAGAAAAAGATAATATAGAGATTGCTATGATGGAAAAATGGTTATTTTATTAAAGAGGGAAAGTGGGCCTACAAATAAATCAATCAAAAATAAAATGTCATAAACCTTAAATTAAAAAAGACAATATGAACAGGGAACCTAAGAAAGAAGAAATATAAAGTGCCAATATATGAAGAAATGCCCAAATTTACACATAAATAAAATACATACAAATTACACTAAAATTAATTATCTTCTTTTCCTTGTCAGAATATTTTAAAAATTATTAAATGCTAGTGTTGGTGGAGAATGGGTAAACATTTCTAGAACACAATATTAAAATCTGTATCAAACGACTTTAAAATGTGCATATTAGTTAACCTATAAAGCATATATTTGAGAAACTTCTCTGAAGAAATAGACATTCATCTTTGCCTTGTCTGAAAAAAAAAAATTCTATGTGAGGTTACTGTATATTCCTTAAATAAATACTAAGTGTTGGTTCAAAATAGATGAAATACTTGTGAAAAGTAATTTAGGCATTGTTCACTATGATAGTAACCTGTGAGCTCTAGCAATATATAGTGGACTATAAAAATGATGTAAGCTATCTGTTCAAGGTTGAAAGTTTGAATTTTTAATAGGATTAATGTGACCCCAAAATTAAGCTAAATTACTTATGAATGAATTGAGTTATAAAACCAATACCACCTGTGCTTCTTTATATGTGTGGTTTGGAGTTGCTTCCTCTGCAACACACAGTTGGTGTTTTAGGGAAAGAAAAATATTTTCTTCTTTTACGTATTTTAGAAGAAAATGTTTTCCCATAAATACATCTTCTCTCTTGGTCACAAATTTTTCTTAATATTCATATGTCTTTCACACAATCAATTGTTTGCATTATAGTGATCCCTTCCTTTACTCACCTTATTTGCTTCACAAAATGGAATTTGGACTTTTGGATACCAGTGGATGAGCAAAGTTTTAGGATATCATGCTGTGATGCTGCCTGGAAGTCAACAATGATGTTGTGAAAACTTTAACTACATTCATATTACAAAGATATGTGTTGATTTTTTGAAAATTGTATCATATTATACCTTTATTTATTTATTTATTTGCTTTTTTTACTAGCTATTTTTCCTCTGACAGTAACAATCTTTAATGTGAAAATAAGAGAATTTGCTCTGATAAGAGGCCTCTAGAAACAATATCATATGAAGGAAATGGAATTAAATTCCAGTCTGTAGCTAGATACTGACACCTAGGAGATGACTGTTAGATGATTCATTTTTGTGTGACACGGTAAAGAGATGTGTAGAGATGGCTATACCTTTATTATTTTACAGAATGCAATATAAAAGAATTGCTGATTGTTACAAACAACATAATTGAATAAAATGTGATTATCGCTACAACTGTAAAAAACAGCTCATTTTGACCCTTAATCACAGACATATTGGATTTAAATAAGTCAATATGGGTCAAATATAAAGTAAAAATAAGAAAACTAGGGGTTTATAATCTTTATATTTTTACAAATTTGGTACCCATTTCCTATATCATTTATTTGGCTTTGAATAATTATTGTCTTGATTTAACTTTGACTTTTTTCAGTTTAAACCAAGTCTAACTATCATATTGATTCTGTTTCAATCTTAGTTTTGACATTGTTGTAGAAGTTCACCCCTATTGAGAAGTTTCCACTGAAATAGGCTTCTGTGACTATTATATATACCATGAATCATATAAGACTTGGCAGTTGGGTCCTGTCAGAAAGTCATAAATATGATTAAGTCAACAAAGCAAGAGATGGGACTGACAATTTATTAAAAAATCTCACCTGTGTAAACAAATAGCTGCAGCCCAGACAAATGACTCAGTCGACTCAATATCTTTTACTTCTCCATTTCTCAGGTGCTCTCTCACTCTTCTGGTCTCTCTTCTTCCCTCCCTCTATCCCTTCCTCTGTCAGCCTATCCTTCCACACATGTTAATTTTTTGAAGCAATTTAACAAAATGTGTTTTCTCTGCAAATTAAAAACACATACACACACACACACATTTTGTTTAAGTGTGAATTCCATGGTTGATTTTTTTTCTGCATCACTGATCCAGAAATAACAAAAAAACACATTTGTGTTTCAGTGTAATACTAATGAAGGATGATAAAAAAAACAAGGACAAAGCAGACAAATTCACCTGGCTCACATTCTAAGTGAGGGAAGTGACAATGAACAATCTAAATTGCCAGGACTAATTGAGTAAGTGGTTATTTGTAAGAATGACATACAAGCAGGCTTGGCTTGACTGCTGCAGTGCTTAGAATTCTACCTGCCAAAGAAAGAGAAGAAAATGAACAATAGAAGGAAATCTCTTTTTCATTTCTTTATTAGTGTCACATACACTGGTGCCAATAAAGCTGTCAAGCCGATGTTTTGACTTAAATATCCCTGGCAGTGACTTTATTGAAAATCAACACAAATCATGGTCAACTATCAGTTTTTACTCCCCAAAGAAATAATTAAGTCAAAATGACAGCTCAGAGGGCCTCATGAGGTGAAAACCAAAGCTCAAAGTCTGTGAGGGGAAGGTGTTCTGTGTCACAGTTGTCAAGCTGCAATCGGGTCAATGGTCCTTTATTTGATTTTACTTGTACATCAGTCCCAATCATTTCTAGAAAGAAAAAAAAAAAGAGACTAATAGAGCTATCAGGTGAGCACTGTGCATAAAATCAATCCCATTAGCCTGAAGGGAAAGCAAAACTCTTGTGTCTGAATGATGTTAATTTGTGTATATGTCTTTGATTTTACATGTTTTCTTATAATGACAATAACCATATTTATCCTAAACTACCTGTTTATGAATCCCTTGATAAATATTTGTTTCAAATCTTAGAAGAATGATTCACATTGTAAAATGTTTATTCATTATTTTAATAATATTTCATAACATTGAGCCTTTTTCAAATTGTGTTTACATTCATGGTCCTTCTTGATTCCTTCAACAATTCAGAAAAGTAGGTAGAGAAGATAAGTTTATATGTAAATAACAGTGCAAAATCTGAGTTTCAAAGTCTTTGTGACTTGATAGTGAGGATAGATGGTATGTGTATGTAAGTGTGTGTGTGTGTGTGTGTGTGCGTGCGCGCGCATGTTGTCTAAAGGAAAAAAGGTAGAATGATACGGGTGTAGAGTCCACATTTTCTAACTCTATATCCTCAATCTGTTATCTACTCTAGGTTGATTTCTAGTTCAGATTAATCACTGCCATTATCTATTTAGTATTTTAATTTAGGGATAATAATAAATTTTCATATCACAATTTGTTTAATAACTAGTGATATGGGCTTGCTTGTGATCAAAAGATGATAAATTCAGTTTGGAATTAGATGTACCTAAAATGCATGTGTTGTTTAATTCATTCATTTAACCTTCCTTCATTTAATTCATCAACCAAATAGTTTTCTACCAATGTCACCTTGAGCAATACTGAGGTGGTTAGGAATCCAAACAAACTTCCTGGTTTCACATCTTTGCACTGAGTAACCTTAAGTAAGTGAATGACCTCCTTGTTATAAGCTTTTTTAATATGTCATATGAGTGTGATAGCCCCTACAACATTGAACTGTTGGGAGGATTATATGCTGTAATAATATATTATTACTACTGAGCACCAGCTACATTCCAGGCATGGATTTAAGCTCTGGAGATATATTATTTAGGAAAATAAACAATGCCCTGCTCTTTCAGAATCCCCTACATTAAAGGAAAAAGTATTACAATGAAAAGGAACAAGTATAGTCAAACCTCATTATTCACAGTAGTTATGTTTTATAATGTTGCCACAAACACTGAATTAACACTTACTACACCATTGCTCCTAGGGGAAATACAAGGTAGGTTCCTGTGAGCCTCCGGTCACAGATTTTTTGTAGACTGAGCAATACGTAACCTTGTTTTATGTGTGTTTCTGCTTAAAGACACCTTGTTTAATAGATGCTGTTGATTCACTGATGTTGAGCTTACAGCCAACAGCACAGTAACTCATGCCTGAAAAAGGTTCATCTAGCACACACATTTTCTCTGCAAGGAACAGCATAGTTTTCTTGCATTTAGGAACACTAGACAGCACTTCAGCACTACACTTGTGGTTATTTTAAACAGATTAACAAAAAACATGAAAAATGGGAAAAACATGGCTCAAAATATAATGCAGTAAGGACACTTGTTTATAGCATGAGAGATGACACAAGAAGGTAGAGAGTTCTGCCTCAGATGAGAATGTGTCCCTGAATGACAAATTTTTCACAGCTCTACACGTGTCTGTGAATGACTTTGAAAACACCACTGCAAGTATTAGATTTGAGGTAACAAGTAAACTTTAGTGAGTGGCAATTTTGCAAATATAGAATTTGTGAAAAATGAAGACAGATTACATGTATGTATGTGTCTAAAACATACCAGATGGTAAAAAGTGTGATGGAGAAAAATAAATCAGGGTAAAGGGGACAGAAAGTGCTGCTGCTGGTAGTGGTGAGTGTGTGTATGTGTCTAAAGTTGTCAGTAAAGACCTCTGTGACAAGCTGGCATTTGAATAAAAATTGTAAGAAAGTTAGGGAGGATGCCATGTGTATATGTATCAGAAAGTCTTCCAGGCAAAGAATAGCAAGTGCAAATGACTTGAGGCAGTATCACCATCCTTTTGTTTGAGAATCAGCAAGAAGGCCAGGGAACAGAAGTGGAGAGAGGCAGGAATCGTGTAGGAGATGAGTTCAGAAGTATTGCAAAGGGATAGGTCACATGAGGCATTAGAGAGAGCTATGGGAAGTCAAGGGGGATTTGAGAAGATGAGAAGCATCATCTGACATATTTAAAGCGGATCATTCTGACTTGTTGAGAATGGATGGAAGGGAAGAAGGAAGTTATTTAGGAGATTACTACAGTTCCAGAGCTTATTACGATAGTTTGGCTGAGTGATGATGATACTTTGTCCTGGGAGAGTCAGGGGTGGTCAAACTTTGGACCTATTTGGAAAATAGAGTTGATAGGATTTTCTGACTGTATATAAGGTATAGGAAAAGAAAAGTATATGGTAAATCCATGATGACCCTCTGAGCAACTGGGAGAATGGAATTGCTTTCAAAAAGAGGTGAAAACTATATGAAGGGTGGCTTGGGGGAAAGGGACAATCAGGAACCTGGTTTTGTGTATGCCAAGTTTCAGATGCAGATTTGAAACACAAGTGGAAACATCAAGTCCTTGGCTGTTGTGTGAGTTTGGACTAGAGTTGTATATTAGGAATCAGACACATATGATAATATTTAAAGCCAAGAGACTGGAGGGGAATCACTGAGCAAGAAGGATACGAGGTGCTAAGACTGAGTCCTGTACATTAAATTACTAGATGATTTTTGGCCTTAATAAGTGTTTATATCTGTTTTATTGGTATTAATTGAGTTCATGAAGCTTCCCGTGATTTTGTAAACAGTTGGCATGATCTTATTGTGTCCTTATTTATATAATATAAATGAAAAATAAAAGTTGTACATTTTAAAAATACTGAGTTATATCTTAAAGACACCAGAGTGCAATTTTGTGTTCTATATTTACAAATGCAGTCTTAAGACAAATGTATCATAAAACACCAGATGAATTGTAAATTCATTGTTAAATCACCCTATAATGCTGAGGTATATTTTTATGGACTGTCAACAACCAACAGTTGTGACTGTGTCATAAATATCGTTACCTTACTTGAGGCAGCAGTCTTTGTATCTATCTGATGCTTGTTCAACTGACTCACCTTTCTGCTCTACACAGTTTCATTGGATAGCAAACCAAATGTCTTTTTGTGGGTACTTAGTTTTTCTAAAAACACATTTTTGTATCTTCCCTTTCAAAAATATTTCATGCTTTCAAATACTTGCTTTGTGTCATTTGGTCTCTGTTTTATGTAATTTTCAACATATTCAGCATCAACTTGATGTGCCTTCCAAAATTCTTAAGTCCACCCATCTACTTCTTCACATGCCAAAAACCAAGGTACATGGCTCTTAATCCTTAGTTCTGAAGGAAATAGTTGGACAACATGAGTTATTCTACCTTGCTGTATGATATGTAATTGTGAATGATACAATTGCTTATATAATGTTATGTACTTTTAAAATGTATTTGCCTACACCCTGAATACATGCTCTTGCTTTTCTGTAGCAGTTCTAGTCAGTCCTAAGAAACTATGCCTATTAGAGCTAAAGCAAATTGATCCTGAGTGACTCACTTCTTACCTTATCTTACCCACCCATGTCTTTCACAGCAGTGTGTAATCCTACATTTCCAGGAATATAAGTTTACTGTAATTAACCGCACTTTTATAAATAACAAAACTTTGTTTTACTCTATTGTGATATTAAACTAATTATCACTTTAAAATGGAGATAATTATATCAGCCTTATCAAGAATTGTGCAAAAATGTCAGAAAGAGAATAAAGTGATACAGAAAAAGAAAGTTGCCTTTGAATATGTAAAAATTATAATACTGAATAGATTTATAGCAATATATGCATTCATATGCATGTTTAAAATATATATGTGATGTACATGTATAAAAATTTTTAATCATCTTCCTTTACCAGAGTGAGATTGATATCTTCAGTTTGCTGCAATTCATCATCTCACTTTCTTAAAATCTTTTTATATATTTATCAAAATTAGGACCTTTATTCTGGAATCATATGGAAATGAAATAAAGACTCTTTCTCATTTGCATAATTGCAAAATATTGATTTATGTATTAACCTGGCACTATTTCTTGGCAGTGTCTTTACTGTTAGCAGCAAGCTTATTTTTGCAGTACATTAGCTCTCTATTACTAAATTTCAGTTTGAATTCTTTGTAGGATTTTTTTTCTCTGCCCCTGACACATTCTCTCTTTCTCCATCAAATAGGCTTCTGTTTGAGTAGTTTATTAGTGGCCTTCTGTGAAATAAAGACGCTTCTGTGTGGGGCTGTGATTTCCTTGCTGCCCCTGCTTTCAGAGGCAAACCCTTGCTGCTTCCTTTTGCCCAGGCTGATTCTGTAGTTTTTAGAGATCACCCTTGCAGTCTCACTACTTTCCCCAAATGTAAATATTTGGGCAAATTAACGTCTTCCCCTCTTGTGTTTCCCTCCTCACTCCCTTTCTCTGTCCTTCCTTTTGAGAAAGCAACTAAAATTGGGTGTGAAAGGGTAGTTTCTGTGTTCCCTAAACAAGGCAGCTTATGCACTGATGGGGCACAGTCCTGCCCTACCAAGTAAAGATCTGGATTAGTTTTCAGTTTCAGCACAAACACGGCAAAAACAGGCAACGTACTAGGTACTCTAAGGGGTTAACATTTCAGGACGGATCCATTTTGCAGACATTTTTTGTGATGTATTCAGTGACTGAGAGAAGATTTCTTGTGCTGCTCCAGTGAGAGAAGGAAAGAGGATCAGTTTGGACCTTTAGGGGTACTCCTTTGTGTGGTAGACATCACATCATGGGAGGTTGGGCATGCAGACATCCCTGAGAACACAGGACACAGAACCATGAGAGCAGGAAGAGAGCTAGGAGAGTGTGTGAAGACTTCCAGACTGCCCTAGTGAGAATCAGTGTTCCCAAGTCTGGGTAAAGATGGCCTCAGAGCCCTGTGCTGTTCTCACCTCTGCATGGCAATTGCCCTTTGATGTGTCTGTCTTCTTTATAGAATCTAAGCCCAGTAAGGACTTCATGCTCCAGAATAAAACAACTTTTCCATATTTGAAGAATAAATGCAGACTGCTCCAAAAATACTTTAAGCATACCTCAATTTTATAGCACGCTCTAACAGAATGATCAGTTTGTCTGACTGTGGCTTCCTGCGGACACAGAGTGTGTAATAAGCATTTTGCATTCTCAATAAATAATGATTCTTTGTTCATATGCTTCCCAAGACTATAACATAGTGCCATACTCATAGTAAGAGTTAAATATTTGTCAAATGATGTAACAAATAGAAGAATGAAAAAAAAAAAAACAAAAAAAACAGTGATAGCCAAATGTATAGTTAATGTGGTTTTAATATTTTTTTTTTTCCTTGCTATTCTCTGACCATTTGGTCTTTATTCTCTGGAGAAGAAGCAGAGGAGGGTTATAAAAAAAAATACCACAGGCATTGGCAGGAAATACCATGATGGATATTTATAATATTATAGACATTTTGGAAAGAAAAGGGGAAAGCCAATGAAATAAAAGCAAAACACAAAAATAAATAAACAGACACCCATATGACATGAATTGTTTCACCCCTTGGCTGACATAGAAAAGTATATAAGTGCCTCTGATTGCTACTCAATTGTAAACAGTAGCAGGGAAAAAAAAGACAAATCAACAAAAGACCTCTGACATTTATTCAAAATATATTTTCAGGGTTGACAGCCATTGATTTTATAGCACACAGAATGAGTTTCTTTTCTAAATGTCTTGTAATTTTCCCTACCATCCAAACTTAAGAACATTTTGCTACTTTTTTTTCTAAAAACTGTATGGTTTTAAAATGTCAATTTACATTGTGTTTAAAACAATTGTTACGTTATTGATACACTCAATATCAGCCTAACTCAAAACCAAATTACTGTGCTTTGGCCTAATTTCTTTGACATGAATTATTCTTAGAATATGTTCGTAAGATTCCCTTCACTCTCCTGGTGGTTAAGAATGTAAATGTACAAGCCTACACGTACACATGTTCAGTCATAAATGTGTGTATGAATGTGTGTACATTCTTGGGCTATCTGAAGTGGTATTTTAGCCAAGCACCCAGACTCCTTAAAAGGAGGAGTAAAGCGACTGGTGGCTGTTGTGTAATCCCTGGCAGATAAGAATCCAGAGCAGACCACGAGATGGAAATGTCATGCTGTAACTGTCCATGGAGGGGGCTGAGTCTTTCTGCTACGTGTCAGGATGTGTATTCCAAACTGGGAATATATAAATAAGTAAGAAGACAATGTTTTGACCACTAGACCTGGTGAAAAACTCAGAAATCAGAGCTTCTGTTAGATATATCTTTCAACCTCCCAAACTCCATTCTCCCTTCCCACCTCCAAAAACAGACCAACAGCGAAAAAAATAAACTTGTTTTATATAAAAATGTTCGCATGTAAAATGTGATATTTAGTTTCAGTAGTGAACAGAAAGTGAAAGTTGCTATACATAGTATGGAAGCTTTTATCACAGCACCAACTATTTTATTGGCTACAGATTATTCCAGAAGCAAAGGATTGGAAAAGAAACTTTCTTGTATTGGTGTCTTACAGATCCAAATTGATTAATTATTCACAAAGAAAAACAGTGACTAAGAAACATGATATTATCATTTAACTGTTAATATAAAGGAAGAGATGTTTTAAACCATGAAATAGTTGATGGATTGGATTGTTTAGTGACTCTAGTGCATCACATCAGCAACCTCAGTTCCTTGCATTAAGGCATCTCTCCCAGACCATTAACCTCACCTTTGCGGTTATAAAACTCAAAATACTTACACTTAGCTACCAGACATTCCCATTATTTTTCTTTTCTTGCTCAGTGGTAAACAAGAACAATTTAATTGTGACTTCTCTGAAGTAATTAATTTGGGGTGTTTTAAAAATCAGAATTCTGCAGAAGCAGGGTTCTTTTCACTTCCATACAATTAAATTCACAAGACTTTCCTGTCCTCATATGCTCCCTTCTGATAAACTTTGTTCAGAATTGAAACTCTGTGGAGAACTGATCTGAATTTAGTTCTATTGTTCCTAAGAAATGTATCCCATAGTTAATTCTTGTTGATTTTCCTTAAAACGAAGATCTCCTCCTTACATAAAAAAGAGTCATGGTTGTTTAGGGTCTGCGTCAGACACATTTTATGTCCTGTGAGTGGATTATAATCACTAAGCAAAATAATGATGCAAGGGAAAATAGTCCATATTGCATTTGAGAAGCCTGCTGTTTTTATCATTACCTTTGGTGCCAGCTGCCTGTATGCATTGTTCTGTAATGCCAGTCTAATCAGTGCAGAGACCAGGAGCATGATACCCAGGAAAATTAGAGAAATATGGCTAAATTAATAAATCCAAACAGAAATCATAATATTGTAACGGTTGTATTCTGAAAGAAAATGATTTCCAGGACAACGGGTAGGTAAAATCTTTGGCAGAAACAGATATTTTTTTCCTCCTATGGTCGTTGAGTAGAACCAGGATTTAAATGGTGGGTGAATCTTAGGTGTCTCTCTATATAATAAAATTATAAGGGATTTTCTTTGTCCCCCTACTATGATCACAGGACAGAATAACAACTATTAAAGCAACTCCTTATGGATTGAAGTGAATCTCTTCAGATATGTGCTTTTAAAATGCAGAAGTTATTGGGAGATGGAATACAATGAGCTATTAACAACTGCGAGTTTATGAATTCATTCTTCTCCTGCACAGAAAAAATAGACAATCTGTTGGGGAAAAGTTGTGTTAAATGGAAACCCTGTACAAATAATCAATTTTCGTTTCATACAATACTTAAAGATACATATTATCTTCAGTTTGTGGGTGGACAAATTTTTAGTTCACATGGTTAAATAACTGGCTAAAGGAAGTAAAGATTTCATTGATTCATTAATCAACTATTTGTTGAACACCTACTATTTTGCCAGAAACTGTTTTAATAGATATATACTATATATTATGTGGATACCATACATCGGTTCCAAACCTCATGAAGATTATATGCTGATGGTGACAGAAAGACAATCAACAAGCTATATATAGTGTGGGGCAGTGATAAATGCTATGATGAAAAATTAAATGTTTGAGCTTCTGAGAATATGGTGATTATGTATTTCATATTTTTTAATTCTCTACCATGCTGCTCTCAAGGTAAAAGGTGATTAGAATTGATTTGGCTCTAAAATGTTAATGGTTTCATATAGCATAGCTCCTTGTGTTGCTTATTGGGAAAGTATTTTTTTAAAGCTGTATTTTCAGGCATATATCTACACAAGAAATACTTGGTTAGGTGTGTTAAAAATGCTAATACTTATAGCCCAACCCTGAGGTTCTAATTTAATAAACTTGGGAGAGGATTATTTTAATAAGGTGATTCTAATGTAGGTGCATAATTGGTCACCTTTTGAGACAAAATTACCCGAAAGAATGGATAGTTAACTTTGGTTATCCACTGTAATGTGAGGCCCTAAAGTGGGGCTTCAGAAGAACAGACATGCCAATTACTGTCTGAGAGCTGCCACATTCAATACATTTGACTCTTAAGCCCTTGAAGTATGCATGACCCAAACTGAGATGTGCTCAAAATACAAAATACACATTGGATTTTGAAGACAGTTAAAAAAAGAATATAATGTAGTTCATTAACAACTTTTATATTGGTTACATGCTGAAATGATATTATGTTGGATATACGGGGATAAATAATATATATATTGTTATATTAATTTTACCATTTTAAATATTATTAAGTTGTACTCACTCTATTTTTTTATTATTTAACATCTTTACTAGAGTATAATTGCTTTACAATGCTGTGTCAGTTTCTGCTTTATAACAAAATTAATCAGTTATACACATGTCCCAATATCTATTCCCTCTTGCATCTCCCTCCATCCCACCTTCCCTATCCCACCCCTCTAGGTGGTCACAAAGCACCAAGCTGATCTCCCTGTGCTATGCAGCTGCTTCCCACTAGCTATTTATTTTACATTTGGTAGTGTATGTATGTCAATGCGAATCTCTCACTTTGTCACAGCTTACCCTTCCCCCTCTGCATATCCTAAAGTCCCTTCTCTAGTAGGTCTGCATCTTTATTCCCGTCTTGCCCCTAGGTTCTTCTGACAAGTTTCTTTTTTTTTTTTTTTTAACTTTCCATATGTATGTGTTAGCATATGGTATTTGTTTTTCTCTTTCTTACTTATTTCATTCTGTGTGTGACAGTCTCTAGGTCCATCCACCTCACTACAAATAACTCAGTTTCATTCCTTTTTATGTCTGAGTAATATTCCATTGTATATATGTGCCACATCTTATTTATCCATTCATCTGTTGATGAACACTTAGGTTACTTCCATGTCCTGGTTGTTGTAAACCGTACTGCAATGAACGTTGTGGTATATGACTCTTTGAATTCTGGTTTTTCTCAGGGTATATGCCCAGTAGTGTGATTTCTGGGTTGTATGGTAGTTCTATTTTTAGTTTTCAAAGGAACCTCCAAACTGTTATCCATAGTGGCTGTATCAATATACATTCCCACCGACAGGGCAAAAGTGTTCCCTTTTCTCCACACCCTCTCCAGCATTTGTTGTTTGTAGATTATTTTATGATGTCCATTATGACATGACCAGTGTGAGATGACATCTCACTGTAGTTTTGATTTGCATTTCTCTAATGATTAATGATGTTGAGGATTCTTTCGTGTGTTTGTTGGCAATCTATACATCTTCTTTGGAGAAATGTCTATTTAGGTTTCTGCCCATTTTTGGACTGGGTTGTTTGTTTTTTTGATATTGAGCTGCATGAGTTGCTTGTATGTTTTAGAGATTAATCCTTTGTCAGTTGCTTCATTTGCAAATATTTTCTCCCATTCTGAGGGTTGTCTTTTGGTCTTGTTTATGTTTTCATTTGCTGTGCAAAGGTTTTAAGTTTCATTAGGTCCCATTTGTTTATTTTTGTTTTTATTTCCATTTCTCTAGGAGGTGGGACAAAAAGGATCTTGCTGCGATTTATGTAATAGAGTGTTCTGCCTATGTTTTCCTCTAAGAGTTGGATGGTGTCTGGCCTTACGTTTAGGCCTTTAATCCATTTTGAGTTTATTTTTGTGTATGGTGTTAGGGAGTGTTCTAATTTCATTCTTTTACATGTAGCTGTCCAGTTTTCCTAGCACCACTTATTGAAGAGGCAGTCTTTTCTCCACTATATATTCTTGCCTACCTTATCAAAGATAAGTTGACGATATGTGCATGGGTTTATCTCTGGGCTTTCTATCCTGTTCCAATGGCCTATATTTCTGTTTCTGTGCCAGTACCATACTGTCTTGATTACGCTAGCTTTGTAGTATAGTCTGAATTTAGGGAGCCTGATTCCTCCAGCTCCGTTTTTCTTTCTCAAGATTGCTTTGGCTATTTGGGGTCTTTTGTGTTTCCACACAAACTGTGAAATTTTTTTTGTTATATTTCTGTGAAAAATGCCAGTGGTAGTTTGATAGGGATTGCATTGAATCTGCTTTGGCTAGTAGAGTCACTTTCACAATGTTGATTCTTCCAATCCAAGAACATGGTATATCTCTCCATCTATTTGTATCATCTTTAATTTCTTTCATCAGTGTCTTATAATTTTCTGCATACAGGTCTTTTGTCTCCTTAGGTAGCTTTATTCCTAGGTATTTTATTCCTTTTGTTGCAATGGTAAATGGGAGTGTTTTCTTAATTTCACTTTCAGATTTTTCAACATTAGTGTATAGGAATGCAAGAGATTTCTGTGCATTCATTTTGTATCCTGCTACTTTACCAAATTCATTGATTAGCTCTAGGAGTTTTCTGGCAGCATCTTTAGGATTCTCTGTGTAGAGTATCATGTCATCTGTAAACAGTGACAGTTTTACTTCTTCTTTTCCAATTTGTATTCTTTTATTTATTTTTCTTCACTGATTGCTGTGGCTAAAACTTCCAAAACTATGTTGAATAATAGTGGTGAGAGTGAGCAACCTTGTCTTGTTCATGATCTTAGTGGAAATGGTTTCAGTTTTTCACCAATAAGGATGATGTTGGCTGTGGGTTTGTCATATATGGCCTTTATGATGTTGAGGAAAGTTCCCTCTATGCCTACTTTCTGGAGGCTTTTTATCATAAATGGCTGTTGAATTTTGTCAAAAGCTTTCTCTTCATCTATTGAGATGATCATATAGTTTTTCTCCTACAATTTGTTAATATGGTGTATCACGTTGATTGATTTGCATATATTGAAGAATCCTTGCATTTCTGGGATAAACTCCATTTGATCATGTCATATGGTGTATGATACTTTTAATGTGCTGTTGGATTCTGTTTGCTAGTATTTTGTTGAGAATTTTTGCATGTATGTTCATCAGTGATATTGGCTGGCAGTTTTCTTTCTTTGTGACATCTTTGTCTGGTTTTGGTATCAGAGGGATGGTGGCCTTGTACAATGAGTTTGGGAGTGTTCCTCCCTCTGCTATATTGTGGAAGACTTTGAGAAGGATACATGTTAGCTCTTCTCTGAATGTTTGACAGAATTCACTTGTGAAGCCATCTGGTCCTGGGCTTTTGTTTGTTGGAAGATTTTTCATCACAGTTTCAGTTTCAGTGCTTGTGATTGGTCTGTTCATATTTTCTATTTCTTCCTGGTTCAGTCTCAGCAGGTTGTGCATTTCTAAGAATTTGTCCATTTCTTCCAGGCTGTCCATTTTATTGGCATATAGTTGCTTGTAGTAATCTCTCATGATCCTTTGTAGTTCTGCAGTGTCGGTTGTTACTTCTCCTTTTTCATTTCTAATTCTATTGATTTGAGTCTTCTCCCGTTTTTTCTTGATAAGTCTGGCTAATGGTTTATCAATTTTGTTTATCTTCTCAAAGAACCAGCTTTTAGTTTTATTGATCTTTGCTATCATTTCCTTCATTTCTTTTTCCTTTATTTCTGATCTGATTTTTATGATTTCTTTCCTTCTGCTAAATTTGGGGTTTTTTTTTTTCTTCTTTCTCTAATTGCTTTAGTTGTAAGGTTAGGTTGTTTATTTGAGATGTTTCTTGTTTCTTAAGGTAGGCTTTTATATCTATAAACTTCCCTCTTAGAAGTGATTTTGCTGCATCCCATAGGTTTTGGGTCGTTGTGTTTTCATTATCATTTGTTTCTAGGTATTTTTTGATTTCCTCTTTGATTTCCTCAGTCATCTCTTGGTTATTACGAAGTGTGTTGTTTAGCCTTCATGTGTTTGTATTTCTTATAGGTTTTTTTTCCTGTAATTGTTATCTAGTCTTACAGCATTGTGGTCAGAAAAGATACTTTATACAATGTCAATTTTCTTAAATTTACCAAGGCTTGATTGTGACCCAAGATATGATCTATCCTGGAGAATGTTCCATGAGCAGATGACAAGAATATGTATTCTGTTGCTTTTGGATGGAATGTACTATAAATATCAATTAAGTCCATCTTGTTTAATGTATCATTTAAAGCTTGTGTTTCCTTATTTATTTTCATTTTGGATGATCTGTCCATTTGTGAAAGTGGGGTTTTAAATTTCCCTACTATGATTGTGTTACTGTCAATTTCCCCTTTTATGTCTGTTAGTATTTACCTTATGTATTGAGGTGCTCATATGTTGTGTGCATAAATATATACAATTTTTATATATTCTTTTTGGATTGATCCCTTGATCACTATGTAATGTCCTACTTTGTCTCTTGTAATAGTGTTTGTTTTAATGTCTATTTTGTCTGATGTGAGAATTGCAACTCCAGCTTTCTTTTGATTTCCATTTGCATGGAATATCTTTTTCCGTTCCTTCACTTTCAGTCTGTATGTATCCCTAGGTCTGAAATGGGTCTCTTGTAGACAGCATTTTTTCGGATCTTGTTTTTGTTTCCATTCAGCCAGTCTATGTCTTTTCGTTGGAGCATTTAACCCATTTACATTTAAGGTAATTATTGATATGCTTGTTCCTCTTACCATTTTCTTAATTGTTTTGGGTTTATTATTATAGGTCTTTTCCTTCTCTTGTGTTTCCTGCCAAGAGAAGTTCCTTTAGCATTTTTTGTAAAGCCGGTTTGGCGGTGCTGAATTCTCTTAGCTTTTGCTTGTCTTTAAAGCTTTTAATTTCTCCATCAAATCAGAATGAGATCCTTACTGTGTAAAGTAATCTTGGTTGTAAGTTTTTCTCTTTCATCACTTTAAATATGTCCTGCCACTCCCTTCGGGCTTACAGAGATCCTGCTGAAAGATCAGATGTTAACCTTATGGGGATTCCCTTATGTGTTACTTATTGTTTTTCCCTTGCTGTTTTTAATATTTGTTCTTTGTATATAATTTTTGATAGTTTGAATAATATGTGTTTTGGTGTATTTCTCCTTGGATTTATCTTGGTTTTTTTTTTTTTTTTTTTTTTTTTGGTGGTACGCAGGCCTCTCACTGTTGTGGAGCACAGGCTCTGGACATGCAGGCTCAGTGACCATGGCTCATGGGCCTAGCCACTCTGTGGCATGTGGGATCTTCCCGGACCAGGACATGAACCCATTTCCCCTGAATCGGCAGGCAGATTCTCAACCACTGTGCCACCAGGGAAGCCCTCCTTGGATTTATCTTGTATGGGACTCTCTGCGCTTCCTGGTCTTAACTATTTCCTTTTCCATATTAGGGAAGTTTTCAACTATAATCTCTTCAAATATCTTCTCAGTCCCTTTCTTTTTATCTTCTTCTTCTGGGACCCCTATAATTCAAATGTTGGTGCATTTAATGTTGTCCCAGTGGACTCTGAGACTCTCCTCAATTCTTTTCATTCTTTTATATTTATTCTGCGATGCAGTAGTTATTTCCACTCTTTTATCTTCCAGGTCTCTTATCCATCCTTCTGCCTGTATTATTCTGCTATTTGATCCCTTCTAGATAATTTTTAATTTCATTTATTGTGTTGTTCATCATTTTTTTGTTTTGCTCTTTAGTTCTTTTAGGTTCTTGTTAAACATTTCTTGTATTTTCTCCATTCTATTTACAAGATTTATGATCATTTTTACTATCATTATTCTGAATTCTTTTTCAGGTACTGCTTATTTCCTCTTCATTTGTTAGGTCTGGTGGGTTTTTGCCTTGCTCCTTCATCTGTTGTGTGTTTCTCTGTCTTCTCATTTGGCTAACTTACTGTGTTTGGAGTCTCCTTTTCTCATGCTACAAGTTCGTAGTTTCCATTATGTTTGCTGTCTGTCCGCAGTGGCTAAGGTTAGTTCAGTGGGTTGTGTAGGCTTCCTGGTGGAGGGTCTTTGTGATTGTGTTCTGGTCGTTGAGCATGTATCTTTTCTTTCTGGTTGGCAGGTCCACTTTGGTGGTGTGTTTTGGTGTGTCTGTGTCCTTATTATAATTTTAGGCAGCCTCTGTGCTAATGGATGGGGTTGTGCTCCTATCTTTCTAGTTATTTGGCATAGGGTGTCCTGCACTGTAGCTTGCTGGTCGTTGAGTGGAGCTGGGTCTTGGCATTGAGATAGAGATCTCTGGGAGATTTTCACTGTTTGATATTAAGTGGAGCTGGGAGGTCTCTTGTGGACCAGTGTCCTGAATTTGTCTCTCCCACCTCAGTGGCCCAGTCCTGATGCCTGGCTGGAGCACCAAGAGCCTGTCCTCCACATGGCTCAGAGTAAAAGAGAAAGAGTAAAAGAAAAGAGTAAAAAGAAAGAAAGAAAGAAAGAAAGAAAGAAAGAAAGAAAGAAAGAAAGAAAGAAAGAAAGAAAGAAAGAAAGAAAGAAAGAAAGAAGATAAAATAAAATAAAGTAATTAAAATAAAAAAATAAATTATAGTCAGTAAGAAAAAAAATTTAAGTAATTAAAAAAAAAGGACAGACAGATCTCTTGGACAAATGGTAAAAATAAAGCAATACAGACAAAATCACACAGAGAAGCATACATATACACACTCACACAATGAGAAAAAGGGGAATATATATCATTGCTCCCAAAGTCTAAATCCTCAATTTGAGATGATTCACTGTCTATTCTAGTATTCCACAAATGCAGGATACATCAAGTTGATTGAGGAAATTTAATCCACTGCTCCTGAGGCTGCTGGGAGAAACTTGCCTTTCTCTTCTTTGTTCGCACAGGTCCCGGGGTTCAGCTTTGGATTTGGACCTGCCTGTGCTTGTAGATCGCCTAAGGTCATCTGTTCTTCACCCAGACAGGACAGGGTTAAAGGAACAGCTGATTCAGGGGCTCTGGCTCACTCAGGCTGGGGGGAGGGAGGGGTTTGGATGCGGGGGGAGCCTGCAGCGGCAGAGGCTGTCGTGACGTTGCACCAGGCTGAGGTGCACTGTGCGTTCTCCCGGTGAAGTTGTGCCTGGGTCACGGGACCCTGGCAGTGGCAGGCTGGACAGGCTCCTGGGAGGGGAGGTATGGATAGTGACCTGTGCTTGCACACAGGCTTCTTGGTGGCAGCAGCAGCAGCCTTAGCATCTCATGCCCGTCTCTGTGGTCTGCGTTGATATCCACGGCTTGGCGCCTGTCTCTGGATCTCCTTTAAGTGGTGCTCTTAAGCCCCTCTCCTTGCACACCAGGAAACAAAGAGGCAAGAGAATGTCTCTTGTTTCTTCGGCAACTCCAGACTTTTTTCCAGACTCCCTCCTGGCTAGCTGTGGTGCACTAACCCCTTCAGGCTGTGTTCTCGCCACCAGACCTCTCCCTGGGATCCGACTGAAGCCTGAGCCTCAGCTCCCAGCCCCCGCCCGACCCAGCGGGTGAGCAGACAAGCCTCTCAGGCTGGTGAGTGCCGGTCAGCACCGATCCTCTGTGCGGGAACGTGGGGAGTTTCTTGCCTTTTGGGTGGTCTGAGGTCTTCTGCCAGCGTTCAGTAGGTGTTCTGTAGGAGTTGTTCCACATGTAGATGTATTTCTGATGTATTTGTGGGGAGGAAGGTGATATCTGTGTCTTACTCTTCCGCCATCTTGAGACTCCTCCAAGTTATAATCACTCTGGCCCGAGGTCCCAAGAATTGTTGCAGCTTCGGCTGGTGAGGTCCCTCCAGAGCTTTCAGCCTCAGTGAGGCCGTCCTCCCCTCGGTCTCCAGGGAAGTTCAGTCTTAAATATTTTTAGTATGGTGACTAGAAAATTTAAATTATATATGTAGCTCACATTATAGTTCTATTGGAATACTGTCTTAGATCAATTATGGGCCTTTGTTTATTTAAAAATCTATGAAAAATTATTGCACTGTTATCCTGAACTTACTTTCAGGGTCATGTTATTGTGGTATATATGGGTCTTTCTGATATTTCCCTAGTCTTACCCCATGCATGAGCCACACTGGACCCATGTGTTCTCTTTGCTTGCTATGTTCTGAACCAGCCTGCATCCAGGTCATTTGCCTTTTCTGTCCTTCTAAACAAGTCTATACAGTACTCTACATTATACATTCCTATTATTCCATCAAAAGCAGTTCAGATCCCATCTTTAAGAAACATGTATCTATAACATTTATTCTGTATTCATCAATTCATTGATTCACCCCAAAAGTTATTAAAATGTTACAGTAGTAATGTTTCTTAGTATTGTGTACTTTAGAGCAACCAGTGATATGGTGTAAAGGGAGGACATGTAATCACTGACTACACTAATATTATAAAATACATTGCTAGAGATGGTACTGCATTGCAACTATGATAAAATATGTATATTTACTTCATTATTCATTA
Source organism: Kogia breviceps (assembly GCF_026419965.1). NCBI lineage: Eukaryota > Metazoa > Chordata > Mammalia > Artiodactyla > Physeteridae > Kogia > Kogia breviceps. The sequence goes on from NC_081320.1 coordinate 21,055,139, forward strand.
TTCCAGTTGTTAAAAGGGATTGAAGTCGGAGGAAGGTAACAAGGTCTGTGAATGAGAATATCTTAGAGCCTTTGTCAGAGCTGTAAAATATATAATGACCTTCCATTCATACAAAATATAATCATGATTCTATAATCATGGATCTTCTTGGAGGACAATTACTATCACAAAATGTACTTAAAACCCATAAACATTTTCCAGTGTTGTGTTGTAATATATGTATTTATAAGCTATTGTGAATTTCATAATTATGAACATGTGAAAGATTTTGGTTTATTGGTTAGAGTATTTGTATTCATGCATAATATTTGAGATTTGCAATATTCATGAACATACTTTAACATAAATGAAAGCGGGTTTCTTATTTATTTACCAAGATGATATAATCAAATAATAATTATATTCAACATAAAAATCAAAATAATTCTCCCCTCTGTCTTCCTAGACATTTCTTCTTTGAGACTTTCATAATCTTTGCCTAGATCCTTCTCTGTTAATTCACTGCTCAATTCACAAACACACACACAAATGGACCCTTCTAGAAGGCTGTTAAAACAAGAAGGATTGCCCTAGACTAAAATTTTAAAAATCGTATGTACATTGATTTCTACACAGGTAGGCAATTTGTGGTTTTATTTTTTCTTATGCTGATTGTTAATTAGGGCAGATGCAAGACCTGCTTTGTTTCCATTTAAAAGCCTTTGCTTCTGAGTATTTCATCATCTCTTAATCCAGCAATCGCATGAATATCAAAGAGAGACCTGTTGGTTAGATCTTCCTGACACCTGTTTTTGTTTTTTTTTTTTCTCTTGGTGAGCCAGTCGTGCATTTCCATATGCTAGAACATTTCCTTGTAAGGTTCCTTATGTCAAGACAGGCAGTTTATTTACTGATTGGTAGTGGTCAGAAGTGAGGGTAGGGCTGGGTCAGGAAGAGTGAAGGAGGCTGGTCTCTAATAACCTTTGCTCCTGTTCTCACTCAAATCTCTGCCAGGGAAGAATGCTACACCACAGTGATTCCTATGTAAAGGGAGACTTTCCAAATGTCTGGACTGATCACTTCCTCTTTGCAGCAATAATCATTCCCTTGAGAGATTTGGTTTTATTTTGATAATGATCTCTGTCTGTCAAATATTTTGCTATGTACTGGGGATGCAATGGTGAATACTCCAGAGCTCACATAATGACTTTCACAATACTGTGAGAAAGAAAGTAAGCAAACTGACCTTTACAATGGGCATAAGTGCCTTGGTAGAGTTATACATGGGACTTTGTAAGGTCAGAGCATGTGGGGTGTTCAAGTCAGACTTCCCAAAGAAAGTGTCATTTGAGCTGCTGGGTTAAGTGAGTAGATAACAAGGGGAAAAAGAGACAGAATGTTCTCAGTTTGTTCTCAGAGAAAAGTCAATTCAAGATATATTTTATTTTTCAAGGATTATGGCCTGAATGATGTTAATTAATATGACAGAAAGACAAAAGCTGTAAGTTTTTGCTAAAGGCAAGCAGATAAACAAAACAAATAATCAGAGAGGAATAGCAGTTCATCCAGCCATTTGAGGTAATTGACTGAAAAGTCATGTTATTGCTTGCTCAGTACAATTCAATAATTCCAGGATGAGAGACGAAAATCAGCCATAGAGAAAGGGGATGGTGAGTGAAAAGGCACTAATGTTCGTAAAATTCAGAATGAATTGGATTGACAGTAAAGAAGTTGCTTAGCTCTCCAACAAAAAGTAATATGTATGTATTTTTTTAGAAAAATAATTGTATATTTGTTATTTCAAAATAATCATAAAAGCAGCCCTCATTAGTAAAACAGTATCCCTTATATTTGCTTTAAAATTTTGTACTATCCTTAATTTTCATTGTATAGAGGTAATTAGATGTAGGGAATGGAATATGTTGACATTTTCAGTTCATAGGGCCTCTGAAATTCTTAATCCCTGCCATGGCAAGGAGGTATGTGCATTCAGTTACAAATCTACAAAGATATTTGACTAGCACTCAAATGAGCAGAGCCAAGGAATTCCAAATACCAGGGCTGCTGGCAAGTACTGAATCTGAATAAATTGCTTTGCATTTGACGACGCATACAATAACCAAAAAAATAAGATCCATGGTAAAACTGGATACCTCTGGATTATTTATAATGTATTCTCATGTGTTTGCATGTTTTGTAAAATAAGTATACATTTTAAGTCAGAGAAAAAAAGAGTTCAAATCAGCATATACAACTCTGGTTTGTGTGTATATATATATGTATACATATACATATATATAAATAAATTATATGATTATGTATGTATGTGAAAATACATTCATGTTTTTAAAATAAGAATATTAAAGTACACTAAAGAGTGAATGAAAAATAATTGACTCTGTGTTGAAGAATTTCTTTTTTTCTTCCAATTACTTCTTTGTAATTTTTAAAAAATTTAGTCTGTATCCCACTTTCAATATTAATTGGGGAAACCATTACTTTAAAAAATATCAGGCTTGGTAGAGGGTAGGGGAAATGGGTTGTAATTCTCAGTGTCACAACAGATTATCAGACTACAGCTACTTTATTGGAAGTTACTACCCCAACTAGAGTGAGGTCAAAGGAATTACTTTCCTGGGAGCTTTTATACTTTTCCTTTCCTGGTGCTCAGAATTTAGGTACAGAGAGCCAGTCACTCTACGAAATGCAAAATGCATTCTCTAACAACCAAATCAAATACTTTAACTATTTTTATCTTTCTAACTATCATACATCATTTCAAAAAAGAAATTTCTTTCATTATCAATTATTCTATTACATGTAAATAATTGTTTTGGTTAATGAACTATATAAATCATCATTTTAAATTGATTTTTATGGTTGTCAAGACTTACTAAAATGACCTCAAGAAATAAGCTACCTGGGGATTTTCTTTTCTTGCCTAAGATAAACAGACATGCAAAAGAGATTTGTCATCATCATCTTCAGACTAGTGACTTTAATGGTTTCTCTCTTACGGATAAAAGAAAGATTGAAGTTATTAAGTAACTTAACCAACATTTGTATGGTTAACAAAAGTGCACATTCAGCTTTGTCTTAGTCCAGCACTCATGCTGCTTCCAATAAACAGAATTAAATGTGGAAAATAATATATATTTAAAAAGAAAGAAAGAAAAGGAAACTTGTCTCTGATTATGTGCAGAAGCCTAGGTTAGCTTGATTACAGGGGGGAGTATTCAGGGAATCAGTATATTTAATGTATAGAAAATGTACGTAGTTCAACAGCTATACAGATATTTAGGTATTCAGTCAGTTCTCCTTATGTTTTCTTGTACTCCTCTCTGTATCCATGGAGGATGCAGATGTGGAATTATTTCAATTAATTTGCTCAAGTGGAAAGATAAATGTAGCAATTTAGAGATCATCATTTTTCTTCATGATCATAAGATAGATTGGGACTTGATGAGCTGCTCATTGTAATAAGAAGAATTATGAACTAAACTTAACACAAGGCAGAAGCCCATTGCAAAAAAGCAAGATTAATTCACAAGCATTTGAAATTCCATTAGCATAAATGATTATTCAAGAGCCACATAGTTTCGTGGCAAACTTATTTTTTTTTAAACCCAAACCAATTTATACAAAGATTATAAAGCTTTAAGTGTGTCAAGGAGAAAGAATTTACTTCTATGTCCCTTGTTTTACTAAATTATATTTCATTGAAAGGTATTTCACTGGAGCGTCAGCTAGGCTTGACATTAAATATGTTTAACATGAGCTATTTGTATTAATGTCACAGATGCCAAAATTTGATGTTTTGCAAAGGACCAATATTTTATATAATGATTCTGGAGTGGGGAATATTATAGTGGGAATAATTAAGGACTGACTCCTAATTTTTAAAAAATCCAAACAAACAAAGTCTAAAATTAGTAGAAGGAAGGGAATAATGAATTTCAGAGCAAAAATAAATAGAGATTAAAAAATAGAAAAGATCAAGGAAACTAAGAGCTGTTTCTTTGAAAAGATAAAGTCAACAAACCTTTAACTATTTTAAACAAGAAAAAGATAAAAATAAAAATAAAATCAGAGGTGAAAGATGAGAAACTATAACTGATATCACAGAAATAAAAAGGATCATAAGAGAATACTGCAAACAAAAATAGGCCAACGTGTTGGATAACCTAGAAAAAATGGATAAATTTCTGGAAACAGAATTTCCCAAGAACAAATCCTGAAGAAATAGAACATCTGACTATATCAATCACTAATAAGGGTATTAAAAGAGTAATAAAAAATCTCCCAATGAAGAAAACCTTAGGACCACATTGCTTCATTGGAGAACTCTACAAAACATTCAAAGAAGATTTTATACATATTCTTCTCAAACTCTTCCAAAAAATTGAAGAGGAAGGAAACATTTCAAACACATTTTACAAAGCCAGCATTACCCTGATACCAAAACCAGGAAAGGACACCACAAAAAAAGAAACTCACAGGCCAATATTTTGGTGAACATAGATGCAAAAATTATCAAACAAAATATTAGCAAACAAAATCTAACAATACGTTAAAAGGATCATATACCACAAGCAAATAGCATTTATTCCATGGATACAAGGATGGTTCAATGTCTGGTAATCAATCAGTGTAATATGTCATAAGAGCACAGGAAGGATAAAAAGTATGTGATCATCTCAGATAGATGTGGAGAAAGCATTTGACAAAAATCAACATCAATTTATGATAATAACTTTCAATAAAGTAGGTATACAGGGAACATACCTTAACATATTAAAGGTCATATATGACAAGCTCATGACTAACATCATACACAATGGTGAAAAGCTGAAAGCTTTTCCTCTGTTATCAAAAACAAGACAAGGATGCCCACTCTTGCCATTCTTATTCAGCATAGTACTGGATGCCCTAGCCATGGCAACTAGTCAAGAAAAAGAAATAAAATCATCCAAAATGGAAAAGGAAGAAGTAAAACTGTCACTGTTTACAGATGACATGATACCATTTGCAGAAAACCCTAAAGTGCCACCAAAAAGCTGTTAGAACTAATAAACGAATTTGGTAAATTCACAGAATTCAAAATGAGTATACAGAAATATGTGGTGTTTCTTTCTATATAGTGTTAATAAACTATCAGAAAGAGAAATTAAGAAAACAATCCCATTCACAATTGCATTTAAAAAAAAAAATGAAATAACTAGGAACAAACTTAACCAAGGAGGTGAAAAACCTGTACAGTGAAAATTATGACACTGATGAAAGAAATTGAAGAGGATACAAATAAATGGAAAGCTATTCCATATTCATGGACTGAAAGAATTAATGTTATTGAAATGTCCATAATACCCAAAGCAATCTACAGATTCAGTGCAATCTCTATCAAAATTCCAAAGGCCATTGTTGAAAGTGGTGTTTTGAAGTCCCCCACTATTATTGTGTTACTGTCAATTTATCCTTTTATGGCTGTTAGCATTTGCCTTATGTATTGAGGTGCTACTATGTTGGGTGCATATATATTTACAGTTGTTATATCTTCTTCTTGGATTGATCCCTTTATCATTATGTAGTGTCCTTCTTTGTCTCTTGTAACAGTCTCTATTCTAAAGTCTATTTTGCCTGACACGATATTGCTACTCCAACTTTCTTTTGATTTCCATTTGCATAGAATACTTTTTTCATCCCCTCACTTTCAGTCTGTATGTGTCCCTGGGTCTGAAGTGGGTCTCTTATAGACAGCGTATATACGGGTCTTGTTTTTTATCCACTTAGCCAGCCTATGTCTTTGGTTGGAGTATTTAATCCATTTATATTTAAGTTAATTATCAATATGTATGTTTTATTGCCATTTTGCTAATTGTTTTGGATTTGTTTTTGTAGGTCTTTTTTTTTTCACTTCCCCTTTTGTTCTCTTCTCTTGTGATTTGATGACTAATTTTAGTGCTGTGTTTCGAGTCCTCTTTCGTTTTGTGTGTGTACCTATAGTAGATTTTTAGTTTGCAGTTACCATGAGGTTTTGATACAGCAATCTATATATAAACAAGATTGTTTTAAGTCGCTGATCTTTTAATTTCAAGTGCATTTCCAATATCCTGCTTTTGTGTTCTCCCCTTCTCACAATTGTTAATTTTGATATCATATTTGTGTACGGATGATTTCCTACTTTTCCTGCATGTTTGCCTTACTGGTGAGTTTTTTCATTTGTAATTTTCTTGTTTTTAGTTGTGGCCTTTTCTTTTCTGCCTAGAGAAGTTCCTTTAGCATTTGTTACAAACCTGGTCTGTTGGTGCTGAATTCTTTTAGCTTTTGCTTGTCTGTAAAGCATTTGATTTCTCTGTTGAACCTGAATGAGAAGCTTGCTGGATGGAGTATCCTTGGTTGTAAGTTGTTCCCTTTCCTCACTTTAAGTATATCATACCACTCCTTTCTGGCTTACAGAATTTCTGTGGAGAAATCTCAGCTAATAACCTTATGGAATTTCCCTTTTATGTTATTTGTTGCTTTCCCCTTGTTGCTTTTATTAAAGACCTAAATGTAAGACCAGATACTAGAAAACTCTTAGAAGAAAACATAGGCAGAACACTCTGAATAAATTGCAGCAATATCTTTTTTGATCCATCCCTGAGGGTAATGGAAACAAAACAAAAACAATAATCAAATGGGACCTAATTAAACTCTAAACTTTTGCACAACAATGGAAACCATAAACAAAATTTAAAAACAACCCACAGATTGGGAGAAAATATTTGCAAATGAAGCAACCAACAAGGGGTTAGTCTCCAAAACTTACAAACAGCTCATGCCATAAAAACAAACAACCTAATCAAAAAATGGGCAGAAAACCTAAATAGATATTTCTACAAAGAAGACATACAGGTGGCCAAGAAGCACATAAAAAGATGTTCAACATTGCTAATTATTAGAAAAATTCAAATCAAAACTACAATATCACCTCACACCAGTCAGAATGGCCATCATGAAAAAAATCTACAAACAATAAATGCTGGATAGGGTGTGTAGAAAAGGGAACTCTCCTACACTGTTGGTGAGAATGTAAAGTGGTATAGCCACTATGGAGAAAAATATGGAGGTTCCTTAAAAAACTAAAAATAGAGCTACTATATGATCCAGGAATCCCACTCCTGGGCCTATATCTGGAGAAGAACTTAGTTCAAAAGTATACATGCATCACAATGTTCATTGCAGCACTCTTTACAATAGCCAAGACATGGAAACTACCTAAATGTCCACTGACAGATGAACAGATAAAGAAGATGTGGTACATATATAAAATGGAATATTACTCAGCCATTGAAAGAATGAAATGCCATTTGAAGCAACATGGATGGATGTGGAGATTATACTAAGTGAAGTAAGTCAGACAAAGATAAATGTCATATGATATCACTTATAGGCAGAATCTAAAAAAATATACAAATGAACTTATAAAACAGAAACAGACACACAGACTTAGAGAAAAAACTTATGGTTTCCAGGGGGTGTGGGGACGGATAGATTGGAGACTGGGATTGACATATACACACTGCTATATTTAAAATAGATAACTAACATGGACTTACTGTATAGCACAGGGTACTCTGCTCAATATTCTGTAATAACCTAAATGGTAAAATAATTTGAAAAAGAACAGATACATGTATATGTATAACTGAATTACTTTGCTGCATGCATGAAACTAACACAAAATTGTTAATAAACTCTGCTCCAAAATAAAACAAAAATTTTAAAAAGAATTTAAAAAATTTGTAAAGAAAAAAAAAAGAAAAAAATTTCAATGGCATTTCACAGACCTAGAAAAAACAATTCTAATATTTGTATGGAACAACAAGAGACCCCAAATAGCCAAAGCAATCTTGAGAAAGAAGAACAAAGATGGAGGTATGCTCCCAGACTTGAAACTGTACTATAAAGCTGTAGTAATCAAAACAGTATGGTACTGGCATGAAAACAGACACACAGATCAATGGAATAGAATTGAAGGCCAGAAATAAACCCAAACATATGTGGACAGTTAATTTACACCAAAGGAGCAAAGAACATACAATGGAGAAAGGATAGTGTCTTCAATAAATGGTTTTGGGAAAATTGGACAGCCACATGCAAAATAATTAAGCAAGTAAGATAGTGAAACTATCTTACAACAAACACAAAAATTAACTCAAAATGGATAAAAGACTTGAATGTAAGATCTGAAACTATAAAATTCCTAGAAGAAAACATAGATGGTAACTTTATTAATATTGGTTTTAGAGATGTTTTTGTGGGATATGACTCCAAAGGCAAGGGAATCAAAAGCAAAAATAAATAAATGGGGTTACATCAAACTAGAAAGCTTCTGCACAGCCAAGAAAACCATCAAAACAAGCAGGCAACCTATTGAATGAGGCAAGATATTTGCAAATAATATACAGGCATACCTGGGAGATATTGCTGGTTTGGCTCCAGACCATGCAATAATTAAAATATCACAATAAAATGTGATATGCAATACTTAAATAATTAAATGCAATATCACAATAAAATGAGTCACTCAAGAATTTCTTGATTTTAAAAAAAGACAGTGGATCATTGGAATATGTTAGTTAAAAAAAAAGGAACCTGTTTTTTGTTGAGAGAGGATTTTAAAATGTGTCTCAGGAGAAGTTCCCCAATCTTAATTACTACATGTGTATCTGTTTATTTAAACATAAAAAAAACCCTAATTTTAATATGATGAGTTTTAGGTACATCTGAAATAATCACCTTATTTGTGTCATCCAAAATGATCAAAATATGTTTCACTTTTAATCTGTTGAAATGATCCATGACTTAACAGTACTGTAACAGAGGTTAAACAAAAACATGGCATACCTCTCCCAAGAATGGGGTGAAGATGAAGTTGACATTTTAAGGAGATAAATATTAGTTCCTTCCAGCATTTTACAGAATGGAGAGTTCATTATTCTAGTTATTTATTATTATTTTGGATAAGAAACAAATATCTGAACTTTTTGAACAAATCAAGTTGTGATACATCCCAGATCTTAAAAAATAAGAATTTCCATGTAGTTTACATTATGAACTTTTAAAAATTCACATGGATCATGTAATATCAGAACAGGGAAAGAACCAAAGGCCATGGTATCACGAACTCATGGATATAGTACTGCTATTTCACTTGTCATTTCAATGCATATTTAAGATATCAATCAGAGTTCACACATTTAAACTTCCTGCCCAATTTTTGAATTTCCACTGAAATTTTTAAAAACATGCACTTAAAGTAAAAATTCCTATCAATATTTAAATCCAGACAGCCACTCAAATGTGAAAAATATTGAAGAATTTCTGTAAAATAAATTGTAGGAATGAACATCTTAATAAGACAGTCAACCATCCAGTGAGTCTCTGCAAAGCCGGACAAGCCCATCTGGATATGAGGGGTAGTAGCTGCAATGTGGAATCCCACTAACATTCTTTCATTTTCACCAGAAGAAGATGGAGCTAAAGGCAGCCTCTGGACCTTTGACGGGATGTACAAATTGATCACATTATTTCCCCAGATTTCTATCAAATGCTGGGATCAAGTCCATGGGACAAGCCTGCAGTGGTGCTGTCTCCCAGGTTACATTTGGCATGCATGGCTTTTTCAGTAAAGCAAGGCAGTACTATAGCTGGTTCCAGATGAAGGGAGTGATGCCAGCTCTAAAGAGTGCCACTGACCCAGCTAATGCCTTCTGCTCTGAGAAATACAAAAAAAAAAAAAACCTATTTGGCAGAAAGGTGAAGCACTATGTCTCTGCTGTTTCTGGCTATAGCTCCCTTGCTACTCCAGCCTGGCAGCTGAATATAGAGCAAGTCTAAACCTTCCCTTTTATTCCTTTGTCTGGTCTGGAAATATTTGAACAGAAATCAACATAATCTCTGATAGATCCCATTTTAAATCCCAAATCTGGAAAAGAATTATTGACTGTATGAACTCTGTAGAGGTGGAAAAAATATATTGGACACACACAAGGACTAGGTTTTAAACAGAGAGTTAATCTAAGGATTTAAACCAATGCTACCTAAGAGACAGGTCGGGCATTTCTCTTACCTGGGTAATTTTAACTTTCATCAAGTTGGGCTTGCTGCTTCTAGCCTGACTTCCTTTCTCTAAATCCATGACTGTACTGCAGCCAGAGTGAACTCTAAAATAAAACTATTAGGAGTGTGTGGTGATCCAGGAAACCATCTCTTAGAAATTGACCTTTGGGCTGAGTCATAATAAAGAGAAGGTGCCAGGTGATGTTATCTAGGGAGACTTTTTAGACCATAGAACAAAAAATATCAAGGAATTAATTCAGGAATAAAATGGGTTTTATGGAGGGACAAAAACAGGTCCAGTGCACTGGCTTCCATGCACTGACGGAAGACAAGATGAAAGAAACATCATCAGAGCATAAGGAAATGAACAGTAGAAAGATCACATGTCTTGTAGTACATGATGTAGCTTTAGGAAATTTTTAAAGTGAAATTGAGAGCTGTTTAAGTGACTTTAAGTAGGATAGACATGTGTATGATTTATAATTTAAAATATCATTTTGGCTTCTTTATAGAAAATGAACCAAGGCAGAGAGGTTAGTGTGGAAGCTCTTGCTATAGTCAAGCTGAGAAATGAAGTTGATTGGATTAGAGGTGTTGATAAAGAGGTGGGTTATGTGCTGAGATATAACAGAACTTGAAGAGTTTTTAGATTTGTGTGTAAAGAGGATTGGGGTGATGAGGGAAAGGAAGAAATCAATAATTAGTTTTACCTAACCATATCCTACTCACTGACATATGAAAATTTGAGTGAGAAAAAGATTTCGTGGTGAGAGAGGGGGAAATATTATACAGCTTTGTTAAGTGTGAAATATCACTAGACAGGTAAATATTGAAATATCCAACTCTGGGGAATCTTCAGAGTAGGAGATAGAGTTTAAAGTTAACTAGCATATAAGTAATATAAAAAAACCACTAGCTAGAAATAAATCATCAAGGAAGAGAAACAAAGAAGTCTTGACAAAATACTCCATGGGAAAATATTAGAGTTTATAAAGAATAAATAGTCTGCAAATAATAGGGGGATTAGGGGAGGATGAGAGAAAATGAAGGATGAAATTACAGATAGTGAAGAAAGTAGTTCTATATCAAACTTTCTCTCATATTATCAGAAATTATTTCTAAATATGCATAGAATATTTGTGTAAAAGATCATTTACATTATCAGTATCTCAACAAGTATGGTAGAGGCTGTAGGAAACAGTTAGTCTTGTGCAAAAGTGCATTGAATAAAGACTTGGAAGGTGGAAATGTAAATCTTAGTTCTTCCAGTGGCCCATGGTATACTGAATCTAATAAAAAATCTTGGCTGAAAAAGTCATCATTTTAGCTACTGTTAACTCATCCCCAATGTCACTTTCAATTTTTGAGTATGACTTTTTAGCTGGACCAACTACACCCATAATTTTCAGGACTCAATACAAAATGAAAATGTAGGGCCTCTTGTTAAAAAATTATTAAGAATTTCAAGACAAGGACATCAGAACCTTAATAAGCCAAGTGCAGGACCCTCTGAGCTTGGGGACCCATGTCACTGCCCAGGTTGCACATCTGATGTCCCTCAATAATACATTCCTCAGCATCCTAAAATAATCCATTAAAATGCTTTTACTCTATGTCCACTGCTGCAATTTAGCCCATGCTATCTTATACTCTGAATTTGTTAGAAAAGTCATTAAAATGAGTTAATGACACATTTATCTTAAAACCCTCAAAATGTTCTTATATCTCTTAGGATAATATCCAAAGTTCTTACTAAGAGGACCTCTGTTTTCTTGATTTTATTTTTTTCCTTTCCTCTCCACATCCAATCCATCGGCAAGTCCTGTTGGTTCTACCACCCACATGTATCCTGAATGTGGCAATTTCCCCACAACTCCACTGCTGACATTCTACCCCTGCTACATTGATAACTATAATAACATTCTAGGTAGTCTCCCTTTATTATTATTTTTTTAAATCTTTAGTAAGTCATTCTCCTCCTAAATGTAAAAGTAACATTTAAAACCATAAATCATTGCATGAGACTTCTCTGATTAAATCTTTCTGGTGACTTTCATCTGCATATAAAGTGAAATCCATACTCCTGTCAGTGGTCTACAAGGAAAACACATACATCTTGACCCTGTCTAGTCCTTCAAATGCCTGCTTGTCTACTCCCTCATTCCCTATTCTCTTCTATTCTGTAAACAGAAGATAACCAGAAACGTCAGAGGTTTTACCTTTAAACAACCAAACTCATTGGTGAGTAAAGGCCTCTGAACATTTACACATCCCTTTGTGTGGGGAGCTTCTCACAGCTCACGTCCAGCTTTTCCTTATCATTCCTGTCTCAGTTCATCTATCTCATGCACAGAACTTCTAACCTGAAGAGGCCTCTCCCTTCTTATCCACTACCTTGTGGATTGTACTCAAAGTAATTATCACCATCTAAATTTCCTTAATTATTTCCTTAGTTTTGTTGTCACCTACTGCAAAGCAAGAGCTATGTGGAATATCTTGTTCTTTGCTGTATTATCAGTGCTTGGAATAGTATCTAGAATTTAGAAGAAGTTCCAAGTTTTCAATGAATAATTACAAAAAGAAAATGTACAGGCCTCTTTCTGTAAAAAAATTAGAATTAACAATAAAAGAATGAGTAGGCATATAGAAGAGCTTTCCCTGCAGCCAAAATAAGAAAAGAGTGCACCAGGTCTGATTTTGTATTCTGAGTCTCATCTCTAATCAAGTCCACTGAAACTCCAAATTTCATTTGCCAGCTTATCAGGAAAAATAACAATGATTCTTATATTGCATCTAAAAATCAATAAACAGATATTTATTGATTGTCTCTTATAGGCATTGAGCAAGATTAGGTGATGGATGTGGATGGACCTAGAGACTGTCATACAGAGTGAAGTAAGTCAGAAAGAGAAAACAAATATCATATATTAATGCATATGTGTGGAATCTGAACAAAATTCATATAGATGATCTTATTTACAAAGCAGAAATAACAACATAGATGTAGAGAATAAATATATGGATACCAAGGGGGAAAGGAGGGTGGGATGAATTGGGAGATTGGGATTGACATATATACACCATTGATACTATGTATAAAATAGATAACTAATGAGAATAAATTGTATAGCACAGGAAACTCCACTCAGTACTCTGTGGTGACCTAAATGGGAAGGAAATCCCCAAAAGAGGAGATATATGTATACATATAGCTGATTCACTTTTCTGTACAGTAGAAACTAACACAACACTGTAAAGCAACTATACTTCAATAAAATTTTTAAAAAATATATAGCATGCAATCCTTGTGTCACCTGTTAGAGGGGTCTGGATGCTATCTAACAGTGCAGCACATGGGATACTTTCAAAAAGCTAAAGAAATTCTTAACAGATTGGGACTGGGGTGACCAGGGATGACTTCGGGAAGCGCTAATCATCAGATAGGATTTAAAAGATGGACTGGCTGGACTGGAGAACAAGACTTGCAAGTGTAAATATGATCCTTTTCAAATAAATTTTATGGGACAATAAAGTGAACTATTTAGGTTATTGCAAATGTTTACATATAGAATTTATGGAAAATTAAAAATTTATGTTTAGTTGGATTGTGAGATCATTGAATGTTAAATGCATTTAAAAGTTAAAATACCGGGGAGTACTGTTGGGAAAGTAGTAAGATAGGATTTAATCTATAAGAATTTATAGAAGAGATTGGACTACCAGAAACTTGGAGCTGGGAATAAAAGTTGGACTATTAGAATTGTCTAGATATAAGGTGGTAAGTGCTTCAGCTAGAATGTCTATAGTGAAAATTAAACAGGGGAGATAAAAATAGCAAGTCTTTAACAGGTGACCATTTGTAATTGCCTTGGGAAAAAAGGCAATCAAATTCTTGGGTATTGTTTCAACTCTCTAAAATATAGAGATAAAGAGAGGCAAGGATAGTAGATGGAAACTCCTATGAAAACATGATTTCTGTTTATAGATAGATATGTTCCTTTTTTCCAGTTTCTAAGAGTCCAGTACAGTCACAGTGCTGACTATTGACACTGAGGTGAAGAATAAATATACTTGTCTATCTTCTTTATTTAGCTTTATTATCAAAAATTATTTAGTTAAAACAGAAAAAAAAGGCATTATAAAGTCCCTTCTTTCTATGGTATTCATTTAAATTAAAACTGAGATTTAAGTCCTAGTCTGATAGATTTCCACTGGGATGTGTAGTTTTTTGGTTAATGAGGTGGTACAAGATAATTTTTATTATGTGTCCTGTAACTCTGTACCTGAGGAGATGTGTGTGTGTGTGCAACCTCAGTGGGGGAGGTGGGGGGAGTTAATACTATGTAACTCCTAAGCTGTTGAATAACGCCTCTCTAAACCAAATATAAAGTAGTGTTGTGCTATTAAAATATATTGAAATTGTTTTAAATAATAATTTTAATATTTCAATGACTTTTTTTCATGACTACATTTATATCTGACATTTATTTCTGAGACAATAATAGCAAGCATTTATCCAATAAATATTTATTTAGTGTCCACTATCTGCTAACCTGAGCTGGGTGCTGGAAATATAATACTTAACAAATCAAACATAATTACTCTTGGAGTTTATATTCATTATTACTATAAATCCGGTACTGGTTAAGTGTTTAACATACTGTATCAGTAACGGTTTATTGCCAAAAGCAAGAGAAACTGGCTGATTTAAGCATGAGCAGAATTCATTAACAGTGGAGCTGGAGAACAGGATTTGAGGTGACATAGCCCTTAACAGTGTCCAAAATGTACCAAAGGAACGGATCCAGTGAAGTTAGACTCTGGTTACACCAGGCACCAAAAGCTGCAGTTGGCAACACTGACCCCATCACCACAGCACACTGGACCACAGAACTACTGATTCTGGAAAGTAGAAGTAGCTGCTGCCAGTGGCTACCTCTTTCCACACTGGGCTCTGTGTAGACCCTACTGCCTTCTATCACTAGTTTCTGATTCAAAGTCTGTGGAGGGTATGTTTAATTGGCACAGTCCAGGTCACCTGATTGCACCCTAGTAATAAGGGAGGCTGGGGAATGACCCTGGCACATTTAGCTTCTATAGACACAAGAATACTTTGCCTAATGAAATGTAATATTCCCCAAAGAGAGGAAGCTGGTTCAAAATTCTGAAAAGGCAAACAAACAAGAAACAAAAATGACAAATATTCACTCCCTGTACATTATATAATTTAAGGCTTGCTATAAACAAAAAGACTTGCTACAACTCTGATGTTATTATAATTATTTAGAACATGAAATAATTGACATACAGAGATTCCAATTAATCCATTGAACAGCCAACATCTTAACCAAGTTCTGTCAGATTCTAAAACCCAAGCCAATGACTCCATGCTCCAAAACTTTTTGGGATATCTTAATATACAAATGAAATATAATTGTCTTAAACATATATTCATATGCTTGAAATAGTCAGTTTCCATTAGATTTTATATCCCTTAATAATCTAAAATTTATAGCCAATGACAGAAAAGGAATACATAAACTTAAAGAATAATGTTTCATTTTAGACTCAGTTTACTGTTCTTTCTTATATTAAGGCTCAAAGAGATATGGAAGACATTGTCAAAACACTACTAATGTATCTACGTTTATGATCATGGAATTTCAAATATTCCAATGTCAGTTGCAAATATATTAAAATGACTTAAACCTGCCACTTTCCAGAAATATGTGAGGATCATTATCTATTGATATGGTCATATTTTTAAAAAATACTAAAATATAAAAAGTACATTCTTAACTTTGCTAGGTACATTCAGATATAATACACTGTTTTGAGTCTTGACAAATAACATCCACTTATAATAAAAGATCTTACAGAAGGGATCACTATACAACCTGGTGTTTCTGCTCCTAGAACTACTCCCAGAGACTCTTGTTCATGCTCACACAAATATTTAAGGTAGCATTATTCATAACAGCCCAAACTAGAAATGACACAAACATCACGTTAACGGGAGAATTGAAAGTAAAAATTTGCTTTATATAAGAGAAGCCTCTACAGAAGTGAAAATGATTAATTATAGCTATACACATCAAAATGAAAGAATCTCGAGCATAATATATGAAAGGAGTAAGTCACAAAGGTATATATACAATATTATTTGACTTGTATAAAGTTGAAAACCAGGAAAAACCTGGTTATAAATAATATATTAAAATAAAATAATATAATAAAATAATCTTATTCTGTAATGTAGTTATAATGGTGACATTAAAAGTAAAACAAGGGAAAGATATACACAAGATTGAGTGCATCACTGCCTTTGGAAGTAAAAAGATGTGATCAGAAATTGGTACAGGAGGGGTCTCTAAGGTACTGAAAATGTTCAATTTAATCTGAGTAGGGTTTTTTGTTTTATTATTATTTTTTATAGTATGTGTAAGATTTATACACTATTGATTACATAATATAATCACATTTTAACAAATAAAGACAGAGAAATGTAACATATATATAAGTCCTTATTTTGTGCCAAAATCTAGACTCTTAAAACCCGTGATTTGAAGTGACTACATTTGGTGAAGCCCTTTCAGAACACAAATGCAAATAGAGCTAATTCCATGCTGAGCAGTTGAGAAGGACCTTTAACTCTGCACAATTCTCCCCTTTCCACATCCAACCTTTCCACCATCTTTTTATGTCCCTAAAGGAACTGCAGTATCCAAAGGGTTTTACCTCACTTCCAGTCTACAGAGGTATACATTTGTTTCCAGTATGCTGATATCAAACCATTGTTTATTTTTTATCTTTGTTTCTTTTTCCATCTCCAATAAAATCTTGCATTTATGTCTTGCTATCTTTTAGGATATAAGTAGGTTAATTCATGTAGAACACACATTTTTACATATTAGCAACATTATAATTAATTAAAATCATAATTATTACATTAGTAATTGGGTTGTTATTTATAGACATTTTTTTTACAATGAGGAAAACAGATTATGTTAGTGACAGAATTATTTCTGGGAACAAAATATGTTAGACAGTTTTTGACAAATTAGGATTAAATGATTTTAATTTGGCCTCAGGAATGTTTCATTAACATCCCCATAACTACCAATCCTGATAATATTCTTCATATTTATCATATAGTTCCACTTAGGCATGATTCAGCTGACTTCATTCAGAAAAGACTTAGTGATAGTTACAACTGATTTAATTTTGACTCTTTAGACGATCACTGGAAAAAAAAAAAAAAAGGTGAAACAACACAACCAACCAAAGGAATATGGACATAAGATAATTAACTCTACTTTTACATTAATATGTTAACTAGGATTCCAAAGCATGATAGTGGCTGACAAAACCAAAACAAAATAAACAAACAAAAATATTAAACTTCCAAATATACAATATATTAGTTGTAGTCCCCTTACCCTGCAAAACTTCTCACTTTATACCATTGAATCATCACTGGCCATTCCCACAGAGACGGTGCTATTTGCCTCTCCACCAAAACTACTCTTTTCTTCTTCCATAATCAACAACCCAAGAGTGAACATATAGCAGCACACAATTTGTACATATGCGATAGTTTCAGATTAAATTTTTTCAAAGTGTTACTATCATTAGTAGAAAACAAAATTGGTATTCTTGTCCTACTCTGCCACTAATAATCTGCATAATTTTGAACAGTTTATCACCTGGGGCCTGTTTTCCCTCCAACTAAATCAGAAGGTGAAGCAGGGTATGGGCCATATATGCCCAACAGATATCTTTCATTTGGCCAGTTATACTGTTATTAAATGCTTTGAATTAGTTATCAAGATTTTAAAACTGGAGTTCTTCACTCACATATCAGGTTATACAATGTCCTGTGAATCTCTGTGGATCCTTTCAACTCGATGTGTATATTCCTTCCCAAGCCTGAAGTCACAGACTCCTCCTCTCACACAACCTCCAAATCCAGCCATTCATCAAATACTCTCAACTTTATCTTCTGAGTACCTTTCTAGTCAATCCCCTGCCAACCCCAAAGCGTTCTCACTGCCCTTGTCTTCATTATCACTTGCCTACATTATAGCAATAGATCTCTATTATTTATTTTTTTGCCCCCAGTCTCTCATCATTCAAATAAAGTGATTGTATTCCTTCACACAACACTTTAAAAAATGTTCTTTATTAGATTTAGAACAAATCCCAGATCAAGGCAAAGAGGGGCAGTGACACTCATTGTGAGCACTACCTGATTCCAGAACTTCTGTTACTTCATTTTCCCTCATGCAACCTCATTCTTGGGCTCAGCAATTTGTAATTCCTTATATTGAGAGAATATCTTGCTTTGGTTGTCCTTGGACATGCTGTTTATTTCCTCTGTCTGTACCATCCTTACTTCTGTCGTGTCCCAGTTAATTCCTAAAGAGTTCCAGTACTCAGTTCCTGTGTCTCCAGATTGAAGCCTGTGCTGCAGTTAGGTCTCTTCCTCTCTAGTCTTTCAGTCCTGTGTGCTTGTTTCTTTAATCACATGGATGGTTGTGGTATTTTTTTATTAGTATAATTACCTCAACATCTTTTTTCCATTCATGAAATACTCAATTGCAAAGACTATTTTCTTGCCATCTTTTCAGTCTTTAATAAATTTAGAGACAACTCTCTCTTAAATCACTTTTATTTCTTTCCAAAGGAGTCAGTGTTCACTGCATCAAAAACCCTAGGGATTTGGCCCCATGCCAAACCTACTTAACAAAAACTCCAGAGGTGGGGCCCTGAATTTTTCATATTTTAAAAAATATCTCAGGTAATTATTTTACCCATTGAGATTGAAAAAACAATGTCATACATGAATATTTGTTGAATGAATGTGCCTATTCCAGCATATTTAGATGTACACTTAAACTTATTTAATTCTGGTTCAACCTACTCTAATCATAGATTTTCCATCTGCTTGACTCCACATCTAATTTCTTGAAAATAACATTGTTGTCAACCTAAATATTAGATATATATCAATAGGCTCAGAACTCAAAGTGGAAGTTAGAGGGAGCTCCACCTGGGTAAGAAGGTTATAATTGCAAAGGTAAAGTTGGCAGCTTCTTAGAGAACAAGTTTCATGGAGAGCACTGAAAAATAAAATCTAACCACCTAAAGGGCTTCCTTGACTAAGGCTTCTTGAATTTATTTTAAGTTACTTAATGCCAAGAAAGTATCACATGTGTGGTTAGTTTTGTGCAGGACCTTATTTAAATAAGCTTTGAATTAATTGTAAGCACTTTAGTTATGTGTCATGGGACCTGTGTCAGTTCTTTCTTAGTGCTATTATATTACATTTATTTTCTCAGAATCCTTAAGAAAAATAGAAAGTGAAAGGAAACTACTTGTGAGTGTCGATTGAAAAGCGAACTACGCATTTCAGCTTCTTCTACTCATTCCGCCCTATACTCTCATCCTCCCAAAAGTATATCAAATAATTTTCATAATTTTATGACAAAAACTCCAAATATTTCATAATGGTTAAAAATAGAAAGCTTGACATAATCAAGATTAAAACTTTTGCTAATCCTTAAAGATGTGGTTTTAATCCTGTTACAGTAGGTGATGACCAGGTTTGTAGAAATCAATAATCTCCTGTCCTCATGCCTCCTTCCCATGGGGCTCCTAAAACACCCCATGCTTTATTTTTATGCTTGTTAAGTCAGAGACACTCTTAACAAGCCTTGGCTAAGTTGCCGAGCTCTAGAAAAGGCTGAGTGAGAGCAGGGCATTTAGATTTTAAGCCTCAATCTTCTGTAGGTATCCTTAGTCATTCTTTTCTAATTTTAGAATATATGTAGTCAGTTGTATCTGTGATGATTTAGAGATGGCCATGTCCCAAGTTACTCTTTTAGCAAAAGGGAACTAGAAATAGAGGGAAATGACTGTTTCTTGAGGGTGTGGGTTGGTGGTGTTGGGGAGGCTGATTCAAGTTATCATCTATATGTGCTCAGCCATGTAAATCCATGAGGATAGACAGAGAGAAAGGTTAGTGAGTCCCCATGTTGGAGGATGGGAATGGGAGGAGGCAGGATGAGTGGAAATAGAGGGCAGGCATGGCTTCGAGTATTTTAAGGAGCTCAGTAGTAATCATAGCTCAATCAATGCCTAATAATTTTAACTATATTTTAGCATGTTATCCTACATTGAGGAAGAATATAGAAAGGTTGAGGTACCCATAGAATAGAAAAAGGCACACATAACTTCCCCTAAACCTGCATACCCTGTTTCCTCTTCCTTCTCCAATTACCTTTCTCTCTTTACTCTTTGGATTCAGTGTTCAAGGCTACAGGCAAGAGAAATGGTGCTCTCCTCTACTAAGGAAGATAATAAAAGTTATAGGGGGGATCTGGCTTTCTTCTATATGGAACTATTATTCAAATACTTAATACAGTTTCTTTATAGTCTTCTGAGAAAGCCAGATCTCTACTCCCAAACCCTCCAGGTCAAAAAATTCACCTTGATTGTATTTCTCATCTCAACTCATGTACAGTCAGAAATGTCTAATCTAACTCTCTAAAAATTATACAATGAGCCCTACATGAGAACATGATTCAAATAACAATGAAACATGCATTACAGCTGAGCACTATGGAGTCCTTCACAATTCAGTAACCCTGAATTCAGACAAGAACTTTCCTTTTCCTCTCTCTTACATAGTGAGGGGCCAAAATGTAAGTGCCCAACTGTGCTTATAAGAAACTCAGCATTACTTCATTTTTATATGACTCAGAATGGCAGCATAGCAAATTGTAAGGGTCTCTTCAGCAAGTCTCTCAACCACTCTGTGCTAATGTTCTCCCACCTGTAAGACAAGACTAACACTGCAGTGAGGATATAATGTCCTAATATATGTGAGGTGCTTAGAACAGTGCTTAGAATATTCTGTGTTTGCTAGTATAACTCTTAGCTATTAAAAAAATCAGTTTAACAGATACTGCACATTTTCTTCTCTTTGAGGTACAAAAGGAGGACAAAGAAGGACATGAGCCCAGCGTTGGAAGAGAGTGGAAGCTCTCTCTCCACACCTATGATATCATTGATTTTGAACTCCATGATTTTCTATTGTTAATACAGAGGCAGTGCAATTAGTAATAACATATCCGATTGATCACATTTAATTTGTAATATGTGAGTGTGTATATGTGTGTGTGTAAGAAAATATTTTATTCCCATTTTTAGAAGAGTAAGAATTATATTTATAAACTCCTTCTCCAGTTCTTTTGCTATTAGAACACATCAGATAGTGGTAACTTTAAAATCCAAGCTGTAGAAGTGAACAAAGTTACTTGGAAATTTTTTTTTTATTTTTTTGATAACACAATTGGAATGATACAGATGCAAATTGTAAACTGTTTTCCCCTAGGGGTCTAGTTATTATTGTTTTAGGCTAAAGAAGAATTTAATGATGAGGCTACAGAAGGTACTATGTGGAGTATAAGTAATAATTTCATCATTAAAGTAAAGGGCTGATCTCTACCAGAAGCCAGGTATGCTCAGGCCTTGCCAGTCATCTGAGGGTGTCTGTAGTTAAACCACAGTGCAGGACAGGAGGTCAGAACATGCTGAGCCATCCACACCACAACAGCTGATTTTTACACAAAATCTACTGACAGTAACACAGGAGCTAATGCCACCTTCTGTGTGCTATGGCACATGTCCTGCTTTCTATCCCTTTGAGAGGGAATAAGAAATTAATTATAGGATGATTAAGGAATGGAACATTCTCATAATTTGTTTCCTCTTTTGCATCTTTCTCCTTTTTCCCAATGGTTCATTCATCTGATCTGCTCTTTAAAATAACAATGCCTTCTCTTCTTATGTAAAAAGGAAAATATTTAAGAAATAAATTGTAGTAATTCAATGCTAACATTCCCACATTCAACATTAGTTACAAAATCCTTAGTGAAACAGCTTGTGAAACAGCTAATTCCAACAACTCTAAGAGTATCCACCAATAGCATTAAACTACAGCTGGGCCTGCTGTAACCTCACATACGTGTTCCTGAAAACCACTGTGATACACAAAATTGTGCAATGAAAGCTACAGTGCTTGTGGGAAAATGGAGTTAGGGGTGTAACACTCAAAAACTTCATATTTAAATATGACATAGTTTTTTAAAATTATAAGACCTTAATAAAAATTGTAGCACAGTTTTATACACACTTAATAATTAAGACATATAGACATAGAACAATAAATACGGCACATAACCTTGAAAAGTACCTAAACTTTGATAGTGGAAGAGGACTTTAGAGTAATTGGAGCTCCTGCATTATTACACAGTGATAGAAGGAGAGTTCTAGAGATTGGACACCAGATGTAGGTGGTCATAGTTAATAACACAATGAATTGAGGTCACTGGTACACTTTGAAGTATGTTTGCTACCTGGCTGTATTCAGCTGGGTGCAGTTTTCTGCATCCACCTAGTGTTCTTGCAGATTCCATTTCAAATAAGAAAACATATTTATAACTATATAGACGCAAATGTACCTATGCTTTATAGATATATTTGTTTATAGCATATATATATCATATATATAACTATATATAATATCACATAACTATATATGACATATTACTTCTATGCACATATCAAATGCCTTGAAATAAATCTGTATTTTCAAAACAAGTGTTTTACTAGACCTACCAATAGCAAAAATAAGTTACACAATATAGTATAGTAGTATTTGGAGTAAAGTATTGGAGAATCTGATAAAAACTGTTAATCTTCTCTCATAAATATCCACATATACATGCATATATTCATGAACAATGCATATACAATAAGACCCCCATTCCTTATTATTTATATTGCTGGTGCCATGTTTAAAAATTTATTTTGCATCATAAGATTATGTACCCTCTTCATCTTGATTTTGGACTAGTTTCGCTTCATACTCTGAAAACTCTAAACTCTCAAATTACAAATACTTATTTGATTCAATAAGGATGTTTTGAGTTCATTTCCAAATATGTTTTCATAATTTTGTGTACGTTTGTTAGTCCCCAAAGCCTGAGTTATTATTTCCATTGTTTTCTGTACTGGTAAAGAGGAGTGGTGCATTTCACTGGGTTACAGAGATTGCCAGAATATTTTTTACAGAAAAAAAACTGCATTTGTTCAGGGAAGTTCACAAAACAAGTGCAATCGGTTTATATTGTCCATATTTAAAGTGCTATCTTGTTGTAGCTAAAGTCCAAACGCTGTTTCTTGTTTAATCAATAAAATGAAAGAAGATAACAGTGTGATTGATGTTAAACCTTAGTGAAGCCAAAAAGGTGTGAGTTTACATTGGAACTAGACCAAATTAAGTCCCACAAAGAGCTAATTATTGCAGATTGCTAATGGTACTGTTAGTTGTAAGAATAACCTAAATGTTGTTTTATTCTCTTACTTTCAAACATAAGTCATATTTTGTTATTGAGGATGAGCAGCTAATACTGTCATCTCTGGAGATCAATGTAGTGTAGTAATTCTCAAACAGTGATAATTTTGTTTGCCAGGAGCTATTTGGCAATGTCTGGAGATATTGTTACAACTAGGGCATGGGATGTGTAACTGGTTTCTAGGGGGAAGATAGTGAGAATGCTGCTAAACAGCCTATAATACACAGGACAACCTCCCACAAAAAATAATTATATGACCCAACCAAGATAGCATTTGAATCTGGGTACTAAGAATACATATAAATATATATAAATATAAATATATACATATATATATCAGTAATGCCAAGATTGAGAAAACATTTTGTAGATGAATTATAATATTTTATTAATTTAAATAAATGAATAGATGAATTATTACATGCTGAGTATTACATTTATTGAAGCACTGATCTATTCTGTCTATAAAAATTGTGTGTTGCTGCTGCTGTCTGAAAGTACTTACATTATGTTGTATATCAGTCCCCAACCCTCTCCCAAAAGACTTAGAACATTGTACATATTTTTTTGCTTGATGATAAAAACATCTCATGTCATTGGGCCAAATAAAATTAATAATAATACTGGTAATATGAATAATTTACTTTTGCTGAATGTTTACCATGAGCCAGACATTATCTTGAATACCTTGCATATTCTATTTCATTCAATTCTCACAACAGTCCATAGCATGAGTTATTTTTTTTTCATTGGTTTACAGATGAGGAAACTGAGAGGATAAATACCCAAGTCACACAGCTTGCACTAGTGGAACCAGGAAGTGGGGAATGAAAATGGATTACTCACGAAAAAATTTTTATAAATCTTGATATTAAGGGACCCTAAATTTATTGTAACTATGCCAAATAGTATGTTGTTTGGGGGTGTTCAATTGCATATTGATATGCAGAGCATTTTAAGGTTACTTCTAAATATGCTTTATTGATGCTTAGAAAAGCAGTTAACTCTGCTCTACTATACTTTCACCGCTGTGATACATAGAGACTCGGAAATCATTTGAAGACCAACAGAAGACATAGCTAAAATAAATGAAAAAAGGGGGAAAGGGAAAAAAAGAGACAAAAGAAAGAGGGATAAAATGTATGCTAGAAATTTGTTGTATAAGTAGTAGAATCATGTCAGCTTCAAGGATATGAGAAAGAAATTTTCCATAGACAGACACAGGAAATGATAAAAGTTGATACCTTCTAGACATCCAACACTCTTCTAAGAGTATTACGTATATTGACTCATGTAATTCTAACAATAACTCTGTGAGTCCCCTACGTATGAACTTTCAAGTTGCGAATTTTCAAAGATGCGAACGTGCATCCACGTGCCCAATCATGTTAGTTCACGTGTCTGGCATACATTGTTACGTGCGTGCATCCTCTACAAGTGGTTGTGCTTTTGTGTACTTTACTGTACAGTACTGTAAAGAGTACAGTAGTACATTATCTTTATTTCAATCCCAGGATGTCAGAAGCAAGTGTAAAAGCAACACTGCTAGTTTTTGAGGCAGAGGACCCAAATGTAGAATGATACATGCAGGCTGCAGCAGCCATTCGGGATGCAATCCAGAGCTACCATGTCATCTAGGATGAGGAAAAAAAAGAGCTACTATCCAGACATCACTGGATCGTTTTTTCAAGAGGGTAGATGGAATTGAATCCACAAAGGAACTAGAACCTAGGCCATCCAACGTCAGGCATGAGTGAAATTGCAGCTTGCCCTCCATCTCCTATTGCTGACGATCCTTCAGCTCTACCATCTCCTACCTCCTCCCTTTTCTCTTGTCAGTAACTCTTCTTGCCTGTTCACTTGATGCCAGCCCCTGTATGCCAGCTGTTGTACTGTACTACTGTACTTTTCAAGGTACTGTACTGTAAAATTAAAAATATTTTCTTTATTTTTTCTGTTTGTTATATATTATTTGTGTGAAAAACATTATGAACCTATTACAGTACAGTACTATATAGCAGATTATGTTACTTGGGTACCAAGGCTAACTTTGTTGGACTTACAAACAAATTAGACAAACAAATTAGACTTACGAACGTGCTCTCAGAATGGAACTCATTTGTATGTAGGGGACTTACTGCATGCCTACTACATTCATTTTAAAGATGAGAAAACTGAGGCATATAGATTGAATAGTTTGTCCAGGCCATATGAATGGCAAACAAACAAGAATCTGCATTTGAATATGAACACTAAGGCTCTAACACACATGGTCTTAACCATACTCAATTGCCTTAAAACAGATATTTGAGACCTAAAACAAGGAAAATCAGTCCCTGAAATAGCTTGATTTCTAAGCATAAATATTTCTAAGCATAAATCAGTTAGGAATTGATCTCTTTTTGTTGATCATCAGTTTTGTGTGTGTGTGTTTGTGTGACAAAAAGACATGGACAGAGAGATGGACACACATACACATACACACACACAGAAGAGAGAGAGAGAGAGAGAGAGAGAGAGAGAGAGAGAGAGAGAGAGAGAGAGAGAGAGAGAAGGTAGATACATACAACTCTGCATTTTAATATATTTAAAACCCACATAAAATCGTTTTTAAAGGAAAATGGCAAGAAAGTGTGTGAGACTGATTTTTTCCTGATACTTTTCAACAGATAGAATGCTGGAGGTTGAAGTAACTTATTGAAGAAAGTTGTTCAATAATCTGTGAATTTAATAGAAACTCCTATTTTAAATCTAGTGATTGTCATGTTGGCTGAAATCATTGTTAAAAGATTTTCACATTTTTAAACTTTACTTTTTAATTTGATGATTTGCAAGTTAAATCAGGAATATATGATCATTTTAATAAGTGAAATAGTAAATATAAAGAGATAATCATTCAAAGAATATCATGTGCCTTCATTATGTCTCCTCATACCTGCTGGCATCCCTAGAATAATACATTTTATCATCCTGGAATCTGTCCTTCTACATAGTTCTTTATTAAAAATAACATAATAAAACACCTACAGTCTTACAAGTAAGCAATTACAGATTGCAATGAAAGATTTAACTTCAGAAAATATGAATTTTTACTGGAAATATAAAGGTTACTTTTGATGAGTAAATATTATCCTGGAAACTTTCTGACTATGTGTTTGCTCCATGTGTATCCACAGGACCCATATCTCTTATATATGAACAACATATTAAGCATCTATTCATGGGTACATAGCCAGGGCATAAATGTTGTTCAATATAAATATTGAGTGTTATAATAACAAAAAAGTTATTTCTTTCAATGTCGGTATGATTTTTTTATTTTTATTGATGTATATTTGACATACAATATTATATTAGTTTCAGGTGTACTGTATAACATAATGGTTCAACATTTTTATATATTACAAATTGATCACTGCAATGTCTAGAAACCATCTGTCACCCTACAATGTTATTACAATATTACTGACTATATTTCCTATACTGTACATTACATCCCCATGACCTATTTATTTTATAACTGGAAATTTACACCTCTTAATACACTTTACTTATTTTGCCCTCTCCTACACCACCCCTTGGGCTGCCACAATTTGTTCTCTGTATATATTATTCTGTTTCTGTTTGTTTGTTTGTTTGTTTTTTAGATTCTACATATAAGTGAAATCATATGGTATTTGTCTTTATCTGTCTCACTTATTTCACTTAGCATAATACCCTCTAGATCCATCCATATTATAGCAATTGTCAGGAGTTCATTTTTTTTATGGCTGAGAAATATTCCCTTGATATAAATCATATTTTCTTCATTCATCTACCAATAGACACTTAAGATGTTTCCATATCTTGGCTGTTGTGAATAATGCTGCAATGAACATAGGGGTGCGTATACCTTTTCAAATTAATATTTTTGTTTTCTTCTGATAAATACCCAGAAGTGGAATTGCTGGATGGTATGGTTGTTCTCACTTTTTTGAGGAAATTCCATACTCTTCTCCATGGTGACTGTACAAATTTACCTTCCCACCAATAATGCAAGAGGGATCCCTTTTCTCCACATCCTCACCAACACTTGTTATCTGTTTTCTTTTGATAATAACCATTCTGACAGGTGTGAGGTGACGTCTCATTGTTGTTTTGATTTGTACTTTTCATGTGCCTGTTGTCAATTTTCATTGGAAAAATGTCTGTTCAGATCCTCTGCCCATTTTTTAATCAGATTGTTTTAACTGATATTGAATTGTATGTGGTCTTCATATATTTAGACATTAAACACTTATCAGTGTATCATTTGCAAATGTCTTCTCCATTCAGTAGGTTGCATTTTTGTTTTGTCAATAGTTTCCTTCACTGTGCAAAAGCTCTTTAGTTTGATTGTTGTCCATTTCATTTATTTTTGCTTTTGTTGCCCTTGCCTGAGAAGACAGATCCAAACAAATATTGCTAAGTCAGAATGCACTGCCTATGTTTTCTTCTAGGAATTTTATGGTTTCAGGTCTTAAGTTTTCAATCCATTTTGAGTTTATTTTTGCATATGATGTAAGAATGTGGTCCAGGTTTAATCTTTTACATGTAGCTGTCCAGTTTTCCCAGCACCATTTATCAAAGAGACTGTTCTTTTCTCACTGTACATTCTTGGTTCTGTTGATATAAATTAATTGACCATATATGTATGGGCTTATTTCTGGGCTCTCTATTCTGTTCCATTAATCTATGTGTCTTTTTGTGGCAATACTACACTGTTTCAATGACTGTAGCTTTGTAGCATACTGAAGTACAATTGTGTTGCATTTATTTGACTGGTTTGAGTGTAATTGAAAGTTGTCTAGACACACATAGGTTAAGTGTCATTCATAGGCAGGCAATAGGTAGTATTTGAGATACTAAGTCAGGGTTTTTTTGGCTAGTGGGTAACCAAGCACTTCATTTAGCAATAGGTGATATCTTGAGCAGTTAGCTTGAGTTGTTTTTACAACCCAATGTTAATATATCAGATACTTTCATTATACTTTTTTATCTTTAACCCACTTAGGTGGCCTGCCGCTTTTTAGTGCCTTGTATTGTACTGTATCATGAATCATTCAAAATATTTTTCCCAGGTTAGTTGTCATTATTTGAAGGGATGTCTCTATTCTCAAGCCTGACATGAGACCACAAAGTGGTACACATGAATTCAAAACTATGTTGACTAAAAGTGGTGTAAGTGGGCATCCTTGTCTTGTTCCTGAATAAGAAATAACTTTAATTTCTTAATTACCATCTTACAAAGAGTCCCTGAATTTTGTTATGCCAGTTATTTTTTAGAGGTATCCAATTAGCTCTTATTTACCTCTTTAAATAATATCTCCCAAGTTAATTTAATTTGTTTAAGCGAAACACTTATGACTGAGATCTGAACATCCTGTTCTTGTTCACGTGTCTTTGTTCAAGTCTTCTTTCTACCTACTTATTACTTTTAAAAAATGTTTTTCATAGGATTTGGCCCCAGTAAGTGTCTTATTGTTGTTGATGTTGGTTGTCTGATACTGCTGTTGTTATTAGTGAAGATATTTAACTTAGAAATGAATCAATCAACCATTTCATTTTGAATGTCTATGTTAGGAATCAAATTATATTTTATGTAAAGTATATGAGACACTGCTGTGGTTATGAAAAATGCTTATATTTATATTACTTATTTTTCTTCCATGGAACTCAGAATGCTTCACATGTTATATATTTTATTATCTGAGGATCTAATTTCAATGATGATAGTAGTTATTACAATAATAATAAATAAATAGCATTTAGTGATTGTCAAAAATTGATAAAGGCAGTAAAACATTAAATATTTAGCTCAAGTATATGTTGCTTCTGGAATTACAAGAAATTCAGTTATAGTACCCATTTTAATAAAATAGTTATATGCACTGCCTACTTACCCATCTGTATTTTCAAAGTATGCAAATAATAAAATATTTATTGAGCACAAAATAAAAGTTATATCCTCCATGGCACCACTTTTTATTCTGGATAACTACCAGGATATCTAATTGATGGATCTACATCCAGTGTGACCCCTTTTCAATCTCTGTGACTCAACAGAGGAAGAATCGTCTTGTATAAGCTCAAATATAATTAGTTCATATTCACTCTTCCCCTTTTCCTTTTGAAATCTTTCTTAGAATTTAAGAAAAACAGCTCAGCATACAAAGCTCTGGCTGGATTGACTCTCACCTCCCTCTGCATCTCATCTTACACAACTTTCTTTTCTCTCTTTCCATTGGAGCCAACCTGTCTTTTTTGAGACACTTTTTATTAGCCACACTATCTCATGACATAGGGCTTTTGAACATGTCATTATTTATTTTAATAATGATAATTAGAAGGAGGAGGAGGGGGGCAGGAACAGGAGAGAAAGAAGGAGAATGCAAGTAGCTAACATATTAAGTGAGCTCTTACTGTGTTCCAGGAGCTGATCAAAGCAATATATATATACACCTCAATCCTCACAATGGCCATAAAAGTAAGACTATATCAATGTGAATACCTAGAATAATCCCCCATACTGTCTCCATGAAGTTAAAAAGTTTTGGCTCAATCAGACCTTTACCCAAGGGTCACTTCTTCAATAATATCTTCTTTTACCTCTTTGACTTAGTTAAATCAACCTAACATACACCTCAACATACTCTGTTCGCCACGTAACATTGAGTACCAAATGCAACGAGGGAGCGAAATGTCTTTTGTTGCGCACGACTGAGTTCTCATAGTTTCTCACAGGGCCTAGAACATTTATAATATCAACAAACATTTGTTCTATCAATAATATATATTTTATATGTGTGGTTTAAAGAACTTTATTGCATGCTCAATTTTTTTTATGTCTTTAGGCATTATTGATAACAAAAGAGCTTGACACACATACAGCTTTGAAGGAAGTTATGCTGAAGACACTAATGTAATCACCATGATGCTTTGTGGGTAGTATCAGTCAAATTTTTGTTTCTGGAAGGAAGAACAGTTTTGAGTTGCTGTATATAAAATTTCTTCTTCTTCTGTCTGAATGCATGAACTACTGAATTTTAGGAAATCTGAAACGCCATCAATTGTAAGACTCATCATTATTTTATAGACTTATTAGAAAGAAAATAAGAATATGATGATGCTTTTCTGTCAGAATATTGTATATTTTGCTTACTGAAATAATGCTTTTAGACTATTTAGACAATGATATGTACATGGATAAAAGGAAAATATATTTGAAATAAACTGGTTATGGTATTTCTAAAACCTCTTTGCATTTAACACCCTGCTTTTCTGTATCAGATTTTAACACAGAGTCCTCTGTGCCCATGGTTTTCCATATTACTTTCCTCTCTGGAACATTGAGAACATTGGCAGTGCATAATTTCTGAAAATAATATCCACTACTGTCTCTGCATCATTCACTTTTTTTCTTATTTTGTTTTGTTTATCCAAGACGATGACTTCTATTCTGAAGTTTTCTTGATATTTTCTTTTTTTTAATTTAAAAAATAAAAAATATTTTATGTTGACATTAACTGAAAGAAAATATCTAGACAATACTCAGAACTCCTATCCTTACCTCAAATGGTCCTTAAAGGCTTTATTGACTAAAAACAATGAGCAGTCACAGTATCTAGGTAAGCGTCCAGAAATAACAAGTTTATACAGATTCAAGCAAGGAAAACTATGTCCAACTTCTATTTAGTTAACTGTCATTATAAGATGTGAAAAAAGTGCAGTTTGAAGGCCCATTGAAATACTTTTAGTGGTTTTATTCTATCAACTATGTGTCTAGCACTGTGATAATAATTTATTATTTTAGTCATTATTTCTAAGGACCTACGCCAGATAAGCTTATTATCTCCATTTTACAGATGAGGAGAGACTCAGAGAGAGAAACAGATTCATTGACTTGCCCTCCCCCTGCCAAAAAAAAAAAAAAAAACTAATAAAAAAGCTGACATGTAAACCCTCATTTATAAATGTGGAATAGAAAAATACTAACTAATTAGGTTATTGTGAGCACTAATCAAGGTAATCCACTTAAAGTTCTTTGCACAATACCTGGAAAATAATAAGTACCCAAACATATTAACTATTTATATCATTCATTTGTTAAACAAGTATTTTTTGACCATCTACAAGGGGCAAGTTACTGATCTAGACATTGGGTATAATTTTAAAAAACATTATTTAAAAATCTCAGTCCTTGCTCTCCTGAACAGTTATTCTAGTGGATTGTTAATAAATATGTACTTTTTCAAGTCTAGGGGCTTGGTTTAAATAAATTATACCAGATCATCTTCAGTTCAAGGTGAGATAGAGGTGTTTAGACATTAAACAGACTTTCCACAAACTTATTAAAGTATACAAATTTATTAACAAAGTCAAGTTTTTAGGGCAGACTATGTTAACATATTTAGTTCACTGTGAGAATTTTTTTTTTAAAGAGTAAATAATGTAGGGATTTCCAGTATGCACAAATACACAATAAAGTGACTTCTTCATTGAGATGGAGAGAGTGCCTCTTAATTTACATATGGAATGGCCAATCAGGACTGTTCCATTTAAATATTACTTTCATATCTACAAAACTAGATCTATGTGAATAAGGCAGGAAAAGGTATCTAAATTTTCCTAGGGCATTCAATCTATACTTAACAAAAGGAAATATTTTTCCTGAGCATAGTTTAGTGTTTTAAAAATAATATGTAATACAAGACACCACATGCATTAGAAATATATCATATTTGCACTGCCTTTGTAAGAATTAATTTAGTATCAATTAATTAATAATTGTTGAATTGATACTGATTTGCAAACTTAAAGACAGGAGCTGCTGAGTTTTACTTTATTTGGCATTAACATTCTAAGCAATCCATGTCCAAAATAAAATTATTTTTACAGCAAATATTTAATTCCTTAGTAAACACTAGAAGAGAATCCTGATATTTGTCCCCAGTAGACACTGTACTCCCAAGCGGTGTTAACTCTCTCCCACAAGATTTTTAATACATTCTCAGGCTTGTTTGTAGAATATTCATTTTCATCCCTCTCTCCTTTGTCAGTGCCACATTTATTTAATTACTACATTGCAGAGTAACTTATTATTTGATAGTGTAGGTATTACATTTTGTATTTAGATGTACAGTATACTTTTTAAGAACACAATTTCTGAAATCCTCCAGCTTGGTTAATTTTGTGCTAAGTGTAACATTCAAAATAATACTCAAATTTTTCCTATTTCACCTGCTTCATCTGTAAATTGCACATAATTATGTCGCTTTCCATGTAGTTTTGTTTTTGAAGTATAAAATGAGATAATACATGTAAAATAGCACTTCGCTGGCCTTTTGAGAGTGCACAGTATAGCACATAGTATCACTATGTTGTTATAATTATTACTTGTGCTATTTTAAGAAAGTCCATATTCTTCTTAACAACCTATACTGTTAATTTCTAAATATAATTCTGTTTGGAATTACTATTCTGATTATTGTTGCATGAATTTAGAGATTAATTTTGGGAAAATAATAATCCTTAGAATAATATGTCTTCTCCTTCAATAGATTTTCTTACAAATTTATTCCTCAGTGATGGTTAATATTGTCCTAAATTCCTAAATTGAATGAGGACTTTCAGTTTTTATTGTTTGATAATAAAAATAAATAAACTAATCTATGATTAAGTCCATATTTGGCCTTATTTGACCATATCTGTCTTTATTCCATAACAGGCAATTATATTAAAAAAATAAAGAGCAGTAAGAAGAGGGGGGAAAGAGGAAAGAGAGGAAGGAGAAAAATATGATTTTAGCATTGTAAATCCTTTGACATAAGACTGCTAGGAGCTCTAAGTGATGAACTATCTCTAATTTTTTCAACATACTGAGTTTAGTCCTGGTTTTATTGCCCTTTTATAGGAAAATAATTTTAGGCTTAAAAAGGTCAAGTAACTTCTTCAGCTTCATATCACTTCAGCCTGAGTCTGAAGATCATGAACTTAACACTGCTCTGTCTTATCTACTTACTTTCTAAAGAGCCTGTAAGTGCACTTTGAGTTATTCTACTGCAAGTAACATTCAGGACTATTCGTTAACTTCTAATTGGCAGAGTAACTTGTTTGTGTGTGTGTGTGTGTGTGTGTTTAATTAATTTGTAGTTCTATTACATTATGCTCACATAACAGGGTCTATAATTTTGGGTTTTTTTTTTTTCCAGAAAGTTCTGAGATTGTATCATTTATACATGATACCCACTTTTGTAAAATGTTCCATGCTTCCTGAAATGAAGAAAAGTTTTCTATCTAAAGGGTCCACAGTTTGATATGTCTTTGCTTATACCTATGCTAATAACAACCCTTATTTTTTGAAAAGATTAATTTATATTTTTCTAATTATCATTATTACTTAGTAAAAGTAGCTTTTAAATTCTAACAAATACTTTATTCTACCTTTCCCACAAAATAAGCATTTTTGTAAAACGGTTTCTTTTAAAAAATATTTATTATGTATTTATTTTTGGCTGTACCTGGTCTTAGTTGTGGCACTCGGGATTTTCACTGAGCCATGTGGGAACTTTCGTTGCAGTGCGTGGGCTTCTCTCTAGTTGTGGCATGCGGGTTTTCTCTTCTCTAGTTGTGGTGCACAGGCTCCAGGGGTCGTGGGCTCTGTAGTCGTGGGGCATGGGCTCCAGAGCACATGGGCTCTGTAGTTTGTGGCACATGTGGGCTCTCTAGTTGTGGCACACAAGCTCAGTAGTTGTGGCGTCCAGGTTTATTTGCCTCGCAGCATGTGGGATCTTATCTCCCTGA
Source organism: Kogia breviceps (assembly GCF_026419965.1). Lineage (NCBI taxonomy): Eukaryota > Metazoa > Chordata > Mammalia > Artiodactyla > Physeteridae > Kogia > Kogia breviceps. The sequence goes on from NC_081320.1 coordinate 21,089,467, forward strand.
CCAGGGATCAAACCCACATCCCCTGCATTGGAAGGTGTATTCTTTACCATTGAACCACCAGGGAAGTCCCTATAATGTGGTTTCAAACTCACACTACTACTCTACTAATTTCTTTATTATATCAACTATGTCAAAATTATTTTTGATATTTTATTTAATGCTATAACAATATTTACCATTCTACTGAAATACATAAGTTTTGTTCATTTCATAGTTTGGCAGTATAGTTTCTCTATATTTTATTTTTTTATTTTTTATTATTTTTTGTGGTATGAGGGCCTCTCACTGCCATGGCCTCTCCCTCCGTGGAGCACAGGAGCTGGACGCGCAGGCCCAGCGGCCATGGCTCACGGGCCCAGCCACTCCGCGGCACGCGGGACCCTCCAAGACCAGGGCACAAACCCGCGTCCCCCACATCGGGAGGCAGACTCCCAACCACTGCGCCACCAGGGAAGCCCTAGTTTCTAAATATTTTAGATACACTTTGTAAACAACAGACTGAAATGAAAATATATTCATTACATTTTTGTGATCTAGCTAGCTTTCCTGAATTTTAAGAAATTTAGTGAAAGATGTCCATTTATACAATAACTATGACATCAGTCATGAGAGTTTGTCTCCATAACAACTTGATAATAATGTTGTTATGCATATAGTGTAGCTATAATTATAGTACACTGTTAATTCTTTATAACTGATTAATAATCCCAACATAGTTTCTATTCTGTTCTTATTTGGAGGAAATTAAAAGGAAATTGGTATATTATAAATGCTCAGTAAATATGTGCTTTTTCATTTCATTATTATATTCAAAAGAGAAAAATATTCAAAAAGGGAATGAGATAATATTAAATAGTCGATAGAAACAAAACAAAAAAAAGTCTAAAGTAGAGATTCATTAAATATTCTGGCCTTATGTTTTCTATCAAACATGACTCAGTCAATTTTTGGAATGTACTTTTTATGTTATTTTTAATCACTTTGATAACTTTACAAGAGCAATGATGATGTTTTACATGTATCTAGTGAGTTAAATGTCCTTAATAGAAATATTATTTTTCCAATTCAATGAGTTTTCACTTTTTATATGAAAAGGTTGTGCCCCAATTTACTCAAAAAAACTTCATTATAGTTTAATATATTTCTTTGCGATTATTGAGTGTAATAGCTCTAACCCAATGGCTTAAAAAGTCAGTGGGGTTGAGATAATACAATTGCCTTGTTTTCTTTCATGAATCAACAAATAGAGTTCATTGGAGGGTTGAATTTCTGAATAATATGAAGTTGTTGTGAAAGGCAAAGCATATTTTAAATTTCTCATGCTTGCTTGCTCAGAAGGGCATATTTAATAATCTTGACTTTTCATGTTTAAAAATATCATTGATATATCTGGCTTCTTTATCCTAAACATCTTGCTTGATCAAGAATTAATAAAAAATCATCATATTTAGTCCACTGGATATATAACAAGCCAGTAATGTTGAAAGGTCATCTTAATAAAAGCTATACTCTTAGCAAGGTTATTATACTCTGGGTTGTTTCTAATCAGATCACTGCTGAAACAGTTAATTAGAATTGTCCTTCCAATCATACACCCAGACACATAAAAGCTATTGTTATGGATCAATTATTTATATTAATATTTAAGTTGCTATACTTTGTGTGGATTCTCAGCTTATAAAATTATACTCTTTGTTGTAGTTGTACCAAGAACTGATTGCAGATCACATTAAGTCCAAGTCCTTAAACTAAGTTTGTTTGCTATTTTAAGAGTTTAGAGAAAGAACTGACAGAATTATTTGTCTATACAAATAAAATATTGCCTTCATACTAAGTATGTTACATACAGAAAATTGTTGATTATTATCATTATAGGACTAGCAGCAGAAAATAAAGTCTTTGTAAGATCGAAGGCATAACATTTTTATTTCTTTTCTCTTCTACTGTATTTCATCATCTAAACATTATATATTGTGACTTACCCATTTAATCCATCTAAGCTTTCTAGAATCTTTTGTTTGTTATGTGCATATCGTTTCTGCAGGTAATGATTTCTACAGTAAACAAATCTCTCTTCCGTTGGTCCTAAACTTAAATTCTTCCTAATATCAAGATGTAACTCCTAATTTTAACTTTACTTTTTAGGGCATTATATAATTATGTAAAATCTATTATATTTATACATATGTGATGTTATACACATATATAATTAAAATAATTGATTTTATATAATTATCTAACAACCCTAGCATCGATCTTCAAAGACAGATAATTTTCCTATTTTTCCTATTTTTAGTAGTCTAGTTATCATTACACTAGAATCAGTGACATCACTTGGAAGCCAGGGTATGTGTCATGATCAGTATTGTAATTTTAGCACTTTGCAACTTATTTGACTTTATTAAATGTTGTATAGCCAATTAAAGATTTTATTCCTGATCCGGTCATTCTTTCTTCTGGTAGCCCATAAAAATACACAGCATGGTTTCTTCACTGTGAAGAACAATTCAATAATTTTAGTATTCCTTTTAATAACTTTCCTACAACACTTTATCTTGTTTGAAGTGATCAGTGTCTCTCCTAATCACATATATTTCCTCACACATGGCGAGTCAAAACTATCTAAGGAAAAATTTCATGTGGTGGAAATAAAGGAATTAAAACTGAGTAAAGGCATGAGTCAAACATCTCTCAGAGTTCCACTGGTCCTTGATTTATTTTCCCCTTGAGGTTATGGTCAAGGTAAATATGGTTTTAGTCTCCTGGCGTTATAGTTAAATGAGTTTTGTGTTTATTGTTTCATTTTATCCTCCTAAACTATTATACAAAGTTGACATTATGATATTTATTTTAGAAATGAGAAGCTATACATAAAGTAATTGACCTGCCTACGAATTTTCAGCTGAGCAATAAAGCAATTTAATTAAAGAATGGTTGAATAATAAAACTTGAAAATGTGTCTTATGATGCAATTTCTTTCAGTGAATTGTAGAAATGTCCCCAACTATTCTAATTACTAGTATTCAAATTGTGAGATCACAAGAAATCTCAAAACTAGAATCAGGACAGCTAGTAAAGGAAAGGTCATTTGAGTGACCCCTCAGTCACTTTAAATATAAAGCAGTTCTTCTCAACTAGGAGCCATTTTGCCTCCAGGGGACACTTAACAACGTCTGGAGACATTTTTGGTTGTCCCAACCGTGGGTGAAAGCTCTACTAGCATCTAGTTCAGGGATACTGCTGAACACCCAACCAGGCACAGTAGAGCCTATCATAATAAATATTTATTTGGCTCTAAAGTTCAATTAGTACCAAGGCTGAGAATCCTTAAACTAGAGAACCAGTTCCCTTGAGGTAAGAGGTAAACAAAACCTTCAATTCAGTTTCAGTGTGTATGCTCACTCACCAGTATCCCTCTACTTAATTCTGCTTATAAATATATGGTATGGTTTTTAGAAGTAGAATTGTTATGAGTATACTTGTGTTTAATTCCTGGTTCTACCACCTCTTTGCTTTCTAACCTTGGGCAACTCATTAAACCTTATTTACCTTTAAAATAGTAATGCAGTAGTAATGATTTCTAAGTTGTGGGGTTGTTGTGAAGGTAAAATAATGCAGGCAAAAAATAAGCACTCAATAAATGGCAACAATTTGTTAATTTTGTGTAAGGATGTTTGTAAAGCTATATCAATTGTGGTGTGCAAACATTTTAACTTTTTTTCCCCATGACACTAATTTCTGCCACCAGATCTTTTTAGCCTCTTGGTGAAACAAAAATTAGTCAATTGTTGATAAACTCAAATAATTCATTAGTTTCTTAATACATTAAGAGTTATTGTGTTCTCCCTTTATTTCTAAAGTTGCATGTGTTTCTGACTCATTCTGACCTTTCATCAAAACCCATGAAAGGTGGCTGAGTTCTTGGTGACTGCTGACCCATTTTGGTATCTTTTGTAGCTGTTTATTTTCCCTATCCCCATTCAGCAAACGATATACCCCTCTGGCATTTTGAAGGCATTTTTAAAAATCAGGGCTCTGATAAAGTATCTACACACCTCACTCTGCTTGTTCAACACCCTGACCAGCGTGTTATTCTCTGCAGCTCTGCGTTCTCCATAGAGAAATTTTGGATGTTATCCTATACCATTTTGGCTCCGTGGGAAGCTCTGTAGGGCAATCTCACATCCAGACACAGTAGATGATTATATGTAACTTTATTGCTACAGCAAAATATTCATGTAGAGGGTACTCTAGAACATGATGCTCATGCATGCTTATGAAACGAGGTTAAGGTATTCTCTGCTCCAGAATCCCAAAACTTATTTAGGAATTATACTGTTCTCCTTCTCATAAAACTCAGACAAGGGTGGAAACACAAGGTAGAAGGCCATTTCTCAGGAATCTTTGCAAAGTTGACAATTATTTTGTTTTCTCTCTGATGCTCCCCATGTCTCAGTTCAAATGTGGGTAGAGAGAAGTATATCTACTTATTCTGTAGCATCACAGGGGCTTGAAAAAGTTCCTTCCATTCCTGTTGTTTGTGTTAGGACTTCAGCTTTTGAAAATCTAGAAGCCAAGTATTCTTCTCCTTCTTCTTCTTCTTCTTCTTTTTTTTAAAATCACGCAAGAGGGAGGAGATATGGGGATGTATGTATATGTATAGCTGATTCACTTTGTTATACAGCAGAAACTAACACACCATTGTAAGGCAACTATACTCCAATAAAGATGTTAAAATAAGTAAATAAATAAATAAATAAATAAATAAGAAAATGTCTGCTATATATTCCCTTAGTTGACAGCAATTTGGCTGAAGATCTTATGGCAATGAGGAATTAAAAATGGGTAAAGTATGGCTTCCCTGGTGGAGCAGTGGTTAAGAATCTGCCTGCCAATGCAGGAGACACAGGTTTGAGCACTGGTCCTGGAAGATCTCACATGCCACAGAGAAACAAAACCCATGGACCATAACTAATGAGACCATGCACTGCAACTACTGAAGCCCACGTGCCCTAGAGCCTGTGCTCCATAACAAGAGAAGTCACTGCAATGAGAAGCCTGTGCACCACAATGAAGAGTAGCCCCAGCTCACTGCAACTAGAGAAAGCCTGCACACAGCAACAAAGACCCAGTGCAGCCAAAAATAAATAAATAAATAAGTTTTAAAAAGAATGGGTATGTAAGTTTACTATATGTAAAATAGATAACCAGACCCACCTCTCAGCTCCTGTGCTGTTGGCTGCGCAGCTTCCAGGTGTCCACTCTTCTGGTGAGATGGGCTGGGAGATGCTCTCCTCAGCTCCTTGCCTTGGTGGGCAAGTCAAGCTCTAGGGCCAGCAGAAATCCTCGTTTGAGGGTCTCACTGAGCTCCCCAGTCAGAATGCTTCAGTTGAGTGAAGAAGCTGCTTGGAACTATTGCTCGGGCACTGCAGAAAACCTTCTTGGAATCTGAAATGTTATCACTTTGAGACCATTGGTCAGCTGCTCCTGACTTAGCCACATGAAGGCTCAGACTGTCCCACTCTCTGAACTGAAGAGAACAAACACTATTAGCATATATCTCATCACCATGAACACAAGGTATTTCAGTGAAGGGTATCAGCAAGACATCAACAAATCCCAGACTGGCATGTGCAAGTTCTGAGGAATGGTTGAATAACCCAATGTATCTGGGTGACTTTTGGAGACAGGTGAGACAAAGCTACAACAGGGCAGTGGCTGAAACCCAACTCATAGCTCATCTTCTCCAGCCATGTGGGTGACAGGATTTTGGTGCTTGGCCAGCTGTCAGGCCTAAGCCTCTGAGGTGGGAGAGCTGAATTCAGGACATTTGTCCAACAGAGACACCCCAAAACCATGTAATATCAATTGGCAGGAGCTCTCCCAGAGATCTCCATCTCAACGCTAAGACCCCGCTCCACTCAACCACAAGCAAGCTCCAGTGCCAGACACCCCATGTCAAAAAACTAGCAAGATAGGAACACAAACCCACACATTAGCAGAGAGTCTGCCTAAAATCATTCTAAGTTCACAGATACCCCAAAACACACCACCAAACGCATCTGGCCCACCTGAAAGACAAGATCCAACCTCATCCACCAGAACACAAATATCAGTCCCTTCTACCAGGAAGACTAAACAACCCACTGAACCAACCTTACCCGATGGGGGCAGACACCAAAAACAATGGGAACTACGAACTATTAGCCTGTAAAAAGGAGACCCCAAACACAGTAAGTTAAGCAAAATGAGAAGACAGAGAAATACACAGCAGATGAAGGAGCAAGGTAAAAACCCACCAGCCCAAACAAATGAAGAGGAAACAGGTGGTCTACCTGAAAAGAATTCAGAGTAATGATAGTAAAGATGATACAAAATTTTCAAAATAGAATGTAGAAAATACAAGAAACTTTTCACAGGAATCTAGAAGAACTAAAGAACAAATAAACAATGATGAACAACACAATAAATGAAATTTAAAATACTCCAGAAGGAATCAATAGCAGAATAACTGAGGCAGAAGAAGGGATAAGTGACCTGGAAGATAAAATAGTGGAAATAACTAGCATAGAAATGAAAAAAAGAATGAAAATAATTGAGGACAGTCTCAGAGACTTCTGGGACAACATTAAATGCACCAACATTCGAATTATAGGGGTCCCAGAAGAAGAAGAGAAATAGAAAGGGATTGAGAAAATATTTGAAGAGATTATAGTAGGAAACTTCCCTAATATGAGAAAGGAAATAGTCAATTAAGTCCAGGAAACACATGAAGTCCCATACAGGATAAATTCAAAGAGAAACACTCCAAGACATATTAATCAAACTATCAAAATTAAATACAAGGAAAAAAATAAGCAGCAAAGGAAAAAAATAAAAGCAGCAAAGGAAAACAAACAACTTACAATGGAATCTGCATAAGGTTAACAGCTGATCTGTCAGCAGAAACTCTACAAGCCAGAAGGGAGTGGCAGGACATATTTAAAGTGATGAAAGGGAAAAACCTACCACCAAGATTACTCTATCCAGTAAGGATCTCATTCAGATTTGATGGAGAAATTAAAACCTTTACAGACAAGCAAAAGCTAAGAGAATTCAGCACCACCAAACCAGCTTTACAAAAAATGCTAAAGGAACTTCTCTAGGCAGGAAACATAAAAGAAGGAAAACAACTACAATAACAAACCCAAAACAATTAAGAAAATGGTAATAGGAACTTACATATTGACAATTACCTTAAATGTAAATGTATTAAATGCTGCAACCAAAAGGCAGACTGGCTGAATGGATACAAAAACAAAATCCATATAAATGCTGTCTACAAGAGACAAACTTCAGACCTAGGGACACATACAGACTGAAAGTGAGGGAATGGAAAAAGATATTCCATGCAAACGGAAATCAAAAGAAAGCTGGACTAGCAATTCTCATATCAGACAAAATGGACTTTAAAATAAAGACTATTACAGGAGACAAAGAAGGTCACTACATAATGATCAAGGGATCAATCAAAAAGATGTATAACAATTGTAAATATTTATGAACCCAACATAAGAGCACCTCAATACATAAGGCAAATGCTTAACAGACATAAAAGGGGAAGTTGACAGCAACACAATTATAGTAAGGGACTTTAACAGCCCACTTTCACCAATGGACAGATCATCCACAATGAAAATAAATAAGGAAACAAAAGCTTTAAAAGACACATTAAACAAGATGCACTTATTGATAATTATCGGACATTCCATCCAACATAACAGAATATACTTTCTTCTCAAATGCTCATAGAACATTCTCCAGGATAGATCATATCTTGGGTCACAAATCAAGCCTTGGTAAATTTTAAAAAAATTGAAACTGTATCAAGTACTTTCTGACCACACTCTATAAGGCTAGATATCAATTACAGGAAACAAATTGTAAAAAACACAAACACATGGAGGCTAAACAATACACTACTAAATAACCAAGAGATCACTGAAGATATCAAAGAGGAAATCAAAAAATACCTAGGAACAAATGACAATGAAAATATGATGATCCAAAACCTATGAGACTCAGCAAAAGAAGTTCTAAGAGGGAAGTTTATAACAATACAACACTACCTCAAGAAACAAGAAAAATCTCAAACAAACAACCTAACCTTACAGGTGAAATTATTAGAGAAAGAAGAACAACAACAAAAAACCCTCCAAAGTTAGCAGAAAGAAAGAAATCATACAGATCAGATCAAAAATAAGTGAAAAAGAAATGAAGGAAACAATAGCAAAGATCAACAAAACTAAAAGCTGGTTCTCTGAGAAGATAAAATTCATAAACCAATAGCCAGACTCATTAAGAAAAAATGGGAGAAGACTCAAATCAATAGAATTAGAAATTAAAAAAGAGAGAAGTAGCAACTGACACTGAAAAAATACAAAGGATCATGAGAGATTACTATAAGCAACTATATGCCAATAAAATGGACAACCAGGAAGAAATGGACACATTCTTAGAATAGTGCAACCTTCCCAGACTGAACCAGGAAGAAATAGAAAATATAAACAGACTAATCTCAAGCACTGATATGGAAACTGTGATTAAAAATCTTCCAGCAAACAGAAGCCCAGGACCAGAAGGCTGCACAGGCTAATTCTGTCAATCATTTACATTAGAGCTAACACCTATCCTTCTCAAACTCTTCCAAAATATAGCAGAGGGAGGAACACTCCCAAACTCATTCTACCATCACCCTGATACCAAAACCAAACAAAGATGTCACAAAGAAAGAAAACTACAGGTCAATATCACTGATGAATATACATGCAAAAATCCTCAACAAAATACTAACAAACAGAATGCAACAGCACATTAATAGAATCATACATCATGATCAAGTGGAATTTACCCCAGGAATGCAAGGATTGTTCAATATATGCAAATAAATCAATGTGATAAGCCATATTAACAAATTGAAGGAGAAAAACCATACAATCATCTCAGTAGATGCAGAAAAAGCTTTTGACAAAATTCAACACCCATTGATGATAAAAACCCTCCAGAAAGTAGGCATAGATTGAACTTACCTTAAAATAATTAAGGCCATATATGACAAACCACAGCCAAGGTCGCTCTCAATGGTGTAAAACTGAAAACATTTCCTCTAAGATCAGAACCAAAACAAGGTTGTCCACTCTCACATTATTATTCAACATAGTTTTCGAAGTTTTAGCCACAGCAATCAGAGAAGAAAAAGAAATAAAAGAAATCCAAATCGGAAAAGAAGAAGTCAAAATGTCACTGTTTGAGATGACATGGTACTATACATAGTCAATTTTAAAGATGCTACCAGAAAACTACTAGAGATAATCAATAAATTTGGTAAAGTAGCAGGATACAAAATTAATGCACAGAAATCTCTTGCAATCCTATACACTAATGATGAAAAATCAGAAAGAGAAATTAAGGAAACGCTCCATTTACTGTTGCAACAAAAAGAATAAAATACCTAGGAATAAACCTACCTAAGGATACAAAAGACCTGTGTGCAGAAAACTATAAGACACTGATGAAAGAATTTGAAGATGATACAAACAGATGGAGAGATATACCATGTCCTTGGATTTGAAGAATCAACATTGTGAAAATAACTATACTACACAAAGCAATCTACAGATTCAATGCAATTGCTATCAAATGACCAATGTCATTTTTCACAGAACCAGAACAAAAAATTTCACAATTTTTAGGGAAACACAAAAGACCCTGAATAGCCAAAGCAATCTTGAGAAAGAAAAACAGAGCTACAGGAATCAGGCTCTGTGACTTCAGACTATACTTCAAAGCTATAGTAATCAAGAAAATATGCTACTGGCACAAAAACAGAAATATAGATCAATGGAATAGGATAGAAAGCCTAGAGATAAACATATACACATATGGTCACCTTATTTTTGATAAAGGAAGCAAGAATATACAATGGAGAAAAGATTGCCTCTTCAATAATAGGTGCTGGGAAAACTGGATAGCTACATGTAAAAGAGTGAAATTAGAACACTTCTTAACACCATACACAAAAATAAACTGAAAAATCGATTAGAGACCTAAATGTAAGGCCAGACAGTATCATACTCTAAGAGGAAAACATAGGCAGAACACTCCATGACATCAATCATGGCAAGATCCTTTTTGACCCACTTCTTAGAGAAATGGAAATAAAAACAAAAATAAACAAATGGGACCTAATAAAACTTAAAAGCTTTTGCACAGCAAAGGAAACCATAAAAAAGATGGAAAGACAACACTTACAATGGGAGAAAACGTTTGCCAACAAAGCAACTGACAAAGAATTAATCTCCAAAATATACAAGCAGCTCATGCAGCTTAATATCAAAAAAATTAACAACCGAATCTGAAATTGTGCAGAAGACCTAAATAGACATTTCTCCAAAGAAGATATACAGATTGCCAACAAACACATGCAAGGATGCTCAATGTCACTAATCATTAGAGAATTGCAAATCAAAACTACTATGAGTAAGGCCAGACACTATCAAACTCCTAGGGGGAAACATAAGCAGAACACTCTATGACATAAATCACAGCAAGATCCTTTTTGACCCACCTCCTACAGAAATGGAAATAAAAACAAAAATAAACAATTGGGATCTAATGAAACTTAAAAGCTTTTCCACAGCAAAGGATACCATAAACAAGACCAAAAGACAACCCTCAGAATGGGCGAAAATAGTTGCAAATGAAGCAACTGACAAAGGATTAATCTCCAAAATTTACAAGCAGCTCATGCAGCTCAATAACAAAAAAACAAACAAATCCAAAAATGGGCAGAAGACCTAAATAGACATTTCTCAAAAGAAGATATACAGATTGCCAACAAACACATGAAAGAATGCTCAACATCATTAATCATTAGAGAAATGCAAATCAAAACTACAATGAGATATCATCTCACACCCATCAGAATGACCATCATCAAAAAACCTAGACACAACAAATGCTGGAGAGGGTGTGGAGAAAAGGGAACACTATTGCACTGCTGGTGGGAATGTAAATTGATACAGCCACTATGGAGAACAGTATGGAGGTTCCTTAAAAAACTACAAATAGAACTACCATATGACCCAGAAATGCCACCCCTGGGCATATTCCCTGAGAAAGCCATAATTCAAAAAGAGTCATGTACCAAAATGTTCATTGCAGCTCTATTTACAATAGCCAGGACATGGAAGCAACCTAAGTGTCCATCAACAGATGAATGGATAAAGAAGATGTAGCACATATATACAATGAAATATTACTCAGCCATAAAAAGAAACGAAATTGCGTTATTTGTAGTAAGGTGGATGGACCTGGAGTCTATCATACAGAGAGAAGTAAGTCAGAAGGAGAAAAACAAATACTGTATGCTAACACATATATATGGAATCTAAGAAAAAACAAACAAACAAACAAACAAATGGCATGAAGAGCCTAGGGGTAGGAAGGGAATAAAACACAGACCTACTAGAGTATGGACTTGAGGATATGGGGAGGGAGAAGGATAAGCTGTAACAAAGTGAGAGACTGGCATGGACATATATACACTACTGAACATAGGATGGATAGGTATTGGGAAGCAGCTGCATGGCGCAGGGAGATCAGCTAGGTGGTTTGTGAACACCTAGCAGTGTTGGATAAGGAAGGTGAGAAGGAGGGAGAGAGCAAGAGGGAAGAGATATGGGAACATATGTATATGTATAACTGATTCACTTTGTTGTAAAGCAGAAACTAACACACCATTGTAAAGCAATTATACTCCAATAAAGATGTTTAAAAAAACAAAACAAAACAAAACTACTCTGAGATATCACCTCACAGCAGTCAGAATGGCCATCATCAAAAAATCTACAAACATGGGCTTCCCTGGTGGCACAGTGGTTGAGAGTCCGCCTGCTGATGCAGGGGACACGAGTTCGTGCCACAGTCCGGGAGGATCCCATATGCCGTGGAGCAGCTGGGTCAGTGAGCCATGGCCGCTGACCCTGCATGTCCAGAGCCTGTGCTCCACAATGGAAGAGGCCACTACAGTGAGAGGCCCACACACTGCAAAAGAAAAATAAAAATCTACAAACAGTAAATGCTGGAGAGGGTGTGGAGAAAAGGGAACCCTCTTGCACTGTTGGTGGGAATGTAAATTGATACAGCCACTATGGAGAACATTATGGAGGTTCCTTAAAACCTAAAAACAGAACTACTGTACGACCTAGCATTCCCACTACTGGTCATATACCCTGAGAAAACCATAATTCAAAAAGGGTCATGTATGTTCATTGCAGCACTATTTACAATAGCCAGGACATGGAAGCAACCTAAGTGTCTATCAACAGATGAATGGCTAAAGAAGATGTGGCACGTATATAAAATGGAATATTACTCAGCCATAAAAGGAAACAAAGTTAACTTATTTGTAGTGAGGTGGATGGACCTAGAGTCTTTCATACAGAATGAAGTAAGTCAGGAAGAGAAAAACAAATACCATATGCTAACACATATATATGAAATCTAGACAAAAAAGGAAAGCTTCTGAGGAACGTATGGGCAGGGTGGGAATAAAGATGCAGCCATAGAATAAATTTGTCGCTGTAAAGAATGCACTTGAGTACACGGGGAGGGAGAAGGGTAACCTGGGACACAGTGAGAGAGTGGCATGGACATATAAACACTATCAAATGTAGAATGGATGGCTACGGGAAGCAGCTGCATAGCACAGTGAGAACAGCTAGGTGCTTCGTGACCACCTAGAGGAGTGAGATAAAGAGGGTGGGAGGGAGGGGATAATGGGATTCGTGTATATGTGTGGCTGATTCAGTTTTGTATACAGCAGGAGCTAATGCACCATTGTAGAGCAATTATACTCCAATAAATGTGTTGAAAAATAAATAAATAAAATATAATAAAATAAAATAGATAACCAAAAAGCACCCACTGTATAACACAGGGAACTATACTCAATATTTTTTAATACACTATAAGAGGAAAGAATCTGAAAAAGAATACATATATATGTATGAATCACTGTGCTGTACTACTGAAACTAACATGACATTGTAAATCAACTATATTTAAATAAAATTTTTTAAATGGATAAAGTTATCAAAATCATACATAATCATTACTTAATCTCTCATTACTACATAGACACTTTAGTTCATAGTGAGAATACTTCATAGCTATAGTGTTTGACTTTTAGAAATTTAGGCATTCTTAGATTTGTTAACACTGATGCAAGGTTGAAATGAAGGTAAATTTCCTCTTGGATCCCCAAGCTGTTTTGATTTTATGATGTCATTGCTGATTCTGTTTGATCTCTCCCAGTTCTCATTATCTCAGAATATAACATCGTAGCTTTCAACACATTCTATTTTTCTCATACTGCACTCATAACTTTCTTTCTTAAGGAAATAATAGGGTAGAGATGCTGGAGTCCTTCTACAGGGCAGCAGTCTTCAAATGATTGAATGCCTTTTCTCAAGGTGCAGGAAGAAGGCTCAAGGGTTCCAAAGGAATGAATAGATTTAAAGTATTTAATTTCCTGATCCACTTATAATATTTCCTAAAACTGAACCATCTAAGAACTGTCTATTGATTGCAGATTTTCTTTTCCCACCTCCTCTTTCTCAGTCACTGCTTACCCATTTTACAGAAGAAAGATACTACTTTCACTCAGCTACCATCTCTCCACTGAAAATAACTTCTAAAAATTTCCTGGGCATGAAGCACAGAAGCAATTGGAAAACGTTTTGTTTCTGAAGGATAATCCCAGGAGAAAAGCAAAGAACATGTTAATAAGTATTGATAGGGACAGAGTCTGATTTCATCCTAGTTGCATACTTCTTGCTTGTCTCTAGAATGAAATTAGTATCTGCTTCTTTCAATACTTCTTACCAATAATTTCAATATTGTTTGGGTATGTGTATGTGTGGAAAGACTCATAAACCCAAAGATATGCCAAATATGTATTTATCTCTTAATCTCTCTATCTCTATCTCTCTACCTATGTAAGAATTAGAATTCATAGTGAGAGGGTTACCACAAGACATAAGCCATATTTTGATTTTGATTTTTTTAAAATGTCTTACTTTTTCTGAGAGAAATTTGTCTAATTTGGATGAATGATTTGACAAAAAAGACTGGATTTTACTAATGCAGACATTTTCCCTAAGTTGAATGAGATAAATCTGTCCCTTGAAAGTTTAACCAAAAATATATTTTAAAGGATATAGCATTTACAATTTGCCAAAAAATACATATTTCACAATGATTTTAAGAAATAAAAACCTTAGATGTAAACTTAAAATGTACAAGAATATACCTGGTTTTCAAAGCCTTATATGGAGACTATGGCTACAATTTTTGAAGTCCAATGCTTTGCAAAGTTCTAAAATATCACTGGAATTATTAAATTGTTACAGTAGTTTTTGCAAGCAATTCTTTCTGTAAGTGAAAAATTGCAAGTTTACCCACCTTGTAACAACAATTAAACAAAAAGTCTTCCCTTGAATTAATTTATCATCATTGAATGTATTTGGAATTTTCACAGGCAAAGTGCAAAGTTCATCTGCCACTGGAATCTTGCAGTGGTAGTTTGGAGAAATGCATACAAAATGTGGCAGAAATATTTTTTGATAGAAATGAGTATGTTGTATTACTTACTACTAAACTTTTTTTATTTAATATAACTCCCAACATAAGGTTTGGTTTGAATTTTCAAACATAAATAAATAAACAGATAAATGGATGGATAGGTAGTTAGATAGATAAATGGGGAATATGAACTAGGAAAAAGCAGAACATTACCGAAATATTTCAAAACATCAGAACTGCTTTGAATTCTAAATATAAATTGCTAAGTACACTTTTTAAACCAAAATGAATGTTTCCTTATCTGCACCAAATATGAATTTAATGAATATTTAATAATATTTCCTTTTGGATTCTAGGATACTTAGTATTTTGTACACAGCTTCATTTGACTTCATTGCCACTATTTTCAGAGGCAGACAGGTACTTACTGTATAGCCGAAAAAGCAAGTTTTCTGGACCCAAAATTTGGACATTGGTTTTATCATGAGGTCTTATCCTTTGAGTTAAAATAAAAATTTTAGTTGAAATATTTACTATAACAGTGATAAGATTAGCTGGAAAAAGGCAAGGTCAATTAATTTATTCATCTATGTATGAATCTGTGCCAATGTGTAAACACTCTATCATAGTGTACTGTAAAAATGAATGAGATATAGTTCATGTATTGCTGAAATTATACAAAAACTAAATCATTACACTACAGTATCCTAAAACTAGAGTGGTTTTACAAAACCTTATGGAGCTCCTGAAGTGAAGAATCTGTCTAACAGCATCAGAAATCCAGAGAAGAGGTCCATGTAAAACTTCAGTAAAACTGAGTTCTGCTTGATGAAGAAGTGCTCACCAGAAGTAGGAATGTTGGGGGATAAAAAAAAAGTTATAAATGCAAAAGTACATTGTAAAGGAAAGCTTGATTTGTTTGAGAAACTCCAAGCAGTTCAGTGTGCCCAGGGAGCGTGGTGCATAGGAATGTGGCACAAGACTTGAACAGAATAGGAAGGGTTTCAAGATAAAGTTCCTGAGGTGTTTGGCAAAACTATTAAAATTAATTTTCAAAATCCTGGAAACCCATTGAAATATTTCAAATAAGGAAGTGGTAATAGAGTATCTTATTGTCAAAAATCACAATAATAATTAATATTGAGAGGGATGGGTCTGCATTATGGAAAGGAAGGTCAATTGGGAGAGGTAAAGAATACTGATAGCTGAACGGAAGTAGTGACAATAGGAAGAGATGAAAAGTATACAAGTTGTAATTATTAAAATAAAGTCTTCCAATTTAATAATTCAGTAGATGTCAGATTAAGTAGAAAGCTAAAATGACTCCAAAAGTTTTGGCAATTAGGTATATGATTACTTTAATGTTACCTCCTAAAATACAGAATGTAAGAAAAATGACACACTTTGTGGGACAAAGTAGGGAGATCAGTTTTGAATATGCAATTTATAACATTGCTAAGAAATACCCAAATAGACATTCAATTGGAAATATGGCTGGATTTCAAAAGGTGAGAGTTACGCTTCAAATAAGTCACCAGTGTACACCAGTATATGTACTGTAAGTGTATGTACTATATTGATCAGCATTTATTTCCACTGAAAGTGACAGAAAACCAATTCAAAAGTAGAAAAAATAATTTTTCACTTGTACGATACATAGAGTTATTTTCAGGTACAATTTATTTGGCGTCCGAAGAGATGTCAAGTTTCTGTATTTCCTTTGGGTTGGCCCCATTTTGAGGGTACATTTGAAGGCTGCCATCAGCCTCAGGCTTCTCTCAACAATTACTGTCTAGAATCCATATTTTCATGTCACCAAAACCCTAGAAAATATACGTTGTTTTTCTTCCCTCAAAGCTCCACCAAACATCTCACATCTCCTCTACTCTGACGGGGTTACTTACTCTTTCCTGAACCGATAACCATGGGCAAGGTATAGGATGTGCTGATTGTCATAAGCTGATCTTGCCTCTTTGAAGCCATATGTACCTTCACATCATCTGGAAACACCTGGGTGAAGAACAGAAACGATTCCCCCAAGGAAAGTTGGAACATGTTACCAAGAAGGGGAATAGTAAGTTGGCCTGGCAAAAGAAAAGAACATTAAAGAGAAAACAAATTGAGAAATATCCATTAGGTATGGCAATTAAAACCATAGTTTTGGAATCAGATTACCTTGGACAGTGTATAGGAAGGAAAAGATGTAGTCTTAAGGTCTTCTAAAGAATTGCCAACATTTAAGGAGTCCATGGTGAGTGATTTTTTGCAAAACTTTTTTGAATGAAAAAGCATAATGTAATGCTTAGATCAATTTCCTGGACCATAAAATGTGTCTCATAATCTATTATTCCATATCTAGAACTGTTCTTTAAATGCTTTACTTCACACTTGCCCACATTGGAGCTCAATTGCCATTTGCCTTACCCCACACAGATTCGTGAGCATTTTACTCCCACTGGCTCAGCACTCCTTTGCTGAGGAGGGCTTGGATAATTTACTGTGTACTCCCACTTTTAGGTTATTTCTAAACATTTTAAAATAAAATTACTGTCAAACCTGGGGAATGACATTGTTAACTTTTCCCACTCAGCAGAGCATCAATTTAGCTCTTTTCTTTTTCTCCTAATTGTGTCTACTCCTTATACATAGCAATCAATATTTATTTGTTAAGCATCACACTATGTGCTTAAAAGAACACCAGAGTCTTGGGGCACACTGATGAGTTTGAAGACATTCAAGGGATTCTATTAATCACAAGACAAACTTTATTTGCTTTTTTAACAGTCTCAATGATGAAATTTTGCTTAAGACCACACATTAGTTTTGTCCACTGTTTACTGTTCTTATTCTTCCATTAATAATAAAAGGCCTTACCTGTGTTTCCTTTTGATGATACACAAGCCAACCT
The DNA here is from genome assembly GCF_026419965.1 of Kogia breviceps. Classification (NCBI taxonomy): domain Eukaryota; kingdom Metazoa; phylum Chordata; class Mammalia; order Artiodactyla; family Physeteridae; genus Kogia; species Kogia breviceps. The sequence goes on from NC_081320.1 coordinate 21,107,000, forward strand.
CAAACTTTTTTCTCAGCTTTATCACTTATCCAATAGATAACTGAAATTATTTTTATCAGATAACTGAAAGTTTTATTTTTTTATTTATCAGATAACTGAAAAAATTTCTGTCAAAAATGAAGAAAATTTCTTAGAATTATTCATAAGAATGGGAAAAAGAAATATTTTACTCACTTACATTATGTGAGTGATTCCCATATGTCAAATTATGAACTGGAGCCAGTCTCCTGATGGCAATTTTAACAGGCCAAGATGAAATGATAAAAATAAGAACACACCACAGTTTAATAAAACATTTTTATTTAATTGAAAAGTCTGTCCTTTGATTTTTTTTTTCTTTGGTGTTAACATATCTTTCTTTTGCTGATGACATGGTGATTGAACAAGTAATGTGGGAATTTTTAATGTCCATAGTTGGCAAGTGAAAAAGTTGGCAAATTTATGCCAGTCCTCAACACTTTTTTTGAGTATTATATGGTATGTAAGGTGTTAAATATTAGTGACATTGATTCGTATGCCAAGAGGCAAAGAATTTAATCCATTCAGCTGAGCTTTTGTTTTGGAATCTAAGTAAAAATTACATATCCAAAAATACCGAGTATTCTCCTCTCTGTTCTCTCTCCATAGCAGACTGACAATCATATCATATAATTTAAGGTGAAATATATGTTAAGTCAACAGGTCAACTACATAACTGTTTTATATGGATCATTCATCCATCTTCAAAACTGAATTTATCTTGTAATGTTGTAAGAATTTTAATTTCAAACTACCAATAAAGGAGAATTTTTTTCTGTATTCTAAGGTGATAGAGCATTGTTGCATGAATTAACATATGCATGAAACCATGTAAAGTTTCTTTTCAGTTTAGCAAGAGTATTCCCAAGGGAAAATATTTAACTTGTTAAATGTCTTAGTTTAAGAAAAAGGAAAATATACACGAAGGTAGAATTAGGTAAGGGTATATGATTTGAAAGTATTTATGTATTATTTTTTCAACAAATCCCTCTTACATATTAAGAAGGTTCCAAGAACTTCATTAGGTGATAGGAGTAAATTAAACCAAACACGGTTCCTTCTCTTATGGAGCTTAAAGAATAATGGGAACCCAGGCATTCAATAGTCTTATGAGGGAATACAGAATTATAACTTTGAAAAAAGAGAAGATATATTAATCAGATCTGAGGCATAAATAGAAATTATTTAAAAAGATAATTCAAAGTTCAGGCCCTGAGACTGCAGGGAAACAGATTACTGTGAAGGTCTAGTAGATAACCTCAGTAAAATGTTGGTAGGGGTAACTCAATCAACTATTCTAGGAGAAAAGGGAAGCTGATCATTGCTTTACTTGAAAACCATTATCAGGTTACAGTGATGAAAGTATTTATCTGGCAGAATGCAGAGAATGAAATGTAAGGCAGCCAGGGGGGTGCATGTGGGTAGATGATTTAGGTCTCTACTGTAGATATGAAATAGACATAATAGTAGCTTGGACTAAAAAAATGGTATTAGCAAGAGATATGTTCAGAACTACATGAGCTTGGATAATATTTAACAGGTATATTTGAGAAGATTTTTGATGAATTAGATAGAGAAAATTAGGAAATGGGTGTCATGGTCAACTCAATTACTGACTTGAGTAACTAGATGCAAAGGGGTTCCATTATATGAAAAGACAGGTTTTGAAAGGACATGTAGATATAGACCACCTAGAGATAACAATGCCTTTTAAACCAAGGAGAAGTTGTCAAGGAGACAATGGATATTGATGTCTGGAGTTTAGAGTGAGATCTGGCCTAAACCTATAAATCTGTGTCTCTGTTCATAGGTGTCAATTGATATGTATGTGATTACTTAGAGAAATAGTATAGAGTGCAAAGAAGAGAGACTTTAGACAGAGTCTTGAGGAATTCCAATCAGTAGAGAGGTAAGTCTCCAAAAGGAGGCACAGAATGGGTAGCCTAACATGAGAAGAAAAACAAATGAGAAACAATGAGGAAGCCAAGGGAAAATATGTCAACAAGAATGAATGCTGCTTAGAAGACAAGCAATATAATGGTTGGTAAATAGCCAATGGATTTAGAAAAATGAGTTTGGTGACCTTCATGAACAATTTAGAGTGATGGATTAAATTAATAACTAAGCTGAGAACTGTTTAAAAGGGCAGGAAATGAAAAGAGTCAATATGGACAGCTCTTATAATAAGTTTGTCTATGAAACTGGAAGATCTTTAACTTGGTCCCTAATTTTCAGACAATGTTACTTTGAACAACTAAAAACAGGAAAAATTTTAAGAATTAAAAATATTTGAGGATTATTAAATGCTAAATTTCTCACTGTATGAATGCAGTTTTATTTAGCACAGATCTTTTTGTAATTCACATGTTTTTTTTAATAGACACCATGCTTAATCATCCTCAAGAATCTGCCACTGTGATTCAAAGACATTTCATATTCCATTTAAAATATCAAGCATCTAAAATAAAAGAGAATATATTAGTCTACCTCCTGGAGCTTTGTGATATTTTAATAAAAACAACACTAATAATGGACTCATTAACACTTGTCTCTGTCATCTATAGGCATCCCTGGGTCTATAGCCAAATACAGTATAACTTCCACCAAGAGGGTGTAAGTGATTAAAGCTGGAATTCCTCAAGTTTATAGCAAATGCTCTCCAAATCTTTTGTTCTGCTGCATTTTTTTGTTGAATAGTCTCAAGAAATCCATTTCAACAATTATGGTAACTTATACAATCATCTAGAAGGTGTTATGTGATGGGTTCTAGAAAATTTCCTTTTGCTATGATATTTTGCTCATCAGAAAGTTGCTAACAGAGACATCACACATTGTGAAATACACATTCTATTGAGATAAAGACTGGTCGTGGTTGAAATGAAAATATTCCATAGGAGAAAGATGAGTTACCTCATGTCTATTATTAACACTTTACTACTAAAGAGTTTACCTGATCTTATCCAAAGTGACAGTGAGGTGATATCAGCTTATTATATAATGAGACATAGTACAAAGAACTTTTGAAGGCAGAGGAGCAGAGCAAAATTTCCAGAGCTAAAGCACTATCCATAGAGAGTGAATGAGAAAACATTATTTAAAAGAGGTTTTCCTTGAATTCAACTTTCCAGTGTTCTCTTATTTTATTAACAACAACAACAACAAACTAAATATATATAGAATGCTTGCTATGTGCCCAGGAGTATGCCAAGTTTGTGTGATTACTAAGGGCTGGAGCATTACACTAACTAGGCTATTTAACACTGTATTCTGAGTTTTCAACCACCTCAATCACTATAACATCTGCCTATCCCAAAATTGTTGATGCAAATTGTTTAATAAACATACAGATAATTATTTAGATAGTGGCAAAACACACTAATAGTTAGCTTAGGAAAAGTATAATAAAATTAATAAAGATACAAAACAAATTTGATCTCATTCACAGCCCAATAAGTGCAACTTAAAAGCAAAATGTTTTATATGTAAATTCATTAAGAAATGAAATGTAAGTGATTGTACCACAAATTGGATATCATTTAGCACTTTGGTATTCTTGAACCATGTGGGGCTCATGTATGATGAATTGACTCACTCAGCAGACATTCCTAGCTACCTTGTCTCTTTTATAGAGAAGAGACAAGGAAAGCTGCTTTCCTTTGAGCTCTGTTGGGCTTAGGGAATCTTAGATTTATTTCCCAGTTCTTCATTTTTTTTCTTCTGATATTTTTTTTTGCTTCTAAGAAAGCATTTGCCTTTTTTCCCCTTTCTTTCTCTCCCAATGTAACAATCATGGTAACAGAATGCTACTGCTGATTTACCAATGTATTTAATGTAAGTAAAAAAGGAGGAAAAAAAAGAAAACATTTATAGAAACTAGAAAATTAAACACTCTATATTCCTACACAACTTCTAGTCAGGCATGAACTTTCAAAACATTTCTCACCAATGAGAAGTCAGAAGAAGTCTACAAAGAATTACTTGCCTATCTACATACAAAGACAAAGGCTTGCAAGGAGGCTTCGCACCTTCAACTCAATCCAGTCTGGTGCCTAGATGCTTTGCAACAGCAAAGGAGTTATGACCATGAGTTAGCACTAAAGATGTCACAACAAAATAACAGAAAGAACTTGTGTTACTGATGACATCATTGTGCTACTGTACTAGCCCTGAACTTTATATTATGTGAGACAAACAAAACACTTCTTATTTAAGTAATTATTATAGGATGTTCAGTTATTGGCAGCCAAGTGCTTTCAATCTCTGCAGAGTGATTTGTCTCTATGTCTCAATAATCTTTAGAATAATGAGAACTTATATTAAGTTATTTAAATTCTGGGAATTATTCCAAAGAGATCAATTTATACAAGACCTGTATGCCCTAAAATGAATGAATTTGAACAAGAAATTATATTAAATAAAAAACTGTTTATTTCAGCACTATTTATAATACTGAAAAGTGGAAAAATTAAATGGTAAGTAGGGGTTGAAAGATAAATTAAACAAGTGATGTTTGTTTAATGGACTGTTATCTGACAACAAAATGACCCTTGAAAGTGAATAATGCTAAGAGAAAATGTGTTTTAATATAAATAGAAAGTTAAAATTAATATTCAAATTGTATACAGCATGATTAAAGTACTATATTAAAGCATATATAATGCTGTTTTATTTCAAGTTGATATGCATTATGGAATATTTTATTGCAATATTATCATCTGATTTTCCCCCTTAATTATGATTACAGTAATACAAAACTTTCATGCAACTTTTAAAACTTTTATGCAAAATTTCAGAAAAAATGTGAAAGCAGGGAAAGTGGTATCATGAACTCATAACTTCAAACCGTTTCATTTGTATTCCTATACATATTCTCTTTTTCCATCCTAGATTATTTTGAAGTAACTACCAACAAATATCATAAAATTTTCCTGTAACAATTTCAACCAATATCTTGAAAAGAATGCTTTTTACAAATATGATCACCATATCATTGTCACACCTATAAATATTTAAATAATTTCTTAACATTATAATCAACTATCCAATTTCTTTTCAAATCTCTATTATGCTCTTATAAATATTTTCTGCTTATTTGTATTGATTGGAATCCAAATATCTTCCATTTCCTGGAATTGGTTGATGTGTTTACTCTACCTGTTTCTGTTTCTTTGTAATTTACTTTTTGAAGAAATTGAGACATCAGTCCAGTAGAATTTCTCAAAGTATGGATTTAGCAAACTACATCTAGGTGATACCATTTATAATGTTCCTCTGTCATACATGGATTCAGTTTATTGTCAATAAAACTATGGGAATGGTTGTGTTCTTTCATGTTTATGTGATATTAAGTGTTATTGATGATCAATGCTCAAATCCACCTTTTATTAGAGTTTGCAGAAAGTTGGTATTTTACTGTAAACATTATTACTTTGTTAACTGAAATACTTCTATAAAGAAAATTTTCAGCTCTTCAACTATTTGGTTTAAATGAAGTTTTCTCAATCCAGGTGCTATGTTTAGACTGGATAATTCTCCATTTAAAAGGTTGTTCTGTGCATTGCAGCATGTTTAGTAGAATTCCTGGACTTTTCCTACTAGATGCTAGTAACACGCTTCCCCAAGTCACGAGAACAAAAAATGTCCCCCTCATTGCCAAATTATCCCTAGGGGCAAAACTGTCCCCAGTTGAGAACCACTGGGTTATTCTAAAGTTTAGACATGAAAAGCAGAATGTATACTTTTCCTTTACTTCTCAGTTTTCAAAATGATGAGTTAGTTCTCAAGCTTTCCTTGAGGAGGTAGAGGATATTTTTTTTTCTAATATGATCCTGGACACATGATTTTAAATGTATTTTATATCTTTGATATAATGTACTTTTCCAACTTATGCTCATGTTTTCCTATTTTTGGTCTGTTTGAGCCTCTTCACAGTTGTTTCTTAAATTCATTTGATACATCTAGAGGCCTTGCTTTCTACTCTAACAAGTTAATCCAAGTTACTTTTGTACATTTCCTGCTCAGGCCTGGAATCCACTATTTATCCAAGGAATCCTATTTCTTTTTGAAGAAAATAGAATTTAGAGAGTACAGTTTGGGTGGATGTTTAGCACTCTCGCTCCTCTCTACTCAAGAGGTGTCAGTAGCACATCCCCACCCAGTTTTGACAATGAAACATGTTTCCAAACATTACCAAAGCTCCTCTGGAGAACAATATCAATCTCTTTTGAGCATCACTACCTTAGATACAAAATATATTACTTTCTTTTTTTTCAGAGATGCATGACTTATATTTGTGTGCATAGACCATAGCTTTTTTCACCAATGCCTTCTCAGTAGACATTTTGGTCTTTCCCAGATTTTTGCTGTTAAATACAGCACTGGAGTGAATAGTCTTGTGCTTTTACCTTTTTATATTTTTGCCAATTAGAAATCTATTCCAGTGTATCATTGGAATAGATTCCTAATTGTAGGATTGCTACATCAAATCATAAATGCATCTGTATATTTGTAAGATATTAGCTATTTCTCTTCTTACCCTGCAGGGTTTGAACTATTTTACTTTCCATCAAGCAAAATATAAGAATGTTTCCCTATGGCCACACCCACAGTTTGTTGTCAAAATTTAGAATTATTGTCAATCTGATAGGTAGGAAAATTATCTCAACCATTTGCATTTCTCTTATTAAGAATAAGACTCAGCAACTTTTCATATATTTATATTCATTTTAAATATTTTGCCCATTTACTATCAGTTTTTTTTTTCTTTTCAGAGGTCTTTACATATTAGGTGTATCAACTGTTTATAGTGTTAGTAGAAAATATTTTCTCTTTTATGCATTTGCCTTTTAACTTGTTTACCACGAAAACAAAAAAAAAAACCTAGATTCTTTTTTTTTTCTACATCTGGATTTTGAGTAATGGTTAGAAATTTTCCCAATGCCCAAAATAGAGGGGAACTCATCCATGCTTTTCCCTAGCAATTGTGGGAAAATTCTGAATCAATTTTTATTCATTCTAATGTATATAGTAAAAGAACAATATCAACTTTATCTTTTTCAATATGGCTACCCAGTTATCCTAACACTGCTAATTTTAAAAGTTCGTCTTTACAACATTGATTTTAGAAGATACTTTTACATTACAGTCCAATTCCAAATGTACTGTGTCTATCTGGAATTTTATTTGTTTTTTAACACCTTTATTGAGGTGTAATTAAATGCTTTGAAATTTACTTATTCTAAGGGTAAAATTAAATGAGTTTTAGTAAATTTATAGAGTTGCACAACCATCACCAAAATCTAAGTTTTAATCATTTCTATCATTCCCAAAAGATCTCTTATTCCTATTTGCCATCACTCTCCATTCCCATCTCCAGCCCCAGGAAACCACTTTCTATCTTTAAAATTTACCACTTCAGGAAATTTTATAGAAATAAACTTATACAGTATTTGGTACTATGTGTCATGCTTCACCCAAAGCATAGCACACCTTCCTTTCTTTATTAGCCCCATTAGTGGCTTGTCTATTTTTATTATTTTCAAAAAACAGTTTTATTTATTAGTTTTGCTGTTTTATTATATTTTATTTTGTCACTGAAATATATTTACGGGTTCACTGAGCATGTAAAATACTGAATAATTATATTCATAGTGATTCTATAGGAGAGGAGACCTGCAGAATCATTGGACCTGGGATGTAAGTCAAGGGAGCTTCGAATTTTGGCTGTATTAAGAGCAAATTTTTGATAGGAAACAGGATAAGCTTTTGTCACATGTTTTGCTTACAACTAAAGTTAATAAGCTCTTATTCTGTTGCTAGTGAATTTGAGGTTCTTGATGTCTCGTTGCAGAAAGAATTCAGTGAGAGACAAAAGTTATAGGTAAGGGCTTCCCTGGTGGCGCAGTGGTTGAGAGTCCGCCTGCCGATGCGGGGGACACGGGTTCATGCCCCGGTCTGGGAGGATCCCGCATGCCGCGGAGCGGCTGGGCCCGTGAGCCATGGCCGCTGAGCCTGCGCGTCCGGAGCCTGTGCTCCGCAATGGGAGAGGCCACAACAGTGAGAGGCCCGCGTTATCACCAAAAAAAAAAAAAAAAAAAAAAAAAAAAAAAGTTATAGGTAAGAAGTGGATTTATTTAGAGAGAAACCTATTCCCCAGACAGAATGTGGACCATCTCAGAAGGCAAGAGAACCTTGGTAGAAACACACTCCACAGACAGAGTGTGGGCTATCTCAGAAAGCGAGAGAGCCTCGAAATATGACGTGGTTAGTTTTTATGGGCTGGGTAATTTCATAGGTTAATGAGTGTGAGGATTATTCCAATTATTTTGGGGAAGGGGTGGAGATTTCCAGGAATTGGGTCACCGTCCAATATTTTTGTCTTTTATGATTAGCCTTAGAACTGTCATGACACTGGTGGGTGTGTCATTCAGCATGCTAATTTATTACAATGCATGTATAATGAGGCTCAAGATCTACTGGAAGTTGAATCTTCCGCCATCTTTGACGTAGTTGGTTCTAACCAGTGTTTGTCATGTCCTATGGCTATATCATTCTTTTAAATGTTGTGCCCTGCCCCCCTCCCCTCATATCTTTACACTCAGGCACATAAATGTGGAAAGTAACAATTTGAAATAATTATTTTAAAGATTAATCAACATTTGAAGCAATCCCACTGTGAGCTAACATTTTGGAAACCAAGAGAAGTGGAATAACAAATGCCAGAAACCCAAACTTGAGGAAGGGGAAACCACAGGTGAGGGTGACAGTGCACATGGAGCACCAAACACCTCTGATGTCACCATGCATCCTCCCTCAATGGCCCAGTTCATTTGAAGGTGTCTCTGTAAATACTTGATGCTGGCTCAAAAATTGCTGATTTGGGCTCTATGGTAAAATTCCTGTGTGCTGCAGTCTTATAACTATGGCACTACCTTCATTCCATTATACCAAGGCTTCTCAATCCAAGTACTATAGATATTTTGGTCCACATAATTATTTGTTGTGTGTTTTGTGCATTGAATGATGTTTAGCAGCATCTCTAATATCTACCCACTACATGCCAGTAACACCTTCCCTTCATTTGTGACAACCCAAAATGTTTCCACATATTACCAAATGCTCTCTTAGCGGAGGCAGGCCAACAATACCAACTACTGCATAATGCATTTACTAACCATATTCTTTCTGTGATTGATCATACCTTTCCTTTATTTTCCTGAAAATGTATGGGAGGAAGAAGCCTGGACAGCTGTGATACATCCTTGTTTTCCTTTTTTATTGAAATTTCATTTTTTAATCTTACATATTTGTTTTTTAATTTTTAAGCCTGCCAAAATTTGTTCTGTAAAGTTCATAATGGACATTGGGGAAAAATTGGATATTCATAAATTAGTAACAGACTCCAAACAAAATATAACACCTGTCAAAATATGGGATTTTCTGTTGACTGACATTATTAATTTTGGGGCCAGATGTTTGTAATCACAGCATAGACAGTAATATGGAACAAAAACAAGTAGACAGGTTCACAGACAGGGCAGCCTAGAAGAATATATTCACTCATGCAACAAATATTGTGAATCCTATATACTAAGTATGCTAAGCACTTGGTATATATCAGTAAACAAAGCAGACTAAAATCAGAAAATATGTCAGGTCCTCATGAGACTTACAATGTAGCAGGAAGAGATAAACAATAAACAGGAAAAATAAGTGAATGTCAGAATGTCAGGTGTCCTAGGGGCCAACTTAAGAGTCTATTGGCCACAGTAAATAAATGACATGCTATAATGGAAACTGGTATAAATAAAGCAGGGCAGAGATAAAGAGTACATGTGTGGGGATGGGTTTAAACTGAAATAGGATGAATAGTAAAGACCTATCTAACAATTTGATTGTGTGCAAAGTCTATGACTTAGAGAAGAACATCTGCACTGTGGAACACCCAGTTCAAAGGCCTGAGGCAGGCACATACCTGCCATGGTGTAGGAGTCACGTGGTTGAGACAGAGGAAAGGAAAACATAAAGAGACATTGAGGGGGGCACTGGCTTGTGCAAGGCCAAGTAAGCATAGGAGGATTTTGTATCTTTCTCTGCACACAATTGAGAATCAGTAGAAGTTTTTGAGCAGAGAATTCTTAGTAATGTTAGGATGACAAATGTTTTACTTCAACTTCTGTTTTTCAAGATAAACCAAAAGCATATGCTACAGTGATCAAATAGAAAGTTTTCAGATGAAGCACCACCTAATAATTTTCTAATCTGATCACAAATTTCTGTGTGTTTTAATATTTAAACATATTTTTCTCAGTTTAATGTACAAAATCATCAAAAGATTAAACAAAAATATATCAGTCAATCAGATCAAGTCACATATTGTTGAAAACAAAAATCGTTAGGAATACTGTGTCCCGCAAGCTATTGTCCTTACCTCACAAAATCAGTTTGGAGAACTTCACAGCCCACATTGTTTACATTTTAATAAACAGCAAAAATTTAGTTAGAGCCTAAACTAAGAGCCCTCTGACACAGGAATAGCTGGAATGGGGTGCTATGTACCTCTTCTTAATGCCTAAGGGCTCCCCTGCTGCAAGTCCATATTTGCTTCCTTCAGATATCATCCTATGCCATTAAACTGATTTGTAGGGACTAGCTATCTAATTAATGAGACTGTGCTCTTCATTTGGTCTTTTCTCTCCTTCTTGAAGTTTTATAATCCAAAAAGTGGATAGAGTGATATATTTTCCTTGTTTCTTAAGCTTTCATTGTTATTTTCCAGTTTAAAAAAAAAATTGCTCAGTGTTTGTCTTAGCTTAGGCCTCTGTAACAAAATACCATATACTAGGTGGCTTTAAAAAACAGAAATTAATATCCTCACAGTTCTGGAGGATAGACATCCAAGATCTGGGTACCAGCATGATTCAATTCCATCAGGGTTCAATTTCTGGTGAGGGCTCTCTTCTTGTCTTGTAGATGGCAATCATGGTGAAGAGAGAGCTCTTTTATTCTTCTTGTAAGGTCGTCAATTCTATCAGATTAGGAACCCACTCTTATGACCTCATTTAACCCTCATGACCTCCTTAAAAAGCTCTCTCTCCAAATTCACTCATATTGAGGGTTAAAGCATAAACATACAAATTTGGGGGGGAAAACAATTCAGTCCATAGCAGTGTCATTAAATAATTATCCTTATTGGTATTCTAGACTGTTAATTTTATTTCAAAATTATTCTGTTATCATTCTCTTTTGGTTTTTCAAAGTACATATTGCATATATATACATGTGTGTATTAGTGGTATATACGTCTATATGTATATACATACATATACACACATATACAATATATACACATATATACATGTATGTACAATACATATACATTTCTACAATACACATATAGGCATTGTGTACTATATATACATATATATATATATATATATATATATATATATATATATTTCCCAGATCATTCTTTTTTAATGGCTTCTTGCATTCTCTACAAATTTTAAATATAGACTTTTTTTTTCCGTTGGCCCTAAAATTTTCTCTTATTAAACCTTTTTCAGAGAAAATAACCTAAGGTAATTTGTCAGACTGATCTCTATTCTTGAAATCTCTGAGTCCCTTAAACAAAGAGTAAATGCCCTTTGTCTATTTATATTATTCCATTCATATTAGACCATCTCTCACCATGAGTTTATTATTAACTTCTTAGTTCAGGGACTAAGAAGTTGTCATTCATGAGGGAGTATACAGAAACAATTATTTTACTGTGGGCTGAAAGGAAATGGGCTTCAGAACTAAATCTTTTCCTAAGAATTAAGGGAAGGCTCCTGGTTCTCAGTCTTTGACAAGAAGGAGTAGTCCTTTTTCAGTTGCATGATAGAGAAATAATTCTACATTTTGTGTAGAGCCCCTAGAGGGAAGCCAGGACAGCAAGATCAGCAATAGTTCCCACATGTTAGCATAACATGTAGACAAAGACAATTCATCCCTTAATGTTGAGGGACACCCTGGGCCAGTTGGTGTCTAGCAGATACAATACACTGGCTCACACACATAAGGATATCTCAGTGCCTTGTGTGTATAGTATGTATGTATATAGTAATCCATCAGACCCCATTCCCCCACCTCTCTGATCCTTCCTATCAGTGTCTGCTATTTGTATTGGTAAAGTCAGCCTAGCAAGATATAGTAGAGACAATATCCTCCTAGGCCTGTTTTTCTCTGCAGAACTCAGAGCTGCCACCACCTCTTTATCTTTATTTCTCTGATTCTGTTCTGGGGGTCAGAGTTGATCTCAAATTTTAAAAATGTGTTTCATTCGTCTTGTGCTCTTGTTTTATTCTCTTAAAAAGAAAGAGTTTAACAATTTAACATATGTTAATTTAGCAGTCATTTACTACTGTCTTGTTGGCGTTTATACAATTCTGTTCAAGGTATAATTGGGCAAATAATGGAATTGAAAGAGACTTCATGACCTTCATGAGTCTATTATATAGTTAGAAGTTCAGACATGATTCAATAAACAGAGATAATTAAAATAAGCCTGGGATAAACTCTTGCTGACTTTGACATAAAATCCTGTAGAAATACAAAATAGCAGTGGTCAGAATGAATTTAGAACTCACCAGGACATTTATTGGAGAAGATGTCTTGAAGCAGTTTTAAAGGAAGTCAGGAGTGTGAGTGGGTGGAAATTTCTACGTAGTCTAGGTCAAGAATAAGCAAATGTGAGAATAAATGAAAGGGCAAGGATGATTAGAAGATTTTCAAGAGCCAAGTTCACATATAGCTTGGTTTGGATGTTTGAAAAAAATTTTAAATTTGCTTTAGCATATAATTTTTTTTTTATTTAGTAAATACATTTTCATTTAACTCAATACATTTCAAGCTTACCTCATAAGTGCTAAATAATCTAGTTTCAGTGATAATCATCAGGTTTCTATAATATGATTACTATTATAGGAAAATGGTGTATCCATGTGTCTTTTTCTCTGATTTCATAAGTTGTCAGAAGAGAAATGGTACAAGAATAAGAAATTCATACCTCTTCCTCTGACCTGACCTCAGATGAAATATGAATTAGTCTTGGGGAAGAAGGATTTCCAAGCAATATACCATAGAATGGTCACAGAAAATATTCTAAAACACAGAACTTATGCAAAAGACTCTTTTGAAAGAGTGGCAGTCAAGAGTTTTAGTGGATGTCTGATGGAAATTAGTTTGGTCTAATATATGCGGGCTGTTGATGCCTTTCTCCAGTAAATCATGACCAGGGAAGAACTAAATGATAAGAATGATGGTTTTTCATGATCCTCTTTGTTACTGACTCAGAAACTCTGTGTGTTCTTAGCATTTCTAGTCCCCACCAAATAGTGAAATCATTAAAAAATGGGTAAGTCATAGAAATGTATTTTCTAACACCGAGGTTTGAAAGTAGCTCTATTTAGGGGATAGACTACTTACTTGATGATCTCACTCACCTTTAATAAGATATGAGCCATACAGTGTGCCTGTGAAATGCACATAAAGGACTCAATAGGAACATCCAAACCTTCAATCATATTATTTCAAAGAGTCAGATTATTTGAGTGTTTCATTCTAAAGTGACAACTTAAGAAAATGTTTTTAAATGCTTATTTTTGGTTAGACAAACAACAGGATAATAGTTTCAGCACTCAAATGTTTAAAATGAAAAAAATTTATTAAATTAGAATATGTCAGAGAAAGACAAATACTGTATATTATCACTTATATGTGGAATCAAAAAAAATGTATATAGCAAAACAGAAACAGACTCATAGATTTAGAGAACAAATGTAGTTACCAGTGGGGAGAAGAAAGGGGGAAGGGGAAAGGTAGAGGTAGGGGATTAAAAGGACAAACTACTATGTATGAAATAAATAAGCTACAAGAACATATTGTACAGCACAGGGAATATAGCCAATATTTTATAACAATTTTAAATGAACTATAATCCATAAAAATATTGAATCACTACCTTGTACACCTGACATTAATATAATATTGTAAATCAAGTATACTTCAATTTTAAAATGTGAAGTAAACTCCAAAAAATGTATTGCAAGATGAAGTTAATGTTATGTGGTTTTTCAAAATGGTTAACTTCTTACCATGTTTTCAATTTCCTTGCCCACTGCTTTAGAGACGTCTGTTTATAAAGACATTTTAGAGAGTGAAAACATATTAGCATGCTATTTACAAAAGGAAATTTAATATACTTTTTGCAGGAAAAGAAAACTTTATGAAATACTGAACATTTAAAAATTAATTTGCATTGATTTCAGAAATATTTTTGATTCTGCCTTTCAAGGAATGTAAAACATTTAGGATGAGAGGGAAGGTCTTTTTTTTCCTCACATTTAATATAATTTATTAGGGCAACAGAAGACATATCTGATGTTAGGTACTATCATGTTGCCTTGAAAGCTCTGAGTCCTACTGTGAAAATAATAAAAATATAATAATTTAGACTGTGGTGCCCCACTTGCCTTCAGAAAGCATTATCATAACATTAAAGTAATCAAGAATACACTTTCATGGCATTTATATTGTATTGACTATGTGTAAAATAAATTAGAGGTTTCTCACTTTTGAAAAGCTATTTATAATGTAAAAATTGTAAGAAAATCTATACACAAAATAAAAAAGTCTGATAAAGTCACTACTTAAGGGAATAATTAGATATGTCAGGTTTGTCATTTTTGTTCACTGATCTACCTCTAACATCTAAGGTGTCAGAGAAGGTACTCAAAAATTATTTGTTGAATGAATATGTGATTGAGAATACTGTGATCATTATTAAATTATTAAACAAGGAGGACTAATAGCTAATAAACTCATGTTTTTAATGCTTTCGATGTTTTTAAATAAGTATATCTAATGAAAGATGAAATATTATAGTCTATTTTAGACATTCATTTATTCAGTTACCATACTAACTTCTTTATTCCTCACTTTTTCTTTGACTCAGTTTCTTTAGTTTTTTTCTGTCAGAAAGGAGCTCTTTTTACTAAACCTGGGAAGTCTAGTTCTAAGCTGTAGTTTTGTCTGAAGTGGTATGCTTTTACTAAGATTCCATTAATAAATGTCCATAGTAAGAAAAATCTTTTGACGATAGTAATTTTCCGTGTTCATTTTAAGGGAGGGTCAGAAAAGTCTGATTTGTTATTTTTTTGAGAGTGAATTTGTAGCCATTTTAATGTTTTATAATTATAAGCTTCTGTAAAAGGTGGAGTATATATATGAACACACTGAAGGCATTAAGTAGCAACCCGTACAAATAAATGTTTGTGTGCATACCGTGAGTTATATATTTATTTCAGGAAAAAATTCTAATAGTTGGACTGATGAATCTGTAAGTGACCACAGAAAAATATTTGTTACTAAAATCCAAAAAGTGTGATAACGTCAGACTTGCTCATTTGTAGGTCCATCATGGGCCTACGTATTTACCTAATGGAGGTGAATATTTATCAGTTGTTAACTATTCATCATTAGTTATACAGTCATGATTTGAAAGTCCACAGGATTTAGAGGACAAAATGAAGGAAATATTATTCTTTTCTATAATAAACATGTTGGAAAAATGGAATCAATGAACAAAGGGGAAAAGTACAAATCATATTTTATTTTAAAGAAAAAGAGATGTGATGTGGACTGTGGAGAGAAAATATTTGCATATTCTCATAATATACCTTGATTCTAAGTATAAATCAAGAAAAATATTAGCCCATTATATAGATTTCCTGTAGAGGATTTCAGTCATAACCTAGTAATCAAGAATAAATCAATCATGTTTGAATATGCTGAGTTAACTATCATTTAATCAATGACATTCATTTATTTATTTATAAGGTGACAAATATCCAAGGAGTACTTATGATGTACCAACACTGTGCTAAAGTCCATGAGACAGAAACCATGTTTGATCTCATGGGATTAGGCCAGCAAGGTACACGTAAATAAATAGGCAATCACAATACAAACCGTTGAGATAAAAGCAAGGTGCTATACACATTTCCTAAGATATATCTGTATAAGGGATTCTATAGGAGAATCCTAGAAGAAGTAGTACTTTTTAGTAGTAGTACTTAAGATGACTCTAAATGTTGAAAAGGAATTAAACAAGCAAGTGGGTGGGGAGATAGGATGTTTTATGCAGACAGAGGAGTATCCACAAAAGTTCTCCTAGGGAGACAAGGGGATGCGGTGTTTTGCAAGAAGTAAATGTGAGTCAAAATGGCTGACACCTGGAGCCTAAGAAGGCCATATGGGTAAATCTCAAATTCACCAAGAAATCTTGATGGCTGCACAACTGAGAAAGAGTGAATGTGAGGAATTAATATGCTCTTGCACCTCATAAAAAGGAAAACAATTGGGGCTTCCCTGGTGGCGCAGTGGTTGAGAATCCGCCTGCCGATGCAGGGAACACGGGTTCGTGCCCGGGTCCGGGAAGATCCCACATGCCGCGGAGCGGCTGGGCCCGTGAGCCATGGCCGCTGAGCCTGCGCGTCCGGAGCCTGTGCTCTGCAACGGGAGAGGCCACGACAGTGAGAGGCCCGCGTACCTAAAAAAAAAAAAAAAAAAGGAAAACAATTTTCAACTGGCAGATACATTAAAGAGGGTAATCTCTAATACAGGAAAAGTGAATACTTATTCACATAAAGAAATGTATTTCTCTAAGTAAACCCTGTTAACTATAGTTAAGGTATAGCAATTATTCCATTATAAGTATTGTGTACAGGAGTATGATTAGGTAATAGTTTTTTTGGAAAAAATGTATTGCCTCAGAAAGAAACATGTATCAAACATTTTAAGTGGACAAACTTATTTATGTCTTATTTAGTGATATTACAGTGAATTTGATTTGCAGTTCACTGGAATGCAAACATGTCAGTACAATTTAGAACCATGATCAATATTCACTCCTTCCTAAATCATTACCATTAAATCTTTCTAAACCTGTTATAGAATGATTGGATTTCAGTAGAACTTTAGAGATTATCTTGTCTAACTTCATATTGTATATTAAAAATGAAAAGCCACTGGAAATAGTCAAACTCCATCTTTTTGGTTTCCCTCAGCTTTCTTGAGGTCAAATTGACAAAAATTGAATATATTTAAGGTGCATAACTTGATGTTTTAATATATGTATACATTGTGAAATGATTACCACAATCATGTAATTAACATATCCATCATTTCACACAGTTACCTCTTGTTTTGTTTTGTGGTGATAACACTTGAAATCTTAGCAATTTGCTCATTTTGATTTTAGGTTTGATGTTTTGATGGTTGATTTTTTAGCCAGGTACCTCATGTATTGGAAATTAATTACTGGTGCTGTGTATGTGGAAGGGGGAAAAGTATATAAAGTGTTGAAGGGAGGGCTAGAGTTTTGTTCACAAATCATAGATCAATAAGCATAAATTTTTTGACATGAACACTAGACTGCTGATTTCACTCTTGCTCCTCCCCTAATAGTAATCTGTCTTCCTGAGAAAGCATCGTTAGATTTCTCATAGTAATTACTATGAGAAATTTTAGAAAAATGTACATACTTTACTAATGCCAAATTATACTTGGGAACCTGTCCTCGAGGAGTTCATGGTCTCTAACTGGTTTTAGTACTGATAGGACTATGATTGGCAAAGAAATTGAGACAATTAATACACACTGAGATAAACTGAAGTATGAACAGGGATCTCTGGGAACACAGAATGAGATCACTGATCAGACAAGGTTTGGAAAATGAACAAGGGAAGGCTTCCTTGGGCAGGGCAATTGAAGATAGAGAGGCTGTCAGTATAATACTCAACATCTCTCTTTTCTTAGTATTTGACTAAATTATAATTATCTGTGTACTGTCTGTCTGCCCTTAAAAGTGAGGATCTGGCTTTACCTTTGTTTTCTCAGCTGTGCTATGGTATAGTGCCTAGCGCTTGAAAACCTTTGATATCTGTTTGCTTGATGGAAAGAAGATAGGAAAATACTAAAAAGAGGGAAAGGAATGTAAAAAGAAAGGAAAGAAAGTGAAAGAAAGAACCTGACATAATCAGGTGGAATTAGAAGCTTTTTATTTATTTATTTCAGATAGCAGTCTTCTTCCAACATTCAAGCACCTTGTCAGTCAGAAGTACTGCAAATATTTCCTCACTTTCCTTTTATAGTTAAATAGATTTGTGGTAAACTCTGTTTAGAGGAAAGTTTCATTGACTTTTGGTGAACAAGTTGCCTGCTGAGTTAGGGTAAAGATCCCAGGCATCCACATAGCTGGGGATATCTCTGAGGGAACTAACTGCATAACTAGACAAGAGATATTATTGATGTTTGCCTGGTGTTCAAAGCATGGATCCATATATAAATGAATGATTTCATTCCAGGAGATAATAGTGGGCACTGTTTGTGGGTGAGGGTTTAGATGAAGGAGAGCCCTATAGAAACATTTTGCTTCTCAATAACAATTCTCTCTCCCACTGGAAAGTGTTTCATAAACTTCCTGTGACAAATCATGCCTCTAATTCTCATCTGTGAGTAGAATTTTCTCCAACACCAGGGGTATTGGCTTAAACCAATTGAACTATCCATCTCACACTCCACAATAATTGGTTCAGTAGCACAGAACAGAGTTGATCAATGAAAGCATTTTCTGGGACTTCTGGAAAGGAAAACCTTTCACTGTATTTGGAACGAGTAGTGCCAGTTTGGGAGACTGGGATTCCTGAAGTCAGTTGGTTATCCTGAAGGGAAGCAGCGTGATGATGAAACAAAGGAAAGGGTCTTAAGACAGGCATCTCCATGACCTAGTTTGAGCTTTATCTGCAGTTAAAAACAGACTTAACCATACTTTTTTCAGGCCTATGGACCAATCAATTTCTTTTTATTTTATTACAGTTTGGGTCAAGATCTCCTCTAATTATAAGCAAAACAATCCTTAATGATGCAAGTAATGAACTAAGAATTATAAAACAAGAATTTGAGTCAATAATCTTTCCACTAACCGACTGCACTTGGTTGGTTAGTCACCTTTGCAGTTGAGAAACTGACTACAAAAAAAAAAAAAAAAAGAAAGAAAGAAAGAAAGAAAAAAGAAAAATCTTCCCCGCCTACTTCAAAATATCATTGTGAGTCTCAATAGAGACAATGTGTGTTAAAATACTTAAAAATGAACATTACTTTTTTTTCTTCTTACTGAGAATGAAGCTGAGGTATAGAAACTATATAGTAGATAGTGAAATCAAGATATGTCAACTTTTTATCCAACTATATCTCTGCTATTCTGTGCTGCTAATAAAATGTAGAATAATTTGCAAAATTGTATCTCATTAATGATGGCAGTTTCTGATTAATTATTACACACGTCTCCCTTGATAGTCCTGTTGCCAAAAATACCCTTGTGGGCTCTGATTACACAGACATGACCTTGTGTTTCAATGTTGTCATGTCTTCAGTTACAGACAGACATGATTTGAAGGAGCCATATTTCCTTTTTACAACTAGTAATTCACATTTAGGCTGTTCAAAATACTCTTGGGGTTAGCACATCGAGAAGACATTATCTTAAAATTAAACACTCATAATTACTTGCAAAATGCTTGCCAATACTCCGTATTTGCAGGTGGCTGAATAGATGCAATTGTAGTATGTTGTAGAGATTTGGGGAAAACTTAGGAATGGAACACATTAAGAGTGATACTTTTCTTCCACTGTCTGCTAGTCTTTGTTCAGAGATAAATTTATTTCTTTCAAATGACATCCTGCTAGAATCTTGGCTGTACCGCAAACTAAAATGTTGCCTTCAGATATTCTACTTGTGTCTGTGGTCCTTGTCTACTTCACTGATCTACCTGTCATTCTACACACTGAGGAGATATTTATGTGGGGAGTACTTGGAGGTCTCTATGAATTAGGAACAAGTGATCAGTCCTTAGAGAATCCATTCTAAGGACCACAGTCATACCTGTGGGAAGACTAAGATTGAGGCAGATGACTGGGCTGATACCGCAGACGTTCATTCTTAAAATAAAGTGAGACAAGCAAGAGGACAGTATGATCTCAGAGCCTAAAACCTACATCGCATTATCAGTAGGTCATGTGTTCCTCAAGGATAAGGATGGGGTTTTATATATTCCTGTTTTTCAGAGACAAGCATACTTTTTACATGATAGCCTCTGTAAATTGGCTAAATAAATAACATTGGTGTGGTGGTGGGTTAAGTGCTGCAGTAGAAACCCAAGACCCTGGGGTCTAATGCTTGGGTATCCTAACCTGGGACAAGGTATAAGGTAAAGTGACTGGAATCTAGGGTCTCATCCCCCATATTTTGCTGGGGATACTTGTGGTCTTAAGCCTAATATAGTTTAGGGACACAAAGGAGACTAAGACTGTGGTTTAGATTGCAGCTAGAGTTCTTTGTGAGAGACCAGGGAAAGGTAAGGGAAATAGGGAAGTGTCCTGAACATGTGCTCCTGGAAGCTTTTCCGGAATGTTCCCTTCAAAAGTAATGTATTCCTCTACATTTTATTTGCAGCATTTTTATAATATTTAACAGATTATGCCTAGTACTTCTAATGCTTATGAGTTATTATTCCTGGTAGATTATAATCTCCTTGAAAATAAGATTCATGTCTCATTACAGTCATATTACCTCAACATTGTTTCTTCTAAGTGGTAAGCTTCCAATGAATGTTTCTTGAAAGAAAATGAACCCAAAATAGTTACCTTGCTAGCTTTTTATGGCAATGGTGTATGTAACAGAATGATCTGGAGAGATTTTAAACATGCAGATGTGGCCTATCCACCAGACATTCTGATGCATTCAATCAACTGGGGGCCTTAGGACATTGTTTAATACTCCCAGATGATTCTGATATATATCCCTGATTAAATATCTATACTTTCGTGAGTGGAAAAAAAAATGCTGTTGATTTCCAATACATGTATCCTTAGGATAAATTTCAATTTGCCCAAATTTTCTTTAACATCCTTATTCTCATTCAGTATTCCTCTCCTCCTTGTGGGCACCCTATCCTCAATATACTTTCCCATAGGAACTATCTCACTTAATTAGCTGTCTGCCAGATTAGAAAGCAATCCCTGATTAGGTGTTAGCTGATGCTTCCTATGGTGCTACATCCTGTAAAGCAATTTCAATTTAATAGGAAATTGTGAGGAACAAAATCTTAAGGGTTTAAGATATCTAATCGGGATTTCAAGTACCAGTGTGGGAACTATTTTAGTACAGGGAGTTCTTTAAAACAGACCTTTAAAATCACAACAAAACTGGCTCCCCACTTATGTGGCTGACCCCATTTCTTCAAATATCAGACCCCAGTTATAAACTGACATGAAAAAGTTTCTGGTGATTTCTCTCTGTTGAATGTAAAGTCCTGAATGTTAGAAAACATTTATTTGTAGATTGTTCTTTTCTGTAGTATCTTTTAAAACGTATGAGACTTGTTTGTTTTTATTTCTGATATATATATGTGTATATATATATATATATATATATATATATATATATATATATATAAAATGATTTGTGGAACTAGATTAGCAGTGACAGATGGATTAATCCAAGCTATTTTCTTTCAAAGCTTATTCAAGATTTCTTTGTTGATGGGCTTTTTCTACTTTCCTTGTTGTGACGTTAAGTGGAACAAGTGAGGCAAGATTGCCACCAGAGGAGAAGTGCTACACCAGGAGGTTGCAAATGCCTATCTTTTTCTACTGGGAGTTTGACTGGCATTGTTCCTTAAACTTTTTCAGTCAACTTTAATATCGATTCAGGGCAGGTAAGTTTAAACTAAAGACAGGACTCTTCTACATAAAAAAACAGTTTTGTTTTTATTTTTTCAAAGAACAAAGACTGAGAAATGACATTTCTTATTAAAGAAACTTTGTCAGTTATTTGCCTTTTTTGTTTTAAACTTCTAAAAGAATTAAAAACACACATGCACATGCTCACACATACACACACAAACAAATATCCAACCTAAAAGACAAACAAAAAGGCCTCCAATTGATTAAATGATACTATGTATCAGATACTCTTACATATTTATTATTTTTAATTTGCAGACTAATCTTATGAGGATAAGATATTATTTTCTTTTTTTTCTGCCATTACCTATCTTGATGAAAATTCCACAATGCAGGATTCAATGTTCATTAAAAAATAAATAAATAAATAAACTTTCAGTGGAAGAATGTTATTTGTATGATTAGATGAAAACAGCTATATTTTTCCCAATAAAAGTTGGCTCAATTATAATATTTTCTCAAAAAGTGCATATCATTATTACCAAAAGACAGTAGAACATGCAAATGTGATTCATTACATATTTTCCAAATTGACTGTTTGATATTAATTTTTTCATGAAAACATTTATTAAACAGAAACTGTAACACCTGTATCAGACACTAGGGATTTAACAGTCATAATTTCTTTTTTTGAAGAGCTTCAGACTAATGGGGGATACAGAGAAGTAAAAAACCAATTATAATTCAGAGTGACAAGGGCAACAATGGGGAATAAGAGTTTGACAGCAGAGGAGCATCTAACCCTGACAAGAGGATTGGAGGCTTCTGGAAACATGCAGGGCTCACAGGTAATTTGATGAACAAAGTAGTCAATGGCCCAGTTGCTGCAATTACTTATTTTTATGAGAAAACACACAATGAGAATTATTTGTGAACATAATTTCAGCAAATTAAATACTGATTTTATATTATATCTCTTAGGGATTTAAATTCTAAACTTAATAGATGAAAGTCCTAATTAGTAGCAGCATCTTTTAATAACATATTTCAAATTGGGATTTATGACTTGATATAATTTGGTCTATGGAAAATTATGTCTGGAAAATATCACAAACCATGATAGATATTGAGCTATTAACAAAGAAACACTAAATTGGAAGATAGATTTCAGTAGCAGATACAAGAGCAAATATTCTACTTCTATGGGATTAAAACCCATCATGAAGGCATATCAAGTGCATGGCAGAGGCCATAATCTTAATAAATAAATACAGACTGGAAAAATCATTTCCACTAGGAGGTGAGATTAAAGGATAAGAATAGAAAGCATCAATACTGAAAACTGATTTTTAAGATGGAAATATTTATGTGAAAATTTCTATTCTAACAGGGGTAGATAATTTTTTGAATGTTGGAGAAATAGACACTCTTGTTTATGTAAGCCTATTTGTAAATCAGAGTCTGATTTACAAATTCCCTTCTGAAACTTACCAAGGGTGAATGAAATGATAGGCTATAAGTTTGACCAAAATAAAAATTAGCCAGGTATTTGTGATTTTTTTCCTGTTGCCAGGTTATTTGACACAATCACTATGTCTTCAAAATCTATGCCCAGATCAAAGACGTTCAAAGAGTTAGTATTTAAAGACAATTTTGGAGGAATTGAAAGACCCCTGAGAGTAATAGGTGAAGCTACTTGCAGTCTTTTATTTTTTTTTAATATTTATTTTTGGCTCTGTCAGTTCCTAGCTGCTCACGTAGCATCTTACCTGGGGCACGTGACGGGCTTAGTTGTCCCGCGGCATGTGGAATCTTAGTTCCCGAGGAGGGATCGAACCCACCTCCCCTGCATTGGAAGGCAGATTGTTAATCACTGGATCACCAGGGAAGTCCCTACTTGCAGTCTTTTAAATGTATACATATGAATTCTCCCAAGACTCCTGTTGTCAAATTAATGAACTTTAACTGCCAAAACAAATAAACAAAAACATAAACTAACAATAAACTCATACTTAAAACAAAATCATGTACTTAAAAGTAGTACAAACGTAGTTTCTGTCCAAAGCTACAGCTTCACCATCCAGAGTATTTGTTAGTCTGAAATCGACATATCAAGATTACAGCTCTCAAAAATTTCATGCAGGGCTTCCCTGGTGGCGCAGTGGTTGAGAGTCCACCTGCCGATGAAGGGGACACAGGTTCGTGCCCCGGTCCGGGAGGATCCCACATGCCGCGGAGTGGCTGGGCCCGTGAGCCATGGCCGCTGAGCCTGCGCGTCCGGAGCCTGTGCTCCGCAGCGGGAGAGGCCACAACAGTGAGAGGCCCGCGTACAGAAAAAAAAAAAAAAAAAAAAAAAATTCATGCAGTGATTACATCTCATACATATAAAAAAATATTTCAAGGCACTTTCTAAATATAATATGAAGGTAAATTTTTTTTTTTTGCTTTATTTAAATTCTGTTTTCTTCTAACCAAATATTTTCCTGTCCCTGTCTCAAATTGTTCTCAAAAGGGGACAAGGAAATTGGTGGATATGTATAAATTCCTCTGCCTTGATAAATACCACAAAACAAACAAGCATGCCAATTCTTTGTGAGATTTTCTTAGTAAGATTTACTTTTAATTACAAGTGTGTTCAATAATCCAGGTCTAAGGAATAAATATTTCCTCTACAATTAGAAATTATCTATTAAAAAGACTGGCTTTATTGATCAACCTTACAGTAGTTAATTTGGTAGGATGTACATCAGTAGCCTGCTGAAGGACAATTTATTTCTCCCGGTTGGGCAGTATATTTACTCAGTTATTTCCCATTAGAATGGAAAGACCTATTTTTTTGGTTGTCATATTTTTTTTAAGATACAAGATTACTGTGTCCCAGTCTTTTGTTATTTGTGGATTTAGAGCAAGAAAAGTTTTCTTTTCTACTGTATTTTTTTTTATATGAGATGGAAATAATCTCTTATCACGCCGAAGGAAGAAATTTAAGCTCAATCTTTGCAAAGTGGTCTGATGACCATCAATTTTCATAGTAACGACTATATTATCTTTTTTAAATAAAAATAATTTTCTTACTACAAACCTAAACTAATATAAGCAAAAGAGATGATGTATGTAAAAGTCTCTATTATAAAACCTAGTACATATTAATTGATTGCTTACTTTAGCAGTTGATTAATAAATAGTCTCAATTTGAGTTTTTAGTCCAAATTCTCATGAGCAGTTTCCAGGTATAAGCTTTTATTTCTTACTTCCATGCTTCTGTTTTCACTTCCCAACTATTGAAGAAAGAAAGGTTAGTATGGCAAATATCATTCTATTAAAATGTGAGTGATTTAATATTAGTTTGTCAACATTTTTATTCATTTATTTTTTTCATTTATTTATCCAATACCTACTGGTTTTGTACAGGGTGTTAGGCTTTGTTACAGGGATAAAGAAAACAGATGCCAATACTGCTCTTAAGAAGCTCATTGTCTAGTGTGAGAGTCAGACATGTGTACACACAAAAAGGGTAGAGAGAAATAAAAGCTATGGAAACCAGTGGAGGAGACATACTAGACTGAGGAGAGTATGAGGAAACAGCCTCCTTCCTCAGTACGGTTAAACAGAGATAATACAAGAGATGCAATGCAAGAAGACTCTGGGTAGATGCGGGATGGTTGGACTTGGAGTCCTGATTCTAAGCTTTCAAATTCCCACTTCACTTTCAAGGCCACTTACCAATTATAATTGTCAACACCGTCTTTGTTTCATGAGTAACTCTGTTGCTAAATTAGTTTCAGAGGATTAAAAGAGAATTCCTGGAAGGGTATATCTTTGAATGAAATATTGAAAAAAAATCAGTATGATATAGGTGAAGTTTGAAAAAGGGGTGAAGGGAGAGACACTGGCTAAGAAGAATAGTATAATGATGCAATGGTGTAAGGTTCAGTGCTGACATGAAAGTATGTTCAAAGACCAAGAGATATATCACATTCAGGTACATACATGTTGTTCACTAGAATAGAAACAACTTTTTAAAGGGTTAGGGTGGTGAACAGAGGCCCACTTCATGGATATCACCTCTCTACCATGACCAGGAGCTTCCTCCACCCCCACTCCAGTTTTGAGGTGAAGTAGTATTTTTACTACTAGTCTTTTATAAAAAGTGGACTTTTTATAATTCCCAGAATGGGCAGCCAAGTCAAAATGAGCATGGTTCTAATAAATCAAAGTAAATTGTATTAATTTGGTTTCAATTAGAGTGAGACTGATAAGTGGAAGCTTTCAACTCAAACATCTGTGGAAGCTGAGTTTTTATGTTAGACTTTTAAAATTACATTATAAGAGAAATTTAAACCATGACTTACACCTGCTGTTTAGTAATGCTGATTGCAGAGTGTTTAATAAGTTTATAAATTTATCTTAAAAAGTGCATCACCTTTACCAATAATATGAAAGTTCAATGATTTTAAAAGGAGAAAGGAGAGAGGTTTATGGAAAATATTAGAAACATTAAATTCAAGGTACCCAATAATTCCTGTTGCTTAACTAAAAATGTTATGTTTTACTTTTATTTCATGCAGCTACCTATTTAGAAGTTCCCTGCCGCCATTTTAATTAGCTTTCCCACCACTCCTGTGAGATAGGCAGATAGCATAATGGGTTGAGTTTGATGAATCTGGTTGTGTGGCTTAACTATGTTTTATAGAAATTTGGAGGTTTTGATGGTGATGAAAGAAAACCCCAAATCTCTTTAGTCCATTTGAAAATTCACTAGGTTTAAACAATCAGAAGTCAAACTATTATTGGGATATATATGTTAAGCAATATGTTTAGCTACTATATATATATATTCCCAGCATTTCCTCTCCTTCTAAGGGCCTCTTTTGCCTCTTTAAATTTGCTTAAGGGAAAATGTTTTTCTTACTCTTATTAGATAACTCTGTTGTTTTCTGAAATGTAGTGCCCAATAGAGAAGGTCCTAATATTAACAAACATTTTTGTTAATTACAGTATCATTACAGGCGTGCCTCAGAGATATTGCAGATTCGGTTCCAGACCACTGGAACAAAGTAAATATCACAATAAAGCGAGTCACACAATTTTTTGTGTGTTTTTCTAATGCATATAAAAGTTGTGTTTACACTATAGTGTAGTCTATTAAGGGTGCATTAACATTATGTCCAAAAAATAATGTATATAACTTACTTTAAAAAATGTTTTACTGCTAAAATAAATGTTAACCATCATCTGAGCCTTCAGCGAGTAATCTTTTTGCAATTGTTACATCAAAAATCATTGAAACAGATTACCATACCTATGAGAAAGTTTGAAATATTATGAGAATTACCAAAATGTGACACAGAGAAAGTAAGTGAGCGAATGCTGTTGGAAAAATGGCACCAACTGACTTGCTTGAGGCAAGGTTACCACAAGCCTTCAATTTATAAAAAATGCAATATCTGCAAAATGCAATAAACTGAAGCACAAATAAAAGGAGGTGTGCCTGTATTGTAAAAAGCTGACCCATCAAATTGAATAAAACTCTTTGCCAGTGTTAAGGAGCAGTCATTTGGAAAAAGATGATGGGAGAATTAAAAATAGTGACAACTGAAGAGCATGCTTTTTCAGCAGAACACAATTATACGAATTTCATATTCGCTTTTCATTTCTATAAATTAGTTATGTGACAATATTTTAAAGTAGAGTGAACAGCTAAATCAGAAACCAGAACATCATCATGCAACATTCCCGTAAGGAGAACTGATCTAAGAACCATTCTCCTATATGAAACAATAAATTAGAATAGAAGTAGTATTCTGTTATTTATCCAGGCAAGACAACTTATGATTCCAACTTACTCATGTTGAATGCTAAGATGGATCCTTTAAAACTATAACAATAAATTACAT
The DNA here is from genome assembly GCF_026419965.1 of Kogia breviceps. Taxonomy (NCBI): domain Eukaryota; kingdom Metazoa; phylum Chordata; class Mammalia; order Artiodactyla; family Physeteridae; genus Kogia; species Kogia breviceps. The sequence continues at coordinate 21,134,701 of NC_081320.1, forward strand.
TGCATTATATTTATCTATAAGACATTTTATAAAATGATTTTAAAAGTGCAATAAACATTTTTCTTGCTCTTAGTGAGTAAAAAAGAAAATCCTTCAACCAAATTTCCTTTCCTAAAATATATGTCTGTTTCTCATATAAATGGGCAAAGGATGTTACTTACCTATTAAAACAACAGCAGAAACAAAAGTTAGTTATATTTAGTGTTGGCTATTGCATGATATAGTCAGGGTCAGTGTAGGATTAAGTTTCAAGATGATAATGGCAAAATGTGACACATAAATCTCAGAGTGGACAGAGATTTAAAGGGAGAAGTTATCTAAGACCCACCTCAATTATTTAAGTCCTGCCAACTGTCTTAGAATTATCTAGGACCTATCAAGTCCCAACCTCATTACTGAAGAATTAGAAGTCATTAATTAAATACTCATTAAGCAGAGCAAAAAGATAAAGAAGAAATAAAAGCTCACTATATTTGATGGTGAATTTGTTTTTTAAAATTGTATATAGATAAATATATTTCTATTATGTACATAAAATCTTCCCAGTTTCCATTATTTCTCATTCACCACTCATTCATTTATTCACCCCCTCTTTGTACAAATAATAAGCACTCACTCTACTCCAAGTACTGTACTAAGTACTAGAAATCCACCTAAAGCAACACATATCTTCCAACCTCAAAGGATTTGCAATCCTATGGCAACCACAAGACAGTAAGCGATTTCTGGGAGAAAGATCAGGGCACTGTGAATACACACAGGAGAGTAAACGAATCAACTTATGGGGACTGCAACAGCCTTTCTGTTGCTATGGAATTCTGAGAAGAGATCTTAAAACAGGAGCTATCAGGATAAAAAAAGCAGAGAATCATGTAGGAAAGATTTTGAATAGATAGGACCACAATTATCAATATATATACCTATAGAGCCAGAGATAATAATCAAGAGACTGAAATTAGTTCAGGAGAATTAGAACCCTGAAACCAAGATGGCAGTGGAAGGTTTTGTTGTTGTTGTTGTTCATTTGCAGGGTTGCTGTGGAGGAATACTATTAAAAGGGCAGGATAGAAAGGCAAACTGATGATTGAGTTTGTCCTGATCAGGTGAGGGACTTTAAAACTTACCTTAGGTTAGCAAGGAGTCACTGTTAGGCTTTCAGCACAATAATCGTATGACCAGATTTGTACTTGAGAAGGATTTTTATGGCTTAATGTGGGGAGTGGCTTAAAAAGAGTGAAAAATGAAAATGTTCACATAGGAATCTAAGAAATAATAATGTTGACCTATACTAGGATAGTGACCACCAGAAAGTAGAAAAGTGTGTACATTTTTTATGAGCAAAAGGACTAATTTTTTCTCTCATCTACCACCATAATACAGAGCCCTGAAGCTGGTAGATATTCAATAAATATGTGTAAGGATCCATGAAATGTCATATAGGCCCCTCCCAGAGTATATTCTAATGAATAAATCATTTGTGAGGATTTTCAGCAGAGAAATGGTATGATCTGATACATTTTCAAAGTCCTTCTCTGTCTGCTCTAACATGAGGCAAAACTGTGGGAAAGTGAAGCAAGAAAAGAACAGGGAGACTTGTCAGAAACTTCTCTCAATTATCCAGGTTAAAACTTGGCCTTGAACTCAGGCAATGGTATACAAGTGGAGGAAAGTTAGGTTTGGAGATATAGACCAACTACATGTACTGATGGATGAGCTGTGAGATGAAAGAGAAAGAAATCAATGACAGTTTAAAGCATTTCAGTCTTGGAAGCCAGGTGAACTGGAGGGCCAATTCCTGAGCTGTAGGCTTTAGACCAAATTGAAGGGTCAATTATTCAACTGTAGGCAATAGAGCAAAATAAATAATAACAACGGTAAAAAGGCAGAATAGACATTAGACATGATGGAGGAAAAAACAAAGAATATACATAGCATTATGCCACAAAGTAAAGAAAGTGTTTTAAGAAGAATGGGCTCAGCATGATCAGATACTGGGAAGTAAAGTAAAGATGAAGATGAAGAATTGGCCAAAGAATTCGGAGAAAAGTAGTAGAGATGGTGTTTACAGATTGTTATAGAAAAGCTTTGCTGATTCAGGGAACAGAGAATGGGGAAGTGGCTGGAAAGGTGTAGAAATAAGCAGCACCCCTCCCTTTTTCCAGTAAAGACTGGAAATATTACAGCATACACATATGAATTATCCAGCTAAGAAGAAAATCTTGATGAAGGGGAAGAGATTGAGAAATCTTTCTGGTTTAGAATTTAAGTTTATTAGAAAAGATGGCATCTTGTTCATGGCTGGAGGATTGTCATTATAGAAACAAGAGAGAGGTAAGAGTGATATATAAAACGTGCAGATATAGAACATGTTTGGAGAGGAATATACCTGCTCTTATCTGATTACTTCTGTTTTTTGTAGTCTGGGAATAACAAGGAAAACTCTGCTTATCTCCAGGACTTCTGTGAATTGGCATGAGGAAAAATAGACAAAAGAAAAACATCTGCTTCTTGAAAAGATTTCTGAGGAATCTATTTTATCCAACTGCAGGCTTATTTCATGAAGGAGATATGCAGAGAAGAAATTGAGGGTGTTTGTTGAGGAGGACATACTTTAAAGGCCAGAGGAAGGAGTGAGACTCAAATTAGGCTGTGTATAAAACATAATGGGGGTATGTGTTCAACTTCAAATTATTGCATTTTCTTGAGACTGGGTAGTGTCATAGTTGATCATATGGACGTATTGAGGAAGAGTGGTGGTCTGACCAGGAGAAAGAAGAATTTCATGGCCCTACATAGTCTTTTGGGGTCAGTGATGAGGTCTGGAGTGAGGATGAGGAGGAGTTTGAGCCTTGTGGGCTTCTTCAATACTGCAACGGCAGTGCTGAACAGCTGATGGTCACTTGTGAACACACTGTGCCAGGTCACATGATGTTATCTCATTCAGTTATCTTAACAACCCTATGCTATAGGGACCATTAGTTGGCCATTTCATAAATTAGCATAAGAGAATATGAAGTGTCTTTACCCAAGTTTTCTGAGATAGGTTTCAATCCAAGTTGCCTGACTTTATGGTCTATACTTTCGGCAACTTTTAAGGAGTTTCAGCAAAATGAGGAGGGGATTATAAGATTTAACTTGCACATGTTTTCCAAATTCCCTTTTTGTAGTAAGTTTGGTGTCATATTTAAGGGCAAGGACACTGATTTTTATTATGTCTTCAGCAACTTACTGTGTGACTTTGAGCAAATCACTGAAATGTTTTCAAATGTTTGATTCCTCCTTATTTATCTGTAGACAGTAAGGAACCACCTACTTAATGAAAAGTGACCCTATAGGCAAGGGGTGTAATGTAGAAAGCCAAATTATACTCAAGTTATCCGTTTAAAAATTTACTGATAAGAGGACAGAACATAAGGTCCAGCACATGGAAAGACAATGACATGCATCATTCTGTTTACTTAGCATAGAATCATGATTTTTAAAAGGGGATAATAGTATGAGTTTAAAAGGTTAGTGGCTTATGCATGAGATAAACTAAGGATAGTTTTATATAAAGAATAGTAGAGACAGAGAAGGCAAATCAAATTCTTGGACCAGGGTACCTGAAGGCTCAGCATAGCTATGGAATGAGTATTGCAGAGGTTCTTCTTTATGACTCTCCTTTGTATTCTATGCCCTGAAAAGCTACACCTCTTTAGAGAGATGCATTATTTCGTAGAGATGATAAATAATTTGATCAGGTTATAATCACATCCTAATGGCCTGTGAACCATCAAGTCTTTTTAAAATGCCACTTCTTATCTTCTCTCTGATTCATTGTCTGCTGATGTCTGTGTTTTATTAGCAGAAATCAGTCTTAGAGGTCTTCCCACCATAAGGGAAGATACTGAGAGTTAGCACATTGCAATAAGGAATGACTAAAATTACAAGCAATGACCATGAAATATGGGATCAGAGGACCTGAGTTCCAATCTTGATTTGATAACTTATTCTAAGATGGGTGTTCTTATTACACATGTTACACATTAACTATGCAAATGGAAATACTTTAGTATAGCCTCACATACTTATTTTGTTAATCAACTAGTGTTCAGCATATATTGCACACTCTCTACACTTAGTAAACGTTTGTTGAATGTATAAGCAAATCAAAGACTCAGTCGATCTTTGTGTCTTGCTGCACTGGAAACCACCGGTCAGAGGTTCCTGTTATGTACAACTTTCCCATGGGTAAAGTGAAGAAAAGCAATAAGAAAAGACAGTAGCAATGTACTGTTTCTGTCCATAAATAGCCTTCTCTTATGGAATGTATATTCAGACATTGATCTCTATTGACCTTGCTGTTCAACCTTCCAGCAGCAACAATGCCACTTAATCACTTTTCTGTTCTATGTGTTGTTCAGGAAAGTGTACAGGTTGTTTGGTCTCATCAGTAAGTAACTTGTTGTTAACTGTGGTGCTAAAACATAAACCTCTGACACTTTTTCTTAAACTCTCATAATCTAGTATGCATTGTTTTGGCCTATCATGAAAAATAAATTTGTAGTAAATTTTCTTGGATTTTAAGAGGATGTGAGGTTGTTGTTTATTACCCAGGCAAAGACCATATCGTGTTTACATGTGATTTATTCAGAAGCACTTTCACAAAATGTAGACCCTAGAGATAACCAACATTTCAGTTTTGTTGTTCTCTCTTTCCATCTCTCTCTGTCTCAGTGTCTCTCATCCTCTTCTTCCTTTCCTCCCTCTATTCCAATCCCTCTCCATTTCTTTTTATCTTTCCTCCCTTCTCCATCTATTTTTCTTTATATCATTTTATTTTCAATAAATTGTGTTTTGTAGGGCCTGGAAAATTAGGACTCAGAAATTCAAACATGCTACATTAGGCAAAGGGGAGAAAGAGTGTGGATTTTTGAGAAATACTGATAATCACTTTCTAAATAAAGAATATTGCCTTTGTGTTCTCTACTGAATACTTCTTCCACTATCAACTGAAAATAAGGGTAGATGGTGTCGACTGAAGAAATGCACAACCTAAAATTTGAGAATTATGTTTTATATGGTGGACAAAACTGATGACTTAAGCCCAGGAGGCAGCCTCTCAGATAGCTCTGAGGGACCGCTCTGAAGAGGAAAGGGAGAAGCCAGGATATAGAGGAGTTTTTGCAACAAAGACCAGGTAGTTGGAACATCAAAAGTTTACTGTTAGTTAAAGAAAACCAGATATCTCAAGTTAAGGGATTTAGCACTTTTCTGTGTATGGGAAGATGCAAGAGTCTGGGCTCACTGAAATCATTCCTTTGATCTGCACCTCAGCTATCTGCGGCCAGTATCCTGTTCTTTCTTATCCTGAGTCTCCTCAGGGTGCACCACTGGGACTAGTTGCAGTCTGATGACTGCTAGATAGCAAGCATCCCGTACCATCCTGTGTTCCTTCAGGGATCACTGTAGGGGTGGCTGTAATGTGATGGCTTAATGGCCGCAATATCATTTGGTTACTGATATGGCAGGCAACATTGTTTCATTGACCATGGCAACAACTGCAGCTATCTGCATCCTATGAATGACCCTAAAGATCTGTCAACTGAAGTGAAGAAACAGGGGTGAATGCCTCCTCATCTAATATATTCCATGAGATCACTCACAGTAGATACTTTATAAAAATCCCTGGATCTATTCAGTTGAATGAATACTGAATAAGTGAGGATATCTGAAGCATTAGGTTTCTGTTATGCAAAAGAACACTGAGAAAATAAAGTGTTAATGGAAAGAGGAAATTAATATTTTAAAAGACCAAATATAAAACTTCCAATTAAAATCAGATGATACATGTAAAGACCTCAATACATAACAGTTACTCAATAAATGCTATGTTATTTCTTATTTCTGTTGACTTACAAAATATTTCTATTATAACATCTCCATCAATAGGTAAATTTTATTTAAGAAAAAAAAAATGATTGTGGATATTTTCCTTAATGTGTCCATTATATAAATAAGCCCATTTTACAGAAGAGAAAACTGAGACACATTTTCAGTAACTTGCTCAAGATCTCATAGGCAGTCAGTGAAAAAGTCAGGACACAAACTTTTATCAGCTGATTGAGATCCCAGAAAAAAGGTCAAGCTGTTAAGAAGCCCAGAAACTTATACATGTGGAACTCCAAAGTAATTTTCTTGCTTTTGAAAAATCATGTACTGTGAATAAACTGTCATTAGTACATTCAGATTTTTTTTTTTAACAGTAGTGATCAATTTTATCTGTTTTCTCCAACATCATCCCACCCTTGCAAAGGAACAGTTGTGTTTTAAGAAAAGTAAGAAGTTAAATTACCTATAAAGGATTGAGTTCATAGTACCATATTTTAATCTGATTAAGTGGCTGAAAAGAATATAGAAACTATATTCCAGGACAGTTCTATGGATGGGAAGTTCCTCTGAATTTAGAGGCTTCCAAACTTTAAAATTTTCCCATGTACCTAAGTGCTAAAATTTGGCTTGAAATGCCTTGGTTTCTGGAAATTAGTCATTATTTGTGAAAGCAACACTGTTTTGGTAGTCATTTGCTACTTATCAAATCTTTTTGAGAAATAGGAAAACTAACAAATATTAATTTAAATAAATAACTCAGTTGCTATTGAATGTTTCAAGTTTGAGCTTACCACACAGATTATCCAGTAGGGATAATTCGTTATCTTTTAATAATTTAGTGATACTCAAAGGGCATCAAAAGGTAGGACTTATACATTCTCACTGGCAAGAAATGGGCTTTTCTCAGTGTCATGCTTTCCCTTTAAGGTACAACATTTTAAATTGCTGTCCAAGGACATTTTTGCCCAGGACACCAAAGTGGCTCTCTCACTTACAATCAGGACAAGCTGTTAAGATGTTTGAACACCCAGGTATTAAAAGGTCATTTTGGTCAAAGTTGGTTCCCAACCTTCTAGTCTGATGACCATCATTCCTATGACTTTTGAGAAGAATAGTGCTATATTCTATCTGGTAAGGGAAAAGTTCAATTGTGAGGTTTCCTTGTTTTAATGACAATCCTAACACAAGTGTAATCTAACCAAGATTGTTAATAAAAGATAAGAAAATCAATTTAAAAATACTATCACTTTTTTCTTCTAGCTTCAGTTCAAGGAGAAGCAACTATGTTTGCCCTTTTGTATGCCACAGTATTTGTAAAACTCTTCATTCCTTCTAAGCAAACAGACCACACATTTCAATACTTTTAAGGAAAGTCAAGATTTTACAATTATGTTTCTGTAGTATATCTTTATATTGTATGAGTGTTGTCTTGATTTTCTTTTTTGTTGAAGGAAATGCATGGTTTCATTTGTTTTCATTTATTCTTGAAGGAAAATGGTCTTTATGATTTTATTTTCACCTCAAAATAATGTAAATGAACTATTTTAGATCTCTTTACCCATAGCCTCTATTGCTGGAATGTTCCTTTTGGAGATTCAGGTGTGGAAATATGACTAATACTAGTGTAATTTTTGGATTAGTGATCTAGAGCAAGGATTGCCATGGGCAATCACAGTATGGGTACATTGAAATGTGACTTTCTTCTCTGTGTTGTATCTATCCCTATAGAGACCAGCTTTTCTGTTCTACTTATCTGTACTCTGCAAACAGAGGGGTGTGCCCTGCCCTCTTTGTCACTGCTCGTCATAAGAAAGGGGTCTACAGCATCGGGGAAACCCTTACCAAGTAGAAACTTACCTGATTTCAGTTTAGTGTGTCCATACTCTTGCTCCTGAACTTTGCTCCAAATCAGCTGACCTGAAAATTTCTTTTATCCACAATGGCCAAAGGGATTCCTAGCAGAATAGTTCTATTCTTTCCCTCCAGTCCTCACCTTTCTAAATTAAGACTTGTTTGTGAGATTCTGGTTTTTTTGTTTGTTTGTTTTTGTTTTTTTCTTTTTTTCCCCACTTGCTAAGCAGCATCTTGTATTGCTATTTCAGGAAGTAAATTGTTGCTCCTTCAATAAGGTTCCATTTCCATTGAATTAAGCAGAGACCCCTTGAGGATTTCAAAATGTGGATATCTTCCTTCCCTATTAACAGAGCTGATGCAAATTTTCCCTACTTTTATATACCTTTGTTCAGTCAACTTCTAATATCAAGGGGTGGGGGGGAATTTTGGTTACCAATTCTGAAGTCATCACTATTCTCTGAAGACCCTCTATGGAATAAGCTTTTGGCGTTTGGCATTTGTAGACTCTTCAGGTAAGTTGCTATATAAGAAACTATATTGTTTTGCTTCACTGCACAATATAGAAGGATTGTATAACAGAAGGCAGGATAATAAATCTCAAGTATTTTCTATTTTCACCTTAAATCCCTTTTTTAACCTCACGTCTGCAATAGAAGATGGTACTTACTGATAAAAAAATAACTTAAGGTTTGAGAAATAAAATACATCAGTGAGAAATAAAAGAAAGCTCTGAGGAAAAGCTTATAGGGACTAGATTTGCTGCATTTTAATAAAACATTTCTAGACTGAGGGGTCAAATAAACTAAATTTACTGTTTTCTGTCATTAATTTAACAAACATTTAACAAGTACTCACAATATGCAAAGCTGTATGTAGGCACTGTGGGAGCTATAAAGATGAATTAAACACAGTTCCTACCTGTGAAAATCTTAGGGGAGACAAGAAATATGCATAAATAGCTTGACTACAAGCTCCAAAAATGGTGAAAGTCATAAGAGGAGCGTAAACAAATTCTACTGAATCCAGCAGCTGCAGAGATTACTTTCCTGCTGAAGGTAAATGTGAAATGTATATGCATAGATGTGTGTACATATGTGCACAGGTACACACATATGTATACATGCTTTAGAGGCTTTTTATGTGTTAATTAGCCTTTAAAATGTTAACCAGTCTTTAAAGTGGATAAATCATTTTGGTGGTTTTAATAAATAAATCAACAAAATTAAGCATGACTTGATAATAGAATCTAAATGATTCCAAACATAATCTTGATTTTAATAATGTTTGAAGAAATGTTTCAGTAAAAATATCAATTGCAAGACATGAAAAATGTGAGATAATTAATAATAAGCAAAATTAACTCCTTGTCTCTTGGCTAATGTCATAGAAACACATCCATTTGTATCTAGTTTTTTTAAATGTAGCAAAAATTAGGAAGAAAATTGGGTCATTTAAGAAAAAAATGTCTAAGGAGAACAACTGAGGTAGTACTGAAATGGATATTAAGTGAATACTAAGGCATCAAAACACTTTTTGAATGTTTAAATAATTTGAAATAAATCCTTGCCCAATGGGCTTAAAGAATATAAATGAAGTTTTGAAAATATCCCTGGTCAGCTAGTCTCATTTGTGTCTGTGTGGAGACAAAGAATAAATACATTTTAGTTTTTTTAAAATTACCATTTCTTATTTATTTATTTTTGGCTGTGTTGGGTTTTCATTGCTGTGTGTGACCACGAGAGGGGGTTACTCTTCATTGTAGTGCATGAGCTTCTTATTGTGGTGGCTCCCCTCGTTGTGGAGCACAGGCTCTAGGCATGCGGGCTTCAGTAGTTGTGGCACATGGGCTCAGTAGTTGTGGGCTTAGCTGCTCTGCGGAATGTGGGATCTTCCCGGACCAGGGATTGAACCCATGTCCCCTGAATTGGCAGGTAGATTCTTAACCACTGCACCACCAAGGAAGTCCCTACATTTTAGTTTTCCAAAGACTAAGTTTCTGTTAGATTTTTAACATTTTCAGAAACAGCAACCAAAGTATGATAGAAGTATCAGAACAACTTATTAAGACTTGTCAGCTTATAAAATCCTATATGTTTCACAAAGTGACATGAGGGAAGCTGTAGTTGAGGGTCTCTTCAAGGGAATTAGTATTGTGGCATAGTCAAAACTAAATTCAAACACTGATAACTTTTGGGTCTAGTTATGTGATTTCAGGTAAATTTTTAACTATTTTGAGACTTCTTTATAAAGTAGATAAAGCTAGGTAACATTAATATCTACCTCATTAATTGTTAAATGAGTTTACACATGTGAAGTTTTAGACTAGTATTTTCTCAGATATTAAATAGCTCTGAATAATAAACTCTTCCCCACAAAGCAAAAAAAATATCAGCAAGGAAGAGAGGGAGAAAACACTGATATAGGGAAAATGTTTGTCACAAATAGCATGATGATGCTTTAGTTTCCTGAATGAAAATCTGGAAGGAAGCCAGGGGCATTGTAACAGAATAAAAATAAGTTCCTTGAATTTTTAATTTAAATTTATTTTATTTTTACACTATTAGCTTTCCTTTACTCCAGTCTTTTGGTCTTAGATTTGTTTTTTCTTGTATATTTGATTTAAAATTATGAGTTGGATCACATGAGACATAAACCTGTACTTTTGTTAGAAATTAGATAAATTCCTGAATATTGCAAAAATGCAGGTACTATATCTAATACTGTACCACAGTATGATTGTTAGATTAAATACAGGACACCTGTTTAAATTTGAATTTCAATAAACCATGAATAATTTTTTTAGAGAAATGTCCTGAATTTACATGGGGCATATTTTATTAATAAATCATTGTATGTTGATCTAAAATTCACATTTAGCTGATCATTCTGTATTTTTATTTGATGATTTCTGGCAACCCTGTATGGTAGGAAGCTCATTAACTCCCATTGTGTCAACCTCAAGACAAATTAATCAACAAGTAATTCTGTATATTCATCTCAGTCCCTGCTGTCATCTCCTTCCTTTAGGCCATAATCATTCTGATTCTAATCATTCCAAAAGCCTCCTAGCTGTCTCTGACTTTATTCTCTCACACTTCCAAACTATTCTCCACCCGGTAGCAAAGTGATTGTTCTAAAACACATATCTGATTACAGTGACTTGTCTGCTAAACATTTGTCAATGGTTCCCCAGAGCTCTCTGGATAAAATTTAAACTCCTTACTAACTAAGGTAAGGTAAAGCCCTAGGTGATCTAGGACTTGTGTTGCTCTCCATTTTATCCACTGTAAATTAAACTTCACCTACAGTGAGTCTCATTTCATTTTGATTCCTCTGCCTTAAAATAATTTCTCATACATTCTCTCTTCCTCCCTTAGCTAACCCCTACTTTCCAGTCTGCTTTATGCCTTTTCCTTTATGTTGTCCCATGCTAGGTAAATGACATCCAATTATTTGTTTAAATACTGTATAGAAGTATAGGCTATAATATCTTCTTTTCGTATGTATTGAAGACAGAATGGAACTGACTAATGTGAGCTGTTAAAGAATTTCCCTACCCTTAACCAAACTCTCTTTAAAAATGATTGAATTAAAAGCTATTTTTAATAGGTAACATACACAATGTTCAATAATTAGAGAAAACAAATAGTATAAAGTTATAAAACTTTCATCTGACATATTCAAGCTGTGGATTTCATGAAAATAATTTTTTCTCAGTTTCACTGTTTCAATCAGAAATTAAGTAATTAAATATTCATTAATAAAGAATTTATAATGTCCTGATTGAAAATTTTAAGAGGGTCATGCCCTACAAATATATGCTCCATTTCACAGTCTCAAGCTTCTAAAAATTTAAGCAGACAGCCTCTCTAAAGATTATATATTTCCTTTTGTTTTCATTTTTTCTTCTGTTACATATTTAAATTTCTCATTTCCCTAACAGTCATTATACTCATTCTCAATACTCAAAAGGATTAAAAATTAAAACATGATTTATTCAAAGTGTATAGAATTGGATATATTAAATAAAAATATAAACTAAATAAATCAAGATATTAACATCTTGATACAACAAATTTTCCTCTAAATTATTTAAAATTATGTAGTATAATTTGTTTTCACTCTATTTAAACATAAACCAAAATTTTAAATTATGTTTATATGAAAATAATTTTACTTAACTTTTTTTTTAACTTTTTGAATTTTATTTATTTTTTCATACAACAGGTTCTTATTAGTCATCAATTTTATACACATCAGTGTATACATGTCATTCCCAATCCCCCAATTCATCACACCACCAACCCCACCCCACCGCAACTTTCCCCCCTGGTGTCTATACGTTTGTTCTCTACATCTGTGTCTCAACTTCTGCACTGCAAACCAGTTCGTCTGTACCATTTTACTAGGTTCCACATACATGCATTAATATATGATATTTATTTTTTTCTGCCTGACTTACTTCACTCTGTATGACAGTCTCTAGATCCCTCCATGTCTCAAAAAATGACCCAATTCTGTTACTTCTTATGGTTGAGTAATATTCCATAGTATATATGTACTACATCTTCTTTATCCATTCGTCTGTCGATGGGCATTTAGGTTGCTTCCATGACCTGCCTATTGTAAATAATGCTGCAATGAACATTGGAGTATATGTGTCTTTTTGAAATATGGTTTTCTCTGGGTATAGGCCTAGTAGTGGGATTGCTGGATCATATGGTAATTCTATTTTTAGTTTTTTAGGGAACCTCCAAACTGTTCTCCATAGTGACTGTATCAATTTCCATTCAAACCAACAGTGCAAGAGAGTTCCCTTTTCTCCACACCCTATCCAGCATTTTTTGTTTGTAGATTTTCTGATGATGCCCATTCTAACCAGTGTGAGGTGATATCTCATTGTAGTTTTGATTTGCATTACTCTAATAATTAGTATGTTGAGCAGCTTTTCATGTGCTTCTTGGCCATCTGTATGATTTCTTTTGAGAAATGTCTATTTAGGTCCTTCTGCCTATTTTTGGATTGGGTTGTTTGTTTTTTAATATTGAGCTGCATGAGCTGTTTATATAGTTTGGAGATTAATCCTTTGTCATTGATTCATTTGCAAATATTTTCTCCCATTCTGAGGGTTGTCTCTTTTTTTTGTTTTATAAAGTGCTTGTTTCATAATTCACTAGTCTATTTTTTTACTGTTTTATTTTTTATTATTATTTTTTAACATCTTTATTGGAGTATAACTGTTTTACAATAGTGTGTTAGTTTCTCCTTTACAACAAAGTGAATCAGTTATACATATACATATGTTCCCATATCTCTTCCCTCTTGCATCACCCTCCCTCCCACACTCCCTATCCCACCCCTCTAGGTCGTCACAAAGCACAGAGGTAATCTCCCTGTGCTATGCGGCAGCTTCCCACTAGCTATCTAATTTACATTTGGTAGTGTATATATGTCTGTGCCACTCTCTCACTTCGTCACAGCTTACCCTTCCCCCTCCCCATATCCTCAAGTCCATGCTCTAGTAGGTCTATGTTTTATTCCAGTCCTATCACTAATCTCTTCATGACATTCTTTTTCTTAGATTCCATATATATGTGTTAGCATATGGTATTTGTTTATCTCCTTCTGACTTACTTCACTCTGTATGACAGACTCCAGGTCTATCCACCTCATTACAAATAACTCAGTGTCATTTATTTTTATGGCTGAGTAATATTCCATTGTATATATGTGCCACATCTTCTTTATCCATTCATCTGTTGATGGACACTTAGGTTGTTTCCATGTCCTGGCTATCATAAATAGAGCTGCAATGAACCTTTTGGTACATGACTTTTTGAATTATGGTTTTCTCAGGGAATATGCCCAGTAGTGGGATTGCAGGGTCGTATGGTAGTTTTATTTGTAGTTTTTCAAGAAACCTCCATACTGTTCTCCATAGTGGCTGTATCAATTTACATTCCCACCAGCAGTGCAAGAGTATTCCCTTTTCTCCACACCCTCTCCAACATTTATTGTTTCTAGAGTTTTTGATGATGGCCAATCTGACTGGTGTGAGATGATATCTCATTGTAGTTTTTGATTTGCATTTCTCTAATGATTAATGATGTTGAACATTCTTTCATGTGTTTGTTGGCAATCTGTATATCTTCTTTGGAGAAATGTCTATTTAGTTCTTCTCCCCAATTTTGGATTGGGTTGTTTGTTTTTTTGTTATTGAGCTGCATGAGCTGCTTGTAAATTTTGGAGATTAATCCTTTGTCAGTTGCTTCATTTGCAAATATTTTCCCCCATTCTGAGGGTTGTCTTTTGGTCTTGTTTATGGTATCCTTTGCTGTGCAAAAGCTTTTAAATTTCATTGGGTCCCATTTATTTTTGTTCTTATTTCCATTATTCTAGGAGGTGGATCAAAAAGGATGTTACTGTGATTTATGTCATAGAGTGTTCTTCCTATGTTTTCCTCTAAGAGTTTTAGAGTGTCCAGTCTTACATTTGGGTCTCTAATCCATTTTGAGTTTATTTTTGTGTATGGTGTTAGGGATTATTCTAATTTCATTCTTTTACATGTAGCTGTCCAGTTTTCCCAGTACCACTTATTGAAGAGACTGTCTTTTCTCCATTGTATATCCTTGCCTCCTTTGTCATAGCTTAGTTGACCATAGGTGTGTGGGTTTATCTCTGGGCTTTCTATCCTGTTCCATTGATCTATGTTTCTGTTTTTGTGCCAGTACCATATTGTCTTGATTACTGTAGCTTTGTAGTATAGTCTGAAGTCAGGGAGTCTGATACCTCCAGCTCCATTTTTTTTCCCTCAAGACTGCTTTGGTTATTCAGGATCTTTTGTGTCTCCATACAAATTTTCAGATTTTTTTGTTCTAGTTCTGTAAAAACTGACATTGGTAATTTGATAGGGATTCCATTGAATCTGTAGATTCCTTGGGTAGTAGAGTCATTTTCACAATATTGATTCTTCCAATCCAAGAACATGATATATCTCTCCTTCTGTTTGTATCATTTTTAATTTCTTTCATCAGTGTCTTAAAGTTTTCTGCATACAGGTCTTTTGTTTCCCTAGGAAGGTTTATTCCTAGGTATTTTATTCTTTTGGTTGCAGTGGTAAATGGGAGTGTTTCATTAATTTCTCTGTCAGATTTTTCATCATCAGTGTATAGGAATGCAAGAGATTTCTGAGAATTAATTTTGTATCCTGCAATTTTGTCAAATTCATTGATTAGCTCTAGTAATATTCTGGTGGCATTTTTAGCATTTTCTGTATATAGTATCATGTCATCTGCAGAGAATGACAGTTCTACTTCTTCTTTTCCAATTTGGATTCCTTTTATTTCTTTTTCTTCTCTGCCATAGATAGGACTTCCAAAACTATGTTTAATAAGAGTGGTGAGAGTGTACATCCTTTTCTTCTTCCTGATCTTATAGGAAATGCTTTCAGGTTTTTACTTAGCTTTATGAAAAAAAAAGAATTTATATCATATATATATATATTTAAACATCTTTATTGGAATATAATTGCTCTACAATGTTGTGCCAGCTTCTGCTGTACAACAAAGTGAATCAGCCCTACATATACATATACCTTATAGCCCCTCTCTCCTGCATCTCCCCTCCACCCTCCCCATTCCACCTCTCTAGGTGGTCACAAAGCATCTTACCCATCTCCCTGTGCCATTCAGATGCTTCCCATTAGCTATCCTCTTCACACTTGGTACTGTACATATGTTCATGCCACTCTCTCACTTCATCCCAGCCTAACATTCCACATCCCCGTGTCCTCAGGTCCATTCTATACATCTGCTTCTTTATTCTTGTCCTGCCCCTAGGTTCTTCAGAACCAATTTTTTTTTTTTTCCTTTTAGACTTCATATATATGTGTTATCATATGGTACTTGTTTTTCTCTTTCTGACTTACTTCACTTTGTATGACAGATTGTAGATCCATCCACCTCACTACAAATAACTCAATTTTATTTTTATTTTTTTGCAGTACACAGGCCTCTCACTCTTGTGCCCTCTTCCGTTGCAGAGCACAGGCTCTGGACGCACAGGCTAAGCAGCCATGGCTCACAGGCCTAGCTGTTCGGTGGCATGTGGGATCTTCCTGGGGCACAAACCCGTGTCCCCTGCATCAGCAGGTAGACTCTCAACCACTGCACCACCAGGGAAGCCAAATTTCATTTCTTTTTATGGCTGAGTAATATTCCATTGTATACATGTGTCACATCTTCTTTATCCATTCATCTGTCAATGGACATTTAAGTTGCTTCCATGTCGTGACTATTGTAAAAAGAGATGCATTGAACATTGTAGTACATGACTGTTTTTGAATTATGGTTTTCTCAGGGTATATGCTCAGTAGTGGGATTTCTGAGTCGTATGGCAGTTCTATTTTTAGTTTTTTAAGGAACCTCCATACTGTTCTCCATAGTGGCTGATCAATTTACATTCCCACCAACAGTGCAAGAGGGTTCCTTTTCTCCACATTCTCCCCAACATTTATGGTTTGTTGATTTTTTGATGATGGCCGTTCTGACTAATGTGAGGTGATACCTCATTGTAGTTTTGATTTGCATTTCTCTAATGATTAGTGATGTTGAGCATTCTTTCACATGTTTGTTGGCAATCTCTATGTCTTCTTTAGAGAAATGTTTATTTAGGTCTTCTGCCCATTTCTGTATTGGGTTATTTTATTTTTTTTTTTTTTTGATATTGAGCTGCATGAGCTACTTATATATATTGGAGATTAATCCTTTGTCAGTTGCTTCATTTGCAAATATTTTCTCCAATTCTGAGGGTGGTCTTTTCATCTTGTTTATGTTTTCCTTTGCTGTGCAAAAGGTTTTAAGTTTCACTAGGTCCCATTTGTTTATTATTGTTTAATTTCCCTGTCCCTAGGAGGTGGGTCAAAAAGGATCTTGCTGTGACTTATGTCATAGAGTGTCCACCTATGTTTTCCTCTAAGAGTTTTATAGTGTCTGGCCTTACATTTAGGTCTTTAATCCATTTTGAGTTTATTTTTGTGTATGGTGTTAGGGAGAGTTCTAATTTCATTCTCTCACATGTAGCTGTCGAGTATTCCCAGCACCAATTATTGAAGAGGCAGTCTTTTCTCCATTGTATATTCTTGCCTCCTTTATCAAAAATAAAGTGACCATATGTGCATGGGTTTATCTCTGTGCTTTCTATCCTGTTCCATTGATCTATATTTCTATTTTTGTGCCAGTACCATACTGTCTTGATTACTGTAGCTTTGCTTTAAGTCTGAAATCAGGGAGCCTTATTCCTGCAGCTCCATTTTTCTTTCCCATGATTGCTTTGGCTATTCAAGTTCTTTTGTGTTTCCATACAAATTTTGAAAATTTTTGTTCTAGTTCTGTGAAAAATGCCATTGGTCATTTGAGAGGGATTGCACTGAATCTTTAGATTGCTTTGGGTGGTACAGTCATTATCACAATGTTGATTCTTTCAACTCAAGATCATGTTATGTCTCTCCATCTGTTTTTATCATCTCTAATTTCTTTTATCAGTGTCATATAATTTTCTGCATATAGGTCTTTTTTCTCTTTACATAGGTTTATTCCTAGGTATTTTATTATTTGTGTTGCAATGGTAAATGGGAGTGTTTCCTTAATTTCTCTTTCAGATTTTCATCATTCGTGCATAGGAATGCAAGAGATTTCTGTGCATTCATTTTGTATCCTGCTACTTTACCAAATTCATTGATTAGCTCTAATAGTTTTCTGGTAGCATCTTTAGGATTCTCTATGTATAGTATCATGTCATCTGCAAACAGTAACAGTTTTACTTCTTTCCATTTTGGATTCCTTTTATTTATTTTTCTTCCCTGATTGCTGTGGCTAAAACTTTCAAAACTGTTGTATAATAGTTTTTAGAGTGGACAGGCTTGTCTTTTTCCTGATCTTAGAGGAAATGGTTTCACCTTTTCACCATTAAGAATGATGTTGGCTGTGGTTTTATAATATATGGACTTTATTATGTTGAGGTAAGTTCCCTCTATGCCTATTTTCTAGAGGGTTTTTATCAAAAATGGTTGTTGAATTTTGTCAAAATCTTTTTCTGCATCTATTGAGATTATCATATGGTTTTTCTCCTTCAGTTTGTTAATATGGTGTATCACATTGATTGATTTGCATAAATTAAAGAATCCTTGCATTTCTGGGATAAACCCCACTTGATCATGGTATATGATCCTTTTTTTGTGCTGTTGGATTCTTTTTGCTCGTATTCTTTGAGGAAATTTTTGTCTATGTTCTTCAGTGATTTTGGCCTGTAGTTTTCTTTCTGAGTGATATCTTTGTTTGGTTTTGGTATCAGGGTGATGGTGGCCTTGTATAATGTGTTTGGGAGTGTTTCTCCTTCCGCTATATTTTGGAAGAAATTGAGAAGGATAGGTGTTAGCTATTTTCTAAATGTTTGATAGAATTCACCTGTGAAGCCTTTTTGTTCTGGGCTTTTTTTTGTTGGAAGATTTTTAATCACAGTCTCAATTTTATTGTTTGTGATTGGTCTGTTTATATTTTCTATTTCTTCCTGGGTCAGTGTCAGAAGGCTGTGCTTTTCTAATAATTTGTCCATTTATTCCTGGTTGTCCATTTTATTGGCATATAGCTGCTTTTAGTAATCTCTCATGATCCTTTGTATTTCTGCCATGTCAGTTGTTACTTCTTTTTCATTTCTAATTCTATTGATTTGAGTATTCTCCCTTTTTTCTTGATGGGTCTGACTCATGTTTTATCAATTTTGTTTACCTTCTCAATGAACAAGCTTTTAGTTTTATTGATCTGTGCTATCGTTCCCTTCATTTCTTTTTCATTTATTTCTGATCTGATCTTTATGATTTCTTTCCTTCTGCTAACTTTGGGGGATTTTTGTTCTTCTTTCTCTAATTGTTTTAGGTGTAAGTTTAGGTTGTTTGTTTGAGATGTTTCTTGTTTCTTGAGGTAAGACTGTATCGCTCTAAACTTCCCTCTTAGAACTGCTTTTGCTGCATCCCATAGGTTTTGTGTCATTGTGTCTTCATTGTCATTTGTTTCTAGGTATTCTTTGATTTCCCCTTTGATTTCTTCAGTGATCTCTTGGTTATTTAGTAGTGTATTATTTAGCTTCCATGTGTTTGATTTTTTTTACAGATTTTTTCCCTCTATTTGATATCTAGTCTCATAGCACTGTGGTAGGAAATATACTTGATATGATTTCAATTTTCTGAAATTTATCAAGGCTTGATTTGTGACCTATGATATGATCTATCCTGGAGAATGTTCCATGGGCACTTGAGAAAAAAGTCTACTCTGTTTATTTTGGATGGAATGTCCTATAATTATAAATTAAGTCCATCTTGTTTAATGTACCATTTAAGGTTTGTGTTTCCTTATGTATTTTCATTTTGGATGACCTGTCCTTTGTTGAAAGTAGGATGTTAAAGTCCACTACTATGATTGTTATTGTCAATTTCCCCTTTTATGTCTGTTAGCATTTGCCTTATGTATTGAGGTTCTCCTATGTAGGGTGTGTAAATATTTACAATTGTTATATCTTCTTGGATTCTTCCCTTGATCATTATGTAGTGTCCTTCTTTGTCTCTTGTAATAGGCTTTATTTTAAAATCTATATTTCTGATATGATAATTGTTACTCCAGGTTTCTTTTGATTTCCCTTTGCAAAGAATATCTTTTTCCATCCCCTTACTCTCAGTCTGTATGTGTCCCTAGGTCTGAAGTGAATTTCTTGTAGACAGCATATATACAGGTCTTGTTTTTGTTCCATTCAGCCAATCTGTGTCTTTTTGTTGGAGCATTTAATCTATTTACATTTAAGGTAGTTATTGATATGTGTGTTCCTATTACCATTTTCTTGATTGTTTTCTGTTTGTTATTTTAGGCCTTTTCCTTCTCTTATATTTCTTGACTAGAGAAGTTCTTTTAGCATTTATTGTAAATATGGTTTAGTGGTGCTGAATTTCTTAGCTTTTGCTTGTTTGTAAAGGTTTTAATTTCTCCTTCAAATCTGAATGTGATCCTTGCTGGGTAGAGTAATCTTGGTGGTAGCTTTTTTCCTTTCATCACTTTAAATATGTCCTGCCAGTCCCTTCTGTCTTGCAGAGTTTCTGCTGAAAGACCAGCTGTTAACCTTATAGGGATTCCCTCATGTTATTTGTTGTTTTTCCCCTTTCTGCTTTTAATATTTTTACTTTGTATTTAATGTTTGATAGTTTGATTAACATGTGTCTTAGTGTGTTTCTCCTCATATTTATCCTGAATGGGAGTCTCTGCACTTCCTGGATATGTTTGACTATTTCCTTTCCCATGTTAGGGAAGTTATGAACACTAATCTCTTCAAATATTTTCTCATTTCCTTTATTTTCTTCTTCTTCCTCTGGGATCCCTATAATTTGAATGTTGGTGCTTTTAATGTTTTCCCAAAGGTCTCGGCGACTGCCCTCAATTCTTTTCATTCTTTTTTCTTTATTCTGCTCTGCAGTATTTATTTCCTCTATTTTATCTTCCAGGTCAGTTATCCGGTCTTCTGCCTCATTTATTCTGCTATTGATTCCGTCTAGAGAATTGTTCATTTCATTTATTGTATTGTTCATCATTGTTTGTTTGCTCCTTAGTTCTTTTAAGTCCTTTTTAAACATTTCTTGTATTTTCTCCATTCTATTTTCAAGATTTTGGATCACCTTTACTATATCATTACTCTGAATTCTTTTTCAGATAGACTGCCTATTTCTTCTTCATTTGTTTTGGTCTGGTCAGTTTTTACCTTGTTCCTTCATCTGCTAAGTGTTTCTCTGTCTTCTCATTTTGCTTAACTTGTTGTGTTTGGGGTCTAATTTTCACAGGCTGTGTGTTCGTTGTTCCCATTGTTTTTTGTGTCTGCCCCCAGTGGTTAAGGTTGGTTCAGTGCGTTGTGCAGGCTTCCTGTTTGAGGCGACTGGTGCCTGTGTTCTGGTGGATGAGGCTGGATCTTGTCTTTCTGGTTGGCAGGACCGAATCCGGTGGTGTGTTTTCATGTGTCTGTGACCTTATTATGATTTTAGGCAGCCTGTCTGCTAATCGGTGGGATTCTGTTCCTGTCTTGCTAGTTGTTTGGCATAGAGTGTCCAGCACTGTAGCTTGCTGGTCGTTGAGTTGAGCTGGGTCTTAGCATTAAGATGGCGAGCTATAGGAGAGCTTTCACTCTTTGATATTATGTGTAGCTGGGATATTCTCTGTGGACCAATTTCCTGAACTTGGCTCTCCCACCTCAGAGGCACATTCCTGACACCCAGCTGGAGCACCAGGACACTGTCAGCCACACAGCTCAGAAGAAAAGGGAGAAAAAAAGAAAGAAAAAATAAAATGAAATAAACTCATTAAAATTAAAAAAAAATATTAAAAATTACAAAAATAAAATGTAATAAAAAAGAAGAAAAAGGAAAAAAATGACAGACAGAACCCTGGGACAAATGTTAAAGAAAAGCTATACAGACATAAGCACACAAAGAGGCATACACATACACACTCACAAAAAGAGAAAAAGGAAAAAAATATATATATATATATATCCATATATATATATAAAAAGGAGGAAGAATGCAACCAAATCAATAAACAAATCTACCAATGATATTAAACTCTAAATACTAAACTAACATAAACATAAAACCAGAAACAAATTGTATGCAGAAACTAGTCTACAGTTGCTACCAAAGTCCACTGCCTCAATTTTGGGATGATTCAGGTATTCCAGAGATGTAGAGTACATCAACTTGGTTTTGGAGATGTAATTCACTGTGCCTGAGGCTGCTGGGAGAAATTCACCTTTCTCTTCTTCATATAGTTCTTGGGGTTCAATTTTGGATTTAGCCCCACCTCTGTATGTAGGTTGCCTGAAAGTGTGTGTTCTTTGCTCAGACAGGATGGGGTTAAAGGAGCAGCTGATTAGGGGGCTCTGGCTCTCAGGCCAGAGGGAGGGAGGAGTACAACATGTGGGATGAGCCTGCAGTGGCAGAGTCTGGCATGACATTGCAACAACCTGAGGCTCACAGTGTGTTTTCCTGGGGAAATTGTCCCTGGATCACGGGACTCTGGCAGTGGTGGGCTGCACAGGCTCCTGGGAGGGGAGGTGTGGATAGTGACCTGTACTTGCACACAAGCTTCTTGGTGGCTGCAGCAGCATCCTTAGTGTTTCATGCCTGTCTCTGTTGTCCGTGCTGATAACCGTGGCTTGTACCATCTCTGGAGCTCGTTAAGGTGGTGCTCTGATTCCCCTCTCCTCGCACACCACGAAACAATTGTCTCTTGCCTCTTAGGCAGTTCCAGACTTTTTCCCAGACTTTGTCCTGGCTAGCTGTGGCACACTAGCCCACTTCAGACTGTGTTCATGCAGCCAACCCCCGTCCTCTCCCTGAGGTCTGACCTCTGAAGACTCAGCTCCCAGCCCCCATCCGCCCCAGTTGGTGAGCAGAGGAAGCTCTCAGGCTGGTGAGTGCTGGTCGGCACTGATCCTCTGTGTGGGAATCTCTCCGCTTTGCCCTCTGCACCCATATTGCTGTGCTCTCCTCCTTGACCTTGAAGCTTTCCCTCTGCCACTCCACCAGTGAAGGGGCTTCCTGGTGTGTGGAAACTTTGCTCTTTCACAGCTCCCTCCCAGAGGTTCAGGTCCTGTCCCTATTCTTTTGTCTTTGTTTTTTTTCTTTTTTCTTTTGTCCTACTGAGGTATGTGGGGAGTTTCTTTCCTTTTGGGAAGTCTGAGGTCTTCTGCCAGTGTTCAGTAGGTGTTCTGTAGGAGTTGTTCCACATGTAGATGTATTTCTGATGTATTTGTTGGGAGGAAGGTGATCTCCACATCTTACTCCTCTGCCATCTTGAAGTCTCCCCCATAGCATATTTTTTTAGTAATAACACAATTTGCAATTGTAGCTTTAGAGAACATTCTGGTTTGCCAATGTTATGAACAGGGATCATGCTTCAGATGAATTATGTCTAAACCTTTATATATATTAATTTATGGTGATATGAATTATTTCATGTTGCAAAATGATTCTTGACTGCTATGTGTAACCTATATGTAAATTGCACTAATGTGTGAGTATCTCTAGAAGCATAAAATGGAATACCATGGGGAAAAAATTAATGCTCCACAGTTCTAGGAAATGGTATTTCACTATGTGAGAAGCTAGTGCCTTCACGCCAACTTTAAAAGTATATACATTTGTATTTTCTCTTTCCTAAGCCCATCCACTGCTCAATTTCTCTCCATGGTAGCCAAAGAATTGTCCATTTTTCAAAGCTGTACAGCACACAAATTGTTACAGCACTCAGACACAGTTGGCTTTGGTTTAAAAGGAATAGGGAAAAAATATAAAGAGGTGTTTCCCTGGGGTGTAAACAATGTTATTGTGAAAGTGAATATTTAAGATTAAGAGTTACTGTGTGCTGGTCTGATTGCTAGATTCTGAGTGACAAGATGGTCCTGTTCTTTAGTACATGTTGTGCCTGTGCTTGTGATATACTAAGCCTCTAAAGCCCAGGACTCAGGATAGGGGACCATCTCATTCAGGTGTAGTAGCTCCAATAAAGTCAATATTGGCTGACTTCCATAATGAGTATTTCTATAAAGTTTCCCCATCGGATTCACAAAGCCCAGCACAATGTCTGGCACACATTAGGACCAGAAGAAATGAGAGCAGGGAGGGAAGGAGGAATAAAGGAAGAAGGAATGAAGGATGGAAGGACAGAAGGAAGGAAAGGAGGGAGGGAGGGAGAGAGTGAAGGAAAGAAGGAAGGTTTATAGTTTTGTTCATGCAGATAAGAATTATTCCTGCTTGCGATATGGTGGGATAAGTGGGGATTCATTAGCTCAATTGGCAGTACCATCTTGAAACAGAAGTTCCTTTAATGGGAGGTAGTTTAAGTATAAGGAGGTATCAATTTTTTTAGGATGATCAGTCAGGAAATAGATTTAAATTACAAATTCACTTTGGTAACTGGATAGCATTTAAGGATTTACAAATATCAAGGCTTCTTAAAGTCTCTTTTGGTTTTATATCTAAACAAAGAGCCAGTGTATAAATAATCATCTGATAATCACCTGTTTGAAATTGTCCACCTACTAGTTACTTTTGCATTTTTAACACAGTTGAGTGGTTCTAATTAATCACAACCCTGGTTTGGCTTTATCTTTAGCCCTGGCTCTAAGAAAGGCTTCATTACTTTTTCTGTGGGTAGAATTGATATCTTATTCAGTCCCTCAGATTTTCCAAATTTCTTTTTGAAACAAAACCAAGCATTTTTCAGCCCTTTTAATACTTAACTGTTCTTCTATAGGTATATTAAAATACAGTAATAATAAAAAATACAGTTAACTTGATTTGAAATGGCAATATGATTGGCAGCTATTTAAAACCTGATAGTTTTAAAGTGAGACTGTAAAATTTTCACCTGGAACTTTTTTCATGCTCAATTACACTTATTTTTTAATAAACTTTAAAATACTTGTGAATGCATATTTTAGTACACATTATAGAAAAAGACTCCTTCATTCAATATCTAACTCTATAAAATCTGGTATATACTTGGAATTTTTTGTTAATGGTTGTATTAGATTATTTGGTACTGTATCACCCAAATTACTATTTATAAAACCTTTCCAATGATATATGGGACTTTAAACTAAAAATATATATTACAAAGTACATATATTTATATAAAACAGTATCTGTATGCTATCTTACATATTCATTTACTCATTTATATATTTATTTATTTTATTACTTCACTGAAATGAATTAGTGACATAATGAATTAATGACATAAAACACATTCACTAACATGCCTGCCTTCGGAAATGCTGATGAAAAGTCTTAGAGAAAACATCCAGCTATGTACAAAATTTGAAATACAATTGATGCCATACTAATTCATTACTATTCATAAATAGTACTCTTTCATGTAAGCTATAAATTATTTGATATAAAGTGATTGTAATAGAAAAAGAGGCTTTATAAATTAGTCTAGGTGATAAACAATATTTATAAATCTCAAAATTTACTTGTAACTGTAACAAAATTGAATGAAAAAAAATAATGTTCCCACTAAAGTGAAGAAAAGAAACAATGAATAAAAAAGAGAAACTCCCTGATTTATTTCCTCCAAATCAGGGCCTGCAGACTCCTTTTGTATTGCTGTCACAGTTTTGAATGTCTGATGTACAGAAATAATATGCTGGCCTTGCAGTTATGAGATCTGTGTGTCACCAAAGTACATGGTATGACCTTGGACAAGTGACCAAATCTCTCTAGACTTAGGCTAGATGTTATTTATGGTTTGATCCAGCTTTAACATTCTATATGTAATCTAATCTTTACTGTGACGATTCAGTTCATTCACTTCTCTACACAGGGGGCCTGAATGACTGTTCACTTTCAGAAATGCTTACTTTTTCTATTTTTGAAGACTGAAGTTTCTAATCTGACTTTTCCTTTCTTGAAGAGAGTCATGTCTCTTAGTCCTCCGTTACACTGTCAGGTAAATCAATTTACCACACCAATACATGAGAGGCCTTCATCCAGTCAGGGACAAAAATCTACATCAAAAGAGTGATGTGAGAAGAAAAAGAACAAGGAACTGATCTTATCCTAGATCATGTGAAAACATGAAGTAGAGAATCCACTTAAATATCCTCGATCATAGTATTGTTTCACTATCAGTGAAGTGGTATATGATAAAAGCTTGAGGACATTTAAATATAATCTCTATTCAAAAAGGTAATGTGAAGTAATTTAATTAACTATTAGGCCTATGCTTTCCAACTCATTACTATGTCCCTCGTTTATACATAATTTTTCTCATCAGATGGAATGACTTCCCTTTAGGTAAGCTAGTCCTTGTCAAGAATTGTGAAGGGCCCAAGATGTTACCCTGCTTGCAAGCTCACAAGTTAGCCTGCCACACTTTCACAGAAGCTGGGAGAACTTGCATGAGAACTCAAGGCACAGCAGACAGCATGAGTTTCCTACTCACATGGCTTCTCTTACCTCCCCAGCTCTACAGAGTGATATGGAGTTGTCCAGCTTGATGGTGAGCAACTGTGAGTTCAGGAAACCCCAGTCTTTTAGAGGACCAAACCTGCTCAACTTTGTTCCAAATGGAGATATCCTGGACAGCAAAGAAACATGCCCCTTGCTTAGAAGACATGCAGAAACATGCAGGATCCTTGAAGAATTGTCTCTCAACAGTCCTCATAAACAAAGAAAATTCAAAACAAAAAATGTAGAAAATTCACCTTTATATATAAATCTGCATGCTTATGAAAATTAGAATGTCTTCTTTCCTAGGGACATTAGGAAGGAAGATATTCTAAACAATCAAATCTAGTCATATCTAAAATCTATAAAATGCCTATCATATTCCAGGCATTTTCATATATACTTTTACTCTAATTTCTAAATCATCTCCATGAAGCATATTATATAATTCTCAATTACATATTCTCTACGAAGAATATTATATAATTCTCAATTATATAAGAATATTATATAATTCTCAATTGAGAAGGAATATTATTTCCTCCTCAATTACAAGGAAATTTATGGTCTCACAAGGAATATTACCTGTCTCTTGGTCATAAAACCATTCCATAGAAGCAGTGGGATTGAAAACTGGTATAACACATTGAGAAATAATATGTATGAGGGCCTTATGTGAAATGAAGGTAATAATCAACTTTTTATTAAAAATGTTCCCTTTGTTTTATTGACTTAGTAGATGCACTGAATTTATTTAACCTTGTTAGGAGGTAGTAGCATCCTTATATAAATGTGCTAACAGGATTAAGTAGACTTATAGGTTTATAAAATTTGTCCCTTCTGCTCATGTTAGAAAGCTTATTGATCTAATATAGCCAACACTACTCTTTCCTCTCTTTTTGGTCTTTTAAGCTTTCAAGTTCAGTTATTTTAGATCAATTTGATGAGGAGTTAGGATCAATAACATATCTTAAAAATATTTTCTCTTAGAAATAATCTATCTTCTACATCAGAACTTCTAAAATTGTACCATGTAACATGTTTTAAGTATAACCTAGATTTTTATTCAAAAAGAAAAAGCAAACAAGAAAAAAAGAAGAAAGTCTACTTATTAGCTTAGGACATATGGTATTATTGATGGAGTGAGAAATTCTGAGGTTCATACATTTCAAAATATGTTTTAAAGTAAACTTGATCATCTTAAGACTATCATAAGTCATGCGTATTCGATGTGAGTTTTTGCTAGAAAACTACTCCCATTTTAAAGCTTATATTTCCTTAAGACAACTGCCTAAGTAGTCAGTGACTAGGTTAACTGAGGAGCAAAGTATTCTGCTACACAAACATTTTCAAAGCCAACAATAACTAAAGAGGATTTGTTCTTTACCAGTGAATCTACTTCAGAAATCTCCTTGCAACCACAGTAAATACAAATCTGTTCTCTTGTCTATTGTTAATGCTAGCGTTAGTTGACTTAATTTTGGCTAAGCCCTAAGGATAAAAGGTTTAGAAATGTACAGTTAGAATTATGGATGGAATTTATAAAATCAAATGGATCATTAGAGTGCAATCTACTCTGATCCCTTTTGAAGAATTCCATTTTCCATTATCTCTTGATCTGTTTCTCAGCCTGCAGAGATCCTACTGTGACTGTTACCTCTTAAAAGGCATTACCCAACAATGTTATTTTTCCGCTTTCTAAAAGTGTTATTTTTTTTTACTTCAAGTTTCTTTCCTATGCATTTTTCACTGGGAATTGCATTTAGAGGATTAAAAGAAGACAGTATAGCTGGGAGATTATTAGATTATTGTAAATGCTACTACTTGAGTACTGTAATTTTCATAGCTTTACTGTAGCATATATTATTTACATAAAGTGAAATTTCTTTAATAGAGATGAATTTTAGTTTGTACCAAGATAGTACCCACATATATTAACTTTAAATCTAAACTTGATCCATCTTCATCTACTGTCCTTCACAAACCTGTTGTTGTATCAAAACTGGTGTATTGCCTTCCCAGAAATATTTTTTCAAATTTCTCTTTTTACCAACTCCTTTTCCTTTTCACTAGGGAAAGATAAAAACAGACCTTGATCAATTTAGGCCTCATCTTTTCCTTAAACTTTTCCTTGAACAACCAAGTCCTCAGTGATCTTTCAATTTCATCAGATTATAATTAAACTCTTTTATTTTTGCTGTTCATTAGTATTTTTACATAGATTGTATACTGCTAGTAGTACTACTACTAGTAATAGTAGCAAGAGACGTAGAGACAAATAATTAACATTTATTGGAAGCCTAATACATGTTAGACATTGTCCAAAATACATATTTTCTCATTTAATTCTCATAAAAACCTAATATGTTGGGTTCTTTTAAGAAAAATTTAGAAATCGAGTATTTGAACAAATAATGGACAAAGTCGCACAAACTATGTATAACTATATATGCTCTATAGAGTATTTTTAATGATCTATGTTTTTTTTAATATTCTTGTCTTCCTAATTATATTAAAAGCTCTGAGGGAAATGACAATGTCTTACAACATTTCTTGCTCCCTTGTAGAACCTAATTTCATGTACACTGAAAGTTCTTAATGAATATTGTCATTAATTGAACAACTGATGCAGTGAATTATAAAATATGCAGTTTAACAAAATATAAATATTAAGAGTAATAATAAAGTAACCAACAACAGCCTCATTTATTCCAGCACATTTCCATCTGCAAACCCAGCTCTTGTAAAATTAAGCACTGCAACAGTGCAGCTTAGTGTAGTGGTTCTCATATTTAAACTTGCATTAGAACTCCCTGGAGGGATTATCACAGCACAGATTGCTGCACCCTCAGAGGTTCTGATTCAGTAGATCTGGGGTAGTTGCAATATTTTGCATTTCTAACAAGTTCCTGGGTGATGTTAATGCTGCTATTCCAGGAACGAATCTTTGAGAACCACTGGTTAGTGACTCTAGAAGTGTGGAGCTAGAACCCCAACTCTGTCACTTTTAAGCTGTGTGAACTTGAGCCAATGATTAATATCTCTCGGCTTCAGTTTCTTCATCTATTGAAAGGGCACTTTAGAATTTTTGTGTGGATTAAATGAGATAGCATGTGTAAATTGCTTACAATAGTGCCTAGCACATACATAACTTCTCAGTAATTATTAACCATATTAATTTTTATATTAGCTATAATTATTAAGTTGCAAGCATTGATATAACCAACTGTTTTCTAAACTGTTTTTTTTTTTGTGTGTGTTGTGGTGAATAAAGCAAAGCATTGAGAAACAGACTCAGCTGTGATTCTCAGAATAGCAGACAAGAAGAGCTTGAGGTATAAGAAAAGCATGAGAAAAGCCTTAGTAGAAGATCCAAACAATTGTACAATGAACACAGAGAGCCTCATAGGGGAAAAAAAGGTATGTGAGAAATGGAAAAAAGCAGGATGATTTAAAAAGAAGCAGAGAAGAGGTCAGAAAGTCAAGTAAGAGAGAAAGATCTTATTTGCAAAGCAGAAATAGAGATGCAGATGTAGAGAACAAACATATGGATACCAAGGGGAAAAGGTGGGGGGGATGAATTGGGAGATTGGGATTGACACATACACTACTATGTATAAAATAGATAATTAAAGAGAATGTACTACATAGCACAGGGAAAACTACTCAGTGCTCTGTGGTGACCTAAATGGGAAGGAAATTCAAAAAAGAAGGGATATATGTGTACATATGGCTGAGTCACTTTGCTGTACAGCACAAACTGACACAGGAGTGTAAAGCAACTATACTTCAATAAAATAAATAAATTAATTAATTTTTTAAAAAAGAAATTCAGGTAATTTTTAATTATCTGAAATGTACAAAATTCAAGATGTTTTTAAGAATAAAATTATCTTCAGTACTTTATAGGTAGTTAACATGATCCATAGTTTTCTCAATCATTTTACTTTAGTTTATGAAACAGGAAATTGATATAATTCCCAAAATTTAATTTGAGGCACAAAAACATATCAAATATTTTCCTTGTTCTTTGTGAACATGCTAGCAATAAAATTGAAACTGAAGGAATTTTGCAATTTATGGCTCTAAATGGAGAATATGTATATTTTTTTAGCAACAGGATGTGTTGTACCAGGATTCCATTCAAATGAGGTTTTTAAACAGCAAAAGTAACCACATAACAGGATAATATCTAAAGATATAAAGTAAGTGGTTTAGGTATGGCTAGTACTCTACCAATTGCCCCATTTTTCAGCTTAAATCCCCTGTATATTTAGATTTCAATTAAAAAAAAAATTCCTTTCTGTTTTTAACAGGACTACTTTATTCTAATCTAAAATGATGTGAGGAAAAAATACAGCAGGGGCAAGGTCATTCTGTGGCCACTGTTGTGAGAATATGCTCCTGAATATTTTTGCATACCTCATGAGGCAGACGGCAGGGTAATAAAATCAGATGAACATTGCTAGGATTTACATAAAGGACAAACACTTTTGCTAGTGTTTCTCAGAGTATTGTCTGTGGGTGCCTGCCCCAGAATCACAGAGAATGTTGGTGGAAAATTTAGGTCTCTGAGCATCTCCCAGGACCACTGACTTATAATCTCTGGGAGTTTACTCATGAATCAATTATTTTAGATATACCACAGGCACTTTCTCATGAATTTGTAACTATCTGATGTTGACAAGTGCAGGCTTCCTGGGAGAAATTAGGTGGTTAAAAATAAATTACATTTTCTTCCTGTAGGTTAGGAAATGTGCAAATAAATTAAGCATGCCAGTCAGGGGTAAAATACCTATAGAGAGAACAAATCATGTATTAGTAAATATTTTATTTTATATTTAGTTTGAAAAATGCTGTCATTCTCATGTATGCTGGATTACAGAAAAATCTTCAAGGAGTATATAATAAATCTGAATACTTCAGTCCTAACCATGACTTTAAAGACAGTAGAAAAGTTCTATAAACTTATTTGTTAGACCTAAACGGTCTCCGAAGAATCCCAGCTCGCCCAAGAACCGCCAAGAGTCGAGAGTCGCTGCAACACGCAAGAGGTTTATTAGGAGCCGGTGCACCGGGGTTCCTTGGCCCTCACGCAGGAGGCCGAAGAGGAACCCCCCCAAGCGGAATCACATACATTTTATAGTTTTCATTTTTCATTATGCAAAGTGTGGCTATATCAAGGGTTTTTTTCTCATTGGTTTGTTTGTTCCTGGACCGGAGTGGGGACTTGGCTCTAGTTCCTTGATTGGTTGGCTGTCGGATGCCTACTTTACATTTACCGGAGTGGGGTCTTGGCTCTAGTTCCTTGATTGGTTAGCTGTTGGATGCCTACTTTACATTTACCGGAGTGGGGGGGTTGAGTCACATGAGTTATGGTTGGCTAGGGCGACCTTTAAACTCTGGCTTAATCATTCTTATCACCCGCCATACTGGTTTGCTCGAGGTTTCATCCCCCGCCATACTTGTTTGCTCGGAACGGTTTCTGCCCAGGGGGGACATTCCAGTATCTTATTGCCAGCCGAAAAAGCTTAAAGCTCAAAAGTATCGATAGGGAAGTAGGGGTGTAAGTATAGTTAAGGCCCTACATTCCCCCCTTTTCTTTTTGCAATTAATTTCAATCATGGAATTTCAGCTTCTCTCTGCAAGCTTTGATATTGTTGTCTTAGCATTAACACTTGTACTGCGCTGACACGTTGCCTGATAAAGGCTATCAAGCGATTTAAAATGCATGGTCCAAAAGTTAAGAGCAGCAACAAAATAATGAGGGGTCCTAACAAGGTGGAAATTAAAGTAGTAAGCCAGGGTGATTTGTCAAACCATGATTGGAACCATCCTTTTTGATTTTCCCTTTCTTGTTGCCTTTTGTCCAGGCGCTCCCTAAGCCTGTCCATAGTTTCGGTGATAGCCCCAGAATGATCAATATAAAAACAGCACTCTTCTTTTAGTGCGGCACATAGTCCACCTTCCTTAAGGAACAGCAGGTCTAGTCCCCTCCTGTTCTGCATTACTACCTCTGAGAGCGAGGTGAGTGATTCTTTTAACTGAGTTATGGAACTTTCTAACGCCCGGAGATCGACATCTACAGCCTGTCTTAAGTTAGCATAGTAGTGAGGTTGTTGGATGAGGGCTGTTGCACCTGTTCCTACCCCGACTGCCGTTCCTAGTCCTAGGAGTACAGCCAGGGTGAGGGTTATGGGCTCTCTCTTAAGTCTCCTTTTGCCTTCATATTCGTCTAGAAAAGATGAATCTGAATGATAGATGAGTCTGGGGACCAGCTGGACTAACACACAAAAGTCGGCCGAAGCATTGAGGACCTCTAGAGAAATGCAAGGGGTCAATCCCGTGTTACATGCCCACCATCCATCCTGAGGAGGGAGGAGATATCCTGAGCCCTGTGGGAGGCTTGAATTGGTACAGAGATGTCGATGGGACGGGGGGGGGCGTTCCTACACAGGTACCGTTTCCTGATACTGAAGATAAGGTCAATTTACTATTTCCTTCTTGTTTCCATCGACATTGATCTGAAGAGTTGACATTACTAAAATTAGAACTATATCCTATAGCATCATAATAAGGGGGAGGAGCAGCATAGCAAAGCCAACATGATTTGGTAGCCTCTGGATTTGTGGCATTTAGGACCCCAAAAGCCGCCTGGACCAATGAGAGCATTCGGTCTCGGGGGGCTCTGGGTTTGATTGTTATTTCTTTTAGTCCAGAAGTCTGGTTTCTTATCCCTGGTAGTATTGTGGGTGGGGCCAAGGGTAGCAGAGGGTGCCCAATCTCAGGATTGGGGCCCATAGGGACGGGAGTAGGGGTCTCGATCTTTAATTTGATGGTCATTAGGAGCCCATCATCATATTCTGCTTTGTAAAACCTTATACCCCATGAATGGCCACCTATCCAATTTTTGTTTTTCTTCCCAGGTTCACTAAAAGAAATTTTAAGGGGATGGCACCACCTTGAACATTCGGGCACATTGTCGTGATGAGTGTAGTTGGCCATTACCTTGATAAAATCCCAGCTAGAGGTGGGTTTCCAGTAGGTGTCCCCAGTGGTTTCACATCCCCAGCTCTTGCAATAGAAATGTTCTCTTCCCCCGCACCGATAATTCAAAGACCGGTGACGATGGAATCCAGGGCATACATAAAAGGAGAGGGCCCTGAGCATGATTCTCTGATTCTTGGTCGAACAACCTCCCCCCCCAGGGACTAATCCCCAGTCCCCGGGCGCTGTCCCCGGCCGCTGATTCGGGGCAGTTTGTTGATCGTGATATCCCCCTACATCCCAGTTAGGGGGGGCTCCCAGGGCCAACTTACAAACATAGGGGAAGAGGTCTGGCCACCAGGTCCAAGGGGCAGCGGTATGGCTAACAGACCATATTACATCTCCAGTTTGGGAAATTACCTGCCAGGTTAAACGCTGGAGCAGGTGAGGACTAAAGTTACTCACAGCCAGTAGGGGTAACAAAGTCAGAGTTATGAGTCTGGTGAGCGCAGGAGCTTGAGCTTGAGCGGGTTGCTGGTCTTTTGGGCCCGCCATTCTGATGATGATGCAGACGCTGGCGCAGCTTTTACGTGTGAGGCGTGAATCCAAGCAGCGATGCCGTCTACCTTTATAGCCGTGGGGGTGGTGAGCAGGACGATGTATGGTCCTTTCCACCGAGGCTCTAGTGTCTGGGTTTGGTGTCGACGGACGTACACGGAATCTCCGACTTGGAAAGGATGAGCCTCTGCTGGTGTTCCAGGTCGGTAAGCCTCTGCCAGCTGGGACCACACCTCCTTTTGGACCAACTGGAGTCCCAATAGCCTAGCATATAAGTCAGTGTTATTCTGGCAGTCAGGACTTATTCCTTCCCCGAGCGTGAGAAGGGGAGGTGGGGCCCCGTATAGAATTTCAAATGGAGTGAGATGATAGCGGGAGGGGGTATTTCTAGCCCGAAACAGGGCTAAGGGAAGGAGCACCGTCCAATCTGTACCGCCAGTCTCTATGGACAATTTAGTTAGGGTCTCTTTTAGAGTTCTATTCATTCTTTCTACCTGTCCTGAACTCTGGGGTCTATAGGCACAATGTAATTTCCAATCAGTCCCCAGGTATTTGGCCACACCCTGACTTACCTGGGCGACGAAGGCGGGACCATTATCGGATCCTATTACCTTTGGTGCCCCGAACCGGGGGAAAATTTCTTCTAAGATCTTCTTGGTCACCACAGTAGCTGTCTCCTTTTTCGTTGGGAAAGCTTCTATCCATCCTGAGAAAGTATCTATGAAAACTAGGAGATACCTGTTACCATACCTTCCAGGGCGTATTTCAGTGAAGTCGACCTCCCAATAGGCTCCTGGGCGGTCTCCTCTGAGCCTTTTCCCGCTCTCAAGCTTTCCTTTATGGGAGTTTACCTGTTGGCATGGAATGCACTCCCGGGCAATCTGTTCAGCTAATTTGGTTAGTCCAGGAGTATCATAACCTGCCTTGTGTAGTAGGGATACCATTTTTTTGGTTCCCAAGTGTGTCCATCTATGAATCTGTTGTAGCATGGGATTTGCTTGTTGAGGAGACAATGTTTCTTTGGTTATGGCTGGGGTGGTTATTCCCCTGTCATTTGGTTCCCCAGGACTCTTGTCCGATAGTTCTAGTATAATTTCCCCTAGCGCCACTTCTCGTGCCACCCTATCTGCCATGTTGTTGCCCCGTGTCACCGGGGTATTGTCCTTCTGGTGCCCGGGGCAATGAATGATGCTGACTTTAGTGGGGAGCATGAGGGCAGCCAGCAGGGCCACTATTTCTTCCTTGTTTTTAATTTCTTTGCCCGCTGAGGTGAGCAGCCCTCTTTGTTGGTAGATGGCCCCGTGGACGTGGGCGGTAGCAAATGCGTACCTACTGTCCGTATAGATGTTTACCTTTTTGTTTTCTGCTAGTTCCAATGCCCTGGTCATGGCAATTAGTTCAGCCCGTTGGGCCGATGTCCCTTGCGGTAATGCGGCTGCCCAGATGACCTCTTTCCCATCTACCACAGCTGCTCCCGCCCGACGCTTACCTTCTTCTAGGAAACTGCTTCCATCAGTAAACCAGGTAAAGTTGGCATCGGGGAGAGGCTGATCCATCAAGTCTGGCCCGCTACCGTGTGCTGCAGCCAATACTTCCTGACAATCATGGATGATGGTGGTGCCTTCTAGGTCGGGGTCAGGCAGCAAGGTGGCCGGGTTAAGTCCTGTGGCTGATGTAAACTTAATACGGTCTGAATTTAACAGCAGGGTTTGGTAATGAGTCATTCTGGCATTTGTTAGCCACCTGTCGGGTGGCTGACGAATCACACTTTCTAATGCATGGGGGCTGTTATCGTTAAGTTCTGTCCCAAAGTCAATTTGTCAGCATCTTTGACCAAAGCGGCCACAGCGGCGATTATTTTTAAGCAGGCGGGCCATCCTGTTGCCACAGGATCCAATTTCTTTGATAGGTACGCAACCGGGAGATTCCAGGGGCCCAGTTTCTGAGTTAGTACTCCCTTTGCGATACCTTTATTCTCGGCCACGTACAGATGGAAAGGCTTAGTTACATCTGGTAGCCCCAAAGCCGGGGCTGATAGTAGGGCTCGTTTAATTTGGTCAAAAGCCCGTTGTTCTTTATCACCCCAAGCGAAAGGGATGCCGTTCTTGGTCAGGGGATACAAAGGGGCTGCTAATTCAGCAAACCCCGGAATCCATAGCCTACAGAATCCGGCCGTCCCCAAAAATGCCCTAACCTGTTTAGGACTCTTGGGGGTCGGTATGTGGGCAACGGTGTTTTTCCTACTTTCCGAGAGCCATCTCTGTCCTTCTTTTAGCAAGTACCCCAGGTAACTGACCTGTCGTTGACATATTTGTGCTTTCTTTGCTGAAGCCCGATATCCCAGTGTCTCAAGTTCCGTTAATAGCCTTTCAGTCCCCCTGACGCAGTCTTCTTGGGTCTCTGCCGCTAAAAGAAGATCATCAACATATTGAAGGAGAGTTACCTGTGGGTTGGACTCTCTATAGGATGCCAAATCCTGGTGTAGGGCCTCGTCGAAAATGGTGGGGGAGTTCTTGAATCCTTGGGGTAGGCGAGTCCAGGTCAGCTGGCCTGACATCCCCGACGCTGGATCCTTCCATTCGAATGCAAAGTAAGGCTGGCTGAGAGAGGAGAGTCTCAGGCAGAAGAAAGCATCTTTAAGATCCAAAACAGTGTACCAAGTGTGCTGAGGTGGAAGAGTACTTAAGAGATTGTAGGGGTTGGGCACCGTGGGGTGGAGGTCCACTATTTGCTTATTCACCTCACGTAGGTCTTGTACCGGCCGGTAATCATTAGTTCCTGGCTTTTTAACTGGTAAAAGAGGGGTATTCCATGCAGATTGGCACCTTACCAGGATCCCTAATTCCAGCAACCTTTGTATGTGAGGACGAATGCCATCCCGGGCTTCCTTGCTCATAGGGTACTGGCGGACTGTCACCGGGGTGGCGGTTGCTTTGAGTTCTACCACCACGGGGGGGGCGATATTTTGCCATTCCCATAACGGCAGTTTCTGCCCAAGCCTGTGGAAACCTGGTCACCCAATCTTGCATATCAACTTGTGGAGGCGAGGGCACTTCATATAACCTATGTTCATCTTCCAACTTAATAGTCAAAATTTGGAGTAATCTCCCTTTGTGGTCAGTTATGGTGGGTCCTTCTGGTTGGAAGTGGATCTGGGCCCCCACCTTAGAGAGTATGTCTCTGCCTAGCAGAGGGTATGGGCACTCAGGTATGACCAAGAATGAGTGGGTTACTTGTCCCATCCCAAGGTCTACTGTCCTTCGTGTGGTCCATGAGTACTGCTTATTTCCTGTAGCCCCCTGGACCCATGACCTTTTAGTTGAGAGGGGGCCTTTTGGGTGGAGGAGGACTGAGTGCTGAGCGCCGGTGTCTACCAAGAACTGGACAGGTTCCCCCTCCACTTTAAGAGTTACCCTGGGCTCGGGGAGAGGGTCCGAGCCCTGACTTCCCTAATCTTCTTCTTCCAGGGGTAAAATTTTGTCTCTGGTTGGTTTTCCCCCATTCTTCTTTTTAGGGCATTCTCTTACCCAGTGACCTTTTTCTTTACAGTAAGCACATTGATCCTTGTCTAATGGTCGCCTTCCTGTCCGCCCTTCCTGTCTATTCCTGTCTCTAATATTTCCTCCTCTGACTACAGTGGCCAGTATCTTACTCAAATTCCTCTCTTGCCGCTTGTCCCGCCTTCATTCACGGGCCTCTTGCTCCTTCTGCTTCCTCTCTTCCCTTTCCTCTTCTGTTTCCCTCTTATTATATACTTTATCTGCCTCTTTTACTAAGTCCTGAATTGAGAAACCTTGTAGGCCATCCAGCCTTTGTAACTTCTTTCTAATGTCAGGGGCCGCCTGGTCAATAAAGACCATTGCTATGGTGGCCTTATGTTCCTCAGAAGTTGGATCATAAGGAGTGAACCGTCTAAAAGCCTCCATTAAGCGTTCTAGGAACACGGTTGGTGACTCCTGGGGCCCCTGAGTTACCTCTCTTACCTTGGCCAAATTCGTGGGGCGCCTGGCCGCTCCATGGAGACCCGCCACCAGAGCCTGGCGATACATCTTCAGGTGCTCCTTACCTTCTGGGGTATTGAAGTCCCAAATCGGCCTGACGAGTGGAAAACCGGCATCAATCTCGTTAGGCAACTGGGTAGGTTGCCCATTGGCGCCTAACACATTCTTTCTAGCCTCCAAGAGAACCCGTTGCCTTTCCTCAGTTGTGAGGAGAGTCTGGAGGAGCTGTTGACAATCGTCCCAGGTGGGTTGGTGGGAGAAGACAAGAGACTCTATTAAAGCAGTGAGAGCCTGTGGATTTTCAGAGAAAGTAGGGTTATGCATCTTCCAGTTATAAAGATCTGCAGAGGAAAAGGGCCAGTATTGGAGGGGCTTATTCCCGTGGTTATCGGGGGGGCCATATTCTCTAAGGGGTAGAGCGGTAGAATCCGGGGAAATAGCCCTCCGGCTTCTGGTGCCCGCCGAGGGACCCCCCCCCCCCTCTGCCACAACAGGTGGCCCTAATGGTGCGGAGGGTTGTGGAGCTGGGGCATCGGGAGGCGGTATGGGGTCTAGGGCTGGAGGGTAAGGTGGTGGGGGGGGATCGAGGAGAAGCAGATCAGACTGCAAGTCTGGATATATCGCCTTCCGTGAGTCCGGGGCTTCAGATGACTTCTCGGCGTCCGGGGCCTTTTTCAGGGCCAGTACTTCCGACCGTGCTGGTGCGCATGCAGACATGCCTGTTGAGGGAACAAAGGGCCGGACCCACGGAGGCGGGGAGAGAACTAGATCTTCCCAGACCAGGATATATGGTGTCTGGTCTGGGTGTCCGTGGGGTCCTGTGTTAAAGACCCTAGACTTGACTAGCCTGATCTGATCTAACATAAAGGATCCCTCGGGTGGCCACCCTGTCTGAAATGTAGGCCACTCAGAGGTACACAGCGTTTGCCATCTCCCTTTCCTTACTTCTACCGAAAGGTTGTGGGCCCTAGACTTAACTTCGGTCCAGTGACTTAGAGTGAGAGAGAGAGGCGTCGTCATAGTTTGTCCCATTATCGTCCATCAGGAGAAAGATAGAGCACAGGAGAACAATGAAATTTCAGAAGACACACCTTAATATTGCCGCCGCGAGCTCGTTTTAAAACTGCAACCAACTCAGATTCAGATGGCAGTTTGTATATCCTGCCAGGACCGGTGAAGGGGAGACAAAATTTGTCTCTCCTTCCAGATGGACCACCAGGGCGTCCCCCAGGGTCCGTGGACACCAGCTATTGGCACGTCTGCCTAGCCAGGAGTCCAATACAGATTTCACAGCGAGCCGGTTCGCACGGCTTCTTTCTGATGGCGGCTTACAGAGGACAGAAGACGAACAGACAGACAATTAGGCCTACCTGATACCTCCAACTCCCGAGGTTCCTGCGACCCGGGGCGAGTGGGAATCCCGGACGAGCCCCCAATCTGTTAGACCTAAACGGTCTCTGAAGAATCCCAGCTCGCCCAAGAACCGCCAAGAGTCGAGAGTCGCTGCAACACGCAAGAGGTTTATTAGGAGCCGGTGCACCGGGGTTCCTTGGTCCTCACGCAGGAGGCCGAAGAGGAACCCCCCCAAGCGGAATCACATACATTTTATAGTTTTCATTTTTCATTATGCAAAGTGTGGCTATATCAAGGGTTTTTTTCTCATTGGTTTGTTTGTTCCTGGACCGGAGTGGGGACTTGGCTCTAGTTCCTTGATTGGTTAGCTGTCGGATGCCTACTTTACATTTACCGGAGTGGGGGGGTTGAGTCACATGAGTTATGGTTGGCTAGGGCGACCTTTAAACTCTGGCTTAATCATTCTTATCACCCGCCATACTGGTTTGCTCGAGGTTTCATCCCCCGCCATACTTGTTTGCTCGGAACGGTTTCTGCCCAGGGGGGACATTCCAGTATCTTATTGCCAGCCGAAAAAGCTTAAAGCTCAAAAGTATCGATAGGGAAGTAGGGGTGTAAGTATAGTTAAGGCCCTACAATTCTCTTTATACAAATATTCTTAACCTGAAAATACCTAAAAAGGTATTCATATTGCATGATAACAATACAAAAACTATTCTATAGCTTGTTTATTAGTATTCCAGTGAGAAACTGAAATGCCTTATATATTTATTGTACTTACATATTATATCATAAATTATATAAATTTTTCTTCTTTTGCTAAAGTCCATCACCCTGTCACAAGAAAATGAGTGGTCTCAAACATTCTTTTTCTGTGCAAAATTGTGTATGTGTGACTATATAGTAAATATCTAGAAGTGTGTTCACTGGATATTCTTTTTCAAGCTACCACTAAATCACCTAACTAAAAAGGTTGTGACAATTTGCATGCTCATCAAAACACTAAAACAAACAACTCCTTTCCCAAATTCCTATTCACCTTGGCTATTAATAAACTTTTTCATCTTTACGTGACATATGAATAGAAAATGGTAGGTTTTTATTATAATTTGCACTTATTTAAATCAAATGAGATTGTACATTTGTATGCTTATTGGCTATTTATCTATTTATTGATCAATTCTGCTATTGGTCTTTTTTTATTGATTTCTAAGAGATGTTTTATGTAAAGCACTTCACCCTCTTGCTGTAATGTAGTTTCCTGTTTTTTTCTGGTTATTTGTCCTTCAGTTTGGTTTATTATATCATCTATACAAGAGCTTTAAAATTTTATGTAATCAAATTCGTTAATATTTCCTTTTCCACCTTTCTTTTATGTATCACACTAAGAAAATTTTTTTCTATTTTTTTAAGTCTGAAATCTCTAACTTATTAATCTCTATTTTTCAGTGGTCTCATAAATTAATAATAGCTAGTTATATACTATGTTATAAACATCTTATTTATATCTACTTTTAGTAGGTTTCTTGTGTTCCTCCCATTCAAAATAATTGATTCACCTGATCACAAGGGTGATTCACATAAATAGCTTAGAAAGTTTAGAAAATTAAAAGAAAATTAAAAGTATTCACCATGATATTACACAAATACTGAAAGTTCTTGGGTAAATTCCTGGGTAAATCTATATGAATATATTTTCGGCTTTTTTCATATGTTGACATATTACCCCAAAGGGATGTATTACTGACTGTTACCCCCTGAGTTGTTCATGACATTTTTCCTTTAACTGAAACCTTGTCATTATTTGATAATTTTTTTAAAGTCAATCTATAACAATAAAAATCTCTGAAAATTTAATATACAAAGGATTTTTATTTATTTATTTATTTTTTGGTTTTTGTGGTACAGGGACCTCTCACTGTTGCGGCCTCCCCCGTTGCGGAGCACAGGCTCCGGATGCGTAGGCTCAGCGGCCATGGCTCACGAGCCCAACCGCTCCACAGCATGTGGGATCTTCCCAGACCGGGGCACAAAGCCACGTCCCCTGCATCGGCAGGCGGATTCTCAACCACTGCGCCACCAGGGAAGCCCCTACGAAGGATTTTTAAACTAATTATATATTTCAATGTAATATTTGCCTTTGTTGTGTATTAAGCATATTACCTAATGAGCTATAAATATAAATGTCTATACTATTTGAGATGATTGCTAAGAATTACAACTTCATAGTCTAAAAAAAAAAAAAAAAATTACCTAAAGAAATGAGACCCACATATGCCTTTTTGTTGCTTGCTATCTACATATAAACACAGTATTATGAAACTGTAGATTAACAAACACTAAATGAAAATTTTGAAAACAACCAGAAATAAAAATAAATTAACTACAAATCAATAACAAGATTGAGAGCAGACTTCCAAACTTCAACATAAAGGTCAGAAAACAATGACATCATATGTTTAACTTGTTGCAAAAAATAACTGCCATTCAGATAGCCAGATTAACTACCATGGATGAAAGGCAGAAAAATAAAAGGTAAAATTAGATAGGGTTTATTTATAAGACTTTTCTAAAGAACTACAACAAAGGTATAATTCAAATTAACACAGTAGAAAACACAGAGAAATAACAATTATGAGCAAAGAAACTGATAGTCATGTAGTGAAATCTATATATAATTTACTGTAAATATCAATATTAATAGCAGGAACTAGTATAGGAGATTAAGTTTAAGATAGAGGTAAAATAAAGGACAACAATAATGTACTGTGTGTGAGACTAGCCACTGGTTAACTAATCTAAGTGTCAGATGTTATTAGAAAGAGAATGGAGGGTATAATTCTTTAGATGTTGCCATGCCAAATATTCATATTACAGATATACACACAAACATTAAAACTACATAAATATAAGGTATTACTTCCAAACCAATGAAGATAAAGAAAGGAAATAAAAGTTATTACAGAAAATTCTATCAAAGAATAGATGTCCAGAAAGGAGATGTGGGAGAAAGAATCAGCACTGAAAATAAAAGCACAAAATATAGCAAAAAAATAAATCCAAAATATTAATAATCAAAAGAGTGAAAATAAAACCTACTCTTATAGGACAGAAATACATATTCAATGGAAATATATACATCTTTAAGACAGACACCTCTGAAAACTATAAGATTAAAAGCAAAAAAATGAGACAGTATACTAGAGTCACTTACAAACAATAACAACATTAGACAAAATCAGGAAAAAAAATGAGTTTTTTAGTCACAAAGAGCACCATTATGCATAATGACAAAAGGAAGAGTTTACCAGGAAGATAAATTTCTGAGCTTTTGACATGTGAAATGGCAAACACTATGTCACCTAATACATTCCAGTGCAGCCTCTAGATGCTTCACACACATTAATTTGCTCACAATGTATCACAACCAAACAGGAGGGTCAATTGTACATATGAGGTCACAGCAGTTGAAAGTTTAAGTACACACTCTGAACTCACACATCTAGCTGTGGATAAAGTCAGATGTACTCAGTAAGCCTGGCTGCAAAGCCTTAGGATGGTGCAGGACATAAGAAGCTGCCACAATTACAGAAAGAGACATTTACCTCACATCTGAAATAATACAGACTGAATCCAGGCACGTGCGGGACCTTTAACAACACCTGATCAGGTTTCAAAGAAAGTCTCAAAAATGCCTAATAGTTGAAAATACAGAGCATGTTCTCAAAGCACTCAGTTAATTATCCAGGAAAGGATATGATAGCTCCAAAAAAGTAATATATAGAGAATTTAAAAAAAAAAAAACACTCATGCACACATGAGATAATGAACTGCTCTAAGAAGAAATCATAATAAAAATAATATATATTTAAACAACAAAAATACCAGATATCTAAACATGGGGAATGAATTTAAGGCAGTCTTTGAAATAAAAATCATAACCTTAAATGTATTAGAATAAATATATAAAATCAATTAAATTTATTTATCACAAGGAGAGAAGGACAAATACTCCCCAAAAGTAGGAGAAAAGGATAAAAGCAGATTTAATAAAGTGGAAAATAAATTGAAATAATATAGAGAGAATAATTAATACCTTTAAATACTGTCATTTGAAAAATAAAACAAAATAGACATATGACAAGATTACAAAAAGAGGAAAAAAAGATTAAAAGTTAAATAAAATAACATTTAAACTACATATGTAGTTTTTAAATTATAAATGAATATCATGAATAATTGTAAAACAGTAAATATGAAAACTTGGGCAAAATCGACTGTTATAGAACAACCTAAATTAATAAACTATTTTTAAAAGATGTAACATTTTGATAGGGGTACAGACATTAAAGAGATCAAATTAATTTTTAAAAGGTTAATAGACTGATTTTACTTTAAGAAAATAGACGCAAAATTATGAAATAAAATTTTAGCATGTTTTACAAAGCAATGAAAAGATAAATATAATATATCCTGACTAAAAAGAGTTTAATTTCAGACAGGGAAGGAAGTCTTAGTAGAAAATCTAATCGTGTAATTCATCACATAAACTGATTTAAAATGTTAGACCTAAACGGTCTCCGAAGAATCCCAGCTCGCCCAAGAACCGCCAAGAGTCGAGAGTCGCTGCAACACGCAAGAGGTTTATTAGGAGCCGGTGCACCGGGGTTCCTTGG
Organism: Kogia breviceps; assembly: GCF_026419965.1. Taxonomy (NCBI): domain Eukaryota; kingdom Metazoa; phylum Chordata; class Mammalia; order Artiodactyla; family Physeteridae; genus Kogia; species Kogia breviceps. The sequence continues at coordinate 21,178,044 of NC_081320.1, forward strand.
CCCTCACGCAGGAGGCCGAAGAGGAACCCCCCCAAGCGGAATCACATACATTTTATAGTTTTCATTTTTCATTATGCAAAGTGTGGCTATATCAAGGGTTTTTTTCTCATTGGTTTGTTTGTTCCTGGACCGGAGTGGGGACTTGGCTCTAGTTCCTTGATTGGTTGGCTGTCGGATGCCTACTTTACATTTACCGGAGTGGGGTCTTGGCTCTAGTTCCTTGATTGGTTAGCTGTTGGATGCCTACTTTACATTTACCGGAGTGGGGGGGTTGAGTCACATGAGTTATGGTTGGCTAGGGCGACCTTTAAACTCTGGCTTAATCATTCTTATCACCCGCCATACTGGTTTGCTCGAGGTTTCATCCCCCGCCATACTTGTTTGCTCGGAACGGTTTCTGCCCAGGGGGGACATTCCAGTATCTTATTGCCAGCCGAAAAAGCTTAAAGCTCAAAAGTATCGATAGGGAAGTAGGGGTGTAAGTATAGTTAAGGCCTACAAAAAGAGAAAAAAAGAATGTGATATTCTCCAGTGATTCAGAAAAGCATGTGATAACATTGAGCACCTCATAAGATGTATTTATTTTTTTTAGCAGTTGTAGAGAGATTACTTCTTTTAACCTGATAAGTAGTATTATCAAAAACTTGCAGAAAACAGTGCACTTTACAAAAAGTAGTAGAATATACAATTTTATTTTGTTCTGGAGATGTATCCAAAATAGTAAGACTAAAAATAAAGATGAATCAATATTGTAAAATGTCAACTAATCCCAAGTAATCTATATGAAGGGTCAGAAAGCTATGACTTGTCAGTCAAATCCAGCTCATGATCTGGTTTTGTACTGCCCCATGAGCTAAGAGGTTAGTAGTTTGTTGTTGTTGCAGTATTAATTGTCAGGCAATTTTCTAAGGTCTTTATTTGTTTCAATTTTTTTTTTTTTTTTTTTTTTTTTCCTCTCACAAGCACTTCATGGAGCAATAGCCAAGTTTTCCCATTTTCAGAGAAAGAAATCAAGACACACAGTCAGATAGTTACTTGACCAACATCACAGAGCTAGGAAACAGTGGAGCACAGATTCAAACTCAAGCTGTTTCCCTCTAGTCTTTCTAAGCATTGATTGGAATGAGAATGCCAACTTCCTGAGGTTGGAGAAAGAAAAAAAGCCTTGGAGGCTAGAGGTCTAGCAATAGATACAATGTGAGTTTTGTTTCTTTTCTTGTTTAGCTTTTTTTCCTAATTTTGCTGTGTCCTTTCTTCCAGAGAAAGCTGAAGGTAACTGTAGCAAATTACAAACAAATTCTGTTTCCTATTAACATCTACATTTATTTTTTAATCAAATTAAAGAGTTCTCTTGAGTGTGAAAAAGTGGTGATTTGAAATTTGTAAAATTTGAGTTCTCATTTAGTGGTAAGGTTCACAGATAGAGAGAGAAAAGGCAGATGGAAACAAGAAAAGAGTGAATGGATGTATAGCATGTAAACTTTGTTTTAAAAAGAAAAGGTTTGAACTAATATTTAGAAGAAATTTAGGAAAAATGGAACCTGGGAAGCTGATAAAGTTAGAAGAAACTGAGGAAACTGAGATATTAGTAGGATCATCCAATAATCTCTGGATGAAGTTCCAGAAAGTAAAGTTTATACTAGAAAAACAATTAATACTTTTCTTTCCTTTTACTAAAGAAAACTAGAAAGTCCTTCTCTGTAAAATGACTTTGGAACTTAAAATTTATAGCAACTAGATCAAGAAGTGCTACAACCACAGAATGTTTGATATTGCATTTATAAACTAGATATAGATAAATCTTTGAGACCAGATGGTCTCTAGTCAAGATTTTTGAAAGCAATTAAGAGTGGCACTAAAGTTTCATAGTAAAATAGTCATTGAGAGTAGTCACTCTGTTAGAATCAAAATTTACTGACATCCAAAAGAAAAGTCCTACTATAAACCTTAGAGTTACCATCTAGTGACTTTCACTTACATATTAGAAAAGCTGGCAAAATCTGTGCAGTTATTAGCTTCACTCACATTTAAATATATAATTTTAAGAAGGGAAATAGTGGGGTTTTTTTGTTTATATGTTTGAGCAAATCATGTCCGTCTACTATAGAAACCATAGGGAAATGGGTACTAAGTTTTAGTTCCTGGATTATTCGTTTTAAACACCTTTGTAAATTATGGAAAGAGGAAGTTCACTGATTAATTCCCTGCAAGTCAGTTCCCTCTTCTGTCTTCAATATATTTATTCCCAATTGCTTTGAAATTCCTTCTTAGCTCCTCGATCTCACATTTTCATCACAGCTCATTTACTTTAAATTTCAGTCTTTTTTTTCTTGCAGCTATTTCCTGGAGCTTCACATCTTCATGTAATCTTTTGAGTGTGCCAAACTTTCTAACGTTATATATTTTTATTCAGCAATGGAAACTGTGGCTAGGCAAGATGAGGACATGAGCTTGCCCTCTAGCTTCAGAAGTGAGTGAATAAAAGAGGGCATGTGGAAAGGTCCCTGTCCAGTTTCTCACTTCCAGTGAGGCTTTGCCTTTTTGACTCTGTACCTGAGCAGTTTCATCTCTATTTCCTACTATGGAGTGGACTTTTCATTGTACAGTGATCCAGGCTGTTTCCATTCCTGCCTAGACTTTTCTGACTCTATGTTAACAGCAATGTCCCCCTGCAAGGGGCACATCCACTTCCACCCCCACTCCATTCCTACCATATACTTCCTGACCAATTGTTTTCTATGAGTCGTATATCTGAATATAGCTTTAAAAATGAAGGGGAAGGAAAGAAAAGTGATGGCATCCAAATAAGGTGGATAGCTTAGTTAATAGTATGGTAACAAGCCTAATTCCTGGTTTGATGTTCTATGCTTATATTAGATGTTTTCATTGAAGGAGGCTAGGTGCAGGGTACCTGGGAACTCTGTACTGTTGTTACAACTTCTTATGAACCTAATATATTTCAAACTAAAAAGTTGAAAAAAGGAAGAAGGAGGGAGACATGAGGCATTGAGTGTTTCATATACCTCAAAACACAATACCAATGTTGTTGAAGGACAATGCTTTCATTTTATATTTTATATAAACCTTGGATTTCTGAGTCTGGAGACGACAGAAATTGAAGATAAATCCTTTTCTAACTTTTTTTTTTTTCACAAGTGAGTTTTATTTCCTGGTTGACTATAATGAAAACATTCAATATATTAATTGTTTACTTCTTCCGTAATCTCTTTTCTACTCTCACAGTTAGTGAAATATATTCAAAGACCCTCATTATAAGTGTAAGTTTTATAAATTTTAAGTGACCATTTTTTATTCTCATACCATCCTAGTTTTTGTTGGTTTTTATTTTTAAATTTTAGTTTATTTTCTTTTATTATTTTTTGTTTTGTTTTTGAGGACTGGGAAAAGTCGCCTAAAGGTCAAATGCCATTTTAAGCTAAAAGTATCCCCAATCTGGTTGATATTTCTTATGACCCTTTTTAGTAAGCCTTTTTTTTTTTTCTTTTTTCCCCCAGAAATCATTAGATTTATTTCTGTGAGCAAGTAAATTGTGTTTGATCAGCTGTTCTACTGCACTCATTTCCAGAAGGAATTGAATTTGCTACTGAACTCTGAACTCACAATGGCTAAACTTGGCACAATGTGTTTTCTCATCCCTACCCCAAAAGACCAAGCACATGCAGTTATTTAATATCATGCAAATTTGAATGTGGGCTTAAAATGACATGGAGGCTTACAGCAACTACAACAGTGTATTTTTCCATGAAGTGCCATGTGTGCCTTCCAGAGTGAAGAAAGCACTGTTAATGCTGAAATATTATTTGCAATTTATTCATTTTTATTGGATCAGCACTTACATATGTGGAGATTTTTTTACCAGATATCAATTCCTAGTAACATTTCTACAGTTTATAATGAAATGACTACTTGTGATTTATGATTTATAATTAAGGGCTTTTAAAAATCACCATTATTCCTGAAATGTGCTGTGAGGTTCATTGTGTTTATTAAGAATTCAGTTCTTCAAATCTGGTACTGTACTGTGTTCTGTAACTCTGTAGCTCCACATCTAGCAAAATGGCTATAATATAGACAACATTCAGTAGATTTTTTCAAATTAATAAGAATATAAATAAAGGCAACTTTTTGAAGATCAATTCTCCATGGCATTTCTAAATGAGTTAGGACAGCTTTTGTCCCAGATTATATTTCCAAGGAGGTTTGTATAACAGAAGGCCTTGGAAGACAGAGATGCTTTCTTCCTCGGCAGAGGGCAGGTTTGCTCCTGATCAGTAGAACAAAGATAATGTCTTCTTCCTGCACAAATTTGGATGAATCTGCCAGCAGCCTGCTATAATACTGGGGTTTATCTAAATGTGGTTGGTTCCTTAGCTGTAAGATAAACCCACTGTGTACACAGTGTACCCCCTTGGCTGTATGCATCACTGCTGTGGGCCCTAGAGGCCCAGGCAACCAAAGTAAATATAAAGCCCATGCTTCTTGCTGTACCATGAGTAATAAAGACCTTTATCTCTTACATATGAGTTTTGCATCTCCTGTCACTATGCATAAAACTGTGGCAGACTGAGTTGCTAGCCTTCAAGTGGAGTAAAATCACATTCCCTTCAAGTTTCTTGAAATAACGATTTGGCTTGGAGCACATTATGACTTTGTGAGTAGCTAGGGGAACTTGAAGCCAAAGGGAGGTATATCAGATTAAGCTCAGAGGGAGGAGCACAAAGGAGAGGTTGAACATATGTAAAGGAGATATGACTGATGTAGTCAGTTCCTAGAACAGAATTGACAGGAGAATCTCCAGGCACAAGAGTAAAGCATGGCTTTGAGCAAGAGGAAGTCCACTTCATCCTGTGTGACTGGAGAAAAGAAAGAAAGAACATTGTGGCAGTGGAAAGATTAATAGATAAAGAGGTGGAAAATTGAAGAAAATCAAACCTGTTGACCATAATTTTCTAGGTTGTCAGGCAATCTGCTGAGGGAGGGTGTGAGAATTGAGTACAGAGAAAGTCTGAGGAAAAGGAATAGTTCTGAAATTGTCAGTAAGAGGATGGCAGAAGTAGCTGACTAAAGACAGGTAATGGGATTGATAGGTGGTTTTGAGGGCCCGGCTGAGTTCAGAAAATACTCATCTGTAGAGTTCTTAAAATACTGTCGCCTAATGGTCTCTAGCAGAAGCAAGTTGCTGTGAAATAGTAGAGAAGGCCCATTTTAGAAGTTTAATTTTCCTGGCAAAGAAAAAGAATAATATCCATTGCCTGTTATTTTGGGATGAACCTTAAAGTTTTATGCCCATCCCAGGTCCTAGCTAATTGTACATCCACAGATGTAGATGACCATTGAGATGATAGATGAGTAACATCATTTTTTTTTAACATCTTTATTGGAGTATAATTTCTTTACAGTGTTGTGTTAGTTGCTGCTATATAACAGAGTGAATCAGCTATATGTATACATATATCCCCATATCCCCTCCTTCTTGCATCTCCCTTCCACCCTCCTTATCCTACCCCTCTAGGTGGTCACAAAGCCCCACGCTGATCTCCCTTTGCTATGTGGCTGCTTCCCACAAGCTATCTATTTGAGTAACATCCTTTTAACAGAAAACTCACTGTTTGATTCTCCAGTAAAAGTTGAAACTTACATACATGTTCTAACACCTTTTTACTATATGATACAGTCCTCTCCCATCCAACTAATCATATTACAGATTAAATCCACCTTGTCTTGAAATCATGTATTAATGAGGGGCCTTGGGCATGAAACTAGAGTTAATTTGCCTGGATGCCTCTGTTCTTTTTATTAGTGAAGTCTAGCCAGACTATGTCACCAAGGAGCTGTGAGTGATGGGGAACTTCAATGAAGCACTTGGCAAATGCATGTCAGAGAAATTCTTAATAATAATAAATCCTCTGACAAGACAAGAGCACTTAAGTCTGATGGTGAGTTTAGTTTACAGAAATAAAGCCTATGTTCTCTGCTCCATTTTCTGGGTCTGAATGGTTTTAATCGTGCTGTTTGGCAGATAGCTACATCAATCCATCTCATCATACCTAAATTCTGTCATCTTTGGTTAGTCATCCATAGACATATTTCTAAACTTTAAAAACAAAGAAAACCTCTTTTTATTTTTCTTTTTTGTTTAGCAGCCATAGAAGCATTCTCTCATTTACAGTTTGAAAATAAATGAATCTCCTGTGAAATGAAATGATGCTGTTTCTCCAAAATTGAAAAGTAAAGATTGGTGTCAAATCAACCTTATGTTAATGTTCATAAAGAATCATTGCTAGTGGCAGTAGTTATTATACTTAGAAACTTGATGTGCTATATATCTACAGTCCTACATCAGGTTTGTCCCCATTTTCTGACCCCCACCTCCTTGCTTTCTCAAGCCAAGCTCAACATCTTCCCTTGCTTCTTTCCAGCCTGAGAGTATAGATTAGCTTTAGTGAAGAGTGTATCTCTCTAGAAATGCCACGTACATTGCCCTAACCATAGTCTGTGTGGATACTTCAACTCCAATCTATTCAAGTGTTTCTGGTAACTGTTTTATGTTGATCAGAAAGTTTGAGGATGACCTCAGTCTCAGTTTTTTCTTGGGATTTTCCTATATTATACACAAAACCTTGCCTCAATATCATTAGTCTCTGTTTCTTTCCTATACCTTGACCCACAATGGATTAAAAATATATAAAAATATATATAAACCAAGGGCAATGCCATATTTATTCTTTTATTCTCAGCTTCTGAAACAGAGACTTATACCTTGCATATATTGTAGCATAATAGAAATATGACACATTTTCAATTCATGTAAACCACATAGATTTGAATTTGGGCTCTATTACTTTTTATTGAACTCATTAAGCCAAAGTACCCTCTTCTGTAAATAGAAATATTAAAATATACCTCATGATTTATTATGAGGATAAAATAAAAGTTATTCAAGCTAGCTTATATTTTTTTAAAAGTAGCTTATGTTTAAGGATTCAGGGTATCTCACAGTACCCCAAGGGCAAGGATAAAGAAAGGACTCAGAACAAGACTGTATGTGAATACAACCATGACTTCCATTCTCCTTCTCATACCTGGTTGATGGTAACCTGTTTCCTTCTTTATTTCTTGAATCCAATTTCTCTTCCTCTCCAAAACATATGGTAGAAACAGGTGAGTTCCCTGCAGATAAAATGATCTTTCTCTTCTTCAGCCAAAATTCCAAATTATTTGAGAAAATAGAGGTTTCCCTACCTTGGGAACCTGACTACACCTGTTCTGGGTGAAGAGTATAGTGAGTATTGGCAAGGTCATACAGTAGAAATCTGGATCTTCTAAGCCACCCCTGGGTAGTTCAGGTAACACTCCTGGTGGCTTGGATCAGAAGAGAAGTCTAGGTTATGACTGAGGAAGAAATATTTTCCTATTACAGAGTTTTTTATTTAAAACACAGATTATCAAATAATATTGTCTAATTGAGCTTTATATGATGATGGACAAAAGCACCTAAAGTATTTCCTTGCAAACCAGGAAATAATATTTGATTGTAATTAATTTAAATTTAAATAGCCATATGTGGTTATTGACTACTATATTGGACAATGCAGCTACAAAGTTTCATTGTCAACAAATGGAAGCTATTCCTTTGAGGCAATCTATCCTTGTTTAATGAATGTGTAAGTGAACGTCTTCCCTAGACAGAGAAGAGTTACTAGTCATCTCTTATTACTCAATCCTGCAGCTGTTCTTATAGTTTCTGTAATTTCCGCTATTCTTTAGGTATTTGGAAACAGAAGTATCCTGGGAGAGGTGTGTTACAATTGTTTAGTAAGAGTAGAGTTAGCTGCAGCCTGCTGTGGGGGTCATTGAGTTTCTAAAGATGAGGAATGGCCAGAAATTGGAAGGGGGTAGTAAAAATGGAAGAAGAGAACAGAGGTATTAATAGTCTTTGCCTACTCCACAATTTCACATGAGATATGCTCTATTCAAAAGTCCTTTAGACAAGTTATTCAATTCTATTTTTTTCTTTAAAAAAAATTTATTATCTTAAAATAAACCTGGACAATTCTGTAGGTGGTCTTGAATCCCTTTTTGTACCTTTCTCTTTGAAAAAAGAAAATAGTTTCAAAATCAAACATTGAGAGAAAAATTCAAAATGTGTTTTACAAATATAGGTTCTCATTTTTTTTAACATCTTTATTGGAGTATAACTGCTTGACAATGGTGTGTTAGTTTCTGGTTTACAACAAAGTGAATCAGTTATACATATACATATGTTCCCATATCTCTTCCCTCTTGCGTCACCCTCCCTCTCACCCTTCCTATCCCACCCTTCCAGGTGGTCACAAAGCACAGAGGTGATCTCCCTGTGCTATGCGGCAGCTTCCCACTAGCTATCTAATCTACACCTGGTAGTGTATATGTGTCTTAATAGGTTACTACCTCAAGTAGAAAATGAGATATGTGCTCACAATTAATCATTGTCTCATGTATACATTTTCATGGCAGTAGCTGGAGTTGCAATCAAAAACAATATAGACAGGCTCCCGCTTTTGTGTAGCTTATTATCTAGTAAGTGACAGTAAAAAAAAGAAAGAATGACACCAAGTGCAAGTGCCATGGAAACCTATATGGGAGTGTGGAGGGGCATTGACCTAGGTTGGGAGGAAAGGATGGCCTCTCTGTGGAAGTATCCCTTTAACTGAGAGCTGCAAAAGGATTTCGTCTTCATATAAGAGCAGATGGAATTTGTTAATAATGGGGAGGAGGAAGAGATAGTGATGTGACTAGACTTGTAACTTTTTAAATGTTTCTTTGATTTTAGCTTGGAAAGACAGACGGGAGAGGGAGAAATTAAGTGGATAATGCAGTGTCTGGGGCAGAGATGATAATAACTTGACCAAGGATGTTGTTCGAGATAGACATAAAAATGATAATAGTAAGTACAGTTCTTGAGACTGAAGAGGGTATTGGATAGTGTATATGAGTGTGAAATAAACAACACTGATGACTTTCTGTGTGTCACTTATACTGCTGCATGGGTGGTGGTACTTTTCACTGAGATAAGAGACTGGAAGTTGGAAGCATTTGAGAGAGTTAAGAGGAATTATAGATTAATTTTTTTATGATATTGGCCTTTGAGATACCAAATGGAGATATCAGATTCAAAGTTAATAAATTGCTTGGAACTTTTAGAAGTGGTCAGGGTTAGAGACATAAATTTGGCTTGAGGTGGAAATGAGATAATTTGGGTGAGAATATAAAGTAAGAAAAGGAAGCCATCTAGGAATAAGCCTAGATGATTCTGAATAGTTAAAGACTGGGTGGAAAGTAATAAGGCTTAAAATGAAGAGAAGAAGTAACTAGACAAATAGTCAAGGATATGTCTTGGAAGCAAAGGAAAAGCATGTTTCAAGGAAAAGAGAATATTCAACTGAAGTGAATCAACTAGGAAATTAAGTAAGTTGAGTGCCATTGAGTAAATGACTACTAGATCTGGAGACCTTGGTGAGAGAAGCTGTGGAGGAGGGCAGTATAAGGAGCCAGATTGGACTGAATGTGTGAGAAGGAGGTAAAACAATGGATGTAGAAATAATGAACAATGCTTTTAACAAAGTTGTCTGTGAAGAGAAAGTTCATTATATTTATTTTTGATTTAACTTTCAAAGTGGTACATCAACCAATCTGGCACATTTCATTTCATGTATGTATGTGTATATATATATATATATATATATATATATATATATATATATATATATGTATATGGGGGTGGGGGTATGAGAGTGTGGGTGTATAATCAAACTGTTCCATCAACAAGAAGGGATTTATTGCTTAGATTTTTAAAAAATATTACATAGAGAAAATAAAGATGCAAATAGAAACATCCACAATCCCAACACTCTTACATGGTTTATTTGCATATATTAATAGGTAATATTTATATTAATAAGTATTAATAAAGTCACTCAAGCAAACTAATAAGTAACAAACAAATCTTATTATTTACCTTCCCTTTGTTTAGGAGGAGGTCTTACAGTTTATTTTAGAGACATGCCAAATCTAAACTTATTAACCTCTAAGAAAAGAAAACTGTGTGAAGAGAAAAGTCATGAGAGCTTTTCTGGTTGCTTGATCACTGAATGACTGCTTAGTTTATTCATAATTTTTTCACATAATTTTTAAAAAAGCTCAGTGTTTTCACAGAGCTGGAACACAGGCTGATAGGATAAAATTAAGTATTATGTTCTGTGGACTGACCTGAACTTTGTAGTATTTGGCAATTAACTAGGTGATAACAAGACTTTTATCATTGCCTCTGTAGTATTTCTTGAGAAAATCAACATTCAGTAAACATGTTTTATTTTACTTAAGGTTATTTTTTATGTGTAAGAGTCAAAATGTAGATCTAGACTCTACATGCATAAAGAAAACATTCTAATCTTTTTTTCTTTTCTTTTAAGGATTATCAGTTCTTAAATCTCATTAGTGTTCAATTTCTACCCTGAAAATAGAGATAGAGGTTTGGGCCCTGAAAGACTTGATAGAATCCATAAAAGTGAAATCCTTCTCACTGGAAGGATCAATGTTGGTTTAAAAGTTTGATTTAAATAAATGTTTTTTGTTTATCTGCTAAGAGGTAGGATTATGTGATTATTGGGGATTTGTTCTACTCTGGTGAATCTAAAAGCAGTGATTTTCCCCACACAGAAATTACTACAACAATGAAAATAGCAAAAATAATATAGGTGATTCTGGTTATTATGAATCAGAAGATCTCTATTATGATTAATCTAAGATCTCTAGGCTCATTTTACATGCCTGCCTTACTGTTAAGCTACTTATTGGAGTGGATTTAGTTAGACTGCTGTCTTCTTCCTTCATGGGGTAGAGGCTGCATTAAAGGCTGTTGACTCACTGAAGGTGAGGCAAACTTCCAGGAGATGGAGGATAGAGCAAAAGGAAGGAGTGAAAGGACATTATGGGAATTGCAGAGGACACAATAGGAATTCAGATGGCTCTATAAATTCAAAGAGCAGTGTCTGCAATTTTCATTATGGCTTCTAGACTCTTAGGACTGTCCCTTTAAAATATATCCTGGTAGAGGTTTTGTCTGTAAGTTAACATTTAGCCCTCTCCTGGTTAACTCCTTCTTTCTTGTTTGGACTTGAGTCCACAATTTCCTTTAATTCTCTAAGTCCTTTAAAATGGAATCAATTTTGTAGCTTTCTCCAAATATACCCCCTATATATAGCAGTTAGTTTGAAGATTCAATTTTTAGTGGAATTTTAAACAAACGTGTGCTGAGGAACAGAAGGTAAACATTCTTGTGCTCCGAAACCACTCATCCTGTTACACTGTGGCAGGTATGCTGATATTGAATGCAAATAAAAGTTCATGCACACAGAGAGAAGTAAACAAGAGGTTTTTTTTTTTTTCTTTTGCTTGTTGTCCATGGCATTCTCTGCTTCTAAATGCACAATTCATGAGAAAGACTTTACCAACTAAATTTGCCTTTTGAGATTCAAATTTAGGTATGTTTAGAGGAAAGACATGTAGCCCATTATCTTTAGTAATTTTGTAGCTGTGGTAAATGTGTCAATCATATGTGGAATTGTATATCACTTGTAATTGAAACTTTCCATTATACTAAGAAGTACTCTAGTTCAACTATTTTAAACTGTTTCTTTTCATTTGAGAATTCAAAGAATTATATAATAGGTTTAGTTAAAATTGAAAAGCATTCCTCTTAATGCCTTCTTGCAAAAGAGGAGATAAATCTTATATATATACTCTGTGTTCAGTTAGAGCTGTAGTCTATGTATAGAGAATGCAATTATTTGTGGTAAATTCTCCCCCTTTTATTGAGGACCTAATGTTAATGAGACAGAATTTTGAAGAGCATATTTATTAGTAATTTACTATTTATGTCACGATTCTGAGTCAGAATGGAATTTTGGGTTGGATGCAAAGCTCAGTAAAGCATTTCAGGATGACAGGACACAGGATTCATGAAATGGTACATGGCCCTGATTCCTTAAAGGACATAAGGGAAATTACCACCACTACTTCTATTCAGTGAGATGACTGGTAATAATAACTGGCTTTGTTATTTTCCATCTCACTACTGTCATTAGGGACAACGCTGGAGTCCGTTTCAGTTCAGGACTATATGCTATATTCTTAGGAATACATTTTTCTTTTTCTTCTGATTTCCTACACTTTTCACTTTCATTATTTTTCTTCTTTGCCTCCTACTTTTTTTTCTTTTCAATATTCAGTGCCAAGTACTAATGATATGTGGATAGCCCATGAGAACTACATAACATGAAATTTGAAGGCATAGCATAATGTTTTTATTATCAACCCTGCTCATGTTTATTGTGGATTTTAATTATGGATATAGTATAAATTATAAAGGGACAAAATAGCATTGTTGTTAAGAACATGGAGTTGGGGGACATATTGCCTAGTTTCAAGTGCCCTTTTCACACTTATTACTTATTGATCTTGGGCAAGTTACTTAACCTCTTGTTGCCTCAGTCTTCTCATCTGTGGTCAGTAATAGTACCCATATGGATTCTTATGAAGATCCTTTGTTAAACACATAATATTGTGCATTAAAATTAAATTAAGTAAAATTTTCTTGCTTTATAATTTAATAAATGTGCTAATGTTGGACCAGCTTTTGTTTACAGACTTACAGTTTTCCTACTGACTTGTTTAGTCTCAAGAAATTTATAAATTAGGCACTTAAAAGCAAGAATCATTTATATGGTTGTTATAGAGAAAACATTTTTTTAATGGAAGGAATAGTTATGATAAGTTATCTTCTATCTTATGGCCCTGATGCCAAGGCAGAATCAGTCAGATTTTCATCATCTCATCACAGGTCAGATTTTATTCAATACTTGCCATAAAATGGGCTACTCTAGAATGATAGCTAAATTAGGTCAGTCCCCATATTACCTCTCATGGGGAAGAGGAGGAATAGGGTCAATTTTAGGGTAGCATCTGTTCCTGGTTCTCATCTTTCAAACCACCTAGTTTCTCCCCCATAGTTGTTCTACATTAGAAGTGTTGGTTTGATCTCTGATCGCTTTAGGTTTTCCCAATCAGAGAGGTGTGAATCGAAGTTCTATTTATGCTTACTTACCTTCTTAGGGAGACCAGTCTTACATACTAGAATCTTCTTCTGACCAGGAAATTCTGAGCATAGTTATGAGACAGATATGTTTAATGGTTAAGACTATGAACTCTGAAGACAGACTGCCTGGAATGAAATCCAGGAATATGCCACTTTCAGCAATTTAACTAAACTTTCTGGGCCTCCGTTTTCTTAATCATGAAACATCAATGGCTATAGTGATAGAAATGGAGAAAGAGGGATGGGTTTAAGAAATACAAGAAGTAAAATATTTGACGTTGATGTGGACACCAGATTTCAACTTATGTCACTGATTTTAAGTTTACAAAATTTCTTTTTTTTCTTTGTGGTATGCGGGCCTCACACTATTGTGGCTTTTCCCGTTGCGGAACACAGGCTCCGGACGCGCAGGCTCAGAGGCCATAGCTCACGGTCCCAGCCGCTCCGCGGCACGCGGGATCTTCCCAGACCGGGGCACAAACCGGTGTCCCTTGCATCAGCAGGCGTACTCTCAACAACTGCGCCATCAGGGAAGCCCAGTTTACAAAATTTTTGCCAGTTTTGTTTGTGTTTGTCTTTTATAGTTTGTTTAATGAACTGTTTAAAGGTATATCAGGCATGATTAGTTCATGGAAAAGGTAAATGGTATGTCTTCTAGACTATATTTTCAAGCAGTTTAGCTCTGACAAGAATATATAGAACCATAGTTAGCAGAAGATGTGAATTTCAGGGAACATTTTCTTTTAAGATGAGATAAAATTGAGCATTATAATTTAGCTAGGGTAATAAGTCAAAAAAAGTAAAAGAATGAGGATGGAGAGAATGAAGGTGTTTGAAATAACACGATATCTCAAAATGTTAGAGAAAAAGTCTTACATTTTCATTTAGAGAAGAAACCTCCTCATCTAAAATGGGACGAATGGATGGAAGAATGCAGAGTTTGATTCATCTGAGAGTGGCAAAGGGAGGAAGTTTAGAAAGTTCTTGCCTGATTGCCTTTTTTTTTTTTTTTTTTTTCAGTGAAGGAGGAAGGATAATTTGCTGATAGGAGGAAGGGAGTGAGGCATATGGGATTACAGGAAATAAATCAATATGTAGAATTCCTGAAGGAGTTACACTTACTAGGAACATATTGATGAGGACCTGTCAGAGTTTAGAATCTGAATGTTTTATGAAGATGTAACAAGATTGTGAGATTTTCTTATGCATTCAGTCAGGTGTCCAAGACCAGAAACAGAAAGCTAAATTGTTAGATTCATCACAGCCTGGGATAAAATGTGGGTAACTAACTAAGAAAGTTAAGTCCAATGGTAAGATACTGATAGAAATGGTGGCAGATGTGACAGACACTGAGTAAACTACTGAGGGAAAATAATTAATGAACTTGGGAGAAGATTAATGTAGGAAGCTGCAATATACCTTTAAAAAATTCATAATGAAATAAAAGTATCCTGGAGTGATCAATGGCTACTAACTAATAAAAGTTAACATTCCTAATATATTTGTTGAATTTCAGTTAAGTCTATTCAGTTATATCACAATACTTTGGTTGTGGGCAATCTCATTTATTGATATTGGGTAAACATATTAGAAAAATCTCTCAAGAATAAAAGTTGTCAATGTACATTAAAACCTCATATTCTTTAATGGAGTAATTCAACATCTAGTAATTATCTCATTAAAAATTCCAAAATGTGAAAAAAATTATGTAAGAAAATGAATACTCTTAAAAAAGGAAAATAGCCACAAAATATAATGTTTTCCTTACATAAAACATTATGTTTGGGCTTCCCTGTTAGCACAGTGGTTAAGGATCTACCTGCTAATGCAGGGGACATGGGTTCAATCCCTGATCCAGGAAGATCCCACATACTGTTGAGCAGCTAAGCCCTTGCACCACCACTACTGAGCCTGTGCTCTAGAGCCTGTGAGCCACAGCTACTGAGCCTGCATGCTTCAATTACTGAAGCCCACAATGCTTAGAGCCTGTGCTCCATAACAAGAGAAGTTACCGCAATGAGAAGCCTGTGTATTGCAACAAAAGAGCAGTCCCCACTTGCCGCAACTAGAGAAAGCTTGTGCACAGCAGCGAAGACCCAATGCAGTCAAAAATAAATAAATAAAAACAAACAAACAAACAAAAACATGATGTTTTAGAAGAAAGTTTTAAGGACATGACTTCAGCATATATTAAGTGGGAGAAAAAAGCTGAATTCAAAGCAGTACATAAAGTATGACCCTAACTTTCTCTAAAATATTATCTATTTCATCATACTACTCATAAACATCAAAAAATATATGAAGGAAATACACTAAAATAATAACATTCCCTCTGGCTGGTGAGCTATGTTTTTCCTTTCATTTTCACCCCAAATGTGTTTTTTAAGTCCCTAAAATAAGGATTTGTTTCAAAAATGTTATATATATGTGAACTAATCTTATACTCTTTAAAAATTAGAAGTGTTTTTAATAGATATAATGCTGTTTAATGCAATAAATCGTACATTCTCTTATCTTAAATTTATGTAAAGTTTAGTCATTTCCAAATTTGCTGTGGTGACAAACTGTCTTTTAATTGTCTTTGTATTCTAACACCCAAAGCATTTCCAAGAATAGAGAAGAGAACAATCAAAGTTGGTTTGGCAAATGAATGAAGTTTGTATTTATATGCATAACTCTTGGGAAGATTTGAAGCAGACGTTTAAGCTAACCAGATATTTTCCATTTAATTAGTATTTAGGAGGATAAGGAATATTGGGTAAGAATTTTCCAAGCAATGATTAAAATACCAATGTGGAATGCAATATGTGGCCATGGTTCTTGATTTTCTATAGAATATTCCAGCTGTGCTAATTTATAATGTGTTATGGGAAATAGGAAAATGTCAGTATCATCTTTGCTCACTTTGCAACACTATAATAACACATTTTTTGATGTAAAATGTTGTTCTTATTTTAGTTTCCATTTCTTTGTTTTTCTTCTTCAAAGACTTTTGAAATTAGTTTTCCCTTCCACTATCTAAACGAATAGTAAAATCAACTTAAACATTTTGAAGGTAAGAAAAAGGAATGTGAATATAATGCCACCATATAATAAAATATGTCAGGCAAAACACAATTTAATCTGATATTAGTTTATAACCATGAAACACAATAGATTATAATGTACAGTATCTAAATAATACTTTAACCCACTAAAAACTAAGGGTGTCACTGTAAACTTCCTCAAAATGAGAGGAAGAAGACATGGGGAATTACTAGGTATAGGTGTTTCATAATCATGATAGTCAAATGGCACATAATACTCTTTCCAAAAAATTCAAATGTGTTAAATGTGTTACATTTCATCCTTAATAGCAATTATAATGCCTAGAATATAACACATACCTTCATTTTACAGATAGAAAAACTGACACAAAAAAGGTGGAATGAAAATCTAAAATCCCACAATGAATAGGCTTAGTGTTAAGCCTGGATTTCAAGTTTTTGGTTTTATAATTATTTCAAGTGGTCATCTGCACTTAGCCTTGCCTACTAGCCCCTGTAGTCATTATACATGTTTATGTGACTATTCTGAAATGATAGCATAGTGCCAAGGCACAGAAAACAGATGCCGTGTCTTACTGATTCCTTTTAATAGGCATTTCTCAAAACAAATTGTTCCTTATTCTCATTGTAACCAGCTAAGCTGAAGACACTTTTTGCTTTTGATGTGATTTCTTTTTTTGCTGCTCTATGTTACAGAACTTCCAGTTTCTGAGCTTCAGCACATTAGAGTGATCTTTGAAGCTCCATCCTCTTAAGTTCCTCCATCTTTGTATGTTTTCTGTTATTATTTTCCTTTGAGTTATCAATATCTTTTGAAGAAATTCCACTGCCATCACACTAGTAGAGATTTTTGCAACCTCAAAACTCAAATAATTCAGAAACCTCCAAAACTGGTCTAATGTCTTTTAGAAGATTTTTCAGACCTCCAGAAAAGCCAGCATCTATTAAATACCCTTAAAATGTTGCCATGGTCATGTTATGTTACTCCTCGGAGGGAAATCTTTAATTTTTCAATTACTCTATGATTGGCATTAAATATATATATATATATATATATATATATATATATATATATATATATATATATCCTGGCATTCAAAGCCCACCTATAATTTAATTCCAACATAAATTTCAACGGGGGTTACATTAGTGCCATGCATTGAACCAGAAGCAGTCAAACAAATTGCCATTCCTCAGCAGGCATCATTTTATAGGCCTTTTATCTCTGCTCTTTCAGACTATCTTTCCTCTTCACAGGAGTTTGAAGTATTTGTTTATGTCTTATCTTTGAGGGCTTTGATACTGAGAAAAACAAACAGAATCTGTGTTTTCTTTGTCCTTCGTCTGAATATGCATGTTCTCCAATGATAACCTTATTGTTACAGCAATTTATGACCATGCAAGTGATCAGGAAAACTAGTGATTAGTACAGATGCATCATTCTGGCATAGCAGGTGACTCTTTCAACATTGATACTTTACTCTGAGTGGTAAGAAATTCTTAGAGAGACCCTCCAAAGGATTTTGGAAACAGAAAGCAAGATATTCAAATTTACTCTTTGTTGTCCAGTGTAAATTACATAGGAGGGAGGGGTTGACACTATAATATCCATCCTTCATTTTTAAAACACCATTGCAATTGTTATTTTAATACAAAATGGAATTAGTTAAAATTCCCAAAGATGTTATCCAACACTTTTTACCTATAAATACTTATGGTATAATAAATGGCACTTGCATTCATTAGATCATAGAATAGTAAATATTAGAAGTAAGTCATTAGGTGTTTGAGTGTTTGTAATACAGAATCTGTGTATTAGATGATCACATTCTCATATTCAATAATACATTTCAATAAAATAGGGCATTATACAGAGTTAAGAGAGATTATACAATTGTTTACATGGTTTCTATTCATTCCATTTTTATTGTCAAGTATATTTAAAGCCAAGTGAGGAAATAGCAGCTCTTGGATAACAAGAGAGACAGAGAAATGGGCTTTGTCTGTGTACCACCCAGTGCCCTGGGTATCTGTGATTCTGTTCTGAGCACTGTTCACTTTGCCTGTAGGTGAAGAGAGGTGGAAAGGCTGGGAGTATATTGAGCCCATTTCTAAGAGGTCCTTAGCCGGTGGCTGACTAGTGGAAGCATGAAAGAGCAATTCCCTTTCCTAGAGCTGAGAAGAAGCTCGGAGCTCTCTCAGAAATCACTTGTACCTTGGAGACCCCTTGTGGTATCTGACTAAACTTTAGACTCTGCCTGAAATCACATCACTGCTGGTCTTTCTCTCCTTTCCTGTCCTGTTTCCCTCATTCTCTTTCCAGTGTCTCTTGGAAGAACTTTCTTTAATAAAATACTTGCCCAAGATTCCTGGTTTCAAATTTGTTTCTGGGAAACTCACTGAGTTATATGGTTGATTAGTGAAAATCGAGTACAGAACATGCTACCCAAAGTGTAGTCCTTAAACCAACAACAGTAGCAGCATCTGGGAAGTAATTAGAAATGCAAATTCTGTGGCCTCACCCCAGATGCAGTGAATAAAATTTCTAGGAGGTATGTCAGAGAAATTTGTGTTTTAAGAAGTTCTCCAGATGGTTTTTATGCTTGCTAAAGTTTAAGAACCACTTGTCTGGAAATGTATCTCCTAACTCATAGCCCACAGCTTTTTAACATCTTTGTTTCTCTCCTCTTCCCCCGTCTGTTCCTCTGTCATTCTCCTCTCATTTTTTTTTACCTATCTTTCCTTCCTTCCTTCCTCCCTTCCATCCTTCCTCCCTTCCTTCCTTCCATCTCTCTGTCCCTTCCTTCCTTGTTGTTATCTATTTATCTGCCTGTCATCTATCATTTATCATCATCTTGTTAACAAGACAAATAAATAAATAAAGCTATTTTTATTTATTTGCCTTTTCCTCTACCCATATTATAGGCTTGTCAATAACCTCAAAGCGTTTCCTTACCCTCCTGCAGGGAGAGAAGAATGATCAGATTTTTCACCCCTGTACTCCTAAATAAATGATAAGCAGTTTAAATCATAAGTAACTGTTGCTTACTAGTTATTTGACTTCTGTTTTTTTTTTTCCTTTAAGAATAAAAACACAATTCAAATTAGATATAGTAAGAAATTGAATCTTCTAAATTTATTTTGATATAACAATTTTTATGAAAAATATTGTTTCACCAAGTGTTGAATGATTTAGTTGACTGCTAATTGGTATTAGATTGTTCATATTTACTTATTTGGCATACATTTTTAATAAATGCAATATCTTGAGAACTTGCTGTGTGCTAGGTATTGTTTTATATCACACAAATTATCTCAATTAATCCTTGCAGCAGCCTTATGCATATGCATTATTATCATACTCATTTATGAAAGAGGATACTCAAGTTGAGAAGGATTAAGAAAGTTTCTCAAATTGTTTACTTTTATGCAAATTTCTTTTGGCCTGCAGACTCTAAGAAGATTTCAGACATGGCCAACTTGTGTATTCTTTAAAAATTTGTTTATAAGTTTAAAGAACTTACAATTAAAACTCCAAAGAGATTTAAAAAACTGGGAAAAGTGAGTTTAAATAACAGTTGGCAGGATAAATAGGCAAGAATATCATAGATTTTAAAAATAATAAATATGGAGTGACTTGTTCTGTCAGATACCTGATATATTCTAAGTCTGCAATAAGTTTAAAAATCAAAACGGAAACAGAATACAACAGCAGATGGATTGGTCAATGGCATGTATATCCACATACATGTGCATATATCTATGCATATACACACAATACACATTTACATATATGTGTTAAAAATATATATGCACTAATATAGATATAAAAGTATACACACAGAAACGTATGCAATACTTTTTTACATTGAAGTATCATTGCTTACAAATTATATTAGTTTCAAGTATACAACATAATGATTCAATACTTTTATAGATTATACTATATACAAAGTTATTATAATATTATTGACTACATGACTTGTGCTGTGTATTATGTCCTTGTGACTTATTTATTTTATAACTGGGAGTTTATACCTCTTAATCACTTTCATCTATTTCATCTATTTCACCCTTCCTCCCACCTCCCTCTGTTTGGCAACCACTAGTTTATTCTTTGTGTCTGTTTTGTTATATGCATTTGTTTGTTTTGTTTCTTATATTCCACATATAATTGAAACCACTTGATACTCGTCTTTCTCTGTCTGACTTATTTTACTTTGCATAATATCGTCGAGGTGCATACATGTTGTCACAAATGGCAAGATTTCAGTCTTCTTTATGGCTGAGTAATATTTCAGTGTGTATATATATATATATATATATATATATATATATATATATATATATATATATCACTTCTTTATCCATTCATCTGTTGATGAACATCACCTAAATTGCTTCCCTATCTTGGCTATTGTAAATAATTCCACCACTCAGGAGTAGAATTCCTGGATTATACAGTACTTATATTTTTAGTTTTTTGAGGAACCTCCATAATGTGTTCCATAGTGGCTGCGCCAATTTACATTCCCATGAATAGTGCACAAGGATTCCCTTTTCTGCACATCTTAACCAACACTTGTTATGTCTTGTCTTTTCGATGATAACCATTCTGACAGGTGTGAGGTAATACCTCACTGTGGTTTTGATTTGCATTTCCCTGATGATTAGTGATGTTGACCATCTTTTCATGTGCCTGTTGGTCATCTGTATTTCTTCTTTAGGAAAATAGCTAGTCAGGTCCTTTGCCCAGTTCTTAAATCAAAGTTTGTTTTATTAATATTGAGTTGGATGAGTTCTTTATATATTTTAGATACTCTTTATTAAACAATCATTTGCAAATATCTTCTCCCATTCAACATTGACTTTTCCTTTTGTTGACAGTTTCTTTTGCTGTGCAAAACGTTTTTAGTTTGATGTGGTCCCATTTGCTGAGGTTTGCTTTTGGTGCCCTAGCCAAAAATTCTAAAACATATTGCTAAGATCTGCCTCATAGAGCATACTGCCTATGTTTTCTTCTAAGAGTTTTATGGTTTCAGGTCTTACATTTAAGGCTTTAATATATTTTGAGGTTTCTTTGTCTTTTTTTTTTGTATATTGTGTAAGAAAGCAGTCCAGGGCTTCCCTGGTGGCACAGTGGTTGAGAGTCTGCCTGCTGATGCAGGCGACACAGGTTCGTGCCCCGTTCCAGGAAGATCCCACATGATGTGGAGCGGCTGGGTCCATGAGCCATGGCCGCTGAGCCTGTGCTCTGCAACGGGAGAGGCCACAACAGTGAGAGGCCCGTGTACCGCAACAAAAAAAAAAAAAAAAAAAAAAAAGAAGAAGAAAGCAGTCCAGTTACTTTTGCTTGTGGCTGTCCAATTTTTTAACACTATTTATTGAAGAGACTATTATTTCTCCATTCTATGTCTTTGCTCCTTTGTCATAAATTAATTATACATATATGTGTGGCTTTTTTCTGGGCTCTCTATTCACTTCAATTGACATATGTGTCTGTTTTTTCTGTGCCAGAACTGTACAGTTTTTATTACTAGAGCTTTGTAGTACAGTTTGAAATCAGGGAGCATGATAACTCCATCTTTGTTCTTTTGTCTCTAGATTGCTTTGGCTATTTGGTATCTTTTGTGGGTCCACACAAATTCTGGAATTTATTTTTTGTTCTGTTCTATAAAAATGCAATTGGTATTTTAATAGAGATTGCATTGAATCTGTGGATTGCTGTGAGGAGTATGGACAATTCAACAATATTAATTTTTCCAATCCATTAAATTTCTTTCTTTAATGTCTTACAGTTTTTGCATGACAGGTCTTTCAATTCCTTGGTTAAGTTTATTCCTGATATTTTTATTCTTTTTAATGCAATTGTAAATATGATTATTTTCTTAATTTCTCCTCTTGATAATTTGTTATTAGTATATAAAAATGCAACAGGTTTTCTGTATATTAATTGTATATCCTACAACTTTGCTGAATTCATTTGTTAGTTCTACTGGGTTTTGGTGGAGTCTTTAGGTCTTTCTATATATAGTATCATATCATCTGAACATTGAGAGTTTTACATATTCTGTTCCAATGTTGATGCCTTTCACTATTTTTTTTTTTTTTTTTTTTGGTCTGATTGCTGTGGATAGGACTTCTAATACTATGCTAAGTAAAAGTGGCAATAGTGGGCATCTTGGTCTTCTTCCTGATTTTAGAGGAAAGGCTTTCAGCTTTTCACCTTTGTGTATGATGTTACCTGTGGGTTTGTCATAAGTGACCTTTATTTTGTGCTGTTTATACGAACTTTGCTAAGAGTTTATGTGAATGGATGTTGAATTTTGTTAAATGGTTTTTCTACATTTATTGAAGTCATAATGTGATTTTTATCCTTCATATTGTTAATGTGGTATAACATGTTGATTGATATGTGGGTATTGGACCTTTCTTGCATCCTGGAAATAAACCTCACTTGATCATGTATGATCCTTGTAATGTACTGTTGAATTTTGTTTGCTAATATTTTGTAGAAAATGTTTGCATCTAAGGTAAAATTTTAACAATTTATCAATTTTGTTTATCTGCTTTGGTGCTTATTTTTTTTTTAGCTCTGATATTTATTATTTCCTTTCTTCTACTAACTTGGGTTTTGTTTATTCTTTTTCTCTAGTTCCTTTATGTGTAGAGTTAGATTTTTTCTTGTCTCTTAAGGTAGACCTGTATTGCTATAAACTCTCTTAGAACTGCTTTTGCTGCATCCTATAGATGTAGAAAGTGTGTTTCCATTTTCATTCATCTCAAGCTATTTTTTAATTTTCTCTTTGGTTTTTTCATTGACCCATTGGTTTTTTAGGAGTATGTTGTTTAGTCTCCACTTATTTGTGGGTTTTATTTTTTCCATTTTATTTGTTTAATTAATTTATAGCTTCATGTCCTTGTGATCACAAAAAAATGCTTGATATGATGACAGTCTTCTTAAATTCATTGAGACTTGTTTTATGCCTTAGTATGTTGTCTATCCTGAAGAAAGTTCCATGTGCACTTGAAAGCAATGTGTATTCTGTTACTTTGGGATGTAATTTTCTGTGTATATATTTTTAAGTGGTTGATCCACTGCCTTCACTATATCTTTGTTTTTACCAGTGAGATTGTTTCCTTCATTGATCTTTTAAATTTCTTATTGTGGATTTTTTTTTTTTTTTCTTAAAAAAGACCCTTTAAAATGTCTTGTATGGCTGGTTAAGTGGTGATGAACTCTGTTAGTTTTTGCTTATCTAGGAACCTCTATCACTCCTTCAATTCTGAATGATA
Organism: Kogia breviceps; assembly: GCF_026419965.1. NCBI lineage: Eukaryota > Metazoa > Chordata > Mammalia > Artiodactyla > Physeteridae > Kogia > Kogia breviceps. Next base: position 21,201,543 of record NC_081320.1, read on the forward strand.
CTTGCTGGAATAGATATCCTTGGTTATTTTTTCCCTTCAGAACTTTAAATATATCATACCAACTCTTCTGGCTTGCAAAGTTGCTGCTGAAAAATCATTTGATAGTCTTATAGGTATTTCCTTGTAAGGGACTCTGTTTTTCACTTACTGCCTTTAAAATCATCTTATTATCTTTAACTTTTGCTATTTTATTATTATATGTCCTGGCCTGGATCTCCTGAGTTCATCTTGTTTGGGATTCTCTGTGACTTCCTGACCTGAATATCTGTTACCTTCCCCAGGTTGGGGAATTTTTAAGCCATTATTTCATCAAATACATTTCTACCACTTTTTATCTCTCTTCTTATTTTGGGACCCTTAAAATATAAATGTTAGTATGCCTGATGTTATTCCAGAGGTACCTTAAACTATCCTGATTTTTATTCTATTCTTTTTCCTTTTTCTGTTCTGTTTGGGTGATTTCCACTATTTTGTCTTCCAGGTAACTCATGTGTCCTTTGGTTTCACCTAATCTACTATTAATTCCTTGTTATGAATTTTTTTGTTAATTTTTGTATTCTTCAGCTCTTTTTTTCAGTTCTTTTTTATATTTACTAATTCTTTGTTGAAGTTCTTACTGTGTTCCTCTAGCCTTCTCTTGAGTTTGGTGAGCATTTTATGACTGTTGCTTTAAACTCTTAATCAGTTAAATTACTTATCTCTATTTCATTAGGATTTTTTTTCCTGGGGTTTTATCTTGTTCTTTCATTCAGAACATATTCCCGTCATCTCATTTTGTTTGACTTTCTGTGTTTGGCTCTATGAATTAGGCAAAACAGTTACATTTCCCAGGCTTGAAGGTGTATCCTTGTGTAAGGCATCCCTAAGCTGACTGCAGGTGCCTGATGGCTTTGGCATGATGTCTAGAGTTGAAGAGAGCACAAATCAATACTTTTCTGGGGGCATGCTGGGGTTACCACCTTGGCAGGGGCATCTAGAGTCAAAGGGACTAGAGCACAGGCTATGGCTTCTACAAGGATGCACTAGGGGTTGTGGCGTTGGTATGGGGGCTTAGAGCTGAATCAGGTACATGCTTGAGTGCATATTGGGACTACCTTTGCTGGCTAAATCACCATGTGCTTTTCAATCTGTTGTCTCTGTTCTGTGACTTGGAGCAAGTGAGTTTGTGCATGCACCCTTTAAATGTGCAGTCTTGAGTTCCTACAGCCCTCCAACTCTCCTGTTTGTAAGCCCCACTGGTTTCCAAAACCATTTAAGGGGGTTTGTCTTCTTGTTCCCAGTCCCCAAAACTGGTGTACCCAATGTGGGGCTTGAACCCCTTACTCCTCAGGGAGAACCTCTGAGTTCATTATATCCCCTTCCTCTTTTGGGTAACTGACTGGGTTGTGGTCTTGATTAGATAGTCTCTCTTCCTCTCCTACTCCTCTTAGTGTGATTTTGTCCTTTATATCCTTGGCTGTGGAAGAGCCATTCTGCTAGCTTTCAGGATATTTTCAGAGAGAGTGGTATTATACGTGGTTGTAGTTTTAGTGTGTCTGTCAGAGGAGATGAGCTCAGGATTTTCCTATTCCACTATCTCAATCCTACCTCTGAAGGATACTTAATATCAGTGTGTGAGAATTGTTCAATAAGTAATATCGGTATATTTAAAAATCAGTTAGGTTTAAAAATTAAGATACATTTTATAACAAAAAGAACTTCAAAAGGTAAAATAATTAATAGAATTATAAAATAATTAGAGGAAAATATAAATATTTTTATTACTTCAACATGGTGTCATTATCTCTAAATATACAATTCAGAAAAGATACATGCATATTGATATTTATTACAGTTTATATGAAGGAAAAAGTTGAAACAACCTGAATATTTTATTATTTTTTTTATTTTTATTTTTTATTTTTATTTTTTTTGCCGTATGCGGGCCTCTCACTGTTGTGGCCTCTCCCGTTGCGGAGCACAGGCTCCGGACGCGCAGGCCCAGCGGCCATGGCTCACGGGCTTAGTTGCTCCACGGCATGTGGGATCCTCCCGGACCAGGGCACGAACCCGTGTCTCCTGCATCGGCAGGCGGATTCTCAACCAGGGAAGCCCAGAATATTTTAAAAACAGGAAATGCACTTTATATATTATGATTTTGCCATACAGAAGAAAACTACTTAGTCTTCAAACATAGCACTCTAAAAATTATAAACATTAAAAAATGTTTAAAAAATACAGTGAGCGGGCTTCCCTGGTGGTGTAGTAGTTGAGAGTCTGCCTGCTGATGCAGGGGACACGGGTTCATGCCCCAGTCTGGGAAGATCTCACATACCATGGAGTGGCTGGGCCCATGAGCCATGGCCGCTGAGCCTGTGCGTCCGGAGCCTGTGCTCTGCAATGCGGAGAGGCCACAACAGTGAGAGACCTGCATAATTCCAAAAAAAAAAAAAAAAAAATACAGTGAGCAACAAAGTATATATGCATTTTTATTTTTCAGAGAGAAAAGAAAATAAATCCTTGAAAATATACATTAAAAGTTAATATCTATTAACTGAAGATCAAAATTATAGTGATTCTTACTTGCATCTTTAAGTCCTTTAATTTTAATTTTTGTGTTTTCTACTGTTACTACATCTAACATATATATTGTAATATAAATAAAAACATTTTTAAAGAAAATATTTTAATTCCTTTTTTAACGTGTAAAACCGGTACTTAAAAATTTAAGAACATTTTATACTGCTTACCTTAAATGTTGTAGAATTCAAATTCACAGAATAAAATTAGTCATAAATTTTAATTACTTAAACCTATTAATAAGAATATAAAAATTAGTTATAGCTACTTGTTTTGATATGTTTAATATTACCAATTAGGCTCTTTGCTAAAAAATTGTGCAATTGACTTCTTACTCTGTATCTTCTTGTTTCGCCATCATCAACTTATACTGAAAAGGGACTTGTAATAGCTTGCACCAAGGAACAACAATAATAAACTGTTTTCTTGTTTGTTTGTTTTTATTCTCCTTAACTCCTCAAAGTTTCCATGCCAGGTTGCAATAAAATCTTAGCCTGGTTTGGAAGATGGAATTGTTGCAAGGCTTAAGGGATCTCTGTACTGTCACATTTAGATCAATAACTCATGCTAAAATATAGCTCCATTAATCAGGGACAAATCTGGTCTCTCCTCAAATGTAAACACCTAGAACAATGAGAACTTTTGATTACATCTAGTTTGAAGCAATTTAAATAAGATGGGTCATGCATAACATTAATTGCAATTCCTGGAGTTTCCATAAAGATCCAAGGGTGCTGCAGATCACTTAATAATTGCCAGAATAATCTGTCTTCACTGTGGTAGGTCACTGAGGGAGAGGTTGAATTTACTTTTCATTGCAGTCAAATGTAGGAAACTAAAACATTTTCTGCTGGCCATCTGGTGAATTGTACATCAAATCAGTTATATGACTTCACTCCTAAAATCTAATTATTATTCAAACATTGGTAAAGAGAATTAAACAAATAGCTTTAAACTTCTATTCCATAAAGGAAGGTCAGGCTCAGCATCAAGAGGAGAGTGAATTGCTTCTCGTTAATGCTAAGCAGAGGAAAAGAAAAGTTGTCCTGAATCTTCCTTCATTCCTAATTGATTGACTAGGAATTATGTGATTGACTAGGAATTATGACATGACATTTGACCCTTCATTTCCCATTTTAATTTACACTGTCACATATTTCAAACATGTAATAAAGGTGACTTTGTTAATAAAATTATACAAAAGAAACAAAGAAGATACTCAGAGAAATGGAGACAAGAAATAGCTGTTGTTCCTAAATGTATTTTATAGTATTCCTTATTTTGTTTTAAAATTGTTTTTACAAACACAAAGTACAGACATACATACACACACACACACACACACGCACACACACACACACTCATGAAGGAATTCTATTGTCTTATATATTCTTTTTTTCACATTTGTTCTTCTTGTTGCTATTTTGTGGTAGTATGATCCTCTTTTTGTTCCTAATTTGTTTGGTTTCTGCCTCTTCATTGCACACATTAAACACAAAGTAGTCTGAGTTAATGACTCAGTATGAATCCTTCCATATTTTTCTCTATATTCATGTGTGTGTGTGCAAACTTATAAATTCACATACATAAGGGTTTGCCATTCATTCATGAAAGTATTTTTTGCATCTTGCTTTTATCATTCAAATATGTTGCATAGAAATGCTTACAAATCATTTGGCTTAGTTCTGCTTATTCTTCAATATTCCATGGTACAGAAGTACCTCAAGATCATTAGACATCCAACTACTGATGAGAATTCAATTTGTTTAAAGTCTTTTACAATTATGCTGTAATAAATACTTCAATAAACATCCTTCCACTTGCATCATTCAATATAATTGTTATTTACAAGAAAAAGAATATTTGAATTTGGGACATCTTTTCAAAGAAAATATGCATTTCAGTATTTTATAGATTTTGACCACTTGATATCAAAATGCACTGTAACAATTTATATTTTCACCAGTAAAGGTTTTGTTTGGTTGTTAAGCTTTACATTTTTTTAGCAATAAGCTCAAAATGAAATTTTACTGAAATGAAATATTTTATACACTGCATATTCCTGAATACTGATGAGTCTGAACAGCTTCATATATGTTTTTGGATTATTTTGTAGTTATTAATACTCTGCTTGCTGGTGGAAATAAGTGTTTCCAACTCTATTGTTTGTACCTTTAATTTGTTTATGGTATTTCTACAAACTATTTTAAATTATTTTTATAATTAAATATATCTCCATTTGTTTCATAGTTTTAGTTTTCAAGTCTCGGTTATCCTTTAATGGTTATCCTTTAATTTCAGAGAAATCTTAAAGAATTTTTTAACACTTAAATATTTATTTACTCCAAATTATTATATTTTCTCAAATTATTCTAAATTCATTCTTCGAAATCTCAGCATTATCAACTTCTCTGTGAGAAAAATTTATGAGGGGAAAAATTAAAGTTTCTGAAGTTAAGGTTCCTGTTCTTGAAGAGTCTGAACCTAGTTCTAGGGGAATAATTGGGAATTTATTTTTGTTTGTGGTATAAAACAGGAGAATAATTTTATATTCTTCTAGTTAGCCATGTAGCATTCCTGATGACAATAATTTATAGTCCATTTTTACCTACTGAGTTGGAATAACACAACTTTCTTAACTTATGTTATCATAAACATTGGAACTTTATTTTTATGAATTTCCTATTTTGCTCCATTGATTTTTTTTTTACATTTTCCATTTAAGTTTTATTGCATAACTTTATAGATTTTTCTAATATCTGGCAAAGCATGTCCCCTTTTTCCATTATTCTTTAGCAAAAAATATGTTTGGTTTTTATTCATTTATTCTTTCTTATAATCTTTACGGTCATCTTATCTCCACCCCACCAACAACAAAAAACACATCAACAACAAAAATGTCACAAGTCATCTGCTTTCATAATTATTTTAAATGTACAGTAAATTTTGAGAAAATAAGCCTCTGGTTAAGAGCATAGTATCACTACTTTCTATTTGTTGAAATCTTATTTATGTCCTTCAAAAAGATGATTAGAGTTTACTTCATCAATTCTTCTGGACCATTCTTACAAAATTCACTCATGAGCACTTTCTAGGTGATTTTGTGGTTATGAATGGAAAAAAAAAATTAAATTTCTATCAGCTTTTCCAGGTAACTACTGCTGGAATAGAAAAGAGCTAGGGTTTTATTTTTTAATGTATTTACCTTGTATGCAGCCAACATACAAAAGTGGATCATTAATTTTAATGGCTTTTCACTAGTCTTTAATATTCTAAGCATAAATAGGGTATTATCTCTATTTTTCTGATGTTATTTCATTTTCTTATTGCATTCACTAGATCATCCAAAAGATTATTGATTTTAAAAATGGAGCCAGCCAGTAGCCCTGTCCACCTCCTCATATTACTGGAAATGCTTTCAGAGGTTTGCCATTTATAATCATGTTTGCTGTCAGTTTTAATGGTCTATTTTTGTTTTCTTTGGAGTTTTTATTTTAAGCAGCTGCTGTACTTTATCAAATGCCTTTTCATTTTTTTAATTAATTTGTGGATGTGAGATTACGTTGATAGATTTTTTTATCTTACCACCTCTGCATTCATGTACTACATTCTACTTAAACATAATCTTTTTATGTTAACATCTTCTATTTTATATTATTTTTGTATACTTTTTGTAACCATGTTCATAAAGTTTTATCTGTATGTGTTTACCTTTTAAATTTCAAATTATGGGTTCATTGACAATATTTGAAGATTGTTTATTAGCAAAAGGATAAAATAAAATGATAATCTCAGTAACAGAAATAACAAATTTAACATAATGTTTTTATATTTTTCCAGAAAAATATTATTTAAATTTTCACATTCTGTTTTGTATACTTGTAAGTTATATTTCACTTAGCTAAATATTTCTATCTTTCCATGACATTATATATGCTTCTACAATTTTATTTTAGGGTTGGCTTTGTATTCTATTATGGTTTTATGAAAGCATTTTACACTCTTTCTTTCGATTGGATCTTTATTTGATTTTTCCAGTTTTTCTTGTCTTGTGAATAATACTGTTAAACTTAATTGTCAGGTCAAAAAATATGCTCATTTAAACATTTAGATAGTTTCTGCCTATCTGTACTGTGCAGTATAGATACTGCTCCAGGCAGTATATGAGAGAGCCATATTCTCCGAAACTTTAGCAGTAAAAGAGACTGTGTATATGTTTGTGTATATTCTTCATTTTGTTACTGATTTTTTAAAAATGTTCATTCACATATTTATCAAATATTTATTAAGTACCTGATAGGTGACAAGACACTGTTTTGGCCTCATTAACTGTACCTATGTATAGATAGATATATATAGATGTAAATAGATAAAATATATGACTCGATACAGATAGAGACACAGGTATCATTTTGATCATATTCTAGACCCATGCTACCAAAACTGTGGTCTGCAAACAGATGTAGGTACACAAACATAAATTAAAATATTTAGAAATGTTTGTAGCAATTTAACAGGACAATTTTATGTCTCCTGAATTTGAATATAAAATATGTGGGCTTGTATATGTACTTTTAATTTAACTTTTTATAATTACCTTCATTATATTTTATAAAACTCTATATTCATGACAGATTAAAAAACAAGTAATCTCTCACAATAAGTAGTTTGACAAACATTATTGTAGTAAATTACATTTTTTTCCTTTTGTAGTTACAAAAATCCACGTACACACATAACAGTAAATAACACAGAAAACACATGCATAGAAGTAAATCCACATAAAAGTAATATAAATAAATAAATACTTTTCCATAGCAAGGGATAACTTCTGCTAATGTTTTAGTGAAGGTAATGTTCAGGATCCTGGCGGGAAATATATAGTATTAAAAAGAGCTGATTATTGACAGAATTTAACAAATAAACTACTTAAAAGGCTTCAGGTTAATGACAAGGGAAGCTGAAAACCTCCAGGGTTGAGACCACTGTGAAACCATCATATCTCCTGAGTCTGAATAGGAGGCAGTGGTTATTGCAAGTCTGTATAAACTCTGGATATAGGGTTTAAATACTTGACAGGAGTTATGGCCTTTGTTCAAGTCATATAACTACTATCAAATCATAGTCTTCAAGGAGAGAGCTGAGGAATAAACACTTTCAATCTTCTCCCTCCTTTCCAATTTAGTCAGTGTCTTAGATTGGCCCAACCAGCTAGAAGCCAGGGCACAAGGGACCCCATCGATGTAGTCCCACGGCAGGGAGGAGAGGGTGGAGAGTGGATCTGTAGAGAAGAGTGAAAGATATAACACCTAATTCACATGATTTGTACTATTTGGGGTAGTGTACAAATTAAGAAATATATAAATAGTATTTAGAAACTATTATCAAAATGTCTTTATATTCTGTAACTAATTTTTAAAAATCTGTAATGGTGATTATTTCCTTTTAAGAAAATATATTTCTCAACATCATTTCAATAGCTGCTTGTATTATTATTATTACTTAATCAAACTTCTATTAATTGTTATTTAAACCTCATTGAATTATTCAATATTATAAGTAAATCCACAGTTGAAAATCCCAAAGCTACATTTTTGTCTACTTTGATGATTAGACAAAATTTGATTTCCAGAAGTAGAGTTCCTTTACTTTTTTGAAAATATTTAAGGCTTATCATAAATATTCCAAGGACTATTGTACCAATTTAAAATTCCTACTGACAACATATATGTGTCTATTTTTCCACATTTCGATTGCTCACATCCACAGATAAGTACATAGATTCCTCCACACAGACACATGCATATATGCACTTGTACACATCTATATCTCTCTGTCATTTTGTTAGTCATACTTCTCACATTTCTTAAATTTATGCTTATTTGATCGCAAATTAAACATTTTTCATATCATATTAACATTTGTATTTCCATTTCCTGTGAATGGCCTTAATATGGTTTTAACCATTTTTTAAATTTGGGTATCAATTTAAAAAAAAATGAATTAGCAAGAGCTCTTCATAACTTAGGGTTAATTAAAACTGTTATATTCACGTTCTTTGCAAAATTTCCCATCAGGTATAACCTGCTTGCACTTTTTTGCATTTATTTCTCACTAAACACTTTAATTTTCTTTCAAATCTATATTTTTGTAACACAATTTATGCCAGTATATAAACTTGAAAAAGTACAACCAAACAAACTTTCTCATATTCATTTTTTTTTCAGTAAAACTGCCTTTTTTTTTTGGATTTTATTGTTATCAATGTAACTTCTATAAACATAATGTACAAATATTGTGTGAATGTAAGTTTTCATCTCTATGGTAAATATCTAGGAATGATATCACAAATTCTTATGGTAAATGTATATCTAACTTTAAAAGAAAATGCCAAACTGTTTTCCATGGTAACTCTATCACATGGCATTCTCACCAATAATGTTTGGCTTTCCAATTGCTGCTCATCCTCACCAGCAAATGGTATTGTCAGAGCATTGTTGTCATTATTGTTTCATTCGAGTTGGTATTTGGTGACATCTAATGATATTTTGATATTTTAATTTGCATTACCCTGTGGATTGTCTTTTCCTACTCTTATCATTGCATTTCTCAGAGAAAAAACAATTCACTTCAATAAAGGCTAACTTACTATTTTAAAAATATATTCTCACAGTCTGTTTTTCTTTGTTGTGGCCTCTCCCATTGCGGAGCACAGGCTCTGGACGTGCAGGTTCAGCAGCCATGGCTCACGGGCCCATCCGCTCCGCGACATGTGGGATCTTCCCGGACCAGGGCACGAACCCATGTCCCCTGCATTGGCAGGCAGACTCTCAACCACTGCTCCACCAGGGAAGCCCTGTTTTTCTTTTTAATTAATATGATTACACAATTTATATTTAATACGGCTATTAGAATGTTTGGATTTTACTTTTTGTTTTCTATTTTTCTCTTTATTTTACAATTGTTTTATGTTTCTTTCTTTCTTTGAATTGCCTGCATATTTTTATTATTTCATTTAGCTTTTTATTTAGTGTTTTATTATTTGTATGATGTGTTTAGTAGTTGCTCTAAAGTGTTCTGCCTTTAGTTGTCAGCAGTTTGATTGCAATATACCCTAACACAGATTTCTTTGATTTAATACTGTTTGAGGTTCTCTGAGCTTCTTAAGTTTGTGAATTCATCACTTTCACAAAGTTTGGAAGTTTTCTTCACCACACTCTTCTTTTCTTCTGGTAGTATAATAATACAAATATTAAACTTTGGTATTACCCATAAGTCCCTAATGCTTTGTGTTTATTTTTTTTCTCAATTTTTTCATCCCTGTTATTCAGATTAGATAATTTCTATTGCTATATCTTCAGATTCACTCACATTTTTTGGATGTAAATGTCCCATTCTTCTATGAAGCCTAATCCATTATTTTTCATTCTAAAACTTACCTTTACTTCTCCTATATTTCTCTGCCAGGGCTTGGTGTGTCTTAATTCATTTGACGTGTTCGCTCTTATTCGCACTTCGATTATGACCACATTGATAGGACATTCTATTTTGACCTAGTTGTAAAAGTAGTTTTTGTAAGAGAGGATTTATTTAGTTTAGTCAGAAAACTTTAAAACTATTTTAAACTATTTAAAGCTTAAAAACAATTTTAAGTTTTAGAGCAAAGAAACAGATGTACTAGACTTGGCTACAGCTGCAAGCAGGGACTGATTATGAGAGATCCTTGTCTGAACCACAGTACAAAGATCAGTGACCTTCTATGACCTCCAATATACTGATGTCAGAGAGAGAAAAAAACTGTTTATCCTAACACTATTAATTTTAGAAAAGATAATTAGATTAAAATATTTGAAATATATTGAGAAAAGTAATTTGAAGAAACTCTTGAGATTATTTTGGTACATCTTAAAAGGAGTTGTAGGAAACAGTTTATAGTTTTGGTCAAAAACTCATTTATGAGCTAACTGTTGAAAATCCAAGGCTTTCATAAAGCATTGTGAGATAGTGTTTCTTTTTCTATTTTTTTTCCTCTCTTTTTTATTTATTTTTTAGAAATAATTTCACAAAAGAACCGTAAAATCACTAGAGTAAGGAGCAGCAAATTATGGCCTGCCCACTGCCTGTTTTTTATAAGTGAAATTTTATTGGAAGTAAGACACACCCATTCATTTATGTACTGTCTATAGCTGCTATTGTGCTACACCAGCAGCACTGAGTTACTGTGGCAGAGACTGTATAGTTCAGGAAGCCTAAAATATTTACTGTCTGCTCCTTTATGGAGCAAGTTTGCTCACCCCTGCACTAAACCCTAACTTGTTGAGTGCAAAAACTGTTAGACATGACAAATTAACAAAGGATACTTTGCAAGAAGCTCCAAAATTACTTCTATTTGAAAACTCCTGACTGAAGTAGAGATGACTCATTTCTGAAGGTTGTGCTAAGGAAATATGGACCCATTCACTACATTCTGCAGTGCTAGGTCAGCAAATGCCTCTTTATGCCAAGGACATGTACTGAGGATTACTGTGTAGGGGGCATCACATTAAGTGTTTTATTGCAGTACCTCACTCAACCTCACAAATCACATGAGCAAAGTACTATGCTATTCCTGTTTAAAGATGAGAAAACTGGAGTTAGTGCATTTAAGACCAAATAACTAGTGAAGGTCAGAATTTGTGTAAATACCCAAGCTCGCCAGACCTCAAAGTCCATGCTCTTTTTAGTACTGGTATTAAACAATATTGTCTACAATGAAATATACTTTTATACATTGTACTGAAAAAATATATAATTAAATACATTAATATGTAAATGATTATAAATTCAAGTAAATGCAAAAAGCAGTTGTAATAAATTTAGGGAATGTTGGGGCATTTTTATATTATTACTGAGGAAAATACTTGGAACTATAATCTGACCCTTCTGTCATTGCTTTCTAAGAATGACTATGATTAACAACGTCTTCTTAAAGCCTATTTAAAGACAGAAGTCTGGTAGAATTTGATATATGGTTTGGCCAAGGGAAGAAATCCTTATGATCAATTATTATACCATCATTATACAAACATGCACCCCTTTGTTAGACCATTAATACATTTTTTTTTGTATTAGAGAAAAACCGAGTTCATAATTGTGGAGGACTATTCTAAAATGTTTACTAAAAATTGGGGTTATTATTTACTTATTATGCAGCTCCTGATTCTTCTATTTTTTTGACTCTCACCAGAAGTTCCCAAACATACAACTATTGTCCTTTGTGGCCTGCCATATTTATTGTTTGGCTTATTTATAAGTCAAAATTCCAATTGTCCAAGTCTTATTGGAGGGATGAGTTCAAGTAAATCTAAAAGGATTTGTTTGTGTATTTTTTTGTTTTGTTTTGTTTTGTTTTTATCAGATTGCAATATTTATGATAGCCCTTGCATTTTGAAGAACTTCAGTTCTAGAATTTATACAGTTTACAATATGTAATAGTTTTTCCTAGAAAACTAGGAATGCAAAGTTTTCCTAGGAAACAAATTGGCATTTTTATTATTTATGACAATATCTGTTGCTTTGCCCTGGTAATAAAATTGGTCTTATTTAGTGAAAATACACTTTCTGTCCTTCTACATAAGTTTTTCAATACATATCTGGTTTCAGAGAGTTTTCATTAAAAAAATTTATTTGCATATGCCCATTTATTTCTTTAGGGAACTATCCCAGTTCCTTTCCACATGGTTTTGGCAGGGCTTAACACAAAGGACTGGTTGTCAATTGTACGTGCAAAAATTAAAGATCTTTCTCAGTATCAACTGTATTAAAATTTCTAGGAGTACAAGTAACCACAGGGTAGAATCACAGTAGGGAAAACTCTGAAACCTCAAAGACCATTTCCCAGATCTTTTCTTACCACATTCAGGCCCAGATTAACATAAGAGGTTCTTACTCATTCTGTGCAATCACATAACTTACAGACGACAAGTCAATTTGATCATGCAACCTCTCCATTTTCACTTATATAGGTTCATAACCTCTGTGCCCTTTCTCTCCTAAGGACAACACCCAATAAAAGGAGAGAACAGATTGCAGGAACTGCTACTTAATTATTTACTATACACTTTCAATTATGGTATTTTTTCCCTCTCCAAACTTTAAAAGTAGCCCTGGGTAATCATCGTCCCTCATCCTATTGCCCTAGTTATAATGACTAGTACAATGAAGGGTATGCAAATCAAACAGGGTCAGTGTATCTTCCCTGGAATTGCTATATAAATCTTAGGAGATTGATTTTTCTTTTTCCTACTGGAATGGATAAATGTGTACCATGGAAAGAATATATGTCTGAAGTAAGAGAGAATAATCTCAGCAAGAAGAAGAAAGCAAATTTGGAAAGAGAACTGTAGAGGAAGAGAATGAGAGAAAACAAGATAAAAATATTGAGTACTGAGTTAGATCCCTAAGATCTTGTTTTCTTTGAATCTTTAGATCTCTTCAACCAGTTGCATGTTTTGTCTTTCGAATTACATAAACCAGTGTTTAACAAATAGATTATTGCCGACTTCCAAAGAGCCGTAATGAAAAAAATAAATAAATAAATCTTTAATTGAGTCACACTGCTTTATTTTGGTAATGGATAAAGCACCATTTTGATATTTTGACAACTTAATCATTTCCTATTCCTATAATATAAAAAGCACTGTAAAGGACTGGGCTTTGAATTTGATTCCACCATTGAGCAGAATTAAATACATGAAACTTCCTAAATTTTATTTTTTCAAATAAGTAGCTTGACTAAAAGAAAGTTTGGAACAAATGTGTTTGTTTGTTTGTTTTATAACATAGATGAGTATAAAAGAAAAAAAAAACCCAATATCCAATTATTTAAATACAGCAACTATTAAATGTCATATTTTATTTTGTATATATATATATATACATATATATGATACACATGCACATATATACATACATTGAAAATAGAAACCAGATTATAAATACAATATTTTCATTTTATTTCACATGTTGTAGGAATTTCCTTACATCATTAAAATTCTTTGTAAACATAGTTTGGGATGGCAGCTTATCAACTTATTATTCTTCACTTAGTGTAGGATAACAGCCTTTGAAGGACCAATTTTCTCCCCACTCAGTAAAGCATAAACAATTAATAGTATTTTAAATATCACTATTTAGATTGTAATCAGCACCTCTGAGTAAAGCATTATTAATTGGATGCATGTCAGCTAATTCTGTAGAAAGTTAGCAAGTGATTTAAACCATATGGGCACATTATAAGTAACCAAGCCTAGGAAAGCAAACAATTAAATAACAAAACAACTCCCAAACTTTAATGCATGCTTAATCTATAATGAGCAAGTGGTCTCCCCACCTACAGCCCTGCCCCTCCAGATCATCCACCTCCAAGTGACATTTACCAAGTGGCATTTCTTAAATACAAATCTGAGTCAGTCCCTCTGCCATCCAAGGTTCCAAACCAGTCCAGTCTGATGTTTAGAGGGGAGAAAGATGAGTGATCTGATCCCGCCTTCCTTGCTCTTCCTGCCTCCCCTGTCATCCTCTAGTCAAGCCCAAGTCAGTGTCCATTCTTCCAGTTTCCTGACTCTTCCTTGCCTAGCTGAATAGGGATATTTGGTTTATTCTAATAATGATGGAATTATTATCTACTCCCATAACACCTTTATCCTGGCTAATCAGGTCATCTGGAAAAATTTTATACATTCTCAAGACCCCAAACAAATATCAACTCCTTTTATTAGATTTTTCTTAATTTTTTTCTCTGCCTCACACACATTACAGTCAGAGGTAAATATCCTCCCCACTTCCCTCCCACATGCTCCTGTGCATCCTGTTGTGAGGAGATCTAAGGCCCATGCATCATATTTGTTGATTTCCCTGACACCCTCATTAACCTGACCACCTTCAGGCCAGGGACCATGGTATAGGCAGCTTTAGAGTTTCAATCAAATGCAATCCAGGGAACCTTCCCTGGCTTTATTTTCTCTTTAACATTTAGCACTATTAAACATACTATAGTTTTTACTGGTATGTCTCTTTTTTTTCTTTCCAGTTGCCAGTCACCTGTAGAATTTAAACTCCTGAGTATAAGATTATTTTTCCATGTGTTCATGTCAGTATTTCTCCCCTAGAAGAATTCCTAGACCAGCACACATATTAGATGCTCATTTAAATATCTATTGAATGAAAACCTATATTTGATTAAATAGTAAAAGGACACAGAGGTAAAGATACAACTTTACATGAGCAATTTTCTGGTAAGTTGGACTGAGTTCTGTAAAGTTACTCATAGCTAAATGTAATTTAACCAGTCAGTGGAGCATCACAGCCACTTCTGTTATGTTAGAGCATTTAGGACAAGCTACCTAAATGCTCTAACATCAAAAGAAGACACCCTGTTGATGTTAACATTTAATGGCCATCTCATCTGGGATTCACAAAATCCTGGCTATTCTCTAAACATTACAAGTGAGAAAACTCAATTCAGAAACATCAAAGATACCTGGTCAAGGTTCCCAGGCAGCTGATGGACCATTTAACCTGTTGCTGTCTCACTTAGCTCTCAAGAGATCTCTGCTGAAGGGATTCTATACCTAGAGCATTCACAATGCTTTTTCTGAGCATCAATGCTGAAGTATAGAAGCCGTTCATCAGCTTATTTCAATTTATGTGCCTATGGTGCAGCCTGAAATCGCTAAATAGAAATAAATCACTTGCTGAGTTACATGAAGACTCCTGTGTAACTTCTCTCAACGACAGCACTTGTAAACCATACATCATAGCTCACTGCACTGTCCTCCAGGGCTTCACATTTTGCTATGAATGTATAATATTTCTAGAAAGTTATAGTTTTAGAAACTGTCATTGTACAGTTCCAATCCTTATACCCTCAAACTGTGGCCAGAATATGTTCTAATGGAATAGTTGTGATCAAGAAAAAAAGAGGGGCTTCCCTGGTGGCGCAGTGGTTGAGAATCCGCCTGCCGATGCAGGAGACACGGGTTCGTGCCCTGGTCCGGGAAGATCCCACATGCCGCGGAGCGACTGAGCCCGTGAGCCATGGCCGCTGGGCCTGTGCGTCCGGAGCCTGTGCTCCGCAACGGGAGAGGCCACAACAGTGAGAGGCCCGCATACCGCAAAAAAAAAAAAAAAAAAAAAAAAGAAAAAAAGAGGATGAGAGAATGAGGGAGAGGAAGGAAAGAAGAAAGGGGGTGAGGGCGAAGAAAAATGACACCAATTCCCATTACTGGAAATTTCCCTCTTCAACCACATAGTTGTAAAAATGTCAACCCAGGGCTTCCCTGGTGTCGCAGTGGCTGAGAGTCCACCTGCCGATGCAGGGGATACGGGTTCTTCCCCCGGTCCGGGAGGATCCCACATGCCGCGGAGCGGCTGGGACCGTGAGCCATGGCCGCTGAGCCTGCGCGTCCGGAGCCTGTGCTCCGCAACGGGAGAGGCCACAGCAGTGAGAGGCCCGCGTACCGCAAAAACCAAACAAACAAAAAGGTATGTCAACTCACACAGCAAGCGTCAGGATTCTCCATGGAAAAATCAGCCAACTCTCTGACAGCAGTCACATCTGAAGGGATGAGGCTGCTATGACTGCCAGAGGAGGGGTTTTACGAGGCTGGGGTTTTGCAGAGAGCTATAATTCACTTAGACCTAATAGCAGCAACCTTCACCTACACCTTTGAGCTCACTTGGACTTTAAATTTAACTTAATCTCAGGTTATATCAAGCAGGTTATGGAGTTAATGGATAAAACCTATTTGCTGAAATTATAACTTTTATTACCAAAATTAAGAAGTCACCAAGGGCTTGGCACAGTATGTAGTAAGAAATGCAGTGCCATGTCTCTTAACACATGTATTTTGATAAAAGGCAGATTCCGGATATAAATCTGTGAAATAACAAATCCATCAAGTAGCCTTTCCTCCCCTCTATGTTTTCACCGCTCTTCTTTGTTCTCCTTCCCTGTCTCTTTCCTCTGACTGTCCTAGCCCCACTCCCTTTTAAATTTCTCTCTTCTTTTCCTCCTTACTTCTTCCTTTCCTTTACTCTTTCCATTCTTGTTGAATTCTTATTATCCTTCTTTCTGTTTTTCCCATTTTATTAATATTCCATTCTATTTATCTTTATATTTTTCCTTCTACATCCTAGCTATTGAGATTATTTTTGAAAGAGATAACTATGTGAATATTACTAGGTTCCTTATTCCCCCCAAAACTTACTACCTAGAGAAGATAGGGTTGCTTAAAATTAAAATAAGGAAAAATATAAAGCAAATGACAGATGACATCAGTCCAAAATGCTGCAATTACATAGAAGAATAAAGAATCGCTGGGATAGGGAGGATGGGAGGGAGATGCAAGAGGGAGGAGGTATGAGGATATATGTATATATATAGCTTATTCATTTTGTTATAACAGAAACTAACACACCATTGTAAAGCAATTATACTCCAGTAAAGATATTTTTTTAAAAAAGGATCCCTTTACCCCTCTCTCCTTTGTCCCTACCTGCCCAATTTATAATCTAGTGTTCTTCATTACTTTTGTTACCCATAGCGAAGTTAAATTACTTTTTCAAATACAAAGTGTGCCATGATTTAGGAGAAGTTTTACGTAATAGTCTTTATTATATATAGCCAAATAGCTCTTTATTGTTATCGACATTTTACTAATCACCATGGAAAAAAGAACTCTACATCCACTGAAGTAGTGTACAATATTAGGGATCTGTAGGAAGTGAGAGTCTTGAAATCATATAAAAAACTATTTGTATCACATTCTCAGGTTATCCCAGTTTTCAATCTGTTATAACTTTTTAATAGTTTGTACAGTGTGCTTAGACCAACACATGACTTGACTCACATAGTGTTACCCTTTATTTCCAGAGTGTATATAAATAGTTTAATATAATGAATTAGTTGATCTCCATCCTTGCATCCTTTAGAGAAGAGAACCACAGATGAAAAAACAAAATGAAACAAATCTTCCTTTTGCCTAAGACATGTCTTGCAGCAGAGACAGCTCAGGCCCAGGTTTAGGGAATGTTTTACATTCTGGAATTAATACAGGCAGGAGAGGGAAATGGAAGCTCATGTGCAAAATCAGGGGAAAAAAATTGTCAAATGATAGTTTCAAACTTGCATGAAGTAAGCATGACACTTCTGTGACAAGATGGTAACAGAGAAAGGGAAACTAGTCCAGTAGGATGAAATGCAGTATCTTTCATTCCATTGGCTGGAAATAAGGTTAGATCCTATAGATTCTATTTAAAGTAGAGATGGACAGAGTGGTAAACTATTTGGACAATAAAAAGTTAAACTATGAGAGGTTTGAACATGACACATAATATTTCTACTGCCAGAATCAACTCCAGATAAAGGGGATGCACTGCCTAAGGAAAAAAGCTTTCACAACAATTTTTACCAATACAAAGTACAAAGAACTGAAAGCTGCAAAAATAGTCGGTATCACTTCAGAAATAGTGCCCTCACCAAAACAAACCAAAAGGGTAAATTTCCCAAACCTCAACATGAAAGGGACCCTCAGAGAAGAAGTGGAGAAAATTCTATTAGCAAATGGCTCACTGTAATTCCAAATCTTTGAGGGGAGGCTTGACCTTTTTCTCATGCTATTCTCTCTCTCATTCCCAAGCTGCATTAATTTTTTTATGACATCTATACAATCGAATTTTATTTCCCTTCCTTTCTGAGGTCCAGAAAGCACCAGTTCCCTCCTTTAGGTAAAAAACAACTTGACATCTCTATACGGTTGGCTCATATGGGTCTCAAACCCTTAATGTCTCCAAATGAACTTGCATGTAACCCCCATACTCAGCTCTATCTCCAGTGCATTTCAAAGTTGCTTTGGCCAGAAGGATGAGAATAATCCTAGGAATATTTTATCCATTGCCAACTGTCTGGCTATCTTATTTCCAGTTCCCTAGAAGAGACTGAGACAGGAATTTGGATACACAAAATATTCTGTATCAAGAGAGACAGTCCTTTGGAGACTGACAGTCATTGGCTTGGGGTGTGAGTATGAGGGATGAAGATTGGTATCTAAATTCCAAGCAGGTTTTGAATTTCTCTGTTAAAGGGATTAGGTGTAAGCCTAGCAACATACTTAAACAGCAGCTGGTCAAGTAGAGGGGATCTGAGTAGGTCATCACAACATCTACTCCAGCGACTATATCTAGTGTATCACCAAGTTTCATTAATTTTTAAATAATTATTGATTCATCTTTTTTCCTCTATCATTCTACCATTACCCTGTTCAAGGTAATAATTTTGCTTTTCAAAATCACTAATATATTCTTCTAATTATTCTTCACAAATCCATTTGTATGCCTCGCTCATCTATCCTCCACAAAACGTCAATGACTCCTTTAAAAAACAAAATGAAGGGCTTCCCTGGTGGCGCAGTGGTTGAGAATCTGCCTGCCGATGCAGGGAACACGGGTTCGTGCCCTGGTCCGGGAAGATCCCACATGCTGCGGAGCAGCTGGGCCCGTGAGCCATGGCCGCTGAGCCTGCGTGTCCAGAGCCTGTGCGCCACAAAGGGAGAGGCCACAACAGTGAGAGGCCCGCGTACCGAAAAAAAAAAAAAAGAAACCACCCCACTACCTTACTTAAGACTCATAGGATGAATTCATAAGTCTACAAAATGCAGTATGATCTGTTTTTTGTCAACCTCTCCAGCCACTTCCCTAACTGTATGTCCCCTGACTCTAATTTAGCTACTAGAAGATGTTAAACTTCCTAAAAGCATGAAGTTGCTTCCTGCTTCATGGCTGTTGTTCATGCTGTCCTCTCTTCTAAACACTTTTCTCCAGATGAAGCTAGTTCTAGATAAAAATCTTATTCACAGAGGACCATCCTCTTGCTTCCTGAACTAGATTTGAGTCTCCATTTACCTGCTCTCACAGTACACTACACTTTACTTTTGTAGCACTTTTGTCTGAAATGCATTTTTGTGTGGGGGTTTACTTATTTAAGTGTCTACCTCCTACACAGTCAACAAGACTGTTAAGCTACATGAAAGTAAAAATCTTATCTGCTTTATGTTTGCTACTCTGTTCCCCTTCTCCAAAACTCTGAAACACAAGCTAAATGCTAATAAATATATGTTGGGGAAAACAATCAATAAGGTCAAATACATGTGGAAAAGGAAGACAAAACCAGAAATACTACATCCATTATTATCTGAGCTCTATGATAACCCTACATTTCCAGCTGAGATTTATTTAGGTCTGTTTTTAGGCAGGGATGATGTGCCTAAAGAATCTGTATTCTGTTGTTTAGGAAACCTAATCTGAAAATGTTTCCATGAAAACTAATACATGCAAGTCTAGTGTCAATTGGCTAAAACAATTTAGTAACAAATTTGATGTCTCCCTTGAGTACAATGGGTTGGGGAGTACAGTGCCTCACAAGCAGTGGAACACTATTCCTGAGGGATCTGGGGCAAGAGATGGGCTAGGAGGTCGGGGATTTCCTAAGAAGGTGAGCAGGTCCTGCTTTCTAGGATATGGTGAGCTTGAGAAAGATTAGTTGGAGGATTGTGATTGGTGCATATTAGGTTTCCTTGACAAGTGTTTAGATTTAGGTTTAGATTTAAGTGTAGGCTGACTTAGGTTTAGATTTGTGATGTGGGCCAGGTCACAGGGGCAGCCTCCATTTTGTGGGTCCTAATACACAAATTAACTTTATCACTAGTAATTAAAATAAGACCTAGTATTTTTTGAGTGATTACTATTACATAGGTACATTTCTAAGCACTTCATATGTTTTAACTCCTTTAATATTCATATAAATTTGGAACTATTATTTTCCCAAAATTATGTTTGAAGAAATTGAAATCCAATGAGATTAAATAACTTGCCCAAGGTCACACAACTAACAATGGTGAAGCCAGTAATTAAGTCCATGATTACTTTTCTTCCCAGTTATGCTCTCATCCAGGGCTCCCATAGTGTAGACTTTGGGAAAGCCATTTGAAATGTAGCTCTGACAATTTAGCAGATGTGTGAACTTAAGTTAGTCATTTAACTTCTTCAAATTTGTTTCCTTATTTATGAAATGGAGGCAATAAAAGCCTTTGCCTCCTAGGCAGCATTTAACACAATGCTTTTCAAATAGGAAACACTCAAATAATAATAACTACCACCACTGCCACCATATTGTGATTATGTGTTTGTTTGCAAGTAGCAGAAAGCCTGCATTAAACTAGAATAAACAATAAAAGAAAGTGGTTGGCTCATAGAGCTGAAAAGTCCAGTGTAAGTTGGACTCCAGGCAAGGTTAGAGCAATGTGACCCAGGACTCAGGCTTTTTCCAACTCTCTGTTCTTCTGGTGTAGCATCTTTATTTAACGGCTAGATTCCTTCATGTTCTCAGGATGGTGGCAGACAATGTAGGTACTGGCTTCTTTCTGATTTAGAGTAAGAGCATTTTTCCTCCAACCACCAAACAAATTCTGGGGAAGGAAGTTCTGGGATTTACTCTGTTCAGAATAACTTTGGTCAGGAAGCAAAGTGAACAGGAGACTGACATGAGACAATTGCAAATATCTGGGCAACTGCTCATTGGGGAAGGATAAGTAGAGCAGATGCTGGTGTTTGATAATCAGAGCTCTCCCCAGAAGCCAATGCCACCCAAACCTTTTGTCTTTGAGCAATGGAAAAAGGGTCATTCTCCCAAGGAACTTCTGGATGCTGTTGGGAAACAATGATGTTGAATAGACAAGCAATGAATTTTCACTAAAAATTATTACCATTATAGTGTTTTTGTTTTTAATATAAATATCTATGTAACAAATATTTATTGTTGATGTTTCTGTTTTATACATCTGTTTATATGGAACAAACCAGTCGAGAGAGAGACAGAGAGGGAACTCATGTAGTTCCAAAGTCCCAACTCTGTCTTGGACCTTCTCTGGCATATATATACCAAAATCAGATGGATTTTGTAAAATTTGTGTGGATTCTAGTTGTTTCACTTTTTTAAACTAATTTTGACACCTGTTTTTGTTTTTTTGTTTGTTTTTTTAAATTAATTTATTTATTTTTGGCTGCGTTGGGTCTTCGTTGCTGCGCGTGGGCTTTCTCTAGTTGTGGCGAGTGGGGGCTACTCTTCGTTGTGGTATGTGGGCTCCTCATTGCAGTGGCTTCTCTTGTTGCAGACCACGGGGTCTAGGCATGCGGGCTTCAGTAGTTGTGGCTCGTGGACTCTAGAGTGCAGGCTCAGTAGTTGTGGTGCACGGGCTCAGTTGCTCCGCATCATGTGGGATCTTCCTGGACCAGGGATCAAATCCGTGTCCCTTGCATTGGCAGGCAGATTCCTAACCGCTGTGCCTCTAGGGAAGTCCTTGACACCTGTTTAATGAAGATCTCTTATTTATATTTGGATCTGTGAAGGTTATTTTTACCCTAGATGTAGGTAAGTGTTCCTGACAGAAGCAGTTTTTTCTCCCTAAAGCCATGCCAAGCACTCTTTTTTTTTTTTTAATAGTCAACCTACAGAGTTTGTATGAATGCATTTTTTCTTATTGAATTGAGAAATGTTTCAACATTTGGGAGAGTATCTGTTGAATGAATTGTTAAATTTGCCCTATCATTTAGTGAAAACAGAATCATTTTCAGTTTAACTGTACTAAGATGGGATCACATCTTCAAACACTGAGAGTTTATTCTCAAAGTGTTTAATTAAGCCAGATGCATAGGAAATGTTCTTAATGTCAATTTGTTTTACTTAAAGAGGTATATTTGGATCACAAAAGAGGATGGTAAAGTAGCATCCTAGTGACGCTTAGAAGAAATTACCCATTTATATGGTAAACATATTCACCCTCAGCTTCCCAGCCCCTCCTACTTCCCAGGAAACTGTACTGGTATAATTAAGCTCCTTCTTCACAAATTTGAAAAAAAATTATTTTGTAAACAAAGGGCCTGAATTCAAATGTCAACTCTATCAACTCTATGTTTGTGATGTGACTTTACCTTGATTACCATTGAAACTCAATTTCTCCATCTGTAATGGGGAGAAATTAATTTAAAAATAAAACAAACTTTTCCCTCCTACAACTCAAAATTTCATATCTTAAATTTCAATTTGAAATAATCCATTTAAACCTCTCAAAAAATGAGTTCTATTGAATTTACAGCAAAGCTATGTAGCAACAGAAGAATTTTTTGTTTTGTGTTTATAACCCATTAGGTCAAATGTTCATACTAAAAGTCTTTTAAACATCCCAGAAATAATACCTTGCTACATTTTTGAAATATCAAAAAATTCTAAATTTATTCTTTTCATGATGATCTTGCTTTAAAAATAAAATGCTTCACTCTTCCCTTGTTAAATTCACACATCAAATTTTTTCATGGTTAAAATTAACTGTCTAATGAATATACAATATGAGGTTTCCCCCCCTTTAGTCTTATCTCACATTCTTGTCAGAGTAAGAATGTGTTTTTCCTTTCTTCATTCATCCAATACTTATTTAGAACCTACTGTGGGCTAGAATGAGGCTACAGGATGGGCAAGTTAAAACACTTCAGTTTAGGTGTTGTAACGTCTCCTGTGGGGAAGGCCTTTGCACTTACTGAACTAACAACTGCCTTTTGGTTATGTAAGACTGATTTGGAAGAGAAAATACTCTCATTTATATACCTAAGGTTTCCAATAAAAGGCAAGCTGAAAAATTGATTTCCATTGCACACACACAAACACACATAGACTAAAACATTTTACCAGTAAAATCTACCTCCTGTTTCTCTAGGCTTCAATATGCAGAGGAGAAAGTGTGCAGGCATGCAAGAGAGAAATGTGTTTCTATCCTTTTATCAGAGGATCTGAAGACAGACAGATTGAAATGCATCAGTTTCTAGTAACCAGTAGATGGTGCTTTTAGTAATAAATTTATGAGGTTACTTGAATATACTTTCTGTAGATTTTTTTTAATAGAACTAACCAGAAATGAAAGAAGGTACTATTTTTCCATGACATGAAACAGTCTATATTTTTTTGTTGTTATTAACGTATGAACTTACAAAGTTCAGCATGGTTTTTCCAATATTCCTATCAGGTCTCTGTCAAATAATGAGAGATGAAATATCAAAGAAGCTAGAGTTAATATAAGTCTTATAACACAATAATTTATTTAAATGCTGAATGCTTATGGAATTGGAGTAATCTAAAGCCAGCGTAACTCCAATTACAGATAAACTCACATGTATTGTTTTAACTCATGCTGACTTGGTAACATTTTCGTATGTGTGTATAATATTTTTCAATATTAAAAATTAAAACTTTACATGGCTCGTATAGGAAAAATTGCCACGAATTTAAGTTTTTTGACCTCTTAAACTATATTCACATTTGCTCTTGGCATGTTTTACTTGACCTCTTTCTTTGGTTGTGGCCTTCATTTATCTTATATCAACCTAATTGTATTATGCCCTTCCAGACTTGGCTACCACATTTTAAAGAAGTAAATGTCATCTCAAGTATATCAAGGGAATCTGCTTCTTAGGTTGGGTGGGGGTGAGTTCCAATAGTAAGAGTAATAGTAAAATTTAAAGTAAAAATATTTCCATTTACCCTAATACCTGATTTTTATACTTCATTTGAACAAGCATCATAGGCATAAATATGAATTATTAGGTCTGAATATTTTGGGATAGTGACCAAGTGTTACTTCTATGATATTTTCAAGGATGTAACCTACTCTGAGAAGCAAGGATAAAATAAGTCAGAATAGTATCATATACCTCATGATAGGATGCACTGAGAATGGCTCTGCGCTATTCCTACCATAATTTCAATCTAGTCATGAGAAAATATCAGATAAACCCAAACTGAGGGACATTCTACAAAATAATTGACCAATATTCATCAAAATCATCAGAATCATAAAGAAGAAGGAAGTTTGAGGAATTGTCACAGATTGGAGGAACCTAAGGAGAATTGACAACTATGGGCAATGTAGGAGGCTGGATTGGATTCTGGACCTAAAAACTAATATAGGTGGGAAAACTGGCAAATTTCCAAGAATATCAGTAAGTCATTTAAAAATATTGTATTAATGTAATTTCCTAGCTTCTATCATTGTTCTGTGGTCATATAAACTGTTAAAAATAGAGGAATCTGGGTGAAAGTATAAAGACACTGTACTATTTTTGCAACTTTTCTGTAAGTCTGACATTATTTCAAAATAAATAATAAAGAATGAGTAGATGGGTATATAATAATCCATAATGCTCAGAATTTTACAGAAACAAAGAGGTTTACCTTAGCTTTCAAGTCTTCTTTCTTACAAATCTTTATATTAGTCTAGCTTCAAATGAGAGTTGGAGATGCCACATAAATACATTGATACCACCCGTTCCTATACCCAAATTCGATTAATTATCCTATTTCAAGCCAAAAAGATATTAAGTAAGGAGTTTATTGATTTCAGATCTGGCCCTTGTAAAGAGTAGTTATATTTTCCAGGTGTCATTTTAATTTTCAGCTAAAGGTAACATGATCTGCAGCAGTTCTATGAAGTATTCGTCAGAGTTTGCTTTCCCATGGTGCTTTTAAGTTCATAAATGTGTAGTTGGAGTTTCATGTGTGTCACCACACGAGTCACATGTAACAATTTAACAATATGTCATTCATGTCAAGAGACTTACCATATAAATATGCTTTAAATAAAATTGAGTGTTAGAAATTTAAAGGAAAATGTTGATTTGGAGAGGAAAACAATAATACAGTTATAGCTATAGTTATATTATAACTATAATACGCTAGTTTTATGTATTCTGAACAAATAAAATTCTCCATATGAATCTTTATTAACAGCATTACCAACCCATGGTGACTCCACATTATTTTGGAATTCTTTAGAAGAGAGGTTTTTTTCTTTTTCAATAAACAACATGCAGGCAGTGGTTTTAAATTTTATCTATGTGGAGAACAGAAATAAAGTCACATGTATTTATTAAAAGAGTCAAACAGAAAATGATGACCTTCCAGCCTCCTACTAGTTCCCACTAAATCAGTGGACTGTCTGAACTGACTGGTGGTTTACTAACTCTCTGGGGGTGATACATAGAATTACCTAATTTTAAGAATATCACTTGACAACTAAAAGAAGAAAATATGTAAGAAAAAAATGTCTATTTGGGACATGGGATAGTCTTACAAATATGAAAATATAGAGGAAAATATTATATTAATTTGGAGATAACAAAATTTACTATAGACATATAGATAGGAGTTAATGAGAGTTCATAGGAAAAAAGTCAAAAAGATAAAAGAAAGCAGTCAAGGGTGTCTAAAAAGAAGACAACAAACAATATAGAAATATTTATTTTAATTTCTTCTAGAAAAATAATGACCTAGAAGAAAATCTTGCTTTTTAACTAGTAGATGAATACCAAAGTGATTGCTTTGATCATTTTTATATATTTTGTGATTAATTATGAAATGGCAGAAAACTGCAAAGATGATCATCACAGTTAATGTTTTTTATTATGTATTTTAGACTGCTAACTAGCCCCCTTGATAGAGAAGGTATGGATTATGATGTATAAATTTTGTACTTTTTTTTCCACTTCATATTTATCATGAAAATTTTCTCAAACTATAAAATGTTCTTAAATGTGATTCTAAATGTTTATATAGTACATTCCCTTGTATAGTTGTATAATGCTTTATTTAATTTATCTCCTATAATTTGGTTTCTTAGGGTTGGTTCCAATAATAAAAATAATGATATAATGATATTAAAAATAGAGTTGGGTTAAACATCAGTACTGATTAATATTTGCAGATGTTGAACTATTTCTTAGCCTTAAAGTAGGCACAATATATTTTTTTAATATTTAACATCATATTGCCCTCCAGAAATATAATAGCAATTTATATTTTCACCCCTGGTATATGAGAATATTTGCTTTGCCAAACATTTGCCAACTCTGTAGACACATTTTTTTTTTAATTTGTCACTTTGATTGGTAGAAACTAACATTTTACTGTTTCAACTTCCATTAAAAAAAAAAAAAACTTACATGAAAAAATTTTTAGGTGTTAATTAGCAGATTATTTTTCTAATTGCTTATTTAAACCCTTAGAGTATCATTTCTAACCTTTACTGAGTGCTTCCTATGCATCATTCTGTAAAACACTTTACCTACTACGTTATCTCCTTTGACCTTAACAACCTTCTTGCTTGGGAGGTGCTGTAAACTCCTATTTACAAATCAAAAGTTGAAGTTTAACCATTAAACTTGCCCCAAATTATAGAACAAGAAATAAAAATCCAGCTCTATTTCTTGATGTTTTCGTGTCAAAGAGAAGTTTCTCAGATCCTTGAGAAAGACAATTCTGGCTTGTGAAACTGGCAGGAGGCTTTGGGTAGAAAAAGGATTTACAATTACTTTTCCCTCACAATTAAATTACTCTCAGAAATAGAAATTTAGAGGCCTAGAGTCAGGAAGAAGTGTGTCTAAAGTTTAGCCAAGCTGAGGTGAATTTTAGACTGTCTTGGTCCTCAAATAATCTTTGATATTCAAAGAAATTAGCTCTCCATTAGTCATAATTATTGCAAATAATTTTCAACAACAGTATTTCACTTTATAATGATGTAAATGTTATAGCAATAGCAATCTATATTTGTTATAGAAAAATGAGAAATAACTGAGTGGCAGGAAACCTATATTTAGACTATTTATTTAAATATGTTATGCAAATGAGTTACCTACTTTTTCTAATTAACAATGTATTTTAAAAGTTGTTCTTTGTAAATAACAACACTCTAGAATAACATTCTAAATTTCTATTTGACACTTTACTGTTTAAGCAAACCCCTGCTTTTCATATAGATTGTTTGCAACCTAATAATAAAAATGTGTACATGCCATACACTACTACAGAATAAAAAATTTTATCTGTGCCTAATAATACAGATGGTCCCCGACTTACAATATTTTGACTTTATGATGTTGTGCAAGTGATATACATTCAGTAGAACCTGGACTTTGAATTTTGAAATTTGATCTTTTCCCAGGCTAGTAATATGGAGTATAATACTCTCTCATGATGTTGGGCAGCAGCAGTGACCTGCAGGCAGCCACAGGGTCATGAAGTTGAACAACTGTTACACATACAGCCATTCTGGACCCAGACAACCATTCTGTTTTTCACTTTCAAAACAGTATGTAAATAAACTATGTGAGACATTCAACACATTATTGTAAAATCGGTTTTGTGTTAGATGATTTTGCCCAACTGTAAGTTAATGTAAGTGTTCTGAGCACATTTAAGGTGGGCTAAACTAAGATATGCTGTTCCATAGCTTTATGTATTCAGTGCATTTTCAGCTTATGCTATTTTCAACTTAGGATGGGGTTATTGAGACACAAATGGGCAAGTTGAGGAGGATATGTAATAACATGTTATTATTATTTTATAATACATACTATATTTTCTAAGTACTTTGCATTTAATCTTCTCAAGAGCCCTAAGAGGAAGGTACAGTTTTCATCTATGTATTTCAGACAAGAAAATGTAATCGAAGAGATGCTAAGTTATTCCCCTAGGGTCACACACACTAGTAATAATCTTGCAGAATAACTTTTAATTAGTAAACCTCCCAAACATAGAGCATATGCATATAACACTGAGTGAAAAAAAGTTGATTGAAAAGAAGTTAATATGTTATGATCCTATTCTTAGAAAACTGGTATAGATATATGTATAAAATTTACAAAAGGCTATAAACCAAGATCTGAACAGTGCTTACTTCTATTTGATAGGATTAATTTTATTTCCTTATTTTTGTTAGTTAATATTTAAGCATGGATTGCATTGATAATATTACATAATAAATATTTATTTTCAAAAGATATGATTGATGAATCTTTGTTCATTGAACATTAAAGCACAGCAAAATATAAAACAAACAAAATATACCTAGAATATGAGAAGAACTATAATTGTAGAAACTCTATTACAATTTGGTCATCCAAGAAAATCAAGTGAATAAAAATTATGTCTGACTATAAATAAGCTTGAACTGAAACGTGAAAATTTATTTCCTACGATCATCTGAAATGTCCACATCTTTCAAAAATTACCTATTTGGTCACAGAGGAGAAGTTACATTATCAACATTTAGAGATAACAGAGGAACTTTGGTTCAAAATTGAGAATAGCAATTTCCACTGCATTGTTTTTTCATTTTACTGTAGACTTTTGTAATAAAATATGAATAACAAATTTTTGTTCTAAGAGGAGTGCAATAAGTCATTAAAATATTTTGATTTTGAGTGGAGCATAGCTTCCTACGGAATTTGGATGTTACTAGGTAGCCTTTGGGGAATTATTGAAGTTTAAGGGTATTTTTTGTATTCAAAGAGAAATCTGTTGCCATTACTTGTTTTAGGAAGAACACTGTCAACAGTATGTGGGATAAACCAAAATGAAGGAGAGACTGGGGTTAAGAATACCACACAGATGATCAGGATAGTAATAAATAAACAAGAGGGATATCCTGTGCTAAGCCTTTTAAGAAGATGAAAAAAAATATGGAACAAAAGACCATCAGGAAGGATGCTCATGGATGTCAGGATGAAGAGAAAAGTTAGAGAGGGATATCACAACAACAGTTTCCAGGAGGCTCTTTAGTCACTGAAGGTGGATTTTGACTTGAAAAGTCTGAAAATCCACCTCTGTGATATGGATTAGATCTTCCTAACAATGGAAGGAAATGAAACAACCTACAGAGATGATGCCTACTTTTTCTATAAATTTACTTATTCTAATTTTATGCAGGCACCCTTGTCTTTCTCAAGAGCTTTTCCTTTCATTTCCAGAACTCTAATCAATGCAGAGTCTTTGGTACTGACTCATTTGACCTTATTCATGTGACTTCAACATCTACTCAAAATTCTCCCTTAACCATTGCTGATTCTAAAAGGGCCACATCAAACCTGTATTCCAGTTTTTGAGTTATTTGAACTAGTGTTTGTTTAATTTTGTTTTTCCTTTTTCAGAGTAGGTTAGGCTTATTAGGTGATGGATTTCCATTAACTTAGATAAGATTTTAGAAAGAACTTAAGGTTTAAGCCACATTATGAAAGTGTGTATGTGTGTACATCTGTGTGTTTGCTTTAAGAACAACATAGGTAATTATGCAGAGCTGAAAGAATTGAAGTATGGGTTTTGTAAATCATAGTGAAATAAACAAGAATACTTATATATTATCTAACAAAAAACATTTAAAGTGAGAAATATTTCTGTCTTCAAATTTTAGATTTTTAATTTGAGGTTCAAAGTGGATAATTGAACCTCAATTATCTAAAATTATCTGGTAGTGCCCACAAAATAAAATCACATCTACATAATTGTGTTGATAACTTGTTGATGGGATTTAATAACAGCATTTTTTTATTTAATAATAACTGTGAAACAATCACAGTGCAGAAGAGGTTGAAATACAACATGAGTAAGCAGGTCAGTTTTACATCATTAAGAAGATTTAAGGGCTTCCCTGGTGGCGCAGTGGTTGAGAATCCGCCTGCCGATGCAGGAGACACGGGTTCGTGCCCTGGTCCGGGAAGATCCCACATGCCGCGGAGCAACTAAGCCCGTGAGCCATGGCCGCTGGGCCTGTGCATCCGGAGCCTGCGCTCCACAACGGGAGAGGCCACAACACTGAGAGGCCCGCATACCGCAAAAAAAAAAAAAAAGAAGATTTAAGTCATATCTAATTAACTCTGAGGAATTATATACTTTTGTAGAATGGAATACACTACTGAGAAATAATGGGAGAAATTCATATTAATGACAGAAATATGTGGGCAGTGAAATAGATTTAAAGTCAAACAACCTTTAAAACATGGATCATATGTTTCAATAGTTTGGGTGTCCAAGGTGGGGGTTTGGGTTATGGGTGGAGTTATAGGAACTCACCAACACTCTAAGAGTGAGGAATGATAAAAAAGCAAAATGGGGGCTTCCCTGGTGGCGCAGTGTTGAGAGTCCGCCTGCCAATGCAGGAGACGCAGGTTTGTGCCCCGGTCCAGGAGGATCCCACATGCCGCGGAGCGGCTGGGCCCGTGAGCCATGGCCGCTGATCCTGCGCATCCAAAGCCTGTGCTCTGCAACGGGAGAGGCCACAGTGGTGAGAGGCCCGCGTACCACAATTTAAAAAAAAAAGCAAAATGTACTGTGCTTGCTGATCGTTTGTGGAAAATACAGATAAAAATAATCAGAGTCCAATGTCCCCTGCTTGGATTGCCTCATATTCATTTGGAATGGCCAGGGTAAGAGTAAAACAAAATTTGCTTACATTTCTCCTGAAAACTCAATATTTTGTTAATTTTGTTAATCTCTTAATTTTTAGTCATCATATTTTCTACCAAAGCCAAAATTCTCCATAGTCTTGTCCCTTCTGGAATCTGTGTCTTACTAAGCCCTGAACTTGCAACCAAACTCATCTTCCCTTCCTAATTGTTTCTTCATTCATGCTCTCTTTCTAGTGACTTTACATTGGCAGCTCATTATTGCCTACCAAATAAACTTCACACTCGTCATCATTTACTTAACCAGCACATAATACACACAGTCCTTGATATATGCCATCTACTGTGCTAAACACTTTACAACTATTAGACCATTTGCTTGTGAAAATAGCTTTATGAGGGAGACAGGCAGTAGTATAATTGCCTACACTCTAAGGATAAGCAAACTGAGGGTTTTAAACTTGCCCGATTTTACACAGCCAGTAAGCAGAATTCAATTCCAATTATCCTGTCTACAGAGATTATGCTGTTAACCTGGGTACTTTGTTTTCTCCCACATAAACACTCACCTCTTAGGCTCTGTAAATTAAGTAATCCTTTCTGACCCCCAGATTTCTTCTACATTCTTCTTTGTAACCAGCAGAAAATGGGAGAGTTTTAATAAATCAAATATGATATACAGAGAACAGTTTTTAAAAGGCCAAGGCTTTTAAAGTTCATCAAATTTCTACATTGCACCTTAATTTGTTAATCTTGGGCACAAATCTTGGGCAAGATTTGTTCATCTTGTTTTACAGTTGCATTTGAATTCAACTCAATTTTTGCAAAAAAACCTTAGTACTGTCAAATAATTTTGGGTTATTCTGTGACAAGATTTGTAAACTTGTACTGGACAATGAAAAACCAACTTTGCCATCCAAGGCTTAAATTCATACTGAAAATTAAAACCATGAGTTATTAGAGATATTTCAAATATTTTATTACAGTCTTCCTTTAAGAATGAGTCTATTTTTGTCAAATGGCAGGCTCAACATGATTTAAATAAATAAATATGTACATTTATATATATATAAATAAAATATGTATATATAATATACACAGTACCATGATTACTATTCCCAATGATGCAATGTTTATTGTCATTAAAAGAATTGATTAATCATGGAAGTCTGGTACAGTATTGACATATTGGTTGTACTTGTCTGATCTCCTTTCCTGTAGCAGCTGCTGGGCTCTGAGATCAAGAGAAGCCTTTGCTGCCACATCAGACAACAGTCTTGTGACAGGTGTTCCATGTTCAACTGAAGGAGCTCAGAGGAAAATTACAGTTTCTCCATGCCTGTGAGACCACAATTGAAAATGAGCAGTTGTCCCCCTTCCAGACAGCTGTTATCAAACTCATAGTGTAGGGCCTCAACTATACTTACACCCCTACTTCCCTATCGATACTTTTGAGCTTTAAGCTTTTTCGCTGGCAATAAGATAATGGAATGTCCCCGCCCTGGGCAGAAACCGCTCCGAGCAAACAAGTATGGCGGGGGATGAAACCTCAGCAAACCAGTATGGCGGGTGATAAGAATGATTAAGCCAGAGTTTAAAGGTCGCCCTAGCCAACCATAACTCATGTGACTCAACCCCCACTCCGGTAAATGTAAAGTAGGCATCCAACAGCTAACCAATCAAGGAACTAGAGCCAAGTCCCCACTCCGGTCCAGGAACAAACAAACCAATGAGGAAAAAAACCCTTGATATATCCACACTTTGCATAATGAAAACTATAAAATGTATGTAATTCCGCTTGGGGGGGTTCCTCTTCGGCCTCCTGCGTGAGGACCAAGGAACCCCGGTGCACCGGCTCCTAATAAACCTCTTGCGTGTTGCAGCGACTCTCGACTCTTGGCGGTTCTTGGGCGAGCTGGGACCCCTCAGAGACCGTTCAGGTCTAACAGATTGGGGGCTCGTCCGGGATCCCCACTCGCCCCGGGTCGCCGGAACCTCGGGAGTTGGAGGTATCAGGTAGGCCTAATTGTCTGTCTGTTCGTCTTCTGTCCTCTGTAAGCCGCCATCAGAAAGAAGCCGCGCGAACCGGTTCTCTGTGAAATCTGTATTGGACTCCTGGCTAGGCAGACGTGCCAATAGCTGGTGTCCACGGACCCTGGGGGACGCCCTGGTGGTCCATCTGGAAGGAGAGACAAATTTTGTCTCCCCTTCATCGGTCCTGGCAGGATATACAAACTGCCATCTGAATCTGAGTTAGTTGCAGTTTTAAAACGAGCTCGCGGCGGCAATATTAATGTGTGTCTTCTGAAATTTTATTGTTCTCCTGTGCTCTATCTTTCTCCTGACGGACGATAATGGGACAAACTATGACGACGTCTCTCTCTCTCACTCTAAGTCACTGGACCGAAGTTAAGTCTAGGGCCCAGCCCGTGGACGGTATGAGGCCGGTAGCGGCCCCCGGCGCGCCGGGCCCGGGTCTTCCCGGAGTCGGGTTGCTTGGGAATGCAGCCCAAAGCGGGTGGTAAACTCCATCTAAGGCTAAATACCGGCACGAGACCGATAGTCAACAAGTACCGTAAGGGAAAGTTGAAAAGAACTTTGAAGAAAGAATTCAAGAGGTAAACGGGTGGGGTCCGCGCAGTCCGCCCGGAGGATTCAACCCGGCGGCGGGTCCGGCCGTGCCGGCGGCCCGGCGGATCTTTCCCGCTCCCCGTTCCTCCCAACCCCTCCCCCCTCGCCTCTCCCCCCGCGTCTCCGCGGGCGGATGGGGACGGGGGGGTCGCGGGGGTAGGCGGGCGGGGCCGGGGGTGGGGCCGGGGGTGGGGCCGGCGGGGGACCGCCCCCCGGCCGGCGACCGGCAGCCGCCGGGCGCATTTCCACCGCGGCGGTGCGCCGCGACCGGCTCCGGGACGGCTGGGAAGGCCGGTGGGGAAGGTGGCTCGGGGGGGCGTCGTCGCGGTCGTCGCGGTCGTCATCGTCTCGGCGGCTGGCCAGCGGCGCCGGCGTCGGCGGCGTCGGCGTCGGCGGCATCGGCGTCGGCGGCGGCGGGCCCACCCCTCCCCGAGTGTTACAGCCCCCCGGCAGCAGGGCTCGCCGAATCCCGGGGCCGAGGGAACCAGACCCGTCGCCGCGCTCTAACACGTGCGCTCATGCTCCACCTCCCCCGGCGCCGCTCGTGGGGGGGCCCAAGTCCTTCTGATCGAGGCCCCTCCAATACTGGCCCTTTTCCTCTGCAGATCTTTATAACTGGGAGATGCATAACCCTACTTTCTCTGAAAATCCACAGGCTCTCACTGCTTTAATAGAGTCTCTTGTTTTCTCCCATCAGCCTACCTGGGATGATTGCCAGCAGCTTCTGCAGACTCTCCTCACCACTGAGGAAAGACAAAGAGTCCTCTTAGAAGCTAGGAAAAATGTTTTAGGCACAAACGGGCAGCCCACCCAGCTGCCTAATGAGATTGACGCTGGCTTCCCTCTTGTCAGACCGAACTGGGATTTTAACACTCCTGAAGGTAAGGAGCACCTGAAAATGTATCGCCAGGCTCTAGTGGCGGGTCTCCATGGAGCGGCCAGACGGCCCACGAATTTGGCAAAGGTAAGAGAGGTAACTCAGGGGCCCCAGGAATTACCAACTGTGTTCCTAGAGCGGCTAATGGAAGCCTTCCGGCGGTTTACTCCCTATGACCCCACTTCTGAGGAACACAAGGCCACCATAGCTATGGCTTTTATTGACCAGGCGGCCCCTGATATCAGAAAGAAGTTACAAAGGCTGGATGGCCTACAAGGTTTCTCAATTCAGGACTTAGTAAAAGAGGCAGATAAAGTATGTAATAAGAGGGAAACAGAAGAGGAAAGGGAAGAAAGGAAGCAGAGGGAGCAAGAGGCCCGTGAATTAAGGCGGGACAAGCGGCAAGAGAGGAATTTGAGTAAGATACTGGCCACTGTAGTCAGAGGAGGAAATATTAGAGACAGGAATAGACAGGAAGGGCGGACAGGAAGGCGACCATTAGACAAGGATCAATGTGCTTACTGTAAAGAAAAAGGTCACTGGGTAAGAGAATGCCCTAAAAAGAAGAATGGGGGAAAACCAACCAGAGACAAAATTTTACCCCTGGAAGAGGAAGATTAGGGAAGTCAGGGCTCGGACCCTCTCCCCGAGCCCAGAGTAACCCTGAAAGTTGAGGGGGAACCAGTTCAGTTTTTGGTGGATACTGGAGCTCAG
Source organism: Kogia breviceps (assembly GCF_026419965.1). Classification (NCBI taxonomy): domain Eukaryota; kingdom Metazoa; phylum Chordata; class Mammalia; order Artiodactyla; family Physeteridae; genus Kogia; species Kogia breviceps. The sequence continues at coordinate 21,236,641 of NC_081320.1, forward strand.
CACTCAGTCCTCCTGCAACCAAGAGGGCCTCTCTCAGACAAGCGGTCATGGGTCCAAGGGGCTACAGGAAATAAACAATATTCTTGGACCACCCGCCGGACTGTAGATCTTGGAATGGGGCAAGTGACCCACTCATTTCTGGTCATTCCAGAATGCCCCTATCCGCTGTTGGGGAGAGACCTACTCTCCAAAGTCGGGGCACAGATTCACTTCCAGCCCGAGGGACCCACCATAACGGACAGCCAGGGAAGGCTCCTCCAGATTTTAACTATGAAATTAGACGATGAACACAGGATCTATGAGAAACCCTCACCTCCACAAACTGATATGCAGGACTGGATGACTAGGTTCCCTCAGGCCTGGGCTGAGACTGCTGGGATGGGGATGGCAAAATACCGCCCCCCGGTGGTAGTGGAACTTAAGGCTACTGCCACACCAGTAACAATCCGCCAATACCCTATGAGCAAAGAGGCTCGGGACGGCATCCGTCCGCATATACAGAGACTGCTGGAATTAGGAATCCTGGTGAGATGCCAATCAGCATGGAACACGCCTCTCCTGCCTGTTAAGAAGCCAGGGACTAATGACTACAGGCCAGTACAGGATCTACGAGAGGTAAACAAGCAGGTAACAGACTTGCACCCCACTGTGCCAAATCCTTATAACCTCTTGAGTACTCTCCCACCTCAACATACTTGGTACACTGTCTTGGATCTTAAGGATGCTTTCTTTTGTTTGAGACTTTCCTCCCTCAGCCAGCCCTACTTTGCTTTCGAGTGGAAGGACCCTGCCTCGGGAATGGCAGGCCAGCTGACTTGGACACGCCTGCCTCAAGGATTTAAAAATTCTCCTACCATCTTCGATGAAGCGCTGCATCAGGACCTGGCATCGTACAGAGAATCTAACCCCCAGGTAACTCTGCTTCAATATGTTGATGATATTCTTTTATCGGCAGAGACCCAAGAAGACTGCGTCAGGGGGAACTGAAAGGCTATTAACGGAACTTGAGACACTGGGATATCGGGCTTCAGCAAAGAAAGCACAAATCTGTCAGCGACAGGTCAGTTACCTGGGGTATTTACTAAAAGAAGGACAGAGATGGCTCTCAGAAAGCAGAAAAGACACTGTGGCCCGAATACCTGCCCCTAAGAGTCCCAAACAGGTCAGAGAATTCTTGGGGACGGCTGGATTCTGCAGACTATGGATTCCGGGGTTTGCTGAACTGGCAGCCCCTCTGTACCCCCTAACCAAGAGCGGCACCCCATTCACATGGGGTGACAAGGAACAACGGGCTTTTGACCAAATTAAGAGAGCCTTGCTATCAGCCCCGGCCCTAGGGCTACCCGATGTAACTAAACCTTTTCATCTATATGTGGCAGAAAACAAAGGTATTGCAAAGGGAGTACTGACTCAAAAGCTGGGCCCTTGGAATCGCCCTGTTGCATACCTATCAAAGAAATTAGACCCTGTGGCAGCTGGCTGGCCTGCCTGTCTGAAAATAATTGCTGCCGTGGTCACACTGGTAAAAGATGCAGATAAACTGACTTTGGGACAAAATCTGACAATAACTGCACCTCATGCACTAGAAAGTGTAATTCGCCAACCGCCTGATAGATGGCTCACCAACGCCAGAATGACACATTATCAGACTCTGCTCCTGAATTCGGACCGCATTAAATTTACTTCAGCCACGGGGCTGAACCCAGCTACTTTGCTGCCTGACCCTGACCTAGAAGGCACCACAATTATCCATGATTGTCAGGAGGTACTAGCGGCAGCCCATGGAACAAGGCCCGACCTGATGGACTAGCCCCTCTCTGACGCCGCCTTCACTTGGTTCACGGATGGAAGCAGTTTTCTGGATGAAGGTAAGCGGCGGGCGGGAGCTGCGGTGGTAGACGGAAAAGAAGTCATATGGGCGGCTGCATTGCCACAAGGAACATCCGCTCAACGGGCTGAACTGATAGCCATAACAAAGGCCTTAGAGTTAGCAGAGAATAAAAAGGTTAACATTTATACGGACAGCAGGTATGCTTTTGCCACTGCACATGTCCACGGTGCCATTTACCAGCAGAGGGGCTTATTGACCTCGGCAGGAAAAGAAATCAAAAATAAGGAAGAAATTGTAGCCCTGCTGGCAGCCCTGATGCTCCCTACAAAAGTTAGCATCATCCATTGTCCCGGACACCAAAGAGGGAATTCACCAATAATAACTGGCAATAATATGGCTGATCGAGTGGCACGAGAAGTAGCTCTGGGGGAAATCATCCTAGAATTAACAGGCTCAGAAACACCAAAGGGTAAAGAGGTAACACCCCCAGCCATAACTAAAGAAACTTTGTCCCCCCAGCAAGCCAAATCTATGCTACAGCAAATTCATAGATGGACTCATTTGGGAACTAAGAAAATGGTATCTCTGATGCAGAAAACAGGATATGATGTCCCGGGACTAACCAAATTAGCCGAGCACATTGCTCGGGAATGTATTCCATGCCAGCAGGTGAACACAAACAAAGGAAATGTGGCCAGCGGTAAGAGGCTCCGAGGAGACCGACCTGGAGCTTACTGGGAAGTCGACTTCACTGAAATCCGTCCAGGAAGATACGGTAACAGATATCTCTTAGTTTTCATAGACACTTTTTCAGGATGGATAGAAGCTTTCCCAACGAAAAAGGAGACAGCTACTATGGTGACCAAGAAGATCTTAGAAGAAATTTTCCCGCGGTTCGGGGCACCAAAGGTAATAGGATCCGATAATGGTCCCGCCTTCGTTGCCCAGGTAAGTCAGGGTGTGGCCAAATACCTGGGGACTGATTGGAAATTACATTGTGCCTATAGACCCCAGAGTTCAGGACAGGTAGAAAGAATGAATAGAACTCTAAAAGAGACCCTAACTAAATTGTCCATAGAGACTGGCGGTACTGATTGGACGGTGCTCCTTCCCCTGGCCCTGTTTCGGGCCAGAAACACTCCTTCTCGCTATCACCTCACTCCTTTCGAAATTCTGTACGGGGCACCTCCCCCTCTGCTCACACTGGGGGAAGGTATCAGCCCCGACTGTCAAAATAACACTGATCTGTATGCCAGGCTGTTGGGGCTCCAGCTGGTTCAGAAGGAAGTGTGGTCTCAGTTGGCAGAGGCATACCGGCCGGGGACCCCTGCAGAAGCCCATCCCTTCCAAGTCGGAGACTCTGTGTACGTCCGCCGGCATCGGACCCAGACGCTGGAACCCCGCTGGAAGGGCCCCTACATCGTACTGCTCACCACTCCAACTGCAGTCAAGGTAGACGGCATAGCTGCCTGGATCCACGCCTCGCACGTTAAGGCGGCCCCAACATCCACCGGAGGCTTGACCCCATTCCCAACTTCAGCAACACCAGAATGGAAAGTCCAGAAAACCAGCAACCCGCTCAAGCTCAAGCTCCTGCGATCATCCGGCTCATAATCCTGACTCTGCTGCCTCAGCTAATCGTGAGTGACTTTAGCCCTCACATGCCCCAGCGGCTGACCTGGCAAGTCATCTCCCAGACTGGAGATGTGATCTAGTCGGTTAGTCACACCGCACCCCCTTGGACTTGGTGGCCTGATCTGTTTCCTGATGTATGTAAGTTGGCAATTGGGATGTCAGCATGGGGCATGTCTGATCATTATGACCTAGCTAACACCCCACATGATAACTCGGATAAAATTTTCCTCAAATTTGGGCCGGAACCTGTGACTCTTACCCTGGCTGTGCTTTTAGGGTTGGGAATGGCGGCTGGAATAGGGACAGGCGCAACAGCCCTTATCCAGCAACCTCACTATTATGATAGCCTGAGACAGGCTGTGGATGTTGAACTCCGGGCATTAGAAAGCTCTATAACTCAGTTAAAGGAGTCACTTACTTCACTCTCTGAGGTAGTGATGCAAAACCGGAGGGGATTAGATCTACTATTTCTTAAAGAAGGAGGACTCTGTGCCGCATTAAAAGAAGAATGTTGTTTTTATATTGATCATTCTGGGGCTATCACCAAAACTATGGACAGGCTTAGGGAGCGCCTGGACAAAAGGCAACAAGAAAGGGAAAATCAAAAAGGATGGTTCCAATCATGGTTTGACAAATCACCCTGGCTTACTACTTTAATTTCCACCTTGTTAGGACCCCTCATTATTTTGTTGCTGCTCTTAACTTTTGGACCATGCATTTTAAATCGCTTGATAGCCTTTATCAGACAACGTGTCAGTGCAGTACAAGTGTTAATGCTAAGACAACAATATCAAAGCTTGCAGAGAGAGACTGAAATTTCATGATTGAAATTAGTTGCAAAAAGAAAAGGGGGGAATGTAGGGCCTCAACTATACTTACACCCCTACTTCCCTATCGATACTTTTGAGCTTTAAGCTTTTTCGCTGGCAATAAGATAATGGAATGTCCCCGCCCTGGGCAGAAACCGCTCCGAGCAAACAAGTATGGCGGGGGATGAAACCTCAGCAAACCAGTATGGCGGGTGATAAGAATGATTAAGCCAGAGTTTAAAGGTCGCCCTAGCCAACCATAACTCATGTGACTCAACCCCCACTCCGGTAAATGTAAAGTAGGCATCCAACAGCTAACCAATCAAGGAACTAGAGCCAAGTCCCCACTCCGGTCCAGGAACAAACAAACCAATGAGGAAAAAACCCTTGATATATCCACACTTTGCATAATGAAAACTATAAAATGTATGTAATTCCGCTTGGGGGGGTTCCTCTTCGGCCTCCTGCGTGAGGACCAAGGAACCCCGGTGCACCGGCTCCTAATAAACCTCTTGCGTGTTGCAGCGACTCTCGACTCTTGGCGGTTCTTGGGCGAGCTGGGACCCCTCAGAGACCGTTCAGGTCTAACAATAGAACCTTGACATACTTTGCAGCTGCCCTGCTCTAGAATGAGGCCTACATAGTACTTGAGGCTGGCAGGCTCCACACTCTTGAAACACAAGAAGGGTCCGTTTTCCTTTTCTGAAAATTCAGCTGTTAGAAACAATGATTGCACAGCAAGTGATAAAGACTGCCCCAAAGATTTTGCTCATTTTCTTTTAAAAAATATCTTTTTGTGAGTTATGTATATAATTTCTTTATGGAAAAATTTTTAAAATGCATAATAATGACAAAATGGAAGTCCGTAATAATCTTTTCTCATAACCATAACCATCACTAACATGATGTTTATCCTTCCTATACACTCACAAATGAACACACCCACAAACACACATACACATTTTTAGGTACACAAAAATATGAGCTTAACATACATAGTTTTATAATTTCCATTTACACTTAATATTATCTCACAATAATGTTTCCATGTTCATAAATATACCTCTTTCTTACCAAGAGTAAGAAAACTTTCTGTAAACAGCAAGTTAACAAATAATTTAAACTTTGCTGGCCAAATCATCTCTGTTGCAACTATTCAACTCTGCCATTGTAGCTTAAAAGCAGCCATAAACAATAGCTACATAAATGTGTGTCTTTGTTACAATAAAACTTTATTTACAAAAGAAGGAAATGTGCCAGAATTGACCTGTGGATCATAATTGCCCATCTGTGACCTACACTACATATTAAAATATTATTTTAATATTGGCAGAAACTTCCATGATATGGGTATGGTATGGTTTATTTAAGCCTTTTGCTCCCATGGGGTATGTGCTTTCAGCCTTCTGTTATTATAAAAGGTCTTGCACTGCCAAGGATTCCACTGCAGGCATGCCTGTCAGTGCTGTGACTAGCATCCCTGGGAGCTAGCTTTCCTATCAGTTAATAGATCCCCCAGTCTGACGGTACTTCCAGGTCTTCTCCTTCCCAGCCAGATGGCCTCTGTGGACTCTGGAATTCCTCCACTATGTGTGTCCTATTTTATCAGCAAGGTTAATTACAAGACAACATTTGATGGACATGCTGTTTTACTATGGTCATGCCTGAATGTCAATACATCCCGCAAAATTTTCAGCATTTGGATGGTTTTTTAACATAGCTTGGAAGATCAGTGAAGTTTTCACATTTCCTAAGTCCAGAAACAAGGAAGGAGAGTGTCAAACTTTTGTCGTTATGACCTTCCAGAATGACCTGTCCATTTGATTTTTCAGGACATGTTGCTATTTTAATGTCATTTAAAAGTGTGTTATTTGAACTGTACTCCAGTTTCTGCCTCTCTGAATTGGAAATGGCAAACAAAGAATCAACATTAAGTGGGTTTATTTCTGCCCTTTTGATCTCGGCTGGCCTTGGCCTGCAGCAGCTTGAAGCAGAGTTTTAGTTCCCGGCCAGAGATTGAGGTTGGGCTGCAACAGTGAGGGCGCTGAATCCTAGCCACTAGATCACCAGGGACCAGTGGTGAGTGACAAGGCCCTGGCCCTTTGGCTTTGTGGAAAAGAATTCCCACAAAGACAGAAAGTAGAGAAACAAGCAAAGTGTTTATTAGGAGGAAAAAGAGGATGTGTGGATAGGCACATGGGTGGACTCAGAGAGAGAGTCATGCCCTTGTGGTAGCTTGAATCACTTTTATGGGGCATTTCTTCTGGGTTTCCTTTAGCCAATCATTTTTCTTTGCCTGGTTCTGAGTCCATATTTGGTACATCTCAGGATCCTCCCATGTGTGTGCACATCTTTTAGCCAAGATGGATTCCAGTGAAGAGGCCTATGGGTAGGTTGACATCACCTATGATGGAGGGGCACACCCTCCCTTTTTGACCTTCAAGGAGCTTTATAGTCCGGAAGGCTCCTTGACTTCCAGAATGATAAATATGTGGTCTCTATCTTTTACCTGGGTAGGGCTCAGCCTCACCTATCTTCATCTTTGAGTACAAACTCCAGCTGCTCATACTGGGGCCCATCTGTCTACTGCCATAAATCTCCCCTGGGAGATGTAGACCCCAAGAAATCTTTATCGGGAAGATGAAGGGTGAAGGTCTGTCTTCTGTAGCTTATCCAGGCTGGCAAGGGACTTGTAGACCCTACCTAGTTGGGGTCACAGAGCTCTTGTCCTGTCTCACTATGGGGCCCCAGGGTGACTTCCATTTTATTTCGGCAGGGTCTGCTGTGGGTAGTAGCTGGATTCCCTGCATCACCATTGTCCTGTGATGCTGTAGAGAAAGCAAACTAAGTAATTAGATTAGAGAAGCTGGAGCTAAAGACTAGAAAAAAGACTATTATAATCAGACACTCAAGCAAGGGTAAGAATCTGGTTATACAAGGTCAGCATAATTTTGTTAATCTCAGGCTTAAAATTTAGTATATTGCTCTATTTCTAAAATGGATGGTCTTGAACCTGTTAGCCCCAGTCCTCCTTCTTGGACCAAAATATCTTAGTTGCAGAAGCACAACAGTAAGGAACACTAGGCAAAATAAAATATAAATCACTATGGCTGAAAAGAGGAAGGTTATGAAAAAATGGAAACCTCCCATCAGAAAGTTTTTAATACCTTACAGGATCCAGGAGAACAAGCTGGAGAACCAGTTTTCAATTTCTCCGCTGATATTGAATAGCAAGGATTGGTGGTTAATTGTCTGCTGAAGCCAGGCGGCTTGTTATCTAATTTTCTCAATGTTGGTCTCTACCTGGAAAGAAGTGTTAATGTATGTGCAACAAGAAGTATTGGCAACTGCACATACCCCTCCTTGTACTGTCAACAGATAATCTAGGGCCAGTCGGTTGTCAAGGACCACCTTGGCCAGAGAATCTAGAGACTTCTTTAAATTAGTGAGAGAGTTAGTGATACTGTTAGCTATGGCAGTAAGAGTATGAGACAAGTTTCGATGTACATGTTGTTGGGTGGCTATTCCTCACCATGGTAACAAGGTGTACCGAAAGAAATAGGCATCTCCATCTGATATGCCACCGTGTAAATATCAAGTTAATCGAGTGAATAGTTGTAATGAACTAGCCCAGTGCTTGGATTCATTTAAGGAGTGGATTGAGAAAGGGATAATCGAGGTTCTCAGCATACACTGTATAAGCATAGAGTTATTGCATAGACAATTAGTGGCCCATGGTTTTTTATCTACCTGGCATATAAAATGAGGCACAATAGACTAACTCACCCAAGATTTTTAAGCCTAGCCATCCAATTCTATTGGTATGGAAATGTTCTCTTGCTACAAACCCAACACACTACATCCATGTCCATCCTGATATCTGTTTCTTCCGTTGGGATACTTCTTCCATTGTGTAGCGAGTTAGAGTTTGAGCACAAATAGGTAACTGGAGTTCTGGCTTGGGGGGGCCATTATAAAGCACTGGGGTGCTTTAGTACCAGTTCTTCCTCTTCCCAGTTTATCTTCTGCTTATCTCCTCTCTGAAGTACCTAGATAATGGTATTTGATGCACATTTCCTGAGTTGGTTTGCAGATGTGCATCTCCCCCCAACAAATGGAAGATGTTAACTACTTCACAACCATAAGCACATAGCCCCAGGCCTCCTGGAGCCTGAGGACTAATAATGTTAACCCCTGTGACTCCACCCTGCTACCTCACCATCAGCCAATCAGAGAACTGTGCACAAGCAGATCACATACGCTGGGAACCTCCTCCTCACCTGGCTTTTAAAACTGCTTTGCCAAAACCCTTCAGGGAGCTGGGGGCTTTTTAGGGAATAAGCCACCTCGTCTCCTTGCATGGCCTTGCAGTAAACTTTTCTCTACTCCAAACTCCCAACATTTCAGTTTGTTTGGCCTCACTGTGTTTCAGGGACACGTACGTGAGATAACAACTTCTCTTTCATTCTTACAGAAATTTAGGGCTTTGCTTTCTTTCTTTTTATGTATATTTTTGTTTGTTTTTGCAATTCGTATTATCAATGCCAGAAGACTCAGAATTTAAAAGTAGGTTATTTTTGTGATTTTACACTTATTGTTAGGTTTTGTTTTTATTTTTTGAGTCAAAATTTGTGCATTCTACTGAGCTTTAAGATGAGCTTAACCCGTATCTCAAATGCCAGAATACAGCATAATTTGAAAGACACTGCTGCAGAAGATAATAGTTTGGACTTGTCAACTGAAAAAATTGCACAACCTAAAAGTTGAGAGTTATATATTTTTTTGGCGGACTTTCTGAGGACTGAAGCTCAGAAGATAGCCTCTCAGATAACTCTGATGGACTGCTCTGAAGATGTAAGGGGGAAGCCAGGATATATACAAGATTTTGCAACAGAAACCAGGTAGTCAGAACATCAAAAGTCTACTGTTAATTAAAACCAGACATCTCAAGTTAATGAATTTAACATTTTTTATGCATGGGAAGATGCAAAAGTCTGGGCTCATTGAAATCATTCCTTTGATATGCACCATCCTCCACTTTTCCTACAGAACTCAAAGGTATTGTAATGTATATTCCTTGAAGAGGGGTGTTTTATCACTGAACTATTGTTCTTGACTGCTCCTCCTTAGTATCTGAATTTCCTCCCTTTGCTGACAAGCAAATGTTTGAATCTGCCCTTTGGAATTCAGGGATGGTCAAGGAGGCTGAATGAAGCATATTTTCTATAAACAAGAAACTGCGGAGGAGTGGTGGGGATGACACAGAAAGGATTTGTACCTGGGAGGACCCAAAGGGTCCTGCTGCATTTCGAATTTATACTGCATATTATTAATAATAAAAGAAACATCCCCTTTAATGTCAACTATTTCATTATAGGCTTTCATGCTTTTTAACCTTTTCTCAATACAGAAGCAAATAACATGACAAAATTGTATACATTTGTGTATGTGTAATAGAAGTGGCATATGTGTGTACATATATAATTGAATTATTAAATTTTAAGATAAATACAAATTATAAACATATCATATACAAAAAACTATCTCTCATTTTTTAATAAATGAAATCTGAAATTAAGATACTGGGTGGATAGATATAATAAAAAGAAGCATAGCTAAGAAACAAAAAGTAACTAGTAATTCATGTATCAGGGAAAATTTCAGGTTGATCTCTAACCCTTTTATATTTTATTCTGTAGGATTTTAGTACTCAAAGTAGACCTCAAAAATATATAAAAGCAGAATATGAATATAGCTACTATTTTAGAAACTATATGAAATGACAGTTTTTAATTTTACTGTTTAAATGATTAAGAACATTAGAGCTTTCATCTCATCAGTTGCAGTTCACTGCTTGACATCTGACTATATTTTCTATTTCATTATTTTATAACCTGATTGAGGAACCAAAAAAAAAACATATTTGAAAAACGGGTCACATATATTGAACTATTCTCCAAATATAGTTGTTTCTCATACCCTCAACCTGGGATAGGTAACTGCACCATAGAAAATTGCATTAAAGTGATCCCTAATCGGCCTTAGGTTAAATGATTTGGGGAGGACAGGAGAAAAGACATTTTAAGGATTTATCAGCTGCAAAACCTGAATAGTTATTTGAATACTAGTATTGTCACATTTGCATACCATTTGGGGATATGTCTGCTCCCAATGCCTGAGGTGTGACTTAATGGAAACTATCACGTTTAAGGTTTTGCAACAGGAAGACCATCAGAAATTTCTGAAAGCTCTGGTAAATTGCAGTAGAGCAATAGCAAGGAGGTTACACACCATCCTGATGTGAGCTGTTGTCCCTGCAACTTGTCATTGTTGAGTGACATGTCAGATGCTGCAGGATGCAGAAGGGCACAGAATTTGATTTCTGTTATTAAACTACAAAGGCAATATGTATTAAAATTCTTTTTTAAAAATTATAACTTTAACGTGGCAATTTCACTTAAAATAATTTATCTTATGTATATAATTAGAAAATTACAGAATTGATGACAAAATGGAAAAAAACTGAAATTAATTGCATATATATACAAATATATGGGATTGAATAAACAAATTATTATGCATCCAGACAATGTATAATATGCAGCCTTTAAGAAAAAGTTATAGATGTAGACACATGGTCATAACACCTAAGTGTAAGGAAAATACAGATTTTGAATGATGTGATCCATTTTGTACATACAAACGTGCACATACTTTTATTTTGTCTTATCTAAATTTTCAGAATAAAATACATTGAATCAGTAGTAATGATTTTATAGATTTGTTTTTAGAAGCTTAAAATGTTCAGGGTTGTTATTTCATTATGAGAACATAAAAGAGATAATTCTGGTTATACTATTTAAGCATATCACTTTGCACAACTTTCAGAAAACACAACATCAACCTTTTTTTACTTTATAATTTTAGCGTATCATATGAAAATGCCATCTAGCCAACTTTTAGTAGCATAACAAAGCCATGATTTTAAGAGCTCAGCAATAATGCATGGCTATGAAATGAAAATCTTGAAACATGCACTGACTGTTAAAACTATGTCTGTTGAATATTAAACACATGAAATTGCTAGTGCCTAAAACACTTCATTTAGCATAATGTATATCAACTTTGGAACTATTTTCAGGCACCAGCTTTTAATAAATGAAGTGCAAAGTTGAGAAGAAAGTTTACTACAAAATATTTTGTTTACAATGGAATATTACTCAGCCATAAAAGGAAATGAAGTTATTTGTAGTGAGGTGGGTGGACCTAGAGTCTGTCATACAGAGTGAAGTAAGTCAGAAAGAGAAAAACAAATAGTGTATGCTAACACATATATATGGAATCTTAAAAAAAAAAAAAAAAAAAAAAAAAAGGTTCTGAAGAACCTAGGGGCAGAACATGAATAAAGACGCAGTCATAGAGAATGGACTTGAGGACATGGAGAGGGGAAGGGTAAGCTGGGATGAAGTGAAAGAGTGGCATGGACATATATCCACTACCAAATATAAAATAGATAGCTATTGGGAAAAAGCCACATAGCACAGGGGGATCAGCTCAGTGCTTTGTGACCACCTAGAGGGGTAGGATAGGGAGGGTGGGAGAGAGATGCAAGAGGGAGGGGATATGGTGATATATGTATACATACAGCTGATTCACTTTGTAATACAGCAAACACTAACACAACAATGTATAGCAATTATACTCCAATAAAGATATTTTTTAAAAATAATTTTGTTTTACAATCATTTATTTTAGGTATTACTCATATTGAATCTTTGTAAGACATGTGAAGTTAGAGAAAAGGTTTAAAATGGGGTTAATATTTGAACATTTTGAGAATTTTAATTAAGTTCAAGCATGCTTTTAAACATGTTCCCAAGAATAACATTATTGTTTACAATTCAATTTTTTTGTAGTATATATACAGGATTGGCATTTATAACATTAAAAAAATAAGAAATTTGACAGAAGATAAACAAGATAACCTAATTCGTATGTAAGTCAATGAAGAAAACTAGAAAATCTATGTTGTATTGCTGTTGAATTAACTAGTTCTGAGTTTAAAATCAATAATTAAATAATAATCTCAAATAACTGAGTTTTATGTGTATCTTTTCAACCTTAGTTTATATTGGTCCAATGTTCTCAGAGACTGATGTGCATTAACATCCTTCTTTTCATATATATGCATGACATGATGTTCCTAATATGAAGAAATAATCCACAATGAATGAATAAAATGATTGGTTAATTTACACAGTGTAATTATTGGTATATTACATAGGGATCTTAAAAGATATTGTTTTAACAAAATTTGGTATGCCATCCTAAGAAGATTTGGAGTCAGAAAGGTGTTCATTTGTATTCTGGTCACACTATGTACTATGTGATCTAGGATAGTAATTAATCACTCTGAGCCTAGTTTACATATATGTGAAATGGAAACAATACTACTGTTACCAATCCAAGCTCAGTCTGCTCACCACACAAAAGGCCAATAAATCAGGAGATGAGGTGTTGAGGCAAAGAACAGTGACTTTATTAAGAAAGCCGGGCATCAGAGAAGATGGTGGACTAATGTCCTAGAGTATCATCTTATCGAGGTTTGGATACTAGTTTCTTTTATAGAACAGAGAGGGGGAGGAGATGAGGAAGTAAAGTAAAAAGGCCATAAGTCTTACAAAATAACTCCTGGTTTTGGACAGCTTTGGGGAAGGGATGTGTTAATTTCTTCTTTTCTGTAGCCATTCACAGGTGTGCAAGGTCAGGGTGTTTCCCTGTGAGCTGAAAAAAGTCACTTTAGTTTAAAATTCAGGCAGAGAGTCATGGTTCCCCAAGGTAGGCCATCAATGGTTATAACTATAAACAGAACAAAAGCAATGGAAAGCAAAGCTCAAGGTAAAAGAAACAGATCCAACATGGAGTCAGATTTTGTTCTTCCCTGTTACAATACCATTTCTTTGAAGGTTCTTTTAAAGAGTAAATGAGATAATGTCAAGTAAGCACTGAACATAATATCTGATCACATACTAGTTGCCCAGTACATGGTCATTACTACATTAACACAGTTATTGGTTGCTGTGGTACTAGTACACTTAGTCTGGTAACCACTGTAATAAACCAAGAGGCAAGAGCTATCCCCTTCTTGTTTTTCTGTCTGACTTCTAATTCACACTAACCCTCAAGTATTTTTTTCAGGTACATCACTTGACTATTTTTTTTTTCATTCATTTCAGATCATTTCTTGGAGAAAATTAGTTCCACAAAAGTAATTTAGATGATGACCACTTGCCACTTAATTCTACACTCTTCCTCTGAATTCAGGAACTTGACATTCACTTCTCCTTGGGAGAACTCCTTTCACTCATTCAACAAAGTTTTGTTAAGTGTTTACCATGTGATCAGCACTTTGGAAAGAGGTGTTGAAGTTAGAGTGGTGTGGGATTCAGGACACTAACATGTGTGATAAAATCTGTACCACAGTCAGACCTTGCTAGGGTCCCACCATGACAGTGGACATGCTTGTTCTAATTAATCACTTTCCCTTCTTCCCTATCAAAATAAGTATATAGAAGCCTTTGTCTTCTTGGAAATATTAACTACAAATCCCCTCTCTACTAAAATTTGCTGGTTGCAGTTAAATCTACTTTCAAATACCTACCAATAAACTTGTGACAATGACACTTTTTCCTGGTGAAGAATGAAAGACATGGTAGATTTGAGCAGGTGATTAAAACTTTCAGCTTTATATTTTAGAAAAATTTACCTGGGGTAGGTAAATTAAAGAAGGAGCAGGATAGATATATAGAATTGCAATCATCCTGAAAAACAAAAAACTCTTAGGGCTTTGCCAACAGAAAAAAAACATTACAACCTAAAAGATGTGAGTTATGTATTGTTTGGGGAACTTACTGAAGACTACAGCCCAGGTGACAGCCTCTCAGATAGCTCTGAGGAACTGTTCTGAAAAGGTAAGGAAAGAGCCAGGATATATAGGAGTTTTGCTGAAAAAAAAAAAAAAAAAGGAAAAAGGTGGTTGAACATCAAAAGATTACTGCTAATCACACACATAAAATAGCAACAAACAAACAAACAACATATCTCTCATCTTCAAGGAATTCATGGAAAAGACTGATGACAAGTACAGGTTTCTGGTAACTGACTATACTGCTGAACTGAATGAATAAGCATTTTCAGAACTCTAATGGAAAACTGATGAATTCATAAAAGTGCTAACAAAAGATCAAGATGAAAAAAAAATTAATTACATGGGACTGAGTGAACTGATTAGGATGATTATAATTTTTGTGACTTTCTGTTTGAATAAAAAAAAACACATCTCAAGTTAAATGATTTTAGTGCTTTTCATTGTATGGGAAGATGCAAGAATGTGGACTCATTGAAATTATTCCTTTGATATGCATTTTAACTATCTAGGGTGATATCCTATTTTTCTCCATCCTGAGTTCCCCTCAGGGCACACATCAGGGTGGCTGCAGTGTCTGAAAGCTTGAAAGTAGACAGTATTTGTTTTTTACCAAAAAGGCAGGCAACATTCTTTGTTTACCAAAATGGCAGGCAACATTTTTTTTTTTTTGGCCACAGCCTGAACAGTTACAGAGCCTAGCATATATACCCTAACCTACTCAGAACCTAGACACTTCAGCCTGCTGATCTGAATTGTTTTCCCATTTTATCATCCCACCCATTCCATGCATAGTGGTTTCAATCAAAAGCTAGATTATATTGACAGATTGTTGTACATTATCTAACATTATCTCCACACAAAGTGGCTCTGTCCCCTCCCTCTCCTAATACTGTCTGGTAGTAATTTCCTCAAATTCATTCCTCAGACCCAGGAAAGCATGTGTGTATAAACATTTCACTCAAAACTGCTGCAGAAATCTCACTGAAGGTGTTGTAGTTTATAGCACCTCCACCTACTATTGCCAACTTAAGTCCCCTCTACTACTGTAAGAGTTTCCATGGGATATTACAAATTAGAGTAAGAGTGAGCAAATATTTATTGAAAACACCTCCCTTCTCCCATAAAATAGGGACTGTGTTAAATAATATTATTTACTTGTTTTATTTAATCCTCACAACAACACTGATAGGCACATTATGACTTCAAACCCCATGATTTCTTTTCGCATTCTATCACAGCTGCCTTGAGGAAATCTTGAATCCCACTATTAATGCTATTGAGAGACATTTGCAAAAATGTCAACATGTTCAGTGATTAAAAATAAACATATATCTCATATAACAAAACTTTAAATTTTAAAATGAAGGGCAGATTTGTCTACTATTTCTTAAATTAATAAGAGCTAGAAATGATCTCATGGATGTCACGTTGAAGCAAGACTGAATAGTATTTTGACACAATTCGTTATTTATTTATTTATTTATTATTATTATTATTATTGCGATACGTGGGCCTCTTACTGTTGTGGCCTCTCCTGTTGGGGAGCACAGGCTCCGGATGCACAGGCTCAGTGGCCATGGCTCATGGGCCCAGCCACTCCACAGCATGTAGGATCTTCCTGGACCGGGGCAGGAACCCATGTCCCCTTCATTGGCAGGTGGACTCTCAACAACTGCACCACCAGGGAAGCCCCCAATTCTTTATTTTTATATTAGATTTATATTTTACCACTTTAAATTTGGAACTCATTTTTCATTATTTCTGATGAAAATTTTACTGCCCTGATGTGAGTTTGCAGTGATGACTAGTCATGATGTCTTTATTTCTCTCTACTCCTCTATTGCTCCTCTGATGCATGGAAAACGAGCCCTTTTCTGCTTACCTCTTTTTCCACCTAGATGACTTAGAAAATAGGTCTAAAATAGTTTTTAAATGATTTCACCTGTTCTCATTTCTGGTGAGTCTTCCATAGCTTTCATTTTTTGAGGTGTTGCTAGGAAATGTCTAAAGTGTCCTTTATTTCTTGTGATTCCTTAGCTTCTCCATGTTACAGAATAAGTTTTGAGTAGACGTCATAGACACACAATATGCCATTTCTACCCTGTGTTTGAATATCTCTTGGCCCAAGAATAACCAAGCTTAATATGAATGGAATAGGATACTATTTATTTTAAGTTTTATTAGCAAAAATTCTGCCTAACAGTTCAAACATAGGGAGAAATATAATTACATGAGTATATTGTCACCTGTCTCCTGCATTCCTATGCGTCTCATGGGGCAAATTAAAAATGATGGCAATTATAGCTCAAATCTCAGAGGAACATTAATGTAATACTTTTAGCAATAGCTTTCTTATTTTTTATAAAGTTGTGTTACTAACTGTGGTAATTAGTGCAATATTACATTTTGTTAGCAATAATTACTGCTTAATATAATCTATGTGACATTAAGACAAAAAAACTTCCTGAGACATATACTATTTCAGGGTAAACCTCATGAAATATCATGCTTATTTATTGAATATTTTCTGATAATATTTTATCTGGTAGTATCTACTTAAATTTTTAGCAGTAATTTATTTCTTTAGCTATGGCAATATATTTTTCAAATTTAATTACTTTATTTTATAAACTTAAAATTAGAAATTATCAACATTCAATGGTTATATGATTTCAGAGCATAACAATTATCCATTTTCTTACAAACCTGTTTAAATATATAAAGTCAAACAGAAAGGCAATCTTAAAAATTTCATGAAGTGTCTATATCAGAGTATATTAAAAATGTGTAGTGTGATTTTTTTAATAAAGATTTGTATATTTTCTGTTAATTCTAGACAAATCACAGAGTTCAATTAACTTTAAAAGATACATGGCCTTGTATGTATGGCCCTGCATCCTGTTAACAAAAAAAAAAAGAAAGAAAGAAAAGCCTATCTATTTAGAGACGTTTAAAGTATTTTTCAATTTACTGCAACTGGATTTTTATTATGATTTACACCTTTCTTTTAATTTAGTATGTATTACTATTTTAAATGTGAAGGCATAGAAAACCCAGGATATCACAGAATGCCAGTTGTTATCCTAATCAGATAGATAAGGATAATTGATAAACACAAAATGAACATAAAAATGTGCACGTTAAATATACCTCTCAAATCCTCATATCAGAACTAGTAGTTAATCGATGAATGACACACATGGATGTTGTATTTGATTTATAGATAGCAACAGTAGCTACCAGTTATTGAGCACTTGACGTCAAAAGCTCAGCCTCTCTGTATCACCAGTGCCAAATTGAATCTTAGAGACAGAGTTCTGGGTGATGTAGAAAAGCATAGTTTTATTGCTTCGCCAGGCAAAGGGGGACAGAATGGGCTCCTGCATTGAAAAGCTACATGTCCCAACCAGGGAGGATTTGATAAGGAGTTTTATAGCAACAGTTCAAGGGTGGAAGTTGCTGACAAGATTAGGGTATGTGCAGGGTCTCAGGTGGTTGGTCTCCTAATCTTGGTGAGCTTCTCTGGTCCCTTTA
This sequence comes from Kogia breviceps, assembly GCF_026419965.1. Taxonomy (NCBI): domain Eukaryota; kingdom Metazoa; phylum Chordata; class Mammalia; order Artiodactyla; family Physeteridae; genus Kogia; species Kogia breviceps. The sequence continues at coordinate 21,254,378 of NC_081320.1, forward strand.
ATCTTGCCTCAGGTGGTTTCTTGGCTGCTCCTCCCATGGTTAGCAACTGTTTGAATCTGCCCTTTGGAACTCAGGGAAGGTCATGGAGGCTGGAGTCTTGCCTACAGAAACAGGGGACATAAAATGCTTCCATGCCCAGTAGCCCCAGTGTCCTCCTTGGTTTCACACTTCCTTTGGGCTAGACACTGTATTTAAGTGGTATGCATAGTTATTATAGTTTATTCTTCACTCCAACTTTGTGCTGTTTATTATAAAATCTATATTACAGTTGAAGAATTGAGCCACTTATTAGGTAAATTAACCCACGGTTGCCCATCTAATCTTTGTTAAAAGTCATCCATAATCATAGGTTGTAATGCTGAATTGTCTTAACACTTAACTCTTTTGTCCTCTGACTTTTATATAAAAATACTTTAAGAATCTCATGAAAGTTTAAAATATTTATATTTTTCACTTAAACGGTATCACCAAAAGATTAGCACAAGTCTTCCAGCTGTGATGACAGTTCTGATTAAATAAGATGACTTGTGAATAATCATTTCTACAAATTAGATATAAAATAACCCCACATTTTCTAGAAGACATCACTTTTATGTACTCTATTAGAATTCACAGGCCTCAAACAAACGTTAAAAAAACTCATTATCACTTCATGTCCTCACACTTGGTGACAATGTGTTGTAATGTCTCCATATATCTGTCAGCATGTTTTCTTTGAAAGGTTAAAGTGTTTATTTTCAATAAGGTATAATGGATTAACTTCTCTACATTTCTTATCTACCTTTTAGAGACTTAGTGTATCTCACAATGGATAATGTGACAGTTTTACTTAGGCTTTTATTTTTCTTGCACTCGATTTTAGAAATAGATGGCTAAAAGTAGCAAATATTCTGCTACCACATGAAAAGGAAACAATGTTCCAGTTCCTCTAGTCATGAGACTGAATTTTGAAGAGTTTATTTTAAGAAATCTTCTTGAATTGTTCTAAAGTTGAAATTCATTATATTTCACCACTCATAATGTGGTAATGAAGAAAACGTAGTTGTGAGATATATATGTATCAGTTATATACCCTGTGAGATATGTATATTGTGACAAGTCGGAGGAACTATTGTGCATTTCTCTTCCTTCTTAAGAAAGCCTATCTGCATTATTGCAAACAAACATGTAGAGTGTCACTTTAAAAATTTAATGGTTATTATTATCTTTGTTTTCTTAATTTGCATTTCAGCCAGATTGTAAATTTCTATTTCATTAAAAGGGGAATATTTTTATACATTGTATTAACATTTATGTATAATGTTTTATATAAACCTTTTTATTCATCATCGTCTACACATTTTAGAAACCATGTTATGTGCTTCTCATAGGCTTTAATCATTAACAAGTATTTATCACTATTAAGTTAGAGTTATGATTAGTAGTAAGGCAAAATAATTTAATGTGCCAACAAAATTCCATTTTTTGGTTGGAAAATGAATACAATAATGACATTGCTTTTATTCAAGGTATTTTTCCTCTGGAATGATGGCAGCAGGACACTTTCTGATGAATGCAAGATTAATTAATCAATTGTAAACTTCATGACATTAAATTGTAGAGAGGATTGGTTAACATATACTTAGTGCATTATTTTGGTTCATCAACTATCATAGTGGTTTTCAACTCTGGCTTTGCATAAAAAGTACTTCTAGAATTTTCAGAAAATACCTGTTCTTGGATTACAACATTTGTGATATTAAGTCTGGAGTGAGATTTGGGAATTGATTTTAAAATTTCCTCTAGGTGTTCTCATATGAAATAATTTTTACAATCACTTGTCTATCTTAATTGGATTGTCTTTATTTGATAATAGATCCACAGAGGACACAAGGTGATACTACTCCTGGTAACTGCTTAATCCACTTGTTTATTGATCTTGGATTATTGAAAGGCAGCATTTACTTTATTCTTATGAGTTTCTTACAGATCACATGCTCATTCACCATACTTAATGCCCAAGGGTTCTGTGTAGAATTAGAAATTTAAATCGTATCACCTGCTTTGGAGAATGATGAAAGATTTTTTCAAAGAAGAAGAAGAGGAGGAAGCAGCTCATTTTCTTTCTAAGTGGGTAAGCCTTTGACCACATGATCTTGTGTCAGTCCTAAAGTAGCATTGTAATCAGAAGGTATTGCTAATTTAGAGAACTTAAAATTGATATACTAAGAGCAGGGGAATCACCACGGGGTAAAACTTCTCTCATTACTTTTTTTTTTTTTTTTTAAGTTCTATTTTCTTGACTCTGTTATTAAGGCAAAAAAATCTGAGAATTCTGGTATGATTGCCTTCAGGGACAGCACCTAGGGATTTCTGAAAAAGACTATAACCAAGCTTGGTAGGAGAACCACTAGGTATAACTAGACCAAAGAACAAACCAGGCTTACTTAATCCCTGGGTCCCAAAGTGTAAAAAAAGAGAAGTAAACACTAATTAGTTCATGCATGACAAGAGTCCCTAAGATCAACCTACTGAAGTCTGTTTGTAATTTTCCCTTTCCTCTATCTCTCACTGTATAGATAATGCCCCTAGAGAAAAGGCACTCACCTCATCAGGTATACAGTAAAATGGGGTGACTATAGAATAACTAGAATGCTCTCAGTAAGTCAAATAATCATTCTCATTACATCTTATCAAACTTTTAATAGACCTAAATAGGTCAGACAATCTATTCTTTTTGTTTACTATGATGTAAAACTCATATAAAAGAGACATTTTTAAAATAGTAAAAAATAAAAAGAGTTTCTGCAGCCCCCTTAAGGCAACTAAAATGTTTGAAGAAAATCTCCAGATAGATGCAAAAGAAATTATGTGGAAAAAAAACAAAAACAGGGCTTCCCTGGTGGCGCAGTGGTTGAGAGTCCGCCTGCCGATGCAGGGGACACGGGTTCGTGCCCCGGTCTGGGAGGATCCCACATGCCGCGGAGCTGCTGGGCCCGTGAGCCATGGCCACTGGGCCTGCGCCTTACGGAGAGGCCCGTGTACCGCAAAACAAAACAAAACAAAAAAAAAAAAACAAGATTTACTAATTATGGAATGCCAAAATACTAGCAAAATCTATATTTGTTACCTGATGGAGCTGTGAGGATGACTTGGGGGCAGAGAACTCTTTCTTCTGTGCTCATTCTAGATCTCACCTTATGAAACAGGAAGAGACCTGGAACAGACTATTCCCTCACAGCACTCAGAAGGATCCAACTCTGCCAACACCTTGATCTTGGACTTCCAGCATCCAGAACTCTTAGAAAATAAATTTCTGTGGTTTAAGTCACCTAATTTGTGGTACTAGCTATGGCAGCCCTAGCCAATTAATCCAATATGGTCAAGTCAAATAATTGGATATATTAATTTATCAATATTATTGGGAGTATAATTTGCCTGAACCTGCTAACATGGATTGGAAAATACTGATCAAATTACAATCTCCTAACTAACTCCATTTTAAAACTGTAGACTTTAAAGTTGAAGGAAAATATATACCTTAGTAAGAAAAATTATAAGTAGCAGAAAGTTTTCTGATTAAAAAAGATAATCTTTTGGGGGGGGAGGTTTTTTTTTAAGGAAAATCAATTGCTAAGAAATAAGCTACTCTGTATATAATGTAATATAAGAGAATACTGCAGCTATGTTCTTAAAATAATATGTAAAGTAAATCACACTTGCTTTAAATTAAACACTTAAAAAAGAATGATGATATCTTCAATGCTAGAAATACTTGATTAAATTTGTAACAAGTGATAGCAATATAAGTGCAGCACTATGGCTAGAAATTCTAGTATTATTACAAATATATAAAGTTGATAGTACCCTAGAAATAAGATGATTTTGCTCACCTGGAATCATTTTATGTTTATAAATTTTTCATGATGATTAAATAAGTGTACTTTAATTACATTGAAATGTTACTTAAATGGAACATCCAGATTAAATATACAAAATAATTGTATATAGTGAAAGTTTGTTTTGATTTTTCCAGTTTTAAAACATAGATGGTTAAAATATAAATCCTGTGTGCATTTATATAATCCATTTATAATCCACTGCAACTGAGCTCAATTATTTTCTAGTGTCATTTCGAGTACCCTGTTGCCATAGTTGCTGCTAAGAAAATGCATTTTTCTAAAAGATTTATAAATAATGATTGCAATGTTTTTAGCTCTTTGTAGTGAAATACCATAACCAATGCCTCTGAGAAGAATATAAATTTAAGCACTAGGGAGCCATTCAGGTCACACTTGAGTCTTGTTACGAGTAGGGCAAAAAAAGTGTCTCACTGGTATCCATTAATATTTACTCTCCTTCCCACTCAAAAGATAAATTCCATGTAGTTAGGTTTGGAAGACATATACAAGACTGTCTTTAAGCTTTATATTTGCTTATTTTACTCTAATATCTTGTCGAACAGAAAAGGGTTGCATTTGTTAACCTCTCTCTTTTCTAACATTGCTTACTCTCATCATTCTTCTAAATACTAAATTAAAATATTTAGTTTATATGAACATGTTTTGCCAAATGCATGCATTCTTAATATCTCTGAAAATTAGGTAAATTCTAATTTTTACTGTGACAAGGAATCAAAGTTAACTATATTTGATAAACTGATTTTAATTATGGCTCCTGATATGAGATGAAAATCAATATTCAAAAGTCATTTCCTCCTCTTCAGATCAACCACTATTTACTAATTGGATAATTGTTTAAGTTATTCCACATATAGTGCGTACTACCTGAAATAAAAAATTTACCAAATAAGCAAAACCCAGAAAACAGAGAATGAGGATAAAATAACATAAATATCTACCATCCAGGAATAAGGAAACATTGAATATTTCTGATACACACACACATAAATACACAGGTCTGATATACATGTCGGCGGTATATACACATGTATTACTTGACTAGTCTAGATTATGATGCAGTAACAAAACCAAATTTCCATGGGTTGAAAAAACAAAGGTTTGTTTCTTCCTCACATTTATGCTCAACACTGTTCAATGGAAGTGTTTGCTTTCCTTAGTCACTCAGGGACCCTAAGATGGCAGAAGTTCCACCATCTTATGACAGCTCCATCTCATCATGAGGTTTCAGGGTTTATCATGGCAGGGGAGGAGAAGGCTAGTGCTGCAGGCTCCCATACCAGCAATTAAATGTTTTATCAATAGTACATTACCCACAGTTAGTCACATGACCTTGACTAATTGCAGATGATGGAGAGGTATATTCCTCCCATATGTCCAAATAGAGGGAAATGTCTATCAATAAGCATTGAAAATATTAACCACAATGCTCTGCACAACTGTTCATTCTCTTCTTCCTTCTTATTCTTTCTTTTTTATGCCTTATTTATATCCTAGTCAATAGGGAGTGTCAATAATGTTACCATTTTTATGTTAATAAATAGATACCTATATCATCATTTTAGTGGTTCCCTGATTTTCCATTATATGGATTTATGAAAAAATGTTCCATTTTATCCACTCACCCGCTTCCCTGTTTTTTCTTTTAATTGGTGAACTATGGGTCACAGTGCTTGATACATAATGTGTCTAATGAATCATATGGTTTAAAATTCTCCTTCCGGTCTCGTATATTTATCATATGGCACACCCTAAGTTCTCAACAAATGTTAGCTCTTATTACTTTTGGTGATTTTCACTTTTTCTCATTTGAATTCCATTTTTAGTATATATTGTGAAAATTCCTCAATTTCTTATTTGACATTTTTCCTCCTGATATTTACATTTTAGTTTTACTTCCCCAAAGTGTCATATTTTCCTATAGATTTGAAAAGGAAAGGAATTAAGTACACAAGTTCATAGTGTCTTGGTACAAAAATAAAAATTTTCCTCTTGACAAGATGTGGTATATTTTAAAAGCACACTGGACTTAAAGGCATGTGATCTGGATTTAGTTTCCAATTCTGCTAATAACTAAGGATATGTTTTAAAGAAATAATCTATTAGAGTTGAATTTTTATTTAACCATTAAAATAAATGGGTGAGTAACAAAATGGCTAAGACTTATTAAATAGAAAAATATTGACCACATGCTAAAATATAATGGCCCCTCAATACAGGTTTCTTTGTTTATTTTCTTCTTTTCCCAAAACTTTATCTTATCTGAAATTCTGAAGCACACAGAAACTCTGCTAAACATTTATATGTGAATAGTGTTATACAGCTTTTAAGTTTTTGATCTTTACTGGCAATCACTTAAGTTGATATCATTGGAAGTAAATAAGACACATTATGTAAATACAAAGGAAATTTTAATTTTATCACTTCTTACATTTTGAAGTTTATTTTTTCTTTTAAATAAGCTTTATTGTTAAAACAGTTTTAGATGTACAGAAAAGTTAAGAAGATAGTACTGAGAGTTCCCATATACCCTGCACCCAGTTTCCTCTATTGTTAACTTCTTATATTAGGATAATACATTGGTTACAATTAATAGATCAATATTGATACATTAGTATTAACTAAATTCGTACTTTATTTAGATTTCCTTAGTTTTCACCTAATGTACTTTTTCTGTTCCAGGATGCCATCCAAGATAGCACATTACATTTAGTCATCATGTCTTATTCAACTTCTCTCATATTTGCTTTACAAAACAAAATCAAAGCTCCTCCATGGCTCCTGGTAAATTAGTTTATTCTGCTTCCAATCTTTGCTTCCTGGACCCATGCACAACAGAAAGTTTAATTTGTAAGGCATACTTCTTGATGCTGTTCTTTGTAAGATTAGAAAATTATAAGAATAATATTCTAACACTCAAAAATCCAGAGCACTAATGTAGGTGCTACATACATATTTTACCAAGTTTATGTAACAATCCAATGAGGTAATGTGTATGGAGTCTGCAGAAGCCCCAATTATTTATTTATTATTTTTTGTGATAGAAGCAGGCATGCTCCCTTGCTGTTTTGGTACTCCAAGTTTCTTTGGTGACTGAAGTTTAGCCAAAGCAATGTAAGAGAAATATATTGGGTAAGGCTTCCAGGAAAGTTTATATAATACACAAACCCTCTTGGCACCTCACTTTACCCTTTGTCATTTGCCCCAACCCAAGATTTTTATGTGGAATAGCAAAACTCATTTTGATTAATAGAAGGACAGAAGCTATCTTATTATCTTGTGGATGGAAGTCCAAAGCTAAGTTGGGATAAGAAGACAGAAGGAAAAATGACCCTTTTCCAAATTTTTGTAGCTTGTACAAGCCCCAAAGAGCCTAACTCCAGAATTTATGTGTTAAAAAAATAATTTTCTTATTTATGTCAGTACTAGTCAATTATGTGACTGTTGCCATTAACTAAAATCCTAGTTGACATTCTAGATTAAATCTTGAGCATAATGCCTAGTACAGGTACTCTGATATTTTTATTAGATACTATTATGAAGACATCTACCAGTTCAGAAAATTAAAGCTACCAAACAAAATATAAACACCCAGAATATATTAAAATTTAGTGAAAAAAGTGGGTCATCAGCCATTTCCATATATTTCACAGAAAGAAAAAAGCTGCTATCTCCAGGAGAATAGTAGCTCACAGGCCAAAATACAAGATAATGGAAGAAGAGAAGTACTTCAAAAGAAAAACAGAAACTGAACAATACATATCAACTAAGAATAATTATTGAAGCAGTGAACAAATAATTTAAAATAAGCATAGTAAGTATATTTAACTAGAAGAAGGAAAGTATTACCATGTTAGATGTGAATGAAATGAAGAACACAATGGGAGAGATAAAATGTGGGATGGAAACTGTGAAAAATGAATTTGTGAGTTGAATTTGGGTAAATTGCACAGATGTTGAGAGTAAAGTGATCTAGAAAACAAAAGCAAATTTAAGAAATATAGAGAAAAAAGAATAAATATCCCAATTATATGAATATCTAAAAGAGAAAAAGTAGAAAGGAGGAACTAGTGTATTAATAATGGAGTAAAAATTTCCCAGATTCAAATAAATTTGATTGAACTTAGACTAAATGGTTCATAGAGTCCCTGCTAGGTGAGAGAAGGAAAAACTTAACCTAAATACATAGTAAAACTTTAATACACTGATTACAAATAGAAAATTCTTAACCTTTTTTTAACCATACAAAGATATTACGATATAATTGACTATACTCCCTATCCCCTGCCCCAGCAACCACGTTTGTTCTTATCTATAAATCTCTTTCATTTTGTTAAGCTTGTTCATTTGTTATTTTTATATTCCACACTATTGAGTATGGCACTGTCCTTACCTTATTCACTAGAATAGAATGTGAAGCTACCTATGGGATATGAGAAGAGAAAAGGGGCATGTAGCCCAGCAATAATGCACTCCCACATGAAGTGTGTCTTAAACTGAGATAGAAAGGTCCCTGAGCTGACTGCTCACTAAGAACTCAGGGCTCATAGATGTTTCAGGAAGCAGATGCAGCATGGAAGAACACAAACTCCAAGAACTTTAAGTAACTGAGTGTGGATGGAGCAGTTTAAAAATCCTGAAACTGGGGCTTCCCTGGTGGCGCAGTGGTTGAGAGTCCGCCTGCAGAAGCAGGGAACACGGGTTCATGCTCCGGCCCGGGAAGATCCCACATGCTGTGGAGCAGCTGGGCCCGTGAGCCATGGCCGCTGAGCCTGTGTGTCCGGAGCCTGTGCTCCGCAATGGGAGAGGCCACAACAGTGAGAGGCCCGCGTACCGCAAAAAAAAAAAAAAAAAATCCTGAAACTGTAGGGAAGGCAAGAAGAAAAGGAAGCTAGAATTATAGGTAGGGACATATTGTGAAGGGATTTAGATGGTAATACTAGAGTTTGGACTTTGAAAGCTATGGGACAGCATTGGGGATGAATTCAAACATGCGAGGAAAATTGTCAAGTACATGTTAACCTCTCTTGAATAAATACTATATGACAACTGGGGAAGATATCACCTAATAGTTACTGCTACTGATGATATTAGCGTCCACATTTGTGTAGACTAGGATTTTTATGTTCCACCATGTCTAATGAATCAAACAGACTCTCCTTCCAGTCTTTTATATGTTTGCATTAATTTTCACCCTATTTTAGTTCACAAAACATTTAATGATGCTTACACGGTATTAAAAAATTAATAGAGCAAAGTCAACTGATGAAGAAGCAAAACCCTTCTTAATATTACAATGAGATAATAGTTCCTCCTGGATATCTTTCATGAGTTTTCCCGAATGGATTAAGAGCTAGGGCTTCCCTCGTGGCGCAGTGGTTGGGAGTCCGCCTGCCGGTGCAGTGGACACGGGTTCATGCCCCAGTCCGGGAGGGTCCCGCGTGCCGTGGGGCGGCTGGGCCCGTGGGCCATGGCCACTGGGCCTGCGCGTCCGGAGCCTGTGCTCCGCGGCGGGAGAGGCCACGGCAGTGGGAGACCCGCGTACCACAAAAAAAAAAAAAAAAAAAAAAAAAAAAAAGAGCTAAATTAACTGGGAGCAAGTGGCCAAGAAAAAGAATGAAGGAACACTATTTTGAGAAATATGAAAAATGGCAGAAGAGATGAATAATGTGTGGTTTTTCATATTAAAGAAAGATTCACCTGAGAGATTTTAAACATTGAGATGTTACTATTTCAAACAGAAATGAATAGACAAAAATCTTATCACATACTCATTGATTATGAAATTCAATCAACATGCCTACTTTAGAGACAGAAATAGGCCTGCGTACAAGCCCCAGAGTCTAAGTTGTCAGTATTAACCCAGATTGGCCTCCACAGAGCAATTCCTAAAAATACAAACATACCTTCCTGATTTTGTATGTGTTATTATTGGCATGAGAAAAAAATAATAGTTTATTTGTCAACTGTGCATTAGGAAGCCCATGGTTAATATAAATGTTAATCAGTGTTATGATAGTAACTCCAGGGATGATGTTAATTGTGTAGCATATAATGCAAGCATGATGTCTCAATTAATGTGTAAATATGTAGTTAATGAAGGATACAATCACTTAAGAAACCATTTTCATACTCACAGTTTCAAAATTTCAGGGCTATAAAACCATTACCTTTCAAATTTTCCTATTGAAAATAAAAACACCCATTTTATATTGGAGCCTAAATTAAGACATGTTATTGTGACAAGGGAAAAAAAAAGAACTGAATTAAGAAAGAAAGTAAAAAGAAATATGCATAATGCTATCACTCTCTGGGCACCCCTTCCACAACATGTTGGTGATCCCAGGCAATGTCTAGTTCATGCATAGAGTATTGGTTTTAATAAAAAGATACAACTATACATACAAAATTGTAACTTATAAACAAAACAAAAAAAGCCTCTAACACTATATTATAAAAAGTATTTGACTATCAGAAAACAACTATTCATTTTCAAAATATTTTAAATGGCAAATAATTTTCCATTATATGGGTGAACACTAAACTAATCAATTGTCTCCTTACAGTTTTTATTTCTGAATGTTTAGTGATAAGTAATATGCTAGTAATGCCTTGTAACATCATATTTGTGGCTCCATCCCATCTGGCTTCCTCTGAGCTATCACTGGGCAGAAATATGACACAAGTACACCTAGCTGGAAGAATGTGTAAGAAAATGGGAAACACAATAGTCAAGATGAATTTGAAACAATTATAGTATAAAAATCTAAAATCTATATAGATACTATTTCATTTTTTTCTAAACATTAATGTTTGCAGTGTACAACTTTGAGATAGAAAAAATTTTATTCCTTTGTATTTATTTTTTCCCTGCCTATGTGCTTTATAATTCAAAGACATTGTGATGGTGTTACCGAACTCAGGTTCAGCTGCTTGCCACTCAAAAAGCCAGTACTCAAGAGACAAGTGTTGGTAGAAAGTTGCTTTAATCAAAAGCTGTCAATATGGGGAGAAGGTGGACTCATGTCCCAAAACCAACCCCAAAGATTCTGCTGAGCCTTGACAGTTTTTATAGGAAAAAAATTTGAAAGAATCTTAATGAATCATCAAGGCAGGTGGTCAAGATCTGTGTCATTTTCCATTGCATGCAGGCTGGCTGACTCCTCGTTATCTTTCTTCAGATATTATCTTGTCTCATGGTCTGCCTGCAGGATTGCTAAGGGGGCTCCTGGGGGTAGAGAGCTAGTTACTCTTTAGCTACTTAATTCTTCATTCCTACTTCTTTTAATCTAGGAAGAGAATCAAAAGGTAGGGCAGGGAATTGTGTGCATTCAGTACAACATAAATCAGGAGTTAAGTTAAAGGTTACCTAGTGATTTCATTTGTATAATTAAGGTTTAAGGGGGACAGAAATAAGCAAACAGGAATGGGACAAAAGAGCTGATTACAAAGCCCCACTTGTCCAACATCATCTGTTTCCATGGGATTGGGGCAAATGTCTGTCTTCTGTAACTTCATGCTGACATAGGGTTCTATATTTTCAGAGTGGAAGATGCCAACTTGGGTCTGTAGCATATCTTTGCTGACAATTTTAGTTGCCCACTTATGTACATGGGCAGAGCAAGCTACAATTATTTTGATGCCCACAAATATATAGATCATTATGAGCAACAGTGTTAATCCCATTTTCTTAAGTCCAGTTCTAGGAACTGTGCTAGCCATAGACTCAGTACTGCTCAAGGTAGAGCAGCTTATGTCATGGCTGCAGTCTGGTCATTATGTAGTCAGCTTTTTCCCTCTGGTGGCAGTTATAGTATCTGTAAAACAACTCAAAAATGTTCATCAGACACTGAAAGATTCTGTGACTCTATTGTCCTAATCATTATCTGCCTAAGCCTGCCCTTTTGTGACTCAGAGAGGCTTGGGAAACTTCAACTTTTCTACAAACAAAAGGCAGGAGATGTGGAGGGGCCTTCACACTTGGGGGGTCCCCTGCAGTGTTCTGCTCAGTTTCAATGGTATGTTGATATATTAGACAAACTATTCTGGAGAATAATGGGTTTTTAGAACTAGTATATGTATAATCTTTTTCATAATTTATAAATAATATTTTCTAATTACAGCATTGCCTTTTTACTTCTGTTCCTTTTATTTTTCATCTTTTCGTTTGGAAACATTAGCTTTTGGTATACTGTTCTCTTTAGCATGTCTAACGTACTCCATCTCATTAACCTAATTTATTTTTACTTTTTTAAAAGCAAGTTTGCTTATCCATATCAGTTTTCTGCAATATTATGTTTGTTATTTGTCTCCAAATTTTATTGTAATTCCATTTTTATTACTGTTGTTTACTTTCTTCACTATTCTTCCTTTTTAGTTTCCCTTTTAAATTTATTACCTAATCTAATTGTCTTAATTAGACTATTTTCTCTATTTTATGCTCTGCTTCTGATTCAGGGGGACAAGGCTGTATTATCATCTATTTCGTATATCAGTTTTTTGTGTTTTCCTTCTGAAGTTTCTATTGCATCATATTCAGAGATAAGATCACACCCCAAATCATGAAGACATTTATATTTTCCTCTTTTTGTAATCACAGAACCAATGTTGTAGCTTGCTCTCTTGTTTGTTTTTCCTCATCCTTAAAGAATGTCCAGACAACAGATTTGTCCAATGCTTTAGTATGAATGGAGTGCCTTTTTTTGTACACTTGTGTTTTGGATAAGGTAAAGGATGAGTAGGTATGAAAAATCCCCTGTCTGTACTAGATATTCACTATAATTCTTCTGTTTTACTGGGCATTTCTCAGGGTGTAAAACAAACAAGTCAAAAACAAACTACAGTTCCCTTCCTGAATTTCTATAATACCTTCCCCTTTCTTCTAGTCTCCTGGGTAACCTACACAGCCTAACCCATGCAGGGATGCGGCATTAGATAACCAGCACCAATTCACTCAATGGTCTAGTGGCACCTTGTTTGGGGATGGCAGCCACGAACACAACACTATCCTTGATTTTCCCTATCAAATTTCCCCACATGTTCAAACATGGAGAGTCTGAAATAGGATTGGGCAAGAAAAATTAGTAAGATTAATTTTGAATAGGTTTTTCCTTCAGGTAGCATACAAGCATCAATTACTATCATTTTCCCCTTTAAATATGACAATTCTTAAATATTTCTTTGGTTATAATTTTTCCCATTTACTTAATGAGCATTTTTATAAAATCTGTTCTAGGCTAAATTAGGAACTCCTACTGAGATACCAGTTTAAAATAGAAGCCCTCTTTGTTGTCTTAAATATCACTGTGTGGTTTCTACAACGTGATTTTCTTTCTTGCTAGAGGTTTTTTCCTATATATATTTTTTTGTTGGTGGTGATTTATAGTGAAGGAAAACTGCCAATTGAGGGAAAAAGTCATTTGCATTTTATAATGTTAAAATAGCAGATGCTTAAAGACCAGAATGTTAGTTAGCATTTAGTAAGTTTTTAATCAATTATGATTTTAAATAATTTTTGGAAATAGATTAAAAGTATGATAATTAATAAATAAAAATTCTTTTCTAACACCTATTTCCACAATCAATATCATTTAAATGGTTTAGAATGATTTATTAATGTAAACTTTGACTACCTTGTATTTTATGTATTTAAAAATACATATTCACTTTACTGAATTATTCACCAAGATAAGTATGAAGAATACTCTTAACATCTTCAAATTCTAGATTTCAATCTGCATACCAAAGCTGAATTTATAAGATTTAAGCAATTCCTCAAAACAATCCATCCAGAGCATTCTTTCAGCTCTGTAGCAGGAAACATACAAGTTTACCATATATAAGATTATAAGGTTCCCAATGTTTATTAGATTGTGCTTGTCAATTGAAATAAACCTAGGAGGCAATAATAAAGCAGAAAGCATTTATTTGGGATCAAAGATTTGCAATCCCTGGCACACAGATTAGGGTAGAAGTCCAAATATAGTCCTGCTAGGGAGTAAAAAGCTGGGCTTTTAAAAGCAAAGAAGGGAGATTTGCATTGTAAAGAATTTTAATTGGAGTTGGAGGCAGAAGCTACTCTTGGCTAAATAAGATTGAGTGCTAAGGCTATCACTAGAGGGAAGGAAAGAATCTGTTGCTGTGACAAGTTACAGAGTTCTTGGAATATTTGTCTTTTGAGAAGTTCCAAAGTTCATGGTTCCACCTGGTGAGGATGTGTACAAGGTCCACTCCATAATGGCCTCTCAGCTTCATGTTAAAACCCCTTAACAAAAGTGACTTCATTTTTTATCTCACATTCACATCATCTTTCCATCAGCCACACCCAATACAGTTTAACAGGCCATGAAATATAAGGTTAGACATCTATAATTACATATAAGAAAAAGTTCTTAATATTTAAAGAAAGGATTTTTTAAATCATTTTTGTCTGGTATTGCAGCGTTTTACATTATTTCTTTAAGCTTAGATTTACATTCATTTTACAGTGTTACCACTTAATATGGCTTATCTTATCCTACATCTTGAAGTCAGAAATTTCTCTAACTGGCAAAATTTGGAAGGCATGAATTGTCTAAAAATTTGTGTTACTCGTCCTCTTCTGTTTTAGACTATCAGGATCTATTATTAATAGTTATTTCTTAAGGAATTTCTGTAATGCTTTCTTGCAGTTACTCATGCTATTGAATTTTTGTATTTCTATTGGTCAAATAAAAGTTATAAAAATTTTGTGTTGGGGTACTGAATTAGTTCCTCTTACTGCAAGTTGAAAGTACCCTCATTGTTTTTTAAAGAGAATTTGTGCTAAAATGAGGTCCTGAGGGTTTTGTGTTTTTGGTGTGTGTTTATTTTTTATTTATTTTTTTCTACTGCAGGAAATAAAAGGGCAGGGATAAAACAGAAAATATTATTAGACTAAAGTTTTTTAGCCCAGTTTTGCATCTATCAGAGGTTTATATCATTTGACCTTTAGTTAAATACTCTGAGCCTCCAGGAATAAAGGTTCTACAGTAGCATTAAGTATTATTGCTCTTATCTTCATCATCTAAATGCAATCTTTAAACTACTTAAGATTCACCTCTCACTCTTGGACACTTGCTTTAATACCGCTGTAATTGTAAAGCAGACTTTGATGAGAGTATTAAGGTTTCCCCAGCTTCTGAGTGAATTGCCTGTTTAACAGTAGATAAGCAGACTTCAAGAACTATTGAGATTATCGACATTCAGTTTCCTCGGATTCCTTCATTTTCTAATTTATTTAAAATGCATCTCTTCCTCACTACTGTGAAATCATGCAAGCAAATACCAGGATAAGGTGGAAGACAGAATGCCTTAGGAAACAAATTCCATTTTTAACTCCATCATTAACGTTGAGTAAGATCTTGAGAAAAATTACTTATTACTTAATCACCTGCAGAATGGGGTGATAGCCCCAGAGACAATCTGAGTTGGAATATTGGGATTATTCTAGAATGTGTTTAATGCCTCTTATATATCTAATTATCTTTTCAGTGATTTACTGACACTTAAGAGTAGATATGTCACCTGTCCATGTGGAATTTTAGATATAGTTTGTTTTTTTTTTTCTTTTCTTTTTAAATTACTTTCCATATTTGAGAATTTTAAGTACAGTTTTTTTTTTCTTTTTAAATTACTTTCTGTATTTAAGAAAAATGCATTAGATAGAAAGAGAAAATAAAATGTAATTTCAACCTGTTTAGATAAATTTGAATTTTTTAGTATGTGTTGTCATCTGACTTTAATATTAATAGAATATTATTTTCTCTGACAATGAGTACACTATGAGAATTATCACTAACAGACCATGTGTGCATATCTGATACATCCACTACTGTAAGTGTAGACACTTCCCCTGTGAAACTCAGCCCAAAGAAAGACTTGGGCAATAAGTAGCCCTTATTTTTTAACTCCCAAATGAGGAATGAGCTTCACTTGTTGCACAAAGAAAGGAATACAGCAGAACAATTTTAAAATCCACCTAAGTAATCTCAAAGCAGTATTTTCAGATATTCAGGAAACAATACAGAGAAAAAGTGCTTTATTAAAAACAGAGAAACAAAAAAGGAAAGAAAAGTAGTTTAACCAGAAACTGTTGGATATGTCACCTGCATTTTATTTTTAATTATTTTATGATGCATGATGGAAGTCAGAGAACTGACACAGTCTAAGAGGTCAAACTTCCTCTTTGTGAACTCTTTCTATACTTGGCTGTTTTTGTGATTAGTTTGCATGTTTTCCTTAACACATTTAGTTAAGTCAAGGCTTCTATGTAACCCATCAGCATATACCTGTCCACCACTGAAAGACTGAAACTGTTTGGATAAGTATAATACGTATCATTTCTGTCATGTTAATTTTTTTTTTTCCTCCTAAGATTGAGGCACATTAGGAACAGTTGCAAATTGATAGCCCTACTACCTAAATCACAAATCAGATCAGTCCTTTCTTTTATTATCAAAGCTGAACTGCAAGAACTTGATATGTGAAAGATGTCCTATTTCACCTCTACTAATTTTAAATTTACTTTTATCATTTGTTTAAGAAATAAATTGATATTTCAGTCATGATGACTCACAATTCTTCAGTAGATGTTTGGAGATAGAATAAGAATAGGCACTAGTGTCACTCAAATGATGATATATTGAAGCTCCAGTTAAGAAACAAACCTAGAATGTAAGACGGTGCAGCTGTAATGGAAAAGCAGTATGGAGATCCCTCAAAAAATTAAAAATAGATGTACCATGTGATCCAGCAATTCCACATCTGGATATTTATCTAAAATAATTTAAAGTAGAATCTTGAA
The DNA here is from genome assembly GCF_026419965.1 of Kogia breviceps. Taxonomy (NCBI): domain Eukaryota; kingdom Metazoa; phylum Chordata; class Mammalia; order Artiodactyla; family Physeteridae; genus Kogia; species Kogia breviceps. Next base: position 21,271,100 of record NC_081320.1, read on the forward strand.
TAGATATCTGCACTCCCATGTTCGTTGAAGCATTATTCACAATAGCCAAGATCTGAAAACAGCTTAAGTGTCCCTTGATGGATGAATGATAAAGGAAATGTGATATATGTATGCAACAGAATGTTATTCAGCCATGAAAAGGAAAGAAATCCTGCCATTTGCAACAACATAGGTGAAACTTATGCAAAGTGGGTATTATGCGAAGTGAAATAAGTCAGACAAAAGAAAACAAGTACTACATAATGTTCAATTATATGTAGAATCTAAAAAGGCTAAACTCATACAGAGAGTAGATTAGCGACTAACAGAGCTGGGAGTTTAGGGAAATGAAGAGATTTTGGTCAAAGGATACAAACTTCCAGATATAAGAGGAATAAGTTCTGGGAATGTAATGTACATCGTGGTAACTATAATCAACAATACTGTTTATGAATCTGAAAGTTGCTAAGAGAGTAGATTTAAAATATTCTCACCATAACAACAGTAAAAAGAATAAAATAGTAACTATGTGAGATGAAGGATGTATTTACTAATATTTTTGTGGTAACCATCTAGCAATATACAATTGACCTTTAAACAACTGAGGGTTGGGGGCACACACGCCTGAGCATTCAAAAATCCAGGTAGGTTCATTTCTTGTTAACCACAGGGAATTGGTTCCAGAACCCTCCATGATCCACGGAAGCTCAAGTCCCATAGTCGGCCCTCTGAATCCATGGTTCCACATCCACAAATTCAAAAAACTGCAGATCTTGATTGCAATTTTTTGAAAAAGGATCTGTATATAAGTGGACCTGTGCATTTCAAACAATTGTTGTTCAAGGGTCAACTGTGTACATGTATCAAATAATCACATTGTATACCTTAAAATTTACACAGTTATATTTCAATTGTATGTCAATAAAGCTAGGGAAAAAAATAAAACTAAATTACAAATAAGGAAATATGGTATATGCATACCATGGAATATTACTCATCTTAAAAGAGAAAAGTTTGCTCATATGCTACATGAATGAACCTTTAGTACATAAGCCAGTCACAGAAGGACAAATACTGCATGATTCCACTTATTTGAAGCATCTAAAGTAGTCAGACTCTGGAAGCAGAGAGTAGAACTGTGTGTGGTTGCCAGGGACAAGGCGAAGGAAGGTTGGAGAATTGCAGTTCAATGGGCTTAGAGGTTCAGACACAAAAGATGAAACAGTTCTAGGGATCTGCTTGCAACATGTGCACATAGTTAACAATACTGTACTCTGGTAAGAATTTAAAAGGGTCGATTTCATGTTACGTGTTAATAACAATTTTTTTAAAGCCTTGAGAAATAAATGGAAGTGACTTAGGTGTTTCAGAAGCTGGTCCCATTTCTGATTCAGAGCTTTGTAACTTTGGGAAGGTGAAGAGAGGACTGAAAACATGGGAGACCCTAGATACAGAAGCTGGGCTGGTTGCTAACTTTCTCACTGAAAATCTTTCCTATTAATATATTAAAACCTTAAAAAAATCTAGAAATTATAAACTTTGGAAACACTGTTATAATCTCCAGAAATTATAGATAATATGAGGTTCTGGAATCCTGAGAATGACCTTTCCCAGACTGTAAGCTGTTTATAAACTTTCACAATATTTTATATCACAAGGAATACTAAGCATAAGTTTCTGGAATGAAACAACTTAGAAAAGAGTAGGGTATTGGACAAACATTAGCCAAATGAGGTTGACATTGATTTCAGATGAAATTCTTGAACTACTTTTAAAAATAAATTATTAGTGAATACCTGAAAGAAAGAACACATACCACTCAGCTACAGTATGGGTTCACACAGATAGTCATCTCAGACTAATTCAATTTCTTCTTTTAATAGGGTTAGTAGCTTAATTGATCAGGTGATATTAGAGACACTGTAGACAGGGTCTGGATTTCAGCCAGATATTTGACAAGTCTTCTGATGTCATCCTTGCTGACAAGATAAAATGAACTGGATTTAAGAGCAATTTCTGCTTGAAGAAAAGTTATGGTAATGTGTAAATCATTTTAAAACATTAAACTAATGACAATTATTTATTTATAACTCTTTATGTAGAAGCAACTACTTTCTGCTTTACATATATGCTCTAATATCCTTAACCCTCATAAACTATGAAATATACACATCCTTCAAGATAGGAAAATGAAGCAAAGGGAAGTTTATTACTTTGTATTATACTTAGGTCATGTGGTTTATAACTGACAAAGCCATAATATAAACCCAGTAAGTGTGATTTCAAAATCATATCCTTAACCACCATGTGATAACCACTTGACTTGTTCTATACTTTTACACAATTTAATTAATTACAGCAATGAAGCTATAGATGACATATTCATCAGTTTGGGCATAACCTGTATCTGAAATATTTTGGATGATACAATAATTAACATTAGAGTTTGCCTCTTTGAATTAGAGCTTTCCATGGCCATGGTAACAAATTCCCATAAACTTAATGGCTTAAAACAACTCAATTTATTATCTTATAGTTCTGTAGACTTGAAGTCCAACATGGGTCTCACTGGGCTAAACTTATGGTGTCAGCAAAGCTACTTTCTTTCTGGCGTCTCTAGGGGAAAATCTGTTTTGTTTTACAGACTGTCTGCATTCTTTGGCTCATGGCCCCAATACATCTCCAAAGCTAGCAATATTGCATTTCTCTGTGCCTATCTTCCATAGTTACATGTTCCTGACTCTGTCCCTCTGTCCCCCTAATCCACATTTGTGATTATTACATTGGATTCACCCAAATAATCTAGAATATTCTCCCTATTTTAAGGTCAGCTGATTAACAACCTTAATTCCATCTGCAGACTTAATTCCCTTTACCATGTAACCTATCAGAGTCATACATTCTGGGGATTAGGAGGATGTAGACATCTTTGGGTTGACCATTTTTCTGTCTAACAGTTCTAATTCATTCTCTATAGAAAGAGTGAAATCTCTAAGACATATACATTGTTTTGTCACTTGGTGAACATTGTTTTTTCTTCCCACAACCACTCGCATGAGCTTCTTAGTGCAATTTCTAGTTTAAAATATCCTGCTTAAAACCTTTTATTCTCTCTTCATTACTTTATAGATAACCTTCAACCAACTTCATGGCTTATAAAATTGATAATATTCTGGAAGTTGAGAATTATTGAAGCTGGGTGATGAATATATGGGGTATTTACTATATTGGTCTACTTTTGTATATATTTGAATTTTTAACAATAAAAAATTAAAAATAAACCCAAGGATTTTATTAGACTCTATAATAGTCAGTCATATAATGAGAACGATCTAAAAGCTGATGCAATACATACTAAACTAGTAGAATTTTAATATACAGAACTAAAGAGCAAGTATTCCACAGTATATAATGGATAAACAAACATTGATTTATGATATCCACTTTTGATTACTACAATAGAAAAAAATGTAGACAAACTGGAATATATTCATAGGAGAGTGGCTAAAATGAAACATGGATAGCAATCTACATAAATTTGGTTGAAGAAATACTGACCTTGTTCAAAAAAAAAATTACTGGCATAATATTATCAAGTATTTAAAGATCATTACAGTAAAACAGAAGTGGGTTTATTTTCCCTGGCCCCTGATAAGATGAATATTTACCAATTTCCCTGGCAGTCCAGTGGTTAAGACTCCGTGTTTCCACTGCAGGGGGTGTGGGTTTCATCCCTGGTCGGGGAACTAAGATCCCACATGCCAGGCAACACGGACAAAAATACCCAAGAAAACAAAAAACAACAACAATATTTTGTAGATCCATGGGAAGAATTATGGAAAGAATTTTGGTTATCTATATAATTTGAGTTATCCAAAGATGAAAGAGCTGTTTTGAATGACAGTGAGTTAGATGACCTCATGAAGAGGATCCAAGCAGTAGTTTGTTTGTTGGATTTCAAAAGGTTTGTAGTTTCTGGTAACCTAGACTTAAAATTTGGTAATGGATGAAACTTTGACCCTTTTATTTTGTAATAATCTCTAAAACCATACAACACATTCTACTTGATTTCTCAGTTTTACAGAGTAACAATTGTCTATTTTAATCACACTGAAGTGTTTGGACAAGACAAGTGAAATCTCATTGTTTTGAGCCAAACTTACAAAGGGCACAGTATTCATCTTACTTGATTGAGGGCAGAGGGATTTATACTGCTGTAAGGACTAAAATTCTAAGCCCATGAGGGTGCTTATGGGAGGAAAAATCCTATACTTGCCAAATGATATTAGGCCAGAAGTTGATGGAGTCCATATGGAATACACTACCTCCTAACCTGACCTCTACAAGCTGGTGAAGTAAGATACTGTGGGTGGGGAATCTATATCCTCCCCATGTACCTGAGTCTTTCCTCCTCAGCTATGTTGGTATAACTGTCCCCTTGGCTCCCACTAGACATACCTTGAGACTCATAGTTTTGGCTTTTTACTTTTCTTGCCAACTCTTCTCATATACCTTTATGCAATTCAGGGAAAATCTTTTTTTAAGTGACATTTAGTGCTCTACCACTGTGATTTTTCAAAGCAATCTCAGTCTATTGCTAGGAGATGCTTAATGAATGAAAAACATATTTCAGGAATACCAGTCAAGCATGCACAAACATACATATGGTGAATTTTTAAGTTCCTTCCAGCTGTCATAGGACAGTATTACATGCAAAGAAGATATTTTTCATTTAATAATGTTTAAATTCCTCATTTGTATATAAACTTAATATTTTTCTAAATGTTTGTCAGGTGTACTTTCTTTTGATCCCTATAAGTACTGTTAAAAAAGAAAGGTGTCGTGAGGAAACTGAGACCTAAGTGTCTTTGCTCAAGGTCACATTGCTGGTTAAAGGTCAGAAGGGCTTTAGAGGTGCAATTACTATAACATACTCATCCCTCTAGACAGGAGGAAAACCAGGCTTTGAACCTTAGACTTCTAATTATAAGTTCAGTGCGCTTTTCACTATGCCATATGACCTTTCCAAGTAAAATGCCTCAGCTTTCCAACATGGTAATTAGCTTTCAGTGTGACTTTGAGGCTTTCAGTGTGACTTCTAGGGGAGAGAGAGAGAGAGAGAGAGTGAGAAATCTCAAGTGAAAAACTCGTTAACCCTAGTAAATGAATTTGATTTATTTTTCTTATGGGTCTAATCAGAGTTGAAATTAATCTGAAATGAATAGCTACAGTTTTCTCATCTTTAGTTTACCATATAGAGCTACTTTAAAAAGTACTCAGTGACATTTTAGAGTAAATATGTCAAGCAAATGTAAATGTAATTACACAAGTCATATATGGCGTGAGTCATTTGTAAAGTTCACTAGGAATCAGCTATACTGCACAGAATCCATTTGTCACTTAAGAAAATGAGATCATCTGCCTTTACATATGAAGGAAGAAATTTAACAGTGCATTAAATCCAGTCTAAGACAGAAAATATCCAAATTAACATTCTCTAATGGTTTGGGTTCAAATAATCTAACCTTGAGGATATTCCCCATTAACTCCTTTCCTGACAAAGGCTGGTAGAGAAAAGGAATGGAAAATCTGAAGAATATATATATATAACTTTTAATTTTTTGTGTGTTTGAAAGGGGACCTGAATAAAAGACAGATGGATGTCTCATGTTTAACTTCTTCATTATTTTATGTCTCTATACTGTACATTTTCATAATATACAAGTTCTAATTTTCTGTGGGATAATATCCAATTACCAAAACAATGATTTTCTTTATGATATAATTGGCCAGATCAGAGAAAGATAGGTTAAACTTATAATGAACTAAAACAAAGTATTTTTCATTGCTATACAGATGTACTAAAAGCTGAAAATAGTAAAATTTATTTTCTCAGAAAATATGCTCTCTGTGCTACTGTTGCTGTCTGTAATTGGTTTTGAGTATAATTTTTCCAAAAAGTGAAAGTATGGAATAATGAGGTACATGCCACCTTTTAGAAAATTATTTCAAAATGTACATTTTGAATTGTTCCTTCTGCCGTGCCACGTGCTTTGTAGTTGTAAGTTGCTGGCCTTGTCTACTACATTTTAAAGAATAAACATCCTAGAACACAGAATACTGATAGAGGGTGTGAAGCCATTATCTCAAGAACAAAGTTCAATAAGGTGACTGAGGTGACTACCCACACCTCACCCTCTACCTCTAAACTCTAAATTTGTCCTCTTCTCCTCAGGATTTTTGTTTGGTCTTGTTTATCCCCTTCATCCTTTACAGAGAGAGCTTTCCTATCTCCTCAATGCTGGAAGACAAGGATTATTTCAATTCCCCCATGTTCCTTCTTGTTTCTTTTTTCCTTTCATGAGTTACTCAAGCAGCCAGTGTTTAGGAACCCCCCCCCAAAAATATATATATATACAAACACACATACAAATCTATATGTATGTGTGTGTGTGTGTGTGTGTGTGTGTGTGTGTGTGTATATATACATATATATATATATATAAATTTTACAGTACAGTACTGGAAGATTGGTTCCAGAATCCCCTGTGGCTACCCAGCTCCACAGATGCTCAAGTACCTTATATAAAATGGCATAGTGTTTTCATATAACCTATGCACATCCTCCTGTATACTTTAAATCATCTCTAGATTACTTATAATAGAGAATACAATGTAAATTCTACATAAATAGTTGCTATGTGGCAAATTCAAGTTTTGCTTTTTGCAACTTTCTGGAATTTTTTTTCAAATATTTTTGATCCGTGGTTGGTTGAATCCGAAGATGTGGAACCTGCAGATATGGAGGGCAGCCTGTAGTTATATGTCTACATATACTTCCTATGACAAGATTCCATCTTCCTTTTTTCCCTCCCTCCCTCCCTTCCTTCCTTCCTTCCTTTCTATCTATCTTTCTTCTAGGTTTAAGCATGTTATATATTTTTATGCTGTAATGTTTCTTCAAGACTCTGAAGTAGTGAATTTGGGAGATTTTCAGCAAATAAAAATAATTTTTAAAACCACTGGCTTGTTTTTAATGATTAGACTTATAATTTAATGATAAGGCTAGAGGATAATATGGAGCAGTAGTTGAAGATACATTTAATACTTTTTTTGTACTTTGTTTGGTTGTTTTGCCTGTACCCCATATATTTAAGTCAATTAACTCTTCTCTACTTAATGATGTATGTACTTCCCATTTAACACCCAATTTTTGGAAATCAGTTCTTTCTTGAAGCCTTAAAAGGAAGAGGATTGTCATCTTAAGTGTGGGGACTCCAATGAAAGCTCATCCCCAAAGTTGAATACATATAATCATTTTTTTCCAAGGCAAAACCTCCAAGAAAATCTCTCATTATCTGGTTTATCTCTTTATCTGTCTCTATCTTTTTTATATATATTATCTGTCTCTTTGATCTGGTATCATGTTAACTTTGAGAGTCCTGGAAATTTCTAATGACCACATTTAATCGCTATCGTCAAGCTATGCACTTTCACTCAGGTCGAGTAGAGGTGAGCATCGCTGAGGTCCAGTATAGAGAGAAAAGTATTTGTAGATGCCTAGAGGCCTATGTCTTTTTATAGAACTGCTGAAGCCCTGTAAGAGATACAATAGTTTTTAAAGGTCTACTACTATTTATATAGTAGTAAGCAGCTTAAATCAATTTATATGCTCCTGATTTTACTTTCTGGAGCATTTTTTTGCATGGTAACATAGCCTATAGAATAATTTTGTCTGATTATCAATTATATTTTTAAAGTATATTTAAGAACATTTACTGAGCTTCTATTGATTTCATCAGGCTATATTTGCTTCCATAACAAATTCAACAAATATAACCTTAGTGGCAATTATGGAGGAGACTAATCAATGCCTTGGAGTGAGAGGAGAATCAAAACATTATAAAGTATTACTCTCATTTTGCAGGATTTTATAATCTAACTTAAAAGTTGTAAAGAAATTTCTGCAGGAACAATGCAAATCAGTGTAGGTGGGTACTAAATGTGTGGCACAGAGAAGTGCTATGGAAGTTTTAAGGGAAGAGATTATTTATAGGCAGCCAGAGCTGCTTTTGCATATGTCAGTATGGGTTTAAATGGTCCATAGCAACCATTTTCTTTCCCCTTCCCTTCCTCTCCCCTCCTCTTTTTTTCTTTTAAGACTTAAACTTTCTCTTTGGATAGGTTGTGATTTCCGTCATGGTAATGATTTTATTGTTTTTGCACATTCTTGATAATCTCTGTTTCCTCAGTGGCCCTCACAGAGCCTGACACATGCAGTGATACCCATGGTTAGGTAAATGGAAGCCATACACAGTGAAAGTCACCAAAAGCTTGTTACTCTTTTTTCCTTTCCAGCCACACACACTGTCAAACTACCTGGATTTTGGAATTTTAGGGAAGAAAGAAGGACCTAATGACAGTTATTTTTGTTAACTCATCTATAGCCCCCTTTACATATGTTTTAGCAATTAGATACCTAGGGCTATTGTGGATATTATAAATGGGTCATTATTACTCCATTAAAACTCCAAAAGCTAATTTTATGAAAGTAATATAGATAAAATACCCTAAGATCATGCATTTAATATAATAGCTATATTAGGAATTTTTTTTTGCCAAAATCTTCTGACACATTTTTATTTGGGTTCACTAATGTCACTTGGAAATTACTGATTGAGTATCTAAATTTTGTTTTAAAATACACTAGAAAAAAATAATAACAGAGCCATAAAGTATTTCCCAATACCAACTTGGAAGTGTTTATGTTGATTCTTAAAAAAAATTATATGCATAAAAAAATATAGACAGTTAAGTGAGCACATTTATCATCCAGACACCATGACCTTTATTGTACCTGTAGTTTCTCCATGCTCCTCTGAAGTCTGAGATATATTTCCACAGGAACAGATACAGAAGGAAGCCAAGACCGCATTTAAAATCACTAAATGAACATTGAAACCCTTGGGTTGCATCTCATCTAGATGCTCATTAACCTTTTTGTGATAGATTATTTGGTTTTCTAATATGTAGAATGGGTAACAGAAAAGTCACCTGCTTGATTGCCAGCAAGCTTCTATGTTGTGGTGTGTGTGTGTGTGTGTGTGTGTCTGTGCGTGTGCATTCACATATGAAAGAAAGAAAAAGCAAAAGAGAACAAGAGTATGAGGGCTTTGGAAATAAAAAAAATTAGCATTATTTCACCATAGTGAACATATATGCTTCCAGAGTAATCAAATTAATGAGTCTCAAGCATTGTTAGCCTCTATTTTTAGGACTCAAAAAACATATTTTGTGAGGATCACTTCCTAAGAATTTTCTTATTACTGAAATAAGTAAGAAGTAGGCATCTTGCATTTACCTTACCAGGAAAAAAAAAAAAAGTGCTGGTTTCAGAGCTTTTATATATATATATATATATATATATATATATATATATATATATATATGTTCATATATATTCTGAATATATATGGACATATATTCAGATATATGTCCATATATTTTGTAATATCAATGGATTATATATATATATATATATATATAATCAGCAGTTTAAGAATCTCAAAAGTTGTGTCTATCTCTAAATGTCATCAGATATCAAAAGCAAAGCAGAAAACCATAAAAAAAACTTTAAAAATTCCTACTGCTTATTTTATATATTGGTCTTGTTATTTTGTTTCTAAAGATAATGCATAAAATTAGAACAGAACATTTTGCTTTTTATCCCTTTTAAACAGTTTAAAAACCTTACATCTAATTCCCTGGAATGTCTTAATTCACTATTCATCTCACAGTTTTCTTAAATGATGACTCCCACCTAAAGTCTACACAAATCCCTGGCTAGGTGTGTGAGTGAAGGTGTTGTCCACACGAGACCTATATGCTTCCTTCTGCTAAATCCTTATCAAAATAAAAATAGGGTTTAATGACTAACATTTTTGCCATAGTGATTATAATTCTAGTGTAATAGACAACAGAGGGTAGAGGTCTGTTTTCTTCAGACTACTTGTTCACTGCATAAGAGAATCTAAACTGTTGAAAATAAAACAGATGCTCTGAAAATTATCAGGCTTGTATTTAATTTATGCAGTTTTCCCATTAAGAGCATTAACTATTTAACACATCCATTACACATTCTCAGCGTTAATTTAGACAGAAAAAATGTAACAGCTTCAAAAGGAAATATTTCATTAAACTAAGGATATTGACTTTAATGGATGTCCCAAATAGACATGGAAATTAACAGGATGAAAAAACAAGTTGATTAAAAGTGCTCCCATTATAATTTGTTATGCCACATAGGATGAAAATATTAAGACAGAATTCACTAAAAAAAATAGTGCCATAGAAAGCTCTTTGTACTTTAAAAACTGTCTAATCATAGAATCTTATGTAAAAATATGGCTTTCTACTGTTCTAAATAAATGTATATCTTGCAAAAAAGATATTTGGTATTTACAAGTCTCACTTTGTTTTGATGGTCAAGGAGCTGGAAGTAGTGATCAGCATGCTTGTTTAATAACCTCTTTTCAAAGAAACTCTGTACCTTCTCAGGACAGGCAGGGTGAACTGCTGCTTATTTCCCTTCCCCCTTTCTCCTCTTTCTGCATCCCACAGTTCACAGATAGCTATTATTATGTTCATTAGATTCTGAATTCCCTTTTAATGATTCATTCTTTTGGACCTTAAGATCGTTCAGGTTTTTGATCCTATTAAAGTGTTAATATACCTGAGTCATCATGGAACAAACAGGTCAATAAAAGTCCCAGACAGTAAGGATTATGCAACTGGGTGTGTGTGTTTGGGGGGGGGGGGCAAGGAATGTGGTGGGGGGAAGAAAAATCAAAGACCAATGCGAACAGGCACAGTATAGTACGTGGGGTGGAGAAAGGGATTTGATAGGGTGAAAGGGATGGTGAGTGAGGACAAACTATTCCTTCTTTACTATGTTACGTCTAGTTTAGAAATTTAACTGATAACCTTTTTTCATCCATTGATTCAACTGATTTATTGTATGCTTATAATCACATTGGCCTTGTGTAGGCACTGCAAGTATAAATATGAGAGTCCCAGTTCAGTCTAATGTATAAGGGACTATAAATGTAAATTATTATATTGTAATTAATTTTAAATTATTCATTTACAATATACTTACTGAGGGTCTTCCCCACACAGGGTAGGAACTTAGAAAAGGAGGGTGGGAATGGTATCAGAAATGTAAATGGTCAACTACCAATGAGGAAGAAGAATAACATGGGTTATGAAATGCAGATCCTTGATAGGGTCTTGAAAAGAAGCATACATTTCTTCCAGAAAATGTGCTAGTAAATTTTAATTCCACAGTCTTTTTTTTTTTTTTTTTTTTTTTTTGCGGTATGCGGGCCTCTCACTGTTGTGGCCTCACCCTTTGTGGAGCGCAGGCTCCGGACCCACAGGCTCAGCGGTCATGGCTCACAGGCCTAACCACTCCAAGGCATGTGGGATCTTCCCGGACCGGGACACGAACCCATGTCCCCTGCATTGGCAGGCAGACTGTCAACCACTGCACCGCCAGGGAAGCCCTCACAGAGTCTTTTATCGTACATTTATTACTACACCAAACTAGAATTGTCTTTTTCATTGAAAAAGACATTTGGAGGACAACAAAGCAAGGGTGACCTTATTTTCATGCCAGTCATCATAGGTAGACCTCGGTCTAAATAATATCCTTTTGGGGCTTGAAGAAAATGCAAAAGAATGCAATTTAACAACCTTCCTTGGTAAACTGAGAGCAAGACCTATTACCTTTTCTATCTTTTTCTTCCAATTAAGCCCTAACTTTTCAATATTCTAGGTCATTTTTCTAAGCTGTCCCTTTCTTTCTTAAAACCAGTGACCCAAATACATAACTTATTAAGATAAAGGATTTTACTTTTGCCCAAGCCTCTGCAGAGGGATGCATATGAACAACTTCTGCCTGATCAGTCAATCCAGACATTTGCCCCAGTTCAGATCTTAAATCATCTTCCACTTTAGTGCATGCCTGTGGCCAGATGACCATAACTTCTATGTCTCTCAACAATCACAGGTAGGAAAGACACAGCTAAATGGGTGTTGAAAGCATGGTCTTTCTTGAAGCCCCATGTTACTTAGTAACTGAGCAAAAAAATTCAGAATTTAAGGAACCAGGGCTTCAGGAATTTAGTTCAAGCTTTTTCCAATATATCGCTGTTCCCAAAGATAAAACACTTAACTATTCAGTCTTTTATTGTTTGATTTTTGTTGAACATTATACAAAATTTTATATAAAAGCGGTGCAAAACAAGTGCAGATTGAATAAAATGTCTTGTGCTTTGAAAGAAAAAGAAATTAAGGGGAAAAAAAGCTTAACAAATGTCCTTGTTTACAGGTGAGGTCTGTATAATCATATGCTGTATGTCCAAGCACTTTTTTCTCTCATTAAGTGATTATCAGCAATTGGTATATTTGAATTTCATTTATATTTGTAAATGGTACTGACTTAGAATGTCTAACAGACACTTTGATTCAGTAAGTTTTATATAGTGACATATAATCTATTGTCTTACTTAGATCAGTGAATGCTTGTCATTAACTATGCAGTGTGCTAATTGGCTTCATTTACCTTATTGTAAGGTAAATCCATTTCATCTCTATGTTTACCATATTCACAGTAAGCTGGTAATATTCATTGAGCTTCTTTTATGTGCCACCATTCTTGATAAATTATGAGTCAATCTAATCAGGTCCAGGACCTCCTGTTTTGCAAAGTCTAGATAGACATTTAATTAACTAATCACACAAATATATAATAACATATTGTAACAGGTGGTTTGAATGATAAATGCAGGAAGATGTGACAGCTTATTACAAGAAAATCTAATCTAGACGTAGGGGAAGATGAAACATCAGGAAAAAATGCCCCAGAGAAATAAAACTTGAGCTGAAATATGGAAAACAAATAAAAAGTAAGGAAACAGGAGGAGGGAAATAATTGCAAATGAAGAAATCAGCATGTGGAAAAGTTTAGTGGATCTCAAGCTCTGGAGTAGTGTCCAAGAATTTACATCAAGTGCATTTCTAACAAGTTCTCAGATGCTGCTGCTGTTGCTGGTCTGGAGAACGTGCTTTGAGAACCACTGGATTAGAGAAATTGAAGGAAGATAATTATGGCTAGTCCACTGTGACTACGGAACAAGGGATTGAGGAGACAGAAATGTAGAGAGAAGACAGATGATTTAAGGCTTTATAAGATTTTTTTTCATAGTTTTAAGAGCAATTGGCATACCTTAGTGGATTTTAAGCAAGTAACTGATTTTATCACATTTATCTGTTAAAAAGATCTGTGGGTTTATACTGTGCAGGAAGAATTGGAAGGGAAGTGAGAAGAATACATGGTAGAAGAGAAGTTAGGAGCTTATTCTGGGAGTTAAGAGGCGAGCAATGGCAGGGTGACAGAAGTGACAATGCAGAGACTGAGAGAGATACAAGGGATATATAGGAGGGAAAATCAATAAGACATGGAAATAAGAAATAAGAAAATCAATATAAGAGTATTGGAGAGAGATGAGTCAAGATGACTCCAAGAATTCTGCCTTCTAATACCTGTATGGTCCTTTATGGTACCATCCAGGGAAAAAGATTCCTGGAAGAGGGCCAGGTTGGAGGTAGAGGTGATGAAAGGAATAGTAGAATTAGGATATTGAGGGGTTTTTTGTTTGTTCATTTGTTTTAGTAGAAATGTCAAATGGATATTTGGATATCTTTTGACCTGGAGCTCAGTTGAAAAGTATGTGCCCAAAATACAAATTTGAGAGTCATTGACCTATTGATGGATTTGAAGTTTTGTGTATGGATCAAATCACCTAAGATTAAAGTATACAGTGAGAACATGAAAAGGCCTAGAACTGACTTTAAGTAAATAAAACTTGACAGAAAGAAAGAGCTGATAAAGAAAGTTGAGAGGTTGTAGGAGGAAAAAAAAATAAAATTGTTGCTTCAGATGCCTAATCATTTTTATATGGACTTTACCAGGACTGACCAGGGCAAACTGGAATATATCGTCTCTCTACATTAGTGATACGTTAGATCTTCTGGATTAATGTTTTAAGTTTTCTGCCCTTTTATTTTCAATCATTTCTGGGGAATTTCATTGAGAGTAATTAAAGCACTAAAGAGCTTATTGGAAGATTTATATGGGGACAATTGTTTCCTAGTGGCTTTACTGTACAGAGCTCTCAAGTAAAACAGGGTATGACATTTGGTGTGGGGAACCCTCCTTTCACCAAATACCATTCCTTCAATGGTTTTGCTTGTTTGTTTTCTCTGGATAGTGCTTTACTGAACAATCTTCAAGTCTCCAGCCCATTTTCAGGGAGTAGGTTGAGAGAGGAGGGAGACATCTCTGAGTTCAGCATGTCAACTTACCCCATGTTTCAGCCTGATGCCTTGTCCCTGTACTTGACTGGGTCTGGTGTCTTCCACATTCAGAGCCTCTGTAGCTCTATTGATCTGTAAAATTGTCCCTTTGCTTCCTGCTGTCAGAAGAACTAGGCTTTTCAAACATAATTTTTGTCTCCCACTATCCATTATAATTCTGCTGGACCCTCTCAGGAGATGAGTGGGACAAATAAACCCTTTTCTTTTCAGAATGCCTTCTGTAGACCCTTGGAGTGTCATTTCCTCCACTCTACTAAATCATTTACAATTTCTTTATCATCTTTACTGTCCAAAAATCTGTTGGAATATTATTTTGGTCCTAATGTCTGCTTACATTTTGACATTTAAATCTTATTCCACTTGAAATTAAGTTTGGAATACAACATTAGGTAAGATTCCTCATTTTCTTTCTGCTAAAATAATCATTTGTTCTAATATAATATATTTAATTATTCATTATTTTCTTATCTCTTTGTGATTCTAAGTTTTTATAGACTAAATATTTATCTTCACTTCTTTGGGTTTGAGAAGGCTTTTCTCAAGGTTTCACATGCATTAAATGAAATGTAATTATATATAAAACTATGCAGCACATTGATTTGAACATGTTACTAATGCAGAAGATATTACTGTACTATTTCCTTCTCAAATATGGTAATTAGAGTAGTTAAAATACAAATTTATACACATGCTAAGTGAGTAGAAAGTAGAGGAAAGCTTTACATCTTACATTATTGTTTCATTTGTTCTCTGTTATATTAAGCAGAACCTCTCTTTTGTCCTTTTCTTATCATATTATTATGACGTGACTTCCTTTTTGATTTTAAGGTTTTCTCAACTTATAAAAGCCACTCACTGTGACTTCTCTTGGTGAATGGCTCATTATATTTTCCTGTTGTTTTACCATCTTTGAAAACAAATAAAAATGACACTTCTAAGCTCTCCACTAAAACAAATTAGATTTATTCTGAAGAGTTCGGTGAACAGCATTTTGAATGAGATCCATAATGGGTTTTTTAATTAAATGAATATAGTCATTTCATAGAGGCAGTTCTCATTAGCAGTATTAAGATGACCATTTCATTCTCATTGTGTTGTGTGTTTATATAAGGGGGCTTATTTTAGGGTTGGTTTGAATAGATTTATATCTACTCATGTCTGGATGCCTAGTGCACATTTGAAAGATAAATATTATTGCTTTCCCAAAGACAGTAGTCAAATAGTCTCAATAAAAACAAAACATTTTTCCCAGTAATTTGCTGTTATTTTATTTGTATTGGGTAATAGAGGAATTAGATTTTATATATTGTCTTTTATTAAACACTTGGCTTTCATTTTATTTCTTTACCTTCAGTTATGTATCTTCAAAATGTGTCTCCTAAAAATTCATATGTTGAAACCTGAATCCCCAGTGTGGCTGAATTTTGCAATGGGCCTATAAGGATATAATTAAGGTTAAATGAAGTCATAAGGGTGGACTGATGTGATATAGTTAGGGTCCTTATTAGAAGAGACACCAGAGAGCTTGCCCGCTCTCTCTTTCTCCACATGAATGGACTGAGGTAAGGCTGTGAGAGGGAAAGGCTGTGATCTACAAGCTAGGAAGAGAGTCCTCATCAACCATATAGGCATCCTGATCTCAGACGTCCAACCTTCAGAAGTATGAGAAAATTAATTTTTGTTGTGTAAGCTACCTAGTCTGGTATTTTTATGGCAGCCTGAGCAGATTAATATACCTCCCTTTATGTAATTCTAAACTGTAAATATTCTGAGTTGCTATCAGAGTAGGTATGTAAGTATTATGATGAAATTTCATAGAAAAATGTTAAAGAAGCATGAGCTTAACATATCTTTCTACAAGTTAGAATGTTCATTATCTGAAGGTCTTCCTTTGTATAGATACCATTAAGACAAGGTACCAAGAAATAATGAACATTCTATAAGTGGACCATGAAATTCCAGGAAGAATTATCTAAGTCTAAAAATGTGTATGCAAGGGACTTCCTTCTTTAGGGTACAGTATAAAATGGTAGGGTAAGGAATAAGTTTATAGTGAGGAAAACCTAACAAACACTACTTCAGTTAGGTAATTAAGGATGAAATCATCAGTGATAAGTCATTTTAATAGTAGGTACTCTTAGTGTGATGTGATATTCCTGCCCAAAATCCATAACTACAGTCTGTGAGAAAAATATCAGACAAATTCAAATTGAAAGATAGTCTACAGAATACCTGATGAGTACTCCTCAAAACTGCAAAGGTCATCAAAAGCAAGGAAAGTCTGAGAAACTGTCACAGTCTAGCAGAGTATAAGGAGACATGAAAAATAAGTGACGTTGTATTCTAGATGGGATTATGGAACAGGAAAAAGGATATTAGGTAAAACCTAAAGAAATGCAAATAAAGTATGAACTTTAATTAATAATAATGTATTAATGATTGTCTATTAGTTATGACAAATGTACCACACTAACATAAGATGTTAACAATCAGGGAAATTGGGTAAGGGGTATATGGGAACTCTGAACAATACTGAAGCTTTTCAGTAAATCTGAAAGCCCTTGAAAAAAAAAGTTTATTTTAAAACTGTAAGTATATGAAAGGGGTGCTATTTTTTTTACTTGTTTTTATCCAAAGTCAGTAAGACCCTAAAACCAGGATAGAGAGGCTTCTCTCTCCAAGGATCAGTAATCTTAATACTGTTTGGAATCCTTCACAGACTCATTTATCCACTTTGCATCATAGGATCCTGTACCAGTCATCATGTGTATTAATCAGGAGAGGCTGGGCTTGGATATTTTTAAAAAGTGGATTAAAGTAATCCAGCTTTATTTCTTTCTCGTGTTTCAATTCCAGTTTGGGACACCAAGGGGATCTGCTTACTCAGGGACCAAGGCTAAAGGGAGCTTTGTATGACAGCACCAACTTAAACAAGATTTCCAGGTTCACCAGAACAAGGAAGGGTATCTTGTATATCTACATTTTACTGCCTTAGTCCAGAAATGATGCCTGTTACTTTTCCTCACAGTCCATTGATTAGAATTTTTCATATGGCAGTTGCCAGCTGCAAGGTGATTGGGAAATGTATGGAACAAATGGAATATTTGGTCAGCAGTAAATTTACCACTCATTCTTATTTCCTCATTCTTTACCACTCCTTGCTGACTTTTATCCAATTTCTTTTATTTTTTTAACTAGTACTTCCAAAATATTTGGGAACTCTTTTTATGAAACTGCTTAATCTTCAATGCAGTACTCTCAGTTCATTCTCTAGAGGGACTGGGAACCCCAATTAGATGCCAGTTTTCCACCATCTCCTATAAACACAAAACTCATGCTTCCTCCAATTTGTGCTTGTTTATTACCAATGGAAATAAGAAGAAACATGGAATGAGTATATGTGTGAATATAGGAGATGATTATTTTAAAGTTATTGCCCAGTGATAGGGAAAAGTACAAATTACTCTATGGTTCATCTCCTGAAATCCTTACTCTAAGATTGTCTCCAATTCCAGTATCATAAATTAGTATAAGGTCCCCAAGTGCATTTTTATCAGGCTTTATTTTCATAAGGAAATTTTCTTCTTGCCTTCTAAATTAGATAATTATAATTCTAAAAATCCACTCAGAAATGTAAATGCCCAATCACCTATGAAAATGTTATGTTTTGACTTGCATTTATTGCATCTGTGCTTATGAGTTTAGTTGAGTTAATTTTGCATCTTGGTACAAGCTCAGTTTGTATTTTCCTTTCTTAATAGCATCAAGAACTGAATGATAACAAATTAGAATCTATTTTATAATGTGGTAGTTAATGACTAATAGAAAAACATTTTGGCAGATTTTGGCAAGAAATGGTTTGATATCTAAATGCTGCTATCTATTTGTGTAGTGTTGTGTTATGAATCACAACTATCCTGTAAAAATTCAATTCTGTAGAACGTTATTCTGACCCCTAATATATAGATAACACTGCACTCTACACTGAAAACAACACTTCAGCTAACCAAACACACACACACACAGACATACACACACATGCACACAGACACACAATTTCTTGGGAGTTCTAATCTCTTTTAATGATAGGTCAAGAGTTAGGGAAAATCTAATGTAGGAAACCTGGAGGGAACTTTCATATTCACTTGTGCTCTGTTCATGTTTTTGATCTCTTCAACCTCTTCTGTGCAATTTCAGATGAGCATATTCTTTACCTCCATAACCTGTGCTATGACCCATAACTTTGTAAAGCTGAATAGAAATTTACTTCTCTGTTAAAAATCAGACTGTTTCCCAAATCCCTTCAGACATAATTTTCTCCTGCTAGAACCAGAAGAAACCCTATGATCTATTAGGCTGATCTTCTTTTAATTCACATCTTAAATCTCCTGACACTCAGCTTTTGCTTGCTTCACCACTCTCCAAATAGAATGCCCTCTCCTTTCCTTTCTGTGTTTCTCCTTTGATTCACAATAATTAACAAAAGAGTTATGACTCTATTTTGACCTACAAAGTCTTTTGACGTGGGCTGTTCTATTGAACTTCTTTGTTCATCAAACCTGTAGGTGCTATACATGGAAGCGATGAAAAGTCAACTGATTACATTAACTTCAAATAAGTTATTTCCTCTCAGTCTTGCAAATGATGTGAAACATGTATGAAAACTTGCTACATGTTGGGCACTCAGCATATCATATGCATTGTCTCAATAGTCATATCTCTTTTTAAGAGCAATATTAATCCTGACTACTTTACAAGTATCTGAGATATGTTTTTGAGAGGTTAAATAATTCACTAAGTGTCATACAGCTAGATAATGCGAGAGCCAGGATTTGCATCTAAGCTTACTTGATTCCTAAACCCATATTCTTGGCTCCTGGCATATTCTGTTACTAACAATTTGAGGACTAACACTTTAGAGGACATTACCTTCTTTTAAAAATTTTTGTTTGTTTTTGGACTTTCTAAATAGTGCCAAATATCTCTGTGTTAATTTCTGGTCAATAATGTACAAATTTAGTTATAGTAATTTTATTATATATTTTGATGTCTTTCTAGTACAAGTTCATCTTCCCTGCTCCTCCAGGCCTCCTCCAAATCCCTGCTGCCACACATTAGTGTTTTGTTGTTTTTTTCCTGCCCCAAATCTTCTTGAGAATGTTGCTCATATTATTCTTCTAGGCAAACCTTAAGAGAATTTGGTCTTATTCCAACAAAAACCCACTGAGATTTTTATTTGAGTTGTGGAACTTATATATTAAAAATGAGTATAGTGGGGACATGCAACCATTAATTTGCTCTATATTCAAGTGTTTTAATCATTTTCCTTAATACTGTATAAACAATGATTTAATAGTAACACAAAAGTTTACTAGCTTACTAATTCAATGCCCTGTATTTATTTTATTTAATTATTTTAGGTCAATTTTTTTGTTGTTGCTGCTAATCTCTTATTTTCAAATAATTATAGAGTAAGAGAAAGTTGCAAAGATAGCACAGAGATTTTTCAGATAACACTCATCCAATTTCCCCCACAGATTATATATTATACAGCTACAGCACAATAGCAAAATCAGGAAAATGATAGCACTGTAAAATGTGAATATAGTTCTGTCATTTTATCACATATGAATATTCATGAAACCACCACTGCAATACACAATCAAGATACAGAACTACTTCATTACCATAAAGATCTCCATTGTGCTACCTCTTTATGGTCATGCCCAAACCCCTTACTATACCTTAACTCTGGCAAGCATTAATCAGTTTTCCATCTCTATAACTTTGTCATTTTAAAAATGTTATAAAATGGAAACAGACAGCATGTGACCCTTAGAGATTAGCTTTTTTCACTCAGCACCATGCTGTTGAGAATTATCCATGTTGCTGCATAAATAGATTTTTTGTTCCTTTTTATTGATTAATAGTACTCCTTGATATAGAGACACTACACTTTGTTTAACATTTCCTGTTTAAAAGTAACACTTTTGTTGCTTTCAGTTTCTGGCTATTATAAATAAAATTGCTGTGAAAAATCAGGTATAGGTTTTTGTGTGGATAGAAGTTTTTATTTCTCTGGGATATATTCCGAGAAGTACAATTGATCTGTTGTATGGTAATGTGTAGTTTAGTTTCCAAAGAAATTGCCCAGCTGTTTTATTATAGTGACTCTACCATTGTACCTTCCCATCAGCAATGTGTGAGAGATTGAATTTCTTCACATTCTCTCCAGCATTTGGTATGGTCACTATGTTTAGTTTTCTAATAGATGTGTAATGACATCTCATTGTGGTTTTAATTTGTATTTTCCTGGTGGCTATTGATACTACACATCTTCTCACATACCATTAATCAATTGTCCCACTATTTTGCCTATTTTCTAATTAGATATTTTTCTTGTTGAGTTTTGTGATTTCATTATGAATTCTTTTTTTTTTTTTTTTTTTTTTTTTTTTCGGTACGCGGGCCTCTCACTGTTGTGGCCTCTCTCGTTGCGGAGCACAGGCTCCGGACGCGCAGGCTCAGCGGCCATGGCTCACGGGCCCAGCCGCTCCGCGGCATGTGGGATCTTCCCGGACAGGGGCACGAACCCGTGTCCCCTGCATCGGCAGGCAGATTCTCAACCACTGCACCACCAGGGAAGCCCTCATTATGAATTCTTGATTGAAGTCCTTTATCAGATATATGGTTTGCAAATATTTTCTCCCAATCTAGAGCTTACTTTTTCATTCTTTTTACAGTGTCCTACACAAAACAGTAGTTTTAAATTTTGACAAAATCCAGTTTATCTTTTTTATTTTCTTATATGGATATCTTTCTGTTATCATGTTTAAGAATTTTTCACCAAGGCTGAAGTCTCTAAGATTTTCTCCTATGTTTACAAAAAGTTTCATAATTTTTTGTTTTTTTATTTAAGTCGACAGTCCATTTTGATTTAAATTGCATAAGTTTTGAGATTTAGGTTATTTATTTATTGTTTTACCTATAGGTATCATACTACTCCAGTAAAATTTATTGAAAAACCTATGCTTCCTCCTTTGAATAGTTTTTGTTCGTTTGTCAAAAATGTGTTGGCTGCACTTCTGTAAGTCTGTTCCTGGATTATCTTATTCTATTGATCTTTGTGTCTAACCCTTCACTAATATCAAATAGTCCTTATTACTGTAGCTTTAAAATTAGTCTTAAAATCAGATAGACTGTTAATTTTTACATTTTTAATTTTTTTTAGAAATGTTAGCTATTTTATTTCTTTTGACATTCTATATAAATTTTAGAATAATCTTGTATATGTCTACAAAATAGCTTGCTAGGATTTTGATAGAAGTTCTGTTAAATGTCTACTTCAATTTAGAGAAAATTTGTCTTTCCTATGTTGTCTTCCAATTCATGATCATGTTATGTTTTCCATTTACTTAGATAATCTTCCATTTTAACAGAATTTTGTAAGTTACAATATATAAAGATTATACACATTTTTAGATGTAATAAAAGTATTTCTCTTTTTTGATGGTTTGTAACTGGTATAGTCTTTTCATTTTAAACTTTCACGTATTCATTGCTAGCATGTAGAAATGTAACTGATTTTTTTATGTTTATCATATACTCTGAGACATTTCTGAACTCACCTATACATTCTAAAGAGGATTTTACATAATTTTGAGGAGGTTTTCTAAGTAGACAATAAAATCTTCTGCATATAGAAATGATTTCTTCTTTCCCAGTATATATGCCTTTTTTTTCCTTTTCTTACCATATCTTCTTTGCTAGAACTTCCATTTCTATGTTAAACTGCAATGGAGAAACTGCATTGCTTTGCCATATTCCTAATCTTAGAGGAAAAATACTTTGTCTTTCATCATTAAGTATGATGTTAGCTAGAGATTATTTTGTAGATTTTTTAATCAAAATGGAGAAGTCCTTTACTCCTAGTTCTCTGAGAATTTTTATAATGAATTGGTGTTGAAATTTGTCAAATGATTTTTCTGCATTGATTGTTAAGATTATACATATTTTTTTCTTAGCCTATTAATAGAGCTGGTTATATTTCTTTCTTTTTTTTAGATGAAGTGTAGTTGACATAATATTGTGTTACTTTCAGGTGTATATCAAAGTGATTCAGAGATATATATATATATATATATATATACACACACAAACATATGTGTATATATTATGTATAACCTATATTATCTTTTTCTCACTCTCTTCCTTTATTGTTTATTACAAGCTATTGAAAATAGTTCCCTGTGTTATACAGGAAAACTTTCTTTTCTCAGATGGCTAAAGTCTTTTATTATTTGTGCAGAAGACTTGAGTTTTTTCTTTTTTAACAACTTTATTGGAGTATAATAGCTTTACAATGGTGTGTTAGGTTCTGCTTTATAACAAAGTGAATCAGCTATACATATACATATATCCCCATATCTCCTCCCTCTTGTATCTCCCACCCATACTCCCTATCCCACCACTCTAGGTGGTCACAAAAAACTGAGCTGATCTCCCTGTGCTATGCAGCTGCTTCCCACTAGCTATTTTATATTTGGTAGTATATATAAGTACATGCCATGCTCTCACTTTGTCCCAGCTTACCCTTACCCCTCCCCCTCTCCTCAAGTCCATTGTCTATGTCTGCATCTTTATTCCTGTCCTGCTGCTAGGCTCTTCAGAAACATTGTTTTTTTTTTTTTTTTTTTTTTTTTTTCCTCTTTCTGACTTACTTCACTCTGTATGATAGACTCTAGGTCCACTCACTTCACTAAAAATAACTCCATTTCCTTTCTTTTCATGGCTGAGTAATATTCCATTGTATATATGTGCTACATCTTCTTTATCAATTAATCTGTCGATGGACACTTAGGTTGCTTCCATATCCTGGCTATTGTAAACAGTGCTGCAATGAATGTTGTGGTACATGACTCTTTTTAATTATGGTTTTCTCAGGGTTTATACCCAGTGGTGGGATTGCTGGGTCATATTATACTTCTATTTGTAGTTTTTTAAGGAACCTCCAAACTGTCCTCCAGAGTGGTTGTATCAACTTACTTTCCCACCAACAGTGCGAGAGGGTTCCCTTTTCTCCACAACCTCTCCAGGATTTATTGTTTGTAGATTTTTTTGATGATGGCCATTCTGACTGGTGTGAGGTGGTACCTCATTGTAGTTTTCATTTGCATTTCTCTAATGATTACTGATGGTGAGCATTTTTTCATGTGTTTGTTGGCAATCACTATATCTTCTTTGTAGAAATGTCTACTTAGGTCTTTTGTCCATTTTTGGACTGGGTTGTTTGTTTTTTTGGTATTGAGCTGCATGAGTTGCTTGTAAATTTTAGAGATTAATCCTTTGTTATTTGCTTCATTTGCAGATATTTTCTCCATTCTGAGGGTTATCTTTTCGTCTTGTTTATGGTTTCCTTTGTTGTGCAAAATCTTTTAAGTTTCATTAGGTCCCATTTGTTTATTTTTGTTTTTATTTCCATTACTCTAGGAGGTGGGTCAAAAAGGATCTTGTTGTGATTTATGTTATAGAATGTTCTGCCTATGTTTTCCTCTAAGAGTTTGATAGTGTCTGGCCTTACATTTAGGTTTTTAATACATTTTGAGTTTATTTTTGTGTATGGTGTTAGGGAGTGTTCTAATTTAATTCTTTCCATGTAGCTGTCCAGTTTTCCCAGCACCACTTATTGAAGAGGCAGTCTTTTCTCCATTGTATATTCTTGCCTCCTTTACCAAAAAAATGTGACCGTATGTGCATGGGTTTATCTCTGAGATTTCTATCCTGTTTCATTGATCTATATTTCTGTTTTTTGCCAGTACCATACTGTCTTGATTACTGTAGCTTTGTAGTATAGTCTGAAGTCCAGGACCCTGATTTCTCCAGCTCCGTTTTTCTTTCTCAAGATTCCATTGAATATTCAGTGTCTTTTGTGTTTCCATACAAATTGTGAAATTTTTGTTCTAGTTTTGTGAAAAATGCCATTGGTAGTTTGATAGGGATTGCACTGAATCTGTAGATTGCTTTGGGTAGCATAGTCATTTTCACAATATTGATTCTTCCAATCCAAGAACATGGTATATCTCTCCATCTGTTTGTATCACCTTTAATTTCTTTCATCAGTGTCTTATAGTTTTCTGTATAGAGGTCTATTGTCTCCTTAAGTAGGTTTATTCCTAGGTATTTTATTCTTTTTGTTGCAGTGGTAAATGGTAGTGTTTTTTGATTTCTCTTTCAGACTTTTCATCATTAGTGTATAGGGATGCAAGAGATTTCTGTGCATTAATTTTGTATCCTGCTACTTTACCAAATTCATTGATTAGTTCTAGTAGTTTTCTAGTAGCATCTTAAGGATTCTCTATGTATAGTATCATGTCATCTGCAATCTGTGACAGCTTTATGTCTTCTTTTCTGATTTGTATTCTTTCTATTTCTTTTTCTTCTCTGATTACTGTGGCTAAAACTTCCAAATCTATGTTGAATAATAGTGTTGAGAGTGGGCAACCTTGTCTTGTTCCTGATCTTAGTGGAAAGGGTTTCAATTTTTCACCATTGAGGACGATGTTGGCTGTGGGTTTGTCATATATGGATTTTATTTTATTGAGGTAATTTCCCTCTATGTCTACTTTCTGGAGTATTTTATATCATAAATGGGTATTGAATTTTGTCAAAAAGTTTTTCTGCATCTATTGAGTTAATCATATTGTTTTTCTCCTTCATTTGTTAATATGGTTTATCACATTGATTGTCTTACACGTATTGAAGAATCCTTGCATTCCAGGGATAAACCCCACTTGATCATGTGTATGATGCTTTTTTTTTTTTTTTTTTTTTTTTTTTTTCTGTACACGGGACTCTCACTGTTGTGGCCTCTCCCTTTGCGGAGCACAGGCTCTGGACGCGCAGGCCCAGCCACCATGGTTCATGGGCCCAGACATTCTGCGGCATGTGGGATCTTCCCAGACTGGGGCACAAACCCGTGTCCCCTGCATCGGCAGGCGGATTCTCAACCACTGCGCCACCAGGGAAACCGTGTATGATGCTTTTTAATGTGTTGTTGCTTTCTGTTTGCTGGAATTTTGTTGAGGATTTTTGCATGTATGTTCTTCAGTGATATTGGCCTGTAAGTTTCTTTCTTTGTGACATCTTTGTCTGGTTGTGTCGGGGTGATGGTGGCCTCATAGAATGTGTTTGGAAGTGTTCCTCCCTCTGTTATATTTTGGAAGAGTTTCAGAAGGATAGGTGATAGCTCTTCTTTAAATGTTTGACAGAATTCACCTGTGAAGCCATCTGGTCCTGGGCTTTTGTTTGTTGGAAGATTTTGAATCACAGTCTCAATTTCAGTGCTTGTGATTTGTCTATTTATATTTTTTATTTCTTCCTGGTTCAGTCTTGGAAGGTTGTGCTTTTCTAAGAATTTGTCCATTTCTTCCATGTTGTCCATTTTATTGGCATATAGTTGCTTGTAGTAATCTCTCATGATCCTTTGTTTTTCTGCAGTGTCAGTTGTTACTTCTCCTTCATTTCTTTATTGATTTGTCTTCTCCCTTTTTTTCTTAATAAGACTCACTAATAGTTTATCAATTTTGTTTATATTCCCAAAGAACCAGCTTTTAGTTTTATTGATCTTTGCCATTGTTTCCTCCATTTCTTTTTCATTTATATCTGATCTTTATGATTTCTTTCCTTCTGCTAACTTTTTTTTTTTCTTCTTCTTCTCTCTCTATTTGCTTTAGGTGTAAGGTTTGGTTGTTTATTCGAGATGTTTCTTGTTTCTTGAGGTAGGAGTGTATTTCCCCAAAATTGTCTCTTAGAACTGCTTTTGCTGCATCCCATAGGTTTTGGGTTGTCTTGTTTCCATTGTCATTTGATTCTAGTTATCTTTTAAATTTCATCTTTGGTTTCTTCAGTAATCTCTTGGTTTTTAAGTAGTGTATTGTTTAGCCTCAAGGTGATTTTATTTTTTACAGATTTTTTTCTGTAACTGATATGTAGTCTCATAGCATTCTGGCTGGATAAGATACTTGATACTATTTCAATTTTCTTAAATTTACCGAGGCTTGATTTGTTTTCCAGGAAATGATCTATCCTGGAGAATGTTCCATGAGCACTTGAGTAGAAAGTGTATTCTGTTGTTTTGGGATGGAATGTCCTAGAAATATCAATTAAGTCCATCTTGTTTAATGTATCATGTAACACTTGTGTTTCCTTATTTATTTTCATTTTGGTTGATCTGTCCATTGGTGAAAGTGGGGTGTTCAAGTCCCCTGCTATGATTGTGTTACTGTCGATTTCCCCTTTTATGGCTGTTACCATTTGCCTTATGTATTGAGGTGTTCCTATGTCAGGTACATAAATATTTACAATTTTTATATATTCTTCTTGGATTGATCCCTTGATCATTATGTAGTGTCCTTCTTTATCTCTTGTAATTGTCTTTATTTTAAAATCTATTTTGTCTGATATGAGAATTGCTACTCCAGCTTTCTTTAGATTTCCCTTTGCAAAGAATATCTTTTTCCATCCCTTCACTCTCAGTCTGTATGTGTCTCTAGGTCTGAAGTGAATTTCTTGTAGACAACATATATACAGGTCTTGTTTTTGTATCCATTCAGCCGGTCTATATCTTTTCGTTGGAGCATTTAATCCATTTACATTTTAGGTAATTATTGATATGTATGCTCCTATTACTATTTTCATAATTGTTTTGGGATTGTTTTTGTTGGTCTTTTCCTTCTCTTGTGTTTCATGCCTAAAGAAGTTCCTTTAGCATTTCTTGTAAAGCTTGTTTGGTGGTGCTGAATTATCTTAGCTTTTGCTTGTCTGTAAAGGCTTTAATCTCTCCATCAAATCTGAATGAGATACTTGCTGGAGTAACCCTGGTTATAGTTTTTTCCCTTTCATCACTTTAATATGTCTTGCCACTCCCTTCTTGCTTGCAAAGTTTCTGCTGAAAGATCAGCTGTTAACCTTATGTGGATTCCCTTGTATGTTATTTCTTGTTTTCCCTTGCTGTTTTTAGTAATTTTTTTTTTTTGTATTTAATATTTGATAGTTTGATTAATATGTGTGTTGGCATGTTTCTCCTTTGATTTATCCTCTTTGGGACTCTCTGCACTTCCTGGACTTAACTATTTCTTTTCCCATATTAGGGATGTTTTCAACTGTAATTTCTTCAAATATTTTCTCAGTCCCTTTCTTTTTCTCTTCTTCTTCTGGGACCCCGATAATTCGAATGTTGGTGTCCTCAGTTCTTTCATTCTTTTTACTTTATTCTGCTCTACAATAGTTATTTCCATTATTTTATCTTCCATGTCACTTATCCATTCTTCTGCCTCAGTTATTCTGCTATTGATTCCTTCTAGAGAATTTTTAATTTCATTTACTGTGTTGGTCATCATTGTTTGTTTGCTCTTTACTTCCTCTAGGTGTTTTTAAATGTTTCTTTTGTTTTCTCCATTCTATTTCTAAGATATTTGATCATCTTTCCTATCATTAGTCTGAATTCTTTTTCCAGTAGACTGCCTATTTCCTCTTCATTTGTTTGGTCTGGTGGGTGTTTACCTTGCTCCTTCATCTGCTGTGTGTTTCTCTGTCTTCTCCTTTTCGTTTACGTACTGTATTTGGCATCTCCTTTTCACAGGCTGCAGGTTTGTAATTCTGGTAGTTTTTGTTGTCTGCCCCCAGTGGCTAAGGTTGGTTCAGTGGGTTGTGTAGGCTTCCTGGTGGAGGGGACACCAGGAAGATGTAGATGAGGCTGGATCTTCTCTTTCTGGTGAGCAGGACCACGTCTGCTGGTGTGTTTTGGGGTGTCTGTGACCTTATTATAATTTTGGCCATCTTCTCTGCCAATGGGTGGGGTTGTGTTCATTTTGTGCTAGCTGTTTGGCACAGGATGTCCAGCACTGTAGCTTGTTGGTTGCTGAGTGGATATGGGTGTTAACATTGAGATGCAGATATATGGGAGAGCTTTTGCCATTTAATATTATGTGGAGTCAGGAGGTCTCTGTTGGATCAATATCCTGAGCTCTGCTCTCCCACCTCAGAGGCACAGGTCTGACACCCAGCTGGATCAACAAGACCCAGTCAGTCACACAGCTCAGAAGAAAAGGGAGAATAGGAAAGAAAGAAAGAAAGAAAGAAAGAAAGAAAGAAAGAAAGAAAGAAAGAAAGAAAGAAAGAAAGAAAGAAAGAAAGAAAGAAAGAAAGAAAGAAAGAGACAAAAGAAAGAAAGAAAAGAAGTTATTAAAATAAAAAATAATTATTAAAAATTAAAAAGTAATTTAAAAAAAAAAGAAAGCAGAGAGCAAACAAAGCAAAAAACAAATCCACCAGTAATAACAAGCACTAAAAACTCTACTGAAACAAACAAACAAACAGAAAAAATGGACAGAACCTTAGGACAAATGGTAAAAGCAAAGCCATACAGACATAAGCACACAAAGAAGCATACACATACACACTCACAAAATGAGAAAAAGGGAAAATATATATGTATCCATATTAAAAAAAAAAAAAAGGAGGAAGACAGCAACCAAATCAATAAACCAATCTACCAAAGATAATAGATGCAGAAAGCAAATCCCAAGTCTACAGTTTGCTCCCAAAGTCTACTGTCTCAATTTTTTGGTGTTTCATTATCTATTCAGGTATTCCACGGATGTAGGGTACATCTAGTCGATTGTGGAGACATAATCCGTTGCTCCTGAGGCTGCTGGGAGAAATTTCCCTTTCTCTTCTTTGTTTTGTACAGCTCCTGGGTTTCAAGTTTGGTTTTGGACCTGCCTCTGCGTGTAGGTCACCTGAGGGCATCTGTTCTTCGCTAAGACAGGATAGGGTTAAAATAGCAGCTGATTAGGGGATTTGGGCTCATTCAGGCCTTGGGGAGGGAGAGGTAGACAATGGGGTCGACCCTACAGCAGCAGAGATGGGCACAACTTTGCAAAATCCTGAGGCATGCCATGTGTTCTCCTGGGGAAGTTGTCCCTGGATCTTGGGATCCTGGCAGTGGTGGGTTGCACAGCCTCCTGGGAGGAGAGGTGTGGATAGTGACCTGTGCTTGCACACAGGCTTCTTCATGGTGCAGCAGCAGCTTTAGTTTCATGACCGTCTCTGATGTCTATGCTGACAGCCGCAGCTTGAGCCTATTTCTTGAGCTTGTTTAGACAGTGCTCTGAATCCCCTCTCCTTGCACACCCTGAAACAATGCTCTTTTACCTCTTAGGCAGGTTCAGACTTTTCCCAGACTCCTTCCCAGCTAGCTGTGACTCACTAGCCCCCTTCAGGCCGTGTTCACCCAGCCAACCCCAGTCCTCTCCCTGGGATCTGACCTCCAAAGCTGCAGCGTCAACTCCCAGCCCCAACCCATTCAGCTGGGTGAGCAGACAAGACTCTTGGGCTGGTGAGGGCTGGTTGACACCAATCTTCTGTGCCAGAATCTCTCTGCTCTGCCCTCTGCACCACTGTTCCTGTGCTATTCTCCATGGCTCCAAAGCTTCACCCTCACCACCCTCTGTCTCCACCAGAAGGGGATTACTAGTGTGTGGAAACATTTCCTCCTTCACAGCTCCCTCCCAGAGGCACAGGGGCCATCCCTATTCTTTTGTCTCTGTTTTTTCTTTGCCTTACCCAGCTACGTGGGGAATTTCTTGCCTTTGAGGAAGTCTGAGGTCTTCTGGCAACGTTCAGTAGGTGTTTTGTAAGAGTTGTTCCACATGTAGATGTATTTCTGATGTATTTGTGGGGAAGGAGGTGATCTCCACATCTTACTCCTCCACCACCTTGAATGTCTCCTATACAGTAAAACTTTTTGTTTATCTGTTCTATATATGGTAATGTGCATCTCTTAATCCCATACTCCCAGTTTATCTGAGCTCATTATATTTCTTGATTCTAGAATAAATCCAGCCTTGCATCCCTAGAGTAAATCCCAGTTAATTATAGTGTATTTCTTTATATCACTGAATTCTATTTGCTAATATTTTGTTAAGTAATTTTGGGTCTATTTGAGAGATTTTGATCTCTAGTTTTCTTTCATTTCTTTTCTCTCTTTTTCTCCTTCTTTTTCTCTTTAAGCTGTCTTGGGAAGTCTTCACTCTTCTATTTTTTTAGATAAGCTTGTTTAAAATTGTTAATTCTTCTTCAAATGTTTGGTGTAATTTTCCAATGAAACTCTGATTGTGAAGATTTCTTTTTCAGGATTTTTAAACTAAGTTTAATTGAAGAGTTATAAGGCTATTTACATTATCTATTTAATGATGATTGAGTAATGACAATTTGTGCTTTTAAGAACTGGTCCATTTCATATAAGTTGTCAAATTAATTTTTGTAGAATTATTGTATTATTCCTTTATTATCACTTTGAGGTCTGTGGAGGCTTAGAGGTATCCCCTATTTCATCATGACATTGATGTTTTCTTTTATTTTCTTGTCTGTTATGCTAGAGGCTTGTCATTAATTGATCTCATCAGAGAACTAGATTTTGTTACATGGATTTTCTCCATTGTTTCTGTTTCTCACTTCATTAATTTCTGTTTGTTTTTGTTATTTCTTTACTTCTGTAAATATTGGGTATATTTTTACTCACTTTTTTCTAGTTCCTTAATATGGGAGGTTAGATTATTAGTTTGAGACTTTTCTTTTTTGCTAATGTAGGCATTTAAGTGAGATACATTTCCCTTCTTCACTACTTTAGCTGCACCTCACATATACTGAGAGATGGTAAATTTATTTTCATTCAGTTTCATTCTATTTCGCTTCAGACTTTCTCTCTGACCCATGAATTATTTAGAAGCTAGTGTTTAGTTTTCAAATGTTTGAAGATTGTCCTGTTATTATTCTATTATTGATTTCTACTCTGATGTCACTGTGGTCAGAGACTACACTCTGTATGATTTAAATTCTTTTGAAGATTCTGAGTTTGTTTCATGGTTTAAACATGGTCTATTTTGATACATTTTTTAAATTTTTTATTTGTTTGTTTTTGTCTGTGTTTGATCTTCATTTCTGTGTGTGAGCTTTCTGTAGTTGAAGTAAGTGGGGGCTGCTCTTCGTTGTGGTGAGCATACTCCTTATTGTGGTGGCTTCTCTTATTGTGGAGCAGAGGCTCTAGGTATGAGGGTTTCAGTAGTTGTGGTGCATGGACTCAGTAGTTGTGACTCGTGGGCTCTAGGGCACAGGCTCAGTAATTGTGGCTCCTGCGCTTAGTTGCTCTGCAACATGTGGGATCATCCTGGACCAGGGATTGAACCTGTGTCCCCTGCATTGGCAGGTGGATTCTTAACCACTACGCCACCAGAGAAGCCCTTAATATATGTTTTATAGAAATAATGTGTAATCTGCTGTTGTTAGGTGAAGTATCCTATAAAGGTCTATAGATTCTGTTGGTTTATAATGATGCAGACTTCTTTTACAATCTTGCTAATTTTCTGTCCAGTTTTCTATCACTTTTTGAGAGGTGAGTGTGGAAAAGTTAACTATAATTGTGGATTGATCTATTTCTTCTTTCAGTGTGTCAGTTTTGCTTCACATATTTTGCAGTTCTGTTGTTTGATGCATACACATTTAGTATTACGGTCTTATTAACAGACTAATCCTTTTATCATTGTACAATGAACCACTCTGTTACTGGTAATTTTCTTTGCTGTGAAATCTACTTTGTCTGGTGTATTAATATAGCCTCTACTGCCTTCTTTTGGTTATTTGAATATTCTTTATAAATATTTTCACTTCACCTACATGTATCATTATATTTTAAGTGAGTTTCTTGTTATGTACAATCCACTCTTTTTCAATCCAACTCTTTTAGTCTGTATTTTAATTGTTGAATTCAGATAATTTACCTATAATGTAATTATTGGCATGTTAGGGTTTATGATTATCATTTTGTTTTTTGTTTCCTATGTATTTCACTTTTCTGTTATCTTTTTTTATCTTCCTGTGGATTACTTAAACATAATTTAGAATTTCATTTTAATTTATCTATGATGTCTTTAAATGTATCTCTTTGTATAAAATTTAAACATATTTGCTCTAGGTATTGAATTATATATACATTACTTATAACATTATACTAGTATCAATATTTTACCAGTTGAGTAAAGTGTAGAAAAATTCTCTCCCTTTACAAATCTCTATCTTCTCTCAATTATAATATGTTTGTCTTAAATATTTTATCTGTATTCATTGAGAGCTATAATAGATGGGGTTATAATTTTTGCTTTAATCATCAGATATAATTTAGAAACTCAATAGACAAAGGAAAGACTATTGTATTTAGTAATAGTTTTGCTTTTTGTTCTTTTCCTTTCTTCCTGATGTTCCAAAATGTGTTCTTTTATCATTTCTTTTCTGTTTACATAACTTCCTTAAGCCATTCTTTCATGGTAAGTTGTCTGGTAACAATTCTCTTTGGTTTTTGTTGTTTCTTTTCTTTTCTTTTCCATCATCTGAGACTGTATTGATTTCCTCTTTATTTCTGAAGGATATTTTTGTTGGATATATATTCTGAAATGGCAGCTCTTTTATTTTAGTATTTAAAACATGTGCCACTTAATTTTAACTCCCATGGATTCTGATGAAAAATTTATTGCCACTCAATTTTTTTTTTTTTTTTTCCTATAGGCAAGGTGTTGTTTCTCTCTGTCTGCATTCAAAAATTGTTTTTCTTTAGTTTTGAAGGTACACTTATATGTCTTGGCATGAATTTCATTGAGCCTATCCTGTTTGGGATTTGCTCAGTTTCTTGAATCCATAAGTTAATGCCTTTTGCCAATTTGGGGAATTTTTCGACATTGACTTATTTGAATACTATTTTCCTCTCTGCCCTTTTCTTTTTTCTCCTGAGACTCTGATAAAATGAATGTTAGATCTTTTTTTAACAGTTTCAATGATCCCTGAGGCTCTGTTTTGTGTTACTTTTGCAGATTTTTTTTTCCTGTCCAAATTGCATGATTTCTATTGTTCTCTCTTCACAGTTCTTCTTTATATCTTCTGTTTCTTTGCAGAGATTTTCTTTTTTTTTTAAAAAGTACCAAGTGTCTTCATAATTGTTTATTTTTATGATGGATGATTTAAAAGTCTTGTCAGATATTTTTAACATCTGTATGATCTAGCTGTTTGCACCTGTTGGTGACTTTTTCTCATTCAAGTTGATATATTTCTGTTTCTTTTTATGTCAAGAGATTTTTTTTTTTTTTTTTCTTAAAAAGGTTTTTTTTTAACCCTGGATATTTTGGAGACTACTATGGGACTCTGTATCTCATTTAAATCTTGTTTTAGTTGGCCTTCTTTGACTCTGCTCTGGCAGGGGAAGGGGGAATGTTAGGATAGAGTGGAAGTTCATTTTCCCCCGCTCAGCCTCCTTTGACACTGGAGAGGAGGAGGGACTTCTTTTTTGATAAAGTCCTGACTCTCTACTAGGCCCAATCGGATACCACCTCAGTCAAGAGTAAGAAGGGTTACCTGGTTACTCTTAGGTGGGAATGGATTCCCACTTGTTCTGCAAGGCTGAAAGTTCTGGCTCACCACTTAGATTTCTTTGATCCACTCTCATTGAGAGCAGGTTTGGGCAACATTTTATAACCAGTAGATGGTGGAAGTCAGAGCTCTACTCTAGGTGTTTGCTGATGTGGGTGGAGATGGGGTCACAATTTTGCGTGTGATTTGGATGGAGCAAAGTGGCTGTTTTCTGAAAGTATTTTATCTTGCTAGACTGTCTTTTTTTTTTTTTTTTGGTCCTTTTACTAGAGAGGAGCAGGCTTTTTTAGACTACTTTTTAGTCTGTGTCCATTTGGTGTTTACAAGTTATTGCCTTTTGCAGCACCAAGTCTACAATATATGAAGAAAAGAGAAAACACATGGAATTCACCACTGGATGCCAAGGTCCCTTGCCAGACTGCTTTCTTCTTTCTGGTGTTTTTCAATGTAGTTAGCAGGAAGAATAGATAATGTCTTCTACTCCATCTTTTAGGAAACAGAGGATTTTGTTTGTTTATTTTAACTTTATTACTAATGCTTTAATGTGATTAATTTCTTAGTCATCTGGAATACATCTTTAAGAGGTTTTAAAAATTTTATATTGCATTTTGAAAATTTTACATTTCTGGCAATATCCATTTGGTGTCATGATGTATGTATTATAGATTGAAGGATTTTAAATACATAAATAAATAAGCACATACATGCATACATATATATGCATAGCTAAATAAATATATATATGTATATACAAATATATGTACATGTCCCTCTACATTATCTTATAGATCTCTGGCATTACTGATGCAGAAGAAAAGTGTGCCACTAACATAAAACATTTTTTAGCATGGATTGGATTTGTGTTTGTTTCTCTGAAAATGCTTAGAAAATTTATTTTCTTTAACTTTGACAATTAAGATTTCCTACAGGGCTAAGTACTAAGTTGAGGCCCTCTATATATATTTGTATGGTAGTTTTTAAGCCATCTTGATCTCAAATGTTCCTTCATCCCAGAAATATTCATTTTATTAATTCTTGATCATTGATTTTCATCTTGTTCTTGACTGCAATCTGGACAACTGATGATATTTCAGGGTACAATTTCCTGTACCTTCCTTACTGTCAAAATTTTTGTTCTCTTTTCCTTTTTCTTAGGTATTGTGTGAAATATTTCTTAAAATTGACATCTAGTACTCATGTGGGTTTCTACAATATCCAACATTCTGTACACTCCCTGCATTACAGTTTTTATATCAGTTATATCATGTTTTTCATCTGAGGTGAAACATTTATTTCTCTGAACAGCTGGTACAAGATTCCTGTTAGAGAGAAAATTATATTGGAAACATATTTTGCTTGTGGATAAGAAGCTAAGGGAATGCTCAAGAACCAAGAATGATTGCTGAATCACATGTGAGGAAAGAGGTAGAGAGAGTCAAGGAGGTTATGAAAGTTCTGATATGCTCACCATGACCCCTGTGGTGGGACTCCAACATATTTTCAACATACAAATATTTGGTTAATGAATTTGATTAATTTTTTTTGTGTGTGTGTTAAAGGGATGGGCTAAGTGTCATGTTTTATGTTTGGGGCAGTGTGTTAGGGTCAGTAAATAATGTAAGAGACAGAAAGCAAGGAGAATGTAATCTCCTTAGCATTAGCATAGATACTTGAGAAACCCTTGGACTTCCAAGAGCTATGAAATTGGTGGAGAGGGTAATGCAATCAGGCACATAAAGGAATTCAAGACAATTTTACAAAGCTTCAAAAGCCAGACACAGAACAACACAGAGGGAAGATCATGTGAAGACATAGGGATAAGATGACCACCTACAAGACAAGGAGAAAGGCTTCAGAAGAAACAACCCTGTCAGAATCTTGATCTTTGACTTCTAGTATACAGAATTGTGAGAAAACAAATTTATCTTTAAGCCACTTCCCTACACCCACTCCTCCAAACAAACAAACCAAAGTCAGAGATGTTCTTAGCTAAGATGCAGGTAACAATTTTCTTTTTTTTTTTTTCTTGTTCTCAATTATTTCCCCTCCTTATGGGTGACTGTCTACTTTTAGTTTTTGTGATGGTTTTTTCCTTGCTAAACTGGTGTGCTTGTGCTTTACTGAAATTTCATCACAGTCATCACAGAGACTGGATTTGTTTTGGTTTGAATCATTTAAACTCAAATGAAGTAGGAAGCAAAATGTGGTCTGTCTCCATTTCAGCTGTGTCACTAGAAGTTGATTAGGGAACTGCTCTCATTCTCAGCTCACTTTACCTTATTTACTAGAAAGACAAACAAACAAAATACTAAATCTCTTTGTCTAGCAAGTCCAGCTCCCCCAAGTATAAGCAGAGCACACTATGTGTCAACACTGAATCCCTACTCTGTGTCATCTCAGGCATCTGTGACCTTCCTTGGGACGATAGTTGGATCAAGACTTATACCTCCCTCTGCTCCAGCAGTTTCCCTATCTCTGAAGCCAGAGATTCTGAGACAAGAATGCTGATTTGGGGGAATATGTTTCACATATTTGAGTCCTATGGTTGCTTGAATTTGGTGAATGGTGGGTTTCTTGACATTTCATCAGATCTAGTCCTTTCTGTATTCTATCTTACTTAATCTTCAAAGTTTCTTGCACGCTATTTTCTGTCTGAAAGTGTGTGAGAATATTGATATTTTAAAAAATTTTGTTTTAAATTAACTTAATTATGCCTCTGAGCATCCATGCCACTGGGCCGATAGAAAATTCAGTCTCAGATATTTGCATACTCTAACAACCACCACGTACTCAAATATCATCACCTTTAAAGAGACAAATTCTCATGGGTCTTTATTTAGTGCCACAACAGTGAGAACTTTGTCAACCAGACATCATGTAAATGAAGCTTATAACCATAAGCAGTGAAAACATACAGTGGCTGAGTGCAAAGGCAGTGGAGCAAAGAAGTTCTGAGTAGAGAGTACTGTTTCTACTTTTGTTGTGTGGCATTGCATACTAAATAACTTCCCTCTGCCTCAGGCTTTTCAGCTGTAAAATGTAACTTGTAATACTTGGTGTCAAAGATTTTTGTGAAGATTAAATGAATAAATGCAGGTGAAGTTCTCAAAACAGTGCTTTGCACACAGCAAGCTCTACACATATGTTTGGATTATGCTTTTCTGAGCTCCTGCCTTCTCCCTGTGGTGCTGTGGGTTCCCAAGGACACAGATTAGTGAGCCACCTTCTCAGTCTCAGTCCTTCCCATCTAGCTGCTTCTTAATTCTCTTCTTCCTCCATTTTCTTGGAAATCCTAGGAATCCTCTTTGCTGAGCTTAAAATTGCACAAAAAGAGAAGAAGTGCTTTTAATTTTTTTCTTGTCATTCAAAATCTGTGTCAAATAAACAGAAACAAAGTACAGAGCCCACCTACTTTCTAGAAACAGGAGAAGTTACACACAAGGACAACATACAAATATTCAGGCACCCATGCTCTATGGCCTTTAATAACTTCAGTGGAAATGTTGGAGAGAACTAGAATTTAAATGCATTTGCTGGAGTCTTTATTTTTCTGAAAAGCTTTCATAATTTTTTTAACCTATTTTTTCCTAACTGAAATCCTATAGAATTTGTGATCTATCCGTAATTATAGATAAACTGTTTTTGCTATGCAAACATTAAGGTAATATTAATAAAATTATAGCAATACAGATTGAAAAAGGGCATACTCCCTTGGTAGCCATGTAGGTGGAAATAGAGTATACAACCTACTCACATAAAACAAAACAAAAAAAATCAAGCTTTCACCTTGGATTCACCCTTTCACAGTTAAATGTATCTTTAATTGCATATTACTTGTGATTTTCTGTTAATGGTACTTATACAGTTAGAGATATATAAAGTTTTCATTCCAGCTTACCTCATGGCTTTCAGGCTCAAATCACACTTAGAATTGATTTTCTATGAAGTATGATTTTGGTGACATAGAAATTAATCATTTTTATTCAAATTTTATAGGGTTCTATAATAATTATATTTATTTGGTATCAGTATTTTATGTCTATGCTTTACTTTGAAGCAATATAAATATATATTGATTTTGTGCCCATATTTTTAATTTGCAAATGAATATATATAAATACACATATACACTTAAACATACTTATTTAGTGCCTATGTTTTATTTTGTAAATCAATGCATACATGTATATATTTATAAAACACTTAAGCGTTGTGTATATAAAAATTCATGTGTATATATTATGTTTATATAATGTGTATATAAAATGTGCCATCTAAATTATATTTAGATGTCTAATGATAATTGTTTCTTGTGCCCCAGAATAACCAAAATTCAAAGACTCTGACATTAAAATTATATGCCAATAACATATTGAATAATATAATTAATATTATATCATAATATTATATTAACTTATATTAATCAATGGGTTAAATCATATTAGTATAATTTGCATTATACTAATATATAAATTTTATTAGTACATTAGTTTATACTTATTAAAACTTATGATAACATAATAATATAAACACTCATATAAAAATAACCAATTGCTCTTACATGAAGTACTGAACATAACAGCACAATTTCAAAATAATAATTAATCTCACCTTTTGTGGGCAACGTTCTTAATTACAGATATAAACATAATTGTTTTATTTTAGTGTTACCCATGCACATATTATTGGAGGAATATCTCATCCTGACATTTTGTGTTGCTTAAATTTTCTCTCCAACTTCTTAGGAATCACAAAATGTTGACAGAGTAATAAAAGCACTGAGAGATGTGGTGAGCACCTAAGTTGTAAAAAAATCAGAGCCCACATAGAGTTATTAAGGGGCTTGTAATTTTCAGGAACAGTATCTTCAAAACAGTTATGGATTCTGCAAAGTACTTTCTGTGCTGAGTGCTATATAAGAAGAACAAATAGACCTATTATTCCTAAATACCTATCTGAAAGATAACATTGATAGAAACTAGAAAACAGATGGAAGATTTTTCATGTCTCTAAGTAAAAAGAAAAAGGAATATTTCAATAAGTCATATACTGATGTGATTTTATAATCATTCAATTCATCTACATCAAGTTTTAAGTGAATAGAAATTGCAGGTCCTCAGTTTTGTACATGACATATTTTCCACCCCTTATGAAGTTATATTTTGTTTTTATTGTAGTTACCATTCATATCATTAATTTAAATTTATTTATTAATTTAAAATGCGTTTGTAAGTGATTATCATATTATTAAAAACAATGTATGACACACTTGTGCACTTTTGTTAATCAAAATGTTTTGTAAATACCAATCAATATAATTTAAAAAATACTATCCTATTAGAAGAAGGATATTTATTTAGAAAATGAAGTAAAATTGCATGGATTACAATGGTAAAAATATGATTTTAAAAATATTAAAATTAGGGCTTCCCTGGTGGCGCAGTTGTTGAGAGTCCGCCTGCCGATGCAGGGGACGCGGGTTCGTGCCCCGGTCCGGGAAGATCCCACATGCCGCGGAGCGGCTGGGACCGTGAGCCATGGCTGCTGGGCCTGCCCGTCCGGAGCCTGCGCTCTGCAGCGGGAGAGGCCACAGCGATGAGAGGCCCGCGTACCGCAAAAAAAAAAAAAAAAAAAAAAAAAAATTAAAATTAGTAATGTATGAATGTAAGTATAAAACATCTCATTTTGAAAATATGTTTAGGTAAGCTGGAATGTTTACCTCTGAGAAGAGTCTTATAAATTCATCCAGAGGTTTCATATTTTCATTGATAAAAATGAATGAAAACAATGGAAACAACAACAACGATAATAATATGCTGTTATAAATACAAAGAGCTTTTATACTCATTTTCACCTTTGATCATCCTACATATATTGTGAAGTAGACAGGGACTTTCATCTTCATTTTAAAGATGGGAAAATCAAAGAGGATGATGTTGAAAGAAGTTTGTATAATAGAAATTTCTGTGATAATGAATATGTTTTATACCTGTGATGTACAGTTCAGTAGCCACTAAACTCATATTGCTATTGAGAACTTAAAATATGTTTAGTGTGACTGAGGAGTGAAATATTTAATTTTAATTTCAATAGTCACTCATGACAATGTTTAATATCATGGGTATACAGTGTCATTTATTTATATACTGATTCACTTATTTACTTTTGCGGTGAGTACACAGATTTGGATTTGTGCCTTCCATCATGCTGACCACATTTCACCACAAGGTGAAATACGTTGCTTAATTCACAACTTGTGAGGAAGCATGGATTAGAAGACACATTCAGATGTAGATGTCTTTTATTTGCTAAGAAATTAGGTTGTAGAATATAAACTATTGATCAGTCACTAAATCTAGTGAAATAACTTATTTTGTCCCTTGCAAATATTTATATCTAGTATCACACACATTTCAAATGAAAAGTAACTTTGCCTACTTATCACTAGAGTTGGCTAGTCAAACAGGCATTGGAAAAACAAGAGAAGATAAGTAATTCAGCTAAGGATTTACAGAGAATTTACTGGCATTTAAGATTAATGGAACTGACTGATTATGTTATATGGTTGATCAATGTAGATTTCTGGCAATTAGCAAGGACCAAATTTTCTCTTGTGAGATTCCAGGTATAAAATTCATGCAGGTCAAATGTTGCTTCACACTCTCAGTGTTCATTCAGAAACTGGAAGTGGATATCTCTACTAATGATTGAGAAAACTGCTTCATTCCTTTCCATTCCTTCTCATTCCATTGCTTCAAAACCCCCAACACACATGTTATATGTGTAGGAAACTTTAGGAACATGCTGAGTTCCAACGTTTAGGGTATTATTTCTGCCAGTCTTCTTGGAGATTATTGTCCTCTTTGAACTTTCTTCTAATTCTTTTACATATTTTTTTTTGTCTCACTCAAAGTCATTTGTCATAGTCATTAACTATTTTGGTCTAACAAAACATCCCAAAATTTGTGGCATGAAAAACCATAATCTCAGAATTTAAGTGGGTCAGAAAACTGGGCTTGGCCTGATTGGGTCTTCTGGGTCTCAGGATCTCTGTTAAGAGTTCAGAGTGTTGGCCAAGACATGAGTCATATCAAGGCTCTACTGAGAAAGGATCCCCTTTCAAGGTTACTCATGTGGGCATTGGCAGGATTTGATTCTTTGTGGGCTTTGGGTTAAGGGTCTTCATTCTTTGCTGGCTTCCTTCAGATTTTGCCTGTGGCCCTTTTCATGGAGCAACTGAGAACATAGTGACATGCTTCATCAGAGTGAGCAAGTGTGAAGAGGAAGGGGAGGGGGGAGAGAGAGAGAGAGAGGCCTTGAGAGAGAATGAGAACAAGAGGAGAGTTACAGTATGACTTAATCTTAAAAATTCCATAATATCACTTTTGCTATATTTCATTAATTATGAGCCTCTAGGTCCAGCCTACACTCAAGAAGAGGAGATGCTATGAAGGCATTAATATCAAGATGGAGGGCATCATTAAAGTCATTTCAGAAACTGCCTGTCATAACCTCTATTTTTAGGTATCTACCAATCTCCCATATATTTGCTCCCATTCTGGTGCTGCAAATTTATTTTAAAGCATCTAGATATAAATGTCTGTTATTCATGATGATATTAAAATACTGTTAAAAAACTGAAAACAGATGTACTTTACTTTAAGGGATAATATATCAATTGTCATTTAAAAAATAAAATTTTAATTGTAGTAAAAAACACATAACATAAAATTTACCATTTATCCATTTTTAAGTATATAGTTCAGTAAGGTTAAGTAATTTGCATTGCTGTATGACCAATTTCTAGAACTCTATTCATCTTGCAAAACTAACTTTATACCCAGTAATCAACAACTCCTATTCCCCACTTCCTAACAAACCCTGGCAACCACAGTTCTCCGTTCTGTCTTATGAATTTTAGTACTCTAGCTAATTTACATAAGTGGTATAGTACAATATTTATCTTTTTGTGACTGGCTTATTTCACTTAGCAAAATGTTCTCAAGATTCATCCTTGTTGTAGAATGTGTCAGAATTTCCTTCCTTTTTAAGGCTGAGTATTATTCCAAAGTATAGACCACATTTTTTAATCATTTCATTCATTGATAGACACTTGGATTGATTCCACCTTTTGGCTATTATGAATAATGCTGCTATAAACATGGGTATACAAATATATCTTTAAGACCCTTCCTAAAAATATTTTGGGTTTATAGTCAGAAGTGGTAATTCAATTTTTAAATTTTTTGAAGAACCACCATACTGTTTTCCTTAACAGTGAAATTATTTTACTTTCCAATGAACAGTGCATAGGGGTTCCAATTTCTGCATATCCTCACCAACACATTATTTTCTGTGTTTATTTTTGTTTTGGATAGTAGCCACCATAATGGATGTGAGGTGGTGTCTCATTGTGGTTTTGATTTACATTTCCCTAATGCTTAATGATATTGAGCATATTTTCGTGTGCTTATTGCCATTTGCATTTTTCTTTGAAGAAATGTCTATTCAAGTAATTTTCCCATTTTTAGTCAGTTTGTTTGCTTTTTTTGTTGTTGACTTGTAGTTCTTTGTATATTCTGCATTTTAACACTATCAGATATACGATTTGCAAATATGCTCTTCCATTCCATAGGTTGCCTTTTCACTCTGTTTGTGTCCTTCGACACAGAGAAGTATTTAATTTTCATGTAGTCCAGTTTACCTATATTTGCCTTTATTGCTAGTGGTGTCATATCTAAAAACTCATTGCCACTTAATATTGTTAATATGTCAGTACTATCCAAAGCAGTCTAAATTTCAGTACACTCTCTATCAAAATTCATGGGTTTTTTGAAGAAACAGAATAATTCATCCTAAAATTAATATGGACTCTTAAGCAACCTACACTAGCCAAAATAATTTTGAGAAAGAAAAAATTTGAAACCACACACTTCAAATTTCCAAATTTATAAAGTTACAGTAATCAAAACAGTGTGGTACTGGTGTAAAGGTATACATATAGGCCAATTGCCTTAAAATAACAGCTATCTTGGCATCCCTTAGCCCAGTCAAGCTGACACATAAAATTAACATACATACAAATATGTATAAATATATAATATATATTTATATCACTAGTTCTTCCATCTGTGTCTTTTAGTCATGCATATTGAAAAAAGAAATGGCATCTTCCACAACTTATACATTACACCTCACCTCTATATGGTAACAGTGCATGTGCACTGGAAAAGAACATGTATTCTGCTGTTATTCAGTG
Organism: Kogia breviceps; assembly: GCF_026419965.1. Taxonomy (NCBI): domain Eukaryota; kingdom Metazoa; phylum Chordata; class Mammalia; order Artiodactyla; family Physeteridae; genus Kogia; species Kogia breviceps. The sequence continues at coordinate 21,314,250 of NC_081320.1, forward strand.
GATTTTTCCTTAAATCAGGGGTCCCCAACCCCTGGGCCATGGACCGGTACCGGTCTGGGCCTTGTCCCTGTTAGGTACTGGGCCTCACAGCAGGAGGTGAGCAGTGGGCGAGTGAGTGAAGCTTTATTTTCTGCTCCCCATCACTCCCCAGTGCTCATATTACCACTTAAACCATCCCAAACCCCCACCCCACCACCCCATCTGTGGAAAAATTGTCTTCCAAGAAACCTGTCCCTGGTGCCAAAAAGGTTGGGGACCCTTGCCTTAAATGATAATTAGGTGAAATAGGTTGACTTAATAGATTGAAGAACAAATAGTATTCTCTAGGTCTTTTCTGTTTGTACTATCTACCTACTTATTCTAACATTACTGAGAGAGAAGCATTAAAATCTTCAACCAAATTTCTTAATTTTTTTAATCTGCTTTTAGTTCTATTAGCTTTTGCTCTATGAATTCTGAAGTCCTGTTAGTAGGTGCAAAAATGTTTACAATTATTTTATCTTCTTGATGGATTGAACTCTTTATCATTCTGGAATGACCTCCATTATCCCTGATGATTTTCCTAAATCTTTAATATAGTTAATCAAGCTCTCTTTTAGATTAATGTTTGTGAGGTATGTTTTTCCCCATCCTTTTACTTTCAGTCCACTGATAACTTTATATTTAAAGTGACTTTTCTGTTGACAGCATATAGTTGGGTCTAGTTTTTTTTTTTTTTTTTTTTTTTTTTTTTTTGTGATACGCGGGCCTCTCACTGTTGTGGCCTCCCCCGTTGCGGAGCACAGGCTCTGGACACGCAAGCTCAGCGGCCATGGCTCACGGGCCCAGCCGCTCCGCGGCATGTGGGATCTTCCCAGACCGGGGCACGAACCCGTGTCTCCTGCATCGGCAGGCGGATTCTCAACCACTGCGCCACCAACGAAGCCCGGGTCTAGATTTTATATCCAATCTGATAATCTCTTTCTTAATTGCTGTGTTTAGACCATTTGCATTTTATACTATTGATGTGGTTGGTTTAAAATCTAGCAGATTGCTAGTAGTTTTCTATTTGTACCATCTCTTCTTTGTTCTAGTTTTCCTCTTTTGCTGCCTGCTTTTAGAATAATTGGGTATATTTTTATTGTTCCTTTTTAACTACAATATTGACTTATTTATTTTCTTATCACAATCTTCATCTGGATAATGCTATACAATTTCGTGCAGTATGCACAAGTATACATGGCAGTATACTTACATTTTCTCCCTCTCCTTTTTTGAATTATTATTGTCATATATTTTGTTTTTACATATGCAATACATCTACAATGCATTGCTACTATTTTTGCTTGGACAGTCAATTATATTTAGAGTGATTAAAAATAGGAATAAAAATATTTTCTCTATATTTATTTAGACAATTGAGACCGTTTCTGAAACTCTTTTTTATTTCACATTTATTTCTGCTATAATTCCTTCTCTCTGAAGAATTTTCTTTAACATTTTTATAGTGCAAGTATTCTGGTAATGAGTTTTCTTAGCACTGATTCCTCTGAAAAATATTTATTTTAATTTAAAAAACTTATTTTTGCTGGATATAATATCCTGGTTTGACTTTTTGTTTTTGTTCGGTTCAGTACTTTAATGATGTCAGGTTTTTTGTATTCTAGTTGCATAGTTTCTGACAGGATATCTGCTCTAATTCTTACCTTTGATCCTCTATCAACATATTATATTTCTTTTTTAATGGCTGCCTACAAAATTGACTCTGTATCTTTGATTTTAAGCAATTTAAATATAATGTGTCTAATAGTGTTTTATTTTTGTTTTGATTTTAATATTCATTCTGCTTGGATTTCTGCATACAATTTTCCCTATCCCAGCAATAGACTGTTATTACTTGTTACTTGGTTCTTGCTAGCATGGTTTTGAGATGAGGGAACATAAGGGAAGTGGGGCAGATCTCTGTTTTCATGATGGACTTTCAGCATTAGGAAAGCAATGTATGCTGTGTCTTTACAGTGGTACTTTTCTTTGCAGTATCTCCTATGTGTAGCAGACAGACTATGTCTTCTTTCTTTGGTACTCTTGAGAGAGAATGTTCTGCTCTCCTCCAAAGTTAAGAGACTTCCAAATGTGTTGCTTTAGTTTTTGCACCCAAAACTTTCTCCACCCATAGTGTTAGGGTTTTTATTATTTTTGCTCTTCACTCAGTCACAATGGTTCTTACCTGTGCCCTGGGGCAGCAGTGTTTGCTGCTCCTTCCAGGCAGCCTAGGGCTTTTGAATAGTAGACAAGAAGGGTCTGGATGGAGCTCTGTGCCTTTCCTCTCGTAGTGGCAGTCTCCTCCTCCAGATTTACCCCACCAAATGAGGCTTTCTGCAGTCTCCCATTCTGTTCCCAACCTAATAAATGAGAACTTGATGGAGGTTCATGAAGAAGATCCCTAGAGTGGTTGTAAATTCCCCTGTGTCTGTAGCTCCCAGTGATTCTGTACTCTCATTGTGATCCACTCTCAAACTTCAGAAGTTCATTAAAATTTTAAAGTGAAATCTTCTTACTTGCCAGTAGGACTCTTTCTGTCTCTTCACCTCATGCTCTGCAGTAAGTTAACAGTGTTTGCAAAAAGTTCTTAAATTTTAAGCTATGTTTTAGCCATGTGAGTTCAGCCGTCTGTGTTTAAGAAAGTTATAATTTTTGTAGCCTGTCTGGTTTTTCTTGTTGGGAGTTAGGCTTTTAACATATTTTTTTTATCTTTGGGGAAAACAGAACTCCTGCATAAGTACTAAACATATAACTATAATGACAATAAAAGCCTCCTAGTTATATCTAATACACAACTACAGTTGAGAACCCCAGAAACTTGAGCACCATGCATAACTTCTAATGCCATGGCTTTCAACCCTGGGTCCTGATAAGAATCAATGGGGACATTTTTAATAAATATTGATGCCCAAATCCCAAGCTTCAGAGATTCTTAATTGGTATGAGCAGAGCCCCAGGCATGGGTATTTATTAAAATCTACCTAGGTGATTCTAATGTGTAGCCAAGGTTAAGATCACTGCTCTGATCATTCTAAATGGTCCTATAAGTGTGTGAAATAACAAATCTTTGCATATGATCCATAATATTCTTAAATCTATTATAATCACACATTTATTTGAAGGTATTCATTTTTTAATCTTACCTCCTTCAGTGAAACCAACCAAGGTCATTTTTTTTACACTTGTAGATACATATTCTACCTGAGGCCACATCCAAACTGTAGTCACAGATTATTTGAAATCATTACAGTGATTTGTTTTTGTGAGCTAAGGAGAGAAGTGTATTTTCCAAGGGGTTAAATCAATCCCATTGGGCTCTTCTGTTATCATGGTTGGGTAGGCTATTAGCTGAGGTTCTTTTGAGTCTGCACAGAATATTAGAAAATATGGAGGGGGTATAGAAACAACAAGAACATATATGTCTTTTGTCTGATCTGTTTTTCATGATCAAGTTCAATAGATGTGACCATTATATTGTCAGATATATCAAGTACTGTATAACTGGCACATACATGCTACTCAGAAAACATTCTACTTAGACAAATAAGTCAGATAGTTACAAGAACATTTTCATGAACAGAAGCTATCCTCTGAGTTTTTAATTTACCAAAAAAGTTTTAAATAAATGTTCTTAATTGTTAAGGCACCAAATTATATATGAATTTATTAGTGAGCAAAAACATTAAAATTTTGTCAACAGAGAGAATTTGAGATATAGAGAAATTGAAATATGAAATTTGTGATATAGAAAAATAAATGACCAAAATATTACATCATAAATATAAACAGAAACATCAAAAAATAAATAAGTATAGGTAGGTATAAACATGATTCAAAGATATTCCAGAATTTATAATATTAAAGAAAAAAATTAAGAAATGTCAACTCTGAATTTTATAGAGATAACTTTAATATTTTAACATTTCTGTTTTAACTGAGCTGGGGGTGAGGAGTCTCTCAGAAGCCCAGATATAAGTTGTTTCATAAAGCAGCTGTAAAACTTGTCTCCCAGTTAGGAATTTGCCAAGGAAGATTAAAGAATGGTTAGAAAGGAGAGCAAATTGATAGGTTTTAACCTTTTCAAACCTTTTTAGCAAGGTCCAAGCCTCCAAATACTTCATAAACATTACTTCATTTCTACAAAAAAACTAAATTTTTTAAGATATTAATTTGTCATAAGACTTGTGACCCCCTAAAAGGTAGATTTCCTAGCCATGATTCATCCTAGAAAACTAAAAAATCTCAAGTAATGCAATCTATCAATCTATATTGTGTATGTTTAATTTTATTTTAAAAAATTTTTTCTTGTTATAGTTTTGTCATACTTTCTAAAGACAAATAATTGAGTTCATCAATTCCTCTGACAGTTAACCTCAGAACTTAAACATTTTCACTCAACTGCAAACATACTATGAGAAACAATATGATTTTAAAATATAAACGTATTCTACACCTTGAAGAACCATTTACCTTAGGTACATTTTAATTTTTTTAAATTAAATGTTCGACTTAGCAGTGGGAAAGACCCTATCATGTAATTAGTGATTGTTTGGGACCATATATTCATGTTGCTTTTACAAAGCTTTAAGATTATTTCACATTTCTGCGATTGGCAAAATAATAGGGAGAGTTCAGAGATTTTCTCTCTATGTTCAGTCCGTATCTATAGAGTAAAAGGTTAGATAAAACCAAATATATAAGATCTTATTGCAGCTATACAATTTGGCATAGGTGCCTGGGGAAGGAGATTTAGACTTGGACTTTGTTCTAAAGATGCAAGAAGAAACCATGAGGCTCATAAGTAGCCAGTTCTGCCAAACATGGCAATATTTGGAATCAGTCTTTGAAGAGTCTCTCAGAAGTTGCTCTGTGGAGAATTCCCAGGTGGTCCAGTGGTTGAGACTCAGCACTTTCACTGCAGGGGCCTGGATTCAATCCCTGGTTGGGGAACTAAGATCTTGTAAGTCACAGGGTGTAGCCAAAACAACAACAAAAGAGTTGCTCTGTGGAGAACATGTCTTGCATGAATGACATGAAAAGTTGCATATTAAGTAGAAATCAAGGACTCAAATTCTGTTCCTGGGCAGAAATGTTAATGTTGTATAAGTAACAAATTCTTCCACTTTAATATTAACTGTTAAAGAAATATAAGAGTAGATGACTTGGGAAAATATGTTGGCTATAAATAAAGACAGAGGTCAAACAAGCAGAGTAGATTTGGTGGGTCTGGCCACTTGAGTGTTTTTCCCCATTCATCTTTCACCACTCAACATATGCCCTGCTGGAACTTGCATTTTAGATAAAGTAAGTTGATTTGGAAGATAATGAGACTCTTCTATGCTTAATATACATGTAACATATTGCCTTGCTAGAATTTCTTTGAAAACTCTGAACGAAGGAATAATCTGAAGAAAAACAAAAGTTATATGAAAAGTAAATTTTGAATTAAGTATTTAAAACGCCAGGTACTAAACATAAAAAAGAAATCAGAAAATAGGTTTCCATTCTTGGCAGGGCTGAATTACTAGTGTTATAAATTACTTACTTGTGTTATAAAAAGTCAGAATACCTAACTTTAGAATCATTTGTGTGCATAATGCTCTATACTTTCACATAGATTTATTTCAATGCTCATTGATTTATTTCAGTGCTTATTTAATTTAATGCATTTATCTTAAAAATTATTTACTGAATCAATGAATGACAAATGCGTTCCTTACTCTATTCATGAGTTGACATACTTTCTCTATAAAGGGCCAGATAGTAAATATTTTAAGATTTGTGGACCATATACGTTCTCTTTGCACATTATTCTTTGCATATGATCCATACTATTATTAAATCTATTATAATCACACATTTATTTGTGATTATTTATGATTATCACACAGAGCAACTTCTGAGAGACTCTTCAAAGATTGATTCCAAATATTGCCCTGTTTGGCAGAACTGGCTTCTTATGAGCCTCAAGGTTTCCTCTTGCATCTTTAGAATAAAGTCTAAATCTCCTTCCCCAGACACCTATGCCAAATTGTACAGCCACAATAGCATCTTATATATTTGGTTTTATCTAACCATTTATTCTATGGATATGGATAAGAAATTGAATTTAATTTTAGAAATTAAAATACAAAATACAGAAATGTAAAAAAATTATTAGCTTGAGGGCTATGCCAAAGAGGCCATAGGTGAGATTTTGCTCACAGACCTAAGATTGCAGATCACTTCTCTGTACATTAAATTGATGTTAATTTGATTTCTAAGATTCCTCCTAGTTTTCTGAGTTCCCTTTCAGTGATATATCAGAGCTTGCCCTTACCAGCTCAATAGATGAAATTGGCAAACATGGCAATAAGACCTCTGCTTGCATATGTGTGTGTGTGTGTACATGCATGTGTGTGTGTATGTATGTGTGTGTTTGATGAGCCTGTTTATCAGCATGCTCCTTTTTAAATTAAAAAATAAAAGAAAATATTGTACTTAGAGTTGACAGATTATATCAGGAAGGCCAGTTAAAGTTGAGATTCAGCTTACATTTTTTTTTAATTATAAACATGTCTCATGTAATATTTGGGACATACTTATATAGACATTTAGTTTTATTTACCTGAAATTCAAACTTAACAGGGAACCTTGTGTTTTTAATTTGCTAAATCTGACAACTCTACCTGCATTAATTGGAAATTTTGTGACAAACAGTGGAAAACTACTAAGTATGTTGGTCATATACAAAAATGACCATTGCATAATGGGAAATATTTTGTGTATTTTTCATAATAGTTTTGGGATCTTTTTTCTTATTCTTAAAGTAACAGCTATTTCTTTTAAAAATACATATAAAAGTTAAGCCTACCATTGTACGGCTACATCATTCATGCTGTTTATTTAGTCTGTAGTGTCCTTACTATTATAATAATAATTGAAAACTTATTATGTGCAGGCACTAGGTTATATGTTTTATGAACTTTTTTCATTTAATATGCATAATATTCCCTGTTATATAGATGAAGAAACTAAATATCAGAGAATTTAAAACCAAATATCAATAAAAATTTAAGGAAAAAATTTCAAAGAGCATTTACTATAATTAGTAAGTAATGGAATTGCTATTTCTTCTCAATCTTTTTATATTTAAATTACATAAAGACCCAGTTCAATAGCCAGCTATGAAACAAAGCTTTCTACTACTGTTCTTTGTCTTTCTAGGAATAATTTCTCTTTGGAACATTCCTAGATTGCAATCTTTATATCTTTTTCTCTCTGATGATGCTTATAGATTTTCTATAGTTTTTAAGGGAAATAATGGATCTTATTTACATATGTATTCCCAGTACTATTTAGCACAGTGTTTTATGTTTATATAAGTTTAAAAGTATACTTGGTGAATAATTTATCAGCATTGAATAATTAATAGTATAAATTAATATTTATGTGATTGCTTAGTGTACAAGTTGAATGAATGCAAAGAGTGTGACTCTTTTATATTAAAATCCTTTATTTTGAAACTAAATTTACAGCACGATACTAAAAACTCTAAAGGAAGTCACTTTTATGAGCAGCCAAACAGACCTAAGCACTGAAATATTAGAAATAGTGAAATAGTCCTGCTCTCTTGTAGTGTATATTTTTCTCGGGAAAACAGACAGAATATTTCCCGTGGTAGTAAACTAAGTGAAGAAATATAAAGCAAGTTGAGTGGATAAAAAGTTATTCTGAGGGATGTGATATTTTATAGGAGAATTTTTTTAAAAGACAACACTGATAAGGTATATGTGAGCAAAGATTTGAAGACAATAAGACAGCAGCCATTCAACTATTTAAGACAATAGCGGGCTTCCCTCGTGGCGCAGTGGTTGAGAATCCGTCTGCCGATGCAGGGGGACACGGGTTCGTGCCCCGGTCCGGGGAGATCCCCCATGCCGCGCACGGAACGGCTGGGCCCGTGAGCCATGACCGCTGAGCCTGCGCGTCCGGAGCGTATGCTCCGCAACGGGAGAGGCCACAACAGTGAGAGGCCCGCGTACCACAAAAAAAAAAAAAAAAAAAGACAATAGCATCTAAGCAGCAGGAACATCTATTGCAAAAACCTTGAGCAGATGTGTACTTGAGATACTCAAGTAAGGCACATGAGACCAATGACACTTATGCAGCAAAGTGACATCCATACTGTACTCAAAACTCTCATTCTGCTGCTGCTGTCTGGAGAATATTCACTAGAAGGGCCAGAGCAAAAGCACAGAGAATTGCTTGGAAGCTATTGTTAAGTTCAGGCATGAGATGATGGTGCCTTGGACTGTGGATGCAGAGCAGATGAGGGGAGCAGAAGTTGTGTTCTGGATATATTTCAGAAGAACTGCCCACATAATTTGCTGATGGCTTAGATGTGGAGTACTAGAGAAGGGGGGATATCAGAAGGGATATAAGTGAATGAGTCTTACTATCTGGAAAAATGTGGTTACCATTCAATGATAATGGGAAGACTGAGGAAAAAACAAGTTTAGGGATTGGCAAATTTAGACTCATTAAACTTGAAGTACTAATTAGTAATCTAGGTAAAGATTTCCTTAAAGACCAAATAAATTTAGTACTCACTTGCTTATGACTTTCTTACAAAGTTGAGAGGTAAGTTGTATAAAGCAATTTGTGGCTTAGAGAAGAGTTTGAAGCTAGAAAATAAAGTTGTCACTCATTGATTATAGATGATGTTCAAAGTTGGGGAAAAGTATGAGGTCATCTGGGCAATGAGTATAGAGAAATATAGAGAAGGACCAAACACTAGGACACTCTAATTTTACAATTTATGAATTCAAATATAATCCAACAAAGGACAATAAGGCAGAGTCACTAGTAAGGCAGGGAAAGAACCAAGAATATGGTATTCCAGAAACTAGTTAAGAAAGTGTTTCAAATGGTCATGATCAATGCTGTCAAATTCTGCTGCTAGGGTCAATAATGTAAGGATAGAAATGTGATTACTTGATTGGAAACGTGGAGGTGGACCAGCTGTTTTGCTGGATAATTGGGGATTTTCATTAAAAACTGGGGGGAGTTAAGTGGTCGAAGAGCACATTCATTTATCCCCCCATTCACTGGGAGAAAACTCATGTACATAGGAGAAGTAGCAGATATATGGATCCTTTGATGCACATTCATTCTAGGGTAACCCCCAGGTATCCAGCAAGAATGAACATGAGATTGCAAGTAAGGAAGTCTGGCTTTGAGAATCTTAAGCTGATTTAAGTTATCACTAGCTCTTCTCCTGGTATGAAAAAGGTCAGGACACAATAGAATACATTTTGGCAGAACCTTTGCTGCAGCCCAAACTTACTAACTCAGATTGAATAGCTGCAAGCAGTACCAGCTCTTTCCCTGAGGTGATCAGTGGGCTACTGTCCAAGCTTTGAGTTTGTAGCTGTGCAAGGCAAAACACTGGCAGCAAAATTTCCCACATAAGAATGTTTGGTTGGAAACTCATCAGACCCTCTTCTGGCATAAACATGTGAGCTGGGTCTCAGCCTTTTTCACTGAACTCTATCCAGTTCCTTACAGAAAGTCTATCTTTTTTTCTGAGTGACCAGTGTGCAGAAGATCAATCTAGGGTAAGATGGGGCAAAACATTGTACTGGGTTCAAGAGAGAAGGAGAAGACAGGAAGTAGAGTTAAAGAGTACAGGTAGATATTAACAATGTAAATATTAAATTATTATGTGAAAAGAATAAACTTTGGTGAAAAAATCATGGATTTGGATAGCATCCACTCTTATTAAAATCTTAGAACTGTTATGGGTCATGAGCAAAAGTTGAATCTCTCTGATTCTGTTTCCTCAGATTTCTCTGCCCAGGCTTACATTGTGCTATAAGACTTTATAATTGTGTACTATTTCAAAACCAAGGTAATATTAGACTTAATAATAATATCTCTGTGACCCCAATATTTTATTTTGCCTCATAAGCTCGACATAATACTGATAAATTAATTACTATTTAAATAGTGATAATAAGAAGAATTGAAATAGTCCTATGATAGCTCAATTTGAAAGAAGCAATAATAATGTAAGCATATGCATAAAAACTGGAAAGTACAGCCATATTGTAAAGCCTAGAAAATATGCTTCTTTTAATATTTCTTATTGTAAAATAATAATTTTAATTTAAAATACAACAACTATGGTTAACTAATTCATTAATTTAACTGTAAAAATTAGTTGCCAGACCACACTATATGATCTTTATTTAAACACTGTAAGGTAAAACAGGAGAGAAATATAGATTAGAAAGGCACAAACATATGTAAACACTACTATGTCCCAGGCCCTGTTAGTTTAATTAATTTAATCAAATAACTATTCTAAGCATGTTTATAATTAAATTGACTTAGCTTTGTCATTGTACAACACTGTCTTTGTGATGTTGAAAAGAAACAACTCCTTGATTAATTGCTATTATAAAAATCATAATTGCTTCCACCTATTTATTTTTTGGCTCATTGTTTCTTCATGGTTTCCCTCCTGCTCAATGACTCCTCAGCCTCTTAGAGTCATTTTTGTAGATATTACATTGAATCATTTATTAAATTATGTTTTTAAACTTTAAAAATATGCTCATTAATGTTAAATTTATTGCACTCCACAAACCCATTGGCAGTAATATTAAAATAAAATAAACATTGAGTGTGAGCTATGGTAATTTGGAAATTCATAAAAGTACAATTTCCTCTCCTTTTGTTTCTCAGAGGCTACACATTAAATTCTTAAAGCAGATTGCTGCTAACAATCATAAAACTGGGTTGGGGGGCAGAAAAAGTGATGTAGGTGTTACTCTAGTAAGGCAGATATTAGCAACAACTAGCACTGAGAAATAGAAGACCAGGTTGCAGTGCTATTGACCCAATTTCAGCTTGTCCCTAGATATGGCTGGGAATAACTGTCAATGGAAAGCACATTCATTAATTTTCCATCCAGTAGAGTATAAGGCAGAACATTGAAAATATAATTAGGAACGAAGGGAACGAGGTATTGGATGTTGAATGGGAGGATTTAGTTCAGATCTTAGAGGCATAGCATATGCACTCTGTCTAAAATCCATCACCTTCCTAAAATTACTCATTATTAGTACATTCTCCCGTGTGCTTGTGCAAATAATTCTATTTTCAGAATAATAGTCTATCCCAATTGTGTTCCTACTTAAGGATTCAAGACATGTCAAAAGAAAGATTTATAGAATGTATACTTGCCTTGAGAGGAAAACCTATACCTGGGAACAAATATTTTATTTTTTAAGCTCAACAAATGAGTTTTTGTTTTGGTTTGGTTTTTTTGTGTGTGGTACGCGGGCCTCTCACTGTTGTGGCCTCTCCCGTTGCGGAGCACAGGCTCCGGACGCGCAGGCTCAACGGCCATGGCTCACGGGCCCAGCAGCTCCGCGGCATGTGGGAATCTTCCCAGACCGGGGCACGAACCCGTGTCCCCTGCATCGGTAGGCGGACTCCCAACCACTGCGCCACCAGGGAAGCCCAACAAATGAGTTTTTAAAGTTAATTTTTGAGAAAATTTTACATCATTTAACAAGATATTCTTAAAGAACTATTAAGTATAGGAAATTGTTTTGAGAATTTGCAAGATATGTCATCCTATCAGTAATCAACTATCAGTAGAAATATTAAATGATAGAAAACAAATGCTAACAACAGCAAGAACTGGGAGCTTATTCATTTTAATTGGGGAAATGAAATGTAAATGAAACTTTATATATTTCTATTCTCTAATTACAAAGACATTGAACTATTATTATAAAAATTATAAAGGGATAGAAGTCATGTCTGACTGTTTGTAATTTTTATTTTTGCTTTGTGATCTCTAATCCTACCTGAGCTTATTTTGTCCAGGGTAGGAAAGGGAGTGAGAGAAATAATTCTCTGACAGATATAAGTTAAGGTATTGCCTTGTTCAAATCATTTTAAATAAAATATTGGATAGGAAAATTTCAGTTGATCTTTAAATTTTAGTCTTTATAATTTGAGAGTCATCCAAATTATCTGAAAATAAATGTTTCTCTTTAAAAACCAAATATATTTTAAAATAAAATAAAAATTTTAAAATTCATAACTTCACAAATTTAAAAAAAATTAAAATATTAAACATGTACATATTTTTACATTGTTTATTGGTACTGTCATGCAGTAAGAATGAATTGATTATCAGATATAATAGTTACTTACTGTTCATTTCCAAAGATAAAATTTTAGATGTCATCTCTGTAGATAAAAATGTCTATCTCTGTTTTCTCTGTAAAATATTGTATTGTAATGAACTAATTTCTATGAAAAGCAAAGACAAAATGATGTAGGCAACTCAAATCAGTTTTCAGGTACATTTTAATTTTTCTCCTTAGATAAAGCTATTCAAGGGCATGGCCATGTTACCTCTTTCAACTGTTTTCACCATAGCATATATAGGTCTAGACCAAATAGTAATTATTTATTTATGTACAGTGTATAATTAAAATGTGTATAAGCATTATTAATTAATTAACTCAGTAAACATTTATGGAGAATTGTGAGACTAACAAGGCACCACAGATAGTAAGTTCTCTATTTACCTAGCAAGTACTCAATAAATATTTGCCGTGGGAGAGAAGAAATGAAAGTACTTAAGGGAGTGCAGCACACACCACAGGCAATTTAGAAACATTAGCTATTGTTATTATCATTAAAGTGACTTCCTTGAAGTCACACAGCTGCTGAGTGGCGAAGAGGTATCTCAAATTTAAAGTTCTTTTCAGAAATTTTCAGTACTGTGAACAAGGGTACTGGGTATTTGTTTACCATATATATGCATATGTTAAATCATGGTTCTGTTTTTTCATCCTAGGACTTCCTGACTGTGAGGGAGTGCACTATGAATTCAGGATCCTAGGGGAGGGCTATTGAGGCCTTCTGATATCTTTCATTCATTCCAGTGACTTGACAGGTTATGCTATTTGACCAATTAATTCCAGATGGTGACCAGAACAAACTCATTATGTATGCAAAGTAAATACAAAGAGGATCTGATGATGTAAACCCTGCTTTTTTTATGGTTCTCCTATTCTTATCACAGAATCAGCTCTCCCAAACCTATATACATTGAGAGAAATACAGCTAAACCTCCTCTTCATCTAAAGAATTCAAGGAAGTGTCAGGCTGAAAGTTATAGGATTCCTCCTGCCTCTTTTATAATATTTTCAGGAGGGAGGAAGCAATTTTCACCATGCCTAGTTATTTATTAAGAAAGAATCTGTGGTAAAATATCTGATTTTAACATTATTCAGAGGAATTTCAACACTCTAACATTCTGTGGTACTCTAACAATGCCCAGCAGTTATCAGAAGTATTGTTTTATTTGTTTACATTTTCTTCTCCACTTTATTTTGAGCACTTTGTGGCAGGGGTTTAGTTTAGGGTTTTTTTTTTTTTTTTTAATCTCAGTATCAATAATGCTTTGCCTAGCAGAAGACCTACATAGACATTTCTCCAAAGAAGACATACAGATAACCAATAGGCATATGAAAAGATGTTCAACATCACTAATTATTAGAAAAATGCAAATCAAAACTATCAATACAACTAGGTACTACCTCATACTGGTCAGATGGTCATCACTAAAAAGTCTACAAATAACAAATGCTGGAGACGGTGTGGAGAAAAGGGAATCTTCCTACACTGTTGGTGGGAATGCAAACTGGTGTAGCCACTATGGAAAACAATTTGGAGTGTCCTCAACAAATTAAAAATAGGGTTTCCATGTGATCCAGCAGTCCCATTCCTGGACATATATCTGGAAACATGCACTGCTATGTTCATAGCAGCACTATTCACAATAGCCAAGATATGGAAGCAATATAAAAGTCCATCAACAGAAGAGTGAATAAAGAAGATGTGGTACATACATACAATGGAATACTGCTCAACCATAAAAAAAAAATGAAATAATGCCTTTTTCAGCAACATAGATGGACCTAGAGATTATCATAAGTGAAGTAAGCCAGATGATAAAGACAAATACCATATGACATAACTTACATGTGGAATCTAAAATATGATACAAATGAACCTATCTACAAAACAGAAATAGACTCACAGAAATAAAGAACAGACATGTGTTTGCCAAGGGGGTGGGGGAGGGGTGGATTAGGAGTTTGGGGTTAGCAGATGCAAACTATTATATACAGAATGGATAAACAACAAGTTCCTACTGTATAGCACAGGAAACTATATTCAATATCCTGTGATAAACCATAATGGAAAAGAGTATGAAAAAAGAATGTCTATGTATGTATAACTGAATCCCTTTGCTATACGGCAAAAATTAACACAACATTGTAATTAAATTATGCTTCAATAAAAAATTTTTAAATTAATTCTTTGCCTCACATCTGGCACTTTTTGTTCAATAGAGGCATCACAAATTTTACACAAAGAGTGTTGCAAAAAGCCACATTATCCAAGCTTACTGAAATTGTTTCTCATGTGAAGCTGGATATGTAGCATTAAATGATTCGGTGGCTATAGCTAAGAAACATGTTTGATAATGCCACCCGGGAAGGATCATGGATCCAAGGGTTTCAGATATTGGGAATATATATGAAATATCCCCAAAGTCTTTTTCAACTTGGAAACTGTTTACTCTTCATTAAATATCTGACGGTTCTTAAAAATATTTCTAGTATCATAACACTAATAAAAATAAAAACACAAAACAGAAGAATACAGGGCAGAACTTCAGAGAATTAAAAGAAATGTAGTTTCTGGGGTAAGAGACAGCCATTTTTTTTCCCAACTCTTTTTGGTTTTTCCTTGCAGAAAGATCACATTGAAGATAAAATATCTGGATACATATCAAAAATAACTCAAATCTGAGAAATAGTTTTAGGAAAAGTAAAGTTCAGTTTTGTTTAATTAACATTTATTGAACCTCTATCATGTGTTAGGTGCTGATAGTGGGTGTAGTACGCAACAAAGGAGGCACAGCTTCTAATATAATGACACTTCTACTGTATTTATTTGGGAATCAAGGTCTTTAACATATTAATGTTCCATACTGTCATTAGCAATCAAGGCTAAAGAAGATTACCATATGAAAATGGGACTGCTGAAGACTGTGTTACAAGTACTAATTAAGCCTTATAATTTATCTGTAATTGGTATAAAAACATTTAGAAAGGAAAGAAAACATCTCAAAATAGGTGTGGGACATGTAACACTACATCAGAACAATCAATGGAGCAGAAACAAAATGACCCAAAAAACAGTTACGTTTGCCTTGATACTTCTAGCTATAGCTTAGGTGAGGAGTAATTTGAACTCAATTCTAGAAATACAATTTCTATTATTTGTATATTATCTTCAGATTAAAGGCTTAAAAAATCATTGGTAGTTCATTCTGTTATGCAGCCCAAGTCATTCTCAATTAACATAAATTTAGTGACTGTATATAAATCAGTCAGGTATTATTAAATATTAATATCTCTAATAGGCTGACCTCAAAATTCTGGTACCTAGAGTAAGCAGACTAAATAAACAAAACTCTCAATAGAAGGATAAATTATGTGACAACGATAGTTGTACATCAAAGTTGTATGAAGAATTTTTTTTAAAAGAGAGTGTCAACTTAAAGAAAAATACAGCATAAGAGCTGTGAGTTTAAATTTTACTCAGGGTCTTGCTGAGGACTATAGTGCAGGAGACAGCCACCCAGTAAGTCCTTAGGAAACTGCTCCGAAGAGGTAAGGCAGAAGCCAATTAATACATGATGCAGTGAAGCATGTATCTTGGTAAAAGATTACTGTTAGTCACAAAGAAGATATATCTCAAATATTTTAGTGCTTTTCTAGTATGGAAGATGGGAGTCTGGGGTCACTGAAATTCTTTCTGAGGTATGCATCTAACTATCTAAATACTTTCTAGTGCAAACAACAGAATGTCTCATTCTGTTTTTCATCATGAATTACTTTCAGAGTGCACTGTCAGTCAGTGACTGTATGGGTTACAACTTAACCCTTGTAGAACTTGGTGGTGAACAATGCTCTTTGGCTTAGCCATCTTAAATTTTTCTGCTTTCACAAAAGCAATCAATGCCTGGATACCAGTCCAGAACTATCCCTGGAAATCCTGATTCATTGACCTAGGATGCACCCTCCCATGTGATCAAAAGTCTCCTCATGTGATTCTGATGCACACATAAGTTTGCAAAACTCTGAAACATGTCTGCCTTAATGAGGTTTATTTCTGTGCTTATGTCACATGTTACCCTTTCAAATAGAAACCACAGATTTAGGGGACTCCGTTATACCTGCTTAGGTGAACAAGCTATCTTCAAGGGAGAAATTTTAAGTAAATACTGCTATTTACAAATACATCATATATTTCCTAAAGTAAGCCCATTTTTATTTCTTCTAAAAAACACTTTATGAGCATTGCATTAGAGTTACTATATGCACTAAAATTGGAAAATTTCCATTATCTTTCTGAAATCTCAGAAATGCTTTATACATCATGCTTTCGAGTTTATTCAAATCCTAGTTGTATTACTGTGGGAGGGATTTTCAAAGCATCATAGTCCTCATCTTTTCTACAAGGGATAGAAGCTTCCCCTCTTTATTCCTATACCAGATCTAGAAGCCTACCTGTGTGACATAGCAAAGAATAGGAACAGGGATCAAATGATGTATGGGAGGAGGGGATCCTATAGTTGACAAATCATTTGCTGATGTTGTTGTTTGCAATAATAATTCTAAAGAAAAATGATATTTATAAATATATATAAATTATTTCAAACTTTTCACTAATTAAAACTGCATGAGCATTGAAAATCTGCAAGGCTCTAGGATAACTGACATTGTTCAGTTGTGGCAATTAAAATCAGTCATTCCGAAGAAACTAGAGTGACCAAAGTTCAACTAAACTGTAAAAGAAAGGAAAGTCTGAAACAGTTCTCTGAATAAAAAAAGTGCCTCATAGCCATTTCAAATAAAAATGATAGGAGCTAAGCATCAACCTCTCACTCCAAAAGTAAGGCTTCAACTCATCTGTGCTCTAAGTATGATAGAATAAGCCAATTTGTGTTTAATGAGGAGATACCAAGAATAGCTGAAGAAAAAAAATTGGGCATAATTCTACCCTGTTAAATATAGAGTGTTAGACTACCTCTTAATTAGCCTGTGACATTTTCTTATAGGCAAGTGATGCATCTGGGCATAGAAGTGTCCAATTGCACCAAATAACTTTGAAGCATATTTTGGCTAAGTTACTGTTCTCATTAATGAGGCATCTAAAACACCTTTCAATTCATTAAGGCCACAGGTTTTAAGAGTGGTTCCTTTTCTCCCTGAACTTTTTCCCTTCAAAACCATCTCCACAATCTTTTTTTGTTCTTTTTTCCTCTTCCCTAGAATTTCTCCCCCCTTAAAATATGTCTATTGGTACATAACTAATTGTAATTGAAATTCTAAGGCTCTTATAGTTAAATGAAGGAATATTATTTTTAAAACAAAGGTTTGCATATGTTAACTGATAAAAGAGTAGCCATCCAAAATTGACTACATTAAGCCACATCTGGAATATATACATAGTCCTTATCAGTTTACTAAAAACAGACATTTGGAAAGTTACTAAGTATAATATAAGCCAATTAAATTATATAGGAACTTTGATTTTATTTAATCTGAAGAAAGCAGACTCTAGACTATTTAGTGAAAGAAAAGATTTAGAAGTGATCTCACAGAAAACTAAGTTACCCTGGAAGAAAGATGAGAGAATGCTTCTTTAGGATGCTAAACATCACAATATCTGTTCAATTATTCAAAGAGGGACTGTATTCTGGTAGAATTATAAATACATATTTTTGCAGAGAAAAGAGTTAGCCGATGGCTGGAGATGATGGTCCATATCAGTGAATTAGCAATGGTAAAAAAAAAAAAAAAAGTTCTATAAAAAGTTAGTAGTTTTACCATTTACTTCTTTTTCATACTATACTTAAGGGAAGGTTTACTAATACAAGCATGGCATGTACCATGAATAATGATGAATTCAATAAGTTAAATCTTCACATAGCTATCTTTTCTATTGAAAATGGCAAAGTACCATTTTGGAGTCAGATTATGTAAGCATCAATTAAGTTCTGCCATTGTACAAAATAATTGTCATTGCATTGAAAACAAACTAACAAAGTAACAGTAGCCTCATTTGTGAACCTGCTGTGCATCTGGCATAAAACTGAGCAATCTCTGCAGTATATAATTTAATAATTATTAATAGTTATACAAAGAAATATTATCATTACTGCTGTAAAAATAGAGTTTAAATGACAGTCAAAGACAGTAAAGAATCGGCAGTATATAGCCTTTTATTAGAGGAGCTGAATGGCTGATGATATTTTGGTTTCACATTCATTTCATATCTTTTCCATATCTGCCCTACTACTAGGATAGGTGAAGTAAAACAGTTTTCTCTCTGCTGGAGTTCCATCAAACAAAAAATCAATTATACCCTCCCAGCAACCTGTAAGACCCTCTAGCACATCTGAAATGAAGCTAGCTGGCAGATAAGAGAAGAGGCCAGCTCAACATATTCCTTTAGTCCCACATGGGTTGTGAGAGTCTGAGGTTGGGTTTTATAGACCTCAGCATCCACCAGGAAAGGAAAGCTTGTGAAGAAGTCTATCTTGTCTTTTGCTGTTGGAAGATAATGTAAGGCCTGGTTTTGAATTCTTGTATGGTATAATGATAGCAGATAAATTTGTTGAAAGTGTACTGTGTGCCAGGTACTCCTCTATGTGCTTAACATATATTAATTCATTTGTTCTTAATGACAACCCTATGGGATTGGTGCTATTATCATGATGACCATTTTGTAGATGAGGAAACTGAGGCCAAGAACAGTCAAGGGACATGACCAGGGAACACAATGAGTTGAGAAGCTGTTTAAGATTAAAATCCAGTCCATCTAGCTGTGGAGTTCCTGATTTTGACCATTAGTCTGCATTCCCCAGTTCCTAGACAGAAGAGTGGCCTCAGGTGTTTGGCAAGACAGCATGTCCCTACTTTACAAGCTAAAGTTGATGTTAACAGTATTTAAAACAAATTGAAAATTATATTTAAGAATAGCATTCTTAACAGAATGACCTACCAGTGTCTTTTGTTTCTCTATCTCATTTGCAGGTGTTAACTGGTGTTAAAGAGAGTTGCTACGCCACTAATTCAGAACAATTAACTTTGATTAGTAGATCGATTTGCAAACTTGAAATAAAGTTTTGACAGAAAAAATCTTCAAATAGTATATATTTTGTATGTTTAGTGAAGTTCATTATGTGAACAGCAGGTACAAAAAAATAAGATTTCTTGTGTGGACTCTAGCTCATTCTTATAATGTTTCATCTCTCTTTATTTTCAAAGACTAAGTACATGAAATAAATACTACACCTTTTTTTTAAACAAAATAAAGATTGTATAAATAGATTTACTAAAAATAAATTATACCTGGTATAGTATATACACTAACTACCTTAGAGTTTTTGTATAAGACACAGAAGTAAGGAGCAGATACATTCAAATAAAGTAATAAATTAGTCCTCAAACTAATGTTATAATTTAGAAGTTATTTTATATAAGGAAGTTTGCTTACATTTTTGTACCTCTATTTTTCTCAGCTCTAAAACAGGAAAACACATAGTTATCACATGAGTTAGTTATCAGGATTACATTAAGATAATATAAACCAATTAATATTCAATTAATAATAGCTCCACAAATTCCAAAGTAAATTTACAGTTTCATAAAAACTCTTCTCTGTAATATATCATTATTAACATTATAATAACTATTAGTATTTTGTTAAGTAATCAACCTAGAATAATGAGTTTTTTTCTAAACATTCTGAACCTAATGATATCAATTTGTCATTTCAGTAATGCTTTATGGTGTCTTTGTTCCTATACATTTAGGTCATCCCACACACTGTGCATTTTGATGTATATGTATGGTAATCAGAAAAGGAGGTATATTTCCTTAACCTTGAAATTCATCTCTATATGCACAGTATTGGATCAGGTGCCATTGGCACTGACATATTACTCATTGTTTCTATCCACAAAGAGTTTATTACTAAGTTGGAAAGAAAAGTTTCATGAAAAATTAATGAACATGGTACTACATAATAAACTTTTAATTGCATAGGAAAATTGGGGATTACAACTCCATGTAATAATGTACAAATTAAATTTTATTCATATTACACTTAATATAAGATAAAGATTGGTGAAAGATCTGAATTATCTAGAGAACACCTAAAGGAAATTTAACATAAATATCTTCTTCAGAAGGTTTTAAAGTGTTGAGAGGCATAACTATATGAATGGAGTCTTTCTGAAAGCCCCACTGGCATTAAATTGATCCCATGGTTAGTTAAAGTGAATTAATTTACCCACTTAATTTTGCTGTAAAGACTAGTGGTAGAGTTAGAATGATCATGATGATAATAATTATTAGAACCATGTGGAAATATATCTTTGGATATTATTGAACTATGAAAATAAGTATTTGACTTCCTTTAAATACTTTGTCTTCAGAATCAAACTGTGAGTAGTTTGCAGTTGGGTCAATCACTTGTCCATTTTCTCTCAAACCCATTTCCCTTTCTGTTCCCTTGCTCCACAGTGTAGGCACTGGCAGGAGACTGAGGATAAAAGAATGGGAGAAGCCTGAGTATTTCTCATCCTCTCCCCCTGCTTTTGTGCTGATTCAGGCAGTATCTGCCTTCTCTTTCATGATTCTAGTACTTATTGGGTATCCCCTCTCTATCATTCCACTCTTGCATGTTAGCCCTAGCACTTAGTTTCTGGTTTCTATTATTGTCTTTCTAGCTCTAGAGCTGAGGGTACTTTCTATATGTATTTCACTTTGGGTTGTCACACCTTCATTAGTGTTCAGGTTTTGCAATACATCTGTGTCTAGTTCCCCAGATTGAATTATTCTATAGAATTACCTGGGCTCTTTTTCTGGATGGACCTTGAGCACAAGAGGGCTTCAGAGAGACTTTTTATCTGATGGATTCCTTAGGGCAGGGTGACTATTCTTTTACATCCGTTACACCTTTCAGGCAATGGGTGGGCTAACACATCTGTTACACTGTAGCTCAGCACAGTTTCCTGTACTTATTGGGCAGTACTGTCAGTCTCTCTCCATGTGCCGTATGTCCTTCATGCACCTACATATTTGGGAAATAGGATAAACTTGCACGATAGAATATATAATTTTTCAGTACAGGGAAATGATTAGCTGAATGTCTTCAGGTCAAACCTCTAAACAAGCTCTTAATTTCTGTTGCAACTTCAAAGACATCACCAGACGCTGAAGATGCAGGGAGTGGAGCAGGGTATGAGGAACGGCAAACTAGGAGTCAAACTGAACTTCATTAGAGTTTTATTTCCACTGTTTTATTTCCCAGTAACCAGTGGTGTGATCTATGGTTATTGAGACAGAGGTAAAAATTTGGGAGAAAGGAGATTCAGTTGACAAGATATATAAAATTATTTATGAATATGACACAAAACCAAAACAAAATGATACATGTTTTATCAGTGTGGTAAATTTTCCTCTTTGTTTCCTACATATTAAAATTTATTTAGTGACTTTTTCTAAGAATTTTAATTTATTTATTTTAAAATATCCTATTCTTTCCAGATGCTAGCTAGCTAAGAGAAAGCTTTATGAGGGGAGGGGGAAGAAAATTCATGTAAAGAGAGAACTTCCAGAACTACAGATTTCCAGAAAATGTGGGACTGGATGAGTTTTGTGTTATTATAAAATAAGAAGCAAAGATGCTATTACTAATGGAGTTGAGAATAAAAAAGGCAGCGTAAGGTCCAGAGGTGATAGGGAGAAGCTAAACCTATTTTGCTCCTGATCTTTCCTTCAAATGCCTAGTCAATCCCTTGGCATGTTAGAAATCATCAGCAACAAAATTAGTTACTATTTCTGTAAATAAAATATAACTTGGTATATTTGTGGTGGATTCATATAGTGTCTAACACATCCTAATGACAAGTAAAATGCCCACTGAAGCCAGGTAGATTGCTATATTATTGTATTATGGGCTGAGAACAGAAAGTTTTGAAACCAGGAGTCAAAGAGTTACTCTGTGAAGAGCAAGAATTGTAGAATGTGAGGTAGATTTAATAGGGCTTACTTTTGTAGTCCTGCTGAGTTACTATTATCCAAAACACACAAAAGCTGTTTTCACCTTGTTCAGTTTCTCCTAATGGCTTTTTCCAAATAAAATTATTCTCAATATGTGATTATTGAAGTCAGAGCATTGTTTCAATGTAATTGTTTTTGTTGCCTTTTATTCCTTTTAGAAAATGGCATAAGAAGATTAGAGTTCAGTAGAAATATTGTTTTTTGTGGGTTTTTTTTTTTTTTTTTTTTTTTTGCTAAATAAATGCATGTAAATGATCAGATTGAAAACATGTTTAAGTGTTTCAACAAATGAACTTTATTTAAATTGCACAATTGTTGATAATGCTTAGTTCTAAAACATCATCTGTGCTTTAAGGAAATTGACCCTGCCATTGCAAGAGGAAGAACTATTGTGATGTTTGTGCTTTTGCAGTTTGGTATAAAATTGTCCAATTTTCTTCTTAAGTACAAAAGCTTTGCAAGCACACTATTCTCTGAGTATCATCTAGGTACTAACATTTGGTTGTTACAGCTGCACATTAAAATCACCTGGAGAATTTCCCAAAACACCAATGACCAGTTCCCACTTCCAGGGAATTCTTAGTGTTTCATTGTGGAGACAAGGCAAAAGTATGTTTTAAGCTACAGCTTGGATGAGAATTCTTCTGTAGAGGAAAGAAAAGGGGAAAAAATATGTACAGCAAGATTTCTCTTCTATAATGAGTTTATAATCTTGGTACTTTGATAACCATTCAAAGACTTTAAGTCCTATAGGAAATTGAGATGGAGAGAGCCCTGTGAGAACAAAGAGCTGATGACAAGGCAGATTGAATATTTTAGACATGGGAGGAAAACCTTCCATAGGAAGGCTGAGTAGAGGGAAGAATTAGGGTGGGAGTTAGATATGGAGTGAAATTTCAGGTGGAGAAATTTCATTTTTGTGAATTTTTAGCACTGAACAATAGAATCACTGACATTTCTACAACACAGGAGACTTTCTAAAAATACTATTTTATTGTGTGATACAAATAGCCAACTATGTTAAATCATCCCCAGATATAATTGTTTTAGTATATAATATAACTACTTTTCAACCAAAACTTTTAGTCCCTTGACCTTGGAATTTTCTAATAAACTATGAACGTGCATATGACTTAATTTTCCAGGTTAAACCTCTGGTCTCCTACTTCCCACATTGACCATACAAGCAGTCATCCTTCTCCCCAAACCCCTCCTCTGCAGTAAAATAACCTAATCTCATACTTCCTGAGATAACTTCCAACTTCTCCAACTGTTGACCAATATCTCTACCTATAACCTTTCCTTCCGCCTTCTGATTCAGTGAGTGGAAGTAGTCTTCCTCCTACAGCCTCACATTTACTCTAGATCCCCAATCCTGCTTGTCTCCGCATGTATGGAAGGAATTCCTTCTTCACTTAATTATTCTGTTTATCCTTCAAAGTCTTGTTGAAGTTTCACCTCATGGAGAGAGGCTCCATCCCTTACAGCACCTAATTCTTACATGTAACATGTAATTGTTGATTAAATTTGAGTCTTCTCCCACTATGCTCTATACCCGTTAAAAGAAGCAACCATGTCTTAGTCAATATTCACTAACCAGTATCTAGCACAGAACAAAGAATACAGAAACACTTCCATATAGAGAGGAAAAATTTGAACATGATTTATTTTTAAATAATTTATGGAACATATAATACATAGTTTATATACAAGCTGAAAATATTAAGAAGAACCTAGAGACCTGCTAAAATCTCCACATCACACAGAATTGTCAATGATTATTATAAGCATTTAAATGTAATAGCGTGATGAGACATCAAGGAGACCAACTTGCAAAACTTTGTATGAATTTATAACAAGTGGCCAAATGCTGTGAGCTCAACTCTGCAGTGGAAAATAAGTCACAATCTGCTTGAGTGTCAGCATCAATTATAACCTCAACCTGATGACATGCTAAAGGAGAACAGAAGGGAACATCTAAGTGCATCCTAAAAGTTTTCTGTTGAGAAAACCAAATGAAATCAGGAAAAACATAATTTTTTAAGTTTTTTTCAATCTGGTCTCAAACAAAAGAAAAACTGGCAAGTCACATTTTTCATGAAATGAAATGGGAAATTGTCCTTGACATCTCTGTGGGATGATTTGATCAATGGAGCTGTAGTAAACTGGAGTTAGCATAGGAGACTTTTCCAAAGTTTGGTAATTTTTGGTCCCAATTTAAATTAGCAGTCTTTGATGTTAAATGTGACCTACACTGCATTAATTAAGGCTGTTTATTTTGATATGTCAACAAAATCATTTTGGGGATGTTGGAGAATAGAGAACAGTTAGACTGTAGTGTTCAGCCAGAAGGATTTTGAAATCTTTACGTAGCATTGAAAAGAGGCAAAAGCTCTAGCAACATCATTATTAATGATGTCTGAAGTTTATATATAATGTGTTCATTCAGCATTCATGACAGAATAGGTACCTTCTTCTTATAATAGCCATGATGGTTTATTATAACCTTACTGATGTTGAAAACACCTCATGGATTTCCACTGGAGTCAGAATAACATCCAAATTGTCATGGTGTGCAAATCCTTTAGGATCCAAAGCCTTCTCCTTCTCTGACCTTGTCACAATCCACTCTCCCTCTTGCTCTTTATGCTCTAGACTCCTTTTCTCTCCCGGTCCTTTGCTCACATCACACACACTCCCTTCTGAGAGCCTTTACCCGTGTTGTTTCTTTTGCCTGGAATGGTGTCACCCAAATCTTTCCAGCGCTAATAAATTCTTGTTCATATCTGAAGAAGTCACTTCCTTCAAGAAGCCGTCCACCACTATCTAAACTAAAATAGACCATTTAGTACTTCCCCTTTCTCTGAATTCATTACCCAATATATTTTTTTCTCATGGCACCGTTCAATACCTGATATTATCTCATTTGCTTGGTTTCTTGTTTCTTTGTTTTCTCTATTCCTCTGTGGAATATAATCTCCATGAAAACAAAGAACCATCTTTATCACATTTGCTATTGCATCCCCCAAATCTAGGATAAGAGCTATTCAAATAGTTGCTGTTTAAATGAAAATTTGAGTCTTGTAATGTATTGCATTTATACATTGCCTTATTCCAGGACTGGAAATTATTCATAGCCTTCCAATGGCTTAAATATTCACACTTTTGCTTTCCAAACATGGGGAATTATAAATCTCTCAAGTTAGCTCTGGACTTTATAATGCCAACAGACTTATACTTTTATGTCAAAATAATTTCACATTAGACATAAGGTGGAAATTATCACAGTTCTAGATGCTCCTGGTTTTCTTTTCTTTTTATCTTTTACATATTTATTGGAGTATAATTGCTTTACAGCAGTGTGTTAGTTTCTGCTTTATAATAAAGTGAATCAGCTATACATAAACATATATCCCCATATCTCCTCCCTCTTGTGTCTCCCTCCCATCCTCCCTATCCCACCCCTCTAGGTGGTCACAAAGCACTGAGCTGATCTCCCTGTGCTAGGAAGCTGCTTCCCTCTACCTATCTATTTTACATTTTATAGTGTATATATGTCCATGACACTCTCTCACTTCGCCCCAGCTTACCCTTTCCCACCCCGTTTTCTCAAGTCCATTCTCTACATCTGCGTCTTTTTCATGTCCTGTTCCTAGGTTCTTCAGAAACTTTCTTTTCTTCTTTTAGATTGCATATATATGTGTTAGAATATGGCATTTGTTTTTCTCTTTCTGACTTACTTCACTCTGTATGACAATCTCTAGGTCCATCCAGCTTAATACAAATAACTCAATTTCATTTCTTTTTATGGCTGAGTAATATTCCATTGTATATATGTGCCACATCTTCCTTATCAATTAATCTGTTGATGGACAATTAGGTTGCTTCCATGTCCTGGCTATTGTAAATAGAGCTGCAATGAACATTGTGGTATATGACACTTTTTGAATTATGGTTTTCTCAGGGTATATGCCCACTGGTGGGATCGCTGGGTCATATGATAGTTTTATTTTCAGAATTTTAAGGAACCTCCATACTGTTCTCCATAGTGGTTGTCCCAATTTACATTCCCACCAACAGTGCAAGAGTGTTCCCTTTTCTCTACATACTCTCCAGCATTTATAGCTTGTAGACTTTTTTTTTTTTTTTTTTTTTTTTTTTTTTTTTTTTTTTGTGGTACGCGGGCCTCTCACTGTTGTGGCCTCTCCCATTGCGGAGCACAGGCTCCAGACGCACAGGCTCAGTGGCCATGGCTCACGGGCCCAGCTGCTCCACGGCATGTGGGATCTTCCCAGACCAGGGCACGAACCCGTGTCCCGTCCCCTGAGTCGGCAGGCAGATTCTCAACCACTGTGCCACCAGGGAAGCCCAGCTTGTAGACTTTTTGATGATGGCCATTCTTACTGGTGTGAGGTGATAGCTCATTGTAGTTTTGATTTGCATTTCACTAATGATTAGTTATGGTGAGCATCCTTTCATGTGTTTGTTGGCAATCTGTATATCTTCTTTGGAGAAATGTCTATTTAGGTCTTCTGCCCATTCTTGGACTGGGCTGTTTGTGTTTTTATATTGAGCTGCATGAGTTGCTTGTAAATTTTGGAGATTAATCCTTTGTCATTTGCTTTATTTACAAATATTTTCTCCCATTCTGAGGGTTGTTTTCTCATGTTGTTTATGGTCTGCTTTGCTGTGAAAAAGCTTTTAAATTTCATTAGGTCCCATTTGTTTATTTTTATTTCCCTTTCTCAAGGAGGTGGATCAAAAAGGATCTTGTTGTGATTTATGTAATAGAGTGCTCTGTCTATGTTTTCCTCTAAGAGTTTTACACTGTCTGGTCTTACATTTAGGTTTCTAATCGATTTTGAGTTTATTTATTTTTTTATGGTGTTAGGTAGTGTTCTAATTTCATTCTTTTACATGTAGATGTCCAGTTTTACACTTATTGAAGAGGATATCTTTCTTCCATTGTATATTCTTGCCTCCTTTATCAAAAATAAGGTGACCATATGTGCGTGGGTTTATCTCTAGGGTTTTGATCCTGTTCCATTGATCTATATTTCTGTTTTTTTTTTTTTTTTTTTTTTTTTTTTTGCCAGTACCATACTGTTTAGATTGCTGTAGCTTTGTAGTATAGTCTGAAGTCTGGGAGCCTGATTCCTCCAGCTCCATTTTCATTTCTCAAGTTTGCTTTGGCTATTTGGGGTATTTTGTGTTTCCATACAAATTTTGGATTTTTTTGTTATAGTTCTGTTAAAAATGCCATTGGTCGTTTGATAGGGATTGCATTGAATCTGTAGATTGCTTTGGGTAGTATAGTCATTTTCACAATGTTGATTCTTCCAATCCAAGAACATGCTATATCTCAACATCTGTTTGTATTATCTTTAATTTCTTTCATCAGTGTTTTATAGTTTTCTGCATACAGGTCTTTTGTCTCCTTAGGTAGGTTTATTCCTAGGTATTTTATTCTTTTGTTGCAATGGTAATGGGAGTGTTTCCTTGATTTCTCTTTCAGGCTTTTCATCTTTAGTGTATAGGAATTCAGGGGATTTCTGTGCATTAATTTTATATCCTGCTACTTCAGCAAATTCATTGATTAGCTCTAGTAGTTTTCTGGTAGCTTATTTAGAATTCTCTATGAATAGTATCATGTCATCTGCAAACAGTGACAGCTTTACTTCTTCTCTCCTGATTTGGGTTCCTTTTATTTCTTTTTCTTTTCTGATTGCTGTGGTTAAAACTTCCAAAACTATGTTGAATAAAAGTGTTGATAGTGGACAACCTCATCTTGTTCCTGATCTTAGAGGAAATGCTTTCAGTTTGTCACCATTGAGAATGATGTTGTCTGTGGGTTTGTCATATATGCCCTTTATTATGTTGAGGAAAGTTCCCTCTATGATTACTTTCTGGAGGGTTTTCTCCATAAATGGGTGTTGAATTTTGTCAAAAGCTTTTTCTGCATCTATTGAGATGCTCATATGATTTTTCTCTTTCAATTTGTTAATATAGTTTATCACATTGATTGCATATATTGAAGAACGCTTGCATTCTTGGGATAAACCCCACTTCATCACAGTGTATGATCCTTTTAATGTGCTTTGGATTCTGTTTGCTAGTATTTTTTTGAGGATTTTTGCATGTATGTTCATCAGTGATGTTGGCCTGTAGGTTTATTTCTTTGTGACATCTTTGCCTAGTTGGGGTATCAGGGTGATGGTGGCCTCATAGAATTACTTTCAGCATGTTCCTCCCTCTGCTATAGTTTGGAAGAATTTGAGAAGGATAGATGATAGCTCTTCTCTAAAAGTTTGATACAATTCACCTGTGAAGCCATCTGGTCTTGGGCTTTTATTAGTTGGAAGATTTTTAATCACAGTCTCAATTTCAGTGCTTGTGATTTGTCTGTTTATATTTTCTATTTCTTCTTGGTTCAGTCTCAGAAGGTTTTGCTTTTCTAAGAATTTGTACAATTCTTCCAGGTTGTCCATTTTTTTTTTTGTCATATAGTGGCTTGTAGTAATCTCTCATGATCCTTTGTATTTCTGCAGTGTCAATTTTTACTTCTCCTTTTACATTTCTAATTCTATTGATTTGAGTCTTCTTCTTTTTTTCTTGATGAGTCTGGCTAATGCTTCATCTCACAAAGAACCAGCTTTTAGTTTTATTGATCTTTGCTATTTTTCCTTCATTTCTTTTTCCTTTATTTATGATATATTTATGATTTCTTTCCTTCTGCTAACTTTGGGGTTTTTTTTTTGTTCTTCTTTCTCTAATTGCTTTTGGTGTAAAATTAGGTTGTTTATTCAAGATATTTATTGTTTCTTGAGGTAGGATTGTATTGCTATGAACTTCCCTCTTAGAACTGCTTTTCCTGCATCCCATAAGTTTTTGGTCATTGTGTTTCCATTGTCATTTTTTTTCTAGGTATTTCCTGATTTCCTCTTTAATTTCTTCAGTGATCTCTTATTTATTTAATAGTGTATTGTTTAGCCTCCATGTGTTTGGGTTTTTTTTACAGATTTTTTCCTCTAGTTGATATCTAGTCTCATAACATTGTGGTTAGAAAAGATACTTGATTCAATTTAAATTTTCTTAAATTTACCAAGGCTTGATTTGTGATGCAAGATATGATCTATTCTGGAGAATGTTCTATGAGCAGTAGAGAAGAAAGTATATTCTGTTGTTTTTGAATGGAATGTCATACAAATATTAATTAATCCATCTTGTTTAATGTATCATTTAAAGCTTGTGCTTCCTTATTTATTTTCATTTTGGATAATCTGTCCATTGGTGAACATGGGGCTTTAAAGCCCCCTACTAGTTTTGTGTTACTATGTAAAGTTGCTATATCTTCTTCTTGGATTGATCCCTTGATCATTTGTAGTGTCCTTCTTTGTCTCTTGTAATAGTCTTTATTTTAAAGTCTATTTTTACTGATATGTGAATTGTTATTACAGCTTTCTTTTGATTTCCATTTTCATGGAATATCTTTCTCCACCCCCTCACTTCCAGTCTGTATGTGTCGCTAGGTCAGAAGGGAGTCTCTTGTAGGCAGCAATTATATGGGTCTTGTTTTTGTATCCATTCAGCCAGTCTATATCTTTTGGTTGGAGCATTTAATCCATTTACATTTAAGGTAGTTATTGATAGGTATGTTCCTATTACCATTTTCTTAATTGTTTTGTGTTAGTTATTGTAGGTCTTTTCCTTTCTTGTGTTTCCTGCCTAGAAAAGTTCCTTTAGCATTTTTGTAAAGCTTGTATGGGGTGCTGAATTCTCTTAGCTTTTGCTTCTCTGTAAAGGTTTTAATTTCTACATCAAATCTGAATGACATCCTTGCTGTGTAGAGTAATCTTGCTGGTAGGTTTTTCCCTTTCATTACTTTAAATATGTCCTGCCACTCCCTTCTGCTTTGCAGAGTTTCTGCTGAAAGATCAGCTCTTTACCTTATGGAGATTCCCTTGTATGTTATTTGTTGCTCTTCCCTTGCTGCTTTTAATATTTTTTCTTTGTATTTAATTTTTGATAGTTTGAATAATATGTGTCTTGTTGTGTTTCTCCTTGAATTTATCCTGTATGGGACTCTCTGTGCTTCCTGGACTTGATTGACTATTTCCTTGCCCATATTATGGAAGTTTTCAACTATAATCTCTTCAAATATTTTCTCAGTCCCTTTCTTTTTCTCTTCCTCTTCTGTGACCCTTATAATCGAATGTTGGTGCATTTAATGTTGTCACAGAGGTGTCTGAGACTGTCCTCAATTATTTTTATTCTTTTTTCTTTATTCTGCTTTGTGGTAGTTATTTCCACTATTTTATCTTCCAGGTCACTTATCCATTCTTCTGCCTCAGTTATTCTGCTATTGATTCCTTCTAGAGAATTTTTCATTTTATTCATTGTGGTGTTCATCATTGTTTGTTTGCTCTTTAGCTCTTCTAGGTTCTTCTTAATGTTTCTTGTATTTTGTCCATTCTATTTCCAAAATTTTAGATTATCTTTACTATGATTACTCTGAATACTTTTTCATGTAGACTGCCTATTTCCTCTTCATTTGTTTGCTCTGGTGGGTTTTTACCTTGCTCCTTCATCTGCTGTGTGTTTCTCTGTCTTCTCATTTTGCTTAACTTACTGTGTTTGGGGTCTCCTTTTTACAGGATGTAGATTGGTTGTTCCTGTTGATATGGGTGTTGCCCCCAGTGACTAAGGTTGGTTCAGTGGTTTGTGTAGACTTCCTGATGGATGGTCTGGGGCCTGTGTTCTGGTGGATGAGGCGGGATCTTGTCTTTCTGTTGGGCAGGGCCAGGTCTGGTGTTGTGTTTTCGGGTGTCTGTGACCTAATTATGATTTTAGGCAGCCTCTCTGCTAATTGGTGGTTTTGTGTTCCCATCTTCCTAGTGGTTTGGCATTGGGTTTCCAGCACTGTAGTTTGCTGGTCATTGAGTGGAGCTGGGTCTTAGCTTTGATATGAAGACCTCTGGGGGAGCTTTTGCCATTTGATATTATATGGAGCTGGGAGGTCTCTGGTGGAATGTTATCCTGAAGTTGGCTCTCCCACCTCAGAGGCACAGGCAGGACACCCTGCTGGAGCATCAAGGCATTGTCAGCCACACAGCTCAAAAGAAAAAGGAGAAAAATAAGAAAGCAAGCAAGCGAGCGAGCGAGCAAGCAAGCGAGCAAGCGAGCAAGCGAGCAAAAGAAAGAAAGAAAGAAAGAAAGAAAGAAAGAAAGAAAGAAAGAAAGAAAGAAAGAAAGAAAGAAAGAAAGAACAACCAAAGCAAAAAACAAATCCACCAATGATAACAAACTCTAAAAACTATACAAAAAAACAAACAAACAAAAAACACCTGACAGAACCTTAGGACAAACGGTAGAGGCACAGTATACAGACAAAAATCACACAAAGAAGCTTACACAGGCACACTCACAGAAATAGAAAAAGGAAAAAAAAATATATATATATATCTTTATATTAAAAAAATGGAAGAGAGCAACCAAATTAATAAACAAATATACCAATGATAATAAACTCTAAATTTTAAAGTAAGATAAGCATAAAACCAGAAACAAATTAGATGCAGAAAGCAAACCCCAAGTCTACAGTTGCTCCCAGTATACACTACCTCAAATTTGAGATGAGTTGTTGTCTATTCAGGTATTCTACAGATGCAGGGTACATCAAGTTGATTGTGCAGATTTAATCAGCTGCTCCTGAGGCTGCTGAAATTTCCCTTTCTCTTCTTTGTTCGCACAGCTCCTGGGGTTCAGCTTTGGATTTGGCTCTGCCTCTGTGTGTAGGTAGCCTGAAGGCATCTGTTCTTTGCTCAGACAGGATGGGGTTAAAATAGCAACTGATTAGGGAGCTCTGGCTCACTCAAGCTGGGGAGAAGGAGTGGTACAGAATGCAGAGTGAGTCAATGGCAGCAGAGAGTTGTGTGACATTGCAACAGTCTGAGGTGTTCCATGTGTCCTCCCAGGGAAGTTGTCCCTGGATCATCGGACCTTGGCAGTGGCGAGCTGCACAGGCTCCCAGGAAGGGTGGTGTGGATAGTGACCTGTGCTTGCACACAGGCTTCTTGGTGGCTACAACAGCAACCTCAGAGTTTCGTGCCAGTCTCTGGTATCTGTGCTGATAGCCACAGCTCATGCCCATCTCTGGAGCTCGTTTAGGCAGTGCTCTGAATCACCACTCCTCATGCACCCTGAAACAATGGTCTCTTGCCTCTTAGGGAGTTCCATACTTTTTCCTGGACTCACTCCCTGTTACTTATGGCCCACTAGCTCCCTTCAGGGTGTGTTCACCCAGCCAACCCCAGTCCTCTCCCTGGGATCTGACCTCCAAAACCAGAGCCTCATCTCCCAGCCCCCACCTGACCCATTGGGTGAGCAGACAAGCCTCTCAGGCTGGTGATTGCTGATCGGCACTGGTCCTCTGTCGGTAATCTCTCCATTTTGCCCTCTGCACCCTATTGCTGCACTTTTCTCCGTGGCTCCAAAGCTTGACCCCTGCCAAGCCCTGTCTCCACCAGTGAAGGGGCTTCCTAGTGTGTGGCAACTTTTCCTCCTTCACAGCTCCCTCCCAGAGGGGCAGGTCCTGTCCCATTCTTCTGTCTTTGTTTTTTTTTTTCTTTTACTCTACCCAGGTATGTGGAGAGTTTCTTGTTTTTTCAGAAGTCTGAGGTCTTCTGCCAGCGTTAAGTAGGTATTCTGTAGGAGTTGTTCCACATGGAGTTGTATTTCTGATATATTTGTGGGGAGGAAGGTGATCTCCACGTCTTAGTCCTCTGCCATCTTGAAGGTCTCTGATGCTCCTGATTTTATATCTGATTTTTTTTTTTTTTTTTATGGCACTCTTACTGAAGTTGGGGGATGTGTGGGTAGGTATACTATAGCAATTGATAGATTAATTTATTTATTTAGGAAGTATTTATTGAGCACTTATTAATCTGCTCAGTGCTGTTCTTTGTATAGGGCATAAATTGGAATGGCCCCAACTTTCATGGAGTTTACAGTTTACTGAGACAGAGAGCGAGGAGCTAAACAGCTCCACACAATGAATCACAAAAAGTGCTTCTCCCTGTGATGTCTGCCTTGGACTCAGTTTGCTAGTCAGATGCCCTCTTTGGTTGATGCCCTCTTTGTTCACATGTCAGTATAGACAAAAGGCATGGCTTAATGCCCAGGTCTCCATATCTGACAGTGACCTTGCAAACTCCAGGGCATTTCAGATAATGGCACCTGACACATCAAGTAGCTGTAGTTCAGGTCTCTGGTTGCTATAGTGACTTTCTCTGTGACCTAGAAAGAGGCAAAATGTCTTCTACCTCAGACTGTAGACTAAAAGTCAGTGCTACCTGGAGTTTTATACCTTTTCAACATATCTTGGTGGAACAGCATGTTTCTTTAACTTAACCTTACAATAGAACATTTTGAGCATAACACCTCTGAACAGAGGGAGTTACCATGCACTGGCTGTACCAGAAATATACATCTCTTATTAAAACTACCCACTGCCTTTGAATGAACGTTCTGTACTTGACTCTGTTCTTATATTCCCACAGTTTAAAAAGCTTTATCATCAGAATTAAGCCATTAGTGGTGTTCTCTAAGTCAACACTATGGAGCTCCATCCAAGAATGTACAATTATTGGAGACCAGACTCAAAGTCTCTGCATCCATTCTCATTGTCACAGCAGGAATGTGTCCCTGAAACCTGGCCTGTAAGGTAGACCCCACTGCCAGGTTCCAACATGAATCTTGACCTAAGGCAGTGAATAGCAAAGAAATCTACTGGAATTTGATTTTAAACTATATGTGCTGTTCTTCAATAATGACAGTGTGATATAGCTCTTAAAATGCTTTTCTTTCATTGTTTATCATTCCTTGTCCATCTCCAGGAGCTTCAAGTTGTATAACTTAGCATTTATCTGGGCCCTTGTCCTTGTTGCTGTTGAGTAATCTGTCTAGTTCTCTCCTGACAATGGAAATCTGCTTTTGCCTTTAGACAAAATTATGTCTAAATTTTTGTCTCTGGGCAAAATTTCTAAAATTAGAAATTTTAAAAGGAAACACTGAGAAGACAACAAATAAAATTAAACAAAAAAATAAAACAATGACCATAACAACTCTCTGAAACTGCCCTAAGCCTCTCAGCTTACACCAAAGGCTAACATAATTCCAGTTCTATTCATTGGAATACTGCAGTCAGCTATAAAATTTTGAGCAACTTCTCTTACATCATAGACATTTCCTTGCCTAGAGAAAATACTTTTCCAAATTCCAATATAAATTGGCAACCTATTTTGCTTGACCACTTCCAGAGGCAACTGAAAGTTGTAGACATTTATGGATATACACATTAAACTATGTAGTACACTTATCGTAGTATTGGTACTACTGCTACTAATAATAGTAATTGGTAGTAATATCATTTATAGGGAGTTGTCAGACATGGAGACATCAGGACCAAAATCTCCAGATTGACATGTTTGGTTTTTTTTTTCCTATTTGAGCTAATCTGAATAAGTTTTTCACTTCACTTTCTATGTAATGAAAGTGTAATCATCATTAGAAGTGATGATTTTAAAGCATCTCTGGGGGAAAATGAAACAACTCAGGATTTCCAAAGAAATTTTATAAGTTTACACAAGTCACTTTCTACACTATCTGGGGCACTTCTATTTCTAGCACCTTTTACTGTTACTGACAACATTCCCAGTTGTACCGAATAATTTACCCTCTCACCTGACAGTGGTTGTCATTATAAAAATTGCTAAGCCAATTCAGAGAGCATCTGCACAATAGGGGGACTTAAACTTTTAACAACCTTCAAGAAAGCCTAGACTCATCACCACCTCTTGTCAGCTTGTACATGAGCTCATCTTTTAGTCTCAAAAATTTGGCAGATTAGAAGATTATATATAATAGATCTGAAATAAGCATCCATGACATCCTTCCCTAGTAGTACCTCTGAAAAGAGTATAATGAAAAATCATATTTAGAAATTTGGTAAGTACTTTACAAAATGAAGGAGATTACATTTATGGCTAACTATTTATAATCCACTCGATTTATCTGTAATAAAACCCTAGAAAGCTGTGATTTTTAATATTACAAGGTGATTTATCAGAAATTCTATGGAATGTTACTACTTCTTGGCATATATTAGATTTTTGCTATTATGCCCATTTTATTTATTCCACTAGGGAGCTTGGCAAAACATAAGCCTTTTCTTTTCAGTATAGTCCTATTTGCTTAAAAAATTGTCTCCCCTCTTTGCATTCTGTTTCTGGGTTTGAATTATACTGACACACATATATATATATATATATATATATATATATATATATGCCATGTATATATATATATATATATATATATATATATATATATATATATACATACACACAGCTTCTGAAAAATATTTGTCAGATAAACTGTTCATTTAAGTGGAAATTATTTATTTTTCCAAAAATTCAGTCAATTAAACACATATACAATTTCCATTGTCCAGGGATCAGCATTACATAGCATGGGCTTAAACTAATTCTAGGCAAAAGCAAGAAAATGTAGCAGTTTAGTTTTCTTGGGCACTCTTAGAGATGACTCCCATTTCGGTTTCTGAATCTCTAAAATATACTTTGCAGACCCCTCTTACTATCTGTGTAGTCTACCTCTAAGAATCCAAGTTCTCAGCCACTACCTTGGAGTCCTATTTGAAGAATTTTTATCTTTTTTTTACTATTTGTTGTTCATACTTTGAATGTTTATTTTTTCTTTTCTTCTTTTGTAACCCATTGATTCTGAGCCTTGGCAATATAAAGAATAACTCTCCTCAAATCATTGTTTTGCGAAATTTAAAGGTGGTGTTATATGTTAAACTGTGATGTGCTTATTTACATTTGCCTTGGCTGATTTAGAAGGGATTTTGCTCCAGGTTTTCTATATGTGCATATAGGAGATTTTGGCTAGTGGAAATAGGAAGGCAATTGTGGCAAGTAGGGTTTAAAATCCCAAACTCATATTTTGTAAGTAGTTGGTCATAAATAACTTAGGATTCTATCCATCTCTCTTTTACCAGTTTAATGAAGTAAAGGAGAACAGTCATCATATTACATTATGTCAGTTTTTCTGGGAACAGGTGACAGAACAAATCATTTCAAACTTCCTCATTCTACTTTCTAAGAATCCACTGAGGACTATAACTGTTGACTTTTATAGCAGAGAGTTGTAGCCTGGGGAGAAAAATAAGTGAAGATAACATTTCACTGAACATTTTTACCCTACCTAGCGTGAGTCTTTCCAGCCCTTACCCTTATCAAACATTCTTCTGAGAACATGGAGAGTTTTCCAGTATGGATATTCATGTAGTTCATAAACATTTTAGAAAGGTAATTAGTCAAT
Organism: Kogia breviceps; assembly: GCF_026419965.1. Classification (NCBI taxonomy): domain Eukaryota; kingdom Metazoa; phylum Chordata; class Mammalia; order Artiodactyla; family Physeteridae; genus Kogia; species Kogia breviceps. Next base: position 21,350,900 of record NC_081320.1, read on the forward strand.
TGAGTTTGTATTTTGTTATATATATAAAATATAACAATAATTATACATACATATATATATATATATACTTTGGAGAAAGATGTATGTACACATACAGATTTAAAAATTTTTGACAGAATATATCAGGCCACAGAGAAATTAAACTTTTGATCAGAAAGTTACATTATTAAGAGAGCTAAAATATTATTGTTTCTTTAAAGTTCTTGGGGCATTTAAAATAAACCCACTGTTTTTTATGACATACTCCCTTAACTCCAAAATCAGTGTTTCCTAAAGCTTGTTTCACACAAGATACTTCAAGATAGAAGTAGGGTTTCCATAGTAAGTTGGAAAGTCTGTTCCTTCTAAGAGAAGTATATGATTCTATCATCATAGTAAAGATTCTAAGAAATTTGCCTAATCTAAATTTCTTACATGTATTTGACTATGAAATTGATTCCATATCTAACAGCTTCTTGAAGACATTGAAGTGCTTAAAAAAGATGCACTTAGAAGTTTTGAACTTTCAGAGAAATTTGTGGTATATTTATAAGTGGTTGCCTCAAATGCCTTTTTTTTTTTTTTTTTTTTTTCCGGTACGTGGGCCTCTCACTGTTGTGGCCTCTCCCTTTGCGGATCGCAGGCTCCGGATTCACAGGCTCAGCGGCCATGGCTCACGGGCCCAGCCGCTCCGTGGTATGTGGGATCTTCCCAGAACGGGGCATGAGCCCGTGTCCCCTGCATCGGCAGGCGGATTCTCAACCACTGTGCCACCAGGGAAGACCCTCAAATGCCTTTGACTCCAACTTTCGCTTGGTTGTAACATGTGACACTTCCACTTATTTGGGCATGTCATTCTTGAAACTAACTTATGTTTGCTATTCATTAATTACAATGTGTAAACCTCCTTTATTAAACAGCTATACTTTTTCCTTGTCTTTGAGGTACAATAACATGACAACATAAGATAGCGCAGGGCATTACGAGTGAAATTTGTGTCAGTTATATCTGAGTAGAAATTGTGAATATTCTTGTACCCAAAGGTTTGCAATTTAAAACCATTTCCATTACCTTTATTCATAGATACATGAAATGGAAAGTGGGATCTGAGGATCATTTTGTCTCTATGTTTTTTTTTAAATTTTTTACAAAAGGGGAAAAAACACAAAAACTGGGAAAATTGTTACTTCAATGTAGCTTAATGAGTAAAATCACAGGCTCTTGAGTCAGACTATCTGAGGTTGAATTTGTCTCCATCACTTATTAGCCATTTGATCTTGGGCCAATTGCTCACTCTTTGTGTTTTTAATTATATCATGTGTAAAATGAGCATAACAATAGTATCTGCCTCAAAAGGTTATTGTTGGGCTTCCCTGGTGGCGCAGTGGTTGAGAGTCCTCCTGCCGATGCAGGGGACACGGGTTCGTGCCCCGGTCCGGGAAGATCCCACATGCCGCGGAGCAGCTGGGCCCGTGAGACATGGCCGCTGAGCCTGCACGTCCGTAGCCTGTGCTCCGCAACGGGAGAGGCCACAACAGTGAGAGGCCCACGTACCGCAAAAAAAAAAAAAAAAAAGGTTATTGTTTGGGGCCAAATGAACTAAAATACATAAAACTTCATTATCTGGTGTGTAGCAAGTGCTAGATAAGTATTTGCTATTATTATTACCATTAGGATTCAAGCCTCTGATTTCTAGCTGCATCTTCAGAAGACAATTTATTTAATTCTCTTATATGGAATATTTAATAATATTTAATGATTTAGCATTCAATAAGTACTATCAAGAGAATACTGGAAGGTTTGTGATCAAGGGTCCAAAGTTCCAAAGCAGAGCTACAGACACCAAAGACACAGAGGAATTGGAAAAGGCCCCTGACCATGTAGTATTTACAGTCTGGGGAGAGTAGCAATCAAAAGTAAGAAAAAAAATTGTATGTAAGACACATAATGAACGCTCAGAAGATAGTAAACAGGATGCTTAGAGAGATCATTCTGTGTCTATGTTTGACTGAATAACCAAAGAGAATTAGATTAGTTCTAGTAGAGAAGGCTCTACAAAGATGGTAGATTTGTGCTGTAGTGTAAAAACAAAGATTGTTCAGTAGCTTGGGAAATGTCAATGATTGGAAACAAATGACTAAGTTCACTGGATTTATAGCTAGATGATTATTTTGAAAAATTTGGTTTATAATTTCTGTGACAGATATATCTAGGTTTTTTTTTAATTCTCTCTGAACTCTCACCCCTGCTTACTTCCAAATAATATATTTTCACTTTAGTTTGATTGAATTACAACTAGTTTTAATTTTAACAATCTTTCTAATGATAACCAAATGGCTAGAATCACTCAACAAGCTTGACAATGTTGCATCTGAAATTAATGGAAGCAAACATATTTATAATTTTTGAGTAAACAGATTGACTAATGTGAACTTTTAGAGGTGCTTTTTGATATCCAAGTCTTCTTCTTCTGACAACAACCTGACATAGGAAAGCTGAAACTTCTGGGCCCTGTGTGGTAAGATGGGGTGCTATTCTAGTCAGTGAGTTGTGTAGGGAATGGCATGTGTCACTACTTGGCCAGAGCATCAGTTTGTGCAAGACCCCTCAGAGGCCCTTTCCCATTAAGGCAGTGAACTGGGAGGTTGCCGAGATGAAGTCTCAGTTGCCCTTGGTCCTAGAAATTGTGCAATGAACAGAGCAACCCTCAGTGTGCAAGTTACATGAGGAAGAAACAAATATTTGTTGTGTCAACTGTTAAGGGTTTGAGAGTTTTGTGTATTACAATATAATCTAGTTTAACCTAACTAAAACTCATAGCTGTCAACATAAAATCATGTTTATGTGTGTGTATTTCTTTCTCTCTTACGATTGAAAAATAAAACTTAAATGAAAATAGAATTTAACATAATATTTCTCTTAGTTAATATAATGCATGCAAAGAAATAGAACTAGAATTTTGTCTATGCTTTTGGAAAACATCAAGTTTTCAATAAATGAAAGAAAAATAGTTAACTTATTATCATTCCCTATCATAATGATATACTAGGCAAATGGATGGGGAAAATGAACATGGCACAAGAGATACTTACTGTACAGATGGAATAACTGGAGTTCAGCTGTAATGAATTAATTTCCCAAGTGAGTTCTCATTAAAAAAATCACAAAGTATGCCTCTCTGAGGCCTCATCTCAGTGTGCTGCCTCCCAATTCATTTACATTTTTCATGTGATTTATTGTTTAAACATTAACAGAACAAAATTTTAGAGGTATAATAGATTGGCATCTGTTATTTCAAATAATAACATTATATTAAAGTGTTTGAATAAGAAGTTGCAGGAAGAGTATATCTTCTTTAAGTCTAATAATCTCCAAAATCAGCAATCTCAAATAATGGCATTGATGTTGTTCCTCATTTCACATAATACAGATATATGGAAAACCTAATGCCAATTTTACTATTCTCTTTTATTTTGTGGTGTGTGTAGACTATAAAGAGTAAACAGTATGTCAGGTTCACTTTCCAGTTTTCTTGCATGACCTCAATATTCTCAAAAGTAATTTCCTTGGAACACACTTATTTTAAGAGGTTTTAATTTATTTCCATTACATAATGGGAAAACTATAGAGAGATTTCCACTAAGATTAGAAACAGGCAAGGATGGCCACCATTTCCACTTCTATTCAACATTGTAGTCGAGGTACAAATTTAGGATGACCTAGTTTAATTAAGGTAGGCTTATTAATGTCAAGAGAGAAAAAAACTGCCAAATTTTACCAATAGATTTAGTAATTGGGATCCATGAAGTCAATGGAAGGAGACCAAGAAAATTTTGGATGAAAAAAAAGAAAAAACCTTGTATGCACTCAAAACTGGAATAAAGAAATATGTGATGCTAGAGTTCTTTATTAAATGATTCCAAAATTTCATTCAATTCTTTTAAAATGGTTTCTCTCTCATATTTTTGTTGTTCTTGTATTAAGTATTCATACTTATTTTCTTACTCTTAAATTTGTTTTCATAAATCTTAGGTTCAGCTTTACAAGTTGTTAAGTAACAGTTTGTCTTTTTTCTCATCCTCTGTCTTATTTTGTTGTCCTGTGTATATCCAGGGACTGATTTATTCTTGTCTTGGAAAGTTAATGACTTTTCTACACACGTGGAAGTTTTCCTACAACGTTCAATCTTCAAGATCCATTTTAAATAGCACCTCTTCTATGAAGTCATTTCCTATCCATACAGTGGCCATATATTCTTGTTTGAACCTGGGAACTCAGGTTCAAACTGAGAACTCACCATAATTAATAGTACCCACTATGTTTTCTTAACAGAATTTTCATGACCTATTTGGGTGGTAAATTATATGGTCACCCAACTACCTTAGAAATTAGAAAACTAGAACTGAAGTTAATTTTTACTCTTTATTATTGTATTATATTATTAATGTTTATATTTTGGAATTTATTAAATTTGGAATTTGGACTGTTACAGTTTCTTTATACATACATATGTACAATATATATATAGTCTTCATCATATTAGGTTAAATGCAGAAATTTGACATTGTCTACATTTACAACTTTATTTGCATAAAGTGCATTGAAATGCAGCCAGCATTTATTTGATAAATTTTGAATAAATGATCTTAGCTTAAAATATAATTCTTTAGAGTAGGTGCTAAGTTTTCCTATTTGGTGTTATTAAAGGTTTTAAAATATGTATAAAATAGTCATGTTTATTTAAGTTATAAATGTCTAGCTTTTAAAATTTTTCATTTTCGAGTATTTACCTGTTGTGCATTTGTATGGAACAATGCTTAAGAAAATATTTATAAAAATGAATAGTGTTAATAATTATTAAGCATTTTCAAGATGCAAATTAATCCTAATATAAGTTCAGAAGCATGCCATTGTAACAAAAGCAACTAGGATAAAAAATTAATTCCTCACATGCAATAAACTTCTTAAAATATAACACATTTACTTTGAATAATTTAGAAAATACAGGTGAATACATAGTAAACATAGAAAAACAAATTTATATTATTGAATTTAATTAATGTTGTATCAGGGATCTTTTCCATCATGGATTGTCAAATATTTATAGCTTCAGCATATTGTATGTAAATAAAACACTATTACATTTAAATATTTTAATTTTATAACTATGTTAGACATTCTTAAAAAATAAATTGTCATTTATTTTTCCTTCACTTAATTTGAATACTTCTAGTGCTCTGATGGGTCACATTTTCCTGCAAATGAAAGAAAACCCAAACTTGTTGAATTGTCTGCAGTCAACTTGCAATATGACGGCCTCCATGTACTCTCTGTCCTATGGATCCCAAAGAGCAGCATCCAAGACATGTTACCCAGGATCGCCTTCCACACAGGTTACAGGTCAGATTCTTCTAATGAGAGGCTGCTGTGCAAGGTTTAGAAGCTGAAAAGGAACAAAGGCTTTTGTTCTCTGTAGGCAGTATAGCCAGATGAATGGATAGGCAGGACATTTCCAGTTATTTACCACTAAGCTCCTTAGGACATCTGATTTGTTGATGTTATCTAGGCACTTAGTGGAAACTTCTACAGATTCTTGAGAATTGTGGCAACTGCCCTGTGAATCCTAAGAACCTCACATTTCAACTTTTCAGATTGATATGTTAAACTGTGACTTCCTAGACTTCCATTTCCCACGTATTTAAATGCTTTTGTAATTTCTACATTAAATTCTTTATTCCTGAAGTATAGAAAGCAGTTTCTGACTTGCTCTTCAAATCCTGACTGATATGCTAACTAAACGTGGCCTAAATCAATGGACTTTTAGTTTCTCACATAAGAATTCTGGAGATAGGTATGTTCTAGAGATGATTATTTCAGGGACTCGATGACATCATCAAAGACCAAATTCTATTTCTTTTAATGTTTCATCTTCAAGATAATGGCATTTTCTCTTAGATTCCTCTTACCACTCCAAGACCTGGGCAAGAGGGCCTCCATGACACAAACATCACTCAGTATCAATGAGACATTACTCTACACCTCTCACTCTAATGCTCAAAACAAAAGGTGACTATAGAGGAATGCCCCTAAGGTGTGTGAATTTCACCACTGTCCACTACAGAACAATAAAATTTTAAGCAACAGAAGGGATTAGATGAATTAACTTGCTATATTCTTTCTCTTAGAGAGCATGAGTACCATAGATTCTGGCATAATCACTTCCCAGAAGGGGCAAGTTTCCATCTTCTTTCTTCTCTGTGTGTTCCTCATATACAGGTCAGTGTGTCCTAATTATGTTCAACAGTGGACATAGTGACTGAAAGATATTCTGTGATATTAAAAACTCATATTTTTCTCAAATTTATATATATGTATTCTACAAGTAACAGGAGTAAGACATGATACCAATTTTTATATTGCAACTAGATAGATTCTTAAATACAAGAACTGTGAATTATTTTATTTTATAAAAAATATTTAAGTTTTTTCCAAAAAGCTTTCAAAAAATTAAAACTTTAGCTTTATTTGAACAGTTTAAGTATTGTCAAGAACAAAGAAAAAATGTGCAAGCTAGAATTTTGACTGAAAATCAAATGCTTTATTTTTCCATGTACAATCTATTGTTTGTGCTATTGAGCTATTGAGCTAATAGCAATGACATTCTTTGAAAAATTCAAATATTATACATGACGCTTTGGGAATCTTCCCAAAGATTAAATATCTTGTGAAGCCCACACAAAATTTTACCTTTAAACTGCTCTTGGACACACAATGGTAATGGTATGTAAATTCTGTAGAAACAATTTGATTTAATATAATGTATATGTTGCAAGATATACTAGAAGTCAATTGTGATCTTTGGCAGAAAATCAAATTAATTTTTAACTTGTACTATCTACAATTTTCTGGCATGGCTTACAAAATAATGAAAGCAAACTAATTTAAGTCTGGCTATTTCACTTTGGAGAAGATAAAATATTTTAGAAAAAACAATTTTTCTAAATTTCAAAATAAGAGTGATATTAGTCAACTGAAAAACATGTTGCTATTTTTAGGTTTTGTTTCCTTTTTTGGGGGTTTTATGTCACACTGAAAAACTTGAATAAAAAAGAAAATTAAGTACCATAGTTATAATTTTATTAAAAAGTAAAAATCTGTGGAATATAATAGCAATTTATAATAAAAAATTTTAAAAAATAACCAAGAACTACAATACCTCAAGAAATGTTGTCTTGTTTTATATCAAGGTCAGTACATTTATGTGAAAATATTGACTTAAACAACCTAGCTAGTGATTTTGCTGAAATGGAAGCAACAGTCATATGGAGTAAAAATCATATAGGTTTGTTTAAAAATGTAAAATTTTGCCTTTATTATTTTATTTTTCTTATAAACACTGTACCTATCAACACCCAGCATGTACAGTATCAATTTCAATTGTCTTGGATATTTTGCCAATTTTCAGTTATAGAACATTCTAGTTTCATGTACCTATATTAGAAAGTTTATCTGTTGTGGGTACAGGCATACCTTATCTTATTTTCTAGTTGGCTATCTTTATTTTTATATTTTACATATTTAAACATATAGTTAGCAGAGAGGACTTGATTTGTACTATTGTTTCTGTCCTGTAAAAGTTAGGAAGGCGCCTGTCCCTCATAGTCCCCAAATCATGATTTTAGTTCCAGGTGAGAGAGATGTAGAAAAAGTACTTTTCACTACTGTAAAAAAATTTAATCTTGCTCAGAATTTCTTCAACAAATATTTGTCATGGTGATTTATTTATCCCAATTTTCTACTTCTTCATGAGATAAATAAGTCAAATATCTTTTTATCAAGAAACATTGCCTATTTTATAAACATTTCTTTAGAAACTTCTAGCATATATGTAATGTTTCCTATCATTTTAATCTTCTTAGTTCTTATCATTAGAGTTTTAATTTTAAATTTCCATTGGTATTAGTGATTTTTAACCTAGTAAAATTTGTAAAAATGTCTACATTTCAGTGGTCTACTGAGATTATTTTTGATCATATTTTTGCTTTTCTGGTAAGAATATATCCTATGTGTATATTTGGAAACCTACTGAGATTTTATTTGTTGCTTCTTAAAAAAATAATCGAGTTTAAAACTTCACAAGGCTAGAAATGCTGTAGTTTCTACTTTTTAAGTACAAAGTTTGATATACTTTTATTAAGTTAACCTTATTAATTAATTTCAATATAGCACAAATAAGTTTAAACAGAACTTCCTCTGGAAAGCATTCCATGAACAGTGCCTGACCCCATACTAGATAATTATGCCATAGTATCTTTTATTTAATTATTTACTTTTTAATTTTTATTTTATATTGGACTATAGTTGATTTACAGTGTTCTGTTAGTTTCAAGTGTATAGCAAAGTGAATCAGTTATACATATACATATGCTTATTCTTTTTCAAATACTTTTCCCATTTAGGTTATTACAGAATATTGAGCAGAGTTCCCTGTGCTATGCAGTAGGTCCATGTTGGTTATCTATTTTAAATATAGATTCCTCATATAAGAGAAATTGTATATTTGTCTTTCTCTGTCCAACTTCACTTAGTATGATAATCTCCAGGTCCATCCATGTTATTGCAAATGACATTAATTCATTTTTTTAATGGCTGAGTAATATTTCATTGTATATATGTTTCACATCTTCTTTATCCATTCATCTGTCAATGGACATTTAGGTTGCTTCCGTGTCTTGGCTATTGTAAGCAGCACTGCAATGAACTTTGGGCACTTTTGAACCATGTTTTTCTCCAGATATATGCCCAGGAGTGGGATTGATGAATCTTATGATAGCTCTATTTTTAGTTTTCTAAGGAGTCTCCATACTGTTCTCCATAGTGGCTATACCAATTTATATTCCCACCAACAGTGTAGGAGGGTTCCCTTTTCTCCACCCTCTTCAGCATTAATTGTTTGTAGATATTTTGATGATGGCCATTCTAACTGGTGTGAGGTGATATCTTATTGTAGCTTTGATTTACATTTATCTAATAATTAGTGACACTGAACATCTTTTCAAGTGCCTCTTGACCATCTGTATGTCTTCTTTGGAGAAATGTCTAATTAGGTCTTCTGCCCATTTTTGATTGGGTTGTTTATTTTTTTGATATTCAGCTGCATTAGCTGTTTGTATATTTTGGTGATGAATCCCTTGTCGGTAGCATTGTTTACATTCTATGGGTTATCTTTTTGTTTTGTTTATGACTTCCTTTGTTGTGCAAAAGCTTTTCAGTTTAATTAGATCCCATTTATATATTTTTGTTTTTATTTCCATTATTCTAGGAGATGGGTTGAAAAAGATATTGCTGCAATTTATGTCAAAGAGTGTTCTGCCTATGTTCCTCTAAGAGTTTTATAGTATCCAGTCTTACATTTTGGTCTTTAATCCACTTTGAGTTTATTTTTTTGTATAGAGTTATAGTGAATTTTCTACTTTTATTATTTTACATGTAGATGTCCAGTTTTCCCATTTATTGAAGAGAAATGTCTTTTCTTCATTGTATAGTCTTGCCCCCTTTGTCATAGATTAATTGACCATAGGTGCATGGGTTTATTTCTGAACTTTCTATCCTGTTCCATTGATCTATATTTCTGTTTCTGTGCCAGTGCCATACTGTTTTGATTACTGTAGATTTCTAGTAGAGTCTGAAGTCAGGGAGGCAGATTCCTCTAGCCTTGTTTCTCTTTCTCAAGTATCCTTTAATTCCTCTACTTAGCACTTTTTAAAATAATGGTGACTATATATAATATTGTTTTTCCATATTAAACTCTAAATATCAATAGACCAGAGACCCTATTATTCTTGCATGTATTTGTAAGTTTTGTATGTTGATTATGTATTGTGTCTACATGTATGGCATGTATATGTACTACTTAGTATAGTGTCTAGCATATGTCTGTGAGGTGTGGTGTTAGGCAGAGTTGATTTCAGTGTAGATAGATCATATTTGAAATGAGGGTGAAGCATCTAAAGGGAGATGCCAATAGGAGCTGAATATTTGAGTCTAGTGATAAGAAAAGCAGATTGTGCTAGAAATGTACATTTAAAAAGTTGAAACAGGAGGAAAAACCATAATTATTCTTTTAAAAAGTGAAGAAGTATGTGTGGAAAAATCAGGAACACGTTATGTCCAAGAGGCTAAGAGCAGAGAGCAAGTATTTGAAGGAGGAACTGACTGGGTCTAATGAGATGTGCAGAGAGACAGAGAAGTAACTGGATGAAACTTTGGACCAGTGAGGGTCTTCTGGTATCATATTTTTCATAAATGGGAAAAAACATGGAAATAATCATTTGAGATTGAAGATACAGCAGAAAAAATAAAGGAGTGTAGTCCCTGAAAAGGTAACAAAGAATGAACCTCAGAGTACATGTAGAGACACTGGCATTTGGTAGGAGATGCACACTTCTTCCTTGGTCACAGAGAGAAAGTGTAGAAAGTGCTGATACAAGCAGGTTGAGCATTTCAGGGAGTAAACTGTCAATATATTCAAGGCCATCAGGCCAACATTTTTAAGAAATAAAAGCTGAATATAAAATGTGATATGTAGTACAATTTTAAAAATTATTTTTCTAGTACATTTTCTTACATATATCAAATTATTTAATAAATTTCCTAAATCACAGTCTCTTTTCTATTACCACATACCTGTAGTAACAACAAAGCTAACATTTTGATGGTTTTTTAACATCATGAGCTAGGCAGTGTATCAAGAATTTTACATATTTTAACTTTTCTAATTTTCATCACAACTTTATAAGGTAGGTACCGTTATTATCCCTATTTTATATATGAGAAAACAGTACATACAGAGAGCAATTATTCAAACATAAGCAAACTATTATGATGCTCTGAGCATTCATAGGCAATCATTTGAGTCATTTAACATGAATAATCAATCATATTCCAGCATATTTTATTTCATTATTATTATTTTAATGGGTCTTTATTGGAGTATAACCGTTTCACAATACTGTGTAAGTTTCTATTGTACACCAAAGTGAATCAGCCATATGCAAACATATGTCCCCATATCCCCTCCCTCTTGAACCTCCCTCCCACCTCCCTATCCCAACCGTCTAGTTCATCACAAAGCACCGAGCTGATCTCCCTGTGCTATACTGCTGCTTCCCACTAGCTAATTATTTTACATTCGGTAGTTTATATATGTTGTTGCTACTCTCACTTCACCCCAGCTTACCCTTCCCCATCCCAGTGTCCTTAATTCCATTCTTTACGTCTACATCTTTATTCCTGCCACACAACTAGGTTCTACAGTACCATTTTTTTTTTAGATTCCATATATATGTGTTAGCATACGGTATTTGTTTATCTCTTTCGGGCTTACTTTACTCTATATGACAGACTCTAGATCCATCCACCTCACTACAAATAACTCAATTTTTATGTTTCTTTTTATAGCTGAGTAATTTTCCATTGTATACATGTGCCAATCTCATTATCCATTCATCTATCGATGGACACTTAGGTTGCTTCCACATCCTGGCTATCGTAAACAGTGCTGAAATGAATATTGTGGTACATGACTCTTTTTGAATTATAGTTTTCTCAGGGTGTATGCCCAGTGGTGAGAATGCTGGGTTATATGGTAGTTCTATTTTTAGTTTTTTAAGGAATCTCCATACTGTTCTCCATAGTGGCTGTATCAATTTACATTCCCACCAACAGTGCAAGAGGGTTCCCTTTTCACCACACCATTGACAACACTTACAGTTTCTAGATTTTTGGATAATGACCATTCTGACCTGTGTGAGGTGATACCTCATTATAGTTTTGATTTTCATTTCTCTAATAATTAGTGATGTTGAGCATCTTTTCATGTGTCTGCAGGCCATCTGTATGTCTCCCTGGGAGAAATGTCTATTTAGATCTTCCACCCATTTTTTAATTGGATTGTTTGTTTTTTTGATATTGAGCTCCATGAGCTGTTTGTATATTTGGGACACTAATACTTTGTCTGTTGTTTAATTTGCAAATATTTTCTTCCATTCTGAGTGTTGTCTTTTTGTCTTGTTTATGGTTTCCTTTGCTGTGCAAAAGCTTTTAAGTCCCATTTCTTTATGTTTGTTTTTATTTCTGTCACTCTAGGAGGTGGGTCAAAAAATATCTTAATGTGGTTTATGTCAAAAAGTGTTTTTCCTATGTTTCCCTCTAAGAATTTTGTAGTGTCTGGTCTTATATTTAGGTCTTTAATCTTTTGGAGTTTATTTTTTTTTTTTACCTTTTTAAAAAAAAATTATTTTATTTTTATACAGCAAATTCTTCTTAGTTACCCATTTTATACATATTAGTGTATACATGTCAATCCCAATCTCCAATTCATCACACGACCACCCCCCACTCCACTTTCCCCCATTAGTATCCATAGTTTGTTCTGTACCTCTGTGTCTCAATTTCTGCCCTGCAAATGGGTTCTTCTGTACCATTTTTCTAGGTTCCACATATATGCGTTAATATACATGTTTTTCTCATTCTGACTTACTTCATTCTGTATGACAGTCTCTAGATCCATCCACATCTCTACAAATGACTCAATTTCATTCCTCTTAATGGCTGAGTAATATTCTGCTGTATATATGTACTACATCTTCTTTATCCATTTGTCTGTCGATGGGCATTTAGGTTGTTTCTGTGTCCTGCCTAATGTAAATACTGCTGTAATGAACATGGGGGTACATGCATCTTTTTGAATTATGGTTTTCTCTGAGTATATGCCCAGTAGTGGGATTGCTGGGTCATAGGGTAATTCTATTTTTAGTTTTTTAAGGAACCTCCATATTGTTCTCCATAGTGGCTGTATCAATTTACATTCCCACAAACTGTGCAAGAAGATTCCCTTTTCTCCACACCCTATCCCAGCATTTGTCGTTTGTAGATTTTCTGATGATGCCCATTCTAACTGGTGTGAGGTGATACCTCACTGTAGTTTTGATTTGCATTTCTCTAATAATTAGTGATGTTGAGCTGGTTTTCCTGTGCTTCTTTGGTCACCTGTATGTCTTCTTTGGAGAAATGTCAATTTAGCCTTTCTGCCCATTTTTGAATTGAGTTGTTTGTTTTTTTAATAATGAGCTGCATGAGCTGTTTATATATTTTGGAGATTAATCATTTGTCCGTTGATTCATTTGAAAATATTTTCCCCCATTCTGAGGGTTGTGTTTTCATCTTGTTTGTAGTTTCCTTTGCTTTGCAAAAGTTTTTAAGTTTCATTAGGTCCCTTTTGTTTTTATTTCCATTACTCTAGGAGGTGGATCAAAAAAGTCTTGCTGTGATTTATGTCAAAGAGTGTTATTCCTATGTTTTCCTCTAAGAGTTTTATAGCCTCTGGGTTTACATTTAGGTCTCAAATCCATTTTGAGTTTATTTTTGTGTATGGTGTTAGGGAGTGTTCTAATTTCATTCTTTTACATGGAGCTGTCCAGTTTTCCCAGCACCACTTATTAAAGAGACTGTCTTTTCTCCATTGTATATCCTTGCCTCCTTTGTCATAGATTAGTTGACCATAGGAGCGTGGGTTTATTTCTGGGGTTTCTATCCAGTTTCTTTGATCTATATTTCTGTTTTTATGCCTGTACTGTATTGTCTTGATTGCTGTAGCTTTGTAGTACAGCCTGAAGTCAGGGAGCCTGAATCCTCCAGCTCCATTTATTCCCTCAAGACCCTTTGGCTATTCGAGGCCTTTTGTGTCTCCATACAAATTTTAAGATTTTTTGTTCTAGTTCTGTAAAAAATGGCATTGGTAATTTGATAGGGATTGCACTCAATATGTAGATTCCTTTTGGTAGTTTAGTCATTTTACAATATTGATTCTTCCAATCCAAGAACATGGTATATCTCTCTATCTGTTTGTATCATCTTTAATTTCATTCAGCAATGTCTTATACTTTTCTGCATACAGGTCTTTTGTCTCCCTCGGTAGGTTTATTCCTGGTATTTTATTCTTTCTGTTTCAGTGGTAAATGGGAGTGTTTCCTTAATTTCTCTTTCAGTTTTTTCATCATTAGTGTATAGGAATGCAAGAGATTTCCATGCATTAATTTTGTATCTGGCAATTTTACCAAATTCATTTATTATCTCTAGTAGTTTTCTGTTGGCATCTTTAGGATTCTCTATGTATAGTATCATGTTATCTGCAAACAGTGACAGTTTTACTTCTTTTCCAATTTGTATTCCTTTTATTTCTTTTTTTTCTTTGATTGCCATGACTAGGACTTCCAAACTATGTTTAATAACAGTGATGAGAGTAGACATCCTTGTCTTATTCCTCATCTTAGAGGAAATGCTTTCAGTTTTTCGCATTGAGAATTATGTTTGCTGTGGGTTTGTCATATATGGACTTAATTACGTTGAGGTAGGTTCCCTCTATGCCCACTTTCTGGAGAGTTATTATCATAAATTGGTGTTGAATTTTGTCAAAAGCTTTGGTTTTTCTTCTTCAATTTGTTAATATGGTATATCATATTGATTGAATTGTGTATATTGAAGAATCCTTGTATCCCTGGGATAAATCTCACTTGATTGTAGTGTACAAGCTTTTAAATGTATTGTTGGATTCTGCTTGCTAGTATTTTGTTGAGGATTTTTATGTATATGTTCTTTAGTGATAGTGGTCTGTAATGCTCTTTTTTTTTTGTAGTATCTTTGTCTGGTATTGGTATCAGGGTGATGGTGACCTCATAGAATGTTTTGGGGAGTATTCCTTCCTCTGCAATTTTTGGGAAGAGTTTGAGAAGGATCGGTGTTAGCTCTTCTCTAAATGTTTGATAGAACTCACCTGTGAAGCCATCTGGTCCTGGACTTTTGTTTGTTAGAAGATTTTTAATCACTGTTTCAATTTCATTACTTGTGATGGGTCCGTTCATATTTTCTGTTTCTTCCTGGTTCAGTCTTGGAAGGTTATACCTTTCTAAGAATTTGTCCATTTCTTCCAGGTTGTCCATTTTATTGGAATAGAGTTGCTTGTAGTAGTCTCTTAGGATGCTTTGTATTTCTGCAGTGCCTCTTGTAATTCCCCTTTTTCATTTCTAATTTTATTGATTTGAGTCCTCTCCCTCTTTTTCTTTATGAGTCTGGCTAACGACTTATCGATTTTGTTTATCTTCTCAAAGAACCAGGTTTTCATTTTCTTGATCTTTGCTATTGTCTTCTCGGTTTCTATTTCATTTATTTCTGCTCTGATCTTTAGGATTTCTTTCCTTCTGCTAACTTTGGGTTCTGTTTGTTCTTCTTTCTCTAATTCCTTTAGGTGTAAGGTTAGGTTGTTTATTTCAGATGATTGTTTTTGCTTGAGGTAGGATTGTATTGCTATAAACTTCCCTCTTAGAATTGCTTTTGCTGCATCCCATAGCTTTTCAATTGGTGTGTTTTTGTTGTCATTTGTTTCAATGTTTTGTTTGATTTCCTCTTTGATTTCTTCAGTGATCTCTTGGTTATTTAGTAATGTATTGTTTAGCCTCCATGTGTTTGTGTTTTTTACGTTTTTTTTCCCTGTAATTCATTCTAATCTCATAGCATTGGGGTCAGAAAAGATGCTTGATATGATTTCAACTTTCTTAAACTTACTGATCCTTGATTTGTGACCCAAGATGTGATCTATCCTGGAGAATGTTCCATGCACACTTGAGAAGAAAGTGTAATCTGCTGTTTTTGAATGGAATGTCATATAAATATCAATTAAATCTATCTAGACTGTGGTGTCATTTAAGGCTTCTGTTTCCTTATTTATTTTCATTTTGGATGATCTGTCCATTGTTGTAAGTGAGGTGTTAAGGTCCCCCACTATTATTGTGTTACTGTCAATTTCCCCTTTTAAAGCTGTTAGCAATTGCCTTATGTATTGATGTGCTCCTATGTTGGGTACATATGTATTTATAATTGTTATATCTTCTTTTTGGATTGATCCCTTTATCATTATGTAGTGTCATTTCTTGACTCTTGTAACATTCTTCATTTTAAAGTCTATTTTATCTGATATGAGTATTGCTACTCCAGCTTTCTTTTTATTTCCATTTGCATGGAATATCTTTTTCCATGCCTTCACTTTCAGTCTGTATGTGTCCCTAGGTCTGAAGTAGGTCTCTTGTAGACAGCATATATATGGGTCTTGTTTTTGTATCATCCAGTGAGTCTGTGTCTTTTGGTTGGAGCCTTTAATCCTTTCATGTTTAAGGTAATTATCAATATGTATATTCCTATAACCATTTTCTTAATTGTTTTGCATTTGTTTCTGTTGGCTCTTTTCTTCTCTTGTGTTTCCCACTTAGAGAAGTTCCTTTAGCACTTGTTGTAGAGCTGGTTTTGTGGTGCTGAGTTCTCTTTGCTTTTGCTTGTCTGTAAAGCTTTTGATTTCTCCATCGAATCTGAATGAGATCCTTGCTGGGTAGAGTAATCTTGGTTGTACGTTCTTCTCTTTCATCACCTAAATATGTCATGCCACTCCCTTCTGGCTTGTAGAGTTTCTGCTGAGGAATCAGCTGTTAACTTTATGGGAGCTCCCTTATTTGTCATTTTTCCCTTGCTGCTTTCAATAATTTTTCTTGGTTTTAATGTTTGCCAATTTGATTGCTATGTGTTTCGGTGTGTTTCTCTTTGGGTTTATCCTGTATGGGACTCTCTGCACTTCTTGGACTTGGGTGGCTATTTCCTTTCTTATGTTAGGGAATTTTTTGACTATAATCTCTTCAAATATTTTCTCGGGTCTTTTCTCTCTCTTCTCTTTCTGATACCCCTCAAATGCGAATGTTGTTGTGGTTAATGTTGTCCCAAGGCCTCTTAGGTTCTCTTCATTTCTTTTCATTCTTTTTAAAAAATTCTGTTCTGCAGCAGTGAATTCCACCATTCTGTGTTCCAGGTCACTTATCCCTTCTTCTGCCTCAGTTATTCTGCTATTGACTCCTTCTTGTGTATTTTTCATTTCAGTTATTGTATAGTTCACCTATGTTTGTTTGTTCTTTAATTCTTCTAAGTCTTTGTTCAACATTTCTTTCATCTTTTCGATCTTTGCTTCCATTCTTTATCCGAGGTCCTGTATCATCTTCACTATCATTATTTGGAATTCTTTTTCTGGAAGTTTGCCTATCTCCACTTCATTTAGTTGTTTTTCTGGGGTTTTATCTTGTTCCTCCAACTGGTACATAGCCCTCTGCCTTTTCATCTTGTTTATCTTCCTGTGAATGTGGTTTTTGTTCCACAGGCTGCAGGATTGTAGTTCTTCTGGCTTCTGCTGTCTGACCTCTGGTGGATGAGACTACCTAAGAGGTTTGTGCAAGTTTTCTGATGCGAGGGACTTGTTGTGCATAGAGCTGTCTGTTGCTCTGGTGGGCAGATCTCAGTAAAACTTTAATCCACGTGTCTGATTGTGGGTGGGCCTGTGTTCCCTCCCTGTTGGTTGTTTGTCCTGCGATTACCTAACACTGGAGCCTACCCGGGCTCTTTAGTGTGGCTAATGATGGAATCTAGGAGGCCTCACACCAAAGAATACTTCCCAGAACTTCTGCTGCTAGTGTCCTTGTTCTCACGGTGAGACACAGCCACCCCCTGCCTCTACAGGAGACCCTCCACCACTAGCAGGGAAGTCTGGTTCAGTCTCCTATGTTGTCACTGCTCCTTCCCCTGGGTCCCAATGCAAACTCTACTTTGTGTGTGCCCTCCAAGAGTGGAGTGTCTGTTTCCCTGAGTCCTGTCAAAGTCTTGCAATCAAATACCGCTAGCTTTCAATGTCTGAACTCTAGGAATTCCTTTTCCCATTGACAGACCTCCTGGTTGGGAAACCTGATGTGAGTCTCAGAACCTTCACTCCAGTGGATGCATTTCTCTTGTATAAGTGTTCTCCAGTTTGTGAGTCACCCACCCAGCAGTTATGGGATTTGATTTTATTGTGATTGTGTCCCTCCTACTGTCTCATTGTGGTTTCTCCTTTGTCTTTGGATGTGGGTTATCTTTTCTGGTTAGTTCCAGTGTCTTCCAGTCGATGATTGTCCAGCAGTTAGTTGTGATTCTTGTGGTCTCGCAAGAGAGAGTGAGAGCACATCCTTCAACTCCACCATCTTGCACCAATCTGCCTGGAGTTTAATTTTGTGTATGGTGTTAGGTAGTGTTCAAATTTCATCCTTTTACATGTAGCTGTCCAGTTTTACCAGACCCACTTATTGAAGAGGCTGTCTTTTTTCCATTGTATGTTCTTGCCTCCTTTGTCATAAATTAGGTGACCATGTGTCTGTGTGTTTGTCTCTGGACATTTTATCCTGTACCATTGATCTATATTTCTGTTTTTGTGCCAGTACATACTCTCTTGATTACTGTAGCTTTGTGGTATAGTTTGAAGTTGGGGAGCCTGATTCCTCCAACTCCATTTTTCTTTCCCAAGATTACTTTGGCTATTTGGGTCTTCTGTGTTTCCATACTAATTGTAAAATTTTAAATTCAAATTCTGTGAAGAATGCCATTGGTAGTTTGATAAGGATTGCATTGAATCTGTAGATTGCTTTGGGTCATACAGTCATTTTCACAATATTGATTTTTCCAGTCCAAGAACATGGTAGGTTTATTCCTAGGTATTTTATTCTTTTTGTTGCAATGGTAAAGGGAGTGTTCCTTAATTTCTCTTTCTGATTTTTCGTTGTTGGTGTATAGGAATGTCAGAGATATCTGTGACTTAACTTTGTATCCTTCAACCTTACCAAATTCATTGATTAATTTTAGTAGTTTTCTGGTGTTATCTTTATGATTTTCTATGTATAGTTTCATGTCATCTGCAAACAGTGACAGTTTTTACTTCTTTGTCAATTTGTATTCCTTTTATTTCTTTTTCTTCTCTGAATGCCGTGTCTAGGACTTCCAATACTATGTTGAATAAGAGTGGTGAGAGTGGACATCCTTACCTTGTTCCTATCTTAGTGAAAATACTTTTAGTTTTTCATCATTGAGTATGATGCTTGCTGTGGATTTATCATATATGGCCTTTATTATGTTGAGGTAGGTTCCCTCTATGCCCATTTTCTGGAGAGTTTTTATCATAAACTGGTGTTGAATTCTGTCAAAAGTTTTTCTGCATCTATTGAGATGATCATATGGCTTTTATTCTTCAATTTGTTAATACGGTGCATCACATTGATTGATCTGTGTATATTGAAGAATTCTTGCATCCCTGCAATAAATCCTACTTGATCATGGTGTATGATCCTTTTAATGTGCTGTTGAGTTCTGTTTGTTAGTATTTTGTAGGAGGTTTTTACATCTATGTTCATCAGTGATATTGGTCTATAGTTACCTTTATTTGTAGTACCTTTTTCTGGTTTTGGTATCAGAGTGATGGTGGCTTCATAGAATGAATTTGGGAGTGTTTCTCCCTCTGCAATTTTTGGAAGAGTTTGAGAAAGATGAGTTTTAGCTCTTCTCTAAATAAAAACAACAACAACAACAACAACAAAATACTTGAAGAGATTACAGTTGAAAACTTCCCTAACATGGGAAAGGAAATCTTCACCCCAGTCCAGGAAGCACAGAGAGTCCCATACAGGATAAACCCTAAGAAAAACACACCAAGATACATATTAATCATATAACAAAAATGAAATTCAAAGAAAAAAATATTAAAAGCAGCAATGAAAAACAAAAAAATAGCTTACAAAGCAATCCCCATAAGGTTATCAGCTGATTTTTCAGCAGAAACTCTGCAGGCCAGAAGGGAGTGTCGGGACATACAAAGAGTGATAAAAGTGATAAACCTACAACCAAGATTACTCTATGCCTGTGAAGCCATCTCTTACTGGACTTTTGTTTGCTGGAAGATTTTTAATTATGATTTCAATTTCATTACTTGGGATAAGTCTTTTTATTATATTTTCTAATTCTTCCTGGTTCAGTCTTGGAAAATTGTACCTTTCCAAGAATCTGTCCATTTCTTCATAGTTGTCCATTTTATTTGCATATAGTTGTTTGTAGTAGTGCCTTATAAACCTTTGTATTTCTGCAGTGTCAGTTGAGATTTTTCCTTTTTCATTTCTAATTTTATTGATTTGCGTACACTCTTTTTTCTTGATGAGTCTGGCTAAAGGTTTGTCAATTTTGTTTATCTTGTCAATGAACTATCTTTTAGTTTTATTGATCTTTGCTATTGTTTTCTTCATTTCTATTTCATTTATTTCTGCTTCGATCTTTATGATTTCTTTCATTATACTGACTTTGGGTTTTCTTTGTTCTTCTTTCTCTAGTTTTTTTTTTAAGTATAGGGTACATTGTTCATCTGAGATTTTTCTTGTTTCTTGAGCTGAAAATGAATTGCTATAAACTTCCCTCTTAGAACTGTTTTTTTGTGTCCCATATGTTTTGGGTCATCATGTTTTCATTTTCATTTCTTTCTATGTAGTTTTAAATTTCTTCTTTGATTTCTTTAGTGATCTATTGGTTATTTAGTAGTGCACTGTTTAGCTTCCATGTATTTGTGTTTTTTACAGGTTTTTTTTTTTTTTTTTCCCTGTAATTGATTCCCAGTCTCATAGCATTGTGGTCAGAAAAGATGCTTGATACAATTTCAATTTTCTTAAATTTTCTGAACCTAGATTTGTGACCCAAGATGTGATCTATCCTGGAGAATGTTCTGTGTGCACTTGTGCGGAAAGAGTATTCTGCCACTTTTGGGTTGAATGTTCTATAAATATCAATTAAATCTACCTGGTCTATCAGGTCATTTAAAGCTTGTGTTTTCTTATTCATATTCTGTTTGGATGATCTGTCAATTGGTGTAAGTGCGGTGTTAAAATCCCCTCCTATTATTGTGTTACTGTCAATTTCTCCTTTCATGGTTGTTATCATTTGCCTTATGTATTGAGGTGCTCCTACATTGGGTGCATAAACATTTACAATTGTTACATCTTCTTGGATTGATCCTTTGATCATTATGTTGTGTCCCTCCTTATCTAACAGTCTTTTTTTAAAGTCTATTTTATCTAATACAAGTATTGCTACTCCAGCTTTCTTTTGATTTCCATTTACATGAAATATCTTTTTCTATCCCTTCACTTTCAGTCTGTATGTGTCCCTAGGTCTGAAAAGAGTCTCTTTTAGACAGTATATATATGGGTCTTGTTTTTGTAACCATTCAGCCACTCTGTGTCTTTTGCTTGCGACATTTAATCCATTTACATTCAAGGTTATTATTGATATGTGTGTTCATATTATTATTTTCTTAATTGTTTTGGGTTTGTTTTTGTGGGTCTTTTTCTTCTGTTGTGTTTCCCGCTTAGAGAAGTTTCTTTAGCATTTGTTGTAAAGTTGGTTTGGTGGTTCTGAATTCTCTTAACTTTTGGTTGTCTGAAAAGCTTTTAATTTCTCTGTTGAATCTGAATAGGATCCTTGCTAGATAGAGTAATCTTGGTTGTAGGTTTTTCTCTTTCATAACTTTAACTATATCCTGCCACTTCTTTCTGGCCTGCAGAATTTCTGCTGAAAAATCAGCTGATAATGTTATGGGGATTCTTTTTATGTTATTTATTTGGTTTTCCCTTGCTGTTTTTAATATTTTTTCTTTGAATTTGATTTTTGTTAGTTTGATTAATATGTGCCTTGGTGTGTTTTTCCTAGGGTTTATCCTGTATGGGACTCTCTGTGCTTCCTGGACTTGGATGACTATTTCCTTTTCAATCTTAGGGAAATTTTCGACTATAATCTCTTCAAATATTTTCTCAGACCCTTTCTTCTTCTCTTTTTCTTCTTGGATCCTTGTAATTTGAATGTTTGTGCATTTAGTGTTTTCCCAGAGGTCTCTGAAATTGTCTGCAATTCTTTTCATTCTTTTTTCTTTATTCTGTTCCTCGGCAGGTATTTCTACTATTTTGTCTTTGAGATCACTTATTCATCTTCTGCTTCATTTATTCTGTTATTGATTCCTTCTAGTGTATTTTTCATTTCAGTTATTTTGTTGTGCATCTCTGTTTGTTTCTAGTTCTTCTGGGTCTTTGTTAAACTTTTCTTGTATTTTCTCAATCCATGTCTCTATTTTATTTCTAAGATTTGGGATAATCTTTATTATCATTACTCTGAATTCTTTTTTAGGAAGATTGCCTATTTCTTCTTCATTTATTTGGTATTGTAGGTTTTTACATTTCTCCTTCATCTGTGACATATTTTTTTGCTGTTTTTTTTTTTTTTTTTTTTTTTTTTTTTTTTTAATGCATGGGATTGTGTTCTTATCTTACTGGTTTTTGGCCTGAGGCTTCCAACACTGGAGTTTGTAGGCTGTTTGGTAGAGTTGGGTCTTGTTGCTGAGGTGATGACCTCAATGAGACCTCTCTCTGATGACTATTCCCTGGGAACTAAGGTTCTGTGGTAGTCCAGTGGTTTGGACTAGGTGCTCCCACCACAGGAGCTTCAGACTGACCCCTGGCTTGGGAACCAAGATCCAGCAAGCTGTGTAGGGTGGCAAAAAAAAAAAAAAAAAAGAACAATAACAAAGTAAAATAATTAAATTAGACTAGGAAACTAACAGATATGTTAGAAAGAATATAAAAATAAAAATATAGATGAATCAACAACCAGAAGGTACTACAGTACCACAATAATAAAAAAGAGGAGGAGGGGGAAAAAGGGGAGGGAAAGGCCTTGGCTGTGGAGGGCAGGACCTAAGCAAGGGTGAGGTTTGTGCAGCAGGTGGGGCCTATGCTTAGGACCCACAGGGCTGGAAAAGGCCATGGGGGTCAGGGAGTGGGGCTTAATCTCAATTGAACAGAAGGGGCCCAGGCTTTCCCCCCACCCCTGGTCTCAGAGGGTGGGGAACCTCATCTGGGGGTCCAGCAGGCTTCCTGTGCTCAAGTGGGCAGGACAAATCTCTCCTCTCCTCTCCTGCTCCTCCAGTCCTAGAGAGACCCTCATGCTTGCATTTCTTGTTCTCCCCTTGGCCTCCTTCCTATGCCCCCCAGGACCAATGTGGCCAGGGGGGATGGGGGTCTTGGGGGCAGGGGACAGGCCTGGGAGCTCAGCAATCTCTCTGGGCCTGAGTGTATGGAGTAAACGTCCTTCACTCCTCTCCCGTTCCTCCCAGAGGGCCCCTCCCACCTGCCTCTCCTGATCTCCCCTGCCTCCCTCCTATGCCCTGGTGTTGAGACATGTTGAGTTAGCACCTCCCCACAACTAAGACACCTGCCAGCCACTGGTGGGTGTCCCTGATGCCCAAGGAGATCAAAGGAACCCCCAGGTGAACCAATAGGACATGGGGGGACTGAGAGGGGAGGAGAAGTGGAGGCCAAACAGGATCAGCACCCCTGAGACCAGGGAGATCAGGAGAGGCAGGTGGGAGGTGCCCTCCAGGAGGAGCCAGAAGTATGTAGTACAATGTAAATCTAATAAAAACTATTAAAAAGACAAAGAAAATACAATATTTAGAAAAAGACAGTATTTGCAACTCATATTTTTAAAAATGATCTTGTATATTTATATATTTTCATGAGAGGTATGAAATACTACTTAATTAAAAGAAAATATTTTAAACTGACTTACTCTTCTCCCTGTGACTTTTCTCCAACAGCTTTTAATTTGCATGCTTGTATGGAGAACATATTTTTCATATTTGTTTTTACTCATTTCAGTGGTGATGCTAAAAATAGTCACAGCTTTTGTTTGTTAAGGGATGGGGAATTAAAAAATAAAATAAAATAAAAATAAATATCTAGTTTCAATGATCTCATAGGGAAATCTGGCTCTTAAGTGACACCTCAACTGTCCCATCTCTAGGCAAAGGGGCTGGGTTCTTAACATACTAACCTCGGTCAGTCATTGGCTACAGGTCTCAATTCCTACCCTGGGCATTTCTGAGTATGATGGCCCCTGATATAGAAAAGGTACATCTCTGAGCATTTTAGCAGCCATGGAGAGGCACATCTGCAGTAAATTGGAGCTGGTTGAGGCAACTGCATTTCTACTACCATGGACAATGAAAAAAGACCTGTCCTGGGGAGTCAGAGTCCTCATTCTGCTTTTAATCAGGACAAGAATCCCTTTCTTTATAGTAAAATAAACAGTTGGGTTAAATAACTTCTAAAGTTATTTTTAGCAATGTGTTTTGGTAGAAAGACCATGTACTTTTTAGTGAAAAGTATGTTCAAATTGTTGTCCACCAGTAATTAGCTTACTTCTGGTTTCAATTTTTTTAATAATATAAAATATGAATGGTAATTCCTAAACCAAATTATCTGGATTTATCTAATAAATCCCTTGGTGTAGTCATCATTAATAAATGATTATTTATTGAGATAAATAATTTGCATGTTAAAATAATTTACATGTTACCTCTTTATATGACTTTGGTTCTGTGGTTCAGATAAAATCCCACCATTTAAAGCTACTGGTATGCTTTGAGAATATGTGTGTTTCTAAGACCATTTTTAGTTTTTCAACAAATTAGAAAGGTTTATACATCTCTTGTCTTCTTCTTGGGCTCAGTCCTTGAATATGGATCTAAAGAAATCCACAGAATTAAGTTCAGTTAAAGTAGTCTAAAATAAATTAAAAGAATTTGTCCAAGTGGGAGTGCAGTAATTGCCACATTTTGTTCGTTGGATGAAGAGAAAGGTATTCAAAATCTATGATCTCTGTAATACTCACTATTCTTTTTCTACTTTAAAAAAAAAAAAAAAACCTGCTTCACTCTATATTCCTCAAATACCACTCAGCATATCAACCTATTGTATTAAGTGTTGACTTCTATTATGATGTAATTTAATCAGTATCAGCAAGATTCTTCACCTAAGTCCCCGTGACACTGAATATATACTTACCTATTGTTGATACTTCTAATAAAACTTCACTAGCAAAATAGGAAGCCATTTTATGGGCTATTGTTTGCTGATCATATTTTTTTAATATTGTATAAACATAGTATTTATCTTGATCACTGTGCTTTTCATTTTTCCTGAAATTTTGTATGGGGGATGAGTGCTTCAGTTACCTCACACTAGTCCTATCTCTATGCAGGAGAACAAGATGTAGTCTATGAAAATAAACGCTAATAATTAGCCATCCTCTATGCAGAGTGATAGTATCAAATGTAGATCTTGAGAAAATAGAAAAAAAGATAAAGATAAAAATATCATCTAAATCCTGAGATTAATGTCTTTCTTGCAAGAAGTATGAATCAAGTATCTTCTCTAAACCTAAAATTTAATGTAATGCTAACTCTAGCATTAAATGTTTCATGCATTAATTTATGCATTTAATTCATAAAACTATCTTATTATTTATAATTATGTCATTCTCAATGTGAATTAAATTTATAAATTATCAATATAACCATAAGTTTGGATCAAAAAAGGCTAGACTAAAGGTTATATTAAACGTGTGTTGGTACTGATTTGATATTATTTAGGAAGCTGCATGGGGGGGGAAGGAATATAATAGCTTTTTAAAGGCAAATCTATCAGCCCTTGCCAATAGGTCTATATATTATTCTATTTTCAATCTTCACAATGTAATACGTTTTTTAAAAAGCTCTTATTATGGCTCCAAAACTTATCAGTAGCCCTTGGGGTTTGGGCGTGGAAGTTAGCAAAAGCATGGGAAAAAGTTTTCCTTGACTCATAGCTGGATATTGAGCACTAATTGCCCCATACAAATCTCTCTATAAAACAGTCGGACGGGTTGTATAATTGATACCTGGCTATAGCAGAAGCACCAATTGGGTTTAAAGTTATTTCATGCTGATTAATTTTCATCCTAGAGAATTGTTTCCTTTTTATATGAGACCTATAGCATTTTAATTAAATTTAACTTTGTCATTGTTTCTACAATCACATTATTTCAAGTTTTTGAGAAATACAGTGCTTTCTAAGTGAATATTGGCAGGTTCTCTGATTTATTTTTTATTTGGCCACACTTATTAAGTGTTTATTCTATATAAAGTAATACACTAAACAAAGAAACGAGACTGCTACCCAGGGACATAAAATCCATCAAGGTAACTAAAAGATATTCACAATTTATTTCAACCCAAGGAAATATCTGATTAGTACCACATGAGAAGTGCAAGCTATATTTGTTAATGAAAGAGTAAGCACCTTCTGATGACCTTGGAGAGCTTCATATAAGAGATAACATCTTATAACATTAGAACTGATAAATATCAGATAAGAATATGTGAAGGATTCAAGGCACCAAATCTCAGTCTGAATTCCTAGGAACTAATCAGACTGAAGTTCATGGGAATGAAGGTGGGTGTGATGTTGAAGAATATTAAAAGCAATTGATATTTCTTCCTTTCTGTCACTTTGCAGTCTTGTGATAATAAGCACATTACCTATTTTTTTCTCTAGGTGTCAGGTCTTCATTACAATGTAATGATAATAATAGCTAATATCTATTGATTACTATATGCCAAACACTGTGTTGAAGGTTTTACAAGCATTGTCTCACATAATCCACATACAAAGCTCATAAGGTGAGTTCTCATTTTAGCCAGCTAAAGCTTGGAGAAGTTCAGTAACTTGCTTAAACTCACACCACTTGTAAATGGCTGAGTAAGAATTAAAACTAGGCATGTTTGACTTCAATTTTCATGATCCTAACTGACAAACACCTGCTCTACCTAACTCTTTGGGTGAAGGTTAGTTTTAAAAAATGTATGTGACTTTTGGGCACCTACCTAATCTTGAATTAGAAAAAATCTCAGTGTGTAATTTAAAATCTGTTGCTTGTTTGTACTTTAGCTTGATTTCTCCAGCAACCCTAACATCCATGATCACCCCAAACATGCATTCACACACTTGTGGAACTTTGGTCACTTAGATCTCAGTTGTGAAAGTAAAGTAAAATGGAAATTATACTCTCAAAGTTGTGCGGGAAGGGGGTAGTGTATAAATAACAGCCCCTCTGCTCATCCATTTCCAGATCCAATAGAGTAATAAAGTCATGAACCTGATGGATCAAGATATGACCTTTATCACTGATACAGCTGTTGTGAAAATTACTTTATATGTGTGGATAAATGAACATGCTAATAATTCATCTCATCAGCACTGGAAAAGGGTAGATTTTTCCATCAAGTGTGGCCCCCTTATCACAAGACAGAGAAAAGACCAGAACATGTGGATCTGAGGATATGCTGGCTTCTAAGACAGCTGTCACTAAGTCAGGCATGCTCAATTCCTTCTCTAAAGATTACTAAATATAAAGTTTATTCTTCTTCCCATGGGCAAGAATCATTGACGAGTGGGGAATGGGAAGGTAAAGGACAGAAGTGTTAGTTTAGGTGCATGGATTTCATCCCTGGCTGTACAGTGTGCAGTATATAGAAACCACCACCAAAGAGGTTTTTTTTTTAATCAATCTGATGTGAGGCTGAAGCTCTAGTAATTCCTCCATATGAAAAATAAAGGACACAAGGAGTGAATATTCCCCCATATCAATGTTATCTTATTTCCCAAATACGTTGATGTAAGATGTAAATTCACATAATAGCTTTCCGATTTTCAATTTTATTAGTAAGGAAGCAAATATTAGAATATATCTCTTGATGGAAATGATTACCACTTTTACATAGGGAGATACAAATTTAATATTTACACAGAAATCAATATCTCCCACTTCTGCTTGTTTTATTTATGGCTGGAATAAGAGGGAACTGGAAAGAAGTGGAACTCCACCTGGAACCATTCCAAGGACAGACTTTTAAAGGAAACTTTATTGGGAAAAGTTTTATATGTAATTCTAATAGTCTGAGCATTACTGTTGGTATTTCTTAGCTAAACCAGTAATATTTGGGAGGCAGCACAGGAACAATAATTCAGCTTTCCTTGTAGTGTTTATTTTTTAAAATATAGCTAGACACCAGCTGATTATAAGTCAATTGTTCAAAGATATTTTCACCAAAATATAATTTTTATGTGAAATCCCTCATCAGTTTTCAATTCTCTCTGTGGAGACTTTGTGAGATGTGAATAATGGGCATGAGTCTCAGTGCTGCCACTTCCTTCCCTATGAATCCTAGGCCAGGTCAGCATTATTCTTTTTGTGGCTGTGTTTTCCCATTTTAAAAAAGGAGATAATAATTCATATTTTGGAAAAATGTGAATATTTTTTAAAGTAATGCATGTAAAGTTTGCTTAGTTGTGTGTGTGTGTGTGTGTGTGTGTGAAAGAGAAAGAAGAAATGAATAAGATGCATTTGAATAAGGTACATTTCTAATAAACTCACTCACATTGAAGAATTATGGATCATGATTTTCTAACTCCAAGGAAAAGTAGACTACACTTTTCATGAGTGAATTAAAAGGAATGAGGTACAATGTATTAATAATACTTGTACACATTCAAGGAGAATACTAAAAGCTTTAGGCATTAATAAAATTGTAGTGCTTTATTAGTCTGTGTGCTATGAAAGTGAATCTAATTTTTTATTTAGATATGTAGTTTATTTTAATATATTTTCATAACTTTCATTAACATTTTTAACAAAATACTTTTTGATGGAAGAAAAATTTAATGCACAAATGGAGAAAAGGAAAATAACATTAATTCTACAATCTTTGTATAGCCATATGTAATTTTGATTGCTTATACTACACTTGGGACAATTCAAATCTTTTTGCAGTTGTTTCTTCTGTGGTTTCAAGATGGCTTGTCATTGTTTTAACTTTTTATTCCAATTTTATTACTTTTTTTAAAAAGCATTTTTTATTCATTTTCATTGGCTAGTACTTTCATAACAGGGGATAAGTCAGATATTTTTTTTCTTTCATTGATTTTAATGAGAAGGCCTCCATTATGTAGGATTTTAGCTTTTCTTTGTGATAGGTAATCAATCTTTATCATGGTATTAATTTATCCTTCAATTTCTATTTAGTAAAAGTGTTGTATTTAGTTAAAAACCATCAACATACATTGAAATTTATCAGATGCTTTTTAAGGACATCATTCCTGATTATATATTCTTTCACTATAAATCTCTTAAAGTGATGTATTTTTATTATCACATTTCTAATACTGGACCACTATCAGAATTTTGGAGTTAAAGATTTTTGTTTTCTCTCTTTTTTTGTCCCCTCTGGTGATCTGGAAGATATATATCCTAAGATCATTAGAATATTTGTTATGTTATAATAAAAATAAAATGCTGAACCTAATTATTTCTGCTGAAATCGTAAGTAATTGAATTGTTTACTTTTCTGATGTAAAATGAAAACTTCTGGCATATTTTTACACTTCTCCAACCATTTAAATATCACATAGTGATGATGAGAAACCATAGATTTTAGCTCTAGATGATAATGACTCTTGAAATAAAACATTTTTTTCACTTCAGTGTGCTTCCATTGATTGTGTTTTATAGCCATGTTACCAGTAATTATTTAAATATTAAATATGAATATGACTGGTTTTATTATACAAAATCATTTTTAATATCACATTTTCTTATAATTTGATATCAAATTTTCTCTTATAAACTTTGTGATTTTTCTTATTTGTTGATGTTTATTCATAGGTGTTTCTGTCTTTCTGTACTGGTACTACAATTTAATTGTTGAGATTTATCATTGTATTTTGTAGTAAACCTGGTGCACCATATTATTATTTTTCTAATCTTTGCTAGACATCTTTTGATTAATTTTTCCATGTGTACTTTTTAATAATCGTGATAAATTGCCACTCTCTCTGCCCCCAAAACAACCTGTTGCTTTTTTTTTTGTTTGTATCACATTAAATTTATTAGTTAAGATAGAAAGAATTCACATCTTATTTAACAGTATTAACTGACTGTTATCTGTCCTTATTCTGTTTTATTTAGGAATATTTAAATAGCATTCTTACTATGGCTGATTTTTTGAAAAATGTATGCCTGGGTAATTTATTTCTGTTATTGTTGTTGTTTGCTATTTTTATGAGAAGTTTTACTTTTTTATCTAAAATTTTGCATTCCTTTTTTGGGTGTCAGCAGAATAGCAGTTAGTTCTGTCCTGACTGGCACCATTGCCCTTCTCTTGAATCTATTTTAAGCTCTTGTTATTTTCTTTTACCACAAGCCATTCAGTCAAATGCAAATCTTTGACACTGGGATGATAATGGTCTGTGTTGCCTCTGGGTGTCTGGCCACTTCTTTAAGTCTTTAGTAATTTGTTTAACTACTCCATTTCCCTTTCTGCATCTGTTTCACCACCAGCCACAAATAGCTAGTCTAAGTTAAGTTTGTCCATGGGTCTCTTGGAAACCCTTCCCAGTATACCCATGTGAGATTTTTCTTTCAAGCAGTAAATCACAGGTCCTGCCCTCAACTCAGACTAAACTACAGTATAATTTACAGATCTTTTTAAAAACATCTGTCTGCCTTATTCCATACTGCTAGAAACAATTTCTACTCATTACTATATTTCTTTTGTAAAATCATTTGGAATTAGGAATGAACAGATTAATCCATGGAAACCATAGTTTCCACTTCTCATGCCTGTTTATTTTTTAATTCCTTTAAAGATAAAAGAGTAGAGAGCTTTAACATAAAAGGGTTAAACTTAAACTATAGAGGGTAGAATTTATATAAGAAATGAAAGTGCACTGAGACTTCACATTAATTCAGTGTTTATTATCCATGACTGATTCTGAGAATATGTACATTATATCTTCAGAGATTGAAACAGAGTGTTCCATAATCCTCAGATTCACTATTTTTTTAAATGGTTTGTATGATATCCTTTTGGCATGGCTTTTATGACAAATGGATATCATCAATTTACAGTACAGTGGTATAATGAGACAATCAGAATTTTCTTCCAAATACAAATTGAAGTGAAACTGACATTCAACATCATGACACTAAAATAATATTTTCATGATTTTCACAAACTTTCTGGAGAAAAAAATAATTAAAATTATGTTTTATTGGAATTGATCCCAGGAATTGATCGGCCTGCAGCGGCTTGAAGCAACCTTTCGGTTCCTGGCCAGTGATTGAGGTTGGGTTGTGACTGTGAGAGCACCAAATCTTAGCCACTAGACCAGTGGTCAGTGACAAGGCCCTGGCCCTACGGCTTTGCAGAAAAATAATTCCCACAAAGATGGAAAGTAGTTAAACAAGTAAAGTATTTATTAAGAGAAAAAAAGAGTACAGTACACGTGTATAGACACATGGGCGGGCTCAGAAAAATTTGCGCTCTTGTGACAGTTTAAATATGGAGCATTGTGATTTGCCTTGTTCAGAGTCCATATTTGGTGTATCTCAGGATTTTCCCATGTGGGCATGTGCATTTCTTAGCCAAAATGGATTCTACTGCAGAGGCCTATAGGTTGGTTTGGCCATTTGGCATCACTCTCCTTTTGACTTCCAGGGAGTATTTCTGTGCAATGTGTAGTTGGGGAGGTCTCCTGACTTAGAGAATGAGTATGTGGTCTTTTATCTTCTATCTGGGCAGGGCCCAGCCTTCTCTCTCAATTGTCCTGTTATGCCCGTCTTGGAGTATCTGTCTACAAGAAATGAATGCAAACATTTTGCTCTGGGGGTCCATCTATCCCCTGCATCAGAATGAGTGTTTTACATGAATTTCTCTACAAGTCTATGAAATAGGAAGAACTAAATCTCCATTTTATTTTGGGGGAAATTGAAACAAAGAGAGGTTAAACTACTAATACAAGTCACACAACTAACTACTGGAAGAGCCAGGATTTAAAGCTATAATTTGTAACATATTAATAATGCGATATTAGGCAGGCCAACCAGTGTCTCATTTGGCCATCAACTAATATTCTCCATTTTTAAGAGATAGAATATCTTAGTAGATGAATATACAGGGGTTCAGAATCAGGCAGAACCAGTGTATCAGTGTACTGACATTTCTGTCTGGTGCTGTTAAAGTTGTAATTTCGATTCTATGCAAGAGACTATAACAGTTCTACAGATTCTCAGAAAACTCTCCTGTATTCTTACAGAATTTCTGATGGGGTTTCAGATGCTAATTTCTTATACTTTGGGATCTAAGACGAGCGAATCTGATAAGCAATTATAATAATTTGTCTTATTTTTTTTAGCTAACCACTTTCTTATAAATAATTTCTATTCAGCTCTTCAGTATAAGAAGTTCAATACTTCAATATAAGAACTATTCAGTTCTTGAACAAAACATTTAATTTTGTTGTAACTTTATGTAATATGTTTAGATATTTCTGATCAACAACTTTGTTTATTGGTCAATTTTTATTTTTATTTCCTAAAGAATGGAGAAACTTGTTATTTAAAAGAGCTGGTTTTCTATGTCTATGGTCACGACACTTTTCAATTTTGACTACATTGAGATCTGCAACCTGGAAGCAAGGTGATTATGCTGATAAGAAATCAGTCTTGTCGTAGTAATAAAATGAGTTGGCTCTTAGTCTCATTTTTTTCTCTCCTCCAGCTGAAGCCTGAATCATCCTTATTAGAAAAGTTTTATGGTCTAATTTTTAGTAGAGTAAAACCTGACATGTCAATGGAAAATCGAACATTAAACCCGTAAACATTATGTGACTTACTCTAGTTTTAACCTCAGTCTTCTTGAAATACTGATGAATGACAAGTAATTACTCACTGTAATGCTTGTCAATCAACTGAACAAACAATTACTATATCTCACATCATATCATTCAGCAAAAGTCCCAAGCAACCCACAGGGGAAAACGTTAAATATTTCAAGGACCACTGACTCAGTACATCTGTAAGTACCTTTATTCTGACTTTGTTCATTGACTTCTTTGACTTACTTTACGTTCAAAGCCAAATTAGATTTCCTAAAATAGAGTGAATGATCCTAGCTACTGCCACTATATTTCAGGAAATTTGCTTATTGACATGTTAATTTTGCTTGCTAAACTGGAAAGAATTCCATGCATGACATTCAAAGACCTAGGTTTTGCTTTGTTACCTCTTGCTGAGTGGGGCATCTATCCTAAGATTGCTATAGGACTTCTGTCCCTTAATTATCCATATCCTATCTTCACCACAGAATTATAAAAATATTTTGAATTATGCAAAAATTCCTTAAAAAGAATGTTAAAAAAACAGTTAAAAAGCTAAAATACAATTATTGACAAAGATTAAATTAATAGTTATATATTTACATATATATGGATATCTTCATCCATTTATAAGGATTTTGGAGAATATAGGAAATTTGGCACTCTACAGGTGAAAGGAAATTGGTCAGATTTTTTTAGATTAGTTTTACAATATGAATCTCATTTTAAAAATTGTATGCTTTGGTCCAAAAATGCACCTTCAGAATTTGATCTTAAGGAAATAATACTTTGCTGAAAAGTTTTGTTCAAAGATATCAACACCCAAATTTGTTCAAAATAATAAAATGTTAGGAAAAGCTGATGTTCATTATTAAGGAATTCATTAATTATACCATTTTACAGCTACCCGATGGAAGACTACACAGTCATTAAGTGAATATATAAAATACTGAAACAGTAAAAACAAAGAACTTTAAATTCTCTACAGATAATAATTTCAAATGTACAAATATTATCTGAGAAGAATAATTCTCTGAGCAGAATGATTCCAGATAACTTTTATATTTTTCTATATGCAATTTCTAAGGTTTTAATGTTCTTGAACTATTTATATATTAAGAAAACATTAATTCATTTTAATATAGTATTAAGATATAGCAGGTAATAGCTGACATTTTTTGAGAACTTTCTATGTGCCAGGCACTCTCCTAAGTGCTTTAAATGTATTAACTTATTCAGTATGAATAAGCTTGTTGATATTGCTATGCATATGGAATAATCTTTCTCCTTTGGGTCTCTCACTGTAGTATAAGTCTCCCAAAGGAGTTTTGTTAATGAAAACTGATGCTAATTCTTCTCCGGAGTTTTGAAGACATCTGACTGGAAGGGAACAAAAAGAAAGTGTCAGGGAAAGGACTGAGAGGGAGTCAGGAGTGTCAGTGGAGTCAACTGACTTCACGTAAGGAGAGAGGATAAATTCATGTCTAATGTTTTAACTGGAAAGAATCAAGTACTTAAAAAATATCCACTTCCAGTGTCCCCTGGGGCCTGGGGTTTCTTATGCTTATTTGAAAACTATGACTTCAATGTGAAAGTTCTTTAGACAATGGAAGTCTTAAGAAACCATTCTGGTTTGGCAGGTTTATCTTTAAGAAGCTCCACTTGACGGGGTTGGGTAGACTTCTGAATAAGAATGTTTTTGTTAAAAGGAATAGATTTCTTCACCTTGATAATTTTAAGAGAATGGAGAAATCTTTGAAGTACTTGGAAGGTAGAAGACACTTAGGGACATGGTGGGAAATGGGAAAGCAATTTGAGAAGCACTTCCATGGATTCCTTCTGCACACCTTGAATGAAGAGGGTATTTTGCTTTCTAAATAAGGTTCTAAGACACAGTTCCAAGAAACATGTTAAATAATTTGCTATTGTCTATTTGTGCATCAAGAATCTAATTCAGTTAACTTGGTTTGTGGTAGTTGAAACAGTGGGATGCCTGAAATAACATAAAACCACCATATTAAATAAAGTTCCTAATCATCTCAATTCATAGTGTAGTTTAAGAGGAATCTATTAATTTTTTTATTACCTTGGTGCTGACAGTCCAAGTGTAAGTGACTTAAATTGATTGTTCCCCATACCATCACCCTCTTTCTCCCTATTGATTCAGTCATTAGTACCTTTTCCAGAGGAATTACCAGAAAAAAGAGAAAGAGATTGAAACCAGATCTAGAAGTAAATGTTTTCTTGTGATGGTTGATAATCAACAGAGCAATTTATATGATGAGGGGTAATCAAATCATTTAAGTTTGCATAGGTTTTGCCTAGTTTTAGCAGTGAAAGTCAGGTATTGTGGGAGCCCTCTTAGTTTCAGGCAAAGTGGGATTTTTGGTCTTTCTAATTGTATGATCTGTATAAATACCTCAACACAGGTACAGAATTATAACCAGAGTGATATGTGACAAATGTAAAGAGGCCTTGACAAACTGGAAGGTAGTCTCACGTGTCTAGAAAACAGTAACCTGATGCCTGACTTTAACCATCTGAGGAAATTTCATATCAAATAGGAAGAAAGCAATCTGTCACGACAGCAGAGAACTCAGTGGAGGTACAATGAGCTCAAATAATAAAGATCATTCAGACCCCTCAGTTTGCCTACCACCCACTGTCCCCAAGCTTCAGGGGTCAGGTAGGTAACTTTCTATTATTATTCAGGAGAATTGTATAGAAGATATTAGAATTGAGAGTTATAACCTAAGATCCTGCCTAACTCTGACAATCTGTGAAGAGATCAGGAAATGGTAAGTAAAATGGAATCATTTTCTTCCTTTGAATTTAAACTGACTACTTTCTTGGGATGGCATTTTACTCATTTTTCATTCATTCAACAATATTAATTAGTTTCTTTATGATCTGGCAAAAGAGATGAAATCGTGATCAAATTGAATTTTAGATCCTGTAAGTTCAATTTAGACACTGATGTTACCTATTTATCCCTGGGTTGATTTATGATTATTTCCATGGCAAAGTCTTCACTCTAGCTTATTAAGATTGTATCTTCCTTTTTGCAGTACTGTCTTTATTGAGCAAATTGCCCATCATTCTCAGAAGATATCATTCCTTGTTTTTCAGAGACTTTTAGGATTTCTAATAAGAAATCCCATATTTGTTGTACTTCTTATCTAACATACTTATCTCTTTACCTTATCTTTTTACCTTACCTTTCTTCCCATTTTATTTTTATTTTTATTTTATTTTTGGCTGTGTTGGGTCTTTATTGCTGTGTGCAGGCTTTCTCTAGTTATGCGAGCAGGGGGCTACTCTTCTTTGTGGTGCGCGGGTTTCTCATTGCGGTGGTGTCTCTGTTGTGGAGCATGGGCTCTAGGCACGTGGGATTCAGTAGTTGCAGCACGTGAGCTTAGTAGTTGTGGCTCGTGGGTTCTAGAGCACAGGCTCAGTAGTTGTGGTGCACGGGCTTAGTTGTTCCGTGGCATGTGTGATCTTCCGAGAGCAGGGTTTGAACCCGTGTCCCCTGCATTGGCAGGAGGATTTTTAACCTCTGTGCCGCCAGGAAAATCTATCTTCCCATTTTAGATGAGAAAGTGATTACCCTCTTTCAACCTTTATAATCTCTCTTTATAACCCAGTACTTTTTCCAGTACTTAAGAAAACTGAACAAAATTTGTACTAATTTATTTTTCTATTTGAAGTATCTCTGCCTTTAGAACATTTGTCTTTGCCTTCAATGTGTTCAGCTCTCTCCATCTAGAATAAAAATTGTTCTATTTGATCTTACTGTCCGGTCCTTCTATGATATTTCTTTCTATTCCTTTTACTAAAAAGTCTACGAATGAACAGTTTACTCTTTAAGAAATAAAAAAGTCAAAAAAGATAAGATTACTATATCTTCTGTTTCCTCTTTCCTCTCAAAGGCCTTCAATCTCTGTCCCTAGAGTTCTCTTTGTAAGCAAGATACCTGATATATTCATAGATAAATTGTATTCAAGGTTATTGTCCAAATATCTGAAAGGTATACTCGTTTCTTTCCTTAGATAGTTGGAGATATATGTTGTATGATGGAAAAAGAGGAAGATGAAGGGGGGAGGAGGTCTAGAGAACATGAACCATGACAGAAGGCAGGGCTTTAGAAGACACCTTCATTTTCCAAATAATATTGCTGTGTTGCTTAAAAACAAGCATTATGACAGCCTTGTTTTTCTTCAAGAATATTCTCATGTCTCCTCAAATCCTTATATGTTAAGTGACAAAAAAATGTTTGTGGAATACATTTCTGGCCATGCACTGAATATAACTATACCTCTTCTTGCCTCTAGACAACGTCTAAACCTCTTTTATTTTTTTTTTCTACTTTTTAAGTTGTTTTTTGGATTAAATAGTTAAGCTTTATTTAAATGTTCAAATGTATCCTTCAAGTTTTGTAATGTCCTTACAAAGTTCTTTCATAAAATTGAACATTTGTTAAATCACTGATCTCAGTTAAAAATGTTGGAAGAAACCAATATGAAATTAAATCAGTGCTCAATTGGTCTTATTTCTTGGGTATTTTCTTTGAAAAGTAAAAAATATCTTAAGACATAACTTTATTTCCACCATAGCTTGATGACACAGCTGGGACTTGTAATGTTTCTAGTTCTACTCCATAAAGTTGGGAAGACAGAAATGAAAAAAAAAAAAGAAAGAAAATCAAATGATGAGTAAGAGTAAGGAGAGGAGGAAAAGCCAACCATTTTGTAACATTCTTTCACAGTGAAATGTCACATCCTGACTGAATAAGAAATAAAATAATTGTTGAAAATAAAATATACTTTATGATGCTAAAATTTATGAAACAACCTGTGGTAATGAAGTGTTTGGGTGGAAATATCTAAGATGATTGTTTGTTTTACTTCTGTGGTTATTATCACTTGAAAAATCTTATTTTCTATCATAGATTACTGTGCTAAATATTATTTCTCTTTATTGATATGTAGTTTCCTTCTACATTCAGGAACACAG
Organism: Kogia breviceps; assembly: GCF_026419965.1. Taxonomy (NCBI): domain Eukaryota; kingdom Metazoa; phylum Chordata; class Mammalia; order Artiodactyla; family Physeteridae; genus Kogia; species Kogia breviceps. The sequence continues at coordinate 21,388,408 of NC_081320.1, forward strand.
GAAGACCAGACGCCCCCTCTCTTAGAGTTAGGCAAGGACATGAGAACTGATCAATGAAATATGGATAGAGGTGACCTGTTGAATTAAGCATTTAACTGGTGCTCAGTTCTCCACTTTCTCTTCCCCTTGCTGTCTTGACTATCAACATTCTGATTGAGGTAGCATCTGTTAGCCTGAGACACAAAGTGAGGAAGACAAGGGGCAGAAAACCTCATTAATATACATGGAAATGTACCATGCCTTAGAAGTAAACTTTTTGTTTTTTCAAGCTGCTGATATTTGGGGTTTATTTGTTACCAAACCATAACCCTCTCTATCCTCACTGATACATCATAGGGAGATCATGAACAAGCTGGAATAGGAATAAATATAAAACAGATATTTATCACATAGAGATCACATATTTTGGGGAAAGGGTATGCAAATTTTTGTTCTGTGATGGGTAGTTATATTAAGTTTGGTGAAAGAATACTGTTGTTTGTATATAGCATTTAGATATTTAAATGAAGGTAGAAGGATGTCTATGGGTGTTGCGTAAACAAGATAGTATGCTGTGCTGAGTTATCAACTGTAAATATTACATCAACTCAACTCTAATGTGCAATATTTTCTGGAAGCCTGGAACTACATTTTCTAGTATTCCCTTATATTTATGGGTCCAGATGAGAGATTATTGGTGAAGCCCATCCCTATAAAATTTTGAAAGTGTGAGAGAAGGAAAAGAAGTTATTTTCTAGTAACACTCCCTGAAAAATATGCAGGAAGACACCAAGTTTCTGAAAATTGCCAGCTGAGGTTTGTAGCAGTGGGACTGCCTGTGATTCTCAAGTTTCACTGTGGCTACTGCATAAGCACCTATGAATCACCCTTATGTGGCTGTGCCTTCCTAGAATTTTTCAAACTACTTTGTACCTAATAACAGTTTTAAAATAGATGATTTAAAATGTGATGTATCTGTGAAGAGAAATTTAAAAATCCACTGTCTTAATGGGAGATTCAAACATCAGTCTCTTAATAATAGATAGAGGAGGTAGATAAAAATTCAGTAAGGTGACAGGAATTTTACATCACAGGCTTATCTCTAATCAGATGTAGAATGCTGTTCCACTCTGATCACAAAGATAACAAGTTAAACATCAGTATCAACAAGATAACAGTACCTATACATTTGGGAAAAGATTATTTTTATAAAATGCATCAAATATCATATATAATGATCAAATAGAAACATTAATTTTGAAGTCAAGAATAAGACAAACAAGGCCATTATTATGATTTATTAACGTCATATTTACATGTGTTCATGTTTTTAGTTCTAAAAATTTCTCTTCATGACCTTTTGGTAATATTCATATTCTACTGAAATTTATATTAAGTAATATGACATTTCATACATTCTTAACATCTTACTGATAGACCTCACACAACATCATTACCTTCTTCCTTTTTTTCTCCCTTCGTTATATATGTATAAACTCCATACTATAGCTTAGACTTTATTATGCAGCTGTGAAAAATATAATTTAGATTTTCTAATGTTAAGTAACCCTCTTCTTGGATATACCTCTTAGTTCATACATTATCTTTTATTTATTTATTTATTTATTTATTTATTTATTTATTTATTTATTTATTTTTTTTTGCGGTACGCGGGCCTCTCACTGTTGTGGCCTCTCCCGTTGCGGACCACAGGCTGCGGACGCGCAGGCTCAGCGGCCATGGCTCACGGGCCCAGCCGCTCCGCGGCATGTGGGATCTTCCCGGACCAGGGCACGAACCCGTGTCTCCTGCATCGGCAGGCGGATTCTCAACCACTGCGCCACCAGGGAAGCCCCATGCATTATCTTTTAAAAGTGTTCAATTATTATTATTTGATTCTTGTAAAATATTTCAAAAACACAAAATGTATTAAGAGTAATATGCCTACTAAATAACCTGGAGAGCAAAAAAGCATTAGTAAGCAGTTAAAGGCCTTAATGTGTCCCTTTCCAGTTCTCACCTTCCTATGTCATCCTGAATTTCATGTTTAAATGGATTTGTTGACACTGATTCTACACATGTATTTCTAAGTAATATATGGCATTGTTTTCGATGTTTTTAATTTTATATTAATGAAAATATACTGAAATATCTATCATTTTTACCCAATGTCCTTTTTAATTCATAAAACTTGGATTGATTCATTTTTACTTCTGTCCAAATTTCCATGGTTTGAATATACTCTAATTTACTTAACCATTCTCCTGTGACTAGACATTAATTTCAAATACTTTCTTTTTCATTTTTTGGTGCCCTTTTCTTTCTTCCTAATAGTTTTCCCAACTTGTATTTCCTAAATGATTTTAAAATTCTGATCTTACAATTTTTGTTAGACTATGTCCTAATTGTGTTTCCTATTTGCTCAACCTGCTCTCTCATGGAACTTCAGTGTTTTCATGTTGTTTATAAATTATAATTCTTTTTATTTGACTGCTCATTTTTTTTTTTTTTTTTTTTTTTTTTTTTTGCGGTATGCGGGCCTCTCACTGTTGTGGCCTCTCCCATTGCGGAGCACAGGCTCCGGACGCGCAGGCCTAGCGGCCATGGCTCACGGGCTTAGTTGCTCCGCGGCATGTGGGATCTTCCCGGACCAGGACACGAACCCGTGTCTCCTGCATCGGCAGGCGGATTCTCAACCACTGCGCAACCCGGGAAGCCCTGACTGCTCATTTTTAATACAGCTTTCCTCCTTTATTTATTTATATTTTTATAAATATTTATTATAATATATAATATATATTATATAATATATATAATATATATTATTACATTATAAATAATATATATAATATATATTATAATATATATAATATATTTATTATATATATGTTTATATTTATAAAGAAATTTTATTTTTATGAGACATGCATGGCATTTACTTCCAAGGACTCAGTCATTTTCTGCATGAATCACAATTTTGCCACATGGGGGCTCTGCTGTGAGTCACAGGAGATTTCTAAGCATTCCCCACACTCTTAAGGGAAGTAATTTTCAATCAGGATTAAAGTATTTACATTACAGAGAAGGGTTCACCAGCCCAGTTTAAGAAAGTCCCCAAATAGACTGAAATATTTTCGTGGAACATAAGGACACCTATTTGCTGCTACTGCATTGCCAATCTACGTAAAATTTTGTTTTGTTTTGTTTTGTTTTTTCAGAATTTCTTTTCCATCAGAAGTTTAAAATCTCTCAGGTCTCCAGCATACAACCAAAAAACAATAGACATTGTTTCAGAAACAAAAATAGAACTAACCAATGGAATATTATGCTTTTTTATCCAAATCAAGATTTCTGTCATCTTTCCCCACCTGGGGATCAGGGGATTTAAATATTCTTTTTTTTTTCTTAATTTTTAAATTATTTATTTTATTTTTTATACAACAGGTTCTTATTAGTCATCAGTTTTATACACATCACTGTATATATGTCAATCCCAATCCCCCAATTAATCACACCACAATCCCCAACCCCCACAGCTTTCCCCCCTTGGTGTCCATACATTCATTCTCTACATTTGTGTCTCAACTTCTGAGCTGCAAACTGGTTTATCTGTACCATTTTTCTAGGTTCCACATACATGCGTTAATATACTATAGTTGTTTTCCACTGTCTGACTTACTTCACTCTGTATGACAGTCTCTAGATCCAACCACATCTCAACAAATGACCCAATTTTGTTCCTATTTATGGCTGAGTAATATTCGATTGTATATATGTACCACATCTTCTTTATCCATTTGTCTGTTGATGGGCATGTAGGTTGCTTCCATGACCTGGCTATTATAAATAGTGCTGCAATGAACATTGGGGTGCATGTGTCTTTTTGAATTATGGTTTTCTCTGGGTATATGCCCAGGAGTGGGATTGCTGGATCATATGGTAATTCTATTTTTAGGTTTTTTAAGGAACCTTCATACTGTTCTCCATAGTGGCTTTATCAACTTACATTCCCACCAACAGTGCAAGAGGGTTACCTTTTCTCCACACCCTCTCCAGCATTTGTTGTTTGTAGATATTCAGATGATGCCCATTCCAACTGGTGTGAGGTGATACTGCACTGTAGTTTTGATTTGCATTTTTCTAATAATTGGTGATGTTGAGCAGCTTTTCATGTGCTTCTTGGCCATCTGTATGCCTTCTTTGGAGAAATGTCTATTTAGGTCTTCTGCCCATTTTTGGATTGGGTTGTTTGTTTCTTTAATATTGAGCTGCATAAGCTGTTTATATATTTTGCAGATTAATCCTTTGTCCGTTGATTCATTTGCAAATATTTTCTCCCATTCTGAGGGTTGTCTTTTCATCTTGTTTATCATTTCTTCTGCTGTGCAAAAGCTTTGAAGTTTCATTAGGTCCCATTTGTTTACTTTTGTTTTTATTTCCAATACTCTAGGAGGTGGATCAAAAAAGATCTTGCTGTGATTTATGTCAAAGAGTGTTCTTCCTATGTTTTCCTCTAAGAGTTTTGTAGTGTCCAGGCTTACATTTAGGTCTCAAATCCATTTTGAGTTTTTTTTTGTGTATGGTGTTAGGGAGTGTTCTAATTTCATTCTTTTACATGTAGCTGTCCAGTTTTCCCAGCACCACTTATTGAAGAGACTGTCTTTTTTCCATTGTATATCTTTGCTGCCTTTGTCATAGATTAGTTGACCATAGGTGCATGGGTTTATCTCTGGGATTTCTATATTGTTCCATTGATCTGTTTCTGTTTTTGTGCCGGTACCATATTGTCTTGATTACTGCAGCTTTGTAGTATAGTCTGAAGTCAGGGTGTCTGATTCCTCCAGCTCCGTTTCTTTCCCTCAAGGCTGCTTTGGCTATTTGGGGTTTTTTGTTTCTCCATACAAATTTTAAGATGATTTGTTCTAGTTCCATAAAAAATTCCATTGGTAATTTGATAGAGATTGCATTGAATCTGTATATTGCTTTGGGTAGTATTGTCATGTTCCAATATTGAGTCTCTCAATCCAAGAACATGGTATCTCTCTCAATCTTTTGGCAACATCTTTAATTTCTTTCATCACTGTCTTTTAGTTTTCTGCATACAGGTTTTTTGTCTTCCTAGGTAGGTTTATTCCTAGGTATTTTATTCTTTTTGTTGGAATGGTAAATGGGAGTCTTTCCATAATTTCAATTTCAGATTTTTAATTATTAGTGTATAGGAATGCAAGAGATTTCTGTGCATTAATTTTGTATCTTGCAACATTACAAATTTATTGATTAGTTCTTGTAGTTTTCTGGTGTCAGTTTTAGCATTTTCTATGTATAGTATCATGTCATCTGCAGTGACAGTTTTATTTCTTCATTTCCAATTTGTATTCCTTTTATTTCTTTTTCTTCTCTTATTGCCATGGCTAGGACTTCCAAAACTATGTTGAATCATAGTGGTGAGAGTGGACATCCTTGTCTCTTTCCTTGTCTTAGAGGAAATGCTTTCAGTTTTTCACCATTGAAAATGATGTTTGTTGTGGGTTTTTGTATATGGCCTTAATTATGTTGAGGTAAGTATCCTCTATGCCCACTTTCTGGAGAGTTTTTATCATAAATGGGTGTTGAATATTGTCAAAAGCTTTTTCTGCATCTATTGAGATGATCATATTTTTTTTATTTCTTCAATTTGTTAATATGGTGTATCACATTGATTGATTTGCATATATTGAAGAAGCCTTGCATCCCTGGGATAAATCCCACTTGATCATGATGTATGAGCATTTTAAGTTGTTGTTGGATTGTGTTTGCTAGTATTTTGTTGAGGAATTTTGCATCTATATTCATCAGTGATGTTGGTCTGTAATTTTCTTTTTTTGTAGTATCTTTGTCTGGTTTTGGTATCAGGGTGATGGTGGCCCCACAAAATGAGTTTGGGAGTGTTCCTTCCTCTACAATATTTTGGAAGAGTTTGAGAAGGATCAGCATTAGTTCATCTCTAAATGTTTGATAGAATTCACCTGTGAAGCCATCTGGTCCTGAACTTTTGTTTGTTAGAAGATTTTAAATCACAGTTTCAATTTCATTACTTGTGATTGGTCTGTTTATATTTTCTGTTTCTTCCTGGTTCAGTCTTGGAAGATTGTACCTTTCTAAGAATTTGTCCATTTCTTCCATGTTGTACATTTTATTGGCATAGAGTTGCTTGTAATAGTGTCTTAGGATGCTTTGTATTTCTGTTGTAACTTCTCCTTTTTCACCTCCAATTTTATTGATTTCAGTCCTCTCCCTCTTTTTCTTGATGAGTCTGGCTAATGGTTTATCAATTTTGTTTATTTTCTCAAAGAACAAGCTTTTAGTTTTATTGATCTTTGCTAATGTTTTCTTTGTTTCTATTTCATTTATTTCTGCTCTGAACTTTATGATTTATTTCCTTCTGCTAACTTTGGGTTTTTCTTGTCCTTCTTTCTCTAGTTCCTTTAGGTGTAAGGTTAGATTATTTACTTGAGATTTTTCTTGTTTCTTGAGGTAGGCTTCTATAGTTATAAACTTCCCTCTTAGAACTGTGTTTGCTGCATCCAGTAGGTTTTGTATCATTGTGTTTTCATTGTCATTGGTCTCTAGGTATCTTTTTTTATTTTGTCTTTGCTTTCTTCACTGATCTCTTGGTTATTTAGTAAGGTATTGTTTAGCCTCCATGTGCTTGTGCTTTTTACGTTTTTTTCCTGTAATTCATTTCGAATCTCATAGCGTTGTGATCAGAAAAGATGCTTGATATGATTTCAATTTTCTTAAATTTACTGAGGCTTGATTTGTGACCCAAGATGTGATCTATCCTGCAGAATGTTCCATGCACTCTTGAGAAGAAAGTGTAATCTGTTGTTTTGGGATGAAATGTCCTATATATATCAATTAAATCTACCTGGTATTGTGTCATTTACAGCTTCTGTTTCCTTATTTATTTTCATTTTGGATGATCTGTCCATTGGTGTAAGTGCGGTGTTGAAGTCCTCCACTATTATTGTGTTACTCTCAATTTCCTCTTTTAGAGGTGTTAGCAGCTGCCTTATATATTGAGGTGCTCCTATGTTGGTTGCATATATATTTATAATTGTTATATATTCTTGGTTTGATCCCTTTATCATTATGTAGCGTCATTTCTTGTCTCTTGCAACATTCTTTATTTTAACGTCTATTTTATATGCTATGAGTATAACTACTGCAGCTTTCTTTTGATTTTCATTTGCATGGACTATCTTTTTCCATCCCCTTACTTTCAGTTTGTATATGTCCCTAGGTCTGAAGTGGGTCCCTTGTAGACAGCATATATATGGGTCTTGTTTTTGTATCCATTCAACAAGCCTGTGTCTTTTGGTTGGAGCATTTAATCCATTCACATTTAAGGTAATTATAAATATGTATGTTCCTATGACCATTTTCTTAATTGTTTTGGGTTTGTTTTTGTAGGTCCTTTTCTTCTCTTGTGTTTCCCACTTAGAGAAGTTCCTTTAGCATTTGTTGTAGAGCTGGTTTTGTGGTGTTGAATTCTCTTATCTTTTGCTTGTCTGTAAAACTTTTGATTTCTCCATCGAATCTAAATGAGATCCTTTCTGGGTAGAGTAATCTTGTTTGTAGGTTCTTCCCATTCATCACTTTAAGTATATCATGCCACTCCCATCTGGCTTATAGAGTTTCTGCTGAGAAATCAGCTTTTAACCTTATGGGAGTTCCCTTGTTTGTTATTTTTCATTTTTCCCTTGCTGCTTTCAATAATTTTTCCTTGTCTTTAATTTTTGCCAATTTGATTACTATGTGTCTCGACATATTTTTCCTTGGGTTTATCCTGTATGGGGCTCGCTGTGAATCGTGGACTTGGGTGGCTACTTACTTTCCCATGTTAGGGAAGTTTTCGACTATAATCTCTTCAAATATCTTCTTGTGTCCTTTCTCTCTCTCTTCTCCTTCTGAGACCCCTATAATGTGAGTGTTGCTGTGTTTAATGTTGTTCCAGATATCTCTTAGGCTTTTTGCATTTCCTTTCATTCTTTTTTCTTTAGTCTGTTCTGCAGCAGTGAATTCCACCATTCTACCTTCCAGGTCACTTATCTGTTCTTCTGCCTGAATTATTCTGCTATTGATTCCTTCTAATGTAATTTTCATTTCAGTTATTGTATTGTTCATCTCTGTTTGTTTGTTCTTTAATTCTTCTAGGTCTTTATTAAACATTTGTTGCATCTTCTCGATCTTTGCCTCCATTATTTTTCTGAGGTCCTGTATCATCTTCACTATCATTATTTTGAATTCTTTTTCTGGAAGGTTGCCTATCTCCATTTCATTTAGTTGTTTTTCTAGGGTTTTATCTTGTTCCTTCATCTGATACATAGCCCTCTGCCTTTTCATCTTCTCTGTCTTTCTGTGAATGTGGGTTTTGTTCCACAGGCTGCAGGATTGTAGTTCTTTTTGCTTTTGCTTTTTGTCCTGTGGTGGGTGAGGCTATCTAGGGGCCTTGATAGGAGCCACTGGTGGTGGATAGTGCTGACTGCTGCTCTGGTGGCCAGAACTCAGTAAATCTTTAATCCTTTTGACTGTTGATGGGTGGACCTGCATTCCCTCCCTGTTGGTTGTTTGGCCTGAGGCAACCTAACACTGGAGCCTACCTGGGGTCTTTGGTGGGGCTAATGACAGACTCTGGGAGAGCTCACACCAAGGAGTACTTCCCAGAACTTCTGCTGCCAGTGTCCTTGTCCCCACGGTGAGACACATATCCCCCCTCTGCCTCTGCAGGAGACCCTCCAACAGTATCAGGTTGGTCTGTTTCAGTCTCCCCTGGGGTCACTGCTCCTTCCCCTGGGCCACCATGCACACACTACTTTGTGTGTGCCCTCCAAGAGTGGAGTCTCTGTTTGCCGCAGTCCTGTCAAGTCCTGCAATCAATTCCCAATAGGCTTCAAGGTCTGATTCTCTAGGAATTCCTCCTCCCGTTGCCAGACCCCAGGTTGGGAAGCCTGATGTGGGGCTCAGAACCTTCACTCCAGTGGGTGGACTTCTGTGTTATAAGTATTCTCCAGTCTGCAAGAAACCCACCGACCATTTATAGGATTTGATTTTACTGTGACTGCACCCTTCCTACCATCTCATTGTGGTTTTTCCTTTGACTTTGGATGTGGGGTATCTTTTTGGTGAGTTCCAGTGTCTTCCTGTCAATGATTGTCCAGCAGCTAGTTGTGATTCTGCTGTTCTCGCAAGAGGGAGTGAGAGCATGACCTTCTACTCCGCCATCTTGGTTCCTCCTCGAAGTCACCTGTTGTTTTTTAATATTGAGTTGCATGAGTTGTCTATATATCTCGGAGATTAATCGTTTTTCCATTGATTCATTTGCAAATATTTTCTCCCATTCTGAGGGTTGTCTTTTCATCTTGTTTGTAGTTTCCTTTGCTTTGCAAAAGATTTTAAGTTTCTTTAGGTCTCATTTGTTTTTATTTCCATTACTCTAGGAGGTGGATCAAAAAAGATCTTGCTGTGATTTATGTCAAAGAATGTTCTTCCTATGTTTTCCTCTAAGAGTTTTAGAGTGTCTGGGCTTACATTTAGGTCTCGAATCCATTTTGAGTTTATTTTTGTGTATGGTGTTAGGAAGTGTTCTAATTTCATTCTTTTACATGGAGCTGTCCAGTTTTTCCAGCACCACTTATTGAAGAGACTTTCTTTTCTCCATTGTATATCCTTGTCCCCTTTGTCATAGATTAGTTGACCATAGGAGCGTGGGTTTACCTCTGGGCTTTCTACATTGTTCCATTGATCTATGCTTCTGTTTCTGTCCTAGTACCATATTGTGTTGATTACTGTAGCTTTGTAGAATAGTTTAGGTCAGGTAGTCTGATTCTTCCAGCTCTGTTTTTTTCCCTGAAGACTAATTTTGCTATTCGGCATCTTTTGTGATTCCATACAAATTTTAAGATTTTTTGTTCTAGTTCCATAAAAAATTGCCATTGCTAATTTGATAGAGATCACATTGAATCTGTATATTGCTTTGGGTATTATAGTCATTTTCACATTATTGATTTTTTTTTTTTTTTTTTTTTTTTTTTTTTTGAAGTACGCAGGTCTCTCAGAGTTGTGTCCTCTCCTGTTGCAGAGCACAGGCTCCAGCCATGGCTCACAGGTCTAGCCTCTGTGCAGCATGTGGGATCTTCCTGGACCAGGACACAAACCCGTGTCCCCTGCATCGGCAGGTGGACTCTCAACCACTGTGCCAACTGGGAAGCCCCACATTTTGATTCTTCCAGTCCAATAACATGGTATATCTCTCCCTCTGTTGGTATCTTCTTCAATTTCTTTCATCAGTGTCTTATAGCTTTCTGCATACAGGTCTTTTGTCTCCCTAGGTAGGTTTATTCCTAGATATTTTATTCTTTCTGTTGCAATGGTAAACGTGAGTGTTTCCAAAATTTCTCTTTCACATTTTTCAACATTAATGTATAGGAATAAAAGAGATTTCTGTGCATTAATTTTGTATCCTGCAACTTTACCACATTCACTGATTAGCTCTAGTAGTTTTCTAGTGGCATCTTTAGCATTCTTTATGTATAGCATCATGTCATCTGCAAATAGTGACTGTTTTACTTCTTCTTTTCCAGTTTGTATTCCTTTTATTTCTTTTTCCTCTCTGATTGCCGTGGTTAGGACTTTGGAAAATATGTTGAATAACGGTGGTGAGAGTGGACATCCTTACCTTGTTCCTGATCTTAGAGGAAATACTTTCAGTTTTTCACCATTGCAAATGATGTTTTCTGTTGGTTTGTCATATACGGCCTTTAGATGTTGAGGTAGGTGCCCTCTATGCCCACTTTCTGGAGAGTTTTGTCATAAACGGGTGTTGAATTTTGTCAAAAGATTTATCTGCATCGATTAAGATGATCATATGGTTTTTATTCTTCAATTTGTTAATATGGTGTATAACATTGATTGATTTGCATATATTGAAGAATCCTTGCATCCCTGGGATAAATCCCACTTGATCATGGTGTATGATCCTTTTAATGTGTGTTTTTGGATTGTGTTTGCTAGTATTTTGTGGAGGATTTTTACGTCTATATTCATTAGTGATATTGATCTGTAATTTTCTTTTTTTGAATTATCTTTGTCTGGTTTTGGTATCAGGGTGATGGTGTCCTCATAGAATGAGTTTGGGAGTGCTCCTTCCTCTGCAATATTTTGTAAAAGTTTGAGAAGGATCTGTGTTTGCTCTTCTCTAAATGCTTGATAGAATTCACCTATGAAGACAGCTGGTCCTGGACATTTGTTTGTTAGAAGATTTTTAATCACAGTTTCAGTTTCATTACTTGTGATTTGTGTGTTCATGTTTTCTGTTTCTTCCTGGTTCAGTCTTGGAAGGTCATAACTTTCTAAAAATGTGTCAATTTCTTCCAGGTTGTCCATTGTATTGGCATAGAGATGCTTGTAGTAGTCTCTTAGGATGCTTTGTATTTCTGCAGTGTCTGTTGTAACTTCTCCTTTTTCATTTCTAATTTTATTGATTTGAGTCCTCTCCCTCTTTTTCTTGATGAGTCTGGCTAGTGGTTTATCAATTTTATTTATCTTCTCAAAGAACCAGCTTTTAGTTTTATTGATCTTTGCTCATGTTTCTTTGTTTCTATTTCATTTATTTCTGCTCTGATCTTTAGGATTTCTTTCCTTCCACTAACTTTGGGCTTTGTTTGTTCTTCTTTCTCTAGTTCCTTTAGGTGTATGTTTAGATTGTTTATTTGAGATTTTTTTGTTTCTTTAGGTAGGCTTGTATAGCTATAAACTTCCCTGTTAGAACTGCATTTGCTGCATCCCATAGGTTTTGGATCATCGTGTTTTCATTGTCATTTGTCTTAGGTATTTTTGATTTCCTCTTTGATTTCTTCAGTGATCTCTTGGTTATTTAATAATGTATTGTTTAGCCTCCATGTGTTTGTGCTTTCTACGTTTTTTTCCCTGTAACTCATTTCTAATGTCATGGCATTTTGGTCAGAAAAGATGCTTGATATGATTTCAATTTTCTTAAATTTACTGAGGCTTGATTTGTGACTCAAGATGTGATCTATCCTGGAGAATGTTCCATGTGCACTTGAGGTGAAAGTGTAATCTGCTGTTTTTGGATGGAATGTGCTATAAATATCAATAAAAGCCATCTGGTCTATTGTGTCATTTAAAGCTTCTGTTTCCATATTTATTTTCATTTTGGATGATCTGTCCATTGGTGTAAGTGAGGTGTTAAAGTACCCCACTATCATTGTGTTACTGTTGATTTCCTCTTTTAGAGCTGTTAGCCATTGCCTTATGTGTTGAGGTGCTCCTATGTTGGTTGCATATATATTTATAATTGTTATATCTTCTTGGATTGATCCCTTAATCATTATGTAGTGTCCTGTCTTGTATCTTGTAACATTCTTTATTTTAAAGTCTATTTTATCTGATATGAGTATTGCTACTCCAGCTTTTTAAAAATTTCCATTTGCATGGAATATATTTTCCATCCCCCCCACTTTCAGTCTGTATGTGTCCCTACATCTGAAGTGGTTCTCTTGTAGATAGCATATATATGGATCTTGTTTTTGTATCCATTCAGCAAGCCTGTGTCTTTTGGTGGAGGATTTAATCCATTCACGTTTAAGGTAATTATAAATATGTATGTTCCGATGACCATTTCCTTAATTGTTTTGGGTTTGTTTTGTAGGTCCTTTTCTTCTCTTGTGTTTCCCACTTAGAGAAGTCCCTTTAGTATTTGTTGTAGAGCTGGTTTTGTGGTGTTGAATTCTCTTAGCTTTTGTTTGTCTGTAAAGCTTTTGATTTCTCCATGGAATCTGAATGAGATCCTTGCCAGATAGAGTAATCTTTGTTGTGAGTTCTTCCCTTTCATCACTTTAAGTGTATCATGCTACTTCCTTCAGGCTTGTAGAGTTTCTTCTGAGAAATCAGCTTTTAACCTTATGGGAGTTCCCTTGTATGTTATTTGTCATTTTTCCCTTGCTGCTTTCAATAATTTTTCTTGTTTTTAATGTTTGCCAATTTGATTACTATGTGTGTCAGCATGTTTCTTCTTAGGTTTATCTTGTATGGGTTCTCTGCACTTCGTGGACTTGGGTGGCTAATTGTTTCCCATGTTAGGAAAGTTTTCGACTATAATCTCTTCAAATGTTTTCTCAGGTCCTTTCTCTCTCTCTCTTCTTCCTCTGACACCCCTATAATGTGAATGTTGCTGCATTTAATATTGTCCCAGAGGTCTCAGGCTGTCTTCATTTCTTTCCTTCTTTTTTCTTTATTCCTTTCCACAGCAGTGAATTCCACCATTCTGTCTTCTAGGTCACTTATCCATTCTTCTGCCTCATTTATTCTCCTATTGATTCCTTCTAGTGTAGTTTTCATTTCAGTTATTGTATTGTTCATCTCTGTTTGTTTGTTCTTTAATTCTGCTAGGTCTTTGGTAAACATTTCTTGCATCTTCTCAGTCTTTTCTTCCATTCTTTTTCCGAGGTCCTGGATCATCTTCACTATCATTATTTGTAATCCTTTTTCTGGACAGTGGACTATCTCTACTTCATTTAGTCTTTTTCTGGGGTTTTATCTTATTTATTTCTGGTACTTAGCCCTTTGCCTTTTCATCTTGTCTATCTTTCTGTGAATATGGTTTTGTTCCACAGGCTGCAGAATTGTTGTTCTTCCTTCTGCTGTCTGCCTTCTGGTGGATTAGGCTATCTAAGAGGCTTTTGCCAGTTTCCTGATGGGAGGCACTAGTGGTGGGTTGAGCTGACTGTTGCTCTGGTGGGCAGAGTTCAGTAAAAGTTTAATCCATTTGACTGATGGGGGGGCTGGGTATCCTCCCTCTTGGTGGTTTGGCATAAGACAACCCAACACTGGAGACTACCTAGGCTCTTTGGTGGGGCTAATGGCAGACTCTGGGAGGGCTCACACCAAGGAGTACTTCCTAGAATTTCTGCTGACCATGTCCTTGTCCTTACAGTGAGCCACAGCCTCCACCACCTCTTCAGGAGACCCTTCAACACTAGCAGATTGGTCTGGTTCAGTCTCCCCTGGCGTCACTGCTCCTTCTCCTGGGTCCCGATGCACGCACTACTTTGTGTGTGCCCTCCAAGTGTGGAGTCCCTGTTTCTCCGAGTCCTGCAATCAAATCCCACTAGCCTTCAAAGTCTGATTCTCTAGGAATTCATACTCCCGTTGTTGTACCCACAGTTTGGGAAGCCTGATGTGGGTCTCAGAACCTTCACTCCAGTGGGTGGACATCTTTGGTATAAGTGTTCTCCAGTCTGTGAATCACCCACCCAGTAGTTATGGGATTTGATTTTACACAGTTTATATTATAAAATATACATAAAATTATATTTACCTTTTTAACCACTTTTATTTTAAAAAATTTGAATATATTTGATTTACAATGTTGTGTTAGTTTCAGGTGAATAGCAAAGTGATTCATTTATACATATATATTTTTTTTTTTCAGGTTATTTTCCCTTATTACAAAATATTGATATAGTTCTCTGTGCTATACAGTATGCTCTTGTTGGTTATCTATTTTATAAGATAGTATATATTTACTGTGTATATGTTAATCCTAAACTCCTAATCCTCCCCTTGCCCTTTTGTAACCAGTAGTTTCTATGTCTATAGATCTATTTCTATTTTGTATATAAGTTCATTTGCATCTTGTTTTATAGATTCCACATATAAGTGATGTCATATGATGTTTGTCTTTCTCTGTCTGACTTACTTCACTTAGTATGATAATCTCTATGTCCATGCATGTTTCTGCAAATGGCATTATTCCATTCTTTGTTATGGCTGAGTAATATTCCTTTGCATATATGTACTATAGTTTCTTTAACAATTCATCTGTCGATGGACATTTAGGTTGCTTCCTTGGTACAGCCCCTATGGAGAACAGTATAGAGGTTCCTTAAAAAACTAAAAATAGAGCCACCATATGATCCTGCAATCCTATTCCTGGGCATATATCTGGAGAAAAACATAATTCAAAAAGATATATGCATCCTCATGTTTATTGAAGTACTATTTACAGCTCTCCTCTTTTAAACTCTCCCCACACTCTTCAGGGAGTCCTCTGTGTACTCAGAAGGACTCTGGGTTTCTATTTCTTTAGAAGCTAGGCTTCCTATGGGTAAAGGAAGGAATTTTTTTCTAGTCCTCTCTTCAAAGATGAACCAGCCTTTCAAAACTTTCTTCTCTACACAGGGTTTCAATTTCAGCCCCATCATCTGGCACATGGAGATACCTTCAATGCAGACGTCATCAAATACAGCCCTCAGGGCCTATGTGCAAATACTACCTCTTGGTTTCAGATCCTACTTCTGTACTTCCTTTCCATTCTTTCTTCATTTATGGCACCTGCTCCCCTACACCAGATCAGTTATGCATTAAAAGACATATTTAATAGTATTTAAAATTTTCATGTGTTTATAGCCAAATTTGGAATCACTTTGATTTATCACAATCCCCATGTTGTCCAAACATCTAAAAAAAATATATATATTTGTTTGATTCTATCCCTGGTTATTTTTCAAACTACATAAATACAATTTGTATTAGAAAATATATACCTTATCTTTTAGTCACTTCATTGTAATTAAGTATAATCAAAAATTCTATTTTTTTAAAGTCCCATGAATATCAGATTTTTACTCAACCTTAGGCTTGCATACAACTTAGCAAAGAGTAGTTTTTTTTTTTTTTTTTTCTAAAAATTAAACAATAACTTATGAAATCATATAAAGGTAGAATATATAAAGAATTTATATACAGGTGTTTCATTCTCCTTCTCTATTTATAGGTAAAATAAGATTTTAAGTTAATGTTGCTCTGCTGCTATGTAACTTTTGGCTGTTTTTAAATTCACCAATTAATTAAGAATTACCTCCCATGTCAGATGACTTAGCTTTGCACCATCATTGCTAATGGATGTCTAGGAGTGCCCATCATGTACATTTACATTAAAACTGAGAGTTAAGAGTTCAAGGTGCAATACAAATCATATCTTATTTAGTTCTCACAAAAATTTTCTGATAACAATCTGATACCATGATTATACCAATTTTAAAGGGTCAGAAACTGAGTTTTATAGTGGTTAAATTTTTTTCATAAGAAAATTTTGCTATGAAATTTCAGAGTCCTGAACTGAAGCAGTTCTCTGATTTCAAATCCCATGTCCCTAACTCTTATTATGCTGTTCAGAGTCCCATCAACATTCATATAACTAATCTTCTATTCTTTAACATTTGTTTACATACTTCATATTTTTTTCTCTTATGAACAGCTACGCTAAACATTCTTAAGTGTAAATGTAAACGACCTTTGTAAATTGCCTATTGTCTTAGTATAAATTCTTAGAAGGTGGAGTGTTGAATTAAATGGCTAATTTTATTGCTTTTAATGCATCTTGGCAAGTTACTATCCATAAAGTTTTTACTAATATACACACTTGCTTCAGCAGTTTAAGAAAGTGCCTGTTTTCCTATGTTCATGCCAATGTGAATTATAATCAGCATTTTTTCTTTGCCAATCACCAATTACATTGTCAAAACCCAGAGTTAATGAAATGCACTTTGAAAAAAAATTTCATTATAGTTTAGGTTGGCCATTTATTAATTGTTCAGTTGCAATTTGTAAAATTCTTCCTCTTATTGAGGGATCAAGTGCACAGAAAGTTGATTAAGAAAAGAAATTACACTCTAAATAGTTTGTCTTTAGGATGGATCATAAAGCATATTTAGGTTAAGTCTGCAGTTGTTTAGCGTGGAAACTAAAAAGAGAAGAAAGTTACATAGCTCTGCTACTATCACAACTTTCACAGGAGTGAGAAGAATGGAAACAAATCTTCATAAACTCAATTCAGAGCACTTTCCACTACCTTACAACTCTTTTGAATTTCATGTGAACTGTTGTTGATCATATTTTAGTAATTAGAGAGTTTATAATTGAAAAATATTGAGAAATATAGCAATTTATTTTAACCTTCTGTGAAATAATTCTGAAAGTTCTAAGATTTTCTTCTTAAGCAGAATATCTTACAGTATATTTGGAGTGATGAATTAAACTGGATGTCAACTGTGAACCATAAGCTTTTAATAATTAAATGTTTCCTTTGTCACTAGGGACAGAAAAAATGCACTCTTTAAATCAAGAGAATAATTATTTTTTCTGACAAGACTTCACTGTGCTTGATCGAGATTTTAGAATACATATGTATGAGTTGACAGTTTACATTTGCTGTGTTTTCCCCTAGGTGATATCTAAAAGTGTTTGTAAGTTTTATTTTTAATGAGAACAGAACCCATTAACCCTAAAAATGTTCTTTTTGCTCAAAGAAATGTTCTACCTGGAAAACCAATATAAAAATATCTCTTCATGAAATGAATATTCAGGTTTTAAATAAGGCACGTGGGTCTTTAATTTGAGACATAGTAAAATAGCGATTTCTGCATCCCTATTCATGGTTAAAAACTACATTTTTCTTGGCCTTTAAAGAGACAGAAAATGGCTCAGTTTATTTTTACTTTTTGTATTAAATTTACATGAGTTAGTATTTCTCAGATTTTTAAACTTAGGAGCTGTACGAAATACTCAGATAATTAACTTCACCGAAGACTATATACTTACGAAGCAAGGAGACCATCTTTTTAAGTATGTGACAAACTGTTACAGAAAATGTGGGCAGGGAGGCATTCTCCCCTCATCTTCAGACAACACAGTCATAGAATACTGATGACTGCAGAGTACAGCACTAATCTTCAGTACCTCTTTCCCCAGAAGGCTCAGTATTGCTTCTAATGGGAAGGAGGTCCTCTGTGGGCATTAACGGTATTAAGAAGCCACCTCAGTGCAAATTTGAAGACATGTGAAATCTTAGAGTAAATATCAAAAAAGAAGGATGGAGTTTGAATAGGAGGAAAAATAATGAATAATTGGTACCTATTGAGTACTCAGTATTCTCATTATTATACGTGCCTCTCATGAATTAGCTCATTTAAATCACACAGCAAGCCCTTGATGTGTAATTGTTATCTCTATTCTGTGAATGAATAAACTAAGATATAAAAAGTGAGGAGGTATGTCCAAGGTTCCAGGTCACGTGTGTGGTGTACCTGGGCAATGAGGCTCTGGAGTAAGCAAGGAAGTGCTCTTAACACCATGGTCTCTGGCCTCTGCTGGGATAAAATGGCAGCCCCACATGACGTCCTTAAGGATACCAGTTAAGTGTCTCTGTAGGTCCAAATTAGACACCGTTTAGGAATTTTGACTATTCACAAAAGGAATAGAGGTGAACAAGGTGGCATGAAACCAGGACATAAATTAAGAAATTTAAGCAGAGAAACCTGAGTTACATCTAATTTCTTATTTTTTCTTTCCATTTTCCAGATGTTGTTTAAATTTTACATCCATTTTGTCTACATGCTTATCCCTTTAAGATACCCAATTGGGTAAGATTCCATGAAAAGGATTACTGAGATAAATGTCTTCCTGTTTCAAAAAATTAAACTAATCAACCTGAATATAAGAAAATACTGAGTAGTATACAAAGCCTTTATACAAAATGATTTGATCTGTGTTAGAGTCAAATAAGAAAACAAAACCTTTGTTTCTAAATGTACTTGCAATGTCTAAGGGAATTACAATCTGCTTTCCATTATATGATATTTTTTAAAGTGTGTAAGTATGTTCAACTTGTTGAATAAATGGGAGGTGAGACAAAGAGAAAACTAACTTTAAGAAAATGATAGAGAAAAACTCCAAAAAGAAAGATTAGAGCAATAGAAGAGGATGTAGCAGTTGAGGGGTGGTAGTGGGAGGAAAAATATGACACACTGACTTGACTTAAAAATATGATTTTAATTTATCTTTGAATAATATAAAGATATGGTATACAATTTAAAAGATGAAAATGGTATGCATCCACCTCTGTTCCAGAGACATTCAAGCTGTTCTTTTAACAGGCAACTATTATATTATTTTCTTACATATTCTTCTTCAGTCACATAGGAAAACATTATCTATAAAAAGATGTATGTATATAGGTGTCTAGTTGAACCTAGAGTAACACTAGTTTGCACTGCATGGGTCCACTTACAGGTAGATATTTTTCACTAAATACATACTGCAATAGTACTTGATCCATGGTTGCTTGAATCTGTGGATACTGAGGAACCTCCTAAACAGAGGGCCAACTATAAATTATACATGATTTTTGACTGTGCAGGGGGTCAGTGCCTTTAATGGCCCCCCTCCCCGATTCTGTCAAGGGTAAACTGACATGTTTTTCACACCATGTTTTTCTGAGTCTAGAATCAAGAGTTGTATTAGTAAGTACTGTAGCCCCTAGATACAAAGGTAGTGAACATTTGAAATACAGCCAGTCTGAATTGAGATGTGCTGTAAGGGAAAAAATACACACTGGTGTTCAAAAACTTAATATGAAAAAAATGTAAAATATCTCAATTATTTTTACTGATTATATTCTGAAATATAGTATTTTAGATTTATTGGGTTAAGTAAAATATGGTTTTAATTTTTTAAAAAAAATTTTCAGTGTGGCTATTGGAAAATTAAAAATTTCATATGTGGCTCACCTGTATCTGCCCCATTGTATTTGTATTGAAAACATTCTTCTAGATCTTTCATTAATTTCAGATTCCTTGGTCTATTAAAGAAGAGCCAGAGACTCACAGGGTCTCTTCATGTAAAGAAAGAGTGTGTGTTCTATTGTGGATTCTTGCAGATACATACTTACAGAATGTACCTGATCTGTGAAAAATGTGAAAGCCATGTTGTCCGGAGGCATAAAAACCTGTTTGAATTTTCATTAAGGAGATTGGTTTCTAATGTACCATGCTTCTAAAAGACTTTAAAGGAGAAAGAATGTGAGAACTTTTGAATGTGACTCTGTGGACAGGCACTCATTAGGGGCTGCCTGCCTCATTGGTGAGCCCTGAGCACCTACTTGCCAGAGTCTCACATCTCACTGAACTTGGATTCCCAGGCAGCCAAGCCAATCATTTTCTGCCTCACTCCCCCTCCTGCTTGATAGAGCTCTCTCTCCTTGTATTTGCAGGGGAGGCCATATAGTCTCATTTACATACATTATTGATGTGATGAAGACAATCAATGTGGTCCTTTGGGACTTTTTTTTTTTTTAAGCAAGGTTGAAAATTTGTATTTATTAGCATTTAATTTGTACATTAATACTTTTCCTAGCTGCTTCATGGATGTCTTCTATTTAGTATACAGAAAAAGATAAACTACTTTGCCACAGAATTCTCCTGATAGATTATCAGAGTAGGCAATAGGGATAATAGGATACCTGAATTCTTTCTTTTTGAATTTCTCTCTATTCTTCAAAATACAGAACAAAAGGCCCAGCCTACCACAATGTCACCAGGAAAACTTGAATAAAATTCCCCGGTTATTATTTCTTTATCTTCTCCCTTTTTGTTTCTTTTCTTTCTTTCTTCTTTCGAATAAGAATTGTTGCATAACAAAATGAAGATTTCAACGTCTTCCTAATAAAACACTGCATTTGCAAACCTGTAAACCTGCTACATAGTGAGATTTCAATTACCAAGAGACCAACTGATTGACTGACTGCATTTATAAGAATGATCCAGAAGCTGGCACTCATTTTAAGTTCT
Source organism: Kogia breviceps (assembly GCF_026419965.1). Lineage (NCBI taxonomy): Eukaryota > Metazoa > Chordata > Mammalia > Artiodactyla > Physeteridae > Kogia > Kogia breviceps. The sequence continues at coordinate 21,409,074 of NC_081320.1, forward strand.
CATTCTTCTAGTGAAATATGCTTATTTTCAAGCGGCATTACGCTTTGTCTTTACGTAATCACATACACACACACACTCTATGTGTATATATATTCGTATATATATCTCCTAATATATGTGTAATGTATACAGGTAATACAGTCAGCCCTCCGTGTTGGTGGATTCCACATCTGCAGATTCAGCCAGCTGCGGATCCTATACTATGTTCATGATCTGCGGTTGGTTGAATCCCCAGAACCTGAAACCCGGGGAACCCGAGGACTGAAGGGAGGGATTTGAACATCCTCCGCATTTTGGTAAAGGGGTGTTTGTCCTGGAGCCAGTTCCCTGGGGATACCGAGGGATGATTGTATTAGAAATATCTGCTGTTAAGACTGCTACACTTTACTTCCTACCCTTTGCTTCCTCATTGGATTTTGACCGTAGAAAATCCTTGATGCTAGCTCACCAACAGCTTGTGAATTGCTGCAACTGTATACTCAAACAAAACTGTTTGAGTTTTGAACCATCAATTGAAGGTGCTTTTTCTTTATCTTTTTTCTAATTCCAAACCAACCCTTCTCTCCTCTCCTGTCACCTGTTTGTCTTTCTAGGTGCCTGATTCCTATGTTACAGCACTGCAACTAGTTGACTTTTCACTTCATTTCCATTATTCAAATGCAAGAGTATTACCATTTACAAAAGTAAGTTGACTAATGTCGGGGTGTGTGTTTTGGGCATTGACAACTAGATGTATATGTAGTTTTTTTTTTTAATAAGAAAAATAAGATGTGGAGAGGTTAAATTCCTCACATTCTTAGTGTAGCAATTTAAATAAAAGTCACACTCACACATATTTATTTCCCTATTCATTTTCCACCATCATTTCAAGGTATGCCAAATAATTTTCATTTCACAAGACCGCCAAGGCCAAGTCGTTCTAAGGATGCATTTGCCAGGCTGAAATCAATAGCAATCCAAGGAACAGCTAATTGCACATGTTCATGAGGTACAAGTTAGAAAGGAAGGTAGATTCTATAAAGTAAGTGGTTGCATGCCAAGAGGTGGATTCATAGAGTTGGTGCCAAAGCATGTTAACCATTTTCTAAAAATGTCTAATAAAAATCATTTATATTGAGTGAAAAGTGTTATATAAATTAGGGAAAATCTTTCATTTAGAAGCCCTCAATGTTTAAACAAAATTTTAAATGTAAAAAAAAAAACTATTCTATCCATAAGTAGATTAGTATTTCCATTTTATTTACACATTTGGCACATTCTTGTGTATGTCTCCTTACAAATTATCCAATTCATATCAATCCTCTTTTTTAAAATTTCTATTTATTTTTTTTTAATATTCTCAGTTGAGTGTAAGGGAGAGCTTTAACTGAAGATATCAATGCTTGCAAATAACTTTTAAGTAACATTTGCAACAGTACAACAGAATGACTAGATGAAATTTGGGAAAAATAAAAATAACTTTAATGGTAGGTGGGAGAGTACTGAAGCCAGGGAAGAAAAAGTTGTCTGAGTGAGAATGCAAACCCAAATTAAGAGAGTCTTGGTAACAGGATAAAAAGGTGATAATATAATGTACGTGACAGATTTTTCTAATCACATGAAAACAAACCACTCAGAGCCCACAGAGAAACACTGTGCCATTAATTCTGCTCTGCTCTCTTGCGCACTAACAGTTCCTGTCCTAATTAAATGTGCTCCCAGAACATATGTTTTATTGTCTGAGCTGGGCCATTAGATTTGATATACAGTACTTGTGACTCTTGTCATCTGGGATGGGAAATCATTCTTGCAGGAGTCTTCCCTGAGTAGAGGATAGTGAAGTATCATATTTTATTGGCAATAAACAGCAGGTATAAATATAGGAACTAACAACATTGAAACCATTCCTTTGAACTTTGTATGCTTAAAGATATGGTGGAAAAGAAATATATGTGTAGAAAATAATACCTTTAAGTTCACCCATCTTACATTAATGCAGTAGTCTTTTTATTCTATGGAAAAGTTGTACAGTTTTTTAAATTGAAAATTGTATTAATTATTATGAAATCAGATACTGTCATCTAATGACTACTTTTATTATTAAATTAATTTCAATTAGTTTGTCAAATAAACTGCCTCCCTCTATTTTTTCTGTATGGAATAAGGTATTGCTCAAGTAATCTTTGTCAAGAAAGGAGAAGAATGAGGGAAAGAGGAAAGATTCTTAATTTTTTATACTGTCTGAATAAGTGGCTTAACTGGATAAAGAAGTTATTTAGGACTGATTTAATGCTTGGAAATTTGAATTGGTTCCACTCTAAAATAGAAAGTGTCCTTTAAGGTGAAATTACAAAATATTAGTGAAACGTCTTTTATTTTCTGGAATCTCTGTGTTCTTCCTCATAGAAATCTCTGGCTTTTAAAGGAACTAAAGGAAAATATGACAGCAATGGTAAAAGAAAGTTTTGATTGTTGTTAACCTAGTCTAAAACTAGAGGGCCTTCCCTTCCTAATTCTCAATGACCCTGATTTGGAACAGGACGCTTTGTTTCATAGAAGTCCTCATAGTTCAGCATCTCAGCTTAGTTTGACTTTTCAGTTCTAAGGTTAAAAGAGGATGAACATGGCAGCATGTCTCTAGCATCTATGCTGTGCTCCTCCCACAAGCAAATGTAAGCAGAGCACTCTTGATCCTGAAACACTTTTTAAGCTGGAGTTGAAATGGATTGTTGAAAATGCAAAGTATTATAAGAGTTTGTGTTTATATCCTCATTAAAATTAGACATGAAACCCTTTACTATTGTAATTCTGTTGCCAGTCCTTAGATTCTTAATGTTGCAGAATAATATGGAGAACAGGATCTTATATTTGTAAGGATAAAGGTACCCAATTATGTAGTGCTTAAAGGTTAATTCTAAAAGTAGCATCTAAAAATAAATAAATAAATATACACTGAAACAGAAGGTTAAATATATACCATCAACTAAGAAGGTCTAAATGAATTTTAAAAATTCATTTTTTAATTTTTAATTTTTTTTTTACTTGCGTTATGCGGGCCTCTCACTGTTGTGGCCTCTCCTGTTGTGGAGCACAGGCTCCGGATGCACAGGCTCAGCGACCATGGCTCACGGGCCCAACAGCTCCACAGCATGTGGGATCCTCCCAGACCAGGACACGAACCCATGTCCCCTGCATCAGCAGGTGCACTCTCAACCACTGCGCCACCAGGGAAGCCCAAAAGGCCACATTTTTAATATTGTTTACACACTTCAAGCAGATGGAGGACTGTAGATTAAAGATGATGGGATTTGAAAATCTTTGGTCTTAAATTTTCTGGGCAGAAGGATAGTCTTTGAAACACAGTAATAAGACTGCAAGAATGAATAAGCAATGTTCTCAGGATATTATCTTCTTTTACCCAAGGATACATGAACATTTTATGAGAAAAACTCTGATGACAACTAAGGTTTCAAGTCTTTGAAATAGTCTTCTATATATCATTCACTGCTTTTGTCATGAAATTCATATAAATGTACTATATCAGATTATAAAATATAGATGAGGGGAAAAATAAAAACAACAAGGCTTTCTCATGTTCAAAGACAGTTTTTGTTTGTTTTTACTACTCTTTATCAATTGCTCTGCTATTTACTTTTGGACTTTCTATTTCATGAATATGGCATCTTTCCTAGCTTTTTACTCTCTGCCTGTTATCTTTATCATTTCCTACTAATGTTGCCAGTCTTTCTCGCTGGAATTAACATGTTTAGACATTCTTTTCAAGGCCATAAATTGGTTTTATACACATTTTATTTGCTGCACATTATTTGCATTATTTCATATTTAAAATTCTTCCAATCATATTTTTATATCAGAGCACATATTTCCAATCTTACTCTTTCTGAAGTTAATAAATTCAAAGTATTCTCAAATCTCCCTGAGAATGACAGTTTTCTAGTGGTCCTCCCAGCGAAGCTATTGCTTTGAAATATATTTGCTTTTGTTCCCCAGATATTTTATCTTTAGAATTACTAAATCTCTTTATATGACTTGTGCTATTCTTTCTCTTTGATTGTCTCTCAATATGATAGTCTATAGACTATCATAGTTTGGAAGCTAAGGGGAATTCTACATATGTGTAACTCTCTATTCTAATTTCAAAGTCATGTAAAAAAGAAGGGAAAAGCTTAGCTCTTCTGAAGTGTTATTTTTCTAGCACTGAAGTCCTATTGCTTCTCTCAGCAGAGTTCAGTAGAACTGTAGATGAAGGCAACTGCAGCAGACAGTCTTATCTGTGGACCAGTTTCTCTTTTCTGTAATTCGTGTCTGGCTCTATGTTTCTTTCTCTACCCAGCATAACTATTCTCATCAGAAACTGGTGTTATTTTTGTTTTTGGGTAAGTGTGGTGAACACTTTGATGTGCTCCCAAGTCTCCCTTCAAGGAAGGACCCGTAGCCTGGTTGTTGGGAGTATTGTCAGCAAGCAGCCTTCATGTATCAGCTCATTCAGGAAGTGACTTAATTGTAGAAAGCCACTTTGTCCAAGGTCACAACCCTTCCCAGGATGATCCACATGCAGTGAACAATTGATGTAAGGTCATAAAGGCCTGGACATTTTGGCTCACTTCAGGACAACTCAGAAGGACAATTTATATCCAGGCCTTCCCACTGAGTTGGCCAAACCTATAACTGGACCTTCATAACAACTTAACTTCTCCCAATGCTACACTGTTGTTCTTTTCCTCCTTTCCAAGGGCATTTCATAATAAAGATCCTAAATATTAAGCTTGTTCCTGAATCTGCTTCCAGAGGAACCCACCCTGCAACAGTTACGTGAAATGACAACAGGTATTTTGACTATGTGTGAATGCCCAAACCTAGTGAATTTATGGGAAATACATTCAGTATCTAAATCTAGCCCCAGCTGATTGTCCAAAATCTTCTTTTCAATTTCACCCTTTGCTTCTAAAGCTAACAGTTGGCATCGAAAATCCTTTAACAGTTTTGTCCCTTTGTTTTCCCTCTGAGATCTTATTTTACACATTGTGAAAAATGAATTGTTTGGCCCTTCCCTAAATCCAGCTTCTCCTTTTTTATATCTTGCAGAAATTCTGAAAAGCTTCTGGCTTGTGGATGATAAAATTGTCCTAGAATCTTATAGTTTTTTGTTTTTTTTTGTGGTACACGGGCCTCTCACTGTTCTGGCCTCTCCCGTTGCGGAGCACAGGCTCTGGATGGGCAGGCTTAGCAGCCATGGCTCATGGGCCTAGCCGCTCCGCGGCATGTGGGATCTTCCCAGACCGGGGCACGAACCCGTGTCCTCTGCATCGGCAGGCAGACTCTCAACCACTGCGCCACCAGGGAAGCCCTAGAATTTTATAGTTTTATAGTTTGCTTTCTCTGTTTTTCTATACCACTGATTATTTTCATTGACATTTTTGAGAGAAGGGGAAAGCTATAAGCATGAGTCCATCTCTAAGCAAATGCCACCGACATATCCTTGGTATAAAAATTTATATGTATTTTACCACCACAGAGAGCACTGGAATTCTCTGAAACAAAAATGAGTAAATATCACAGTGTTTTTCCTATACATGCTAATGCTATTTGAAGGTTAAATTAAGATATAATTATTATACTAAAATCATTTTGATTGTAAAGATATACTGGTTCAAATAAGAGAACTGACAAAAATGTTCTAATTAAGGTTGCTTTATTCAGAATAGTTCCAATTGGAATTAGAAGAAGCACAGATTTAAAAATCATCCAGTCTGGGGCTTCCCTGGTGGTGCAGTGGTTGAAAATTTGCCTGCCGATGCAGCGGACACAGGTTCGTGCCCCGGTCCGAGAAGATTCCACATGCCGCGGAGCAGCTGGGCCCGTGAGCCATGGCCGCTGAGCCTGCGCGTCCAGAGCCTGTGCTCTGCAACGGGAGGGACCAGAACAGTGAGAGGCCCGCGTACCACAAAAAAAAAAAAAAAAAAAAAAAATCATCCAGTCTGGATTTGAATCCCCATCATTCTTACATTTGCCTCATTATTAGTGGCGTTGGTGTCGGTGCTAATATTGTTTGAGTGTGGGGACAGAGAACTCAAATATAAGGAAAATGTAATTATTTGATGCCATATGATTTCCTGAACTAAAAGCTTAGATTCATACTATGGCTTTGTCACAAGAGAAGTGGGACCTTGGGAAATATTTTTAATATCCCTTTCACTCAGTTTTCTTATTTATAAGTACAAATGAAAAAAATGGAATATTACAATGGTTAGAGACTATGTGTTATAAGAATCAGATTAGAGTATATATATATATAAAACTGTCTTACAAATGTGTTATTATTGTAAACATGTAAGATATCATCACTGCCATTCCCTTCTTCAATCCATCTTTATCAATATCCTTTCCAAAGTTTACGAAAGTTTCTCACCATGGGGTTCAGGAGTCAAGTACCATCTTTGTTATTATACTAAAGCTGATTTGCTTGACTTATTTATCAAGGACAAACATCTAGAATGTGATATAATTAACCTTTGAATTCAAAAATTAATTATTAATTTACTTAGGACGTTAAAATAAAAAGTAGATATTACCTTTTATACTTATCAATAGAACTATCAACTTTTCCTTTAATTAGTGAAGCTTTGAGAAGCACACAGAGACAGTCTGTGTGTGTGTGAAGATGGTGACAAGAAACAACAAAAAGCAAACTGGCTCATTAGGGTTTTCGATCTAGTCTAGTCCTTGGACTAAACATCCCAGGAAACCATGGAAACGGGAATAAGAACTCAGACACAGGGTACAACATAGAGGATTTTCAGCTAAAAAGTCTTGTCAAAAATTTGTGGTGAAAAAGTGCAAAACAATTTGATGCTGTAAATGTTCTCATACGTTTCAGGGGTGTTAATTCTAAAAGTTCAGATCACTGAGGAAGACTTCTAGAAATCATTTTCTAGAACTATCAAGCCTGTGTGTAAAGTATAAAACCTGCTGTCTTTAGTGTGGAGTACATTTCTTACTTGTGCTTTTGTATATACTTCAATATGTTGTCAACTGCAGATTTTTCAGTCTATTTCAGCTCTGGCTCTAGCATAGATGGTAAACATGAACTCTAGAGATGAATGTAATTAGAAATTACTTGTGATTTAGATAAGAGACTTTGGAGTTGAAGGCTTGGGTTTGTATCCTCTCCGTTACCTACATGAAATGCAACTTCTCTATGTTTCTGTTTACTCAGCTGTTGAGTGTCAACACATATATCCTCAGAGCCATGGTGTCCTCACATAAACATAATACTAACCATTAGATGAGATATATAATAGTCAAAAAATGTATAATGATAATAACATTAGGAGCCACTAACAAATGTCAAATGAGTTTGGCAACCCACTTCAGAAAATAAAGTTGTATTTATTCATTCATTTTGCTATATTAATTCTTTTTACATTGAATTGCTACTTATATCCTTGTAGTTCCCATATTTGTTGTGGTTACTTTTAAGGCACTAACTTCTACATTTTATACATATATATGTAAAAGCCTTCAAATGTAATACTGAAAAAAAATCAAAGAATATTCACAACAGGAGACTTCACCATAATCAATTGTTTACTGAGAATTTTCAGAAGTGAAGATTAATCAGAATGGTTTGTTGTAATGAGGAAATCTAGCATTTATTTTCTAGATCAAGTTCTGCCATAACCCATTTTATTGTATATATGTGGTACTGTCACACTGATGTCTAATCCATACATTGCAGGGATTTTGTAATCCCAGAAGACCCTTCTGACTAGGATAGAGAATTCCTCACTGATGACTGTGTACCCCGGCTATGATGAAAACAGAAGTATGTGCCATTGGACATAATGAATGCCCCTCATAGGAAAAATGCTCTATCTGTCTGAAAAGGGACACATGGGCCGGCCTCATGCAGAGAGAGCTCTGACATCCTTTAACACTAATTAAAACTTTGACTAGCGAAGTAAGCCCTGCACGTTGGCCAGTGTTTTCCAGGACACTGGTTCTGTAGGAGATGAGGGACAGTTACAGATCCAGGGTTTTCAAAATTTGGATGGAATGTTTTTACCAGTCCATTTTTACTCAGATTTGTATTTCACTTATAAATTTCAGTCAGCATAATTTCAGGATTTCTATCTGTAGTACCTTTCAAATAAATTATTGATGCCTCTGAAAGTTTTGAATGTTCTTAAGGGTCTCACTCCCTTTCTGTAGAACTAAACTTATACTGTTATGGATTTTGTCTTTAAATGGGAATACATTACAATATATTTAGTGCTTCTATACTCAGGTTTACATTGTAACCTGAGCATAGATGCAGTAAATAAAGAACATATGCTCATTTAATTCACTTTGTGATTGATTATTTACATGATGAGAAAGATATTCTCATGAGTTTTCTTCACCTAAAAGACATTTAGTATTTGACATGTTATTAGGGCTCTGTTATATTAAGACTTCAGTACACTTTTCCTTTAGAAATGATATTTTCAATTATACAAAGACAAGTTTACAAATAGGAATGTAAGAACTAAAATTCTAAAAAGAAAATAATTGAAAATAAAAGGAAAAAATCACTATACTTGTGAGTTACAAGAAATTTGACATATTGAGTTATGTGTAAATTGAAGCATTAAGTCCAAATTTTTGGTGTCCCTTAGTAGGAGAACAAATTCCATATTTAGCACAAATATATTTAACATATTTTAAAATAACAAATGTCTCCTGAACCTTGAACTTCTTGTGGTCAATGTAGAGCTAATGAAAGTATTTTTCTAATGGAAAAAAATGTCTCCTGAACCTTGAACTTCTTGTGGTCAATGTAAAGCTAATGAAAGTATTTTTGTAATGGAAAAAATGTGCATGAAAATATTGGACAAAGTCATCAGTCTAAAAACAATTGTTTTAAGCTGGGCACTTCAAGCGGTAAGCCACCTGCTAGCACACCTTTTGCATGTCTTTATCGTAAACAAGATCTTATATGACAATATAAGATCTAAATTCCTTATAAATTTAATTTGGTCAACTTTGAAGTGCTAGCTTTTAAAAAAGGTGTTAATTTTTATCTTTACTCTCTCTTGATCCTAGACATTTATGGATTTTTACTCAAAATAGATAGGTATGGTATATTTTATATTTATATTTAATAGATTTTTTTCTAGGGCTATTAAATCTTTGTTGTTTTCAATGTTAGCTACCAAGACAGAGTATATAACATTGATTTTTGGACTTGGCAGATATAGCTCATTTTTTAAATTTCTTCTTATTGTTTCAAATAATAAGTTGTTTATAATTCCTCAAATATACATGAGGAAAGCAAAACAAAACAAAGTGTAACCACATACTTTTAATCCCATCTAACTGTGGTAACCCAAGCCTCAAGTAACAGGATGACATTTAATGACAGAGTGGTAATATTGTGAGGAAGTAATTATCATTGTGCTAGTTTTTTTCATAGTATCTACCCAGTATCAGGGTGCATGTATATCCATACAGATAAATAGTTTGTTTCACTTGACATCTAAATCTAAATTAGTATATCTTACCTGCATGACAGAACTGAGGTTTGTGACACTAAAACCAAAACATCATTGGTTCATTAGTCTACTCATTGATGAAGTGTAATATCATCATCCCCAATTTTCCTTTAGTAAAAGTTAATTTCACACTAAGTGTACTTGATGTTTATCTCAGTTACTACTGAGCTGGCTCATCTCTGTTTTAGATATTTGCAAAGCTGCCAACACTAGCTTAGTTCCATTTCTAAACAAATAAAACCCAACACAGACATAATTTATACTCAAAATGCTTATTTTACCATTGGCTCTGCTCAATAACTTGAAGTACATTCTCTTTGAAGCTGCAGGATTCACTCCAGGCAAAGGAACATCAGGTAATAGTGGCTTAATGTTTACACTCATCTGCATTTTATCCCTCTTCCTCCTCCTCCACCTCCTACTCCACTTCCTCCACATCCTCTTTCTTCTTCTAATTTCTCTTTCTCTTTCCTTCTCTTTTTCTTAAAAGTCTTCTGGGTCCTTCAGAGATGTTTCCTCCTAAGTATTTACTAGTCAGTTATATTCACAGAAAATTTATGGAGAATTGGGAGGCTTTTAGATCCTACCTTTGGAAACTTGACTCTATAAATTCCTCCCCCATGCTGTCACCACTGACATCCTCTTAAGAGTGTACAGTCCAGATTAGGCTGAGAAATTTACATTTGGCCTTTCTCTAACTTCCCATGCAATATACCACTCTTTTAAAATAAATTATGTTCTGACAGTGCACAACATATATGAACCACGATTTTGGTTCAGTTAAGATCCCAAACCTAGGTATTTATATTACTGAGAAAAAGACAAGTTAACTCCATCAGTTTAGTTTTATGTATTTAACATACCAGATTGTCACGGCCAATTAGCAATGGAAATACTGGTGTTAAAAGAGTTGGGATTTCCAAAGAGTTGATGTTTCATTCCAGTTTTGACACCCACAAAGGAAGTGATCTTGTTTAGTTTAACTTCTCTGAATCTTAATTGCTTTGTCAGTAAAATGGGAATAACACTAATAACTACCCCATAGGTTGCTGTGATGATGAAATACCTATATAAATACCTATAAAATATTTACTTGCAGCTTTGTTTAGCACACATTTATGTATTACACTTTGCCCCTTTGTGTGATACATAGGGAAATAAAATAATAAAAGACAAATTAAACACACATATTATATGTTATAGTATAGTGCCTGGCACCCAAAATAATAACTGCTATTATTTTACTCTGGAAATCTCCTTAACACTTTCCACATTTTACAGATGATGATCAAAAAGGAAAAAAAAAAAAACAAACCACCAAATAAATAACTCTCCTTCTGTCACAGCCTCAAGTAATCCAAATAATGACTGGAAGACTAATAACTTTTCACCAGCCTTTAGGGAAGGATATTGACCTCTGGAAAACCTGAAAAATTTAATGATGCTCACTTGCTAATAAAGTTGGATTTATACCAAGTGAATAATACATTTAATTATACTCATGTTTTTGTGAAAGTCAATGTCTTTCCCTCTAACTAATCTCCCTAGTAATAAATCCATTACAAAGCACTGATACTCATTAAAAACAGCTCTGACAAATAACTCACGTTCTTGGCCCTAAGCCACACTTCAAACTTCTGTGTTCTTTTCCACAGTCTTTGGAGAGTAAACATGGATTAACACTAATATATAATGAACTGAAAGTTGCATTGAGCAACATTTTGGGCATAGAATACAAGTTACTCAAGAGAAAAAAAATAAATTTATTTTCATTGGTAATTTTATGCATCTCTTTCTCTCTTACCCATCACACACACACATACACACACACACATACACACTCCTGAATATGAAGAAACAAAGGTCCCTTTTTCTTACCTTTGTAACAATCCAGTTATTTGTGAAGTTCTTAAATTTATACCTTTCATGGTAGAGATTGAGATTAAAGAAAAATAAGTTAGGCATATATGAGGAAGCCAGAAAGTGATTTAAGGAAAATTTAATTGTGAACACACCATGTGGGTCTGAAACATAAGGTGAGTGGAGAGGCTTCTCCACTTATTTCCAGAAAAAATGCAAATTGAAGACTTCTGGATCAAAGCATCTGAGCCTTGTTTCTCATTCTTTTCATTTTCACTTGTTAAGTAGATGCAATCATCTTAGTTAAATTAGAAAATAGTGTGCATTTTCTCACGTATCCAATATGTGACACTTAAAAAAACTTTGGGGGATAGAATAAGGCATATTATAGAGATTCTGGTAACTATCTTTTCTGAAGGAAGGTGATTAGTAGATTCAAAGAACTTATAGAGAAAGAATACGAAGAAAGATATATCCTAATAAATAAGAACCTCCAATATGTGATATTAGAACTTTTTTGGAGGAAGACTATGTGTTAGGTACATCTCTGCTACTACTTATGTTATTGCTATTTGAAGTGTAACCTTAACATTTCAGGACGTTTGAAATCATTGGTGACCCACCATTCTGGGTTGCTAATAGTTGCTTTCCTTAATCAAGGCCTTACTCCAAAGGAGAAACAAATGCATTTCACTTAGCAGTAGAGGGTGAGAATTCTGTGAAAGGCCTTATGGTCATGCCATGCAGGAAGTCATTTCCCTGAAATATGCAAGGCTCCATGGTGCTGCCAATCAGTTTTTTTGTTTGTTTGTTTGTTTTTTTTTGTTTGTTTGTTTTTTTGCGGTACTCGGGCCTCGCACTGTTGTTGCCTCTCCCGTTGCGGAGCACAGGCTCCGGACGCGCAGGCTCAGCGGCCATGGTTCACGGGCCCAGCCACTCCGTGGCATGTGGGATCTTCCCGGACTGGGGCACGAACCCGTGTTCCCTGCCTCGGCAGGCGGACTCTCAACCACTGCGCCACCAGGGAAGCCCTGCCAATCAGTTTTATACAGAGATTTCCCAGAAGCTTTGTGTAACTAGGATTATGATATCTGTGGAGAACACTTTATCCTTCATTTTATTTAATATGATGTTTGGCAAGGTTTGATTCTTGCCACAAAGGAATGACTTCAGCACTTTATTGAGCTATGTCAGTGAAGCCAGAAACCCAAGTTAGGCCAAGCAGATTTTGGGTCAGACGATTTCTATCAAAAATAGTAAAAGTTTGAGAGAACCAGCTTGAAATAAGAAGAAAACTTAGGTTAAATAAAGCAAGAGGGCTCATGTCCACTCACTCAAAGGGGCCCTTTGTGCGTATACTTCATACAGTTCTGCACTGTCCCAGACCTGATTAGTTTCTTCTTCCTTGCAGGAGTTGCCTAGTCATTTAAGACACCTACCTCTGCATTATTAGCCTTTGTTTGTACAGAGGATATAAAAGGGTTTTGCTTTCCTCACCCTTACCCATAAGAGTGCTTAGTATCAGCATTTAGTGAAAATCTGGTTTACTCATTACATGAGACCACTGGACAATCAAGAGATCAGTCAGTCTTACAGGTTATGTAGGGGAGTGAACTGCTGTTTTTTCACGACTTGCTTTATCCCCTATGTTAAATCAATGTTCTCAGGTCATGACTATGTGGCTAGGTCCCCGAAAACATGCCTTGGGAGTAAGTAGCCAAGGAAAACAAAGGAGATATAGAGACAGAAATATGTTTTTTTTGATTGGGAGCATCTGTCTGCAAGGACAAAGTGGAAAATCAAACATGGCACAAACAATATGAAAAATATGTTTTTCAGTACAATTTTCAAGTATAAAAATTTAGGCATGATTCTCCTTATAATACACGATGGAATTGTTCTTTTGACTATGAGAAGCAAAAGGTTGGATAGATTTTATGTAGTGCTACAAAATGAGACTTCATGGAGTGATTAATCTACTAAGGTAACATGCTTGTTGTGAGATTTAGTCTTAAATTTTAGGACACACTGCTTAGCATGTGTTTGTAACTTGCAGCATTTCATATTTGGTGTGCTTTCATGGTTATCTTATACCTCTAAACCCAGATGTCAAACTTTTGGTGAAGAAAACATCCAAAACTTATTAATTGCTTAAAATTGGCATTGATTATGTACATGTGTTTTTGGTTTTGGGGATTTTCCCCCCAAAATAATTCATTTGTATTAGCCCAAAAGTTGGCAGTTTAAAACAACAAACACTTATTGTCTCACATAGTTTCTGAGGCTTAGAAATATGGAGGTAACTTAGCTGTGTGGTTCTGGCTCAGGGTCTCTTCTGAGATTGTAGTCAAACTTTCCATCAAGGCTACTATCATCTCTTACGACTAAACTGGGGTTGGAAGATTGTCTCCAAGATCATTCATATGCTTTTTCATAGGAGACTTCTGTTCTTGCTACCTGGGCTTTTCTATATGGTTGCCTATAACATTACTTCCCACAGAGCAACTAATTAGAGAGAGAAAGAATGATCAAAATGGAAGCTTCAGTCATTTATAACCTTATCTCAAATATGACCTACCACCATCTTTATGTTCTATTGGTCTCACAAAACAATTCTCGTATAATGTGGAAGGGAGCTACACACTAGGTGAGTATCAAAAGCTGAGTACACTTAGGGCTATCCTGGAGATTAGCTTCAATATAATGTATTAGTTTATTGATTCATATGATTAATGCAATTTAAATTTAAATTAAGTAATTTTAATTAGTTTATTTGCTGAATATTTGTTAAGTGCATATGATGAGCTATAAAGAACTCATAAGGACAGCATGTAGCAGAAGATTAAAAAAGAAGTGAAAAAAGCTGTGCTGGGCTCAGGATTCTTTGAGAGTACTAGAGCTTGGGTAGCCAGGGAAGACAGACATCTGAGTAATTGACATCTAAACTGTGGAGGAGAGAAGTCAAATAAAAATACTGGAGAGGAAAGAAATCATGGCATATCATGTAAGTTTTCGGTATATTTAGAGGATAATAAAAGATTAAGGGGGAAAATGGGGAAAAGATGAATTTGTACATAAAGCAAGTATAGAAACCTTCAGAACACCGGTAGCAGAATCAAAAATAAATTCCAAGACCTCTCACTAATCCTTGGCTTTGCATGTTATAATTGCCAGGTGCACTCTTGAGAAATAGAAAAAAAAAATGGTAAATATCCTTGAACTCAACAGAATGCAACTCTCTTCTGGAAAAAGCCAGTGGTGCAAACACCTTCCAAGGATTAAATGCCTGATTTTCCTTTTATCATCTTGGTATCCTTCACCTACTTTGTTTTTGCATTTTAGACATAACTAAATCAACTCCAGGAGGACCCATTTAATAGCTCCAAATCTTTCTAGGAATGACCTGACAAGACCCCTATGTCATTTCACAATTTCTGTCTACATCCTACATTTTACTTGTAAGATGAGATAAATCCTTATAAAGGGAAATTAAAGAATTTATTTCCCATGAAGGGAATCTATCTTTCTTACTTAAATAGCCTCTTTTATAATGGAATCACCATTTTACTTACCTTTGGGGTACCAGATGCAGGACCTTTTCCTTTCATTGCACAAGGAGAAATGTGCCATACTAGAAGCAAGGAGAAGATATAATAAGCAATACAGAAACCTAGAACAATAATCTGCCCACTTCCATCTCCCAAACCTTTTCCCTGCTTCTCTTCATCGTATACCTAGGGTCCCAATATGAAATATTTATAACTATTCCCTCATTAACTTGTCATTGTTAATGATTCTTAAATGTAATCTTTTGTCTCTCCAATTTTTAGTTTATCTCCCAGAGTACTATTTATTAATGTATTCCTTTAATGGATTATGCCACTTTGAAATAAACAGCAATCTAGGCAAGTTAGCTTTACAACATAAAGGTGTTCAAAATAAAAGCAATTGAATAATGTAAACTACTAAAAATTCCATAAATATAGTTTATTTGCTTACATAGAGACTATAACAGTTATTTTACTTCCCTGTTGCAGATGAGTAGTTTATTTTTACTCAGCATGTACACACATATATATATGTAAATATATAACCCAGAACTTATATGTTTATATACGATCCAGTGTGTATATATATATATATATATATACATTTATATACACACATGTATATGTATGTATACAAATACATGTGTGTATGTGTGTGAAATCACTACTTGTTTAAGTCACTGGATTCAAAGCTCTGTTACTAGCTTCAAGTGAAATTTCTATTATGCATAATAATTTTTTAAAACATATAAACTAGAAATGATTATCTCATAGTTTTTGGTGTAAAGGTTTGAAATGTCCATATCTTCATATCTTTCTTAAATCATGCACACACACATTAAGGACACACAAGAATGCATACAGCTCCATTTTACTGGTTATGTAGACAATTAAAAACATTAAATGTCAAAGAAGGAGGATTCAGGGAATTATCCTAACTATGGTAAACTCATTAGTGCAGGACAGTCCTGGTTTACATGTAATTATCAATAACCTCAACCCAAATGATAAAGAAGGTTTGATGTGAGTGGGGCTTTTAGGATGGAAAATAATACAAGATGAAAAGCAAAGCCTGGTCTACCAAATGTGTGCCAGTCCCCTGTGAGAGGGGATTGAAAGTCAGCTCGGTGGGTGGGGGGACTGTATTCACATGTTCCTCTCTCTCCAATGGAAAACTTTGTGGACTATCTTTTTCAGCTCCATATCATATCATATATCATATCACATAAAATTATAGAAATAGTGTTTATAGAAACTTTAAATGTCATCTTAAGACCAATGGATACTGTTTTGCAGAAGATATCCAAAATATGGCTTTCTATTCTGAGGGTCAAAACGTATAATACAGTCAGTCAGACCTCCAGCAAATTTTGTGTACCTGTGGCCAAAAACTTTAAAAGGAAATCCTACTAAGGTCTTTTCATGATGGCATCAACAATAATTTTGGATCCTTTTCAATCAGATTTCCATCTGAAGAGTCATTTATTTTTATGGATTTTGAGGAGCTTTAAATTGGAAGATAAGAAAGGAGCAGCTGACACACCCTTGTTGCTTATTCAAAACATGTCCGGCTCAACCAGGCCCAGAATTATATGCAAGCTACATGTTTCTGCTTGCTGATTCCTATTCCCTTCAGACACATCTGTAAGACAGGCTATACAATAGAAATGTTTTTAAAGAGTCAGCACAATGTTATGTATTGACCTGAAGAAGATAGATGTCATGAGCTACATTATGGTCAAAAGACGGTACAGTCAGCAGAATATCTTGCTGCCATGTTCCATTGTCTGGAAAACATGATACGTACATCTGTGCTGATGGCCAGAGGAGTACAAAACTGAATCAAAAATATTAACATTCCCTCCAGGAAGCCATAAATAGAGAGTGACTCCAATGTTGCCAATTTAATCAAAGGTTGACAAGGAGTTACAGAGGTAGCATGGATTATCTGGTGAGGTGTGTGACTTGGACAGGAAAGAGATCTCCATCCTATCTTATTGGAAGCTTTCTACTAGAACAAAAATTGGTGAATTAACACTCAATTTTTGTTTTAAGATTCTGAGCTAGTCCTACTCTGTGCCCAAATTTATGACCAATTTTGTCTCAAAGTAGGGGAATTTAAAGCATTACTTTCTATGGCTTTAATGTCACAGCACAGAGAGAATCATGTCATTCTGATTCTACTTTGACACTGTCCTGAACATCTTTAACTTGGCTCTTAGTCTTGCTGCTCTGTACAAGCCCTAGGCCCTTTCCACATTCTGTCACTTTGCCTCTTTATTCTTCCTTGTCTTCATGTTTTGGTTCTCTTAATCTTCCACCCCCAGTTCCTTCACATAAAGGACTCTGATTCTAACTTGCCCATTTTTCTTATGGTTAAAGTTCTGCCTCTGAGCTCTAAAGCTGCGGCTTTCTTGATGTCAGACATCCCTGAGGCTGAGTCTAGACAATCAGGTAAATCACTACTTTACTTGCCAATGGCATTTCTTATCCTTGGCCTCTCATACTCTCTACTTTAGCCCATAGTGAAAATCTTTCCTCACCGCACCAATTTCTAGATCTCCCTTGTTTCCAGGCTTACAGCCTGCAGTGCCCCATAGGTATGATATTTTCTCATTCCTTCCCCAAAATTCTAGGAAGACATACTTAGATTACTATTACTTATTGTCAAGGCAGAGAGGGTAACAGGTGAAGTCTCGTGCTACTGTTTTAATTGGAATACTGGTGTGGCCTGCCATGGAAATCACTTGTGGTGCCACTCAGCATGAATTAGCATAGCAAATAATTCCTGATGTGAAAACAATATTAAAAACTATATTTTGTGTTAGCAAGAATAGTTTTTTTTTCATTGTTCCTTTAGAAGGTGAAAGAAAATGGGATGGAATTAGGAGTTTCTAAAAAAAGAATAAATTTAAACCTCTTTTTCATCCAAATTTTACTCTAAAAATATGTATTACTTCATCACTGTATTGAATATGATATTTAACGTCAAGGATTAGATATTGGATTAATGAACTTATACCATTATGGATACTTTCTGCCTACATATGTTTCTTAATATCACTGTTCCTTCCAAAGCCTTAGTCCCACACAAAATGTGCAGAAACTAATGAACATGGAAGAAATACTGCAGCATTGCCATTCAAGGTTTATACATGATTCAGTTGGGGTTTCCTTTTCTTTTTATTTACCTTAGGCTGCAAGCCAGAAAACAGAAAAAAAAAAAATATTTAATTAAATGGAGTTCATCAGGAAAGTTAATTTACTTTACTGTGAGAATATGAAAAGTATGCCAAAACATGAAGTAAAAAGAGTGAATTATGAATTACATTTCTCCTCTGTCCTTTCCTCCTTCCCGCCCCTCTCTCTCTATCTCTCTCATTATCTCTCACTCTCCAGGTGGAATTGGGATTGTATATAAGGAGGAAATTTTTTTTCTTTGTTTGCTTATGTTGTTTTTCTCCTCAGCTTATGCACTTGCTCCCATGACTGGTTCCCACTATGTACATTAATTTGGATATTCAGTGTTAGAAAAAAGAAAACATTTTTCACATATTTGAATTAATTCTAATTCATTGTTTGTTATTCTTAACACATTGAGCCATGCCATTAATTTTTATTACAGGGTCTCATCATTTTTCCTAACTCTTAGAGTGGACACATAAATTTGACATGTCTTACATAAATGAAAGCCTTGAGGCAAACTGAGAGACTGCTGAATTACTTGTAGTGATAAAATCACACAGATACTATTTTCAAAATTAATTATTTTCACTCATTACAGATTGCTGGATTTTCTGAGTTTTGCCTCTCCTTGATATTATTGTCCTTTATTACTTGAGAGAAGCTTTTTACCTGGATGATTTTCTATCATTTATTCAGTTAAGTCTGTGAGCAGACTCCTATGGGGAAAAGTACATTCATGGATGATGGATGGCAGAGCTTTAGAATGGAATATTAACATTCAATTGCCCAATATCAGACTTTCTGAGTTACCCATATGCAAGTTGTAAGAATGGTGTTTGCCTGTCTGAAATATGTTCTTTCAGATACATATATAGAGAATGAATCCTGCATCATGAAAACTTCCTGTGATGTAAGATACTTAAAAAGGAAACTGAATAAAAAAAAATCATGAGAACTTATCAGACATTGTTATAGTACAAAAAATATTTTTAATGTACTTGGCATGGCACTGAGGTTTGTTAACGTGATTCTTTTATAGTACCCGATGTAAATAGCTCCCACTGAACTCAATAATTTCTTTCAGGGAATGTTTGTGCAAGTTGTTGGTTTTTTTTAATTTTTACGGGAGTATAGTTGATTTACAATGTTGTATTAGTTGCAAGTGTACAGTAAAGTGAATCAGTTATATGTATACATATATCCACTCATTTTTAGATTATTTTCCCATATAGGTCATTACTCCCATAGAGTATTGAGTAGAGTTCCCTGTGTTATAGAGTAGGTCCTTATTAGTTATCTATTTTATATACAGTAGTCTGTATGGTCAAATCCCAATCTTATACGTGGAATCTAAAAAAAAAAAAAAAAAAAAAAGGTACAAATAAGCTTATTTACAAAACAGAAATAGAGTCACAGGGAATTCCCTGGCAGTCCAGTGGTTAGGACTTGCTGCTTTCATTGCTGTACGCCAGGTTCAATCCCTGGTAGGGGAAAAAAGATCCCGCAAGCCACACAGAGTGGCCAAAAAAAAAAAAAAATTAGTTAAACAAATATATTTTTATATTTAGTTGTTTATAAAATAATATATACTATATGGGACACATTTGTACATAGACATATAAATATGCTGCATGTCTGTACATTCCAAAACAAAACCTGCACTGTCAACATATTAAGCAATTGATAATTATATTGCAATTTTTTGCAAAATTGCATAATTGATCAGTTATTAATAAATCAATCTTCTGGAGTATTCCAAAATGTAAATTTTAAATAGATTTATGCTAAATTCTTACATCTGAGGATTTCACGTTGTAGTGGGAGCCCACCACAGGGTAACCTAAATCATTGCTTCCTTGTCTTCACCAGAAAGACAATAACCTGAAACATCATCTCACTTAGTTAAAGCAAATGGTAGAAAAGTGCTTAGCTAATATCATCTACCCAGGGAAAATGGACTAAAATTATCCATCAAATTAAAGAAGAAATCTACATAGTCATTATGAATTGTACAATAAAACTTCTGCTGTTTTTTCTGTGGAAATATGTTTCCATAAGAATATTCTAATATCTTCTAAACTATTTTATTTTTTTAATTTCTGTGGCATAAAAATCTTATTTATTTTTAAATAATTCTTGTTCACTTTGTAAAATCAAACTTTACAGAATTTTCCAAAGCAAGCATCTTGGCTTTCAAAATTTTGTGGTGTGTGTTTTTCTAAATGTTAAGCATAAAAAGAAATATATATTTTCTTAACACTTTGTTTTTGCCTTAAATTGAGGAGGCACAACACCATTTATCCCCTGAGAGAGGTAATTTATTGTGCTATGTTCTTAATTAGGTGCAGTTCAGTTTCATTTTAAAAATGTTCATATTGATATTAAGATGAGGAGCTGATGATAAAATCATTATGTACAGTTTAGTCTTTAAAATTCAGACATTTATTCTCATGTCAAACAAAATTTAGAGTGATACAACTGTTGGAAACATGAAATGAAATGGTGAGTTGGTAATTTGCCTTTTCACATTCTCCCTGCCCCCATTTCCAAAAAAACTAATTTTTTCACCTAGACATGAAGTTTGACACTAAAACTCTGTCTCTTGTCTTGTTTATCTCTCTTGTCATTATCTTCCAAACAGTGCAGCTACACACACACAACCCACACATAGACACATACAGCTCCCGTGTTTCTTTTTCAAGATCTGCTTCAAAATCATTCTGAACACTTGAGGTTCTGCACTGTAGAACTGTAGACTGCAGCTGAAAGCCAAATTAAATTATATTTTCTCAGACTGTCAGAGAATAAGATGTGTTGATAGAAAAAAAAAAAAAAGGTTTCCTTCATTGACACAAATACCATGCATCAGTGAAGTGAATGCAATGTTTGGCTCTATCACAGATGCCAAAGACATTCTTTCAATGTGCAGATTTTGTTTTTCTACCAAGATAAATATTGTCCTTTATACAAAAAATATATTTTCCAGCACTCTCAAGTCATTTATCAATGGACTTGTGTCTAAGAAAGTGAGCTTATGAAAGAGACATGCTTCAATATGGTTTTGAAAATGAAGCATCAGAAGCCTGAAATTACATTATTAGCCTAGAAAATCAATGAAGTATTTGAAAACCTTGTGTACTTCAAGTTTCTGAATGCTTTACAAATGATCCATTTTAATATTCCATTTCATATTTTTGAATTAATATTAGGGAGGAGCTCTGCTTTAAGTAGTTTTGATAACTTTCTTTCTGAAACTTTTCTTCATACTTTAATAAAGCACATCTTAGGAACTTCCCTGGTGGTCCAATGGTTAAGACTTCACCTTCTAATTCAGGGAATACAGATTCAATCCCTGGTCGGGGATCTAAGTCCCACATGCCTTGCAGACAAAAAACCAAACATAAAACAGAAGTAATATTAACAAAAATTAAAATGTATTAATTAAAATTAACAAATTCAATAGACCTTAAAAAATGTTCACATCAAAAAAAATATTAAAAAAAATAAAGCACATCTTTTGAAATTCTCACTACTATCCTTCATCTCAATTTCTGCTCAAATCCTAAACTGAATTTAACTATACTGCCACTCCTGTTAACCCACTCTCCATGTGATAATACATCCATGCAGATGATAAATTTGCTGCTGGTTGAATATCTATATGCCCCCACACATATTCCAGCCCTCTTGTAACTACCCAAGGCCAATGGGTTATGAGCAGAAGTAATGTGAAACCAATTTGGACTAAAGCTGTTTTTCAACGTCTAGCACCTCTCTTCCTTTTTGGCAATGACTGTGGAAGCCAGTGTAGAGATGGTATGTTCATAAGATAGAAATATCTTGGATCACCGAGTGACCATCTTGAAGCTGTACTAGAGGCATGCCCAACTAGCAGCAAAATTTCCATGAGTAAAGAGTAGGAATTTAATTGTTAAGTCATTGAGACTTGGGGGGTTATACATAAATGTAGGTTACCTTTACTTATGTGAGTCCCAGCTCTTCAGACACAGTAGATCCTAGATAAACCCCAGAATATCTTCATATTTCAGCTCCAGTCTTGATCTGAAGAGTAGAAAAGAAGCATGGAAGAGAGGAATAAGTTACCCAGAGCAGTGGTATTTAAAATTCTAGAGATCTAAACCAAGCTTTATTTGGAACTTCTGCTACAGAAGCAGATTTACACCATTGGTTACCTCCTTTTACGCACTACTATGTATAAAATATATAACCAACAAGGACCTACTGTACAGCACAGGAAACTATACTTGATATTTTGAAGTAACCTATAAGGGAAAAGAATTGAAAAGAATATATATATCTATATATTTATATCTGAATCACTTTGCTGTACACCTGAAACTAACACAACATTGTAAATCAACTATACTTCAATAAAAAATAAAACAAAAGTAAAAAAATGAAGTTACCTAAACAATGTCCCTTGAGTGTATTTTTAGAAAGGAAGCTTCAAGGGGCAAGGACTATTTCCTCTTTGCTCTATCTACAGCATCTGTTCCAGTACTTGGAGTAGAGTAGGCAAAGTAAACATGGCTTACACGAATTAATGGTTACTTCATAGCTATGCCTATGAGCAAATTTCCTAGGACAATGCTTGGGTTGAATTTTCATGTTAGTTGCTCTTAGATCAAAATATTTTAAAAGGGGATTTGATGTTCAAACATCAGGCAAATAGATAAAATTTAAAATTGTACTAATCTTCACTTACATTAATTGAAACTTTACCGAGTGTCAAGCACTGAGCTAAGGGTGCTTTACATAAAATAATCATGTGCACATCTTACTCAGGAAATCTTGCTTTATGTGTGTTATCCCACTGTAATTATTAATAGGTCCCCTCTTCAAAGTGTCCTGATGAGAACAAAAACTTCCACTGTTTACCTAGCCTTACAGATTTTCTCATTTGATCTTCAAAGAATCTCTATGCCATTATTATCTCCGTTTGAGAGGTGAGAAAACCAAAGTCTAAAAAGTTGAGTAACTTGTTCCTAGCTCTCACGTAATTAAAAATAAGTCAGGTAGCATGGCTCCATAACACATGTTTTTAACCAGTTAGCCTTACCACCCTCCGCTTTCCAGGAATATGTCTATTGTGTTCAGTGATGAACATTCACCTAGATTGATTCAGTTTTTCTAGATTCCAAAATTATACTTTGTTAAAAGCTGAAGAGTCTCAGAAATAAATGTGTGTAATGATGTCTCAGCAATGTTGCATACTCTATCCATCACTGAAAGATTTTGAGCATTAATAATGAGCAAGCAGGATTGAAAGAAACTATGTGTCTCTGCCAACTCATAAACCACAGCAAATCAAGAAAATGGAGTTAGTGACTTACCATTGCACTGACGTTATTAATGAATATACAACTTTCCTTCATGAAGAAAGTAGATACTCTTCCTAGTTTGAAGTTATAATTATTTCTAGACATTACATCAATATTAGTACTCAGTGTTCCTAAACCAAGCTATAATTTAATAATGTTTGCAGATAAGACTAACACTTTACTTTTTAAGGATACTTTATCAGTTTTATTGTTCTAACGAAGATGACATGAAATGGGCTTCTCTCCCAGTGACAACATCTCTACAAAATGTGCCCAATTTCTAGCAGTGACAGTCTTTGTTAGAAGGTCTGGCCTTATGTAAATAAATGATGTCAGTGTGATGAGGAGGAACATTTTCTGAAGACAACAAATTTATTTTTTGTTGTAATTTCTAAATTACTGAATTTAGAACATGGGAAGTAGTAAATTAGTTGTGAAACTACATTTTAACAATAAAAAATGCTCTGGGTACAGCGCAGAAATTTTGAACTTCACAATGTTGGTGTTTTGCAGATGGAAATTACCTTCTATAGTTCTAGAGTCACATCCCTTCAAACAACATACAGTTAGACACAATTAACTGTTGAATTCTTAAGGCAGAAGTAAGCTCCAGAACATAGAACAGATCTAGGCTCCATAATTATTTTTAGAATGTTTGAATAAATTAAACCACTTAAAAGTTTTTTTTAAAAAAATACATAACAAAAATGTATATTTATACATGTGTGCATACCATTTGTGGATTTCCTATATGACTAAAACTTTTTGAAATTGGATCAGCTGATTTTATTTTTGGCAT
Source organism: Kogia breviceps (assembly GCF_026419965.1). NCBI lineage: Eukaryota > Metazoa > Chordata > Mammalia > Artiodactyla > Physeteridae > Kogia > Kogia breviceps. The sequence continues at coordinate 21,433,342 of NC_081320.1, forward strand.
CAACTTCACTGCATAAATTTTGGCTTGGCAGTACTATTTATTTATTTGGTCATTGCTGATGTAGAGAAAAAGTTACTTCTTTTATATTTTCCATTCCCATAGGAGCAGATGATTTATGGTAAAAAAGGGAAAGATGTCACTCCAGGAAAAATTAACATATGAATTTATAATTGAGTATTAGATATAGTGTATAATGTACCTCCTCAATTCTCATGAAGACAAATAGATGCATGTATTATTAAAACATGTAGGAGAAAAGATTTAAACAGCTTTTCCAAGTTTTACAATGAAAAAAGTACCATTTTTGGACTCTATTGAATCACTCTAAAATTGTACATTTTCTAAGTTTTTTTATCTTAATTTCAATTCCTTAAAATTACACAGATATTTGAAAATATGTTCAGACAGAGACTTGTACATGGATGTTCACAGCAGCATTATTCATAAGAGAGGAAAAAATCTTCAATGTCCATCAACTGATGGATGGATAAAATGAGCCATATCTGTACAACGGAATCTTATTCAGCAGTTAAAAAGAATAAATTATGGATATGTGCTACACCATGGATGGACTTCAAAACATCATATTCTGTGAAAAATATCCATAAATAACAGACCATATATTATTGATTATATTTATATGATATGTCCAGAAAGGGCAAATCCATGAAGAAAGTGGTTGTCTGGGACAGTGGTGTGTGTGTGTTAACAGTATAAATGCATGAGGGATTTTACTGGGGTGATGAAAATATGCTAAAAGTGATTTATAGTGATCGCTGCACAACTTGATAAATTTACTAAAATATCATTGAATTTTTCACTTTAAATTAGTCAATTAATGATCTATAAAAACCTTCATTTCTTTTGAAAACAGAAAAAGATGTTGAGTACATAAGGGAGCAGAAAACAGCATTTATATTTTGTATACAAAAATTTTAAAAGGAAAAGTGTTCACTGTATAAGAAATAGAGTCCAGAATCTCATTAGGCTTTGGAGGACTGTATTATCAGCCATTGCAATTCTCCTGATACTCTGAACAAAAGTTAGTATATTATGCTGTGATACATATAGGTTAAAGGAGATGAAGGATGGCTGATTGTTTTCCTTATGGTTAGAAGTAAGTGGACAAAAATGCTCAGTTTGAAGTATTAATTTAGTAAAAATAACCTTCAAGCTTTTATGATTAGCTGTCCCTGAAATGTAAAAAAATATATATATATGCAATAATTACACATTCAATAAATATTTAGGTTCTTTCTTTTTTTGTTTCTCTACATGGACTACTTTAGTGTTAAATTGGAGTTGATTCTTATACTTCTGCTTTTAGAAATATTAGAGTATAAAGTCAGTGTTCTAAATTGATCAGGTTATACTACTTTAAAAAATATTTTAAGTGACATCTTCCAATCTGTCTAATAAATCATATTGTCACTGAATCCTCACTGTGCTATACTTTGGAATTTCAGAGTCCACATATCTATGCCCCTTCATCTCTAGCCAGTAGACATTACCTCAGAAAAAGCATATTGGGCTTCCCTGGTGGCGCAGTGGTTGAGAGTCCGCCTGCCGATGCAGGGGACGCGGGTTCGTGCCCCGGTCTGGGAAGATCCCACATGCCGCGGAGCAGCTGGGCCCGTGAGCGACGGCCGCTGAGCCTGCGCGTCCGGAGCCTGTGCTCCACAACGGGAGAGACCACAACAGTGAGAGGCCCGTGTTTGTACTTTAAAATCAATATAATGTTTTGTGTAACATTGATATCTATGCTTAGAATTGTATTCATATGTGAAGTCATTTTAAGTAAAAATGGTAATAAAACACCACATATTTTGGCTACTTCCTAATCCATTTATAATCTCTGTGGAAACTGGTAGCTTAATTTCTTTCTTGGTCATTCAAGAAAATGGTCTGTTACAAGTTCTATTTGCAAGGAAAACTTAAATAAGTAGAATTAAACAGTAGTAATCACCAAATATAACATTTACTAAAGATCAGTATTCATATCCTTACATTGCAGACATGTAAATAAGTGATCGGATCTTGAGATTAGTTAGAATATACACAGTTGCCTTAGAAACAGCCTTGGATTCGCCTGGATATCCTTTTCACCTCTCGTTTTCCTCCTCCTGCCTCACACATTTTCTAAGTTAAACATGTGAGACTAAAGGTAATGGTCCAATATAGGAAAACTGTCTCAATAGTTCCTTCACTCATGAGCTCATAATAGCAGCTGTTTCATGCTCCTACATGCCTTGTTCGAATTCTATGTGTTCACAATTTCAGAAACTGAGGCCATATTTACACCCAAAGATAGCATTTTTTTTTGATAATATTTCTTCTGAGTACAAAAGCAAATGTTTCCTGTAGAAATAATTTTAAAATATAGTCAGGTACAAAAAAGCAATTTGAAAGAACTCACTATTCCATTGCCAGATATAACTAATTTTAATATTTTGGATGATATGTCTCCTGTAATATTTCAACAAAATTGTATTCAAACTCTATATAATAGTGTAGACCGCTTTGGAAAATAATATACCTTTGATACACATCCATGTTTTCCGACAGATGTCTCTCTACATGATTAATGATGGTATAATATTTCAATATTTTACAAGTTCTATCTTACTGGGGATCTGATTTCAAAAACCTTCTTGTAGGTAAATATTTGCACATATCCATGACAAAATTATTAGGACAAAACTTATAAATAAGGAATTTCTGGTTCAAAGGATGTAAATCTTAAAGTTTTTTAATGTATAATAGCAATTTATGTTTGTATCAGCTTAAACTTCCATCCTTATTGGATTCAATGTTATTCGCCATAAGTAATATCTTACAAGACCTAGTTCAGCAAAACTCTGTTGGTAGATTTTGATTTGTCTGAAGATGTTATTTTTATTTGATTTAGTTATTTTATTGGTTTTTACATGATAGTTTAGCTGAATATAAATTCTAAGTTGCCAGATATTTTCTCCCAGTATTTTAAGGAGTCAGTAGTTGTCTTTTCTTTATAAGTGCTTAGCTGTTTCCCACTGATCAATCTTACCCATCATTTTAGTGCTCGGGAGATTGACTCTGGTGTGACTAGATGTGGAGTTTGCTTTCTTTATGCTATTTCTTTTGTGTGTGATGTTTCCATCTAATTATTCATATCTTTATTCAATTATGAAAAATGTGAAGTCATATCACTTTGAATGTATCTCTCCCTCATTTTCCCTGTCCTCTACTTTTATACTGCAGTTAGATATTATTTTTATTTATTTATATATATATATATTTAAATCTCTTTAGTGGCTTGTGCTGTACTGTAGGTAATTTCTTCACATCTATCTTGCCATTTACTGATCCTGTCTTCAGTTCTTTAGAACATATATTTTGCTTTTTATTTTAGTTATTTTTTTAACTCAATGATTTATATTATTTTATTTCTCAGATTTCCCTGGCTTATTTTTTGCTCTCCCATTTTGAATTTTCTTTGCTGTCTTTAACAGTTTTATGCATGTTTGTTTATATCCTTTATCTGCTATTCTGCTTATCTGAAGGGAACAATGGCTAGTTGAGTCCTTCACTCAGCTCTGAGTTGGACTGAGTTAAACTCAACTCTTTCTCAGCTGCCATCATCAAACTGGCCTCACCAACCTTTCCAGTGAGGACTCCTTGACTATTTGGGGATTATTTTCTTTTCAGTTTTGTTTGATCCTGTGCTTTCTTCTGCACAAATGCTGATAAATCTGTACCTTTAGCTCTTAGCAGTTTTTCACCACCTGATTATATTTTGAGGTTTGTGGGAATATGTTAACATTTAGTTTTGTTGTAGATATTGTGTGTGGGTTTGTGGTTTTGCTATCCTTGTCTCATATGTTTTTTAAGGCAGTACTCATAAAAAAACTACCCCACCACTGCCTTCAAATTCCTACAGTTTATTTTTATAGAGGGAAGTAATTTAAGGATTCTGGTAGGAAAGTGGTATGAACTGATTTACTTTTTTAAAAGATCACTCTGATTGCCATGTGGAGAATGGATTCATGAGGGACAGAAGTGGAAGCAGGGAAGCCTGCAAGAAGGCTTTCATATCAGTACAGGTGAGTGAAAATGTTGACCTGGACCAGGGAGGTGGAGGTGGAGGGAACACTCAGAAGATGATATTGATTTAGAGATAAGTGTGGCAGAATGGGCTGGTGGATTTCTCATGGGGTGAAAGAAAGAAAGGAATCAATGACTTGTAGATTTTGGCCTTGAGCAACTGTAGGAAGGTGACGTTAACTAAGATGAGTGCTACTGTAAGAGAAAGTTTGAGTGATAGAAATCAAGAATTTTGTTTTGATCTTGTTAAATTTGAGAGCCCTATTAGATATTCAAGTGAAGTTGTCAAATGAGCAGTGAATCTTTGAGTCTGGAATTCCAGGGACAGTTAATGGACAGAGAGCTATGTAATTATCTTCACTCTTTCTCTTATTTGAATCTTATTTTTATCTAAATTCTAGAGGAATTCCTTTAATTAATTAATAGTTGCATTTCCTGCAATTTGTGATTTGCTTTGACTGACTCCACTGTATTTTTAGAATAGGGCAACCTTTCCCTCTGGATCAGTTTTCCCTCACTCAGAGTATTGCCTTGTCATGACTGCCTATTCTGTTGTAATATATATGATGCCCTCCTGAGTTATGTTGAATGTCAATTACAGACACCACAGCATTTTAGTGTCTCACATCGTAGATCTATTTCTAAATGTATATTAATACAGAGTTCAAATATTGGTCCCCCTCTTTTTCAACTGATAAATCTAATTCATATGACCAGTGAACAAATGGTTTCTTATTCTTACAGATGGATGGCTATTTTTTACACTTGAGAATTCTCTTGCAGATTGCATTGAGTTGTTTGAATCTTTAATGACATGAGAGGTAGAAAAAGTTTAGATTCCATTTGCTAATTTACGTCTTCAATTGTCTGTGCAAACTTTCTTTTATCTGTGATAACCCTGAAGGACAAAATGCTCCTTTTATTTTCTGTGGTTTAACACAATTTATTTTTATTTTTGTGATATCTTCCCTTTCCAGATGTCATGACTTCCCTCATTAGCAGCTACTTATGACAATGGCCTTCACCTCTGATGGTCAGCCTACTGCCCCGGCCTCACATGAAACCTGTAGTGAATGAAATGATTCAATGTCTTATCTGTGTGAATTCTTGCACCAAGTCTAATATTTTGAATTAATGTTGGTGTTAAACTTTGTTCAATACAAAGAGTACTGTATTTTACTCTTGGATCTACTATTTACCCTATTGGCAAACTTTTTCATTAAAGGGTTAAATGGTAAATATTTTAGGCTTTTTAGGTCATATGATCTCTGTCACAATTATTCACCTCTATCTTTATAGACAATACATGAATGAATAAATGTGACTATACAACTTTATTTATAAAAACAGACAACAGATTGCTTTGTCACACCAGCCATAGTTTGCTGACCTCTATTATGTAATATTACAGGAATTCCACTGGAAAGCATTCCCTCTGCATTCAGAGTTTCCTGAGTAAGCCCAAGAACTCCAGACTTTCATATTATTTTGAGCCCTTCCTCCATGCCTTTTCCTGCACCCAAAATATTACCCCCCAAAATCTTGATTTACAGCTAACAGTATTTGCCAACCACCCTTTCCAAGTATTACATTCCTTTGATCATTTGAAAAATAATTTGATATTATAGAAGATTTAACTATGTGCTAAGATCCCCATCTTAAAATGTGTTTCACTTGCGTCTATCCCGAAAAACATATTACATACTTCAAACAAAGGAGGTCTGTTTACCTTGATGTTAGAAGTTTGAAAGATCAGAAAAGAACTCTGAAGTAACCTAGAAATTTATAACTGCCCAAAGCAGCAGTCACTTCTAGAACTGGTGAAAAAAGTGGAAATATATGGAATTAACCAAACCTAGGAGCAGCATGATACATATCCACTAGTGCACTGCTTTGATGCTGATAGAGGGGAGGGCATGGGGAGCAACACTTAAGAGGTGCTTGGGCTTCTGAGGAAAGAGCAAGGCCTGACTGATAATTGGACCACATGGCCAGTGCATGGGAGCCTGCAGTGTGCCTGGTGTACTAATTGTCAAGAGGACTTGGCAAACCTGGGGTTTGAGGGTTGAAAGAAGCTGCAAGCTGGAGTCAATTGTCATCTACTGCTGGAACAATATAGATAGTAATTACTAGAAAGCAGGAAGGGAGTTCCTTTACGTGCGCTAAAATCTCTACTTCATTCCTGCCATTAGCGTCATCTAATAGAATGCCAACAGACTAAGGAAATGTGGGAAATGTAGTTTGCAGAATCACATAAAAAGGAGGTTCTAAAGGAGGCTTTTGGCTATAAGACAATCTAGCACAAACTAGTTTTAGATATCTTTGACTCAAGGTTTTAGTAGGTTAACTATGATGTGTGGGTGTAGGGTAGGGGCATAGTACACCTGTCACATTTACAAATATTGCTTATCAAAATTTATACAAAAATAAAAACCTTTACTATTAGTCTAACAACTTTGCTTAATTTTGTTTTGTTTTGTTTTTAACACTCTTATTGGAATATAATTGTTTTACAATATTGTGTTAGTTTCTGCTCTATAACAAAGTGAATCAACTATATGCATACATATATCCCCATATCCCCTCTCTCTAGAGCCTCCCTCCCACCCTCCTTAACCCACCACTCTAGGTGGTCACAAAGCACCTAACTGATCTCTCTGTACTATGTAGCTGCTTCCCACTAGCTATCTTTTCTACATTTGGTAGTGTATATATGTCAGTGCTACTCTCTGACTTCATCCCAGATTACCCTTCCCCCTCCCTGTGTCCTCAAGTCCATTCTCTACATCAGCATCTTTATTCCTGTCCTACCTCTAGGTTCATCAGACCCTTTTTTTTTTTTTTAGATTCCATATATATGTGTTAGCAGATGGTATTTGTTTTTCTCTTTCTGACTTACTTCACTCTGTATGACAGACTCTAGGTCCATCCACCTCACAACAAATAATGGAATTTTGTTTCTTTTTATGGCTGAGTAATATTCCATTGTATATATGTGCCACATCTTCTTTATCCATTCATCTGTCAGTGGACATTTAGGTTGCTTCCATGTCTTGGCTATTGTATATAGTGCTGCAATGAACACTGTGGTACATGTCTCTTTTTGAATTATGGTTTTCTCAGGGTATATGCCCAGTAGTGGGATTGCTGGGTCATATGGTAGTTCTATTTTTTGTTTTTTAAGGAACCTCCATACTGTTTTCCATAGTGGCTGTATCAATTTACATTCCCACCAGCAGTGAAGGAGGGTTTCCTTTTCTCCACACCCTCTCCAACATTTATTGTTTCTAGATTTTTTGATGATGGCCATTCTGACTGGTGTGAGGTGATACCTCATTGTGGTTTTGGTTTGCATTTCTCTAATGATTAGCGATGATTAGCATTCTTTCATATGTTTGTTGGCAATCTGTATAACTTCTTTAGAGAAATGTCTATTTAGGTCTTCCACTCATTTTTGGATTGAGTTGTTTGTTTTTTTGATATTGAGCTGCATGAGCTGCTTGTATATTTTGGAGATTAATCCTTTGTCAGTTGCTTCGTTTGCAAATATTTTCTCCCATTCTAAGGGTTGTCTTTTCATCTTGTTTATGGTTTCCTTTGCTATGCAAAAGCTGTTTCATTAAGTCCCATTTGCTTATTTTTGTTTTTATTTCCATTACTCTAGGAGGTGGGTCAAAAAGGATCTTGCTGTGATTTATGTCATAGACTGGTCTGCGTATATTTTCCTGTAAGAGTTTTATAGTATCTGCCTTTACACTTAGGTCTTTAATACATTTTGAGTTTATTTTTGTTCATTCATTTAATAAAATAAACAAAAATATCTCCATAGTATCTAATACCCTGTCCATAGTCTCCTTTTTTTGATTACCTCAATGATTTTTTCCCAACATTTTATTTATTTTAAACTAAACCAAACATGGCTGCCCATTGCATTTGAAGAGTACATCTCTTAAGAGGTTTTAAGAAACTCTGCCTTTTATTTTTCATGATACTTATCACTGGAGAAGCCAGGCTATGTGTCCTGTAGAATGTTGCACATGCTGGATTTGGTTGATTGCTTCCCTGTGGTGAGGTTTGACTTGATCTTCTATCCCTGCTTTTTCTTATAAACTAGTGTTAAAGCTAAAGGTATAATTCAACTCAGCAACAATGCTTTTGCAGCAAGAACACTTCATGTGTGATGCTGTGCATTTTCTGCTGCATTACATTAAATTTTACAATATTAGTGACAGGTCATTTGAGATGTCCAGTGTGAAGTTTAGTTTAGAAAAGCATGTGGGGGTATTGTGAGTATCATCTGATGAAGTGCTTAATGATATAAAATAAATTCTTAACCCAAGTTAGCATAAATTCCTGAAAAAATGATGGATACTCCCTCTTTTATCACAGTCAACATTATTAATGTAATGTGTCAAAAGAGTGCAATGAGGCTGAGAAGGAGGTTAATGTGTAAATGTTACAGAAATGACAGAAAATTCATTGCGTGTTAGTCAAAGGAACAAGAGGACACCAAAGGATACAAAACAAAACAAAAACAATAAGTAGCTAAAGGAAAGAGATGAATAATTTTTGGTAAAGGATGCTTCAACTGTTTATAGAACAATTATGTTACTTATAAAATACCCATAAGTTATGGTCTTCAGGAAGTTGTATAGCTGCACTTGTGTACTGTACATTCATGAAAACATAAGTGACATTGAATAATATATTAATATTTATTTTAAAAATTATGTTCAGATGAATGTTAAATTTAAATAAATTTTATTCTACTAAAATACTTTGAATGTTATCCAGATTCCTTAGCTTTCATTTAATCGTAATATTCAATCTAAACAACTGTTTCTTTAATTTCTTGACTTAAGCAGATATTTATACATGTTGATCTGATTGTTCTCCCTATTGGTTAACATTCATTATAAATTATTTCTGATTTATAAAAAGCATAAAGAACAACATTCATGTGGCCAATATACACCTATAAAACATTTTAAGTTCTATTGGAGTCTCATGGCTAACACTCCCAATTGCATCCAGTCCTCTTTCCTCTGAGGGTATTCATTTAAAGTATATGTAAGTATATATATCCATAGAGTATATACATATCTTCCAAAACCATGTGCAATATTAATACACACATTTTAATATATATGTAAATAAAATCAGAATATATGCATTATTCTCCAACTTTTATGTATAACAATATGTTTGTGTAATTCATTCATTTTGACATATATAGGTCTAATTCATTGATTTTCACTGCTATACAATAGATAATCATGAAAATATCACAATTTATTTTTCCGTATGTATAGAAGGACAGTATTTTACCTAATTATTCTGCTATGAAAAATAATACTTCTACTGTGAATATTCTTGTCTGTGTCTCCTGTGCAAAAGTTTTCCTAGATTTTACCTAGGAGTTTACATATTTATTAGATATTCCAAATTTTTCCCTAAAATGGTCTTAATCAATTTAAATTACCACCAGAATTTATGAGCTTCCATTGTTCTACCTACTAGCCATCTTTTGACATTATCAGATTTTCATATTATTGTCATACTAGTAGGTGTGAAATGATATGTCATTATGGTTTTGTTTTGTTTTTTATTGAAGTATAGTTGATTTACAATGTTGTGTTAGCTTTAGGTGTACAGCAAAATGATTCAGTTATATAGATATAGATATATTATTTTTAAGATTATTTTCCCTTAGAGGTTATTACAAAATATTGAATATCGTCCCTTGTGCTATACAGTAGGTCCTTGTTGGTTATCTATTTTATGTATAGATATGTATTTAGATTCATGTATATGTAAATCCCTTCTCCTAATTTATTCCTGTGCCCACTTTCCTTTTGGTAACCATAAGTTTGTTTTCTGTATCTGTGGGTCTATTGTCATCGTGGTTTTAATATTAATTTTAAAACATTTTTAACTTTCTTAATATGTATAGTTATCTTTTTCTTATTTATGTCTATTCATTATATCATGGTCATTGAATATTATCTGTATGACAAGACATTTTAAAATGTGTTCAACACTCCTTTATGGTTTTCCATAAGCTTCATTCCAACTGAAGAAGAATGTGTATTTTTAAATTAAGGGATGCAAAGTTCTATAAATAACTACAAATAAGTTATGATAATCAGATTCTTCAAATATTTTTATTCTTACAATTACTTAAATCTCCTATTTTTAACATTGAAATTCTCAAATAATGGTGGGTTGGTCAATACCTCATTATAATTCAGATAGTTTTGCCTTATGAATGACTTGTCAATGTTAATAAGTATATAAAGTATGAGAATTTTAATATCTTTTAGCTGAGTTGTCACATATTTTATGTAATCATTCTCCTTATGTGTAGTATGTTTTTAACCTTATTTTTTCTTAATATTACTGTAGCTCTACTAGCTTGCTATTGATTAGTGTTCCCCTGCCATATATTTTCACCTGTTTTCAAATATTCTATAATCCTATATTTTAACTGTGTTCTTTATAAATTCTATAATAATATATATGGAAATATGTTGGCATATAAAGTTTATATTTTGAATGAGGCCTTAAAATCACTACTATTAACTGAAGAGTTTAGTTCAATTATCTTAAACTGATAATATCTATTTGGAATTATTTCTGTCACTTAATATAAGCTTTCTTTTTACTCTGATTTTCTGAGCTTTATTTTACATTTAAAAATTCTTCCTCCTTTTGGATAATAATTTATCTAATTTTTCCCAGTAATAGAAATTCTATAGCCTATTTTTTTAGTGTTTGTACTTACTCTCAAACATGCAAACATTTGTATTTGATTTGACAATACCTATATCTATTATCTGTACCCCAGCCTAATTCAGAAAATATACAGTATTTTAGCTTTTATCAATCCCTTCCATTGTATTTGATGTTGTAATTAGGCACTTAACTTCGATTTTGTCTTTTGCCCCATATTCTTATTACAACTATTTTTATTATTGTTCTGTACACTCTATTTTTGTTTATATTTACTCATGTGTTAATCCATATTTTTGCTCACTATTCTTACATAAAATTATTTTCTTATATATATATATATTTTCTTATTCGTGAAGAACAAACTTTTATAGTTCCTGAAAATCTCTTATTGGTAAACTTTCTTTGTTTGAATACGTCATTTTTTCCTCATAACATTATGATATATGAATGTATTTCGACTCTAAGTTGACAAGTTCTCATTCAACATTTTGAAAGCAATATTCCATAACTTTCCCATTCTGCTATTGCCATTGAGAAATCTTCTGATTTTCTAATTTTACATCATTCCTTAATTCTAAAATTATTTAGTCATTATCTTTTTTACCATTACCTCTCTTCCATTCTCTATGTTATATTCACCTGTGACATCAGTTAGATTAATGTTAGACTTCATTTTTCGTCTAGCACAGGGCATATTTCTGGATATTAATTTGCAAGAGACAGTTCATAGTCAGCTAGATTCAGTATGTGTTTTCCCTCACTATCTGGTCCAAAGGCTCTGTAGATAGTTTGTGCTGCTTCTTTCTCTGTCTTGGAGCCAGGTCACTATGACCAACATCCTTACAGCCTGAGGGATCTTCTGCGGCTTCTGCTCCTAAGCCCTTCTGCCACTAAATGATTCAACCCATAATATCAAGTGGTACTAACATCATGCCTGTCACTTCTCTCTCTTGTCTTCACCTCAGGGCTTCCAGTGACTTCTGAGGCATGAGACTCTGTAGGACCTATCTGATATCTGTACATCTGCAACTGGAAAGTATATGGACTTAACTCTTTAGGTCATAAACTTTGACAAATAGAAGAAATCCAGTGGGGAAGATCAATTCTCATTTCTTTCTCTTCCTGTTTCAGGCAAGATTAATCATTCACCTTGTCATGAAGTTGTAGCTTGCTCAGCAACCCACTCTATCTCTTATCTCTGCTTCCCTGCTTCACTTCCCATTTTCACTTTCTTATGCTTCCCTGGTATTACACTTCTCAGTGAAGTGTTTGCATATGATATTTTGCCTCAGGAAGAAGGAACTGGGCAAAGAAATATATTGACATGCTGTCATATTTCTATTACTTTATTTTCTGCACATATTTTCTAACAGTTCATTAATTCTCTCTCCTTTGTTATTTAACTTAGCACAACTATTGATTTTTCAATTAAATGATTATATTATTCTTTTGTATATATTTTTTTCACAGCTGCTCATTCTCTTTTGATAATACTATATGCCTTCCTGTTGTTCTCAGTTCTATCTTTAAACATAGTCATTTTTACATTCTTCATCCAATTATTTTAGTATCTTTACCCTATGCTGTTGGTATTTGAGTTATTTTCTAAATGTTCCTGATAGTTCTTACTCAGTGTGGCTTGTGTCTTCATGTATTTAGTAATTTTAAATGGTGAGCTCAGGTTTCCCAAGATTTAGTTTGTGATATTTCTATGAAGATTGGTTGAGGATCTGTACATCAGAAGAACATTGAGGCTTAATTCAGCCAGGCATTCTAGATTACTGTCAACCTGGGAAATTTTAAGTGAATTTTTTGACTGTCATTTTTCTGGACCAATTGTGAAATCAGATTCCTAACTGCTGAGAGAAGGCTGTGACTGTGAATTTTTATGGGAGAGACTTTTTTCCTACCAGACCTTAGGCCAAGATAAGCTAATTAGCTTGTGGATTTTGCCATTGCCAGCAGGAACAGTTTTTCTAGTCCACCAGTTCACTTAGGATGAAAACTTCTGAGAGTTCGACTTCGTGTGTGTGTGTGTGTGTGTGTGTGTGTGTGTGTGTGTGTGTGCGCGCGCGCGCCCACCTCCTTGATGCTATTTAGCCTAAGGTCTTGTTTCTGGTCTCCAGAGCCACTATTAAAACCCAAGTTGCCAGCAAACAAGTCTTTTGCTTAATAAGCTCAGAAACAATGCACTGGTTGCTTTAGTTTTAGTATTAACTTGCCATTCTTATTTCTAACTCCCTTTTCTTTTTAGCCTCTGGTAATTTATAATAATATATTGTGAGTTCAGCTACAATGTTAATAAAAGATTGTAGTTTTACATTTTACCTAGAATGTCTAGGTGTGCTTTGTTAGTTGTTTCTTCAGGTTATTTAGATAACATTGCTGCTAGAGACCGAAGTTAGTTCTCTGACATTTAATTGTGGAGTAAATTCACTGTACTAGGGCTTACCAGGCTTGCACCATGGTTTTTGTTTTTTTGTAAATATTATTACTATGTATGACCTCTACTATCAACTTCTTAAAAACAAACATCAATAAATGATTTAAAAATTAGATTGGACTTCCCTGGTGGCACAGTGGTTGAGAGTCTGCCTGCCGATGCAGGGGACACGGGTTCGTGCCCCGGTCCAGGAGGATCCCACATGCCGCGGAGCGGCTGGGCCCGTGAGCCATGGCCACTGAGCCTGTGCGTCCAGAGCCTGTGCTCCGCAACGGGAGAGGCCACAACAGTGAGAGGCCCGCGTACCGCAAAATAAATAAATAAATAAATGAATAAAATAAAAATAAAAATTAGAAAAAATGCAACATTTAAGAGGCAACAAAATATGTTAGTGGAAAACATAAACATTAGAGACTGACCACTTGAGCTTGACTTCTGGTTCCCACACCTCTATGATGTTAGAACTTAGTCCAGCTGCCATTCTCCTTGAGTCACTTTCTCATCTAAAAACGGGCACACAAATAACAGTATCTATTTCTTTGGATGACTGTGATGATTAAATGAATGCATATAGAAAAAGTGTGAAGAACAGCTACTGGAATATTAAAATGTTCTATGAATACTTTCTATTATTATTACTGCTTTTTCCTGCCCACCTTTGGTGTAATTCCGAACTATTTAATCTATATGATCTGTCACAGGATTTTTTTGACCTGAATGTAACTCACATGTTTTCCCACCTTTTCAAAAATTGGCTTACATTATAGAGTAATGACAATAGCATAAAAGAACTTATTCCTTTTGGCTCTTCATTATCTGCATAAATTTTGTGAGGATAAGAACATTCATGCAAACAAAAAATACTTAAAAGATTTAGGAAGTGAGAACATTTAGAAACCATTTTAATCTCATATATTTTACATTGGTTAATCAGTTTGTGGTAAGAAGCTATCTTTAAACAAGCAGAGAATCATTATGTGATATACAAAGTACTAAAAATAGATAAAGAAAATATGGTATCAATTTGAAATAAAAATCATTTGATTGTTCTTTCTAGTTGAACACATTTTTCTTGGTAAAAACTATAGGAATTTTGTCAGGCAGAAAATTGTGTTTCATATAGAGTTTGCTGAAAATGAATAAATAGCACATTGGCAATTAGTTTTCCATAGAATACAAAGCAGACTACAATTCTTTCTTAATACATAATTCTGTGTTAAAAAGGGAATAGGAAATTATATAAATCTTTAATAATTTCTAGTAAAAGTTAATCTATCTATTACTGAGAGCATTAGGTAAGACTCAAATCTCCCCCAAAATTTACAAGTAATATCCTTCAAAGAGAAAATATGTTTGTATGTATATACATATATATATATGTATGTATTTATGTGAGTGTGTGTGAGGAGAGGGTGCTTTTTCTTTCAACTCTTCAATGGTTCTTGAGCTATTGTTAGTATATAATACTTTTAGTTTAAGAAATGTCCAAAAATAAAAAAAAACTGACTATGAATGTATTCTCATGTATCACTGAAAAATTGTATGTGATTTATTAACTATATGTATATTTAAAATAATGAATGTGATATTAAAGAAAAGATAGTCCCATAAACTATTTCCTCATAAGCTTAAGTACATCTAAAATTCTTAAAATTAGCTCTTTTAACATATAAAAAAAATTTTTCCAGCAATAGAAAGGTTTGCTTTTAAAATTATACTGTTAAATCAGATTAGCTTTAGTTTATATACAGGCATTCATTGTTACACTACAAGCATTCTAAAATTTTACTTATAGAAAAGATAGTTTTGACTTTTATAATAGATATTTTGGAATTAAAATTTATTGTGTATGTGTGGGCATATGTGTGTGTATAGAATTATCATCACGAGTATTAAACTCTAGCCTATATTAATGTTCCAGTACTTGTTCTACAGCTCATAATTTAAAAACATACAACTGTAAATTTATACATATATATATCTATAATACTTAATATGTGTTCTCAACTAAGATAAGCTCTTATATATAGTATCAAAATTATTTCTCATGACAATAATAAGTAGTAGGTACTATTATTATTACTATCTATGATTTAACTAGCTTAGGATTGTTTATATAACTTGAAAATATATCTTGTAAATGGCAAAATCAAAGTCGCTCAAGCTCTGGAGCGCATGCTCATAACCATTACTTCTAGGTATACAATAAGTGATGTAGGTAATTGGTAAAACACCCACAAAGCAGAAAAATAAATGAAGTAGATCACCAAAAACAATATCAAGGTAAATTTGGAAATATTAAGGGGAATAATTAGAATTAGGTCTACTGAAAGAACCAAATTAAACATAATTAAACTAGAGGCACTTGTTTCTCATAAAAAATTCTGAATGCTGCTATGGAAATTATTTTCACAAAGTCCTGGGTCTGTGGGCATATTTCAGCTTGCCACCCATCAAGCTTGGTGGTCTTTATCTTCAGGGTTAAGATGGTTGCTAGTAGTTCAGTCATTACATCTCATATCACAGACATCAGAATGTAAAACTAGTTGAAGATGGGCAAAAGACAAAGTTAATTTTCTTTTAATTAATGCTCATTGGAACTTTTCTCACGTACTCTTTTGTTTTTATATCATTCATGAGAAATTAATCACATTTTTATAAAAAACATTGTTTCCAGTTAAAAATTGGGAAGTTCTAGTACTATGAAAGAAAGAAGGGATAATTGCTACTGGGATTCAGTCAACACTCAATAACAGAGTGAGTAAGAGGAATATTATAGTTATTGTTCTTTACTAAATATTCATTAAGAAGTAGAAAAGAGAATAGGAACTTATAAACTATCTAATATTTGCCAGGATTAGCTTCCTATGTTATGTGGCTGTTCCATCTTAGTTTTGACTGGCTTTCTGGCTTTCACTGCTGAAATAAATGGTTGGTGAAATATGTGGTAGATTTTCTACTTGCTACAACTTTGGTCTATGTGGGCAAACTCTTCGGAGTCTCTTAGGATTTGGTATTTTAAGGAAGTATAAGCACTTCTCCAAATCCCTAGCATGACATCCTTTGCCCCACAGGGTCTAACTGGGTACCTGGGGAGCTGGGCCACATCCTTACCTTAACATGTGTTTTTTCATGCACTCTGCAATTCCCACCATGCTGCCTTTCATTTTAAGGAAAATTAAAGGGCTCGGGATTTTCCAATCAGCTCATAAATAAAATAAGGAACAAATCTGGACATATTTACCAAAATCACAGATGTACAAATAGAGCATTTTTATATCAATCAGATAGTTATATTGTTATAGTTTAAAAAGTTATAAATTAATAAACAATCATCCTCAGTATATCTGCTGATTTTTTTTTCCTTCTTGAGGATGTATAAAGGCTTAGAGTTATTCCAAATATGCAAGTCATAACAAGCTGATCTCCTAAAACAATAGAAGAGAAAAAAATTAATTAAAATGACAAAATATTGCTTGTATTGTGTATATAGTATTTGTGACAGGGCATTTGTGTTTCTTCTTTAAGAGCAAATGTGCAACATATTGTAAGAAAGTGTAGCTCTTATAAGAAAAAGATAAAAGTTCAAAATAGAAAGATTTTTTTCCTCTGGTATTAATGTCCAAACTAAAGAGGGGGGTTTTTCATTTTATTTTTCTTTACCTCATATTGACTTTTTTTAAAATCAGAGGAGAAATACAAATAGTGCATATATATATATGTGTTCACATCTGGTTTATCTTTACCAGTTCTCAATTTATTAAGCCAACATCAATTTTCTGCACTGACCTATGTACTATGTATGAATTATGCCTTTTTGAATAGTCCCTTTTAAAATTAAGCTGTCTTTAAATAAAGTTGTAACATTGTCTTCAACTGAGGAAGCTGTGAAAACTCACTATAAACATTAATTTTAAAAAATATATTTGAATTTAATAACTATTTCTATGACAAGACTCATGAAAAGAAGGAAATCAAGCAAGATAGTAAAGTCTTTGAGTTTGGGGATCTGGGTCCCTCTAATCATGTGAGCCAATATTAGTCACATCGTAGGTATTTGATGAATAAAATTGTAGTAAAAAATTGAATCAACCAAGCAATTGGGAAAAACAAGAATTAGCTGTACCTCAGGCTCAAACTCCAAAATGATACATTAATATTCCTGGAATTTAACATGAAGCATAAAAATAAATAGAAATTAGGACAGAAAAGTCAATGGGAAAAGGCATGCAAGAGAAGAGGTATTCTTCTGGGATCTACTTATCTTCCTGAAATATAGCAAGGAGTAAATAAACAACAAAATAAAAATACAAAGAGGTATACATAAGTGTAACTAAAGTTAGCAACTTCAAATCTTTCTAAGAATATGTGTGGATTGCAAAATAGTGACAGCATTAGGATGGGATTTAGATAACAATTTTCATTTATTTATTTGAAAATAAAAACCAAAAAGCTTACTAAATATGTCTGTAAATTTTCTAATTGATTTTTAGCTGTCACTACTGGAGTATTGCTTCCAGAGGTTGACTATATCTAATTGGTCTAGGAAGATATTTAGTTGACTCAGTAATCGCCCATGGCAAGTAAGTTGAACAGTTTTTCAAGGTGCAGCATTGTCAGAAAATTAAGTCTAAAATATTTTTTAAAACCTATCCAGAGTACATTTCCAAACTGATAAACTGCCATTGAAATGTAAGATTTGAGAAGAATATATAGAATCCTTAACTTCAAAATGTACCCGGAATTTTTTAGGAAAAAAGTCACTTCTCTACAGTAAAATGTTTGAAAGTGATGAAAGCTTGAATGCTTCTTGTGTGAGTAGCATGTAGAGCTTTTGTCTATATGTGCACAACACATGTGTGTTAATTTCTTATATATATATATATATATATATATATATATATATAGTTATTAGATTGTTAGCTACTATTTTAGGCAGTAGAAATGCATCAGGCACAAACATGACCACTCTTCTCATGTGGCTTATTTTCTATGCAAGAGAGAGATAATTTAAAAAAAAAAACCCACATAATCATGAAGTAAATTATAGATTATGACAGAAGATAACAAATGCAATGAATAAAAGAAAAAGTAGAGTAACATGGGAAGGATCTGTTATATGAGCAGGGTGGGAGTCCTTGAGACATTTCAACTAAAGCAAGGCTTGAAGGAATTAAGGAAGTTACCTACCTTATAGCTGGGGATGTGGACAGAGAGAAGGGCAAACACAAAAGCCCGGAAGCTGGGGAGTGCTCCATTTAATTGTAGAACTTGAAGGAGACAGTTTGGTAGAGAGGGGTGAAATGGGGGCAAAGTAATCATAAAGGAGGCCTGTATAAGCATTGTAAGTACCTTGCAAAAAAGAGATGATGACTCAGACCAGGATGTTAGCTGTGTTGGTGGTAAAAGCTGTAAGGCTTAATTTCTGGACATAAATTGAAGGTGGAATTACCATGATTTGTTAAAATAGGCTGTGAGAGAATGAGAGAAGTCAAGTATGACTTGAAAGTTTTAGGCTTGAACAACTGGAAACATGGCATTTCCATTAACTGAGATGAAACGGATGCTGCTCAAGTCAATATGGGCTAGAACATTGATTGTGAGTTCAGTTTCGTGCAGGTCAAACTCAAGATATCTGTTTGACTTCCAAGTAGAGAGGTAAGAAGGCAAGATACATGCTTCTGGTGTTCCAGAACGATCTAAGAATATACATTTTATAGTTGTTTACATATAGATGGGGCTAACAGCCAGAGATGGGATATGAACAAGGGAGCGAGTGTAGACTGGGAAAGGTGATCAAGGACTGAAGCCCTAGGGCAACAATCCACAGTTAAGAGGAGACTGGAAAAAAGAGGAAGTTTGGCAAAAGAGATTGAAAACAAGCAACCAGTTATGTAGGGGGAAACAGGAGAAGATAGAATTCTGAAAGTCACCTGCAGAAAGCATTTCGGGGGGAAACGAGTGATTAACCCTTTGAAATACTGCTAATAGGTCAAATAAAACAAGAAGTGAATATTGAATTCGGTAAAGTAGGGTCATTGAAGAAATTGAGGGCAATTTTAAAGTAATCATGGGGGTGAGATCATGATGGGAATGAGTTTAGAAAGACTGGGAATTTTAAAAATGGGAGATGAATATAAATAACTCTTTTGAGGAATTTTGCTGAAAAGAGAACAAAGAAATATGATAGCTGTTAAAAGTGCATTTGAAAATATATTCCTATGTAAAATGCATATTTAAAATAAAATTGTGTAAAATGTGTTTTCATTATTGGAATTAGATGTAACATTCCAAGAAATTTGGAACATAGAGATAACTAGAAAGAAGAAAGTAAGAGAATGGAAATAAAAACCACCATTATTCTATCAATCAGTGAATAAATAGTACTTACCTATCTTTTAATAAATAATAATTAAAATTCATGGCACAGTAAGAAAAGAAGTCTGAAAATTTTGTCTTTAACAGAGACCACAGTAGTTTAAGTTTGTAGGTCATATAGTCTTGGCTTTGATTACTCAATTCTGCAGTTGCATGGTGAAAGCAGACACAGATAATATGTAAATCAATAAGAAGAGCTGTGTTCCCATAAAATAATATTTATAAAAACAAACATTGAGTCCTCTCTGGCCTGCAAGCCATAGTTTGCCAGTCACTATGCAAAACTATCATGGCATTTAAGATTCCAGACCCTAGCTTTAACTCCATTAAAAAAAGAGGTGAAATATTTGATTTGTTAAGTCCAAATCCATTATTCACAGAAAAGACAGTTTTCCTTTTGTCAATGTGTTTCTCTTTATTTATAATGTATTTTAAAGCATTTCCCTGGACAAGTGTTGACGACAATGTGGAGAAAAGGGAATTCTTATGCACTGATGGTGGAAATGTAAATTGTTGCAGCCACTATGGAGAACAATATGGAGGTTCTTCAAAAAATTAAAAATAGAACTACTATATGATCCAGCTATCCCACATCTGGGTATATATCCAAAGGAATTAAAATCTGGATCTTGAAAGATATGTGCACCTGCAGCATTATTGACAGTCACCAAGATATAGAAATAACCTAACTATACAGTGAAAGATGAATGAATAAAGAAAATGTACTATATCTATACATTAGAATATCATTCAGCTTTAACAAAGAAGGAAATTCTGGCATCTGTGGCAACATAGGTGAGCCCAGAGGACATTATGCTAAGTGAAATAGGCCAGATGCAGAAAGATACTGTGTTATCTCACTTATATGTGGAATCTAAAATAGTCGAACACATAGAAGCAAAGAATGGTGGTGGCCAGGGACTTGGGTGAAGTGGAAATGGGGAGGTGGTAGTCAGTGTATAAAGTTTCATTATGCAAGCTAAATAAGTTCTGGATATCTCCTATACAACATAAGGCCTATGGTTAATAATACTCTTTTGCATACTTAAAATTTTCCTGAGTATACATTTTATATTAAGTGATCTTACCACAAAAGAAAAAACAACCAAAAAAATCCCAGGTGGGCTGTAGGTTGAAGGAGACTTTTGAAGGTAATAGGTAACTTTATGGCATCGATAGAGATAATGGTTTCACAACATATACTTATGTCCAAATACATCATATTGTATACATAAAATATCTACAGCTTTTTGTATGTCAATCAGATCTAAATAAAGCAGTTAAATTGTATTTCTCTAACTACAGGCAATGTTAACAGAAGTCTGTATGTGTTTTCCATAGCCTTTTGTTTGTTGTACAAGGTTTGCCACTGTAGTATACAGGTATCAGATAATCAAATTTTTGCCAAAGGCCCTAAAGATAAGTAGCTCTTCAAAATAATGGCAATTATTCTGTCATATATCATGGCAGCTCTTCTATACACAAGACTTTCTGACTTGCTAAGTTGATAAAATACTGATTAGAAAAAAACATTATAAACATAATAAAGAACAAGGCCATCTCAGACAAGGTTGTTATATTATTCGACTTTCTTGCTATACATATTTCCTTCAATAAGAAAAGTTTCTTTCCTTGTTCTTTTTGTTTTAGAAGAAACTGGATATGAAAAGAAAATACTAATAAAATAAGTTTACACTTAGATCCAATTCAACACTGCCAATCCCTATTGGATTAGTTTGTGGAAGATAGAGATATAAGATGACAGAATTATTAAAGAAAATATCAGATGGCTCTTGGGGATTCATAACAACAACAACAAAAAGTTAATCTCCATGTTGCTTATTGCTTTATAGCAAAAGGTAAAACCATAAAATCACAAGGAGAATCTTGCTTTCAGACAGTTGAAAGAGTAACTCAACTACTTCAGAAAGGGAGTGAAATCTGGTTCACTAGAAATATTGGGGAAATGGGATTAGAAAGCCTCCAGAGGAAAATGGAAGGAAACACACAATTTTACTTCTCTCTGTCTTCATTTAAAAATGCAAGGCTACTTTTATTACAGAGGGCTATGAAGATTAATTATTTGACATATACTAAGTACTGTGAATTTTCTCCATATAACTCATTAACCAAGATGCAAGCTCCTTCAATCTTGGTCAACATGCTGTTTTCAGATGCTCCTGAGTATATTCTACACATATAAAAATAGACCAAAAGATTGTTTCTTATTCCCATAAAACATACTCTGGATTTTTATTAGGCTAGTCACTCCCAGTCCTTATAAACTCACAGGAACCATGTTTATGCTACTGGTAGTCCTTCTGGATCCTGCACACAGGAGTGGTCTCAGCAAGTTCCAAGAGCATGGGCTGTGATTAGGAAATAGAGGTGAAAGACATCATCTATAGCTCCAGCCAGTTCGGTTTCCACTCTGGTCCACAGGCTGTTCTGAAGAGTTAGAAATGTCTAATGTCATATCAGAATTTTTCAAAGTTTCTGACCTAATTCCAAATGGTTCCTGAAAGAACTGGAAAATATCTCTGATATGTCTCATCTGTGGTATCTTCTAGGATGTAGTAACACATTATGTTCATAGACTGGAAATAAGCTAGTATTGGTCAAGTTTCCTAATCTCACATTTTTAGGTTGATCATAGATATTCAAGAAGCATATGGATTTAAGACACAGTGAAATCTGTGGCATAATTTATTGATGCTTCTGTTATAAGTGAGAAGTGACTTACTACGTGTTTGAAAAGAAGTCTTTATTATGCATGTAAATCAATATGGAGTTATCCTTTTTTCTATTTCTATGTACATTTTCAAACTGTGTACACACTAATGCATAGGAAATGCATTTTGCTTTTCAGACCTTCTAGGTACTAAATGAGAATTGATTGCAACAGTTACAGTAGCCATCTTAGAGTTGTTACATTTTGTTTTTCTTCTTGTTGTTAAACCTAATTGCTATTAGGGTAAATAGAGAGGAAAGAAAAAATGTTTCTTGACAAAGGGATAAATTGATGCAAATTTTGGTGCTCACAAGTCTGGCATAGATCTAGTAGTAAGAAATAACTCACAGTCTGTTTTCTCAAAGCCTACTTTTGCAAATAAAGTAGCCATTCATGAATAATTTTAACAATGAAAGAGTTATCTCAAAATCATACAACTTAAAACTAGCAAAAATGGATGACATAAACATTATGTTCATTTGTATGACATTTATCCTATTTTTTCTGTAATATAACATTTTAGGGTAATTTAGACACACGTTCAATGACATTACCCATACTTCATGCAAATATCGCAAAAAGAATTAACACTATTCCCCCCCAAAACACACGAAGATATTCATGCTCATTTATTATAAATAAATGAAAACACTACAGTGTATCCTTCTCTTTCTCATGACAGTTGTTACTACAATATCTGTTTTTTATGCACTGTTTGTTTTATTTTCCAGCTGCACTTCAAGCATTAGGAGATTGATGGGGGCTGAAACCATTATCCCATTTTTCAACTTGTGAATTAAATTACATTCCATTAAGGAATCATTTGGTGGAATATTCTTTAAAGTATTTAAAATATGAAAATACATTGCAGCCTGTGTATAATATGTATTGCTACAAATTAAAGTAGTTAACTTCTCAAGTTAAACCCAAGCACTGAAGGAATTTTTCTAACTTCCAAGGACAGTGTGAGTTCTGCTAAGTATTGTAACTCAGTGACAAGCCATTTATATTAGATGTAATTCTAATTAATGTTTTCCCTAGCTGCAGCATCTTTTTCTTAGAAGAATGGTTCTGAGAGAATGAAAATGCCTTTTACTTTATGTAACTGTCAGAAGCCTCACTGATCAACATAGTGCTAGAAAAAAAAATCTGAAATAAATGGAAACAGTTCTTGGAAAAGAATCTACATCAGACTTGCTTAACTACTCATCCCACTTAAAACAAAGGTTTTTTTTGTTTTGTTTTGTTTTTCGGTACGCGGGCCTCTCACTGTTGTGGCCTCTCCTGTTGCGGAGCACAGGCTCCGGACGCGCAGGCTCAGCGGCCACGGCTCACGGGCCCAGCTGCTCCGCGGCATGAGGGAGCTTCTCGGACCCGGGCATGAACCCGTGTCCCCTGCATCGGCAGGCGGACTCTCAACCACTGCACCACTAGGGAAGCCAGCCCTAAGTTTGAATTCTTATTATCACGTTTGAATCCTACTTGCATGTATGAGAGAACAATATACAGCTTACTTTATGACAAGTTTATAAAGAGATCTTAAGAGTGTTTAGTGTTATTGCCACCATAGCAATATTGTCTTAATCACTGTGAAGCATGTCACAAATTTTGTGAAATAAAAATATAATCCCAAACTCAACTTAGTCTGAAGAAATTTAAATCAATTTAACTGCTGATTTCCTTACTAAGATTAAAAGATTCCAGGTTATTTTTGATTAAATCTAACTTTTCAAGTAGAAAAAAATAATAATGAAATAATCCACTTCTTAAGACACTATTCCTTCAAAACTCAATCTCTGGATAAGTTATGGGAGGATACACTATCTATATTTTTTGTTAGTTTTTTTTCAACTTCAGATTTAGCATATATTGGAGGGAGCATCTCACCTACTATTTACTCTGTGGGAAAACCTCACTGAAGATCATACCATAAAATAAAATAAAACTTAATGTTGATACAAGAATGTTGGTGTGGTTTACATGACCCAGAAATAGTTTATGGCTTGAATTGATAGCTAGTTAGCAGTCTGGATATGCTGTCACCCATATTCCCACTAAAATATTTACTAAAATATAGCAAACAACAAAATATCATTATGTTCTGAAAAAAGTCAATCTTAAGTCAAACTTCTGCTGGTGTACCTGGTTTTCCTTTAACCATAACTTGAGGGAACTTATTTGATCAACTCAAATGCTGGCACTTCTCTGCAATGCCAACTAGGAACTAGGAAAACCTATTCTCAGTTTTTCCACCTCTTAGTTTAGAAAGTCTAGATCTATTACCATTGACCTGATGTCATTCTAATGTTTAGGACTAATTTCTAAAATAGCCCTTCTTTCCTCTGTTCCAAATCAGGACTTTTCTTTCAACTTCCTATTGGTACCTGTAATTCACAGCCATAAAATCCATCCATCCAGATATAGAAGGCTAGATAGATAATAGAGGTAGATATAGATTGATTAGATAGATGATAGTTATCAACTGAACAGGAAAAATTCAGGAGAGTGAAATCTTGGTAATTCATTCACTAAAAATAGAGTGTTGTAGGCTTAATAACAGAAATAAAGAATCCAGGAATGCTGAATGTTTAACCTTGAGATTCTATAATTCCAAGCAGGAGTGAAAAGAGAACAGAACATGTCATTTTATTACTGCTATTTCCCACATGATAAAGTCAACTTCAACAGTGAAAAGTATTTATGAGACTGTGGACAAAAATGTACTTTATGTTGCAAATTTGAAGATGCTGATCAACTAGGTCCAAGGACACAGGTTGTATGAAAAAAGGCAATCCACACACCCACACTATTATCAAAGACTGATTATAAATAGATCACTTATGTTTGAGAATAATATAAAGAAATAAAGGTTGAGATAATAGGATAAAATTAAAGGAGAAATAGATAAAGGTGAATTTGAGGTAATTAACATATCCATTAAAATTTTAAATTGCATTGAAGATAATGAAACATAAACTAGACACTGCAATATGGAGTCATTGATATGAAGGTCAAACTTGCAAAGGTTTCAGAATGCAGAAGAAAAATTCAAATGTACACAAGGATGAAATATTCATAAGAAAAATACATAGAGCTAATTAAGAATATATTTTTCATAAATACAAATGGTAAAATCATATAGATTTTATAAAATGCCCTCAGCTAAAAAAAAAAAAACAGGAATATGCAAATGAAGAGTTTACCACATTCCTAGGAAAAAAAAATCCTTGCTGAAATTTACATATTTAACCATAGTTATCTTTAAATTATTATAAAAAGCAAAAATATATACAAATATCCAGGCAGAAAAAGACAAATTATCTATAAAGAAAGAAAAATCAGATTTTCCCTTGTAACACGAAATTAGAATTGGTATTCTATTTTCCATAATAATACACGTTCACTCCTTTATACCCTTCTTTTACGGTGTATTTGAAGATTAACAACAAAAAAAATGTAAATTAAATAATTAAAAATGGATAATTTTGTGGTTAAAAACACTCATTTCCTAAGATTCAATCTTAACAAGACCATTTTACAATGCTAATGATTTATGGAACATAATATTGAGAACATGTTTACAGGAGGTACTATAACATAGAGATGAAACATTATGACAAGAAAAGTGTCACTGAAATAAGCCTGTTGCAAGACTTTAATACCATATAATTCCATACCCTATGTATAATATGCAAGAATATATCAATAATGGTTGAAGCAATGTGCATCAAACTTTTATAGTAATGATAGGAATGAGGTTGTTTTCAATTTCTGCTCTATTTTGCTACATTTTTGCAAAAGGCATGTCATATTTAATAATAAAATTAGTAAACAATATTGATAACTTCTAATGATATAAGAAATATTTATAATATAGTATTATAAAATTGTATGAATTCATAAACTATAACATATTGGAGGAGAAAAAACACCTGTGTACCCACCAAAATGTCAATAGTGGTTGCCTCTATATTAGTGTTTCTCAAGCCATGCACATAAATCACCTGGGGATTTTGTTTAAAAACAATTTCAGATTTTGCTGTCTGGGATGTAAACTGGTATTCTGCATATCTAAAAATCTCTCAGGTAATGGGGATGCAACTGATCCGAGCCCCACACTTTGGGAAGCAAGGGTCTATAGAGTCTACTAGAGGATAATATTTCTGTTTCTTTATGCTCTTCTGCATTATCAAAAATGTCAGTAACAGGGCTTCCCTGGTGGCGCAGTGGTTGAGAATCCGCCTGCCGATGCAGGGGACACGGGTTCGTGCCCCGGTCTGGGAAGATCCCTCATGCCGTGGAGCGGCTGAGCCCGTGAGCCATGGCCGCTGAGCCTGCGCGTCCGGAGCCTGTGCTCCGCAAGGGGAGAGGCCACAACAGTGAGAGACCCGTGTACCGCAAAAAAAAAAAATAATAAAAAAAAAAAATTACATGATAAAATTTAAACCAGAATATTTGCAATCCATTTTCTTGTCTCTCCTCTAAAATCTTTAGTGCAAACTAGAAAAACTCTTTCTGTCCTAATAAACCATGATCTTCCACAGCCTTCTATTGTGATCTGACAGATACAATAGAAGGCTTTGGAAAAAGTAGTTGGAGAACTGCAAAAATCATATATACTTTGGGGATTGTGGAAAGGTTTGATAAGGCATTCTTGGGTGAGCCATGTGGGATGTTTGAATCTTAAAAATCATATGTCCCAAATCTTTGGATTCATCTACAATTAATTCTTGAACAATGTGAGGGTTAGGAGTGCTGGTATTTCTCTATGCAGTAGAAAATCCACTCACAATTTTACAGTTGGCCCTCCTAATCCATCATTCTGCGTGTGTGGATTCAACCAATCACACATTAGGTAGTACTATAGTACATATTTAGTGAAAAAAATGTGCATATAAGTGGACCCGCACAGTTCAAACCCATGTTTGTTCAAGGGTCCACTGTATTTTGAAATCAAATGTATTTATGTGTTTGGGCTATTAATTTTATTCAGCAAAGTAATGCCTCAAATGTAATGAAAAACTTGTTGAATAGTTTATAACTATGGCAAAATGAATCAGCTGGGTGCTCAGCTAAAGACCACTCATTTAGAAGAGACTAACCTATAAATTTCAAATACAGTCAGCATTGTAAACAGCTGATTTAATTTTCTTCTATTGTTATGCTGTTGACAGGAGCCATTAGTTCTCAGTCTTATGTTTTTAAATTGACAGCATGGAATGTAAAGGTTTGAATCTTTAATAACATTCTTACAATTCTGAATTTTTGAGATAGAAAATCACATATGTATATATAAATATATAGTAATAATAAATAGTATTATATATGTATATATATAATGTATATTTTCTATTAGACAAAGTAAGTGAAAATTTTTGACAGATTAGAAAGAGTAGAAAAATTGTTGGAGATTTCACTGACATGAACTAAAATGAGAAAATCCTACCAAGTCAGAATTTTGAACATCTGTCAGCTTTCATGTTCTGTACCACCAACCAACTTAATGCTGCCTGGGCTGTAGTATAGCAGTACATACATAAAGTTTAAACACTAGTCCCCTCAACTTTCCTCTCCAAATGCTAGATTGTGGAGCCTGTTTGAAGATTTTTCTTTATCAACAACAAACGCTGTATTCTTAAATTTTACTATTTGTAAGAGTCTATAGCACACTTAGCCATGAATGGGAATGCATTCTTTGGTACATAGTTTTTAAACAAAATAAAAAAAAATAATTTTGGATTTGTTACCTGTCCATAATTTTTATAATGGTTACAACTTGAGATTTTTAACAAAATTTTTTTCAGGTTTAACTCATGTTGTAGGAATAAAACTCTGCTTCTCTTTTCTTCCACTATGACCCATATTTATAACTGATTTCATATTTCTCATATTCCTTGCCTTAAAGAGAATTCAGGAAAAACATTCTAATACAGAAAATCCCATTACACTTAAAATATTTAGGATTGAGGCATAATGGTTAAATGAATATTTGAAATACTAGATAGCTGTCTTGGTATGCATGAATTCTCCATTTTCATTGAATTTTTATTAAAATAATATAGGTCAGAAATGTAATAGGTATTTGTAAGTCTCTAGAAAATCACTGCAGTGTACAAATATACCAGTAACAGTTTAGGTTAAGGAAATTTTTGTTATTGGAGCATTCTGATCCACCAAAAAACATCGAAGTTCAAGTTATGCAAGTATTATGTAGATTCTAAAGTTCACACTAGAATTTTATATGTCATCTTTACCTCCTTTGTGAAGATTTTGGTGGTTTGTTTTTGGCACTGAAGATATGGATCTCAAGAACTTTTTGTGAAATATTCTTTATGGTCCTGTATTTACCTATGTACACCATTCTCAACATATATGCGACCTTTAGAGTTAAAAAGAATAAAATATTAGACGTGCACAGAAAGTAATACCTAGGCTCTGGATAGGATTGAAACTACAAGATTCTGAAGGAATATAGTCATTTGATTTTAAAACTGTTCTTTAAAAAGTGTATTATTGGGCTTCCCTTGTGGCGCAGTGGTTGAGAGTCCGACTGCCGATGCAGGGGTCATGGGTTCGCGTCCTGGTCCGCGAAGATCCCACATGTGGCGGAGCGGCTAGGCCTGTGAGCCATGGTCACTGAGCTTGCGCGTCTGGAGCCTGTGCTCCGCAACAGGAGAGGCCACAACAGTGAGAGGCCTGTGTACCGCAAAAAAATAAGAAATAAAATAAATAATAATTTTAATAAAAATAAAAAAGATCTCCAGTCCATAACCTAATCTTCTACCTTAAGAGAGAAAAAAAGGTGTAGCAAACAGTACTCAAAGTAAATAGTAGGAAAGAAACAATAAAAATTAGAGCAAAACATGATAATATAATAACAGTAGTGAAATCAATAAAACCATAAGCTGGTTCTTTGAAGAGATCCACAAAATTGATAAACTTTTAGTTAGACTGATCAAGAAAAAAAAAAATAAGCGACTAGAATCAAATTACAAAAATCAGACATGAAATAGAAGGCATAACCACCAACTTTAGAGAATTTTTTTTAAAAGATTATAAAGAATACTATGAACACTTGCATAAGAACAAATTAGGCAATCTAGTGATATGGAAAAATCTCTTGAAAGATGCAAACTACCCCATGAAGTAATAGACAATCTAAATATACCTATAACAAGTAAAGAGATTGAGTTTGTAATCAGAAGACATCCCACACTAAAAAACCCAGATCCAGATGGTTTCACTGGGGAATTCTACCAAATGTTTAAAGAACTAACATCAATCCTTCTCAAACTATTCAAAAATAAACCCTTCAAAAATAGTACAATAATAATACACACCAATATCCCTTAGATGCAAAAGTCACCAACCCAATACTAGCAAACCAAATCCATCAGTGTGTGATAAGGATTATATAGCATGATCAAGTGTGATTTATCCCAAGAACTCAAGGTTTGTCAAATAAATAAAAATTTAATTAATGTAATATACCATTTTAATAGAATACAGGACAAAGCCACATGATCATCACAATAGATGCAGAAGAATTATTTGACATAATCCAACACCATGTTTATTCACATTTTTTCATAACACTCAACAACCTGATAAAACACATCTACAAAAAACACACAGTTAATATCATACTTAATGATGAAAGACTGGATACTCTTTCCCCTAAAATCAGGAACAAAACAAGGTGCCTATTTTCTAATTTGTACTAGAGGTTTTAGCCAAGGAAGTTAGGCAACATAACAAAATAAAAGGGATCTAGTTTGGAATGGAAGAGGTAAAACCACCTCTATCTGCAGATGACATTATCTTATATATAGAAAACCCTTAAAGAATCCACGAAAAATTTATTTGATCAAAAAAATGAATTTAGCAAGCTTGAAGAATACAAGATGGAGATACAAAAATCAATTGTTATTCTATACATCAGCAATGAATAATCTGAAAATGAATTAAGGGAATCAATTCCATTTATAATAACATTAAAATATATAAAATACTTGGGAATAAATTTAATCAAACAAGTGAAAGTCTTGTTAATTGAAAAGTACAAATTATGTTGAAATCAATTAAGGAAAATTTAAGTAAATGTAAAAACACCCCATGATCATGGAGAAGAAGACTTGATATTGTTAAGATACAATATTCCCTAACTTTATATACACATTCAATGCAATGTCAAAATTTCAACTCTGTTTTGCATAACTGGACAGGCTGATCTTATGTCACATGGAAATGCAAAGGACATAGAATAATCAAAACAATCTTGAAAAAACTAAGAACAATTTCAAATTAGGTGGGCTCATGCTACTCCAAAGCTACAATAATTAAGAAAGGGAAATATTTGCAAATTATATATCTGATAAGTGTCTAATATCCAGAATATATCAAGTACTCTTATACTACAATAATAAAAAAAGACAAACAACTTAATTGAAAAATGGGCAAAGATTTTGAATTGGCATTTATCCAAAGAAGATATAAATATGGCCAATAAACACATTAAAAGATGCTTAGCACCATTAGTTATTAGAGAAAAGCAACTCAAAAAACACAAAGAAATACCACTTCATACCCACTATGATGGCTATAATTTTAAAAATTGAAAATAACAAGCGTTAGTTAGGATGTGGAGAAATTGGACCCCTGATACATTGCTGGTGGGAATGCAAAATGGTGCAGCCATTGTGGAAAACAGTTGCCCAGTCCTCAAAAAGTTAAACATAGTTACCATATGACTCAGCAATTCCACTCCTAGCTATACACTTCAGAACATTTAAAAATATATCCACACAAAACATATATGTGTATGTTAATAGCAGTATTATTCATAATAGCCAAAAGTGGAAACAGCTCAAAAGTCCATCAATTGAGTAATGGAAAACAAAATGTAATACAGCCATACATTGGATTATTATTCAGCATAAAAAGAAATGAAGTACAGGTGAATGCTATAAAATGCATGACCCATGAAAACTTTCTACTAGTAAAAGAAGCCAGATACAAAATTTCACATACTGTTTGATTTCACCTATACACATATCCAGAATAGGAAGATTTATGGAGATAGAATGTAAATTAGTAGTTTCCAAGGCCTGGGAGAGGAGGAGAACGAGGAATGAATGCTAATAGGTTTGAGGTTTCTCTTTGGCATGATGAAAATGTTCTGAAATTAGATAGTGATGATTGCATGACTGTGATTATACTAAAACCGACTGAATTGCACACTTTAAAAGGCTGACTTTTATGATATGTGAATTATATCCCAATTTTAAAAAAACAAACAAGCAAAAAAATTGAAGCATTGAGAATCAAAGTGAAATAATCATCCAGTTTCTGGCTGGCAGATGTTCCTTTTTTTCATCTTAGAGACATAATTCTTTAAGAAACAAGAAGTTATATATGAAAAAATATGAAATTTGTTCTCTTATTTCCACAACAGATTATACACAACCTAGTGCCTATATTCATAAACAAAAAACAAACAAAAAAACCCCCAAGAAATAAAAATGAAATGAAAGCCTCCGTATATTTCTTGTCTGCATTTCATCTCTAGTGTGAATATATTTTTTATTAATAAAAGTATTTTAATTTGTAAAAACACTTCATATACATATTCATTTTTCTTCCCTATATGTTGATACTCTATATCCAAATTTGTCATTTTATTTCAATTTATTTTATGATACTTTAAACAAATACAATAAAAATCTATCAGTATATTTCTTTTTCTTTTTGACACACATCAAGATTAGTATATATTTATATTTCTACTTAAATATTTCTTTTCTTTAATTTTGACTGTACTCAGATTTCTCTCAAAAATGAGGCTAACTTTGGGGTCAGAGATAATATATCTTACGATGTACTGGTTTATGGCTCCCTCACTTTCTGTTTTCCTCATTTTTTTCTGAAATTCTGATTTCATATATCCATGACTTTGAAAGTCGACCATCCTAGTTCTTCTCTTTATGGCTTTCTCATAATATTTATCTCCTAATCTGTCCCTGAGTTCTGAGAAAATTTGTATTCTTATCTTCAAATTCATTGATCATTTTTCTACAGTATTCCATCTTATCTTTAAAAGATGCTTTAAAACTTTAGTTAGTTGTATCAAAATATATCCCAATACCCCGACTTCTCCATTGCCTACTTTGAGACCCTTCTTATAGTTAGGCTAATGATCCTAATCAGAAATTGTCATTGACTTATTTTAGTGCCAGGTTTTAATACCTAAGTGTACTTTTCTCTAATATGCAATATACGATGAGGTCATCTGCCATTCCCACTCTCCTGTCTCACCTGTCTTTTACCTTTTAGATATTCCTCTAGTTATCAGAATTTTTTCTTAAGTTTTGTAAATGATTTAAATGTTCTCTTTTGTTTTCTTCCTTCCATCATTTTAATAGGAATTAAGAAAATATGGTGTCAAATTCAGACTGTCTCCTGACAGATATTCACTTTGCTTACTTCTCATTATTATGTTGCAAAAGGCAGTGAAAAGCATCATTAGAACATATTTTCAATTCTATTAATGCCAAATTACAATTATAATTCAATCACACATCTGATGTGTCTAATATCCAGAATCAAGAACTCTTATTTTTGACCAGAAAGACCTTTTAATAATTAATTAATGTTGAGGTATAACGGATATATAACATTGTATTAGTTTTAGGTGCACAAAACAATGATTCACTATATGTATATATTGTGAAATGATCACTACTATAAGCCTAGTTAACAACTGTCACCACACATAATTACCATTTATTTTTCTTGTAATGGGAACTTTTAAGATCTACTCTCTTAGAAACTTGCAAATATGCAATACAGTATTATTAACTTTACTTACCATGCTGTACATTACATCCATTGACTTACTCATTTTATTACTGGAAATTTGTATCTTAGATCCCCTTACGTATTTTGCCCTAGTCCCACCCAATCCAACTCTAGCAACAATCAATCTGTCCTCTGCATTATTGTCTTTCTCCATTCAACTTATTTCATGTAGCACAATGTCCTCAAGATCCATCCATGTTGTTGCAAATGGCAAGATTTCATTCTTTTTTATGGCTCAACAATGTACTATTTTGAATATATATATACCACAATTTCTTTATCCATTCATCCATCAATGGACATTTAGGTTGTCTCTGTATCTTGGCTATTATAAAAAAATGCTGCAATGAACATGGGAACATAAGAACTCTTATTAATACAATAATAAAAAAGTCAAAC
Source organism: Kogia breviceps (assembly GCF_026419965.1). Lineage (NCBI taxonomy): Eukaryota > Metazoa > Chordata > Mammalia > Artiodactyla > Physeteridae > Kogia > Kogia breviceps. The sequence continues at coordinate 21,466,968 of NC_081320.1, forward strand.
AGCCCAATTGAAAAACAGGCAAAGGATTTGAATCAACATGTATCAAAAGAAAATAGAGTCTGTCATACAGAGTGAAGCAAGTAAGAAAGAGGAAAACAAATTCGTATATTAACACATACATGTGGAATCTAGAAAAATGGTACAGATGAACCAGTTTGAAAGGCAGAAACAGAGACATAGATGTAGAAAACAAATGTATAGACACCAAGAGGGGAAGGGAGGGGATGAATTAGGAGATTGGGACTAACATATATACACTAATATATATAAAATAGATAACTAATGAGAACTTGCTATACAGCACAGGGAAATCTACTTCAGTTCGCTGTACAGTAGAAACTAACAAAACATTGTAAAACAACTATACCCCAATAAAAACAAACAAACAAAAAAGAAGATAAATACATGGCCAAGAAACACATGAAAAGATGCTTACATCATTAGTTATAAGAGAAATCCAAATCAAAACCACAAACACCACTTCACACCCACTGTGATGGCTTTAATAAAAAAAAAATGTAAACAAATAAGTGTTGACTAGGATATGAAGAAACTGAAACTCACATGTGCTGCTGGTAGGAATGCAAAATGGTGCAGCCACTGCAGGAAAGTATGACAGGTCCTTAAAATATTAAACAAAGTTAACAGATGACACAGCAGTTCGAGAAATTGTCCCCTACCTCCCAATATATTGTCTTTGAGTAAACTTGGAATTTGGCAGTCTTCCCAGAAGAACTGGGCAATGTTCACAGGTTTGTGATTAAATTAGACCATGGGCTGGAATTCAGCAGCCAAATCATCTGTCAGCCATACATTTGGGCTGGACATACCATGCACAGCATTCATTACTAGTCATCCTTGTTTTAGGGAACTCCTAGTAATTCTTCAAGATTCAACCTAAATGTCACATCTTCTTTAATTCATTTTCATAAAATGCTAATCTTCAGTGGGCTCATAATATTTAAATATTTTATATGTTCCTTTTGTATATATTGACTTGTGTAGCTGTCTACATATCAAGCTCCTCTATGACAAGAAGAGTCTTCCATTTTTTGTATGTGTTGCATTAATCACAGAAGATGCTCAAATAAAGGGAAACTGCTGAGCTTTCACATTAAGCTTCTGATTTCTAACTATTACTTTACTTCTTTTAAGCTGTAGTGACCCTTATGCTTTCAGTCTTTTGCTTTAAAGCTTGAGCTTTAAAATGAATTGAGTAAGAGAATTTGAACTTCTGAGCATGAATCTATGACTACAATTGTCTGTCCCCACAGAGATGATGCCCTTTAGTCTCCTTTTTTTTTTTTTTGCGGTACGCGGGCCTCTCACTGCTGTGGCCTCTCCCGTTGCGGAGCACAGGCTCCGGACGCACAGGCTCAGCGGCCATGGCTCACGGGCCCAGCCGCTCTGCGGCATGTGGGATCTTCCCGGACCGGGTCACGAACCCGTGTGCCCTGCATCGGCAGGCCGACTCTCAACCACTGCGCCACCAGGGAAGCCCTAGTCTCCTTTTTTTAAGGTGTTTACTGTTTTGTTCTAAGCCCCATCCTTGTTCTATTCATTTAATTCAACAAACTGTACATGTCCAGTACTACTAGTGACCTCCTTTTATAGATGGTGGAACTGAGGCATATAAAAACTTAAAGAACATATTGAAAGTCACAAAATAGCAATTAATAAAGGCAGGATTGGGAAAAGGCAATCTAGCTCAGCATCAGAGCTCTTCACCAGTATGCTGTTCTGTTTCTTTCACTAATGAAAGTTGTTACTATTAGCATTTGAGGAACCCAAGAGAGAAAGATAGAATATATCATTTTTCTTCACTAAAAATGTGCAGCTTCTTTACACCATCCTGGATTTATTTGAGACATTGCCAGAGTGTATAGGAAGGATCTATTAGATCCCATTTCACATAAATAAACATTTATTAAGCACAAACTATGTACCTGGAGCTGTAGTTGATATCTCACACATATGATTTAATTTATATGAAATGAATAAGGCTAGCATCATTTTTCTTTTTTACAGATGTAAAAATGGAGGCTCAGAGCTATGACAACCATGCAAATGGTTGTAATAGGTAAATTGGGAATACCCTCCATTCTGTTATTATAGGGGAGAAGAATCAAATGACAAGATTAACAGAGACTCCTAGCTTTGGACCAGGAATTTACTCTGCCAAATACTTTGTTCCTACATTACACCTCCCTTCTTGATATCGAGTATGCTTCACCTGAATCAGAGCCCCAGGCTTTTCCAGCATTCCATTCAGCTTCAGGTTATGTAATCCAGAATGTTATCCTGTCAAAGTCAGTTGTTACAGAATGTGATTTAGTAGCATTTACTCACCCATTCAACAAACATGTATTTAGCATCCTTTATGGGAAAGTTGAGATGCTGAAGATATTAAGACCCCCCAAAATGGTCAAAAAGAGTGGGACATGACTTAATTTTACATTGTATTTCAAATATAGTTTTCAAAATTAATTTCCACAATTATGTGTGAGTTCTCTGAGGGCAAGACCTGTGACTATTATCTCTGTAACTTCTGGGTCCATTACTGCAAAGTAATAAAAAGATGGAAAGAATTACAGCTCTAAGTCCAGCAGATCTGTGTAGAAAAGCAGTTCTGCCACCCAATTAGCAGTAGGAAAATAATAGCTAAGTTCCTTGTTGAATAGGAGTAGTAATATTTGAAATAACTTTGATGAAAATTAAAAGAAATAATACTTACAAATCGTTCACTGTAATACTTGACTCATAATACTTTTTCAATAAAATATTAATATTATTAATTATTATTATAGGTATTAAATCAATGTGAATGAACCACAGATCAATACAATAGGTGTTAAATAACATTAATCAACATTAATTATAAAGATTTATCAGATCATAGAATATCTAGGGACTAGTTGTGCTTGTATGGGTAGGCTTCAGAATGTAAGTGATATCTTATTTAGGTTCCCCAAGAATGGGTTAAATCTGCCAATCAGAAAAGGTGACTAGAGGGTAGGAGGTACTGAAAAACACCATTGCTCGGATAGAATATTCAAAAGTTCTCTCTATGTTAAAAGTTTTTTCCAAAATGCTGAATTATTTTATGGGCATATAGTCCTTAGAGAATATGAAGAAACTGTATCAAGAAAATCTAAGATGTCGTTTCATCTTGTGAGAGAAATGTGCAGAATGAATAATTTCTGGCCTGAGTGACCAAGGGTAAACTTGCTTGGAGATAAGACCATCTCCACTAAGGCATGCACATACTTCCCTGGCTTGAAGAACATAGCTGATAGTTGTTCTTTGAAATTATTTTTGTCAGGTGTATGTAAAGGATCTATATCTGTGTCTTCTGTCACAATTTGCCTGAAGCTGTCAGTGAGGGAAAAAACATCAACTTTGAAATTTACTTTTAAATTAAGTTTTAAGATACCCTTCCTTAGCTTCCTCTGTAGCCCTCAATGCTTTATCTACACTATATATATTGCAGTAAACGGGGACAATTATCAGGTTGCTCACTGAAGTCCTATTTTAAATAATACATAGTCATACTGTTGCAAGACCTCATTTTACAATTATCACTTTCTTAAGCTTATGCAATATTACCTCGGGTGGGAGTACCTACTGAATAAAATTAGAGTTCCCCAAACCTTGTTTTTAAACCAAAGCTAAATTGGTTTTGAGATGAAAATATTAACTTCTTTCCCAATGTATTCTTTTGAATTATGCTTCCACATTTCATGAGTACATTAAGGAAAGTAAGAAATAAATTATAATCTTCCTTGAAAGTCATGCTGTAAGTATACATACACATACATGCACACACAACTTAATCTTTCCTCCTACTCATATTTTTACTTTTGAATCTACTTCCCAAATAGGCAATGTCTCCTTTGTCTCCTTCAGAAAAATAATAATCCAGACTATCAATAATCTTTATTTTAGTAACATGCGGTAGACTTCCAGTAACTATAGAATAGAGTTGATTTAATTGGGGAGAACACAATGCAGAAGGATTAAACTTGTTATAAATTCAGAATTTGTAGTTTATTATAATAAGCCTCTGACATTATGGGCAGTATTTGAAATGGAATGTTTCCAAAATCTTCTCAATTTAATTTTGACCAAAAATAATGGACGACTTTTAATGTTATTGAAATTTCAGATGTTATAAAGTGGGTTCCTTTGATTTTGAACTTGAATGACATTTGCCCTTTATGTTCAATTGCACTTTTTAAAGACTTTTGGAAAAAAAAGCATAATTTGGAAAAGACTACACATAGATCTTCTGTTGACAGCACAATTATCACCAAAAAAAAAAGCACTGTTTTCCTGTTCTATATTTTTTTCTTTCTGGATAGTAGTTGCACATATAATTTTGTGGAAATATAGAGACAGATTATATAATGGCCCCATGGTTAGCAAATACACAGGCTAAGGAGGCAGCATTACATTATTCTAAACAGAATGAGCTCAACAGATGTAAAACAAGTCTTGGGAGACCTTACTGTGATTTAAAATGTGAATACAGCAATGACCAGAAAGTTATGCTACCATAAAAAGAACAAGGGGAACAAAACACTGAAGAAAAAGTTACCAGAAGAATGTTCAAGATCTAAAATTTGCACTGACAACAATTAAGGCCCACCTCTACCTTCCTGTATCTGTGCTGCAGAACATTGTATCTTGTGCCGCCGACATTACAGAATGCTGAAGAATGTTTAAATTTTGGAGACCCAGCTGCACTTTATTGGAGGCAAGAATAAGACATCTTGAAAGATCCAAGACTATGCTGTGTTGCTGAGAAAGGGAGAGAGAGAGAGAGAGAGAGAGAAAGAGAGAATGAATACCTGAATTACCATCTGAGCCCTACCTCAACCCCTGGTTTTTATTTATTAATTTTAATTTTTTTAAACAGGAGAAAAAGGAAAAAAAAATTAATTCATGAGCATGGAGGTTCCATAGAGATACGACCTAAGAAGTGGCCAAAGCAGGAGGCTTTTATGCTTTTTAAACAAAGAAACTTAGGTTTTGGGTGCCCAATTAGCAAAGAATCTAAATAGAGTTTGGGCTGGGGTAGTAAATTAAAGAAGTAAGGTTTGTTTATAAAACCTTCTCAGCCCAGAATTCCCTGTCTTTGATAATGATGTTCTTCTACCACCAAATGCAGGGAGTGCACCTTCCACAAGAGAGATTTATTTCCTGCTTTCAAGGAGACAGAAAGGTGAGTCAGAGTGTCCCTCTTGTGGTGACCATTTCTTCTGTACCTTTAATTCAAAATAATCAGTATGCCATTGAGGCAGATTTTTGGGTGGCCTACCCTGGACCCCAACACTGTGAAAACAAGTCCTGGAGAGAATAAAGCTCGAGGTACAGGAGGTCGCCTAAATCATGACCACGCATACATTTGACAATAGGTATTTGTAACATAAGTATAAATACGAATCATGCATCAGCACAAATGTAAAACAGCTGCCAAATAGTTTTTAGAAGAAATAATTGTCAAACATTAAATTTTTTTAGACATCTTATTCACAAAATCAAATTTTAAAGTAATATTTTAAACAAAAAATTTTTTAACTAAATGAAAATGTCACAGATGAAATTTTCAAAAATTAAATCTCAACTAAATTTCCAAAACTTATATTTGCAAAGTTAAATTACATTTTCAAAACTTAAATTTAAAATATTAAAATCTCTAAGTTAATTTTGAAAAATAATTAAAACTTCAAACTTAATTAACTAAAAAATTGAAATGTAAGTAACCTTTAAAAGTTGAGTCATCCTCCAACCTGAGTCGCACCCGAGTCCCTTGGGTAAATGCTATTTGATTGCTAGAACACAAAGAAACCTCCCCTCACTCCCAAAATTGTTCTCCAAAATTTCCGGAAGAGCCTGCCTCATCCCGTCCTTTTGCATCTCACCAAGGAGTGCTGTAGGGTAAGTGATACTTGGGGCTCTACCTCTCTGGTTCTGCCTCTTCAGCTAAAGTGCTCTCATGCTTTTCAACCCTTGGACTTTAAAGTATCAGCATAATCTCTATGCATATTGAATAGACAGAAGAACCTGGTCATTTCCCAGAGAGAGCTTTGTCAAGTTTGAAAACTTGAAATAATCACCAGATCAGGTTACTCATCATTTAAACACTGATTAAAATTATTATTAGCTTTAAATTGATTACACTAAGTTGCAAGTATAAATTCTTTTCAAATCTTGAGTTTTATTATTTTTCTGCAGAGATTGAAATTCTACTGTCATGTAGGGTTCTAGCATTTTAAATGGAGAAATTCTTATCTGTTTTTCTTCCTCCCAGGTGCTCTTTGATTAACTGGTTTAGAAGCTAAAATAAATTGCAAACACTGATGTTTCCATTTTTTTTAGATCTTGGAGTTACTGTCTAATGCAAGCAGAAATTTACCAGATTGGATGTTTGTCCAACAATGTAAACATGCAGAATGTATGCAAGAAAAGAAAATGAGGGTTTTTCAAGGGTTAACTCAAGCCAGAGTTGACAAATGAGACAAATGCCTCACCTCTCACCTTTCTATTCCCCTCACACATCTTTCACAAGCATATCCCAGAGCATTAGCTATTTTCACTGTACCATGCTTTATAAGGTCACTTGTGTTTTACACATTCTCAAGGAGCCTGCATAAAATATTTTGTTTAATTGGCTCTTTAACAGCTATCAACTATTAAGTACTGTGTAGATGACTTTGAAAATATTCAGCTAGGGTTCAATTAAACAGAGAGAGAGAAGGCTAGTTCAATTAACAATTAACTCATGATTGTTCACACTAATGAATCATAAATTCATGGAATTTAATGGTTCAAAGTTCTGAGGTAGGTCATTCAGAATACAGGATAATGGAAAGTCACATTTGGGAGTTGGTTTGATATATATAAGAACATGATATTTTATACTAATCTGGGAAGTGGCAATGCTGCAAACAAAGCCGGGTTAATCATGTTCATCTGGCTTCCATGCTGAACTCTCTTCCTGGAGGGAGACTAGAATGTTTGTCATAAACCTTCAGACTAATGCAGTAAACCAGCCTAAAGCAGAACTGATTTCACTTTGAAAGCTTCTGCATAACATTAAGTGAAGAAGTAATTGACATTCTGGCTCTCAGAATCTCAGCAGGTTTATTCTTTTGATTTTGAAGACAACTTTTTTTCAGGTACTGGTAGACTAGAGTAAATTAGGGAACAGGTGAGAGCAGCCTTAAAACCCTGGACTTAACATTTGAATTACTGCTATTAGCAATACCAACTTACTTTTAAGATTTGCAAGTATAATCGATAATTAAAATTGCTAGTACTGTCTGTAATCTAAAGGATATTGCCTTATCTAATTTGCTTTTCACTGACATTGTGATATAAGAAGGACAACTGATATGTACTGATTTTATAGATTTAAAGAAACTAAACTTAAAAGAAATCTAATGTCATCTTCAAAGTTATAAATCAAGGAAGTGGCAAGACTAGGACTTCAGTTGATATTTTTGATTCTATGTGACATGCTTCTTATAATTTTCTAGTAAACTATTGTTTACTTCTTAACGATTTAACTTTCTGATTTGCTATTGTTTCTATTTCACACTTGAAAAACAGACACACACATAGAAACAATAAATTTATATAAATTGTGTTGAATGATAATTAAGCATTTATGTTCCAGCCAGTCATTGTGCTAAAATCTTTCCATGATTTATCTGACTTAGCATTCAACACATCTCTGTTAAGAAAATACTGTATTTTCCCTGATTTTTGATAAAAAGAAATAAACTGCATTTTAGATAAATTACAATTACCCAAAGAAAGGGCTGTTAAATGGCATAAGCCAAATATGAATCATAAACAAACTCTAGATCTAGAGCTTTATAGCATATATAATAGTCTGTATAACATATATAGATATTCCCTTTCCTTAATATTGGACTTTACATACTTTACCATGAACTTAAAATAATTGTTAAAGTATCTAGTATAATTCTACATTTTTATGTGTTTTTTTTTTTTTTTTTTTTTTTTTTTTTGCGGTACGCGGGCCTCTCACTGCTGTGGCCTCTCCCGTTGCGGAGCACAGGCTCCGGACGCGCAGGCTCAGCGGCAGTGGCTCACGGGCCTAGCTGTTCCGTGGCATGTGGAATCTTTCCGGACTGGGGCACGAACCCGTGTCCCCTGAATCAGCAGGCGGACTCCCAACCACTGCACCACCAGGGAAGCCCCTATGTATGGTTTTTTTGATACAAATAATATATACAGCTAAGTTGCTTTAATACTTTTACAATTCCAAATACATCTTTACCTAAATCTTTTTTCCCAAAGATACAAATCCATTTTCTCCAAGGATATTTTATCTGAACTCTTCCCATTTACTGCTTAATATTGTCCATAGCATATTTATATATTATAAAATATTTACCACAGAAACTTTTGCAAATGTCCGGTCTCAGAAAAATCACATGGGAAAAAGAAAAAGTCATTAGTAATTTTTCCACTGAAAACCACAATTAACATCTAGGCATATGCTTTCGTAGGCTTTTTTTCTAAGCATATATGCTGTGAGGTAGTTAAGGCATAGGGAGATTGCATAACTGGCCCAAGGTAATTTAGCCAAACCAAGATGCTTTGCAGACAAAGTGACTCCAGGGTTCCCTATCATATCATAGATTGCAAATGTCTACCTGTAGAAAACACTCTTAGTTCAAGAACCATACACAGAGAGCCATATTGGGCCCATGGGCCATAGTTTGCCAGCCTCTGATCTTCACCTTTACTCTACCTTGCCTCTCACAAAGAAAACAAAAGAAACAGAGCAAAGACCTTTACTTTGACTGTGTTACTTCTCAAGATGCCTGTTCCACAACCAATTGGAGATATCAAATCTGGAGTTCTTGAGAAGAACTGTCAAAATGATTCGAGGTATAATAGAACTGCATGTGGCAGAAAAAAGATACATTTAATATAAAAAGTGACTTTAAGATGTAAGCAAAATGTTTTTTGCTTTACTTTTCAACTCCTCCCAAAAGAGGACAGGTACAGATCATTAATGAAAAATGTATTGCCTTTTATGATTGCCTGCCAATGTGTAAGAATCAATCACTTGGTATAAAACATGCCCATAAAAGAAGTGTTATTCAGATTTAAGAGATTCCATATAACTCATTTGAAAAGGAAACAAAATTATTGAGTCTCTTACCACTGACTTGATTCTAAACAAATCATGCTGCTCAGGCATATGAAATGTGTTTCAAATTATGACTGAGGAGGAACCGGCACCTCACTTACAGAGCTTGTGTTGATTCTATGACAAAACATAAGCCATTATATTTAGTTTCTTGCTATTTTATTATAATATCTAAGTGCTGAAGCTACCCAACTGAAAAAAAAAAAAGAAAAAGAAAAAGACTTGGGATATTTAGACAACTCTACTAAAGGAATTATTATCCACTGTGACACGATAATGGTTTATTACTTTAAGAAAAATGGTCTTCTAAATCCCAAGACATTTGTCAGGAAATTAAAAAATTGAGACAAACACAATATATTTGTTTTGAAGTACATTGTTTTATGGTGATCATCTAGTCAAGTATGCTAAATAACCCTGTATAAAAGAATAAATTTAGCTGCAGATTCAGAAAGCCATTGCCAAGTTTAGCAAATAAAAAGAAGACTGACAAGTTTAGTGGGAGAAGAAAAAGACTTTGTTTTCAAAAATGACAACTTTTGACTGACCTAAGTAATGAAGAAATTTATAAAAGTTGCTTAGAAAATAGTTATTTCAAGGCTCACTAAATCAGAAAATTCTCATTCCTAAATATATTTATAAGCATTGAATGAAAAATATTGTTATAAAATCCAGGACTTGAGATTCAAAGGAACTAACTGTTCAGTATTACCTATATTGAATTGATAAAAAGACAACAATCCTCTTTAAAATAATTATGTAAATCTGATTTTTGGGGTCGTATGTCTAATGTGGAAAACCAAAAACATATATATATATATTCTTGCTTTCTTAGACATTTTACTCTAATTTTCATTAGTGGCTAGTATATTATAACTATTTAAATTTTCTTTTAATAGAACATGTTTTAATCAAGAAAATTAATATTCTCACAACATTGTAAAGCAACCATACTTCAATAAAAATTAATTAAAAAGAAAACTAAATAATCTAATGCCACTTGTAATATATTAGAAATATAAAGGTGGTTACAGGGTATTTTACTTTGTTTAGAGAGAACAGAAGAATAAATCAAAGAAAAAGTAAAAGGGAAAAGACAATACTGAGTGAGGAGGCCTTTTTGGCACTAGCTATAGCTAACATTAACTGGTTTCACTCTGGGCCTAGCAGTTTTTTTAATTGAGATATAATTGACATATATTATTTTATTAGTTTCAAGTGTAGAACATAATGACTTGACATTTATACATTTTTCAAAATGATCACCACAGTAAGTCCATCACCACACAGAGTTACAATTTTTTTCTTGTGATGAGAACTTTTAAGATCTACTCTCTCAGCAACTTTCATACGTACAATACAGTGTTATTACCTATAGTTAACATGTAGTATGTTATACCCACAGGACTTATTTACATATAGAAGTTTGTACCTTTTGACCATCTTTGCCCATTTTGCCCACCTTAAACAGCTGTCTCTGGCACAACCAATGTGTTTTGCTTTTCTAGGAGTTTGATTTTTTTGTTTTTTAGATTCTACATATATGTGAGATCATACAATATTTGTCTTTCTCTGAATTATTTCACTTAGTTTAATGTCCTCAAGGTCCATCCATGTTTTTGCAAATGGCAAATTTTCTTCTTTTTATGGCTGAATAATATCCCATTGTATACATATACCTCAATTTCTCTTCCTCTATTCTTCAACTGATGGACACTTAGGTTGCTTAAATAATACTGAAGTGAACATAGGGGTGCATATTTCTTTCTGAGGGGTGCATTTTTCAATTCCTTTGAATAAAGACGCAGAAGTAGAATTGCTTCCATATGGTAGCTTTATTTTTAATTTTTTGAGTGCACAAGAGTTCCTTTTCTCCACATCCTCACCAGCACTTGTTTTTTTTTTTTTTTTTTGTCTGTTTGACAGTAGCCATTCTAACAGAAGTAATGTGATATCTCAATGTGTTTTTGATTTGCATTTCCCTTAGATTAATGATGTTGCACACCTTTCATATACCTGTTGGCTGGCCCTAGCACTTTTAAATTTATTCCCCTTCATCCAGAAACACTTGTTACATGACCAAAGACAGACAATTAAAAAGAATGCCCAGTAACTAACAACCTCTGTTCTATGAAACAATCAGCTATGAAATATAAACAGTGAAAAAGACTACCCTACTTTGAGATTTTTAGTTGGTTAGATTGATTTTAAAATAAATACTGGAGTAATTAGGTATAGGAAAATAAAAAGATTACTATAAAATTTGCCAAAATTTGGAATTGATGCCAGAGGTCCATGAAAACTCCAAACTATTGACCAAAAATTTATGGGGACATAGAAACTGAAGAAGGCAATTGGTAACAGACTATGGAAAAGCTGATGGGAGAAGTGGGAGAGAGTCATGTTTATGTGTGTTTATACTCTCGTGGGAACTTTCTCAGTTCAAGAAAACATGAATCCCTCTGCTAGTATGAATCTTAGTCTTAGCTTCCCATGAAATTTAACTCTCCAGTCCATATCCACCCAAAATACAGGTTCCTTTTATTTATATGTTTATTTCAATAGCTCATGTTTCTTGAACCTGGCTGCACATTAGAAGCATGTGGTGAGTTTTTGAAAATTAACAAGAGGTCTAATTTAATGGGTCTGGGATATGGAAAGGGCACTTGGTATTTTGTTTGAAGCCTCTCCAGGTGACTATAATGTGCAGCCAGGATAAGAACCACTGGACTAACTTGGTTGGTTCTCAGTTCCTTGAAATCAAAACAGCCGGACTAAAATTCATGTTATTATTAGTAAGGAAAAGTAAAATTAACCATGCCTGCTTATAATTTAAAAACTAAATTATATGTTAGTATACTGTGAACTAGTTATTCCTCTAATTAATGGTCTTCTTGTGCCTAATGATAATCCAATTAATTTGTTTACCTTGTTCCAGGGTTCAAAGCATTTTCACACACATTATCACAATTGCTTTCAACAGTAAGTATATATTATACTGTTAGCCTATTCTGTTCAGGAAAATTTTTATATATACATAGGTTTCATAATAATGTCACAGTTATTTATACTTTATCCCATGTTTTACAGGATTTTCCCCAAACTTATTTTATATAATATCTTCATAGGAAAAATAAATGTGTGGCAATCTTTCTGAATCATTATATACCCTTTTGATCAGGGGTTTTACAAATTTTGTATCAGGGATTGGCATAGTTTTTGTGTAAAATGCCAGATGGTAAATATTTAAGACTTTGCAGGCTATACAGTCTCTATTGTAATTATTCTGTCGTAGTCTGAAAATATCCATATGCAACATGTAAATGAATGGATGTGGCTATGTTGCAGTAAAACTTTATTTACACAGGTGGTGGGCCAAGTTTGGCACATAAGCTGTAGTCTGCCAAATCTCATATGGTATGAACTAAAGTTTGGCTATAATTCTTGCTCTACAATTATTATCTTTTAAAACTTTGTACATGTTGGATCTTGTCTTTAGATATTAAGAGTATGAAGGGAAATTAGATAACAGATTTTTTCTTGGAAATAGGCAACCATAGGGGGTGGGGGTGAGAAATGACTTTTTTCTTATATCATTATGCTTTTAAAACGTAGCCACTAATATACCTAAGTATTTAAACTTTTGCCTAGTTCACATTACTGTGAAATCTTTATTTCTACAGTGAATGACATTTTAAAAAATCTTTATTGGAATATAAATGCTTTACAATGTTGTGTTAGTTTCTTCTGTACAATAAAATGAATCATCTATATGTATACATATATCTCCATATCCCCTCCCTCTTGAGACTCCCTCCCATTCTCCCTATCCCACCTCTCTAGGTCATCAGAAAGCATCGAGTTGATCTCCCTGTGCTATGCAGCAGCTTCCCATTAGCCATCCCTTTTACATTTGGTAGTGTATATATGTCAGTGCTACTCTCTCACTTAGTCCCAACTTCCCCATCACCCACTGTGCTCTCAAGTCTGGTCTCTACATCTGCCCTACCCCTAGTTTCACCAGTAACATTTTTTTAGATTCCATATATATATGTTAGCATACAGTATTAGTTGTACTCTTTCTGACTTACTTCACTCTGTATTACAGACTCTAGGTCCACCCACCTCACTACAAATAACTCAATTTCATTTCTTTTTATGCCTGAGTAATATTCCATTGTATATATGTGCTACATCTTCTTTATCCATTCATCTCTCAATGGGTGTTTAGGTTGCTTGCATGTCCTGGCTATCACAAATAGTGCTGCAATAAACATTGTGGTACATGTCTCTTTTTGAATTATGGTTTTCTCAGGGTATATGCCCAGTAGTGGGATACCTGGGTCATATGGCAGTTCTGTTTTCAGATTTTTAAGGAACCTCCATACTGTTCTCCATACTGGCTGTATCAATTTACATTCCCAACAACAGTGCAAGAGGGTTCCCTTTTCTCCACACTCATTCCAGAATTTACTGCTTCTAGATTTTTTTTTTTTTTTTTTTTTTCTGGTATGCAGGTCTCTCACTGTTGTGGCCTCTCCCGTTGTGGAGCACAGGCTCCGGACACGCAGACTCAGTGGCCATAGATCACAGGCCTAGCCACTCCGCCGCTTGTGGGATCTTCCCCGACTGGGGCATGAACCCATGTACCCTGCATCAGCAGGCGTACTCTCAATCACTGCACCACCAATGAAGCCCAGTTTCTAGATTTTTTGATGATGACCATTCTGACCTGTGTGAGGTGATACCTCATTGTGGTTTTGCTTTGCATTTCTCTAATGATTAGTGATATTGAGCATCTTTTCATGTGTTTGTTGGCAATCTGTATGTCTCCTTTGGAGAAATGTCTATTTAGGTCTTCTGCCCATGTTTGGATTGGGTTGTTTGGGTTTTTTTTTTTTTGATAATGAGCTGCATGAGCTGCTTGTATACTTTTGAGATAATCATTTGTCAGTTGCTTCATTTGCAAATATTTTCTCCCATTCTGAGGGTTGTCTTTTCATCTTGTTTATGGTTTCCTTTCCTGTGCAAAAGCTTATAAGTTTAATTAGATCCCATTTGTTTATTTTTGTTTGTATTTCCATTACTCTAGGAGGTGGGTCAAAAAGGATCTTGCTGTGATTTATGTCATAGTGTGTTCGGCCTATGTTTTCCTTGAAGAGTTTTATAGTGTCTGGCCTTACATTTAGTTCTTTAATCCGTTTTGAGTTTATTTTTGTTTATGGTGTTATGGTGTTCTAATTTCATTCTTTTACATGTAGCTCTCCAGTTTTGACAGCACCAGTTATTGAAGAGGTTGTCTTTTCTTCATTGTATATTCTTGCCTCCTTTGTCAAAGATAAGGTGACAATATGTGCATGGGTTAATCTCTGGGCTTTCTATCCTGTTCCATTGATCTATATTGCTGTTTTTGTGACAGTACCATACTGTCTTGATTACTGTAGCTTTGTAGTATAGTCTGAATCAGGGAGCCTGATTCCTCCAGCTCCATTTTTCTTTCTCAATATTTCTTTGGCTATCCCATGTCTTTTGCATTTCCATATAAAATGTAAAATTTCTTGTTCTAGTTCCATGGAAAATGCCATTGGGAATCTGATAGGGATTGCATTGAATCTGTAGATTGCTTTGGGTATTATAGTCATTTTCACAATGTTGATTCTTCCAATCTAAGAGCATGGTATATCTCTCCATCTGTTTGTATCATTTTTTATTTCTTTCTTCATTGTCTTATACTTTTCTGCATACAGGGATTTTGCCTTCTTAGGTAGGTTTATTCGTAGTTATTTTATTCTTTTTGTTGCAATGGTAAATGGGAATGTTTCCATAATTTCTCTTTCTGATTTTTCATTGTTAGTGTAGAGGAATGCAAGAGATTTCTGTGCATGTATTTTGTATCCTGTGACTTAACCAAATTCATTGATTAGCTGTAGTAGTTTTCTGGTGGCATCTTTAGGATTTTCTATGTATAGTATCATGTCATCTGTAAACAGTGACAGTTTTACTTCTTCTTTTCCAATTTGTATTCCTTTTACTTCTTTTTCTTCTCTGATTGCCATGGATAAAACTTCCAAAACTATGTGGAATAATAGTGGTGGCAGTGGGCACCCTTGTCTTGTTCCTGATCTTAGAGGAAACGCTTTCAACTTTTCACCACTGATATAACGTTGGCTGTGGGTTACTCATATATGGCTTTTATCATGTTGAAGTAGGTTCCCTCTATGTCCACATTCTGGAGAGTTTTTATCATAAATTGGTGTTGAATTTTGTCAGATGCTTTTTCTATATCTATTGAGATGATCATATGGTTTTTATTCTTCAATTTTTTAATATGGTATATCATATTGATTGATTTGTGTATATTGAAGAATCCTTGCATTCCTGGGATAAATCCCACTTGACCATGGTGTATGTTCCTTTTAATGTGCTGTTGAATTCTGTTTGCTTGTATTTTTTTGAAGATGTTTGCATCTATGTTCATCAGTGATATTGGCCTGTAATTTTCTTTTTTGTGACATCTTGCTCTGGTTTTGGTGTCAGGGTGATGGTGGCCTAATAGAATGAGGTTGGGAGGGTTCCTCCCTCTGTTATATTTTGGAAGAGTTTGAGAAGAATAGGTGTTAGCTCTTCTCTAAATGTTTGATAGAGTTCACTGTGAAGACATCTGGCCCTGGACTTTTGTTTGTTGGAAGATTTTTAATCACAGTTTCAACTTCAGTGCTTGTGATTGGTCTGTTCATATTTTCTATTTCTTCCTGGTTCAGTCTTGGAAGTCTTTGTACCTTTCTAAGAATTTGTCCATTTCTTCCAGGTTGTCCATTTTATTGGCATATAGTTTCATATACTAGCCTCTCTTGATCCTTTGTAGTTCTTTGGAGTCAGTTGTTACTTCTCCTTTTCATTTCTAATTCTGTTGATTTGAGTCTTCTTGCTTTTTTCCTGATGAGTCTGGTTAATGGTATATCAATTGTGTTTATTTTTTCAAAGAACCAGCTTTTGGTTTTATTGATCTTTGCTATTGTTTTCTTCATTTCTTTGTCATTTATTTCTGTTCTGATCTCTATGATTTCTTTCTTTCTGCTAACCTTAAAAAAATTCTTTCTCTAATTGCTTTAGATGTAAGGTTAGGTTGTTTATTTGAGATGATTCTTATTTCCTGAGGTAGGATTTTATTCCTCTAAACTTCCCTCTTAGAACAGCTTTTGCTGCATCCCATAGATTTTGGGTTGTTGTGTTCTCGTTATTTGTTTCTAGGTATTTTTTTGATTTCCTCTTTGATTTCTTCAGTGATCTCTTGTTTGTTTAATAGTGTATTGTTTAGCCTCCATGTGTGTGTAATTTTTACATTTTTTTTCCTGTAATTGATATCTAGTCTCAGAGTGTTGTGGTCAGAAAAGATTGACACAATTTCAATTTTCTTAAATTTACTGAGGCTTGATTTGTGACCCAAGATGTGATCTATCCTGGAGAATGTTCCATGTGCACCTGAGGTGAAAGTTTATTCTGTTGTTTTTTGATGGATTGTCCTATAAATATCAATTAAGTTCATGTGGTCTAATATCTCATTTAAATTCTTGTGTTTTCTTATTTATTTTCTGTTTGTATGATCTGTCCATTGGTGTATTGCGGTGTTAAAGTCCCCACTCTTATTGTTTTACTCTGATTACCCCTTTTATGGCTGTTAGCATTTACCTTATGTATTGAGGTGCTCTTATTTTGGTTGTATATATATTTACAATTGTTATATGTTCTTCTTGGATTAATCCCTTGATTATTATGTAATGTCCTTCCTGTCTCTTGTAATAGTCTTTATTTTAAAATCTATTTTGTCTGATATGAGTATTGCTACTCCAGCTTTCTTTTGATATCCATGTGCATGGAATATCTTTTTCCATCCTCTCACTTGCAGTCTGCATGTGTCTCTAGGTCTGAAGTGGGTCTCTTGTAGACTACATATATACTGGTCTTGTTTTTGTATCCGTTCAACCAGTCTGTGTCTTTTGGTTGGATCATTTTTTTCCATTTATACTTAAGGTAATTATTGATATGTCTGTTCCTATTACCATTTTCTTAATTGTTTTGCATTTGTTTTTGTAAGTCTTTTCCTTCTCTTGTGTTTCCTACCTAGAGAAGTTCCTTTAGTATTTGTTGTAAAGCTGGTTTGGTGGTGCTGAATTCTCATAACTTTAGCTTGTCTGTAAAGCTTTTGATTTCTCTGTTGAATTTGAATGAGATCCTTGCTGGGTAGAGTAATCTTGGCTGTAGGTTTTCCCTTTCATCACTTTGAATATATTCTGCCACTCCCTTCTGGCCTGCAGTGTTTCTGCTGAGTTAATGACTTTTAAAGTCTTTTATTGTATTTTTATTTTTATGTAGTTACCAATGACAGTCTTTTCATATTTTTATGTGTTCTTCAGTCTTTATTTTTTTTCCGTTTATCTTGAACCTTTGTTTAATTCATGTATTCTGTTTTCTGTTATGACCAATATTCTCTGTATTGCCTAGTTAGTATTTTAATTTCATGTTAAAGGTCTTATAGTTTTTAATCTAGTATAAATCTTAAATATATATTTAAGACTTTAAAAAAAAAAAAAACTTCCTTCTTAAAGCAAGCTGACTTTAGAGCAGTATATATCAGACACTTTAGCTTGTTCGGCTGGTTTTCCTGCTCTTGAACTGCTATATCTTACACCACGTTATTATTCTCAGTTGGTTTTATAAATAAGATGTGTGCCCAGAAAAGAAGAGCACAACTGATTTGTGTCAGCATTTGGGCATGTTCTTCCTTGAGTATCTCAGGCCCTGTCCCAGAGAAAAGAAGCAATTTAGATGCCCTGTCATTTTGTTTTGCTTCTTCACATAGCAGTTGATAGAGTCAGTCCGCAGAAAGAGAGCAGGCAAATCATCTCTGTGCTGGATAGTTCCTTTTTTGTGTTTGCTGTGGAAACTCTCAGCTGTGGGAGGTAGTGTCCTTCTTCTCTGCCAGCACTGTTTTACTGCTGGTAACCAGCCATTGCAGGGCCCCTGCTCTTGGCCCAACCTTGCCCTTGGAATAAGAATAAATGCAGCTGCTCAATCCCTACTATGTAGAAAGCAGACAATCTGACTGCAAATAAATTGAGGGGTTTTTTTGGTATGTGCGGGGGGTGGTCGAAAATGAATAAGTCAAAAACAAAGTTGTTGAAATGATAAATTGATCAAAAGTGAATATTTTCCAGTCACTGATGCCTGCTTTACTTTTAAAAACAGCAATTACTCAAACTAAAGAAATAGCAATCTGATTGTTTCTACTTTTCAAAACAGTGTTAACAGTGTTAACCTCTCTACTTTTAAAAACCATGATTCTTCAAACTAAGGATATAACGCTTTCTAACTGTAAATGGGTACACTTAAGGCAAAGGTTGTAAGAATATCTATGCTTATTAAGAATTCCAAATTAATGAGAAATATCTAATTTGGGATTTTTTTTCCTGAATAATACCTACTTTAAATTTTTAGCCATGTTTACTCCATTTATCCTACATAGTTTTAGTTCTTTTATTATTAAATAGCTTTAAACATCCTTTTGTAAACAATCTGAAGTGCCCAGTGAAACAAATAAATACAATTTTTTTTTTATGTCACTGAAAAAATATTTGTTTAACATTCCTGTCATTATCATCATATCAGGTAGTCTGTATCCCCAGGTTTGCCTAATTATTTGCAAAGTAAATGTGGATGCCTCTAGAATATTTTTTTTTAAAACAGTGATTGGACAAATTCACATTCTATTCATTTGTGATTTTGAACAATGTACAATATATTTTTTCAACCAAAATTATTTTTTTAAGAATTCACTTGAAACCATTCCTTGAGGCTTCTCTCCACTTGTCCACTGGGATGGAAACTTGTAGAATCTATGTAGGCATCTTCTCCCAAGGTCCAACTTCCCCATAACTTGCTTTCTTATTGACTCCTCAGAAGAGTCCCCTGAAGAAGGTACTGTCCCATCCCCATTCTACAGACAAGGACACTGAGGCAAAGTCTCACAGCTAGAAAGTAAGCAAAGCCAAATTCTATTTCAGGCATGCTGATGCGGAATAGGAACTCAGAGCCTTATCATAAATAGGTGCCATGGAAGCATTTTTTTTTAAGTTACTAAGTACATTTACAACTCAAAACCACTTGTATTTTAACTGTTTTACTACTCATATTAACAAAGGATAGTTTGAAGTTGTGCTAGTCAATCAATCTGATGTTCTTTGGTTATTGTTTTAGTATCATGCCTATACTTAACAAATTAAACAGAAAAATTGTCGTATATAAATTTATTTTAGCTCAAAATTTCTGTTTAATTTTCCTTTATGTTTTTTTCAGTTTCGTATTGTGACCTAATTGTGTACCCAATGTCCCTGCTATGTTTGGCAAAGAGACTCAGTTATTCTATTACCTCTATCAGGATAAAAGAGGAATTTTGAAATGGCTAGCAGCTACAGATCAATACACTAACTCAATAGAGATAATTATTGAAATCACTAGGAGACCAGCAAGCTGTCAGCTGTAAGCAATCATTTTAGGCTTGGGATAAATCTGCAGAAAACACAAAGCAAACATAACTGTATTATTTTAAAATTGAGAGTCATATGCTTACAGTTCTCTTTCTGTTATTCACTTCCACAGATCCATTATCATTGGTTCCTGATTATATATATTGAATTTTAAATATTTTGGCCCACTTAGCTTCATATTAAACGTTAATTGCTCTGTCTGCTTTTTTCCTCATTCACTATCCCAGTTTTGCCGTCTTATTTAATTAATAAATTTTGTTCATTTCCTTTATATTTTTAAATATGAATATTTTATTTGGACTTATTTGGACACTGCATTTACAGTGATCGGTCATGGAACTACAAGAGAAAGAGTTGTCATGTAGCTACAAATAGAAGTAAAATGTCTTAAACATTTGTGCAGTGTCTGAATTCTGTCTTAGTGATAAACCTTGCACTTCATGTTATAGTTTCTTTGAACCAGTGACGTTGTAGTTAACATCAAGTACTCTCTTTATCTCTCTTAAATTTCACACAGCTTTCTGTTTCTCCTAAACTATGTTAGTAAAATATCCTTTTATTAACATTTGGCTTTGTCACTTCTTTTTTAACTTCTATCCTGGGATTCCTAGCTCCTTTTCAAAAATTACTAAATGAGACCTAAAACCTAATTATTTTCATGAACTCAGATGGAAAGCTATTCTATTGTATATGCCCTGAAGAAAATCAGTGGGGCCAAGCTTTACATCAAACATATTTTTCACTTTTGTTTTAAATTTCTGTGTCAGCATCCTTGGTATTGTAAGAAAATAATTAAAATAGAAAATTAATAGGAAGTTTCACAAGGATTTCATATACACACACAGGCACACACACACACACACACACACACACACACTTCAGTATTATACAGAAGTAAATGGAGAAGTAAATGCGATGATTATAAAATTAGAATAAAACTTATTGTTTAGATTCTGAACATAATATCATTATAAAACATGGTAGCACATGGCTTCTTCCTCCAGTTCAGTAAAAAATACATGAAGTAAAAGATAAAAGGAAACTTTGTAACTTATTAAATTAGGAATATGGCCCAAAATGATCACTTTTAAGAGCCTCATGATTCTCTTTTGTGAGAAAGGAGATGTAACTTTATTTCCTTTTGTATTCTTTTTCCCAGGTTGTGTGTGCTGTTGCATTTCTTTCATTGATTGTTCTTGTCAAAGGTTAAGAATGTGTCCAAACATAACCTAACTTCCATCTACAAATAAAATACGTTTGTTTTTTAAATTACATATAGATTACTGCAGGTCCTTGAGGAAAAATAGAAATGAAAGTACTTCAGACCCCAGAAACAATTACATCTCCTAAAAACATTAGTATACTAGAGGGAAATGGTTGATTTTCACGGATTACACCACTGTCATGAAAACCAGCCACTGCTTTCGTTTCCTATTTGACAAGGTGAGACAAAGAGTGAAAAAAAAAAGAAAAAAAAGAAGTCTTTATCCAGATGCTCAGTTTTCAAATTTGATAATCAAATTAGTCTTTATGTAAATAGTTAATGTTAACAGAAGAGAGCCTTACACAAAAACTGGTTTTGTAGATGTCTAGGGACCTTTAAAATCTGGTGTATTATCTATCCCAGAAAAAAAGTATGGAAAGTAGTTTCAAGCCATGACATTACATGTATTAATTTGAGGTGCAGACTGGAACAGATGGCTAGTGATCCACTGGGGGATTTCATTTATTTTGGTTTCAACAGTTTAGTCAGGCATTAAGATGATAGATTTATCCTGATTCTAAAAGCTTTCTTTTGAAACTCAAACTTCTGTAGTCCAAAGAAAAGCACTTAATTCATTTGACAATGAAAACTTCTTTGAGGGATATATGGTGCAAATAAAAACAGTTTGTGGCTGTCACTTGGCCTTTTTCTAGATATATCTCCCTTTTATGATTATTTTTTACCATCTTTCATAACAGTAATTCGTTAATTCATGCCAGTAAATATCTCTAGTGCAGGTTTCTCAAATCTCACACTATTGATATTTTGGATCAGCTATTTCTTTGTTATGGGTTCTGTCCTGTACACTGAAGTTTATTTAGGAACATCTTTGGCTTCTACCCAGTAGATAACAATAGCACACGTACCCAGTCTTGATAATCAAAAATATCTACAGTAATTACTAACTGTCCTATGGGGTCAAAGTCACCCAGGGTTGAGAGCAGTGGCTCTAATATTTAATGTTGTCTATAGTATTTTTTTGGAGTCTGGTTGATCTAGATAGATACAAGTAAAGTTAACTACTCATTTGAGTCAGTTGAGAATGTAAGACATGATGATTATTTACAGAATGAGTTAGTGAGTTGTCAAAATAATTGTAGCAAGAATAATAATAGGTAACATTTAATGAATGCTTACTCTGCCAAACATAATTTTAAGCAAAGTATATTATCTTTTAAAAATACTTACTTAAGCTTATGTAATGAATACAATTACTTTTCCTATTTTATAGAAGTGGAAAGTGAGTTTTGGGCAGGTTAAATAATGCCGTGATTACATAGCTAGAAAAAGAAGTAGGTAAGAGATCCATTTTGCAATATTCAAGACATCAGTTTAGATCCAAGACATAGTGCATTTCTAACAGTGCCAAGCAGTTAGTTGCAAAAACTTTTGTTATATGTATGAATACACAAACCCTTGTGGGTTCAGGTTCTTGGTCTTCATAATGATGCCTTATATTTTTGACCTCTTTTTGTACAGAAGTGTTCTGATACCTGTTTCTTGAAACATAATGATTTTCATAGATTCAAGTTTTAAGTTGAAATGGCAAACCATTATGCTATCTATAGGGTTATAAAATTGATGGGATTGACCTAGATTAGAACAAACACAAACATAAATAACATCTAGCATTAGGCATCATTGGGGAAAAGTGACAATGGTGGGGCCAGTGGCCTCCTGAAGAATATACCCAGACGAAGGGGCTACAGCTTCTGAACTCGGTCTGATTGTTGCCATGTAAGAATGCAGAGTCAGGAATTCCAGATCTGCTGATGTCTCAAGAAAAGGAGAAATCTCAGATTTTTAAAGGAAATGTGATTTTTTTCATATATATATATATATATATATATATATATATATATATATATATATATATACACACACATTCTTTTTCATATTCTTTTCCATTATGGTTTATCACAGGATACTGAATATCATTGCCTGTACTATGCAATAGGACCTTGTTGTTTATCCATCCTATATATAATAGTTTGCATCTGCTGATCCCAAACTCCCAATCCTTCCCACCCCCATCTCCTCTCTCCCTTAGCAACCATAAATCTGTTCTCTGTCGGTGAGTCTGTTTCTGTTTTGTAGATAAGTTCATTTGTTTCATATTTTAGATTCCACATATAAGTGATATCATATGGTATTTGTCTTTCTCTTTCCAACTGACTTCACTTAAGATGATAATCTCTAGATCCAGCCATGTAGCTGCAAATGACATTATTTCATTATTTTTTATGACTGAGTAATATTCCATTGTGTTATATCTATCTATCTATCTATCTATCTATCTATCTATCTATCTATCTAATCTATAGATATATCTCACATCTTTATCCATTAATCTATCAATGGACACAGGTTTTTTTTCCATGTCTTGACTACTGTGCTGCAGTGAACATTGGGGTGCATGTATCTTTTTGAATTAGAGTTTTGTCTGTATATATGCTCAGGAGTGGGATTGCTGGATCATATGGCAACTCTATTTTTAGTTTTTTGAGGAACCTCTGAACTGTTTTCCATAGTGGCTGCACCAACTTTCATTCCCACCAATAGCGTAGGAGTGTTCCCTTTTCTCCACACCCTCCAGCATTTGTCATTTGTAGATTTTTTAATGATGACCATTCTGACCTATGTGAGGTGATACCTCATTATAGCTTTGATTTTCATTTCTCTAATAATTAGTGATATTGAGAATCTTTTCATGTGCCTGTTGGCCATCTGTATGTGTTCTTTGGAGAAAAGTCTATTTAGAACTTCTGCCCACCTTTATTTTGTTGGATCGAACACTTTCCTTTTTCTTTTCTTTAGTTTAAATTCATTATAAGAAATAAAACCAATTGAAAAATGATTTTATTGAAGACAGGTACAGTTCATCGGACACTCTTTTTGACCTCTGCTCCAAATAAGTCATGGGGTACTTTCTTTAAAAAAAAATAATAATAATAATATTGCTCTATCACCTGTTATTAAACTTTTGGTCATTTCACTGTTTTTATTTTACAGAATAGAAACCCAAAGAGTCAAAATATTTGCTCAGCTCATCTAAATTTTTTATATTCCTTGTCAGTGAGTCATTTGGGTAAGAGATATTGAGACTGTTTGGCAAAATGATGTGTACATTCCTTCTTTCTTTGGCAAGGAAGGAATATTATACTAATTTTATCAAAATTTACTGAAAGATACCCTAAAAAAGCTTCAATAGCAAATGTACAAAGAATAGGGATTTTTTTTCTTTCAAATCAACAGAATTTATTTAGACCTGTCTTTGAAGCAACATTTTAATTATATGCATACAGAAATTCTCTATTTGAATTTCCAGTTTTAGAGGGTCATATTAAGAAGCTTTAACACAAAACAACTGTACTGCCTATTTCTGAAAATTGATTTATTTTGGCTATCCATCTTTTTTAAATAAAATAATCCGTGCCAAAACAGGGTTGCAATACCCAAATACATGTATGATTCCACCTCTCTAGACTCAGTTGATGATAAAACAAAATTTTCATGCCAATGCTTTGTCTGGCCCACCTAAGTATACACCTACACACACACACACACACACACACACACACACACACACAAACACCCTCACACACACCACATAAAAGTATACACACACACACACACACACAAATTTTTTTTTCTTTTTTTTTTTTTTTTTTGTGGTATGCGGACCTCTCACTGCTGTGGCCTCTCCCGTTGCGGAGCACAGGCTCCGGAAGTGCAGGCTCAGTGGCCATGGCGCATGAGCCCAGCCACTCCATGACATGTGGGATCCTCCCGGACTGGGGCACGAACCCGTGTCCCCTGCATCGGCAGGCAGACTCTCAACCACTGCACCACCAGGGAAGCCCTAATTTATCTATTTTAAATCATGATTGTTTTAGGCATATCAGAAGTATATGCTGCTTTATTTTCCCCTGTTAACACAGGTCCTTCCATTGCCCATACCTCCCTTCATTTTCAATTCATTTTTATGAGATCCAAATTAAAATACAGAGAGATACAGATGAGAAATTAGAGAAATGTATATTACAGCCAAATATTTTTGTATCTAGTTATAAAAATAGCTACTTTATTAAAAATACAAATTTACCACTTTGAAAAAATAAGTTAACTCTTCTTTCATTACTATTTCTGAGGGGAATAACAAGGGTTAACTTGTCTTAGAGTTATGATAATTTTCAGGTTTCTGTAGACATACAGAAATAACTTAAATGTTATCTAATTATTCAGTGAGTTCTCAACTGGGGCTATCCCCCTATCTCAGGGGACTCTTGGTACTACCTGAAGACATTTTTGATTGCCATAACTGGGGGTTGAGATGTTACTGGCATCTAGTAGGTAGAGGTCTGTGATGCTGCTAAAGACATTCTATAGTGCACAGGACAACCAATATCCCCACCCCACAAAGAATCAGCAAGTCCAAAATATCAACAATGCTGAGGTTGAGAATCCCAAATATTTCATCATCTAAATCTAAATGATATATTGGATGTTATGGGTTGAAATGTGTCCCACCAAAATTTACAAGTTGAAGTCCTAATCCCCAGTACCTCAGAACATGACCTTATTTGGAAATAGGGTCATTGTTGCAATTAGTTGTAATTAGTTGCAGATGTACTTACTTAAGATGTAATGACACTGGCATAGGGTGGGCCCCTAATCTAATTTGAGTCCTGTCCTTAAGAAAGGGGAGTTTTGGACCCATACACACACAGGAGAATATCATGTGAAGATGAAGGCAGATATTAGGGTGATGCTTCAACAGCCCAAGGACTACCAAAGATAGCCAGCAAAATACCATAAACTAGTGGACAATCATGCAACAGATTCTTCCCCACAGCCCTCAGAAGGAACCAACCCTTCTAACACCTTGGCCTCAGACATCTAGCCTCTATAAGCATTTGTTCTTGAAGCCATTCAGTTTGTGGTACTTTGTTATGGCAGCTCAAGCAAACTAATACATACTGCTTTTAACTTCTCTGTTACTACTCTGTTTACTTAAAGTTTCTGCTCAGGAACAACTCTGAAAAGTATTGTAAATAACAACAACAATCTGCCTGCAGTGACTGGCTAAAGCTCAGTTCATTTAGCAATGCACTTACCTGGCTTAAATCAATGTCATATATGAAACCAAAAGAAAGATCACAAATATTTTGATAAAGGTGTGCCAAAATGCCATAGAGGTGCCAAGAACAAGGATTTCTTTTTCTAAAATATTTATTTTAGTTACTTATTTTCCTTATTATTATTATTATTTTGTCTGCCTCGTGTCTTAGTTATGGCACACGGAATCTTTCTTGAGGCATAAGTGATCTTTTCCATCACATACGGTGCGTGGTCTGCTCAGGTTTCTCTCTAGTTGTGGTGCATGGGTTTTCTCTCTCTGGTTGTGGCGTGCAGGCTCCAGGGCACATGGACCTGTGTCACGCAGGCTCCCTCTATTGAGGTGCATGAGCTCAATAGTTGAGGCACACAGGCTTAGTTGCCCTGAAGCAAGTGGGATCTTAGTTCCCCAATCAGTTATCAAACCTGTGTCTCCTGCACTTGGAAGGCTGATTCTTTACCACTGGGCCACCAGGGAAGTGCCAAGAACAAGGATTTCTTCCCATCAAGGTTTCTCCCAAGCTTCAGTGTGACATATTTCTGAACCACTAAACACATTTTAAGTCCTGAATTGTGACAAAATGTGCCTTGATTCTTGGACACTTGTTCTGAGTTAGGAGCAGAACACCTTCATGTGGAATAAGTTAGCAATCAAAATAAAGAACTAAAGGATGGACTTCAAGCTCTTTCTTCTTTCTACATATCTCTGTCAGTCCTATGAATGCATTTCTAAATATCACACTTCTGCTTCCATTTTATTCATCTCAACAGAGTCACCTCATTTGGTTTGATAAGTCCAATGTAAACACTTCAAACTCTCTCCAAAGTCGAACTCTCTTTTTCTGTTTGACAAAACCTGTGTGTGCCCATGTGTGTGCATAGATACACATGCATGTGTGTCTATACTGTGGAGCAGATATCCTTCTGCCTATTCCTTATACTTCATTTAAAAAAAAGAAAAAAAAATATATATCTTCTACTATTTTTTGCAGTGTGAAAGAAGCATCTGTTTCCTGGGAAGAAAATGGCTAATTCCACACTGCAACCACCAGGGTGCATGTGTCAGACTCAGCTTGTCTTCCTGCTGATCAGTATCTACTCTAGTCATTCTGCCAAATGCTCCTCCATGGACTTCATCATTGAGACTGTCTGCCAGGGCTCTGTGGCAATTGAATATCAGATTATATTCAAGGGTATTATTTGGTGGAGTGATAGAATATATAGGTTGGCACTAAGCTTCCATTTACTACAGATTTATAACTATTTTCCCAGAGAAAACAAATCTGTCCATTGCACATCTTGGATTTTGGTTGGCCTTTTGTGCTAACAATTGTCCCCAAATATAAAGTTTATAGACTAGTGTAAAGGAAGGTATTGCAAGGAGCAGCATTTTAGAATCAGATGCATTTTCTTCTAGGCTTGTGGGCCTGGTTCTAATGCAATATACAGCACATGGGACCACCTAGGAATTATTTTTCCTAAATAGTTCAACTGCCATCATATAAAGATTTAGCTAGATTTACAGGTAATATGCGAGAAGAGAAGAACAACTTAAATGACACTAAGAGGAATCAAACATACAAATTCAGAATGTTGGGCATATTATAGAACAACTAATTTGATTTCTCTAACAAGTCAGTGGTGTGAAAGAAAAAGAGAGGGTCTGTTCTGCATTAAAGAAACAAGAGAGAGAGAGAAAAAAGAAAGAAACAAGAGACATAGCAAACAAATGCAACGTGTGGATTGGATCTTGATTCCAACTAACTAAAAAAAAAAAAAAAATTCTGAAGCTATCAGGGAAATTTAATTAGGGACTGGGTTTGATTTAGGTATAAAAATGGACTTATTCTTAGGTTAAAACATGTCCTGTATTTTTGAAAAAGATGAATACAGATGTAATTTGGAGGTGAAATGACATGATACCAGGATTTAGCTTTATAATACTTCAGCAAAAAAAGAAAAATAATAATAAAAATAAGTGACAGATAGAACAAATGGGGCAAAAATTTGACACTTCTTGAAACTGAGTGATGGACATATGGGGGTTCATTTGCAAGATTTTCTCTACTTTTTTATGAAGTATGAAATTTTTTGTAGCAAACATACAAAAAGTAAGGATACCAAGTTCAGATTCCCACACTTCAGGGTTCAAATTTTACCTTTCCCTCCAAATTAACTAGCTTCATTCTGGGTTAACATTAACTTTCTAATCTCATTCTTATATTCTGTTTTAAAAAAATGACATGACCTTTTCATGTAAAGACAATTTATGTTAACATATTTAAAATGTATGTAGATAACATTTAATGCTTGGTAACTGACTATGATATTCACATGATTTTCACTACCAAAATATTCTTGCAGATATATGCCTCATCTATGCCATACTGTCCATAATATCTGTGTGTGTATAATGCCAGAAATGTATTAGTCATGGAAAAGACCTCAAATAAACCATTTTCACCCCTATATCCATCTGTCCCTCCTTCTCTCTCTCTCTCCCTCTCTCATTTTCTCTCTCTCTCTCTCTCTCTCTCTCTCTCTCTCTCTCTCTCTCTCACACACACACACACACACACACAGTCTTAACTAATACCTGCATTTGTTTAGAAAAATACATTATCATAAGAAATATTTTTAATGTCAATGGTAAGATCTGTATGAATTTACTCTTTTAAAATATTTCTGTTTACAAAGAGAACAGGATCAAGACTAGAACTTTTAAGCTTTTTATACAAAGTAATATTTGGACAGTTTGATGTAACTGGCAGAGTTTCAAATAAATATTCTAAGCACCGTATTTTACAGATAATCTTTAGTTGAACTATTTTATTTAAGCTGTGCATATTTAATTCTATTAAAATAATATTGCTTTTACAAATTTAATGCACTTTATATTCAAATGAGTTCAAGGTACTCAAGTGTAAAAGACAATATGTCCATTTGGTCTGTAGTCCCATACTGTAAGGGCTAAGCAAGGATATTGTAATATCTACAGCAGTCAATAAAATACCTACAGGAACTTCCCTAGAATGTTTAATGCATTCATGATTTCTGTCTTCATTTTTTATTATTATCTGGTAAGAAGATGTGGAAGAAAACAAACAGAAATGAAGGAGAAAAGGAGGAAGTTCTCCCAATTGAGGTACTACATATCCTGGAATAAATGTGCAGGTTTCTCCTTAGTTGGGAGGCTCACTAATCTATCCAGGATGTGGGCTAAAAATTGTTTTTGCCTATTTGTGGGCTGAAGAATTGACAATTTTGCTACTTTAATTGTAAATAAATTATAAATGATTTCTTTTTTTTACCTGACATATAGAGCTTAACATCCATTAGTTATTATTCTGGCAGAAATGCTTCATCACTTTAAGATAAGAATGTTTGCAAGAGGAATTCTGTTAGATTATAAGATCATTAGACTGGTCCTGATTCATCATCTTTCATAAAGTTTGGTGGTAATCTGCACATTTATAAGATAATAGTCCAGTTATAATTAAATGTTCCCATATTGTACCTTTTAAATCAGACAGCACTTGCTTAATTCTTTCTCTCTCTCCTCTCACACAATGTCAGTGTTGACTATGGCTTTAATTTGATTTCAGTAGGCTGCATAAATTAAACACAGCAACATTCATTTAAGCATCTTAAAAACACTTCTGCAAGCATTACAGGAAGATCCTTCAGAGAATTAGAAATTTCTCAGAAATGTTTCATGTTGCAATGTTGTATGTTGTGTTAGAATTGGAAGATAACACTTGCTGAAAAGTCAGGATGCTTGAATCCTCATTTTCTATCCTCCTATAGACAACACTTCTGATAGATAATGAGAAAATTTAAACATACAAAACAAAGTCAGTTGTCAGCTGGAACATTAACTTCAAATTCGAATGCCTACACTAGAGGAGGCCACTGACCTAGAACCAAATTAGCTTCTTATCTTCCCAGAACCACACCCACTCACACATCAGTGAAAGGTGAGTACAAGAAGCAAAGCAGCAAAGAATGGGAAAACAAGGTTTACTTCCTAAACCCAAGGACAGAGCTGACCTAACAAAACCATGCACAAGCTTTCCTAGGCCTGAGTAGCTCCCAAGAGAACCAGGGCATCTTGATAGAAGAAAGATAGAGCCCAAAGAAGACCCCGCCACTGTAACCCACAACACCAGATCTAGCTTTTATCCCTTTGTTTGGAACAGAGAAAGCTCTATCTTACAGCCCTATGGTCCATTCCAGGCTTTGCCCAAGGACAGTGGAAGAGGTCTAAGAAAGAGAAGGAGGAGAAAGGGAAGGAGTCTAATGTTCTGACTACAGATGCCTTTATAGTTAACTTCCATCAAGGGAAATACTCTTGATCAATGTAAGTTTATAAACACTCCATTAGTAACATTACATTATATGATGTTCACATAAAGCATTTATCCATGATCATAAGGATTGTATAAAATTACATTTTATTTAAAATTTTTTCTGTATAATAAAAAGATCCCATATTATATTCTACACTATTATACACATAGATTACAGTCTTGTTATAATTCTGATTTGGTTGAATACCCATAATAACAGATGTTAAGTAACTATCATGTTTCATACATCAAATTAAAATTTATAATAGGCAGAGATATTCTTATTCATACATTTTAAAATAAATTTAACTTATTTTGATGTAATTTGAGATTTATATAAAGTACAGTGTACTAAGAATTCCCACATATATTTTAACCTTACTTCCCAAATGTTAACATTTTGTCATATTGCTTTATCATTTTCCTTCTTTCTACTTTTTTGAATACTTACCCCTAAACACTTCAGCATGCTAAAATTTTGTCATATTGCTCTATCAAATTCCTTCTTTCTACTTTTTTTGAATACTTACCCCTAAACACCTCAGCATGTATTTCCTACAACACAAGGACTTTCTCTTATATATGCATTGTATAACTATCAAAAGCAGGAAATTAAGAGTGATATAATATTATTATCTGAACTACAGGCCTTATTCAGAATTTTCCATTTGTTCCAATAATGTCCTTATAGACAGAAAAAACAAATAAACTTGGGTCACACATTGGATTCATTGTTATATCTCTTTGGCCTCTTTTTAATGTGTAATATTTCCTCTTTCCTTATACACATACAGAAAGTGAATGCACACAATTTGTCTTCTCTAGAGCTGCAAAAGTAATGAATGACTGGTTTGGTGTCCAAATACTTATTCCTTTGATTTATCAATCTCATTCCTAAGTCCAGTATATCACACCAGCTCTCCTGCTTTGTATATTGGGAAAAGTATGTAGTTTGTATTTGAGTGTTTAACCTCTACAATTGTCATATGTCAAGATTCCAGAGCATTTCAACTACTGAGAAGCCTATTTATTAGTTCTTCTAACTAGGGCTACCAAAACATAAACTTGATGACTTTTGTTTCTTTTCTGTCTTTTTTTCTTTTTATGTTTCACTGAACTTACTGAGGCATAGTTAAAATTTATCAATTTGACAGTCTCTTTCAGCTTCATATGATATGACCTTATTCAAGCTTCATTTAGAGTTTTGGTAGATTAAACAAGGCTTGTTTACTTTTAGTTATTACATGTGTAGCATTTGTCAAAATATCTGTAAGCATTTAGCAAATGAAGAGCTATAATTTGGATACACAATGATTATATATATATATATATATATATATATATATATATATATATATATATATATATAATGTAGAGACTAGAAAGAAGATTCAAGATATATGTCTGTTTAATGGAAGAACAAAATTTTAATTAGTATTATACAAAAGAAAAGAAAAGTATAGAAATATACCTATAGTTTTAAAAGTTTTATAGATTTGGACCACAATAAAGTCTATGATGGCATCAATTAGACCACTCTGCTTTTAGGTTTTCTGCTGTCCTACCACCAGTCTATTAAAGCCAACATAAGCATAAAGGTAACTTGATTTAGCCAACAAGATACAACAAAAATTCACATACTCTTGCTTATAAAAATAGTTTATTTTAATTTCAACTATTTAAGAGGTAAGAAAATAATTATTAAAAAACATTCACTAATATTGTCCAATGACCAAAATTCAACACCCATTTATGATAAAAACCCTGCAGAAAGTAGGCATAGAGGGAACTTTCCTCAACATAATAAAGGCCATATATGACAAACCCACAGCCAGCATTGTTCTCAATGGTGAAAAACTGAAACCATTTACACTAAGATCAGGAACAAGACAAGGTTGCCCACTCTCACCACTCTTATTCAACCTAGTTTTGGAAGTTCTAGCCATAGCAATCAGAGAAAATAAAGAAATAAAAGGAATCCAAATAGGAAAAGAAGAAGTAAAGCTGTCACTGTTTGCAGACGACATGATACTATACATAGAGAATACTAAGGATGCTACCAGAAAACTACTAGAACTAATCAATGAATTTGGTAAAGTAGCAGGATACAAAATTAATGCACAGAAATCTCTTGCATTCTTCTACACTAATGATGAAAAATCCGAGAGGGAAATTAAGAAAACACTCCCATTTACCATTGCAACAAAAAGAATAAAATATCTAGGAATAAACCTACCTAAGGAGACAAAAGACTTGTATGCAGAAAACTATAAGACACCGATGAAAGAAATTATAGATGATACAAATAGGTGGAGAGATATACCATGTTCTTGAATTGGAAGAATCAACATTGTGAAAATGACTCTATTACCCAAAGCAATCTACAGATTCAATGCAATCCCTATCAATTTACCACTGACATTTTTTACAGAAGTAGAACAAAAAATTTCACAATTTGTATGGAAACACAAAAGATCCTGAATAGCCAAAGCAATCTTGAGAACGAAAAATGGAGCTGGAGGAATCAGGCTCTCTGACTTCCCACACACATATGGTCACCTTATCTTTGATAAAGGAGGGAAGGATATACAGTGGAGAAAAGACAGCCTCTTTAATAAGTGGTGCTGGGAAAACTGGATAGCTACCTGTAGAAGTATGAAATTAGAACGCTCCCTAACAGCACACACAAAAATAAACTCAAAATGGGTTAAAGACCTAAATGTAAGGCCAGACACTATCAAACTCTTAGAGGAAAACATAGACAGAACACTCTATGACATAAACCACAGCAAGATCCTTTTTGACCCATCTCCTAGAGAAATGGAAATAAAAACAAAAATAAACAAATGGGATCTAGTGAAACTTAAAAGCTTTTGCACAGCAAAGGATACCATAAACAAGACCAAAGACAACCCTCAGAATGGGAGAAAATATTTGCAAATGAAGCAACTGACAAAGGATTAATATCCAAAATTTATGAGCAACTCAGGCAGCTCAATAACAAAAAAAACAAACAACTCAATACAAAAATGGGCAGAAGAACTAAATAGACATTTCTCCAAAGAAGATATACAAATAGCCAACAAACACATGAAAGAATGCTCAACATCATTAACCATTAGAGAAATGCAAATCAAAACTACAATGAGATATCACCTCACACTGGTCAGATTGGCCATCATCAAAAACTCTAGAAACAATAAATGCTGGAGAGGGTGTGGAGAAAAGGGAACTAACTCTCTTGCACTGCTGGTGGGAATGTAAATTGATACAGCCACTATGGAGAACAGTATGGAGGTTCCTTAAAAATCTACAAATAGAACTACCATATGACCCCACAATCCCACTACTAGGCATATAACCTGAGAAAACCATAATTCAAAAAGAGTCATGTACCAAAATATTTATTTCAGCTCTATTTATGATAGCCACGACATGGAAGCAACCTAAGTGCCCATCAACAGATGAATGGATAAAGAAGATGTGGCACATATATACAATGGAATATTACTCAGCCATAAAAAGAAATGAAACTGAGTTATTTGTAATGAGGTGGATAGACCTGGAGTCTGTCATACAGAGTGAAGTTAAGTCAGAAGGAAAAAAACAAATACCGTATGCTAACACATATATATGGAATCTAAGAAAAAAAAATGTCATGAAGAGATTAGTGGTAGGACTGGAGTAAAACACAGACCTACTAGAGCATGGACTTTAGGATGTGGTGAGGAGAAAGGGTAAGCTGTGACGATGTGAGAGAGTGGCAGGGACATATACACACTACCAAAAGTAAATTAGATAGCTAGTGGGAAGCTGACGCAAAGCACAGGGATTTCACCTCTGTGCTTTGTGACCACCTAGAGGGGTGGGATAGGGAGTGTGGGAGGGAGGGTGATGCAAGAGGGAAGAAATATGGGAACATATGTATATGTATAACTGATTCACTTTGTTGTAAAGGAGAAACTAACACACTATTGTAAAACAGTTATACTCAAATAAAGATGTTTAAAAGGAAAAAAAAAATATTGTCTAATGACAAAATGACTAGGTTGAGTTTTGTTCCCTCAGCAAAATCATTCTATTAAAATAATTTAAAAACAACATTCCCTTTAGTGAGCTCAATGCTATTCTAATGAGTGATCCAATAGTATTTTTTTCTTTCCTTTAACTTTTTATTTTTAACATCTTTATTGGAGTATTATTGCTTTACAATGTTGTGTTAGTTTCTGTTGTATCACAAAGTGAATCAGTTATATGTCTACATATATCCCATATCACATCCCTCTTGTGCCTCCCTTCCACCCTCCCTATCCCACCCTTCTAGGTGGTCACAAAGCACCGAGCTGATCTCCCTGTGCTATGAGGCTGCTTCCCACTAGTTATCTATTTTACATTTGGTAGTGTATATATGTCCATGCTACTCTCTCACTTCGTCCCAGCTTACCCTTCCCACTCCCCGTGTCCTCAAGTCCACTCTATATATCTGCATCTTTATTCCTGTCCTGCCCCTAAGTTCTTCAGAAACTTTTTTTTTTCCTTAGATTCCATATATATGTGTTAGTATATGTATTTGTTTTTCTCTTTCTGACTTACTTCACTGTGTATGACAGTCTCTAGGTCCATCCACTTCACTGAAAATAACTCAGTTTCGTTTCTTTCTATGGCTGAGTAATATTCCGTTGTATATATGTGCCACATCTTCTTTATCCATTCATCTGTTGATGGACAATTAGGTTGCTTCCGTGTCCTGGCTATAGTAAATATACCTGCAATGGACACTTTGGTACATGACTCATTTTGAATTATGGTTTTCTCAGGATATATGGCCAGTAATGGGATTGTTGGGTCGTATGGTAGTACTACTTTTAGCTTTTTAAATTTAAATTTTTATTTTTTAATTTTTTTATTTTTTTAGCTTTCAAGGAAACTCCACACTGTTCTACATAGTGGCTGTATCAATTTATATTCCCACAAACAGTGCAGTAGGGTACCCTTTTCTCCACAACCTCTCTGGCATTTATTGTTTGTAGATTTTTTAATGATGGCCATTCTGACTGATGTGAGGTGATACTTCATTGTAGTTTTGATTTGCATTTCTCTAATGATTAGTGATGTTGAGCATACGTTCATGTGTTTGTTGGCAATCTGTGTATCTTCTTTGGAGAAATGTCTATTTACGTCTTCTGCCCATGTTTGGATTGGTCTGTTTGTTTTTATGATATTGAGCTGCATGAGCTGCTTGTATATTTTGGGGATTAATCCTTTGTCAGTTACTTCATTTGCAAATATTTTCAACCATTCTGAGGGTTGTCTTTTCATGTTGTTCCTGGCTTCCTTTGCTGTGCAATAGTTTTTAAGTTTCACTGGGTCCCATTTGTTTATTTTTGTTTTTATTTCCATTTCTTTAGGAGATGGCTCAAACAGGATCTTGCTGTGATTTATGTCATAGAGTGTTCTACCTATGTTTTCCTCTAAGAGTTTGATAGTTTCAGGCCTTACATTTATGTCTTTAACCCATTTTGGGTTTATTTTTGTGTATGGTGTTAGGGAGTGTTCTAATTTCATTCTTTTTTTTTTTATATCTTTATTGGAGTATAATTGCTTTACAATGGTGTTAGTTTCTGCTTTACAACAAAGTGAATCAGTTATACATATACATATGTTCCCATATCCCTTCCCTCTTGCATCTTCCTCACTCACACCCTCCCTATCCCACCCCTCTAGGTGGTCACAAACCACCTAGCAGATCTCCCTGTGCCACACAGCTGCTTCCCACTAGCTATCCACTCTACGTTTGGTAGTGTATATATGTCCATGCCACTCTCTCACTTCGTCACAGCTTACCCTTCCCCCTCCCCATATCCTCAAGTGCATGCTCTAGTAAGTTTGAGTTTTATTCCTGTCCTAACCCTAGCCTAAACTGGATTCCTACATGTGAAAGAAGGAAATTATGTCATAGGCAGAACATTCTATGACATAACTTCATTCTTTTACATGTAGCTGTCCAGTTTTCCCAGCACCACTTATCAAAGAGTCTGCCTTTCCTCCATTGTATATTCTTGCCTCCTTTATCAAAGGTAAGTTGACCATATGTGTGTGGGTGTATCTCTGGGCTTTCTATCCTGTTCCATTGATCTATATTTCTGTTTTTATGCCAGTATCATACTGTCTTGATTACTGTAGCGTTGTAGTATAGTCTGAAATCAGGGAGAATGATTCCTCCAGATCTGTTTTTCATTCTCAAGGTAGCTTTGGCTATTCGGGGTCTTTTGTGGTTCCATGCAAATTGTGAAATTTTTTGTTCTAGTTGTATGAAAAATGCCACGGGTCGTTTGATAGGGATTACATTGAATCAGTAGATTGCTTTGGGTAGTATAGTAGTTTTCACAAGGTTGATTCTTCCAGTCGAAGAACATTGTATATCTCTCCATCTGTTTGCATCATCTTTAATTTCTTTCATCAGTTTCTTATAGTTTTCTACATACAGGTTTTTTATCTCCTTAGGTAGGTTTATTACTAGTTATTTATTCTTTTTTGTTGCAATGGTAAATGGAAGTGTTTTCTTAATTTCTCTTTCAGATTTTTCATCATTAGTGCATAGGAATGCAAGAGATTTCTGTGCATTAATTTTGTATCCCGCTACTTTACCAAATTCATTGATTAGTTCTAGTAGTTTTCTGGTAGCATCTTTAGGATTCTCTATGTATAGTATCATGTTATCTGTAAACAGTGACAGTTTTACTTCTTCTTTTCCAATTAGGATTTCTTTTATTTCTTTTTCTTCTCTGATTACTGTGACTAAAACTTCCAAAACTATGTTGAATAATAGTCATGAGATTGGGCAACCTTGTGTTGTTCCTGGTCTTAGTGGAAATAGTTTCATTTTTTCACCATTGAGAACAAAGTTGGCTGTGGGTTTGTCATATATGGCCTTTATATGTTG
Organism: Kogia breviceps; assembly: GCF_026419965.1. NCBI lineage: Eukaryota > Metazoa > Chordata > Mammalia > Artiodactyla > Physeteridae > Kogia > Kogia breviceps. Next base: position 21,504,379 of record NC_081320.1, read on the forward strand.
AGGTAAGTTCTCTTTATGCTTACTTTCTGGAGGGTTTTTATCACAAATAGGTGTTGAATTATGTCAAAAGCTTTTTCTGCATCTTTTGAGATGATCATATGGTTTTTCTCCTTCAATTTGTGAATATGGTTTATCACATTGATTGATTTGCATGTTTTGAAGAATCCTTGCATTCCTGGTATAAACCCCACTCAATCATGGTGTATGATCCTTTTAATGTGTTGTTGGATTCTGTCTGCTTGTATTTTATAAGGGATCTTTGCATCTATATTCATCAGTGATATTGGCCTGTGGTTTTCTTTTTTTGTGACATCTTTATATGGGTTTGGTTTTAGAGTGATGCTGGCCTCATAGAATGAGCTCGGTTGTGTTCCTCCTTCTGCTATATTTTGGAAGAGTATGAGAAGGAGAGATGTTAGCTCTTCTCTAAAAGTTTGATAGAATTCTCCTGTGAAGCTAAATGGCCCTGGTCTTTGCTGGAAGATTTTTAATCACAGTTTCCATTTGAGTGCTTGTGATTGGTCTGTTTATATATTCAGTTTATTCCTGGTTCAGCCTTGGAAGGTTAGGCTTTTCTAAGAATTCATCCATTTCTGCCACGTTGCCCATATTACTGGCATGTAGTTGTTTGTGGTAATCTCTCATGATTCTTTGCATTTCTGCAGTGTCAGTTGTTACTACTCCTTTTTCGTTTCTAATTCTATTGATTTGACTCTTCCCCCTTTTTTTCTTGATGAGTCTGGCTAATGGTTTATCTATCTTGTTTATCTTTTCAAATAGCCAGCTTTTAGTTGTATTGATCTTTGCTATCATTTCCTTCATTTCTTTATCATTTATTTCTGATCTGATCTATATGATGTCTTTCCTTCTGCTAACTTTGGTTTTTTGTTGTTGTTGTTGTTCTTTCTGTAATTGCTTCAGGTGTAAAGTTGTTTATTTAAGATGTTTCTTCTTTCTTGAGGTAGGATTTTATTGCTATAAACTTCCCTGTTAGAACTTCTTTTGCTGCATTCCATAGGTATTGGGTAGTAGTGCTTTCATTGTCATTTATTTCTAGGTCTTTTTGATTTCCTCTTTGATTTCTTCAGTGATCATTTGGTTATTTAGTAGTGCATTGTTTAGCTTCCATGTGTTTGTATATTTTTAGAGATTTTTTCTTGCAATTGATATTCTAGTCCCATAGCATTGTGGTCAGACAAGATACATGATAGAATTTCAATTTTCTTAAATTTACCAAGGCATGATTTGTGACCCAAGAAATAATCTATCCTAGAGCATGGTCCGTGAGCACTTGAGAAGAAAGTGTACCTTTGTTTTTGATGGAGTGTCCTATAAATATCAATTAAGTCCATCTTGTTTAATGTGTCATTTAAAGCTTCTGTTTCATTATTTATTTTCATTTTGCATGATGTGTCCATTGGTGTAGGTAGGGTGTTAAAGTCCCCTACTATTTTTGTGTTACTGTTGATTACCTCTTTTATGGATGTTAGGATTTGCCTTATGTATTGAGGTGCTCCTATGTTGGGTGCATAAATATTTACAATTGTTATATCTTGTTCTTGGATTGATCCCTTGATCATTATGTAGTGTCTTTCTTTGTCTCTTGTAATAGTCTTTATTTTAAAGTCTATTTTGTCTGATATGAGAATTGCTTCTCTGGCTTTCTTTTGATTTCCATTTGCATGGAATATCTTTGTCCATCCCCTCACTTTCAGTCTGTATGAGTCCCTAGGTCTGAAGGTGGTCTCTTATAGACAGCATATATATGGGTCTTGTTTTTGTATCCATTCAGCCAGTCTGTGTCTTTTGGTTTGAACATTTAATCCATTTACTTTTAAGGTAGTTATTGACATGTATGTTCCTATTACCATTTTCTTAATTGTTCTGGGTTTGTTATTGTAGGTCTTTCCCTTTCCTTGTATTTCCTGCCTAGAGAAGTTCCTTTAACATTTGTTGTAAAGATCGTTTGGTGGTGCTGAATTCTCTTAGCTTTTGCTTGTTTGTAAAGTTTTTAATTTCTCCATCAAATCTGAATGTGATCCTTGCTCAGTAGAGTTATATTAATAGTAGATTTTTCCCTTTCATCACTTTAAATATGTCTTGCCACTCCCTTCTGGCTTGCAGAGTTTCTGCTGAAACATCAGATGTTAACCTTATGTGTATTCCCTTGTATGTTATTTGTTGCTTTTTCTGTGCTGCTTTTAATATTTCTTCATTGTATTTAATTTCTGATAGTTTGATTAATATGTGATTTGGCATGTTTCTCCTTGGAGTTATCCTGTATGGGACTCTGCACTTCCTTGACTTGATTGAGTATTTCCTTTCCCATATTAAGGACGTTTTCAACTATAATGTCTTCAAATATTTTCTCAGTCCGTTTGTTTTTCTCTTCTTCTTCTGGGACCCCTGTAATTTGAATGTTGGTGCATTTAATGTTGTCTCAGATGTCTCTGAGACTGTCCTCATTTCTTTTCATCTTTTTTCTTTATTCTGCTCTATGATAGTTACTTCCACTATTTTATCTTCCAGGTAACTTATTTGTTTTTCTGCCTCAGTTATTCTGCTATTGATTCCTTCTAGACAATTTTTCATTTCATTTATTGTGTTGTTCATCATTGTTTGTTTGCTCTTTAGTTCTTCTAGGTTCTTTTTAAATGTTTTTTGTATTTTCTCCATTCTATTTACAAGATTTTGGATCATCTTTACTATCATTACTCTGAATTCTTTTTCAGGTAGATGACCTATTTCCTCTTCATTTGTTTGGTCTGGTGGGTTTTTACCTTGCTCTTTCATCTGCTGTGTGTTGCTCTGTCTTCTCATTTTGCTTAACTTTCTGTGTTTGAGGTCTCCTTTTTGCAGGCTGCAGGTTCATAGTTCCTGTTGTTTTTGGTGTCTGGCCCCTGTGGCTAAGGTTGTTTCAGTGGGTTATGTTGGTTTCCTGGTGGAGGGACTGGTGCCTGTCTTCTGGTGAATGAGGCTAGATCTTGTCTTTCTGGTGGGCAGGACCAGGTCCTGTGGTGTGTTATGGGGTGTCTGTGACCTTATTATGATTTTAGGCAGTCTCTCTGCTAATTAGTGGGATTGTGTTCCTGTCTTGTTAGTAGTATGCCATAGGGTGTTCAGCACTGTAGCTTGCTGGTCGTTGAGTGGAGTTGTGTCTTAGCATTGAGATGGAGATCTCTGAGAGCTTTCACTCTTTGATATTTTGTTGAGCCCAGAGGTCTTTGGTGAACCAATGTCCTGAACTCAGCTCTCTCACCTCAGAGGCTCAGGCCTAATACCCGGATGAAACACCAAGATCCTGTCAGCCACAAGGTTTAGAAGAAAAAGGAGAAAAAAAAAAAAAAAAAACGAAAAAAGAAAAAAAAACTAAAATAAAATAAAGTTATTAAAATAAAAAATAAAAAAATTATTAAAAATTAAAAAAAATAAATGTATTTTTAAAAAAGAAAGAAAGAAGAGAGCAACCAAACCAAAAGAAGAAATCCACCAGTGATAACAAGTCCTAAAAACAGAAACAAACAAACAAACAAAAAAAACCCAGACAGACAGAACCCTAGGACAAATGGTAAAAGGAAAGCTATACAGACAAAATCACACACAGATGCATACACATACACACTCACAAAAGTGGAAAAGGAAAGAATAATATACATATATATTTAAGAAAAAAAAAGGAAGAGAGCAACCAAATCAATAAACAAATCTACCAGTGGTAATAAGCTCTAAATACTAAACAAAGATAAACATAAAACCGGAAACAAATTACGTGCAGAAAGCAAACCCCAAGTCTACAGTTTCTCCTAAAGTCCACTGCCTCAATTTTGGGATGATTTGTTGTCTGTTCAGTTATTCTACAGATGCAGTGTATGTCAAGTTGGTTGTGTAGGTTTAATCAACTGTTCCTGAGGCTGCTGGGAGAAATTTCCCTTTCTCTTATTTGTTCACACAGTTCCTAGGGTTCAACCTTGGATTTGGCCCTGCTCTGTTTGTAGGTTGCCTGAGGCTGTCTGTTCCTCATCCAGACAGGATGGGGTTAAAGTAGCAGCTGATTAGGGGTCTCTGGCTCGTTGAGGCTGGGGGCGAGGGAGAGGTACAGAATGCAGGGTGAGTCTGTGGCAGCAGAGGCCAGTGTGACTTTGCAACAGCCTGAATCATGCCATGTGTTCTCCTGGGGACGTTGTCCCTAGATCACAGAACCCTGGCAGTGCTGGGCTGCACAGACTCCCCAGAGAGGAGGTGTGGATAGTGGCCTGTGCTTGCACACAGGCTTCTTGGTGGCTGTAGCAGCAGCCTTAGCATTTTATGCCCGTCTCTGGTTTCATCTCTGATAGCCATGGCTCGTGCCCATCTCTGGAGCTCATTTAAGCAGTGCTCTGAATCTCCTCTCCTCGTGCACCCTGAAACAATGGTCTCTTGCCTCTTAGGCAGGTCCAGACTTTTTCCTGGACTCCCTCCTGGCTAGCTGTGGTGCATTAGCCCCCTTCAGCCTGTGTTCACACAGCCAACACCAGTCCTCTCCCTGAGATCTGGCCTCCAAAGCTGGAGCCTCAGCTCCCAGCCCCCACCTTTCCTGGATGGTGAGCAGACAAGCCTCTCAGGCTGGTGAGTGCTGGTCAACACCTATCCTGTATGTGAGATTCTCTTTGCTTTGCCCTCTGCACTCTCATTGCTGCACTCTTCTCCATGGCTCTGAAGATTCCCCCCAACCCACCTCCCATCTCTGTCACTGAAGTATCTTCCTAGTGTGTGGAAGCTTTTCCTCCTTCACAGCTCCCTCCTGGTGGTGAAAGTCCAGTCCCCATTCTTTTGTCTCTGATTTTTCTTTTTTATGTTACCCTACCCAGGTATGTGGGGAGTTTCTTGCCTTTTGGGAAGTCTGAGGTCTTCTGCCAGAGTTCAGTATGTGTTCTGTAGGAGTTGTTCCACATGTAGATGTATTTGTAGGGAGGAAGGTGGTCTCCATATCTTACATCTTTGCCATCTTAAAGGTCTCTGGTACAATAATTTTTGACTTTATATAAAGACTAAGATAAATATACAAGCAATAAAATAATGTTTCTCAGAAATTAGCTACATGAAAAAGAGGAAATATTCTAATACAGGGATGCAATCTGTATGTGTATGTAAACACAAGATGACATTTATTTAATATTATTTGATATGGTATAAAAAGCAGGCTTTTTATTATTTTAAAATAGTGTAATTTCCAAAAATAGACAGATTTGCCTGTGGAGGGATGGGGGAAGGGGAGTTGTTTTATAGAAATCCAAACATATTTTAACCTCAAAATTGTCTCTGACTGCTATTCCTAAGTGCATCATCTCAAATTGAATGAAAGTATTAATGACAACAGAATATAAGGAGATATGTCTATTATTGACACTTAAGGAACTGACACTAATAATAAAAAACAAAACAAAACAGAGCTTGAGTAAAATAAATATATCTAGACCTCAATTCATATTAATCTATAGTTATGCTTTATAAAAATATAATAATTATTATAATTTTTAAAAGTCAGTTATTCAAAAAGATACATACATCTCAATGTTCATAGCAACATTATTTATAATAGCCAAGATATGAAAGCCACCTAAATGTTCATCAATAGATGAATGGATAAAGAATATGTGGTATATGAATACAATGAAATAATACTCAACTATAAAAAAGTAACGAAATTTTGGAGACTGTGCAAGATGTCAGAGTAGAAAGACCCTGAGTTCACCTCCTCTCAAAGATACAGCAAAATCACAACTAGTTGCAGAACATCTATCAATAAATAAGACCAGAATTTACCAGAAAATATCTCCTATTATTAAAAATATAAAGAAGAAACCACAACAAAAGAGGTAGGTGGGCTCTAGTCATGATATAGTCAGCTCCCATACTCCCAGGTAGGTGATTCACAAACAGAGAATAATTACAATTGCAGAAGCTGTCCCAAAGGAGTGAGAGATTGGAGCCCCACATCGGGCTCCCCAACATAGAGGTCCTGCACCAGGAGGATAAACCCCCAAAGTCTGTGGTTTTAAAGGCCAGCTGGGCTTAGTTGAGGGAGTTCCAGAAGGCTGGAGGAAATAGAGACTCTGCTTATAAGGGGCACACACAAAATCTCACACACTGTGGGACCCAGGACAGAAGCAGTTATTTGAAAGGAGTCTGGGTCAGACATAACTGCTGATCTGAAGAGCAGGAGGCAACTGCAGCTTACCCTGTAGACATAAACACTGGCGGCAGCGATTTTGGGGAGGTCCTTCTACCAAATGAACACTGTTGATGACAAGCACCATTCTGGAATCTTCCCTCATGCTTATAAGCCCCAGAATCCAGCCCTGCCCTGGCCCAACCATCTACAGACACCAGTTCTGGGACAACTCAGCCAAGCAGCTAAATGGGCGTGAACACAACTCCAACTACCAGTAGGCAGGCTGAGCCCAAGACCACCTCTGGACATGGCTCTGCTCACTAGAAGGCCCAGGACCCAGCCCCACACACCAGTACTCAGGCAATAGACCTGAGGCCCCATGAGCCCTCCAGCCGGAGAGCCTGGGACCAGATTCACCACCAGTAGGCAGATACCAGCCACAAGTAAACCACAGTCCAACAGGCTAAGATTCTACCTTATTCACTAGCAGACCAGATCCTGCTCTGGGATGAGATGGGCCTAGGGCCTGCCCACTAACAGGCCAACAAAACTTTCAAGACATGCTGGACTCAACAGCCAACTGTGTCCAGAACTGGCCCTACCCACCATCAATCCAACACTTGTTCTGGGACCTCTATGCCATTTAACCAGATGCCAGGACCCATCTCTGCCTGCCAGTAGGCTGGCACTAGCCTTAGGAACCTGGATTCACCCACCAGTGGGCAGGCCCTGGGGTCTCCTGGACACTGACTCCACCCATCAGTAACCTAGCACCAGTCCCAGGGCCACTTGGGGTTCCCCAGTCAGCCAACCAGTGGCAGGCAGCTTCCACATAAGACAACCTGGAAACCAAATGTACTGAGGTCCAACAAATGTACCAGACTGCCCAGATAGTCAGCCTGCCACAACAGGAAAACACATACAGCCATCATATGGGAACCTCTAGAGCACATAGTTTTGGTGATGAGAGGGGAATGTGCTGCTGAGGTGCATAGGACTTCTCTACAAAAGACTACCTCTTCAAGTTCAGGGAACATAACCAACTACCAGATGAATAAAACTAAAAACAGCAATTAGACAAAATGAGGAGGCAGAGGAACATGTTTCAAATGAAAGAAGAAGATACAATCCCAGAAGAAGAATTTGAAGTGGAGATAGGTAATCTATCCAAGAAAGACTGCAAGGTAGTGATTCTAGAGATAATCTAAGAACTTGGTAAAAGGATAGATGCACAGAGTGAGAAGTTAGACATTTTTAACAAAGTTAGAAATTATAAAGAACCAACCAAACAGAGATGAAGGATACAATAACAAAAAACACACTAGAAAGAATCAACAGTAGACTAAATGATACAGGGGAGTGGATCAGCAAACTGGAAGACAGAGCAGAGGAAATCACTAATGATGAACAGAAAAAAGTGTGAAAAGAAATGAGGACAGTTTAAGAGAACTCCGGGGCAACATCAAGTGCACTAATATTTGCATCAAAGGGGTTCCAGAAGGAGAAGAGAGAGAAAAGGGAGCTGAGAACATAATTGAAAAAAAAATAGCTGAAAACTCCCCTAACCTGAGAAAGGAAACAGGCATCCAAGTCCAGGAAGTGCAGAAAGTCTCATATAGGATTAACCCAAAGAGGAACATAGCAAGACACATTGTAATTAAAATGGCAAAAAAATAAAGATAAAGAGAGAATATTAAAGTCACCAAGGGAAAAGTAACATGTTATGTACAAGGGAACACCCATAAAGATATCAGCTAACTTTACAGCAGAAATTCTGCAGGCCAGAAGGGAATATAAAGTGACAAAGGGAAAAAAAATGTACAACAAAAAATACTCTACCCAGCAAGGCTCTCATTCAGATTTGATGGAGAGATCAAAATCTTCACAGGCAAGCAAGAGCTAAAAGAGTTCAGCACTAATAAAACAGCTTTTCAAGAAAGTTTACCTGCCAAATATCACTCATAAGCATAGGTTCAAAAATCCTCAATGAAATATTAGCAATCTGAATTCAGCAATACATTAAAAAGATCATACACCATGATCAAGTGGGATTTATCCCAGGAATGCAAAGATTTTTCAATACCTGCAGTCAATCAATGTGACACACCACATTAACAAACTGAAAAATAAAATCATATGATCATCTTAATAGATGCAGAAAAAACTTGTGAGAAAATTTAACATCCATTTATGATAAAAACTCTACAGAAAGTAAGAACATACGGGATGTAACTCAACATAATAAAGGCCATATATGACGGCTAACATTATACTCAAGAGTGAAAAGCTGAAAGCATTTTCTCTAAGATCAGAAACAAGACAAGGATGCACACTCTCACCACTTTTATTCAACATAGTATTGGAAGTCCTAGCAACAGTAATCATACAAGAAAAATAAATAAAATGCATCCAAATAGGAAAGGAGGAATTAAAGCTGCCACTGTTTACAGACTGTAGAGCTCATAAATGAATTTGATAAAGTTGCAGGATTAAAAATTAATATTGAGAAATTTGTTGCATTTCTATACACTAACAATGATTAAGCAGAAAGAGAAATTAAGCAAATAATCCATGTGCAATGACATCAAAAACAATAAAATACCTAGGAATAAATCTTCCTAAGGAGCTAAAGAACCTGTACTCATATAATTATAAGACACTGATGAAAGAAGCTAAAGACAACACAAACAGATGGAACAATATATTGTGTTCATTAATTGAAAGAATTAGGCAATCTACAAATTCAGTGTAATCCCTATCAAAATACCAAGGCCATTTTGGAACTAGAACAAATAATTTAAAAATTTGTATGGAAACACAAAAGACCCTGAATAGCCAAAATAATCTTGAGAAAGAAGAGTAGAACTGGAGGAATCTCTCTCCTTGACTTCAGTCTATACTACAGTAGTCAAAACAGCATGGTATTGGCACCAAAACAGATGCATAGATCAATGGAACAGAATAGAGAGCCCAGAAATAAACTTGGGCACTTATGGTCAATTAATCTATGACAAAAGAGGCAAGAATATACAATGGAGAAAAAACATTCTCTTCTATAAGTGGTGCTGGGAAAACTGGACAACTACATGTAAAAGAATGAAATTAGAACATTCTTTAACACCATATACAAAAATAAACTCAAAATAAATTATAGATCTAAAAGACCAGAAACAATAAAACTCTTAGAAGAAAACATAGTCAGAACACTCTTTGACCTAAATCTTAGCAATATTTTTTTGAGGATCTGCCTCTTAAAGCACAGGAAATAAAAGCAAAAATAAACAAATGGGACTTGATGAAACTTAAAAGCTTTTGCACAGAAAAGGAAACCATAAGAAAAACAAAAAGACAACCTACTGAATGAGAGAAAATATTTGTGAATAATATGACTGATAAAAGGTTAATATCCAAAATATATGAATAGGTCATATGTCTCAACATCAAAAAAAAAAAAACAACCTAATTAAAAAATGGGCAGAAGACCTGAATAAGCATTTTTCCAAAGGAGACATACACATGACCAACAAGCATATGAAAAGATGCTCAATGTCATTAATCATCAGAGAAATGTCAACTAAAACCACAATGGGATATTACCTCATACCTGTCAGAATAGCTGTCATCAAAAAGACTACAGATAGCAAATGTTGGTAAAGATGTGGAGAAAAGGGAACAAACTAGTGTTACCAGTGGGAAGAGGGAAGGGGAAGGGGAAAGTAAGGGGTAAGGAATTAAAAGGCACAAACTACTATGTATAAAATAAATAATCTACAAGGATATATTGCACAGTACAGGGAATATAGCAAATATTTTATAACTCTAAATGGACTGTATCTTCTAAAAATTGTGAATCACTATGTTGAACACTTGAGACATGTAATATTGTACATCAACTACAGCTCAATAAAAAAAAGTCAGTTGAAAGATGTTTGGGACTTATCTCAGGATATACCCTGGCTTGGACTTAAAGCCTCTGTCAAAAAAAAAAAAAAAAAAAAAAAAAAGAACAAACAAAACAAAATTTAACCACCATTAGCCTCTTTATCCTTAGGAGCTGTTTTGTGACATCCTCGTTCTGAGATGACAGATCTGTTAAATGTTAAATAAGTCATGTCTTTATTTTTCTTACTATTTTAGAGATTAATTACTTCTCTTGTCCTATTTAAGCAAAAAAATGATTTTATTGTTTTTTTTCATTAATTGCATTCATCACTATACTGCAGATGTATAACCTAATTCAATTTTTTTATGAACTTAGAAATCTATTGACCTCCACTGGACCTATAGAATTGCAAATGCTATATTGCTCATTTTACAGATTCTTAAAACACTCACTATATAGTAGGAGCAATGCCTAAATATAGTCCTTAAACTCAACTATGTTTAGTCTGATATGGGAATCAGACGTGCAAAGAAATTAAAATGCAATATAAATTGGTTAGTGCTATGAAAAGTAAGGTAAAGGAGAAGGAAACTCCCCAAATAACTCCCCCATTTACATTGTGTTGCTTAAAAACTTGAGTCACCAAGAAAACATTTAAATTATTTTATTTTCAGAATCATTTCTTGAGAACTGGCTTTATAAAAGGTGGAAGGACAGTAAAACGAGGGTGGGGGCAGGAAAGGGATTTGCTAATGACTCAGTTCTATCAGTATCAGAATCTTATAAATATCATAAAATACTGTTGGGGATAATGATAGAAATGAAACTGAAGGGAGGTCAGAATTTTGCATCACTCCACCCTTTAGCATGTGACATGGATAATGCTGAAACATGGCTTTGTAGAATCTGAACAGTATAATTTTTATTTTTTAAAAAAATTAACCAGAGTGTAAATGGTAAATTGTGAAAAACAAACTGAAACAAAACAAAACAGATGCTATTTTAGGATTGGAATTAACATGCCTAAGGTCTGGTGAATTCTAATAGCAAATCTGCTCCTGACTGTGCATGGCAGATATCAATCTATTAGGCAAATGTCAAAGGTTGAATTTTTGAATGCATTAAAATCATGGTCGTCATTTGCTTCTTTTTAAAAGATTTTGTAAGGAATAATTGAAACCATAGTAACAATTTTGAATTAGTTCTTGCAACTTTTCTACTCAAAATTCCATAGAGATTTTCTTTGGAAATAGTGTGTATTCATTAATAAATATTCAGGAAGAAAATATAAGTGATCTAAAAAAGAAACAGATGGATACTTTACTGGGGACAAAATCTGCTTACTGTAATTATATGGATACTTTGAAGACCACTAGGCTCACCTGGACTTTAGCAAAGAATATGATCCTGAGGATTCTGACAGTTTCACTAGTCACTGGCCTCCAGGCATACTTCATTACTAAAGTCCTTGAAAAGTCGACCAGTTAAACATATACTTCCCAACAAATGCATTAATATGAAACCAATTTAAAATGTGAAATTAAAATTGAGAGAGCATTTAGAATCTAAAACCATTTAATTGTAGGCAAAACTCAACTCTAGTCAGAAATGCTGGAAACTGAAAACAAACATAAAATGTGTCCATTGTGGACTATACAGAGATCTGAAATTGTATCCTTAAGACACAATTAAAGCACCGCTTCCAATGGTTTGAATGTTTAGATTTTTTAAAGTGGAGATTTGTGGTTTCTGTTTGAAGGAGACACAATGTATTAAATAAATGTGAGGATTATCTTTGGTTAGACTAAGAATAAAGAAAACAGCTATGAGAGAAATCATTGACATGGTTATATTTGCAAGTAATATTCCAAGCAATGAGAGACAAACAGAACATTTAAGAGGTGTGTAACACTTGAAACTGCCTGCAAAGGCAGGATCAGACAATGATTAGAGAAGGAAACATTATGGCCTACGAGTGATTTAAATGACTGAGTTCCTTATAAAGTCAAGACTCATAAAAATACAACAGGATACCATATTGTTTGATGACAAATATGAACTTGATCTCTAACACAGTTTCTATAAGATAGTTTAACCCTTATTGAATTAGATGAAGATCTTTGTTGGGAATCCAGGATCTCTGAAGACCACATCCTCTCTTTCTATATAGTAGTTCCCCCTTTAACCAAGGGAGATATATACCAAGACCTCCTGGTGATGCCTGAAACTTCAAATAGTATAGAACCCTATATATACTATGATTTTTCCTATTCATACACACCTATGATAAAGCTTAATTTATAAATCAGGCACAGTAAGAGAATATTTGAATTGCCAGCGTTACTGCTCTTGTGCTTTGGGGCCATCATTAAATAAAATAGAGGTGACTTGAACATAAGCACTGTAATAGCTTCAACAGTTTATCTGGTTACTGAGATGGCTACTAAGTGACTAACAGGTGGAATATGTGGGACAAAGGGATGATTCACATTCCTGACGGGAGATTTCATCACACTCTGCAGAGTGTGTGCAATTTAAAATTTATGAATTGCTTATGTCTGGAACTTTTCATTTAATATTCTCTGATTGAGGTTGACCATGGGTAACTAAAACTACAGAGAACTAAAACTGAGGAAAGGGAAATGCAGATAAGTGTGGACTACTGTACTGAAGAAAATATAAGTGGATTTATACTCTTGGCCTCCTAGATGATTACAGCCTAGCAGTGGAATCCCATCCCGTTGCCTTGGTGACCGGATTTAGGGGAGAGGGAAATGGTGAAATTCAGTCTCACAGTACCATCCTATTGAGGGACCACCTAGGGAAATGCCAAGCAATTGTTAGGGGTAGGGGAGATTCCAGAATTCTAAACATCGGAGTAACCACCCTGCAGGATTAGATAGGGCTCAATCACATCTAGAAACTTTTAGATCATTCTTCCCAAATTCAGATTAGTAAAGAGTTTCTATGCTTTACATTGATCAACTGAAAACTTATTTAAGAAATCCCCAGTTGAGGTGGGAGGGGCATAAATAAAACATCTCTCACCATCTTCCTTCTTCAGTCACTATTATTAAGTCAGCTGGAAGAGACTCTTCTTTCTTCCAGAAATTCAACAGTATCTACGGTTATTAAACAAAAGCCAAACTTATCAAGTCCAGTATATCTAATATATGAAAATTTCTGTACTGATTACATAAAAGGATTTATATAGAAATAGCATCAGTGTTACACAGTAGACATGATATTTTTAAGAGATAAGATAAATTCGTGTGAAAAGAAAAATAAACATTTAGAGAGTGCCCAGAGTCAATGGGTGGTAAGGTTGCAGGAGACCAAGAATTGGTAGAGACCCACACTGCTGAGCTAATCAGGAATGACTCTGTTGAGAATGTGGTATCTGAGCAGGATCCTTATAATAGAATTTTTTTAATAGATTTTTCTTTGTTGGAAAAATTAATATTGTTCCAGTAGTTAAAAATCAGCCTGAACAAAGGAATATACAGGATAATACTTTAGCCCATGAAATTATGTAATTTCTATATGGAACTGTGGATAAAACCAGAAATGTACCTCCAGCTATATGAACTTCATTTTGCAGTTATTTTATTTTTTTTCTCTTCTCCCATACCCATAAGTTTTTCTTCAATATTTTCTCTGACTTTGGTTTTTCATGTAAACATAATGCTTTCTTTTGATGGTTCAGTGATAGGTTCTTCATTATGTTTTAAGTGGATGCATGCGAATAAGTTATCAATTTGTATTCCTTAGTTTTTATGTGGCAACATCTACATTGTCATGGGAATAATATGTCTTAATTAATTAAAAGTCCAATCTAACTCTTTGAGAGTAAGGCACTCTAACACCCTAGGGAGATTCAGTTGAAGTCTGGAATCTCAAAACCATTAAGCTGTTTTCCTTAGAGCTTAATCAAATCAAAGTTTTTCAAACAAGCCTTAACTGCTAAGAGTCATCCAAATTCTTGTAAAGTAATAAAAGCTTGTGTCATCTTACAATTAAGGTGTATTTCAGAGTTTTATATTGTAATTTGTTGTCAAAAGAACAGGGGACCATGAATCAAAAAAAATTAGAATTTAGTCTCTTTTGTGCTATATAATAGTTTCCTTCTTATGAGAGAAAAAGATATTTCTGGGCATTCAGTTCAAAAGTGTCTCTTGAGGATTAGATGAGTGTAAGTATGTGAGGTAATTTGAAAAGTATAAAGTTAGAAATCTCATTCTAAATTATTTAATTAAAAAACATTTATAATCTCTCAATCACTTTTTAACCTATTCTAAATTTGGCTTTCAAAAGTATGAGGCAACCATATCCGAAGACTAAAATGACTTTTACCACTAATAAAATACATTAAAAATAATCTCCTCTTGCCTCACAGAATTTGCTTTTTCCAAGGTCATCAATAATCTCCAAGTGGCTAAATTCAATTGACATTTTTCTGTCCTGATTTTACTCTTCTTATCAGTAGCCTTCAACAGAGCTGACATCACCATTCTTCTTGAAATATTCTTCCTTTGTTGAATCCAGAACAGCACAGTCTACTGGATTTCCTTTTGTGTGCCCTGGAAATCAATTTTCAGTTTCCTTTGCTGTCACTTTTAATCTATCTCCAATTTTGTGGGAGGAGAGAGGCGTTCTCAAGATTTGGTCCTGTTTTTCCCTTTCTTACCTATAACTTCTTATTAAATCTAATTGTGGAATATCAAATCATTTATTAACATTTCAGATGATAAGTATAATCTCTTCATGACTAGAACTCTCCTATTAACTTATTTAATTAAATTAATATTAATTAAAATCCTACTGCATGCCAGACATAGGACAGGATTTTGCAAAAGAAATAGTGAATGGAGAGATGAGATTTTGGCCTGAATGTAACATATAATTTAAATACATTCAAAGGGTATTCTTCATGAGGGAGTGAATCTCCACTGACTGATGCAGTGCAACTACAAATCTGATTAGTGTTTGTCATCAAATCAAATGCTGGACTAGATAACAAATTAGTCTAATGTTCTAGAAAAACCTTCAAGAACATTTTGTATATTATAATCAAAACTTGTGATTAACTACTCTTTTGACATTATTTATTTTCCTTCAAATAGAGCTGGTCTTCATTCAAAATAACTATTTCAAAAATAGTTCAAACTTAACATTTACATTTAAATAAAAGCTACTGGGATAAAATGCTAATAACACTATTCATGCTTTCCCAAAATGTGATTATAGCTTACACAGAATTTATACATATACTCATTCATTCATCATATATACATACGAATGTGTGTATACACACACACAAAATGCAGACAGGCCCAAAAGCACAAAGAATAAATTAAAAATTTAGAGAATTTCCTGAAAAGCTTTATATATGTAATCTGAATATTTCTATATATTCATATTATTTTTTGTTCTTAAATATTCAGGCTTCATTCTAAATATACTGCTTACTAATAGCTTTTATTACCTAAAAGTGAACCAAGAACATTTCCTCAGGTCAGAAGATAGTTTTGTCAAAATGATTTTTAATTTATAGCCTGTATTTCATCTTGAGAATATACTATTTATATGTCATATAACTTTTTATGGACACTATTATTCTTTCCTTTTTTTTTTTTCTTTTGGAATTTAGAATATATAATCCTGGAGTTAATTTTAGTAGCATATAATTGTTATTTTTTTAAAATTACAAATGAAAGACATTTCTCACATTAATAACTTAGTGAACCAGTTTGTATCTATGTATTACCTTCATCAGTATTATAGAGCACTTTTAAATATTCCTATTTTTTGAGAGATAGTATAGTTAGATCTGTGGTGCATTTTATTAGTCTAATATTTTTGACATTTCAGTATGATTCTGGGGTTCATGGAAGGGGCAGGGAATGAGATGGGGGTTAGTTTACATGTTTATGCATGTAAATATGTATGCTTGTTTCATTTTGTTTTTTCTTTTTGTTAGTACAAAAGAAAACTCTCATGATTATTTTACAATGGAGTGTTTTCCTAAAGTATAATACATAAAGGGAAGTTGAGCTGACAGTAGGAAAACAGAATATAGTTTTAGGAAATTACAGAAGAGTTAAGATTGTGCTTAATACTCGAAAATAGATTAGCACAGTAAGTAAATATTGCAAGATATGGCAGCCTTAAAAATTGTGTATGAGCACAATGATATAGAAGCTCAATATTAACACCTATAGTGATGATTTCCTTTCAAATTTGTCCAGAATATTAAGAGAACAGTGCTTCAATCTTAATAGAAAAAAGAACTTAAAGTACTAACTGAAACATTGCTTTTTCCTAGTACTGTCAACTCTCGATTATCCTTAATAATGAAAGGGAGTAGTGACATATAAAATTTTTAAAGATAAATAATTCCAAAACTAATTTTGAGAAATGCCCTTTTACTTAGGTTTGGGTGTGAGAAAACCTGCCATCCCTGGAATTTGCAGCATTGATAAAGTGAGCAGAACTTCACTTCCTTCTCAGCTCCTCCTCAATGGGAAGACACACACACACACTTATATATATGCGAGTATACATGTATGTAGAAATCTTTGTAGAACTTCCTTAGATATGTATATGCCCTTCATTTCTTGTTATCTAGTACTTAATATCATATTGCTTAGGAAAGGTAAATGGTTAATATGCTGGGCATATCTCATGTTTCCTTTTTACCAAATCAGAACACCTGGGTGCTCTTAAACTCCCAAACATAATTATTCAGGAATCCTGAGGTATATTTAAATTTTGGCAGAACTATTTAAATGCCAAGCAAACAATTAAGAATAAAAGTGACAGCAAAACCATAAAATATCTCACTCCTTTTTATGATAATTTATAGAACATGGCATGAAAATTTGGGATGATCATTCATTTTTCTAAGCGCTTTGCAGAATTAGTTTGCTTTAAAAATAGAACAGGTTGGGGCTTCCGTGGTGGTGCAGTGGTTGAGGGTCCGCCTGCCGATGTGGGGGGCGCGGGTTCATGCCCCAGTACGTGGAGGATCCCACGTACTGAGGAGCGGCTGGGCCCGTGGGCCATGGCCGCTAAGTCTGCGCGTCCAGAGCCTGTGCTCCACAACGGGAGAGGCTGCGGCGGTGAGAGGACCACGTACTGCAAAAAAAAAAAAAAAAAAAAATAGAACAGGTTGATTTAAGATGATACGAAAAGGAAGATACTAAAGAACATCAGAGAAGGAATAAAAATGCAGCTGAACAAATAAGTGGATATATATGTATTAGTCATAGCATATGATTTGTGATATAGAAAATGACCACTTCTCTTAGAATCACACTATCTTAGAGTTGATCAACATTGCTCGTAAAATCAAACTACCAACTCAATGAAGAGATCTTATCTACAATAACTCTGAATAAAGTCCTTCTATGCTAAATGGTTGACAATGATTAGCTCTGGGATTAACCCATTTTATTTTTGAATAGTTCCAGTTTGAGAGGCAGTACAGTGCAGCAGTTAAGAACATAATTTCCTAAGCCAATCAACCTGGGTTTACATCTCAGTCCCACCACTCACTCCAAGTGACCATGAGCAAGCCCCCTAACTCCAATGGTGTTAGAAAGTTTATCTCTTTTTTTGGTTGTTTGTTTTTTTTGTTTTTGTTTTTTTTTTGTGATACACGGGCCTCTCACTGTTGTGGCCTCTCCCGTTGCGGAGCACAGGCTCCGGACGCGCAGGCTCAGCGGCCATGGCTCACGGGCCCAGCCGCTCCGCGGCATATGGGATCTTCCCGGACCGGGACACGAACCCGTGTCCCCTGCATCGGCAGGCAGACTCTCAACTGCTGCGCCACCAGGGAAGCCCGAAAGTTTATCTCTTAAGCACTTGTAACAGTTCTTGCAAATAGTAATTTCTATGTAAGGGTTAAATAGCATTAATATTAAAGTTTTTAAGTTCTTCCTTTTATTGAGATAAACTGTCTTCTCTAAAAACTGTCTATTTAAAAATTAGCAGCTACCATTAATTTCACTCTGACAGTTGATAACACCTTTTATATGCATAACTATAATATTTATTAGAGTTTGGTCCTGCAGAAAGCAAAGTCAATAGTCTTAGGCATTCCTACCATGAAGCTACCCCCTGAGAATGCAAGATGAAGATGGCAAATATAAATCAACTACTATTAATCATTGTAGTTTTGAAACAATTCCTCAGCTAATTCTAACTCTACCTAAATCCATTGTCAACATAGTTTGGTCTCCTGGGTGAAGAAAAACTTATTTGTTCAGCTTAAACATTACTTTTATAGATAGAAAAAACTCTAATTATCACTTTCCAACAAATTATACAACTTCAACAATTATAACATATACCATTTTTATAAGATGACATTATTGACTAAAATATACAGTATTTCTATTTCAGAGATATTAAAAATGTGGAGGAAAAGAGGTATTTTAGAATTAGCGAAATAACGTACATGATTTTTAGCAACTTTTATTTATTCTTAATAGAACTTACTAAAATTGTGCATTATTATATAATGATTTATTTAATTACAGGTGTCCTCCATCAGAATGTAAGCTCCAAGAAAGCAGAGTCTCTACCTGACACAAATATCATTTATTCACAGATTACATATTCACTGAGTACTGGCCATATGCAAAGAAATCTTCTGGGCACAAAGAGAAGCAAACAGACCCTTTTTCCCATA
This sequence comes from Kogia breviceps, assembly GCF_026419965.1. Classification (NCBI taxonomy): domain Eukaryota; kingdom Metazoa; phylum Chordata; class Mammalia; order Artiodactyla; family Physeteridae; genus Kogia; species Kogia breviceps. Next base: position 21,523,108 of record NC_081320.1, read on the forward strand.
GAGACTTCAGATGAATCATAGCATCTACCACCATTTCTGGAACTAGCAAATATCCAGTACTTATGGAATTTAAGTAAATGCATATATTTTCACATATAAAGATAGTTCTCAAACATGCATATTTGAATATGGCCAACATGTGTCCCATTAGCCTTTCATTTAGCCAAAGAATTGGTAAATAATTTTCTGTGAAGGGCCAGATAGTAAATGTTTTAGGCTTCTGGGCCATATGGTCCCTGTAATAACTTCTGAACTCTACCATTGTAGTGCAATGGTAACCATAGACAATACATGAATAAGTATGAGTGACTGTTTCAAGAAAACTTTACAAAAACAGGTGGTGAGTTGGATTGGATACATGGGTGTATTTACCAACCTCTGTTCTAGATCATGGTACTTACCAGCCACTTTCTATAACTATTTTAATTAGCACCAACTTATTCTGGTCAACTATTTTTAATGTTGCATGAAGTTCAGAACCTCATTACTTTGTTTTTTTGTTTTGTTTTATTTTCTCCACATATGAGTTTTTGTTTGTTTTTTTTTTTGTTTGTTTTTTTTTTTTGTGGTACGCGGGCCTCTCACTGTTGTGGCCTTGTGGCCTCTCCCATTGCGGAGCGCAGGCTCCGGACGCGCAGGCTCAGAGGCCATGCCTCACGGGCCCAGCCGCTCCGCGGCATGTGGGATCCTACCGGACCGGGGCACGAACCCGCGTCCCCTGCATCGGCAGGCGGACTCTCAACCACTGCGCCACCAGGGAAGCCCTGTTTTGTTTTTTTTTTGCGGTACGCAGGCCTCTCAGTGTTGTGGCCTCTCCCATTGCAGAGCACAGGCTCCGGATGTGCAGGATCAGCGGCCATGGCTCACAGGCCCAGCCGCTCCGCGGCATGTGGGATCTTCCCAGACTGGGCACGAACCCACGTGCCCTGCATTGGTAGGCGGATTCTCAACCACTGTGCCACCAGGGAAGCCCCACATATTAGTTTTTGTAGTCTGGTCTTAGAGATATCCCTAGTTTGAACATAGTGTCCCCAAATGTATCTAGCCAGTGGAGTCTATGGTACTGCTTCTTTCCCATTACTGGGCACTGTTACTGGAAATTACTGGTTAATGTTTTAAAATCTGGATCATAATATTTATTCTTATCAAGTGGCTGTTCAACTAAAACCTCTGTGGCTGGTAGATACCTCCTATTGTTTATTTGTGCCATTTTGAAATTTAATGTTTATACTATTAATTTTTATTCTCTTGTTTATGGAAGAACACATTGGTATGTTAAAATTTTAAAATGTTAATTTTGTGAACTATCTTACTAGTTTACCCTCAATCTTCGGAAAATTTGGTAAGCTTTACTTCCATAATTTCCTTGAAATCTTTAATAAAGAGACACCTGATACCTCCTTCTAAAGTAGTAAAAAGCTATTAATCCACTCCATTTAGATATAATTATTGAACCAGCTGTGACACTACATAATTTTACTGTCATCTTCACAAGGTATAGACCTATTTCCACACAATTAACATATCAGACATTGTCATACTTGGATAAAATCAAGACATAGTGCATTTGACATTTTGGTAGAGTCTGTCAATCCAGTAATTTCATGAGAAAAATAAATTATCTAGATTGACATGTCTTATCTTAACTAGATTTACATTCATTTATTCAATATTTGCAGTTTTTTATTAAGTTGAGAAATGCACAGTTTTATAAAATTTTGCTAGAGCTAGATATTCTGCTTGATTCCAGAATTTGTATTTTCCTTATTTAAAAATCATTTCCTTATCTCTGGTTTTGTAACATTTAACTCATAAATTTCAGGAAAGGAATTTTTAAAAGGAATCAGCAAATGCCTTTAAAATTATGGAATATATATTAACTCATGGGCTCTTTAGGTGCCAACTTACTACACCTTCGAATGTTAAGCTACATATTCCTCTTTAGTTCAATACTTTCACTCTTTCAAAGCTGCAGGTAATTTTCCATTCTGGAAAATACATATGCAAAATGCAAGTTGAATTTTTTAGTACAGTCTCTGCCTCCCATTAATGTCAGCTCATATTCACCATGAAGCAGCTTCTGTTCCTTTTCTGTCTTGCTCCTAGATAAAAATGTCCTTTTCTTTCACTTTAATTTATTATAATCCTGAACTGAATATATATGTATGTATGTATATATAAAGACTTTCATTTTCATTGTGAAATGTTGAAGAAATAGAAGTTCTCTGTCTGTAGTTAGCCTGCAAGATAGTCCAATCTCATTCTCCCTCCTTGGTTCCTACTTCAATGTTTTGCTTTTTGTGTCTGTCTTGAATTTTCTTGATGTATTAAAATATATTTAAATTATTTGGGGAAATATTATTATTTCAAGATTTTTTTTTATTGCCACAAATATATAGGGTAGCATACTAATTCTCATAATGTTCTCTTGTTCCATATTTTGTAAAAAAAAAAGTTAAAAAGCATCACTATCCTATCCACACCCACTGAAACCCTGTCCCTCATTTGTCCCCATCTCTCAGGTGAGTGTTCTCTCAGGAAAAGACCCCCCAAGATGGGAGTGATCCTTATACCAGTCTTGTATGTGAGAGAAGGCTAAGGATGGAAGACAGTTTATCTTCCTTGGGATTATTAAGGGTAATTTATGAATAGTACAAAAATATTTTAAAAGTCAATTATCTTTGTTATTGTGAGAAAATGTGGTTATAGATGTGCATAGTGTTTGAATCTCCACAAATCACACATAAGAATGGACAGAGAAATGAGACAGCTAAATTAAAAGCCCATGAATAATATTTACTACAAAAGTAGGTGACAAGGTAATTCCCATGGACCCTCAAATCCAAGTAGGTAGAGACACAAGACCTATTGGCTTAAGCAAGGAAAGAACAAAATAAAAGCAATAAGGCACCTGATGGAACCAAGAACAAGAGAACCCCAAAATAGCCAATGGGTATTTACTGGAAAACATATATGGACCACTTTGTAAATTCAGGCTGAACCTGGAAAACATTTCACCTACCCCAAAGATGAGTAAGTACAAGTTGCCTGGGTTCACATCTACAGGCATTGGAAGAGTAAATACTTCTGAATTCTCAACACTGACCAACCTGTGTTCCTTCCTTCTAGAATATGGCTCTTTACCAGGGAGAAAATTCTTAGAATGGAATCAAAATTGAAGAGGGCAAGGAAAATAGAAATGAAGAAAAGAGAATTCTAGATAAAAGTGAGGAAAAAGAAGAGCTCAGAAAGCTCAGAAAGTGAGCTGCCATATTTATGAACACTACAGAATAATAAAAGAGGAAGAAATGGTGATGAGTTAGAAAAACTGTCCTCTTTACTCTTTACTTTTAAAGTTTGAAGACTCTTCCCAAATCTTCACAAAACAGATCAGTCCACAAAATCTTACAAGACTACAAATACAAGGAGCTCAAAAACATTAAAATCAAAATATATGACATGAAAGAACAATATAAATCAGATCTAGAGAAAAATTTGAAAAATTAGACAAGCTCAGAAAACCTTTAGAATTCAAAACAAAAATTCATTTCAGATATAAAGATGAAGTTAGAAGGAACACAAAAGCAAATAAACCCAACAGATAATGTCTTAAGTGAAATACAAGATAAAAAGAAATAAAAATATTTAAAAGTTCAAGAAAAGATGAAGAAAAAGCTAAAATATTTAAGATAAAATGACAAATATTGAAAGCCAAAAAACAAATATATCCAACATATGAATAATAATAGCATACAAAAGCGCAAATCATGTATCAGAGGGTAATAACCGAAAACAATAAGAGAATTATAATAAAATTACCAGGCTGTAATGAAAGAAAAAGAAAATCACTTGTGAGTACAGACAAAAAAGGAAAATGAATTTAATGGAAAATTCATTATAAAAGCAATGGTTTATTCGTGAGAAATACTATACATATTTAAGACAATAAAGAGAAGAAAATGTGAGACAGGTCTTATATTCACCCATCTTGACATTCAAGTATATGAATCATAGTCAAATTGTTATCAACATGCAAGAACTCAGGGAATATTGTTCCCATGAGAACTTCTTAAAAAATCCATTAGATAAGAAGCATCAGATAGCCAAAATTACTAGAAAAACATTAACATAGGACTGGTGAAAAACATGAAATATAGTTACGTACAGATTTAAGACTAAAAAGTGGGAGAGAGTATATTGGCACCAGATCTAGCAAATACTTTTAGGGTTATATCAAAATAGGTCAATATACTACTTTAAAAGGCTCCAAATAGTTAAAACTGGAAAACTTTGAACTTCATCGAGGCTAAAAATTACAATTAATTGAAATACATCAAATAAGATGAAATCAATTACATTTTTTTTTAAAGAAGAGACTTCTTCTAAGAAGAAAGAATAGACCTATTTTGCCTTATTCTTTTCAGTAATTACAAATAACAACCAGTAACATTATATACAAAACAAATACAAGAAGACTTTGAAAAGTGTAGAGAAGAAGGCACATAAGTTAGGGATCTTGGACTCAGGGTACAAAATGGTGATGAGTTCCTTGGATTTTACTTTGTCTCCTATACCCCTGAACTGAAGATGGAGAAGCTGGTAATGCAGAAACAACAACATGCGCAGACAAAAAAGTCCTAGCAAAGTCAGCTCTTTCTAGCCAAGGGACCAGGAGAGAGACAGTCTTTTTTTTTTTTTTTTTTTTTTTGCGGTATGCGGGCCTCTCACTGTTGTGGCCTCTCCCGTTGCGGAGCACAGGCTCCGGACGCACAGGCTCAGCGGCCACGGCTCACGGGCTTAGTTGCTCCGCGGCATGTGGGATCTTCCCGGACCAGGGCACGAACCCGTGTCTCCTGCATCGGCAGGCGGACTCTCAACCACTGCGCCACCAGGGAAGCCCTAGAGAGACAGTCTTTTATGAGATACATGCTCTATGGCATCCTAACACTAAAGAAAACCAAAACCAAAACCAAAACCAAAACCTGGCCTCATCTCCGCTCATTCCAGCAACAATTGAGTGCGAAGTTAAATGTCTCTGCTCTTGAGGCTCTAATGACACATCTCAACACTCCCAGGGTGATTTCAAAAAGTAAAGTAGAGAGTCAGAATTCACTGGCAGCTGGTAAAAAGACCCTCTATACCACAGTGACAGTAGAGGCCTTGTAAGCAAGATGAACATACATTCTCACACAACAATAATTAGGTCCCCTCTCCCTTCCTGCTGGTTTGGTATCAGAAGAGATTAATGGTGAATCCGAACTTTCACCACTGCCATATGGTAATGACCTTTTGTCAGCAGAGACCACATGGGGATCTGAAATTTTCACCCAACATTATGTCAAGTAGAGACCATGTGAGAATCTGGAACTTTGACCTCCACCCAGAAGTAATAGAAAACACCCTCTTAGGGGACAATGGAGACCAAAAAGAGAACCCATAGATAGAAAGAAAATATTTGCCAAGGATATGTCTGATAAAGGACTGTTCCAAAATATACAAAGAACTCTTAAACTCAAGAATAAGAGAAAAACAACCTGATTAAGAAATGAACAAAAGTCCTTAACAGGCACTTTACGAAAGAAGATATATAGATGACAAATAAGCATATGAAAAGATGTTCTACATCATATGGAATCAGGAAAATGCAAATTAAAACAACAATTAGATACCACCACTACATATCTATTAAAATGGCCATATCCAGAACACTGACAAGACCAAATGCAAATAAGGATGTGGAACAATGGGAACTCTCATATATTGCTGCTGGAAATGCAAAATGGCACAGCCACTTTGGAAGGTACTTTGCCAGTTTCTTACAAAACTAAACATCTTCTTACAATATTATCCAGCAATCTTTGGTGTTTACCCAAAAGAGTTGAAAGTGTATGCCCACACAAAAACTTGCACATGGATGTTTATAGCAGCTCAACTCATAATTACTAATAATGATATAAACTATCAGGTCATAAGAATGGAGGAACCTTAAATGACTATTACTAAGTGAAAGAAGCCAATCAAAAAGCTATATACTCTATGATTCCACCTGTAAGATGGAAAAGCAAAACTATGGAGACAGTAACAAGATTAGTGGTTGTTGGAAGGGGGTGGGGGAGTGATGATTAGTCAGAGCACATAGAATTTTTAAGACAGTGAAAATACTCTGTGTGATACTATAATGATTGATACATGCCATTATACATTTACATATAACATAAAGCTTATGTACTACATAAGCTCATAGAAAGTACAATACCAAGAGTAAAAACTAATGTAAACCATGGACTTTGGTTGATTATTATTAGTTAATGTAATGAACACAAGTACTTCAACTGTAACAAAGGTAAAGAAAAATAGAATGCATTTTATACTTAAAGAAGACTAGCATTGGGCTCATGTATATGGACTCAACTTGCCTGGTGGGACAATGTAATGTACTACTAAAAATTTAGTTGTGGTATATAGACACAACAGAGAAATATTGTTAAATCTTACAAGAACCAGTATATATTTTGAACCTACAATCAATGTTACTCTTTCCTTTATAGCCAGAATATGTAGTTCTAGATATCAAGAGGTAGAAGTTAAGAGTGACTCATTTTGCATTTTATTTATTTTTATAATCTTTATTAAATAATAATTTATGTTCAATAACCTGTGCCCTATTACAACAAAAAGAAAAAAGAAAAGAAGCAGATCAGTAAAATTGAAGACAGAAAAGCAATGGAGAAACTCCGTGCAACAAGGGGTTGGTCCTTTGAAAAGAACTCTAAACAAAAGTTCTTAGGCTTATTACAAAATACCATGATCCAAAGAAGGAAAAAGTAATAAATTAGACTTTATTCAAATTGAAAACTTTGACTTGTAAAAGAACTTGTCAAGGGTATATGAAAGCACAAGTTCCAGAGTAGGAGAAAATATTTGCAAACCATATCTCTGACAAAGGACTAAGATCTAGAACATATAAGGAGCTCTCAAAACTCAACAGTAAAAAGGCAAATAACCCAATTATATCATGGGCAAAACATGAAGAAGAATTTCACCACAGAAGACATACAGATTGCAAATAAGCACATGAAAAGTGTTTTACATCATTAACCATTAGACAAATGCAGATAAAAACTGCAGTGAAATGTCACTTCATATCTAAGAGAATGGCTAAAATTAAATTTAGTGACAACACCAAATGCTAGTGAGGATATGACAGATCACTCACACATTACTAATGGGAATGTAAAATGATACCATGGTGCTAGAAAACACTTTGGCAGTTTAAAAAAAAAATCTGTACATGCAGCTACCATAAAACCTATCAACTGTACTTCCTAGGGACTGATCCAGAACAATGAAGATGTATGTTCATGTAAAACTTATACACATATTTTTCATGTCTTTATTCATAATACCATTGGGAGGAGCTGGACAAATAGTAAAATAGATCTCTGTTTTATTTGTTTCAACTGCATGTGAATCTACAATTATCTCAACATAAGAAGTTTAATTTTAAAAAAATATATATAGATTGTGCTTTTTCACAAACCGTCTACGATTTTCAATACCTAATATTCATTAACATCCTGAAATGCTATAAAAATAAATAAAAATGCACTTTGATGGTACAAAACTAACATACATATTTAGTAAAAGGGGAACTTTTTGTATAACAGCTGTGCTTATGATATTTAAAAAACTAAAATCAATTCAGGTGTTCTTCAACAAGTAAATTGTTAAACTGTATCATATCCATAACATGGAGTACACTCAGAAATGAAAGGGAATAGACTGTTGATAAATATAACCCAGATGTCCAGAGAATTATGCTGAATGAAAAAAAAATCAATTCCAAAAGATTACCTCTTATATAATTCCTTTTTTTTTTTTTTTTGATGGGGGGAGTTCAGGTTTTTTCTTTTTTAAAACATTTTTATTGGGGTATAGTTGCTTTACAATGTTGTGTTAGTTTCCACTGCCCAGTAAAGTAAATCAGTTATACATATACATATATCCACTCTTTTTTTAGATTTCCTTCCCATTTAGGTCACCAGAGATCATTGAGTAGAGTTCCCTGTGTTAAACATAAGGTTATCATTAGTTATCTATTTTATACATAGTCGTGTATATACATCAATCCCAATCTCCCAATTTGTCCCACCCTACCCTCCCCCCTTGGTAAGTTTGTTCTCTACATCTGTGGCTCTATTTCTGCTTTGCCAATAAGTTCATCTGTATCATCTTTCTAGATTGCACATAAAAGTGATATTATACAATATTTGTCTTTCTCCTTCTGATTTACGTCACACTGTATGATAGTCTCTAGGTCCATCCATGTCTGCAAATGGTGCTATTTTGTTCCTTTTCATGACTGAGAAATATTCCATTGTATATTGGTACCACATCGTCTTTATCCATTCCTCTGTCAATGGACATGTAGGTTGCTTCCATATCCTGGCTATTGTAAATAGTGCTGCAATGAACATAGGGGTGCATGCATCCTTTCAAATTATGGTTTTTCCTGGATATATGCCTAGGAGTGGGATTGCTGGGTCATAAAGTAGCTCTATTTTTAGTTTTTTAAGGAAACTCCATATTGCTCCCCATAGTGGCTGTAGCAATTTACATTCCCACCAACAATGTAGGAGGGTTCCCTTTTCTCCACGCCCTCTCAAGCATTTATTATTTGGAGATGTTTATGAAGATGGTCATTCCGACCAGTGGGAGGTGATATCTCATTGTAGTTTTGATTTGCATTTCTCTAATGATTAGTGATATTGAGCATCCTTATATGTGTTTGTTGACAATCTGTATATCTTGTTTGGAGAAATGTCTATTTAGGTCTTCTGCCCATTTTTGGATTGGGTTTTTGTTTGTTTGTTTGTTTTTATATTGAGCTGCATGAGTTGTTTGTATATTTTGCAGATTAATCTCTGGTCAGTTGCTTCCTTTGCAAATATTTTCTCCTATTGTGAAGGTTGTCTTTTTGTTTTGTTTATGGTTTTCTTGTCTGTGCAAACTCTTTTAAGTTTAATTAGATCCCATTTTTTTTTTATTTTTGTGTTTACTTTCATTGCTTTAGAAGGTGGATCAAAAAAGATCTTGCTGCAGTTTATGTCAGAGAGTGTTCTGTCTATGTTTTCCTAAGTGTTTTATAGTGTCCAGCCTTACATTCAAGTCTTTAATACATTTTGAGTTTATGTTTGTGTATGCTGTTAGGGAATGTTCTAATTTCATTCATTTACTTGTAGCTGTCCCTCTTCCCTAGCACCACTTATTGAAGAGACTTTTCTTTTCTCCACTGTATATTCTTGTCTCCTTTGTCATAGATTATGTGACCACAGGTATGGGTTTAGCTTTAGGCTTTCTATCCTATTCCATTGATCTATACTGCTGTTTTTGTGCCAGTACCATACAGTCTTGATTACTATAGATTTGTAGTATAGTCTAAAGTCAGGGAAGATGATTCCTCCAGCTCTGTTTCTCTTTCTCAATATTGCTTTGGCTATTCAGGGTCTTTTATGTTTCCATACAAATTGTAAAATTTTCTGTTCTAGTTCTGTGAAAAATGTCTTTGGTAATTTGATAGGGGTTGCATTGAATCTGTAGATTGCTTTGGGTAATATAGTCATTTTCACAATATTGATTCTTCCATTCCAGGAACATGGTATATATCTCTGTCTGTTTCTGTCATCTTTGATTTCTTTCATCAGTATCTTATAGTTTTCTGCATACAGGTCATTTGCCTCCTTGGATAGGTTTATTCCTAGGTACTTTATTCTTTTTGTTGTGATGGTACATGGGATTGTTTCCTAAATTTCTCTTTCTGATCTTTCATTATTAGTGTGTAGGAATGCGAGAGATTTCTGTGTATTAATTTTGTATTCTGCAACTTTACCAAATTCATTGATGAGCTCTAGTAGTTTTCTGGTAGCATCTTTAGCATTTTCTATGTATAGTATCAAGTCACCTGCAAACAGTGACATTTTTACTCCTTCTTTTCCAATTTAGAGTCCTATTTCTTTTTCTTCTCTGACTACCTTAGCAAGGACTTCCAAATCTATGTTGAATAATAGTGGCAAGAGTGGGCATCCTTGTCTTGTTCCTGATCTTAGAGGAAATGCTTTCAGTTTTTCACCATTGAGAATAATGTTTTCTGTGGGTTTGTGGCATATGGCGTTTATTATGTTGAGGTAGGTTCCCTGTATGACCTGGCACACTTTCTGGAGAGTTTTTATCATAAATGTGTTCTGAATTTTGTCAAAAGCCTTTTTCTGCATCTATCGAGATGATCATATATTTTTTTTTTATTCTTCTATTTGTTAATATGGTGTCTCACATTTATTGGTTTGCATGTATTGAAGAATCCTGGTATTCCTGGGATAAATCCCACTTGCTCTGGTGTATGATCCTTTCAATGTGTTGTTGGTTTCTGTTTGCAAGTATTTTGTTGAGGATTTTTGTGTCTATGTTCATCAGTGATATTGGTCTGTAATTTTCTTTTTTTGTGATATCTTTCTCTGGTTTTGGTATCAGGGTGATGGTGGTCTTGTAGAATGAGTTTGGGAGTGTTCCTTCTTCTGAGATATTTTGGAAGAGTTTGAGAAGGATAGGTGTTAGCCGTTCTCTAAATGTTTGATAGAATTTGCCTGTGAAGTCATCTGGTCTGGGACTTCTACTTCTTGGAAGATTTCTATTCACAGTTTCAATTTCTTTACTTGTGATTGGTCTGTTCATATTTTCTGTTTCTTCCTCATTCAGTCTTGGAAGGTTGTACCTTTCTAAGAATTTGTCCAATTCTTCCAGGTTGTCCATTTTATTGACATATAGTTGCTTGTAGTATTCTTTTATGATCATTTGTATGTCTTTGGTGTCAGTTGTAACTTCTTTTTCATTTCTAACTTTATTGACTTGAGTACTCTCCCTTTTTTTCTTGATGAGTCTGGATAAAGGTTTATCAATTTTGTTTATCTTCTCGAAGAACTAGCTTTTGTTTTCATTGATCTTTGCTATTGTTTTCTTCATTTCTATTTCATTTATTTCTGCACTGATCTTTATGGTTTCTTTCCTTGTACTGACTTTGGGTTTTGTTTGTTCTTTCTCTAATTGCTTTAGGTGTAAGGTTAGGTTGTATATTTGAGATTTTTCTTGATTCTTGAGGTACGATTGTACTGCTAAAAACTTCTCTCTTAGAACTGTTTTTGCTGCATCCCATAGGTTTTGGATTGTTGTGTTTTCATTGTCATTTGTTTCTACATATTGTTTGACTTCCTCTTTGATTTCTTCAGTGATGCATTGGTTATTTAGTGGCATATTGTTTATTCTCCATGTGTTTGTGTTTTTTACAGTTTTATTTTTCCTGTACTCAATTTCTAATCTCATAGTATTGTGGTCAGATAAGATGTTTTTTATGATTTCAATTTTCTTAAATTTACTGATGCTTGATTTGTGACCCAAGATGTGGTCTATCCTGGAGAATGTTCTGTATGCACTTGATAACTTGTATTCTGCTGCTTTTGGATAAAATGACCTATAAATATCAATTAATTCCTCCAGTCTAATGTGTCATTTAAGGTTGTGGTTCCTGATTAATTTTCTATCTGGATGATCTGGCCATCAGTGTAAGTGGGTGTTAAAGTTCCCCACTATTATTGTGTTACTGTTGATTTCCCATTTTACAGTTGTTAGCATTTGCCTTATGTATTGAGGTGCTCCTATGTTGGGTGCATAAATATTACAGTTGTCATATCTTCTTCTTGGATTGATCCTTTGATCATTATGTAGTGTCCTTCCTTGTATCTTGTAACAGTCTTTATTTTAAAGTCTATTTTGTCTTATATGAGAATTGCTACTCCAGCTTTCATTTAATTTCCATTTTCATGGAATGTCTTTTTGCATCCCCTCACTTGAAGTCGGTATATGTCCCTAGGTCTGAAGTGGGTCTCTTGTAGGCAGCATTTATATGCCTCCTGTTTTTGTATCCATTTTGCCAGTCTATATCTTTTGCTTGGAGCATTTAATCCATTTACATTTAAGGTAATTATTGATATGTATGTTTCTATTACCATTTTCTTGCTTTGGGTCTGTTTTTCTAGGTCTTTTTTTCTTCCTTTCCTCTTTTGTTCTCTTCTTCTGTGTTTCTTGCCTAGTGAAGTTAGTTTGGCAATTGTTATAAAGCTAGTTTGGTTGTGCTGAATTCTCTTAGCTTTTGCTTGCCTGTAAATCTTTTGATTTCTCTGTTGAATCTGAATGAGAGCCTTGCTGGGTAGAGTATTTTTGGTTGTAGGTTTTTCCCTTTCATCAGTTAAATATATCTTGCCACTTCCTTCTGGCCTGAAGAGATTCTGCTGAAAAATCAGCTGATAACCTTATGGGGCTTCCCTTGCATGGTATTTGTTGCTTTTACCTTGTTGCCTTTAATATTTTTTCTTCATGTTTAATTTTTGGTAGTTTGATTAATATGTGTCTCAGCGTGTTCCTCTTTGGGTTTATCCTGTATGGGATTCTCTGCACTTCCTAAACTTGGTTGACTATTTCCTTTCCCACATTAGGGAAATTTCAACTATGATCTCTTGAAATATTTTCTCAGGCCGTTTCTCTTTCTCTTCTTCTTCTGGGACCCCTATAATTCAAATATTAGTGTGTTTAAAGTTGCCTCAGAGGGTTCTGAGACTGTCTTAATTTCTTTTCATTCTTTTTTCTTTATTCTGTTCTACAGCTGAGATTTCCACCATTCTGTTGTCCAGGTCACTTATCCGTTCTTCTGCCTCAGTTATTCTGCTACTGATTCCTTCTCGTGTCTTTTTCATTATGGTTATTATCATTTTCATCTTTGTTTGTCCTGTCCTTTAGTTCTTCTAGGTCTTTGTTAAAATATTCTTGTATCTTCTCAATCCATGCCTCCATTCTTTTTCTGAGATCTTGGGTAATCTTTACTATTGTTACCCTGAAATCTTTTTCAGATAGATTTGTCATATAATTTTGTCAGAATTACTGTGTTTGTAGTCTCCTTTCCACAGGCTGCAGAATCACAGTTCCTCTTGCTTCTGGGGTCTGCCCCTGGTGTGTGGAGGTTGGTCTAGAAGCTTGTGCCATTATCCCCTTGATAAGGGTTTTGATGGATTTGGTGTTGTGGTGATCAGAGCCTGCCCTAGATATTGAGTGGGGCCTCCCCTTTACTCTATGGTTGTATCTGCCCTGTCAGGGGCACAGTCTGCTCCCTAGTTATTGGAGTAGAGCCCTCCAGATCTGTTTCTTAGCTGTGATCTGATCTGGGGTGTGAAGTAGGTGGGATTGGAGCACTGCTACTGGGAGAGAAGCCACTGTGTTTTTCTCTTTGGAGGTGAATGTGCTCTGTGAATGTGCTCTGTTGTGTCCCCTTTCACCTGTTGTGTGGGCTCACAGAGTATACTGTTGTTGGCACTGCTCTCCATCCTGCTTTAACTGTGGGTATGCTGACAATTGGCCCTAGTTCCTCTCAGGCATTGTTTTCACCCAGCCACCAGCACAGGTCCACAGAGGTTAGGTCCCAGTACTGCAGTAGTCATTCACCTGGACCAGCTGGGGGAGCTCGAACTCTGATCCGGCCCAACCTGCATATGTATATGCCCATAGAGTCCACAGCTACTTAAGCCAGACCTGACCCAGATGCAAGAGCTCTTGCTGTCCTTTTGGATGTCTCACAGGTGATGAATTTAAGAAGCAATCAGCAGAGGTGTAACTCTGAAGTTCATGCAGCTGTGAGGAGAGATTTCAGCTTTTCTTCTTTAGTCACATAGCCACTGGAACTCAGCTGTGGTTTCACCCCCTCCTCTAGGTGAATTTCCTAATGGGGGAGCTATCTGTGACCTGCCAGGACAGCAGGGTGGGTTCCAGCACCCACTGGCAGGTTTCCTAGTAGTGAAATGTTTCTCCACACTCACAGGATGGTGGGGCAGCTCCAGGCACCTTCTGATGGATTTCCAGTGGGGGGGATTTATCTGCACCCTCCCACAGCAGTGGGACAGGTTCTGGCACCCACTGATAGGTTTCCTGGTGGGCGAAGTTATCTGCATTCTCCCTGGACAGCAGAGTAGGTTCTGGTACCCACTGATGGGTTTCATGGAAGCTTTCCATGCCTTCCCAGGACAGCAGGGTGGGTCCCAGAACCCACTGGTGGGCTTCCCAGTAGACAGAGCTACCCACATGCTCCTGGGGCATCAGGGCTGGTTCAGGCATCCACCGATGGACCTCCTAGCTGCAGAAGCTATTTGCACCCTTGCAGGACAGCATGGGCAGGTCCTGGGACCTACTGGTGGAATTCCCAGTGGCTGGATTGGTCTACGCCTCTCCAGATCATTGGGGGTGGGTCTCAGTACCCACCAGCAGAATTACCAGTGGGGGAAACTGTCTTCACCCTTCCAGGTCGGGGGTGAGGGTATTGTGACTGGCTGGTGGAATTTCTAGTTTCGGGAGCTGTCCATGCCTTTCCAGGTCAGCAGGGTTGGGGGTTGGCATCTGCCCATGGGTCTGGAAGGGGCAGCCAGTGCCCACCTCTGCAGCCATGATGGCAATGTCAACTCACTCCCACCCCCGGAGCTCCCATAAGTGGTGCCCTGTCTCCTGGGAGCACTCACAGGGCAAGAAGATTTTATGGTGGTTCTGCCCCTCTCCTCGTGTGCCTCCCAATAATGGTGACTCGCCTCTCTGGCCAGCCCAGGTTTCTTCCTAGCACACCTTCAGTTGCCACGGCCTGAACTCTTCAGAATGTTTCCACACCTAATTCTGGTCCTCTCCCTAGGCCTGAGCTTCTGGATCTGAGCTTCAGCACGTGACCCCCACCCTCAGCAACAGAGGAGTATCTCAGGTTGGGGAGTGCAGTGTGGTGGAGCCGACCCTCTGGGCATGTTACTCTCCATTTTGCCTTCTGCAAACAGGTTGCTGCTCTCCCCCCTTTTTAGGCTCCAAAACTTCCCTCTCCATCCAGTCTAATTTCTCTGATGGTGAGGAGCCTTCCCAAGGTGCAGGAAGCATTCCTCCTTCAGAGCTCCCTCTCCAAGGCTCAGGCCCTCTCCTGATTCCTTCTTTTTATTTTTCTTTTTGTTCTACCTGGTTACATGGAGGTTTTCTTGTCTTTTTGGACTTCTGAGGTATTCTGTCAGCATTCAGTAGCTGTTCTGTGTGAATTGTTCCACACGTAGATGTATTTTCAAAGTTTCTGTGGAGGGGTGTGAACTCTGCTTCCTACTCCTCCACCATCTTGATCCTGACCCTCCTATATAATTCCATTTTAATGAAAATTATAGAAATGCAAAATTATAGAAATAGTAAAGAGACTAATTGATCTCACAGAGAGGTGAGGAGTGTGAGAGAGGTAGCTGTAGCTTTAAAAGTGAAATAAGAAGAACCTTTCTGGTGAAGGAAATGTTCTCTGTCTTGACTCTATGGATATCAATAGCCTGGTTGTAGTATCACACTATAGTTTTGTAGGATGTTCATATTGGGGGAAACTGAGTAAAGTGTACACAGGATTTGTCTATATTATTTCTTACAACTGCATGTGAATATACTATTGTCTCAAAATAAAATGTTTATTAAAAAAAGGAAAATCCTAGTTAGTCACCTTTGGAGGACAGCAGGGAACTAATTTATTTTCTTTAAAAGAAATAATACAAAAAAACCCCTCACCTTTATCCTGCCTTTCCTGTATGAACTATAACACTAATAGGAGATGCGTGAAATTTCTCTTTATAGAATTATTCCAACTGATAACTAAAAAAGAAAGAATTATACTATCACCAGTTTGCAACCCTCAAAAAATTAGTGATTCCAGGCATTGAATACCAATGGTTGTTAACAGCAACAAGCAAATAGACATACTATGCTTCCTAAAGAAAGAAAATATCATCTGTATCCTTGACAAAGTGATTAAAACTAAGTCTAATCAAGTCTCTGGATTCAGCTGCCTATTTTCAAGAAAGACAGGAGGTAGAGGAATGTTGAACTGCACCATGATTGTGAAATCAACAAAATCCATACTGTGGGAGACCAAAATGCTCCTTAATCTTCTAAACATAATTGGGAAGAGAAAAATAAAAGATGAAGTGAGAATCTGCAGATTTAACAGTGACTTAAAATGCATATCATGTTTTTAAAATTTGAACAAGATTAAACTATAGTGTCTAAGGAAGTACACGTTGATGTTAAAACTAGAAAAACTCACAAGAAAGCAGGTGCTATGAATGTCAGGAAAACACTTAATTTGATTAAATTTGTGGACTTGTACAGGACCTCTAGGGGGTTGGCAAAGTTCTGCTTCTTGATTTGGATTTTGGAGACAAGATTGTTCATTTTATAATATATAATTAAGCTCTGTGTATACTTTGTTTTATTTTTAATTAAATGTTTAAGAAAGTATTTTATAGTGAACATTTCTCCACATTTTAAAAATACTTTGAAACACTTGTTTTAAACTAGTATAATATACCTTTATAGGATCTACAATATTTACATAACAATTTGCCATAATAGGACAATTGTAGCTTTTTCTAGTTTTTAATTAGCACCAACACAGTAAGCATGCTTTCTATTTAAAAGATGACTTTGAAATATTGATTGTGTTATAGTTTCAGACCCAGGCATGCTGGTTCTTTGCTAACTGCCCTTAAAATAAGGGAAATAAAAAACTTCGATGGGGCTTCCCTGGTGGCGCAGTGGTTGAGAGTCCGCCTGCCAATGTAGGGGACACGGGTTCGTGCCCCGGTCCGGGAAGATCCCACATGCCGCCGAGCGGCTGGACCCGTGAGCCATGGCCACTGAGCCTGCGCCTCTGGAGCCTGTGCTCTGCAACGGGAGAGGCCACAACAGTGAGAGGCCCGTGTACCACCAAAAAAAAAAAAAAAAAAAAAAAAATGCACTTTGATGGTACAAAACTAACATACATACGTAGTAGAGAGGGAGCAGTTTTTATAACAGCTGCACTTGTAATATTTAAAAAACTAAAACTAACTTAGGTGTTCTTCAGTAAGTGAATTGTTAAAATGTATTACATCCATAACATGGAATGCTCTCGGAAATAAAAGGAAAAGGACTATTGATAAACGCAACAACCTAGATCAGCAGTCCCTAACATTTTTGGCACCAGGGACCGGTTTCATGAAAGACAATTTTTCTACAGACAGGTGGCGGTGGTTAGGGGGATGGTATAGGGGGTAATGCGAGCCATAGGGAGTGGCAGATGAAGCTTCCTTAGTTAGCTGTTCACCTCCTGCTGTGCAGACCGCTGCTGGCACTGGGGGTTGGGTTGGCGGAGGGTGTTTGCTGATCCCTAACCTAGATATCCAGAGAATTATGCTGAATGAAAAAAGTCCATTCCAAAAGATTACTTATTATATAATTCCATTTTAATGAAATTCTGGAAATGCAAAATTATAGAAATAGTGAAGAGGCTAGTTGCTCACACAGAGAGGATGGGACTGTGAGAGAGGTGGCTGTAGCTTTAAAAGTGAAATAAGGACTTTTGTGGTGAAGGAAATATTCTCTATCTTGACTCTATGGATATCAAATGAGAGGATAGGTCGTCCTATCTCTAATGTTGTTTCTTACAGAGCCTAGATTATTATATCTCTCACCTCCTCAAATACGGGAAAGTATAATCTATGCTCAGATTTCCAAGGAGAAGAGTTCTATGTAGATTTGTGGTGGAAGAATTCTTAAACATTTCTGTGTTTTAGAAATATATGTTCCTTCAATTAAATTGATATTCAGTACACAGGGAAATGGTGATTTAATTTGTCAATATTATTTACAGCTTCATGGCCAATATTGTATAGAATATTAATATATTGACAACAAAAAAACTAATTATGCATTTATTGCTTACATAATTATGAGCGAATTATGTCACTAATGGAAAATGTCTTTCATTGTTGTTAGACTTCAATAAAGAAATTTTTTATAATCTTTACTTGTCAATTAGTGTGCAATAAATGTCTTCATAAATAAAAATTCAATGCTTTCTTAAGAGCCCATTTAAAATAATAAATGTATGTGATAATGATCTTGTTTAGAAAATGTGAGTTTTAAATACTGAATAGATTACAACCTATGTTGGTTCCTTGGAATGACTGTTCTTTCATTGTGGCTAAAATTTAAAGCCCTTCTTTCCAAGACATCATTTCTGTTGCAACTTTTCAGTTACTTTAACTTAAAAACAACAGGTAGCTATAGATTGTGATTGTCTCAAAAGTCCTTTTTTCCTGTTCATCTGTGTGCTCTTTTATTAGGAGTTTGAAAATATTATTAAATATAGAATGTGTTGCAGGTGGATCACTTTTACATAGTACAATTAGTAGAAACATATTCTATGGTATAAAGGACAATTAAAATCCAGAAAGAAAGAAAACTTGTGTGTTATAAATTCCTAGTAAATCAATATGACAAAATTGGTAGTAAAAAGATTTCCAAACATATCATTATTGAAATATAATTACTATAAAAATATTATTTATAAATCAGAGAAATTTAAAAATAATTAAACAGGTAAGCCTTAAGAAGATTCTGATGTAGCTCTTTAGCACCTTGGAAGGAATAACACTTGTGTATATGACTATAAATCATATATTAATACCTAAATTTCCCTGAAACTGAACATCTCATAGAAAAGAAATGGAAGAAAATAGGATCAAACAGATCTCAGTGAGTCAGGCTTGCTTTCATTTATTCAATTGTTTATTTATTCATACTACAAATATATTGAAGTTCTATTTTGTGACAATCTCTGCTCTAGTGTATGGCAATAAGAGCAAAACTGAGTCCCTGTTGTCATTCATTTGGGGCTCATCAGACATACATGATACTTAAAACCCTGAGACTGCATATGCTCACTAACACAAACATGCAATACAAAGAGGACTGAGAAGTAAACCTTAGGCTCTCAAATGTATACTGCTTCTGTAGTAATCTATGATCTATAATAATCTGTAATTTCCAATCCCTGTTGCTAGAACAATGTCTAGTGTTAACCATGGGTAAATTAGGGTAAATGACTCTAGATAACTGTGATCTACTTGAAAAAGGAAGTTAAATCTCTACCTCAGATATTATAGCTAAACAAATTTTGTGTAGACTGAATAATTAAATGAAGATATAAGACCATAGGACAGCTATAAGAAAATATTTATTTGATCTCAGGTGGTGAAAGCATGAGTCTCTCCTTAATGGAACAAATAGTAAATTAATGGAATAGTAGATTTAGTTTCCATAGAAATTGAAAAAAAAATGGCATAACAACAAACATTCTAAAATTAAATGTAAATGGCAAATTTAGAACTATATATTTGCAATATAAATAACAAAAAGAATAATATCTTATGCATTCGTGTTCTACATAGTATATTATAAATTGCACTTACAAATCTGGAAAAAAATCACAGTAGAAATATGGGTGAAGAACATGAATAGTTTATTCACAGAGGAGGAAATAAATACCACAGACCAATAAATTTCTTAAAATATTTACATTAATAGTTATTAATAAATTGCAAATTAAGAGAGATGTTTGCCTAAGAAAATGGCAAGATTAGACCCTGGATAGTGTCTGAGCTTTGATGGAGTGAGAAGAGTCTCTTTATAACATTGTTGATGGCATGGTACAAGATTTCTAATAGATAATTTGGCATTACTGATAAAAGCTGTAAAGACTGACAACAATCTTTGTCCTAGAAAACATCTTTTGGGACTTTACTGCAAGGAAATAATGAGTCTTATTTATTTTAATGGTGGCATTTGACTCACCTAATTTTATTTTCATAACATATCAAATTGTTCATTTTTGAGAATTTATCCTTTTTTATTTCTTTTGTTTGTTTCCTTTTAAAAAACATTTCATGTATGAACTCAGATTTTTTTTTCTCATCCTCTATCAATTAGAAAGTATACATCCTGTTTTATATACTTGTATTCATCATCCTTAAGATTTTTATACATTTAAGATTAAATTCCAAACATTATTAAAAACTCCTTCCTTTCAGCAAATATTTGCATTTTTATTGCTTTGTTAAATGTGTGATATTTGATATCATGTGTGAGTGTTCATTAGTTCACAGTAAATTTTTTTAATGAAAATAAAATGAATGTTTTTAATAAAAATGAGATTTAAATTTAGTATTGTTTTATGGACATACTAATTCCTCATGCTAAATTCTATGTACCAATTATTACAGCACTCACTATTATACATTTTATACTGTAATGTTACAACTCTTGAGTTGTTCATTTTAATCCTCTGATTTTGTTTGATGCACAACCCTCCCCACCACCCCCACCAAGTCTCTAGGTTTCTTGGTCACCACTGAAACCTGTGCTACCTCATGGGACTCTGCTTTATTACCCTTGGCCTCCTTTTCTAATGTTTCAAGGTAGATGATGATTCCTTTTATTTAGAAACAAATCTTACCTCTGCTCAAGAATGTTTCATGTTATTGTATCTTTGGTTATTGCTTGTTTACAATTTATTTGTCCTATTCTTCAGGAGTTCTAATTGCCATATATTAGATTTCTATTTTCTGACTTCCTTATCAAATAATCTCTTTCAGAGTTTTCATCTCTGACATTAACCTCTTAATACTGGACTTATCAAACTTGTACACTACATCATAGAATCTACTGTCGGCATGGATAGCTCTGATTTTATTGCTTATGAATAATTTAATTTTCTGTTGTTTTCTTCTTATCTTTTGATTTTTATACCACCACCTATTTTATATTGTGTTTCTTTTCAGTGTGTTTTCTTTTTATCAAGATCATAGTAATTTTTGTCCCATGTTTGATGTTGTTTCCTTGTTTTCAGAATTTCTATTTTCTTCATTCTCATTGAAATTACAGAGGATGACTCGACTCGAGAGTGGTTCTTTGTTTTTTCTTTCAGTCTCCTCTCATAGAATCTAATATTCAAGCAAATTTTTTGAATATTTAGCTATGTGGATGATTCCTTTTTATCTTATATTCCCTTGGGCTTCTCCAGAAGGCTTCTAATGGAGGGATGGAAGGTTAGAAAGTTGATCTAAATTCAACATTTTTTCCTGGAAGTCCTCTGATTAACGTTTTTAAGTGTTTTCTGAAACTTGAATTTCATTCATGCTTTTGGTTTCTGACGTTCCACTTCTATATCACTGAACACTAGCTAATTTTCTTGATCTATGTATATTTTATTCCTTAGTGAGTCATATGTTGCCTTCTGATAGCTCTTCCTTCTTTAAATTTATTTTGGACTTTAGATTTAAGTACATTTGCCTTTTCTTTTCCTAGCTGAATGCTAAACTCTTTAAGTTAAACATCCTTTTATCCATGGAAAACTTAACAGAGGTAGTACCATAAAAAATTTGCTTATTTTAATTGGTGTAAAACGTTATCAAAGCTTATATGGGTGTAAATTGAAAAATCATGAGTTCATTTTTTATAGTTGTGCATTATTTCAACTCTATGTTGAAAGAACTCTATGTTCTTTAAAATCTGGAGACAGTTACTAAAACAGAGGAAAAGATATAGGAAACAGTTTAAAAAAGAATCGTTAATTCTTTTTATTCTGCTCTTAAGCATATTGTTGTTTCTCAAATAGAACTTTAGTGAACATATACTTTGGATATTGCAAATACAATATGTTAAAATCCACATGGTAAGAATTGGGCATACATGTTAAAATCAATGCAGTGTACATTGTAATTCAAATATCTTGATATTTGTAATATTTCCCTTACATGTTATTTTAAAAGACAAACAGTCAATAAATGATTAAACTAAATGGGATTATCCTCTAGAAAATTTACTTTTTAACTATAATCATTTAGAAGGCTACTAGTGATTCAGGAAGCACATTATACACTCAGAGCTGATATTACACAGGTAGAATTGGTACTGTCATGCCATTTGTTACAATATTAAACTGCTCTACACTGGCTAGTAAATAGCTTTTACCATGATCTTCCTGCCTACCCATTCTGACCCTGCCACCTGGCTATTGAGATTAGGAGCACATCAATGCCCTTAAAACCTCTGAATCACTGGTGCTTGTATGCACTAAAAATTAATTTTTGTGTGCTGTAACAATTCAGTCTATTACATAAGCTATTTTTAAAAGCATTTATTATTTCCCTTTAATAGTCAATTCAACTTCTCCAATTTTGTAACCTTAAAAAAATCCTCAGATTAAAGCATCTAGTCCCTCATTAAACACTGAACCTTGCTCTTACATGGCACTTTCTTTGGTATGAAGAAGCATGCAAATAAAAAGTGATGGCCTTACATTGTCTGTGTCAGAAAAGTAGCTTCACATCTAGTGGTGCCAACAGTCTATAAATAATTCAGGAGAGAAGGAAAGGAAAGAAGTGGCACGGGGGGAGGTGTGAGATATGGGCACTATAGGGATTACTGTAATTGCAATACTTCCTGGTGATATGGCAGATACCAAAAGATCAAGGTGGTAGACAGGAAAATGCAAATTCTGTTGCAGAGGGGAGAGATTGTAACTTCTGTTGTAACTAAGGGGAGAGATTTTTTCTTTGCTCATCTTTCATTATGTTGTAATATATATATTTTTTTTCCTTCAAGTGAACATTTCCTGTAACATTTTACTAAATATTAACAGATGTATCTAATATTTATTTGCCTTGTGTTTACGAATATTGAAATCTTCTTTTAATTACTTGTATACCACTATAGCTTATTATTATACAGTGAATTTCCTCCCAAAATATATTTTTTTTCATTTTTTAACATCTTTTTGGAGTATAATTGCTTTACAATGTTGTGTTAGTTTCTGCTGTATAACAAAGTGAATCCACTATATATATACATATATCCTTATATCCCTTCCCTCTTGCATCTCCCTCCCAACCTCCCTATCTCTAATTCTAATTCAGACAAAAATTTTGAAACAAAACTTGGGTTAATGTGTGTGTGTGCATGTGTATAATATGCAAGCAAAAGTGCAAATAACTTTTATCATTCAGGATTTTAATTTTTATATGACAATAAACTGCTTTTCAGGTTTTGTAGAAGGATTTACATATATATGGTATAATAATTAAAATAGAGTCAGATATCAAATTTTAATAAAAACTAGTCACTTAGAATTACTTTGGTTGTAATTTTGCAATATAATTTAAAAGATAGTAAAACTCACTATAAATTATTGTAATAATTTAGATTTTTGCAAATGCATATGTTGGACAGTAACTACTCCTATAATTATTGATTTGTTTAAAAACCAGACACTTTGAATCTGGCATATAAGTAGTTGACTCTCAGCTCCACCTTCCAAGTTACACAAAGTTTTTAATTTCTCTGAGCCTCATTTCCCTTATCTGTAAAATCAAGAAAATATAATATCTCTGTCCTAGGGTTTCAGTGATGATTGAATAGGATGATGCATGTAAAGTGCTTCAAACTTCCCCTGAAACATAAATGTTACCTACTATTATCATCACTGTAATAAATCAAAAGATTATTTCTCTTGTAGTCCTAATTACCAAAAAAAGTTTCACAGACTATGCTTTAATGTTCTTTAATGTCATTTAATCCACAGTAAAATTACTTAACCAAGGCAAAGAAAATAAAATTTGTTTTAGTCAATGTTTATAATGTATGACTTAATTTCGGAGCTGTGCATGTGTTGTTCCCCCATTCTATATGCTTTATTTTGACTTAATTAGGAGGCACGTGTAATCATAGCTTGTTTGTTTAGCAAGATAATTTGTAAGAAGTGGTAACTGACTTTAATCTCTGGAATACTGATCTAACTAAGGTCTCCTTTCAAGTATGTGTAGAAATGGTCGTTTATGAAACAACATCTAAAATAAGGAATAAAAAAGGAAGAATCATCTCCCATGTATATGCAGGCAGAGCCTGGTTGCTACCGAAAGTGGGTGTCTCCCTGCTCACTGCTCTAAAGCCAATAAAGAGGCAAGGTTGGTGGAAAGGAAAATTTGTTTTACTTAAGATGCCAGCAATCTGGGAGGGGGAGGGAAGACTCCCCCCACTGACAACCAGTGGGAAAGAGCTTTTACAGGTGGAGGGAGGGGGCTACATGTAGAAACAGCACACTCAGCTCTGACAGTCATCTTTAATTGGTCATGCAGTGGTCTGGTCAGTGTCATCTTGATTGTTTTAAGTACAGTTAGTCTTTAGTTCCAGGGTTGGTTTGTTCGCATTTCTTTGAGGCCAGTTCTCGAACTTGTGGCAGCTTATGTCATGGCTACCATCTTTTTTTTTTTTTTTTTTTTTTTTTTTTTGCGGTACGCGGGCCTCTCACCGCTGTGGCCTCTCCCGTTGCGGAGCGCAGGCTCCGGATGCGCAGGCTCAGCGGCCATGGCTCACGGGCCCAGCCGCTCCGTGGCACGTGGGATCCTCCCGGACTGGGGCACGAACCCGCGTCCCCTGCATCGGCAGGTGGACTCTCAACCACTGCGCCACCAGGGAAGCCCCATGGCTACCATCTGATCACCATGTAGTTAACTTCTTCCACCTGGTGGGTGTTTCAGTATCTATAAGACAGCTCACAGGATATGGCTCAGAATACTGTTGGACAGTTTTTCTTTGTTTCTGCATTTCCTTGCTTCTCTAATTAAAATTATTCTTTGGCTAAAGGTTTTCCACAGACAAAAGGCAGACTGAGGACATGGGGGCAAAGACCATAGGGTCCTGTCCATTTCATGGTGGAGGTGGTTAAGTTTTGTAATATTATGTTACTCCCTAAACAAACATACTTCAGTGGCTCTATATTTATGCTACCTACTTTTTAACACAATCCCCTCCACCCTGGCCCTTTCCCTTCAGTCATTCACTAAGTTATTGTACAATGGAGAATAGGGAAAAGATTGGCATCTTTTTGGTACACAATACTGCTTACGTTCTGAAAGAAATGATCTGTTGGACTTTTATTTGCATTCTGATTCTTGAGGGAAAAAAAGGAAGATTGATTCAGAATATTAAAAAGAAAAAGGATGAGAAGGAATGAAAAAGAGGAGGAAAAAGAAGAGGAGGAGGAGGAGAAGGGAGAAACAGAGGGGAAGAGGAAAAGAGAGAAGGAGGGGGAAAATTGTTGCCATTTCTAAGAACTGTTTAGCAGAAAAGAAGAAAGAGATTAGCACTCACCAATCTGGAAGTGGGGACTAAGTTTCTCTTACATCCAGGCATATACAAGACCTCCTCCAAAATTTGCCCTGTGCCCATTGGATGTAGAATGACCTAGTCATATTCAAGTAGGAAATATTAGATATTGGGATAAACAGCAGGAGAGAGGAATCGGATATTGTAATTATAATTCAACCTACTTCAAGAGGTTATTTGAAAGGATTACTAATAACATACATTTGAAAGAACTCATAGTATTTTTCCAGGGAAATAGTTGTGACTTATTAAGGGGGCATGGGTTTTGCCAGGGAAAGAAAGCATTACAGACCTCTTTGCCAGTTGGAATTTTTAACTCTTAGAATGTGACATAAATTTCCACTAATTATGGAGGGACTGATTAACTTATCCCCATATAAAATGTGAAAATATGCGTGCCTTGAGTTGTTGAAAGCTTTAAAATTTCAAAATTATAGATCAAGAGTCTTTCTCATTCCAACTGAAACAAAGCAGTATAATTTCTCAAATTAATTGTTATTGACACAAATTCAAAAAATATTATCTGTTTGCATTATCAGTTAAAGAGCTCATCACATTCCAAACAAGATATATCCTAGCTAGCTTTCCAAACATCCATTGGGAATGATGTGCTAGACTCAGTGCTTAAAATTTGTTTCCAATAATGGAATTCCTACTATCTACCTTTACAAACATCTTTATTGTGGCTGTTTTATATTTTTCAGAACGGTTCACATATATTATCTCAGTTAACCCTCAAATGGGAAAAATCTTAAATGAGTAAAATATGTTGTATTATTCTATAGATGAGAAAAATTAGCTAAAACCAAAATAAGAAGAGGCTACATGGCTGCCTCACTGTCATACAACTAATTAGTAACAAAAATGTTTTTCCCCTTTTTCTTTCTTTTCAATTTTTTCTTCTTCTGTCGTCTTTTAAGGACTTGAATTGTTTTATTATTTTTATTCTAGACTCTTTTCAACCAATGATGTGCATTTATGAGATAGGCCACTTGTATTCGAATTTATGGCATTAGTAATTGCATTGGTTATCTATGCTGTATAAACTCTCAAATTCAGAGGATTAAACAAGAAAGGTATATTTTTTATTGACTTTGTGGATTGGAGGAAAGTTTCTTTTGCTGATTTCACTTGGGTTTACTCATGCAGCTACATTCAGCTGGAAGTTTGGTAAAAGGCTGGGCTTAGTTGGGATGGCTGGGATAATTGGGGATCTCTTTCTATGTGATCTTTAGTGTAAAAAGTGTGATCTTTTTTTCACATAGTGACAGCTGGCAAACTCAGCAATGTAATCATTTATCATGTCTTTTCTTGTGTCATGTGTGTTGATATTCCTTTGGCCATGATATTTCAGAAGGGGAAGCCCTGAGTAATATAAAACAATTTATCCTGTTATGCTCTCTGAGTCCAATGATTAATGCCCCAGTCCATCTATAAAATATATTCGTACTTTGCCAAAACTCCAATGTCTTATTCAATCAAAGTATTAAAGTCCATGTTCCTTATCTCTATCAGTTCTGGATATTGATAATACTTTTTATTTTCAGTACCTTTATGTGTTCCTGTTATTCCAGGAATCCATAAACTAAAAAGATAAATTACACACCTTTATACTGCCAACATACAGTTATGAGACAAGTACAGGATAACTGTGATAAACACTCCTGTTCAAAAAGTTAAGAAATGAGAGGCAGTCACTAGTCCACAACAATTCTGAAAATAGATGGGTGTGTCTGTTCTCAGGATTCCCCACTCCAAAGACAGGGAATGCTCTTTGATTAGAGTCTGTTTCTGATCATTGGGAGTCTGATTCTCAAATTCTTTGTCCTTGGTGACTCTTGGCTCCACCCTGTGAGATATTCTTCTGTAAGAAATGACCAGTGTTTGAGGCTGAGTATCTTCTCAGGTTGCTTTTTGATCACAGAAATATCTATGTGGGCATAGAGATATCTTTTCATTTTGAACTACTTCTGACCCTTTTAGCTCAATCTGATACTACTCCCTTAAAAATGTGAGCTTCATATGCATGTAACTGTTCACATCATGTTTCGCAAGCCATATCTACAATTATTTCTGAAACAGACCTCTCTATTTTGCATAGAGTGTTGGGGCAGAACCTTTAAGATTCTTAGAAAACATTTATGAACCTGATGGGGTCTATTTGGTAACTCCATGTTTCTAAATTATTAACAGAGGATCTTAAAATTATATTAGACTTAATCCTTACTGAGAGGTCATTTATTATTTTGAGAATATTTTACTAACAGGAAGGACTGGAGAAAATACAATTTTCAAACTAAGCAAGTCTTGTGCCCTCTATATTTACCATTAACATCACTTGTGAACTGAAAATTTCTCTTTCAGTTCAGCTTTTTAAAAAAATTTTTCTGGTCAGTTATCTATTACTGCATAATGAGTACCATTAAAGTAATAATCTGTAAATGTAAGCAAATTTGTCTATCTTAAAATTGGTTTGCATGTTTTATAAATTAAAAATTGGCTTTATCTGCAAATGATTTAATTTTTATCACTGAGTTAGCAGTATGAATACAAATAAATGCTAAGCCTTTTAAGCAGTTACTGTCTGCTAATCATTAGGCAAAGGATTTAAATTCATTTTCTCCTTATATCTTCACAACAGTTCCTTCAAATGAGATTCAGAGTAACATTTCACTGATATGGGTAACTGAGGCTTAGAAAAGGTTTGTAACCTTCTCAAGGTCACATAGAAATTAATAAATTTTGGATTTAAACCTTAATATTCTGATTGCAGAAATGATACCCTTAAACACTATATAATATTGCCCATAATGTTGCATATTTTACATTAAGGTCTTTGGGGCCTTAATAATGACAAGGGATATCAATAATCAGGGTCAATGTACTATGTTGTCTTTATTTGCAAAACAGGGACAAGCTTAGCATCCAGTTGTATGTTATTGAATAAATCTTATTCAGTAAAACTCAATACCATTATTTGTTAGTGGAGTTATATTCTGACTCTCTGTAACAAGTCTAAAAATCGAGTTTCCATATTTCATTCAAGAAGTTTTTCACATAGCACTCTGAAATGAACAGCAGATTGGGGCCTTCCAAGGCGTGAGATTCAAGATTGGAGCTGCAAATTCACTACATTTCTGTGACAAGGTATTCCTTCTTTTTACTTAAAGACTGAGATTGGGGGTGGGGAGGAGCGGAGCACTACATGGAAGATAATTAAATTTCAGAATAAAAAAAAATTTAAAGAAAGCATGTTTTAACACTTAAAAAAAAAGCAGTGTTAAATTTAGACTGAAATATTGCTACCCCTTAGAAATCCTTAATTTGCTTTTTTGGAAGGAAAAACAATTATAATTATCATACCAATTGTTTATATGCAAATTATACTTTTCACACTGCATCAGAAGACTTAAACCTTTTAAAAGGCTTTAAGCTTTGTCCTAAAAAAAAAAAAAAAAATTCTTTTTTCCTATTTGGTTAAAAAGCTTTCTGAGTTAATGTAAACCTTCAGCCTAACTTCTAAACTAGTAGCAATTCAGAATTTAACTTCAAGAAAGAAAAGTGTGCATATTTCTTATTATAATCAAAATCTAATGATTCTAGAAATTGGCCTGGGTGCTCTTGTTATGATAAGAAATGGAAGATGCTGGTTTCTGCCTTCTGTTCAGAAAAAAATGCTGTAGGATATCTGAATCAATAATCATCCTGAGTTAATCCATACACAGCAGTCCAGCACAAAATGTTATCCAGACACAGATATGATATGGCAGCTACATTATTTGTTCTCAGAAAAGATGTAAATAAGAAAATTCCAGCCATTAACAAATAAAAGTACCCTTAGGAATCCTTCAGGTATCAAAGAGGGCTTTACAGCCCTCCTGTTCTTTTTTCATCTGCTCACAATCAGAAAAAGTGCAAAAACAAAAAACAAAAACAATTGAGAACTCAGAACTCTATGGCTAAGTGAAATGCATTTTTGAACAAAGAAAACAAAACCATTTTTCTTTAGGGGAGCTATTTTTCATCACATAACAGAAATGAAGTGCTTTAAGTGGAAACTAGATTTCAAAAACATCAAAATGCAAAATAGTTCTTTCAATTGTTTATTACACTAAACAATCTTCATATCACATCTATAAATAAGTCAAGTTCATATTGATTTAACATACATACAGATGAGCCAGATATTTAGACTTACATTAATTATATACAAAACATATTTACATATCAACATTTCATTATGATTATTTGTTCATATCTTTGTTGAGCCAACACTTCCTATTTTAAATAAATATATTTCTAAATATGTAGTCTTTTGATTATTATCCAACTTGCTAAATACAAGTGGATGGGATTCTCCTATTCTCTAAACTTATAAAATGCGAAATTAATGAGATTAGAAGATTTCACACAATCATATCCCAAATTTTCTTTTATACCCACTATTTATCTTTCTTTTCAGATATTTCAATGATTAATCTGGGTCATGGGAAGAGGGGCAAGAAGAGAGGGCTTATTTACATAGATAGTGTATTTGGTATAAGTAGTCCAGGACCATGTCATAGGTCTAATCAAACGTCCTTACTCATAGGAAATTGCTTCTCTGCAGATGCTACAAAAGCACAGGAGAGCTGTGAGCACTACTCTCATTTAGCTTCAGTAAATGATCTCTTTACCTGTATTTATCAAATCCTAGAATGCACAGTTAATGGAGTAGGTATGTTAGGAAAAAACGATTCTTTTATATCTTTCTCAAAATTAAAAGAGAAAATAAATGGAAAAGTGTGTAAGGCCAATAAGGATGGCATTTGTTCTACAAAAGGAGTTTATAGCAAATGATTATTTTTAGTGGATAGTTCACAAGTATGTTTACTAAAACAAGATTTATTTCAAATGTGACTTTTATAAAGTACATGTGCAACTTTCAATGGCAGCGTGGCAAAGCAAAAAGAGAGCAGGCCTTAGTTAAAATCCTGTTTCTGCCTTGGATAGCAGCCCCGGTGCCCTCATCTATGACACCTGTCTTGGAGAATTATTTTTGATGTCATTTAAAAGATATCTAACAAAGGACAAAGTTCCTACTGCCTAGTGTTGTTCTCTTCCCTTATGTCTTTAAAATAAGTAACACCCAATATTTTTAGTTGAGTGTAATTGAGAAGGAAGCATGGAATATTCATGATTTGCTACTATGAAATGAGGAAACAAGATATGACCCTAACTACAATTAAATAAAGAATGCTACTACACATTTCTCTGCTGGCTATGTCTTCTGTATTGAAAAAAAAAAAACTCAATACAGTATCATTTCAAATCTCCAAATGGCCTTACTTCCTAATTGGTTTCTGCAGCCAGAGGCAGCAAATGTTGAACAAGGCAATAGGTGAGAATGTGAAGTTCCCAGAAATAGAAAGTGTAATTCTAATATGTAATTCACTAGAGGAAATGTTTCAAGGCCTCCGTTTATCATTTGTGGGCACCTCTGTAAGGGTAAGTTTATTTGCATTTTCAGGGGCAAGATATTTTATGTTCTTTCATCAGAAATAGGAACGTAGCCTGAGAGGAGAGGCAATCCATATGGTCCGCAAATAATGTGGAAACCTTTCCGTTTGAGTTAGCACATCAGCATGACTACAATACTTACAGGCTTCATGGTGCCAGGAGGAAAATCCTGGTTATCCCAAAAACTTATTTATGTTCATCAATTAGAAGTTGTTTCCTTTTCCTCTTCTTTCTCACCGTTCCCTCCTCATCCACAAAACAAGGCTCAGTTAGCACGTTAGCAATCACCTTGGCATTTCCTTTTCTTTGACATTTCAGATCTAGTACTTAGTCTTGAGAGATTTCAAATTTCCAGGATTTTTTTGTTTTGTTTTGTTTAGTTTTCCTTATGCACTTCATGCATTCACTAGGCTGATGAGCTTTTCTTGGTCATTTATTTCCTACTTCAAATTATATTCCATGGTGATATTATTTATGAAAAGCAAAATTTCCTCCCTGTACTAGTGCAATCCAAAAAGAAAAGTAGAACCAGTAGGAGATATATATTAAGAGATATTGCAAGGAATTGGCTTACACAATTGCAATAGCAGGGGTTGATTAGGCAAGTCTGAAATTTGTATTGTAGGGCAGACTGTCAGGAAGGGCAGAGTGGAGTTCTGAGTAGAGGCAAAGCTACTGTCCACAGGGTGATGTCTCAGCTCTATTTTTAAGACCTTTTAACTGATTAAATCAGTTCCATCCTGTTTATCCAGGATATTCTCCTTGACTGTCAACTGATTATGGACTTTAATCACATCTACAAAATATTTTCGCAGCAGCATCTAGGTTAACCTGTAGTGAATAACTGGAGATAGTAGCCTAGCCAGTTGACAAATCACAAAACCATCCCAGTCCCTATATAATGAAGTTCTTTAGAAGAAAGAAAAGTCAATCATAATATAACTATCTTTTTGGATATTGTATAGTCATTAAAAGTAGTGTTTATAAAAAGTTTTATTAGATGGTGTAAATGCTTGTTCTGTAAGGCTATTGAGAAAAAGGATAGTCAATCATATAAACAGTGTTCATTAACTATGTAAAAATTCTTACATGGAAAAATGGCAGAAAATGCTTCATATTATAGGATGGGATTGCCTTGTTTGTGTTCTACAAATTTGAAATGTTTCAGTTGGAAGGTATTCTTTTTATAATAAATTAATATTTAATTTATAAGTAGAATATATATACTCACATAGTCCTGCATTCTAAGCATACTTGTGCTTACAGTTTGCCTATACCTTGACTTTTGTCTAGTTCTTTTTGTTTCTTCCAAATTTGGCCTTCTCCATGTTATTTGCCCTCATACACTTCTCTCTATTCATTCTCTCCATCAAGTTCTCCAAATCCATAGCGTATAAGAGGAACAAACAAACAAATGATCAAGTTCATACTCACCATGCAAACTTGATCATGTTCATCATACTTCCTCATCATACTCATGGCACAGTGTTGAGAATTTACTCACTTTGATTCCTACATGGCGAGATGAAAAAAAAATGTAAGTTTACTAACCTAAGTAACCTAACTAAACTTAATATTACCTTCAAACTCCCTTCCAAATGAGTACAGTGATCCCCATTTTACCCATAGAATACTGAAGCACTAAGAAGTAACCCACCCAGTTGAAGGCAACAGACACTTCCAGCTTATAACTGTCTCTTTATAGTTATCATGATCTCATTGGGGTAAATATGTAACTATTTCAAAATTCAAATTCCTTACTTGAGTTACTCATCCCATCCCACAGAGTTTTACTACCTCTTCCTTGGTCCAAGAGAGTATGTGAATGTGTTGGGAAGATTGTTATCACCACTGGCTTTGGGTGGTGTTGACCTCTGCCCTTGTTGTCACCACTGACTAGAAGCCAGAGGCTATAGTAACTCATATTCAGTCCTCTCAGCACTGGTTGTTGAGACAATTGTTTTGGAAGGGCTGGTCTATGTCATCACTGATGTTGATATTCTTACTCACCTCAATTTCTAATAGTGCAGATCGTCTTAGGCTTGGCTTTGATTTCCATTTGACTTTTAGTTTGCCTGCAATGTTCCTTACAAGGCCACTTTTCCCTCACAGTTGTGACATCACAGGCAAGCTTACTCAAACAGGAAGCCCCTCTCTCTACTTCCTGGGAGCTGAAGGAGAATGACAGGCACATTTCTCAGACTCTATCTTTGCCAAAACATGTCACAAGAGCACATCTGCTCTAAGCAGCCAACTCATAGGAGCACAAAAAACAAACTAGAATCAAGTTGCACACCTTCTCCGGCTCCCTGCTTCCATCTCAAGTGCTCTGAATAGTTCCACCTCTTCCACTGAGATTCAACCCAAAGTTGGGTAACTGAAGACCTTTCTGTAATGACCTCTCTCGGTGGGAAAGCTGAGAGGAAAAAAGAAGATAAAAATAAAAGAAAATGAGAATGATGGAAAGTGGGGAGGTTATCTAACCTTAATCATTTTTATTAAATCTATTTGTTGTGATTAAAAGTATACCTCTTGAACATTTATCTTTTCCCTGGGGGGATGTGCCTTAAGGTTACTAGTCACAATGTACTTCACTCATTATATAGGTAAGTATTTAACCGTGTCCAAATAGGTATTATGTATGTGTGGTGAGTTAGACTTAACCAGGAAAGTAATCCTTGTTTGATTGAATAACCTTATTTGCTTTTCTCATTTTATTTCTGTTATAGTATATTAGATCTCTGGAAAACAGAGTCCTAGTTTTTGCTGAATTGTTGCATAATCAAATTTGAGGTTACTCACTTCATGTTTCTGGGTCTCAGTTCCTTATCTGGAAATTCAATCTGATATTTTGAAAAATTACTTCTAGTCTGAAAGCCTGTGATAGTTTTACTTTAAAAATTGCATTAGAACTTTGACTTCAAGTGCAGTTAGCACTCATCAAATCCTGCCTGGGCTTTTTAGGTGATTCTTTATATTCTCCAGGATCTCTGCAGTTAAATGATTTTGTGTCTGTGTCCATAGTTTTGGATTAAGAAAAAATAAGCAGCAGAGGATGGGAGAGATATACCAACACAAACTCTGTAAGTGTTCATTTCTCAGTGTAAAAACTGTTTCTGCCCTACAGGAGTTTTCATTAGAATATCTCTTTCAAACCCCTCTGTCGTAATGTCATTGAGATGATATTGCCAAAGAATAATTTCAATTTTAATAGGATTTGGAAACACTTGAGTAGGCTTCCCTACCTGCCTGTGGTGCATTGATACTGTTACAAATTTAAGCTGGAACTTCATTTCCCAGAATTCATTCCCTGTATGTCATAGGGTTTACATTGACCACAAAAGACATTTTACATGAGATTTGGAAGGCAGAAGTAAAGCTGTAGCCATATTTATATGCTTTAAAGTTTGATGCAGGGCTTCAAACACTGTGGCAGCTGGCACATGTTGTAGCTGATTTGTTATCTCACCTTGTAGGTGTGAGGCAGCATCTGAACATGCAGCTTTCCAACCTCCCACCAGCTTGCTTCCTTCAACAGCTCTGAGTTTTGGACCACATGAGTATGTAGGTCCATCTGTGGCACCTAGGTTGGAGGTGGTAAGAAACATAGGTGTGTTGAACTTTTTCCCCTTGTGTTCCACTCTTTCTTCATTCTTGTCCACAAAAAACTTTCTTCTCCACAAAAAAAAACTTTCTTCTCCAGTTGTCAATCAGGCTGATCTTTAGAAAGATCAGGCTCAATGTTAAACACAGAGGTTAAACCTTGCATAGATTCCTCCATTAGTTCTCATAATTATGTAGTGTCTAACCCCAATAATAAGTCCCTATTCTAGTTCTGTTCCATCCCATATGATAGCCACTAGCACATATGACTATGGAGCACTTAAATGTAACTAGTGTAAATTGAGATCTGCTATGAGTATTAAATACACACTGGATATTGAAGGCTTAGTGTAAAAAAAATGGAAGTAAATTCATCGATAATTTTTTTTATGTGATTGTATGTTGTAATCACATTTTGAAAATTTTGTATTAGATAAAATATATTAAAATTAATTGCATCATTTCTGTCTTATATCTGGCTTCTATAGCAAAACACCATAGACTAAATGGCTTAAACAACAATAATTTATTTTTCACAGTTCTGGAGGCTGAGAAACCCAAGATCAAGGTGTTTACCGATTTGCTATCTGGTAAGGGCCTTCTATCTGGTTTGCAGATGTGCCACCTTCTTGCTCTGTCCTCACATGGAAGACAGAAAGCTCTAGTCTCTGCCTCTTCTTAAAAGAACACAAATACCATCTGGGAGCTTCACCCTCATGACCACTTCAAAACATAATTATCTCCCAAAGGCCCCACCTCCCAATACCATCTACTGGGGGTTAGGGTTTCAATATAAGAATTGTGGGGGTGGGGGGCACAATCATTCAGTCCACACCTTTCTTTTCATTTCTTAGTGTGGCTATGAAAACGTTTTGAATTACATGGGCAGCTCACATTGCATTCATATTAGATAGTACTATTCTAGATTACTCATACACTTCCGATGTTCTCAGAAAACTGACTAATTCAGTAATTTTAATATCTTCAGTCCCCTATGTGGATGAGTAATATTAGAAAAAAGCCCTCAAATGTTATTTGAGTCCAGCTGATCAATTCTTTTTGAATGTTGCTTTTACGTGGTGAGAATGGTAAAGTAATATTCTCTTCCTGGACCCCAAACACAATCAATCTCAGCTTAGAAAATTACCTGTGGAATAGAACTTTAGTTGACTAACCTCACTGTGAACATAGATTTATTCATTTATTTGTTTATTTATGTATTCATTCATTCAACAGATGTTCTCTGTTACCACCTAAATATCAGCTGCTCTTCTAGGGCTTAGAGGGAGGGGATACAACTTTGAACATGTAAAAAAAAGGGCCTTGTCCTGAGGGAACATAGAGTTTAATGAGGGGAGACAGATGATAAGATAAGCAAAAGAGTGATTAGAGAGTTTGAGACGTATCCTGGGCAAAATAAAAGAATAATATGATAGAAAGTAACTGGAAGTGGCTTTCTTTAAATGGTTTGAACAATGATCATTTCTTTCTCAAATTATTAGGAGATGGAAGCTTACATTGTGTTAAAGGAAATAAACTTATTGATAAACTTATCGATAAGATGTGTACAACATACAAGAAATAATTTCAATTTTATTTTTTAAAGCAAAGTAGGAACTTATAGAAAGCCATGAATATGGAAGTGGAGTTGATTTTCATTGATTTGTAAAATGGGGCTTCTGGGATATTAGAGCTGGTGTGTTCAAGTTTAATATTAAAAATGTAAGGCTTACCATCATTTTAGTTTTATTTTTCATTGTACACATAAAGTAGAGGATCAGTTACAGTTTTATCAGTGATCATGAAGGAATCATACCTCTTGGTGCTTTTAAATGTGTTTAATATTTAATGTGTCTGTAGGATGCTTTGAATGATATAGTTTATACAGTTAGAACATTTAAGAGGGATGAGTCATAGTACATGAATCATGTTTGTTATCTCTTTTGAAATTCAAAATTAATAGCAGGCTTCCAAAATGCATATTCAAATTGTAAAGGAAATATGAGAGGACAAACCTCTCATGATAAGGAAAATAATACCACAGAACAAATTTCAGAGAAAAACAGTATTTCTTATAGACTTCAATGTTGAAGTCATATGGTAATTGAAAGGAAAGAAATTCACTGGAGCTGACATCTTTTCTTTGGGTTGGCCCATGAGTTGTGTATGAATAGTGTCAGCTTTCCACTTGTGCTGGAAACATTCAGTGGTTTCAGTGCCAAAGCAGTTTTGACAAACTTTTTTATTGGTGCCAGTTCTCATGATGGTATGCTCTCAGCATTTGCCTTTGAATTTCAAATGGCTGTAAAACTCCAGGGGTTCACACTCTGTGAATAAAATGAGACAAGAAGATGTCAGCAAAACTGTTTAGCTGCATTTCATCATGTTTTTTCCTTCTTGGCTCCAGTGTGGCTTGAGAACTGGCATACTGTATAACACAGAAAAGTGTTAGATATAGTGCTAACCCAGTCAGAAACAGTGAATTCTACAAGGAGAAAGCAATAAGCTACCAGATAGGCAATGCCAACATCGTGCCATGCCTTCAGGCCTAGAAAACAATTATAAAAATGGTACATTTGGAAATCCCTATGTCCCAGGCAGAAGCAATAAATTGACTGAGTTGATGTACATGATTTGACTACTGATATAAGCCTGAGCTATATGGCAAACACACCCCTGCAAGAAAGACAAGAGTTTAGTCTGGTACTCAGATGTTATTCATATATATATATATCTGTTAGGCACTGTATTGCCAACATTTAGTGAATTTAATCACCTCAGCCTCTATCTTGTTTGTCTTATGGTGAAAACAGTGGCAACCTTATTTAAAAAGTTGAACTGATATCACGTCAGTGGTGAGGTCAAACTGCCCACAGTTAAGCTACATTCTGAGTGAAGCTACATTATTTGGAACACATTGAAGAATCTGACCCATATATTTTTTGATACTTCTGTGATTCTGCTTTCAGGAATGACTGAGTTTAAGAAAAAAATGTAATACAGATTACATTTGATTATGGGTAAAATAAGATTAGAGGTTTTATGTATCAGCTTTCACTTAGGGTGCGGGGATAAACATAAATGTGGGTACCACCAATTCAAGTAGCTTTTTTTTTTTTGTCATTTTATAAAGAATGCCATTTTTAAGGAATGCCATCCAGGATGACTTTAATTTACATTATAACATCAAACCACATTTGAGGTTTTTATTTATTTTCTGTTTTCATTGTCTTCTCTATCAATACATCTGGTCAAATATAATAAGTGATTGGTTAAACAACAAGATTCTACAATTATTGTTGTGGTTTACATTTTTCTTCTCTATTTCAATTTGGTGCAATGGAGATTAATACCTTAGATAATATATCTGAGGCACAGTAAAAGTGTGTATTTTCAGTGAATGACTCAATTCATTGAAGGAAGAGTAAAACTATATGAGCTGTCTTGGATGTAGAAAAAAATCACTTAACCTCTGCCATGTCTTTTGTAAGATATGTATGTTATGGAGTTGCACACAGCAGCTGATTCCCCGAAGAGTCATTAGGAAAAGATCCAATTTTCTATTCATGGAAGTCTCTCTGAAGAAGAACAAAAGATGTGCAACCTTTCTTTTCCACTGACCCATTGCAAGAGCACTGTAAATACCTTCCTTTAGTCTGTCCCCTTAAGAAAGACCTGAATGGTGAGAGTTAGTTGTAAAAATATTCACTAATATACCAGCCAGAGGCACAAGTTATGAACACATTCATGTTGCTACTTTATTAGACAGGGGAAGGACTATGACAGACCAATGCTTTCTCAAAGCTTGGAACCAACTTTTCCTTGGCCCTCCTATGGATGGAAATGCCTATTTCTATTTATAGACTTTCATTGCTTTCCAAATATATTCTTTCACATGGGAATAGAATTTGATCATATAACAAATATACCTCAACAGATTTTACATGTATGACTGCCATCTTCATATTGATCTTTTCAAATTGCTTCAATATTTTTCACTGTGTCTAAAGGTTCCCAATATTTCTTTTAATGTAATACACAAGGGAGTCTTGATGTTTACCTCCTCTTTTTACTCACGTATCCTCTGTGAATTCTTAGTTCTCTTAGATAACAGAATTGTAAATGTGCATACGCTATATCCCGTATGAGCAAAAAAATCCTTTCTCTTTATTTTTATAAGAAAAAGCTCTAATCCTCTTGAGTTTCTATTTTTCTCCCAAGGTTTCCCAAGTTAAAACTGAGTCTTTCAGATTAACTCAGACTCTTGTTAATAAAAGGTCATTGGAATTAAAAAATAATCATCTTGGGCTATTCTTCTCTCTATAAAGCTTACACTCTGCCCTCCTTGAATCTGGACATAAGAGGATGTTTGTATGAATGTGTTTGACTAGAGACATATTTGGTCCAACTGCTGTCCTTGGGACCTCTATCAATCTTCCCAAGGTCTAGGTTTGCTCTGGTCTCTTCTCTTTGTGTCAGGGTCTGGTGTCCACTGAAGGTTGCCTGGCCCTGCCTGTTTTTTGTGAGTGGCTTGTTGTCACATGCCAGAGACCCCTGTCAAGAGGTCCATGTTTGTAACCACTATATTCCAATCCCAGACCTTTCTAATCCACCAGTTCAAGTATTCCACAGCTCCAAAGTCCAGGATATCTCAGCTTATTTTTCTGCAACATGTTGGTACCTGCAAACTATAAGGGGTTGCTCTCCAGCCCAACAACCTAGACACCTCTTGTAACCCTTAACCTCTCTGTACCTCAGAATGCCATATAGATATATACTTTGCTAAGGGCAATACACCTCGATCCCAGTGTAAGATTTTCATCTCTTTCCTCTACTCCCATCCACTAAAATTAAATTTTGTGGAGGCTTTACTTTTGGAAGGAAACAACATTCAGAAATAATCTTCAAATATTTTTTACTATTGTCTGCTGAACATATCTTTGATATCTGATCTGAGTAAAAATGGATTTTGAGAATTTAGAAAAATTTTTTTCTCAACTTGGCTTACATTTTAAATTATTGTGATTACTAGGATTCCAAAAATGTTAGATTCTTGATTCAAAAATTATCAATAACCATTTTATTCTAGGCCATATTTTTCTCCCCCTGAAGGAATGGAGGCCCTTTGTTTAAGAGTTAGAAATTCTCAGAAGCACATGATTGAAAATAAATGAATATATGAGAAAATATTTTAAATATACACCATTTTGGGGTTTTGACCTATTTTTTCATTTGAGAAGTTGGACTCTGGAGATAGACTACCTAAATTTGGATTTAAATTCTGGTTCTTCTATTTACTACCTGTGTGATCAAGAGCATTACTTATTTTCTTTGTGCTTCCTTTTCTCTGTGTGTGTGATAAAGATAATAATATTATCTGTGTGATTACAGAAGGATGTTAGTAAATGAGCTAATGTTTGTAAATTTCTTAGAATAATTCCTAAAATAGTATAAGCTCTATGTATGTGTTTAATAATAAGGATAATGCCAATAAGCAAATAAAATAAACTGGAATCTACAATTATCATGAATAGAAAATTTAGTTATAAAAAAAATACACGGAGAACATTTCATTGACAAGAAGAAAATGACAGAAATAACACATAAAAAGCTGAAGTTTCAGCCTCAGGGATGGACTTTAAGAGAAGTTGGATATGTTCTCTTTGCAAAAAGTAAAGACTTGAACATAAACTAAAAAACTTAAAATAAAAATTCAACTGACTAACAACTATATGTCACTTCTGTTCTAGGCATTGCATTACCACTGTAGACAAGTTTTAGCACTATACAGCATAAATTCTTAATAAGACAGTGATTAAACAAGTAAAAGTTAAAAAAAAAATTAAAATGATACATACTTAAAAAAATAAATTACAGTGGCTAAAGGGAGAGGTAAGAGTTTAGATTCAGTCTTCTAGGGGCCATCTCTGATGAGGGGCCTCTTAAGTAGAGACCTGAATGATGGGAAGAAATCAGTCTGAAGAGGATGTGAGAACAAGGATGACAAGGGTGCATCAGGGGCAGAGAAAAAATGAGCTCCTTGTTTCCAGGAAACACAAAGGGTACTGTGGTGTTAAGCCTTGGGGGTTTAAGCAGAAGACTGACACATTCTGTTGTATGTTTTTAAGAAGAATAATCGGATTGCTATGAAATGAATAGATTGCAGGGAAAGCAGGGATACTACTTAGAAGGCAATAGTTATAGTTCAGATGAGTGATGGTTTCAGATGGGACAAAATCCACAATGGTGGTTATGGGGAAAAAATGCCCACACACTAGGAATTCTGAAATATGGTTTGTAATATTTGCTGAGGATCAGAACACAGGAAAAAATAAGTCTTGCCAGCCAGGAATTGGGCATCTACCACACATCTCTCAATAATGCATCATTTTTACAGCTTCCTTTCATACATGGGCAGAACCCCAACTTTCAGTCTTTCCCAGAGTTGCTCTGGGGTTCACAGAAAATAGATTTTAAAAGCTTATTTGAAAAGCAAACTAAGATATGCATTTGAAAAGAGGTCAAATATACATTTGAAAATAAGGAAAATCACAATATTATCTCAAAATAATACAGAGAGTGATATTGAAGATCTGCAAAAGCATAGTGATTAATTCTAAGAGGGTAAAATATTAAGCATGTGTTTTATACACTGGGTGGAAGAAAATCAATCAATCATCATTAACATAAAACTTTATTTGAAAATACCAAGCTTGAGAAGGCTCCAAAGGAACATTCTAACTTGGGGCAGGAGGGTTTAATGGTTTCAGGAGGGTTACCAGGCAGGGTGAGTGGCAGTTTGGCTAGTTTCAGGAATAGTTGGTCAAGGGTGATTCTTGAGAAGGAATTTTATGTGTAGGTCACCAGCCATTGTTTACGCAGTATAAATTTTGTCAAGAGGAGCAGGAGGTAGCAGTTAAGAGCTATGGTTTTGTAAAAGAGGTGGTGGGAGAAACAGTTGCCAGGACAAAGGCACATGAAGCACTGTGGAAAATTCTCAATCCTTCAATGTCTCTCAAATTGAGTCTTAATTTTTCATGGCATCTATTGTACAGGAGGGGCTGATTTTTAAGTTAGTGGAGATGGAGAGAAGTGGCTATGAGGGTAAAGGAAAGAGAGAGTTCAGGGATGGTGCCGTGTTTTCTGGCTATTCATTGATTCTAATCTTACCTTTTGTTCTCAAAGAAGTATTAATGATAATTAATTCTATCATGCAGAGAAAGGGAATGTTTGATCCACAGTGATATTCCCCACCCACTGACGCCCCCTTCCCATTACTTACACACACTTGGCTTAGGAACATTGTACTGCATTCTGATAAGGTGGTCTTACTGAGACAACACATTAATGGGAGTAAGGACCCTGGCTCTCCAGTTGCACTAATCATTTTGGATCCCCTGTTAATTATTCAAGGGAAAAGTGTGATCCAAAAATGAAAAAAAAAATGAAATTCATAGGGTAATATGAAGACAGGATGGTGAAGAACTGTCTTCTCTCTCTAGCCTCAAGTCTTTGAATGTAAATTTCAAGGAGGGCAGGTATAGGCTTCTCTGAAGCTGCTGCTGCTAAGGTGACACCTGCCACAGCCACAACCCAGCAAGTCAGTACTTGTTCTGGGCTTATAGCCTCTGAGAGAAAGGGAGGATAGCATTTATTAGTTATCTTGAACATACTGTGCATATATTCTTTTTGTTAACCCTTGGGCTAAGGAAGAGTATTTTGTTTCTGTGGCTTAATTTTTGATGTTGTTGTTTAAATGTCTTTAAACTGTTCCCTTCTGAGGTTACAAGGCAGTAGATGACCTATCTTAGAACAAAGTATTAAAAAAGGGGATAGTGACTGCATTCTCAAGGACAAAGGGATTCCAGGGAATAAGAGTCAGGGGGTTCCCATGTAAAACTCCCCTCCACAGCCACCATGGAGGGGCATAGGTTAACTTGAGGAATGAAAGAAATGGAAGTTTCCTGAGACAGAGAACAGAGCCCAAATAATGGCTTGGAAAAAAAACAAGAAGATGAAAAAATGGCCATAGTAATCTCAGTTATTCTAATACAGGACAACTCAAAATATGCACCTCTCTTTTGCTCCATGTCCCACGAACTACACAATCATGGGACAGTAAAGTGATGCCTCCCACCTTCTTTCATTTAGGGAAATCCAATACTGCACCTTTGTGGACTGCTGTCCTTGAGGACAATTAACAATATTGAGTTATAGGTTGCTTCAGTGATCCCTTCACCTCTCACAGGTTATAGATATGGCCACCAAGATAGAGAGCATAGCCATGCTGGACCCTCCTACCAGCAGGTCTGCAAACCGAACCTGTCACGTTCTCTCCCAAGCTATCAGTTATTATAGCTCTTGGAATTTGAAATGTCAGCATCCTGTGATGGAAAAGACCATACAATTACTAACACTTTACTTCTCCCAGAAATCCTTTAAAGCTAAGAAGATAGACTGTATGCTGAGTCCAAAGGACTCTCTTGTGCCTCAGCTGCCCCGCAGGCTCATTCACAGTTTGATTTAAGGTCATGCTTTCCATCTATGGACAGTCTCCATCTCAGGTACTGTCTGAGGCTTTTGTCAATTCATCAAGTTAAATGAGGCTCAGAATCCAAAAAAAAAAAAAAAAATCACATAGCCTATATTTTTCAGTCTACCTTCAGTAATGTGTAAAGAAGAACGATCTATTGTACAGTTTTCCGGCCAAAAGAAGCTATTATCATCTTCCATTTAGTTATTTCCATAGTATATAGAACTGTCACACTGCCCTTGTACACTTTTAAACTGTAACAACTTAGTTTTAACGTACAATAGAAACCATCTGAAAATGGCATTTTGAAGCAGTTTTATAAAAGTTTGGAATCTATATAATCTAATTGTTCAAAATGCTTTCTATTTGAGATCCTGAGACAAATGAAGAATGGATACAGCTACGGGAACTCTAAATGGTGTGCTGTGAAAGACAAAATTAAATTCATTATAAGCTGGTGGAGAAAATTCACTGTACCAGATATATGCAGATTATTTGTACTATATTAACAGCTTAAGTAATTCAAGTTTTAAAGTGGAGGAAAATAGAGAAACTTCAAATGCCCTTATGTTGTTCTTATGATCCAAAACAGGGTAGTTCTGCTTTAGCCCAAATAGGCTAAAAACATGTTGATTTTATAAGGAGAGAAATTTCATGTACCTCACATTATTATTTGCAGACTCCTCACCAGCTATTTTGTTTCCTTTTGTGTTTTCTTTCTTGGAGTTAAGCACTTTTTATGGTCCTAAGATTGACCCCCAGAGCACCTTAAGTCAGTCGTCATTACTGTGTACCAGTTGCTCAAGTACATCTTGAGGTTCGATCAAGATATTTTCTGAAACTGTTCACTTGAGAATTGTATCTACTCGCAGGATAGGAAATGAAAAGAAACACACGTTAGGGCAAGTGTTAACAGTTCTTATACTGTTAAGTAATATTCTTTATGATTGTTATTTAATTACATTGATTTATTGATTATGCTGCAGTTCTGTTTGAAAGTGTTTTGGATGAGTCATAACCACAAAGGAACTATACTTCAGGACTGACTAAAAGAAATTTTAACTTATGCCTAATCTTAAGAAGAAAGGGGAAAAAGAAGAAAAACTAAGGAAAGTGTAATGGAGGATAGCACCAATGACTCATTTCACATTGGTTCTTTCTCCAAAGGGTTGGCTGATTAGAGCAGTGGATGCCAGACTTCAAATGTGTACAAAAATCACCTGGCGTTACTTTTTGGTCATGTGGATTCAACTCTCAGCCTGGA
Source organism: Kogia breviceps (assembly GCF_026419965.1). Taxonomy (NCBI): domain Eukaryota; kingdom Metazoa; phylum Chordata; class Mammalia; order Artiodactyla; family Physeteridae; genus Kogia; species Kogia breviceps. The sequence goes on from NC_081320.1 coordinate 21,567,141, forward strand.
AATTAAAACTTCATGGTTTTGTTTTTATTGCTGTTGTTGTTTTTGTTGTTGTTTTGTGTGTGGTGACGGGAAGTCATGGAACTGTATGTTTAATCAGCACTCAAGTTGATTCTGATACAGCCAGCAGAGGGACCAGACATGAATATTAACTCCATTCATAGATGCCGTGGGAAGACACTGTATGCCAGCTTATGTATGAAGGTCCCTCAATTCTCCAGTGGGACTGATGATATAACCCTTTAAATCTACATAGGATATAGTAAGGAATAAACAGAAGGATCTGCATAAGATGTTGGGGGCACGGTGTGTGGAATGTAATATATACTTCACAAAATGTTAGTTCCACTCCTTCTAGCTATGTTACCAACCACATATCCTTAAATGCAACTTCAGGGGTTTTCCTTCATAAAACGGGAATTGTATAAATTAGTAGAGTGAGTTAGGAAGTGGGAGCGGTGTAATCTGGAGGAATTCTGGTTTGAGCTCTGCTGGATCACATGACATAGCACCTCAATTTGGTAACATCGTTCTAGGGCCCCAAAAGCTTATTTTATCAGTGTTCATGCGTGATGAGGGCTGAGCCAGAGGACTGAGTCATGCTAAGTAAAATATTGAGAACACTAAAGTAAACAAGTGACTGCTAAATCACCAGACTTACAGTGAAAAATAAAACATTTGCAATGACATGTACTCCAACATATTTACATATTTACGAAAACAAGCTCTGTCACTATTTTCAAACTGCATGGGAACCAAAAAAAAAAAAAAAAAAAAAAAACAACAACTCAGGACTGAGAGTATTAATTCACTTCTAGAAATCACAGTCAGACAGATCATAAATATTTAAAGTCCATTTGACTGAGCTTCATAAGTTGATGATTGCTTGGGGAGCATGGGATCAGAATGAGGGAAATTAGGTTAATTAAAATTTTACTGGTTTTGGAATAAGACATTAAGAGAAATCCATCAGAAAAGTCTGGTTCTGAATAAATACACAAAATAACCCAACATTACCTTATCCTATGTCTCTGGCTCCTTCTCCCTTGACCAGGACCAACATTTTCCCCTTTGGACTGTACATTTACCAGGCTTGATATGTGCTCTTGATTGCTTTCTGGATATATTAAAATATTGACAAGTTCCTGAAAAGCACCTACAAGAGTGAGTCTCTAAAAAAAAGATTGTTTTAGGTGTGACTCTTAGGCCAATAACTCACTTATGCAAAAAAATTTTTTTCTATAAATACACTTAGTTTTATTTTTACATTTCATCTCAGCAGATTTTCAGGAAAGTTTGTCAATCATTAACATCATTGTACATTTTCTCCTAAAGAATATTACCAGAGGTTTATTCTCCTCAAACCTCAACCCCACTTATTAGTACTTATGAGTTTTACACATGTTTCAGGCAAGAGATCATTTGTATTAGGATTGTGCTTAGGAATTAATACAGTTTTATAGTCATCCTTGTTTTTCCTCTATTAATTTTAATGATATATGTTATTAAGCAAAATTTTATTATTATTAAGAGTTGGTTTCTCCCCACAATTCTTCAAAGAAGTAACACCTCTTCATATTTTTTTATTCTGAAATATTCTTCCTCTGTTTTGGTAAGCTGCAAAAAGGACATTTTACAGGACAGTAGGCAAAGTTATAGAAGTTGGTACAGCTTCCATTAGCAGGACACTGGGAATCTCATGATTACTGTTATTTATTTTTTTAATTTTAATTTTATTAATTTTAAAATTTCATCTTTATTGACATATAATTGACAAATAAAAGTATAAGATATTTAAAGTGGTGATTTCATTTATGTATACATTGTAAAAGGATTCCCACTATCTACTTAATTAACACAACTGTCATCTAACATATTTATCTATATGTATATATATATATTTTTTGTCTGATTGTGTGGGGGATAAGATAGAATTCTTATACTGAGAAAAGCTCAGCTCTTGAGCTGCATTCTGTTGGGAACAATGAGGACTGCATTGAAGGGCATATAATATGCAATTGACCAGAAGACATTGAGTCAACTTCTAGTAAAGTAGCAATGTTCACATATTATCTCTCTCATGCGTTCTCACCTAATTGTGAAATTCCCATGCCCAAGCATATGGCTTTTCTTCTACCTCACACTTCCCTAAGACTATTTATAGTGAACTAAATATGATCTGAGTTTGGCAACATATTGTTAGTTATACAACTCATTAGTCAATTCAATTTCATATGAGAATAGTTCAAAATTACATGTATACAATACAATCTATATACTATTAATGGAGCTTTGTATGGTGAGGCCAGTCAAGATGGCTGTTCTCTTGCTCTGTATATCCCCTTCTCAACCAGTGCCTGCTTCACCTATATCCTATGCATGTGACACACGGCAACCTTCCTATGTACTTTCTCCAGGCTCCAGCTAGTGACTGCTCTTGTCAAAGGGGCAGTGAGGGGTATGCCACTCTTCTTGTTTCCTTGGTAACTAATGAACCCACCTGATGTCAATTCCCCTATAACTGGAATTGACTGGTTAATAATTCCAGTTATAGGAATTATGTAATTTCCCCTCCCCCCACACCCCTGGGAGTGAAGACTGACACCATGTCTTTCCACCATGCGCTGCACACAGTGGGGTGTCTCTCCAGGACCTTGCTTCAGACATGTAAAATCCCCCATGCATTAAACCACCGATGTCTCTGTTGCTGAGTCTGGGCTCTTCCTTCAGTCTTGAAGCTGGGCAAGTGCAGGGCTTGTACTCCTGGGGGGTGCAGCCCAACAGAGCTCTTCTTGGAAATGAAAACAAAGCATAATAATCTTACAAATGAGCATAATTATAGCCTAGAAGATAAATAAGATTAATGGTTTCTAGTGCCTTCCTTTCAGCCCCATAGCATTTTTTTCTCTTTATGGAGCTAGGAAACCACTGTGTTCTGCCAAGAAATGTTCCATCTTCTTCTTAGGTATGCTGCACCACAGTTCCTCCAAGTTCTTTTAGTACTCCCCAAATCTTTATAGAAATTTCTACACCAGCGCCAGTTACCAGTCTCCATGTTCAAATACAGCCCAAACCTTAGAACATAGCAAGCATTTCCTTATTTTTTTCCTTTATAAGACTCAGAATTCTCTCACAATAACCCTCACGTGTTTAAGCCCTGACAGCTGGTACTGTCCTTCTCCAGCTAGTGATTATCTAAGAATATTTATTTGACACTTCATGATTTTTCCTCAGCTAAGGGTATAGGCTGAAGTTTCTCTGCACTTAAGACCCTAGCCAGCACATATTAAGCCCTAAGTAGATATGTACTGAATAACTGAAGGAATCCCACTCAATGTCTTTGTTTTATTGAGGTATAGTTAATGTACAACATTTTATAAGCTTCAGGTGTTTAAGACAGTGATTCACAATTTTAAAGGTTATATTCCACTTATTAAATTTTGGCTATATTCCCTGTGTTGTACAGCATATCTTTATAGTTTATTTATTAAATACATAGTAGTTTGTACCTCTTAATCTCTATCCTTCTCTTGTGCCTCCTCCAACCGGTAACCACTAGTTTGTTCTCTATATCTGTGAGTCTGTTTCTTTTTTGTTGTATTCACTAGTTGGTTTTATTTTTCAGATTCCACATGTAAGTGATATCATACAGTACTTATATTTCTGTCTGACTTATTCTCCTAAGTATAACACCTTCCAAATACATTCATATTCCTGCAAATGGCAATTTTTTCTTTCTTTTTTGTGGTGGAGTAGTATTCTCTTGATATATGTATATATATCACATCTTCTTTATTCATCTCTTGATGGACATTTAGATTGCTTCCATATCTTGGCAATTATAAATGATGCTGCTGTGAACATTGGGGTGCAAGTATCTGTTTGAATTATTGTTTTCTTTTTTCTGTATATATACCCAAGAGTAGAACTGCTGGGTCATACAGGAGTTCTATTTGTATTTTTTTAAGGAACCTACTGTTTTCCATAGTGGCTTCACCAATTTACATTCCCACCAACAGTGAACAAAGGTTCCCTTTTCTCCACATCCTCTCCAACATTTGTTGTTTGTGGTCATTTGATGATAGACATTCTGACAGGTGTGAGGTGATAGTTCATTGTAGTTTTAATAGGCATTTTTCTGATGATTAATGATGGTGAGCATCTTTCCATGTGTCTGTTGGCCATCTGTATGTCTTCTTTGGAAAATGTCTATTTAGTTCTTCTGTCTATTTTTAATTGGGTTATTTTTTTTTTTTTTTTGAAGTTGAGTTGTATGAGCTGTTTTTATATTTTGCATATTAACCCCTTATCAGTCAAATTATTTGCAAATACTTTCTCCTATTTGGTAAGCTCTCCTTTTGTTTTGTCAAAAGTTTCCTTTACTGTGCAAAAGCTTTTAATTAGGTCCCATTTGTTTATTTTTGTTTTTATTTCATTTGCCTAAGGAGACAGATCCAAACAACTATTTCTATGATTTAGGTCAAAGAGTGTTCTGCCTATGTTTTCTCCTAGGAGTTTTATGGTTTCCAGTGTTACATTTAGGTCTTTAATCCATTTTGCATTTATTTTTGCATATGGTGTTAGAGAATATTCTCATCTCATTCCTTTATATGTAGTTGTCCAGTTTTCCCAGCACAACTTATTGAAGAGACTGTCTTTTCTCCATTGTATATTCTTGCCCCTTTATCAAAGATTAATTTACCATAAGTGCCTGGGTTTATTTCTGGGCTCTCTATTCTGTTCCATTGTTCTGTCTGTTTTGATGCCAATACCATACTATTTTGATTACTGTATCTTTGTAGGATAGTCTGAAGTCAGGAAAGGTGATTTCTCCAGCTCTGTTTGTCTTTCTCAAAATTGTTTTGTCTATTCTGGGTCTTTTGTGTTTCTGTACAAATTTTAAAATTATTTGCTTTAGTTCTGTGAAAATACCCTTGGTACTTTGATAGGGATTGTATTGAATCTGTACACTGCCTTGAGTAGTATAATCATTTTATCATTGTCTTTTTATACACACTAAACTATCAAAATCTAAGGTTACTTACAACATCTGTCTTCCTCCTGAACTATACAGTGGCCTCTTTACAATTTGCTCTCTAGGTTTCCCCATCCATATTCTGTTACTGTTATATATATATATATATATATATATATATATATATATATATATATATATATAATTTTTTTAATGTTGTAAGTCTCTTTTGTTTCTAATATCATAGTCCTCCTTCTGGGTTCACATGAGCATTTATGAAAAATAATTTTAGTATTTGCGATCTGATGTTTTGCTTTAAAGCACACTTTTAAATGATAGTTAAGTGTTGGTAGTTGAGTGTAGAATTCAAAATTTGGTGCGATTTTCTCTCAGACTTTTGAAAATAATACTCCATGGTCTTTTGGCAGTTTTGGTTACTATTGAAGGAATTGTATCTGTAATTTTGATTCCTGTGTAAACATTCTGATTTTTCTTTCTAATAGCTTATAAGAATTATTTTTAATCCTTTTTGTTTGGTAATTTCACAATGTGTTTAAGTGTGTGATTATTTTTATTTATTCGGATCAATATTCTTTGGCTTTATATCTGATGATTCATCTTTTTCATTGATTCAGAAAATGACTCTCTTATTATTTCTTTAAACATTACCTTACCATTTTCTCTTTTTTCATCTTTTAAAACTTCTCTTACTTATATGTTGACAAATCTAAAGCTACATTCTATTTTTCTTAATTTTTTTCTACATTCCACTTTGGCCATTTTCTCACTGTTATGTTACAGTCTGATAATTATTTCTACTGTAATTGTAATTATTTCCCATCCAAAATGTATTACATCTATTTCCTTTATTGATAATATTTTTAATTTCCAGGATTTCTATTTGGTATTTCTAAATCTTAATTCATTCCTGATTCATATCCACCTATTTATTTTCATAATTTCCTATGATGACTATTGAATGCTATTCCTTCCTTTATCCCTCCAAATAGATTAAGGAAATTTATTTTATAGTCCTTTTCCGAGGATTGCTACATTATCTGCATGCTCTCACAAGTTAATTCTCCCATTTGTTGAGTGACCAGGCTATTTTTAAAGTTTTTAGTTTTTTTGTGTGTTTTAGACCTTGGTATGTCAACTCATCTTGAATAAATATTTGTGTAAATGTGTGCACAAGATTTATTTTTTAAATTCCTATGCTCATATATCTATGACTAATGGCTTCCACTCTGAAAAATGAGATCTTACATTTAAAATCACTTCTTAAATTGGAGTTTCAGAGCTCTCATCCTGCAGGGATATCATGGTTCTAACTCCTGAATCTAGATGGCTTAGCTTTCCTAGAATGGCCACAGGCAGTAAATTGTGGCCTTTCTACATTTACTTTTGTGAATGTTTTAAGATTTCAACATGGCTCTTGCCCACTGCCACATACAAAATAGAAATGGAGGAAGGGGAAGTCCAAAAGCTCAGAAAGTATCCACCAAGTCATTTCCCCAAGCCATACAAGCCATGGCCACAGCTCAGCAGATTCTCCTCAGTGGTCTGATTTCTGAAACAAAACTTCAGTGCATATTTATACACACACACACAAAACATAGCCCCCAGCCTTGGGTCAAATTATCTCTCTGCTGTCCAGAAATGTTTGGGGGGGGGTGCATTTTCTTCCAGTGTTGTATCCATAAGACCATATTCACTTGGCTGCTGGAAAGGGGTGGATGATGCATTCACACAGACATTCACACCGTGCTGCTTGGAAGAGGTAGGAGCCACAGGGAACACAGTAGGTCCATACTGGAAGGTGTTGCTGAGGCCCAGAATCCCTGTGTAGTATGGCCAGCTGGCGTACAGGTAGCTAGGAGGTAGCACCAGGTTCAGGAATGTCTGCTGCCTGGTGTGATGAGTCTGTGTCTGGATCTGCTGGAGTTGGGCCAGGGTTGTGGCTGGGGCTGGGTAGGAGGCGCCCCAATGTCCAAACTTTGTGAGGTCACCAGAATAAGTGTTGCTGGCCAGGTTACCATCTCTCCCAGTCAGCAGAGTGGTGGGCGTGGAAAATGGGATGCTGTAGTAATCCAATGGAAATCTTGTCTGAAGCATCTGCAAATCATCATGACCATATATTTGTAGTCGGTAGGCATGTAACAGCCTTGGAGCCATAATATATGCATTAGGCAACAATGGTGTGACTCCAGGAGAGAGGTTGGGAGGAGCTCTATTACTCTGATAGGGTCAATCCCCCAACTGGTTCTAACAGCTTTTGATCTAGGAACTTCATAGAACTGCAGGCCAGGCTTCATTTATTGTTGTGGGTTTTAGTTACTCGGTTGTTTCATAGGGATGTCTGTGTGGTGTAAAAATACTTTAACAGTAATTGTTTCAATCGAGGTAGGGAGTATTCCAGGTCAAGTCACGGCAATATCTTGCCCAGAATTCACAGATAAACATCCTGTATTCACATTACTTTTGAACATAAATTCAATGACCAAAAAAAAAAAAAAAAGATAAATTAAATATATTGCTTTTGAATATGCTGTCTTTCAAAGTTGTGTAAACTTAACTCACAAGAAACATTAAAACAAGGAATTAACCAGATAGCTCTTTCAATTCAAAACTGTTCTTTGCCTTTTTTCTGTCTCTTTTATTCATTTTCTGAACTTTACTTCCATAAGTTCAGTTTTTCAGGTCATATTTCTCCTTACAATGCTAAGTCTTATAATAAGGGGACTAGGTGACTTGTCAGTTATCAGATTCAACTCTGAACTCCACCCTTGCACTTTCCTCTTCATTTAGATCAAAATGTCAACAGAGGGTTTGAGCAAAAATTTCATTTTCCTATTTAGGTAGGGTAATCATTTAACTTGTGTGGAATGCAATATGTTAGAGTTTCTGAACTTTTTGTGAATAGAATTTCGTGTGTATTGCTATTGATGATATGAGTAAATCAATTTTACATATTCAACAACTAGTAGCAGATTATGTAATGTTTTTAGTCAATTTCCCTTTACTCTAAGTGTTGTGCTCATGTAATAATGAATTATATTTTTAGTGTATCAATTATAAATTATTTAAATATTTTTTAAACTTTGATGTTCCTTGGGAAATTGATGTTTCATAATACCTTTTGGAGTTAACCTGTGTCAAGAATTGTGCAGCATCTGAAATTTTACCCTGTTCACGAACAAATATGTTAACCTCTACAATTTCAAGAATGTTGACACAAATGATGAAACTCCTTGGTCAGAAACAAAGGACTTTATTACTCATGGCAACAGCATTAACCAGAGCTTCATATAGGTTTTCATCAGTTCCCAATGTCCCCCAGATCCTGTTGAGAAAATGCAAAGGGCCTATTATGGATGCTTTCACATGAAAGTGGTTATGTTACAAGATAGGAACACTGAATTTGGGGGATTCACCACTTTTATAGAAAGCAGAAATATTCCAGTTCTTTGTCTGGGCAGGAACAAAAGGGGAAGGGAGAGTATTAGAAAGTGGGGAAGAGGTGTCACCTAATCCATGGAGTTTGCCCTGCAAACATAACCCTGAGAAATGACCCTGATAAGGAGTGATTAGGGCAAAGCATTCTTGGTCTACCCAGTAAGAACTTGCAGGGAAGTTCAGGGTTCCTAGAGTATTACCCCTCCCTGAACCAAACAAGGAAGTGCTATTGTATAGCCCTTGTTAATTACTTAAAGACTATACTACTAACAATAAGAAAGAATAGCTAATGGTTACTAACTATTGTGCTAGGTTCTTTAGCTACCATCATCTCAATTAGCTTGTATCATTTCCCCTCTTGTACTTTTAATCACTTCATGTTTGAAATAAGAAAACCAAGTCTTAGGTAGTTTAAGTTACTTGCCAAAGGCCAGTATATACAGAAAACAAAATGAAGGTTAGAGATATCTTAGGAATTATTTTTACAAAGTAATGATTAAACAACTATATTAATAATAAATAATAATAACAATAACTTTTTATATGCCTGATATAGATTTTAAAATCTAATCTCCACAATAACAAGCTGAGGTTTATTATTCTCACTTTCTAGCTCAGGATTCTGAGACTTAGTTAAGTAACTTGGCCTGGCAAAGAGTAATTGTGAGGACAAGAAGGATAGCTCCAGAATGTGTATTCTTAATCCATTTATTATATTGTGTCTCAAAATGACTATAGCTTCTTATTAATGAATGTATCATTTTTTCTTACTACACCCAACCCATGCATCCTTTGTTTATTCCTTGAATACTAATTGAGGAAGATCTGAAATTGTTGGAAAAAAAAAGATTTTGATAATATGCATAAAGTGGGAGTTAAGAACAAAAGACACCACCCATTTGCTTTCATAACAATTGATAATGGCTAAACTACTTTCTAATTAGGTATGCCTGAGAGATCATTTGTTTTGCTAAACAATATGTTAGGATATATTTTACCAATATAAGACTAGTAGCTGATTAAAAAAAAAAAACTTTAAGGGCAGTTTCAGATTCACAGCAAAATTAAGAGGAGGTACAGAGATGTTTCATATAACCTATGACCTCACACATACATAGCTTATCCCATTTACCAACATTGCCACACAGAGTGGTTCATTTCTTACAACTGATGAACCTATATCGACATATCATAATCGCTTCAAGTTCATAGTTTACATTAGGATTCACTCAGTGTTGTACATTCTATGGGTTTGAACAAATATCTAATGACTTGTATCTAACATTACAATATACAGAGTATTTTCACTGCCATAAAAGTTCTTTGTGCTCTTCCTATTCCTCACTCCCTACCCCAAACCCTGACAACCACTGATCTTATTACTATCTTCATAGTTTTGCCTTTACTAGAATGTCTTATTGTTGGAATAATATAGAATATTACCTCATAAGTTGGCTTCTTTCACTTAGTAATATGCATTTAAATTTCCTCCATGTCTTTTCATGGTTTGATAGCTTATTTCTTTTTAGCACTGAATAATATTCCATTGGCTAGGTGTACCACCAAATGGTACACGCAGACAATGGAATGTATTCTATACATTCATTTACTGAAGGACATCTTGGTTGTTTCCAAGTGTTGGCAATTTTGAATTAAGTTGCTGTAAACATTCATGTGCAGGTTTTGGTGTGTATGTCAGTTTTCAACTCCTTTGGATAAATACCAGAAAACATGATTGCTAGATAATGTAGTAAGAATATGTTTAGTTTTTTTAAGGAACTGTTGAAATGTCTTCCCAAGTGGTTATGCCAATTTGTTTCTGCACCAGCAGTATATGAGAGTTCTTGTTGCTCAACATCTTCATCAGCATTTGGTCTTGTCAGTGTTCTGGATTTTGGCCATTCTAATAGGTTTATAGTGGAGTCTAATTGTTGTTTTATTTTACCTTCCCCTGATAATATATGATGTGGAGCATATTTTCCAGTTGTATATCTTCTTTGGTAAGATGTTTGTTGAGGTCTTTGACCCATTTTGAAACTAGATGGTTTGTTTTCTTATTGTTGAGCTTTAAGTGTTCTTTGTATGTTTTGGATAAGAGTTCTTTATCAGATGTGTTTTTTTGCAAATATTTTGTTATATTCTGTGGTCTTCTCATTCTTTTGACAAGCTGAATTGTTTTTCAGTTTGCTTTTTTTCCAGAAAGAAATTTGAAGTTTTCTGGTGGTAATTTTGGTAGGCAAATGAGAGTTGCTGGCAAGATTTGATACTTTGGGGGAAGGGATGGTGAAGGGAAGACTGGGAGAATATACCAGCTGTGGAACTAAGGAGAGGGCTTGGAGAATAGAAATAGCTAATGAGGATTTTTAACATTATATCACTACAGCATGAGCAATGTAATCATTAAGTTTATGTCTTCTTCAAAACACTTAACAGAAAAAAAAATTTTTTGATGAACTTGAAGAGGTGGCTGTTGAAACACATGATTTCATTTGTCACAGGATAGAGTCAGTTGATATCTGTGGCACTATAAAAACATCAAGCTCTCATGCAGACTGGATCATTCCATCATCATAAGTTAATGTAGAATAAACTTCTCTGAATTTACAATTGTGTCAAGGACACTATTTTCATCAACCACCTTGATGCCCTCTGATATTTTTACCATTTTTAGTAAAAAAATTAGATTTTAGTGATATCTTTACCATGTTTTGTTAGATTGTCAACAAAGCTTGGATATGTGAAACATCCATTTTACCCATCCATGCCTTGTACTTATAAAAGTTGCTACATAATTATTGGATTCATTTGTTTAAGTTATTTATATAAAAATGGTAGAAACTGAGAAGAGGAAGTATTAGGAGAAACAAGCTTTAACGTTTTATTGTAGACTAGAAAACTACTAATGATAGGAATCATAGAAGCAAATGAAAGTTGACAAAAGAAAAAAGGAATAAAATGTAGAGTACTAAGACAAAAATCTAACTAAGAGTGGCTTAATGATCGATCTCAAAATATGTTTTATCACACACAATACTAGTAAAATTTTTTGAACATTTACCTTCTATATTTATCTTTCAATAATTATATTCATGTATTATTCTACAATATATTGTGTATATAATAAAAATACTTTGTAGCAAGCATTAACAGTGCTCACCAATATTCAACTTCCCTTTTTTTGGAGGAGGTGGTGATTGTATGTTTTGGCTCTCATATTTAGTGAAGCAGTAACAAGCCCAGGTCACCACAGTAAAGGAAGCCATGTGTTCACATTGGTTCATCTACAAGATAAGAGAGACTCTGGCTGAGTAATATTCCATTAGGTTGCTTCCATGTCCTGGCTATTATGAATAGTGCTGCAATGAATACTGGGGTTCATGTATTGAATGAAGTAAGTCAGGCAGAGAAAGACAAATATCATATGATATCACTTGTATGTGGGGTCTAAAAATAATGGTACAAATGAACTTCTTTACAAAACAGAAATAGAGTCCAAAATGTAAAAAACAAACTTATGGATACCAAGGGGGGAAAGGAGGAAGAGATAAATTGGGACATTGGGATTGACACACACATACTACTATATATAAAATAGATAACTAATAAGAACCTACTGTAAAGCATATGAAACTCTACTCAATACTTGTAATGACCTATATGGGAAAAGAATCTAAAAAAAGAGTGGATATATGTATATGTATAAATGATTCATTTTGCTGTACAGAAAAAACTAACACAACATTGTATATCACCTATACTCTAATAAAAATCAATTTTAAAAAGGAATATCAAGGAATCACATAAAAAATAGAGACTCTGTCATCCTGTGTCTCCTAGTAACTGGGTAACAAAGATTTCAGCAAGCCTATTCTGAACATCGTGAGAGATAAATATATTTTATGGTGTTAAGCTGTTGAGATTTTGGAGTTATTACCACATAGTGACTTAGAAAACCTAAAAACTATGAATACAAAAATAATTTATAGAAACTCATATTTTCTTGCAGGACCCCATTGCATAATTCTAAACATTCTCTGAGATGTATTGGTTCTCCTTTGAAAACCATTGCTTTAGAAATCACCTGATGAAACCAAGAGACTAAACTGACATGCAGGTCATTAGTGAAACTTCTTTAGAGTTCAAACTGTTAAAGAGTAAATGTATATCACATTACTTAGTACTGAAGAGTTTCTATGCTATTACCAGGTGAAGTGTGGGTACCTGCACACCTGTAATAAGCTCTAGCATTCTGACTTCAACCAAATGTTACTCATCCTTTGGTAATAAAAATAAACATCACTTCTTAATAGCAGGAAAATGTAATGATTAATAATGAAAAATATATTTAAATATTCTTACATAGAATATTCTTACGTAGAATGTATAGGGATGTAAGAATATTATGTAATATTATGTAGGAATGACCACATAAATAAAATCAGACTCATTGCTACTAACTGGTAGCACTCTTCCCAAATATAGATTTCATATTTTTCTATTGTTTTGTGCAGAACCAACAAAGGAAAACTTTATTGGAGTAGTTTCTTTCCACCAGTGGATATTGACTTTCATATAAATATGACATCAAGATAGTTCATACAATCTAGTTTTTAAAAATTTCTCTTCTGATTACCTTAAGAATTGGGGATGAGGCAGTGTATTTTTCATGTTTATTATGGTAGCATATGATAAAAACCAAAATCAAATTAGCTAAAGCAAAAGAAGAAATTCATTGGCCTATGTAACTGCAAAGTCCAGGGACTAAAACTTGCACCAGACATGGCTCAATCCAGGAGAGCAAAAAATATGTTTGTTTTCTTTTTTCCCTCCACCTCCTGGCTCAGATTTTGTCGATTGATTTCATTCTCAAACAAAGTTATTATATGTGCTAGAATAACTGTGTCAGCTTATTCTGGGCTTCCATTGTCTTCAACTCCTGAGATTTTAGTAGCAAGAGATAACTTACATATTACTACCTACCAAAAATATTCAGATTGGACACACTGGACTATACGCTTACTCTCAGGAACTAGGAACTAGAAGCACAAATGAATGTGGTTTTGTTTTTGTTTTGCAGAAGGGGGGAAACTTCCAAAAGGAAAACACATGAGTAACCCAGAAATGGGTAGAATCTTCCATATGTAGGGAAGTCCTCGATCTAGGTTTTGCAGTCTATGTGCTCATCAAACCTTCAAAGGAACCTATCTACTAAATTTCTAGTTAAAGTCTATGAGAATCTCCTGTAATACTAAATCTCCCGTAGCCCAATCCATTTATTAATTGATACCAGAAGAGAGGATACTTGTACTTAGCTTTCCAAAGAGCAGATTTTTAAATGTACACTCTTTATGAGTTTAAGTAAAACAATGAAAATTCAAATCAATATGCAGAACAGACATCTTAGAACATGTGGCACTGCTAAAATGCAAAGGACCAGAGTCCAATGAAAATCTAAGGTTAATATCATTTAAAATATAACTAGCTTAATCAGTCATATTTCTGGATGATAAACCAGTTGACAAAATTTAAAGTTACAATGTGAATGTAGGGTCAAAGGATTTCACTCCCTATTAGATCCAGCCAAGTGAAAGATTATGATTTGAGACCTTGGAGGTTCAGAAGGTGAATTATTTGTTCTCCCTCTTTGAAACCTCTAAGAAAGTGTGTGAGTGGGGTGAAGTGGGACAGATTAATTCTTTCCTAGGCATTCATTAACGTTTCATATTATCTTTCAATAATCTATTTTACCATTAAAAGTGATGAGCATATGGTATATTAATAAAGCCACCATAATGTACAAAGACTATGCCATTTTAAAAAGCCAGCTTTTAGCTGAAAACCAAAAAAAAAAAAAAAAAAAAAAGACATTTAATTTCATCTCCTTTATTTATTTGTTTATTTTTTTCAGACAGCATTGAATCTTTTTATTCCTTGATGGATAATACATTTTCTACTTTAATGAAAATTTACAAAGTCCAGAGATAGTGGTGTCACTATAAATTATCAGTGTTTTTGATTTAATGGCATGGCCCCTTTCCTCAATTTTTTCTACTAGTAGGAAAGTTGCTCAAAATGCTGTTTTATATATTATTCCCAAATAGCACCAAATTGAGTACAGGGCAAATAATACAAAGGCATTAGCAATAGTGTCATTAGATTTAATTAAATTGATTTGCAAGTTTTTTTTTTTTTTTTTTCTTAACGTCTTTATTGGAGTATAACTGCTTTAAAATGTTGTGTTAGTTTCTGCTGTATAAAAAAGTGCATCAGCTATATATATACATATATCCCCATGTCCCCTCCCTCTCATGTCTCCCTCTCACCCTCGCCAACCTACCCCTCTAGGTGGTCACAAAGCACTGAGCTGATCTGCCTGTGCTTTGCAGCTGCTTCCCCCTAGCTATCTATTCTACATTTGGTAGTGTATATATGTCAATGCTACTCTCTAACTTTGTCCCAGCTTACCCTTCCCCCCCCCCCATGTCCTCAAGTCCATTCTCTCCTGCTGCATCTTTATTCCTGCCCTGCCAATAGGTTTGTCAGAACCTCTCTCTTTTTTTTTTTTTTTTTTTTATTCCACATATATATGTTATCACACGGTATTTATTTTTCTCTTTCTGCCTTACTTCACTCTGTATGACAGACTCTAGGTCCATCCATATCACTACAAATAACTCAATTTCATTTCCTTCTATGGCTGAGTAATATCCCATTGAATATATGTGCCACACCTTCTTTATCCATTCATGTGTCGATGGACAGTTAGGTTGCTTCCATGTCCTGGCTATTGTAAATAGTGCTGCAATGAACATTGTGGAACACGGCTCATTTGAATTATGGTTTTCTCAGGGTATATGTCTAGTAGTGCGATTGCTGGGTCATATGGTAGTTCTATTTTTAGTTTTTTAAAGAACCTCCATACTGTTCTCCAGAGTGGCTGTATCAATTCACATTCCCACAAACAGTGCAAGAGGGATCCCTTTTCTCCACACCTTCTCCAGCATTTACTGTTTCTAGATTTTTTGATGATGGCCATTTTGACTGGTGTGAGGTGATACCTCATTGTAGTTTTGATTTTCATTTCTCTAATGATTAGTGATGTTGAACATACTTTCAGGTGTTTATTGGCAATCTGTATATCTTCTTTGAGGAAATGTCTATTTAGGTCTTCTGCCCATTTTTGGATGTGTTGTTAGGTTTTTTTTGATATTGAGCTGCATGAACTGCTTTTATATTTTGGAGATTAATCCTTTGTCAGTTGCTTCATTTGCAAATATTTTCTCCCATTCTGAGGGTTGTCTTTTTGTCTTGTTTATGGGTTCCTTTGCTGTGCAAAAGCTTTTAAGTTTCATTAGATCCCATTTGTTTATTTTTGTTTTTATTTCCATTTCTCTAGGAGATGAGTCAAAAAGGATCTTGCTGTGATTTATGTCATAGAGTGTTCTGCCTATGTTTTCCTCTAAGAGTTTGATAGTGTTGACCTTACATTTAGGTCTTTAACCCATTTTGAGTTTATTTTTGTGTGTGCTGTTAGGGAGTGTTCTAATTTCGTACTTTTACAGGTAGCTGTCCAGTTTTCCCAGCACCACTTATTGAAGAGGCTGTCTTTTCTCCACTGTATATCCTTCCCTCCTTTATCAAAGATAAGGAGACCATATGTGTGTGGGTTTATCTCTGGGCTTTCTACCCTGTTCCATTGATCTATATTTCTGTTTTTGTGTCAGTACCATACTCTCTTGATGACTGTGGCCTTGTAGTATAGTCTGAAGTCAGGGAGCCTGATTCCTCCAGCTCCATTTTTCGTTCTCAAGATTGCTTTGGCTATTCAGGGTCTTTTGTGTTTCCATACAAATTGTGAAATTTTTTGTTCTACTTCTGTAAAAAATGTCAGTGGTAATTTGATAGGGATTGCATTGAATCTGTAGATTGCTTTGGGTAATAGAGTCATTTTCACAATGTTGATTCTTCCAATCCAAGAACATGGTATATCTCTCCACCTATTTGTATCATCTTTAATTTCTTTCATCAGTGTCTTATAGTTTTCTGCATACAAGTCTTTTGTCTCCTTAGGTAGGTTTATTCCTAGATATTTTATTCTTTTTGTTGCAATGGTAAATGGGAGTGTTTTCTTAATTTCCCTCTCGGATTTTTCATTGTTAGTGTATAGGAATGCAAGAGATTTCTGTGCATTAATATTGTATCCTGCTACTTTACCAAACTCATTGATTAGTTCTAGTAGTTTTCTGGTAGCATCCTTAGTATTCTCTATGTATTGTATCATGTCATCTGCAAAGAGTGACAGCTTTACTTCTTCTTTTCCTATTTGGATTCCTTTTATTTCTTTATTTTCTCTGATTGCTGTGGCTAGAACTTCCAAAACTAGGTTGAATAAGAGTGGTGAGAGTGGGCAACCTTGTCTTGTTCCTGATCTTAGTGGAAATGGTTTCACTTTTTCACCATTGAGAACAATGCTGGCTGTGGGTTTGTCATATATGGCCTTTATTTTATTGAGGAAAGTTCCCTCTATGCCTACTTTCTGCAGGGTTTTTATCATAAATGGGTGTTGAATTTTGTCAAAAGCTTTCTCTACATCTATTGAGATGATCATATGGTTTTTCTCCTTCAGTTTGTTGATATGGTGTATCACGTTGATTGATTTGCATAGATTGAAGAATCCTTGCATTCCTGGAATAAACCCCACTTGATCATGGTGTATGATCCTTTTAATGTGCTGTTGGATTCTGTTTGCTAGTATTTTGTTGAGGATATTTACATCTATGTTCACCAGTGATATTGGCCTGTAGTTTTCTTTTATTGTGACCTCTTGTTTTGGCTTTGGTATCAGGATGGTTGTGCCCTCGTAGAATGAATATGGGAGTTTTCCTCCCTCTGCTAACTTTTGGAAGAGTTTGAGAAGGATAGGTGTTAGCTCTTCACTAAATGTTTGACAGAATTTGCCTGTGAAGCCATCTGGTCCAAAGCTTTTGTTTGTTGAAAGATTTTTAATCAGAATTTCAATTTCATTACTTGTGATTGGTCTGTTTTTATTTTGCATTTCTTCCTGGTTCAGTCTCAGAAGGTTGTGCTTTTTAAAGAATTTGTCCATTTCTTCCAGGTTGTCCATTTTATTGGCATATAGTTTCTTGTAGCAATCTCTCATGATCCTATGTATTTCTGAAGTGTCATTTATTACTTCTCCTTTTCATTTCTAATTCTGCTGATTTGCATCTTCTCACCTTTCTTGATGAGTCTGGCTAATGGTTTATCAATTTTGTTTTTCTTCTCAAAGTAGCAGATTTTAGTTTTATTGACCTTTGCTATCATTTCCTTCATTTCTTTTTCATTTATTTCTGATCTGATCTTTATGATTTCTTCCTTCTGCTAACATTGGGTTGTTTTGTTTTGTTTTTCTCTAATTGTTTTAAGTTTAAGGTTACATTGTTTATTTGGCTGTTTCTTGCTTTTTGAGGCAAGACTGTATTGCTATATACTTGGCTCTTAGAACTGCTTTTGCTACATCCCATACGTTTTGGGTGTCATGTTTTCATGGTCATTTGTTTCTAGGTATTTTTGATTTCCTCTTTGATTTCTTCAGTGATCTCTTGTTTATTTATTAGCATGTTGTTTAGCCTCCATGTGTTTGGGTTTTTTTTTACATTTTTTCCTTGTAATTGTTATCTAGTCTCTTAATGTTGTGGTCAGAAAATCTACTTGATACAATTTCATATTTTTTTAATTTACCAAGGTTTGACTTGTGACCCAAGATATGGTCTATACTGGAGAATGTTCCATGAGCACTTGAGAAGAAAGTGTATTTGTTGTTTTTGGATGGTATGTCCTATAAATATCAATTAAGTCCATCTGGTCTATTATGTCATTTAAAGCTTGTGTTTCCTTATTTATTTTCATTTTGGATGATGTGTCTTTTGGTGAAAGTTAGGTGTTAAAATCCCCTACTGTTATTGTGTTACTGTCAATTTCCCATTTTATGGCTGTTAGCATTTGCCTTACGTATTGAGGTGCTCCTATGTTGGGTGCATAAACATTTACAATTGTTATGTTTTCTTGGATTGATCCCTTGATCATTATGTATTGTCCTTCCTTGTCTCTTGTAATAGTCTTCATTTTAAAGTCTATTTTGTCTGACATGAGACTTGCTTCTCCGGCTTTCATTTAATTTCCATTTGCATGGTATATATTTTTCGCATCCTCTCACTTTCAGTCTGTATGTGTCCCTAGGTCTGAAATGGGTCTTGTAGGCAGCATATATAGTGCTCTTGTTTTTGTATCCATTCAGACAGTCTATGTCTTTTGGTTGGAGCATTTAATCCGTTTACACTTAAGGTAATTGTTGATATGTATGTTCCTATTACCATTTTCTTAATTTTTTTTTTTTTTTTGTAGGTCTTTTTCCTTTTCTTGTGTTACCTGCCTAGATAAGTCCCTTTAGCATTTGTTGTAAAGCTAGTTTGGTGGTACTGAATTCTCTTAAACTTTGCTCGTCTCTAAAGGTTTTAATTTCTCCATCAAATCTGAATGAAATCTTGCTTGGTAGAGTTATCTTGGTTGTAGATTTTCCCATTTCATCACTTTAAATATGTCCTGCCTCTCCCTTCAGGCTTGCAGAGTTTCTGCTGAAAGATCAGCTGTTAACCTTATGGGGATTCCCTTATATATTATTTGTTGCTTTTCCCTTGCTGTTTTTAATATTTTATTTGTATTTATTTTTGTTAGTTTGATTAATATGTGTCTTGGTGTGTTTCTCCTTGGATTTATCCTTTATGGCACTCTCTGCACTTCCTGGACTTGATTTACTCTTTCCTTTCCTATATTAAGGAAGTTATCAACTATAATCTGTTCAAATATTTTCTCCATTCCTTTCTCTTTCTCTTCTTATTCTGGAACCCCTATAATTCGAATTTTGGTGTGTTTAATATTGTCCCAGAGGTCTCTGAGACTGTCCTCAATTCTTTTCATTCCTTTATTCTTTATTCTGCTCTGTGGTAGTTATTTCCAGTATTTTATCTTCCAGGTTACTTATCCATTCTTCTGTCTCAGTGATTTTGCTACTGATTCCTTCTAGAGAATTTTAAATTTCATTTATTGTGTTGTTCATCATTGTTTGCTCTTTAGTTCTTCTAAGTCCTTGTTAAAAGGTTCTTGTATTTTCTCCATTCTATTTACAAGATTTTGGATCATCTTTACTATCATTATTCTGAATTCTTTTCCAGATAGACTGCCTATTTTCTCTTCATTTGTTTGATCTGGTGAGTTTATACCTTGCCCCTTCATGTGCTGCATATTTCTGTGTCTTCTTATTTTGTTTAACTTACTGTGTTTAGGGTCTCCTTTTCACAGGCTGCAGGTTCATAGTTCCCATTGTTTTTGGTGTTGTTTCCCCAGAGGGTAAGGTTGATTCAGTGGTTTGTGTAAGCTTCTTGGTGGAGGGGACTGGTGTCTTTTTTCTGGTGGGTGGGGCTGGTTCTTGTCTTTGTGGTGGGCAGGGCCATGCCCGATGGTGTGTTTTGGGGTGTCTGTGAACTTAGTATTATTTTAGGCAGCCTCTCTGCTAATGGGTGGTGTTGTGTTCCTGTCTTGCTAGTTGTTTGACATGGGGCATCCAGCACTGGAGCTTGCTGGCTGCTGGGTGGAGTTGGGTCCCAGCATGGAGATGGAGATCTCTGAGAGAGCTCTCGCTGCCTGATATTACATGGGGCCGGGAGTTCTCTGATGGTCCAGTGTCATGAACTGAGCTCTCCCACCTCAGAGGCTCAGGCCTGACACCAGGCTGGAACACCAAGACACTGCCAGTCACGCAGCTCAGAGGAAAAGGGAGAAACAAAGAGAGAATAAATAAATAAATAAATAAATAAAATAATAATAATAATAAAAAAAGAAGAGAGCAACCAAACCATTAAGCAAATCCACCCATGATAACAAGCACTAAAAACTATACTAAATAAACATAAAAATCAGAAACAAATCAGTTGCAGTCAGCAAACCCCAAATCTACAGATGCTCCCAAAGTCCACTGCCTCAATTTTGGGATGACTCATTGTCTATTCAGGTGTCCCACAGAAGCAGGGTACATGAAGTATATTGTGGGAATTTAATCTGCTGCTCCTGAGGCTGCACAGAGGAATTTCCCTTTCTATTCTTTGTTTGCACAGCTCCTGGTTTTAGCTTTGGTTTTGACCCCACCTCTGCATGTATGTTGCCCTCGGACATCTGTTCCCAACCAGACAGGATGGGGTTAAAGCAGGGGCTGATTAGGGGGCTCTTGCTCATTCAGGCAGGGAAGGTGAGGGGGAGGGGAGGGAGGGAGGGATACAGTAGCTATAATTGGAATGTGGGGTTAACCCGAGGCAGTAGAGGTAGATATGACACTGCAACAACCTGAGACTCACCCTGTGTTCTCCCAGGGTAGTTCTCCCTGGGTCATAGGACCCTGGCAGTGGCATGCTGCACAAGCTCCCAGAGGGGGGTATGGATGGTGACCTGTGCTTACACACAGGATTTTTGGTGGCTGCAGCAGCAACGTTAGCATTTCATACCCATCTCTGGGGTCTGAGCTGATAGCCATGGCTTGTGTCCATCTCTGGAGGTTGTTTAGGCAGTGCTCTGACTTCTGTGGGCAGACAAAGAAGGAATACTGTCTCTTCATGCACCCCGAAACAATGGTCTCTTGCCTCTTAGGCAGGTCCAGACATTTTCCTGGGCTCCTTCCTGGCTAGCTGTGGCACACTAGCCCCCTTCAGGCTGTGTTCATGCAGTCAACCCCAGTCCTCTCCCTGGGATCTGACCTCTGAAGCTGGAGCCTCAGCTCCCAGCCTGCACCACATCTGGTGGGTGAGCAGACAAGCCTTTCAGGCTGGTGAGTGCTGGTCAGCTCCAATCCTCTGTGCGGGAATCTCTCCTCTTTGCCCCCTGCACCCCTGTTGCTTCACTCTCCTCCATGGCTCCAAAGCTTCTCTCCCACATGCACCCCGTTTCCACAAGTGAAGGGGCTTCCTAATGTGTGAAAGTTTTCCTCCTTCACAACTCCCTCCAAGAGGTGCAGGTCCTGTCCCTATTCTTTTGTCTCTGTTTTTTTCTTTTTTCTTTTGCCCTACCCAGGTACGTGGGGATTTTCTTGCCTTTTGGGAAGTCTGAGGTCTTCTTCCAGCATTCAGTAGGTGTTCTGTAGTAGATGTTCCACAGGTAGATGTATTTTTGATGCATTTGTAGGGAGGAAGGTGATCTCCACGTCTTACTCCTCCACTATCTTGAAGGTCTTCCCCCATCTCCTTTTTGATTGCCTCTTACACATTATTCAGAAACCTCTAACTTCCTGAACTCCTTAATAAAAACTTCAATCATGTGGCAAGACTATTGACATAACAGAATTTTCACTAACATCTTTTTAGCAGTTGACAACTTTTGTCTCAGGATGGGCTGTCTCACCCTGCTTGATGACTCTTACTTGCTTTACTGTCACTTAAGGTGTCTGGAAGAGACATCCTATTTCTTCTTATTCTTCTGTTCCTTTTCTGTGGTATTGGCAGAAGAAAGCAAGGAAATGCTATCCCATTGTGTCTCTAAGCTGAAAGCCATTCTCTCTGGGAATCCTCTAATACAGAGGAGGCAATTTCTCATTTTATTCTTTTTTTTTTTTTTTTTTTTCCGGTACGCGGGCCTCTCACTGTTGTGGCCTCTCCCGTCACGAAGCCCAGGCTCCGGACGCGCAGGCTCAGCGGCCATGGCTCACGGGCCCAGCCGCTACTGCAGCATGTGGGATCCTCCCGGACCGGGGCACGAACCCGCGTCCCCTGCATCGGCAGGCGGACTCTCAACCACTGCGCCACCAGGGAAGCCCTCATTTTATTCTTAAGGAAACATTATCTCCCCTATTAATTCACAGCTGGGGACTTTTTAGATATATACAACTTTTACGTATTTCTAATACAAACCCTTACACCAAGTTTTCTAATTATGAATTCATTTTCTTTTTTTATGCAATAGTTTTAAACAAAACTTTAAAGAGTTTCCTGAAGAGTATCCAAAATTTGATAAAAGATCAAAAAAATATTTTTAGAGGAAAAGCATGAGAGGATCTGCTTGAAGTTATGAGATTTTGAAAAACCAAATGCACAGAATTCATTCTAAATTTAAAATACTTTACTTTGAATGTCTACAATGTTATAGCACTGAAACTTTACCCTCTGATTTCCCCAAAATTCAGAAAAAAATATCCTTATATTATTTTAATCTTAATAATTCTTATTTTGAAAACCTCCATTTTACTATCTACTTATGCAAATCTAAATATATTATGCCTATTTCAGTTTAAAAGTCATATTAACTTGAAAGTAAGCAGTATACTTAGGAATGCTTTGACCTGCATGTGACAGCAAATCCAATTAACATGAACCCAAACAAGTAGGAGTTTACTTTCCTATATAAGAATTTTGAGAGCAGTTTAGTGTCAATTCAGTGGCTCCACAATGTCCTTAATGTGTAAGACTTTTGCTGCTTTTTCATCTATCAACCTGACTGTGTTGGTCCTTGGCCTCAGGTTGTAAGAAACCTTCCTTAACTCCAGCATCACATCCCAGTTTAGGGTAGGAGGAATAAGGTTGTACAGAGAGCCTTCTGTCTGACTATGTCAAATCCAGAAGACTCCCCCTTAAGTCCCATAGGTCAAAATGTTATCACATGGCCACCATACATATAAGTCATCTCAGAAAAAGGGGACTGAGGTGTCGAACAGCTAAAACTATGCAACAGTGTCTGCTAAAAATCTCTGTTGCTTATTTTCTTAGAGATAAACATGTAAAAACCACCAGATACTAAATTGTTCCTTAATTCTACAAAAAATAGAATCTACATATTTTTAAACATTGAAACATTTCTGAATCTGAGAAACAAATTTCAGTCAATGTGTGCTAATATTAAATTTATTTTATACTCAAAAGTAGCTGTTATTAAATTAATAATGCATCTTGGAGCTGAGAAGACATGTCTCAAAGGAACCACAGTGTTTTAATTCTTAGTCAGAGGATCATTTTGTATTCTATGTTTCTACTTTCCGAAAATGAGCTTAGTAACATTTTAACAGGGCAAATTTCATTAAAATTGTAAATAACTCATAATTGTTTAGGTAACCATGGAGTGAATCTTAATTCAGATAATGATCACAAGCAGCAGGTGTCAGGTAGTTGCACTGGGAATCATCCTGGTGTTTTCAAATGCGTGTTTGTACAATGTTTGATACTTCCCATCTTAAAACATATACACAGAAATAGGTGTGTGCTATTTAAGAGCACAACTTCCTTGTGGACCCAATATCACTGTTTTTATTGGATTTTTGTCTATATATACTAGGACATTATGAAGACAGACAAATTTAAAAAATTTTATGGCCTAATCTTGTTTTATCTCACAGAAATGATTTGCAGAGTTGGATTACATGAAGATGGTTGGAAACAACCCCTGAGTCTTCTCCTTTCTAATTTCATGTATGATTTTTAAGAATATGATATAAGCACAAAAATACAAAATAAATAAAATGCAAATATAAACTAAGAAACATTACTGTTCAACGATGTACTTCTAAGAGTCTAGAAAAAGGGCTGGGAACTTAAGACCAATTTGGACTCTTCTGCTCCATTCTATCTATACCGCTTTCTTGCATATTTAGGTTTATTAAAGCATTTCTGAATTGTACAGCAACCTTCCTATGCTGGCAGAAATGAGTGGTTTTTATTATTTTAATGTTATGCTGGAATTAAAAGGACTACTTAAAATCTTTTGATTGTAAAGGTATTATCCTATAAAGAACACAATATTTATAGTTAAATTACTTAAATAGAGCCTTTATTTAATATGATGTGTGACCTTGAGTAAGTTATTTAACTGCCAGAGCCTCAATTTACTTATCTGTATTTGGATCATAAGAAAAATTGTCTAAAATATGCTTTTCTACTTGTTGTAGAAGGGCCACAGTTGTAGGTATAAGTTTTAAAAATAAATAAAACTTGAAACATTTCACCCCTCATTTCACTTTCTTTGCAAGTGTATCCTACTTTTGCAAGTCTATTTAAACACTGGCTTTCATAATTTACCCAGTTATTTGGTTTACACCTGAATCCATTTCGTATCAAACCTTCAAACACTCCTTGTGTAACTCTGGATTTCACCCGTGCTCCTTCTGTCTCTCTGGATATGCTCTTAATCCACACATGCTGCAGCAACTGGAATAGGTCATATTCCATCACTCTATTAAGTTTCCCCCAACTGGTCACAAACTCCTCTACCACTCCAACTCTCCTATAAAGGGTCAAGAATTATGCAAATTTACCTTTTTATTATCAACCTTGATATGAGTGTGATAGATTTCAAATTATTATTTCCTTTCCATTTAATTTAAACCCCCCAAAAGATACTGAGGGCTTAAAAATAAAATCTTTATGTGGTTAAAAATATTTCCCATTTTGCATCATTGGAATTTTCAGAGTGAAATTATATAAATGTTATTATTATTCTAAGAATTCATATTATTTTGGTGATTTTCCTACTCAGTAGGGTTTCTTACTTTTTTGTATTCAAATGTAACAAGACTTTGAGCGAATTAATGGAGACTGATAGCAGACTTTCTTTTCAAGGTCAAATAACTAGATAGGTAAAAGAAATATGGCAAATGTCAGATCATAACTATATTCATTAATGTATAATGCAGTACGACCTAGGATTGATGACATAAGAAAATATAAACTCACTGAGCACAATCCTTTTTTTAGAGAATATATTTCTAAGTTTTTTTTAAGAAGTGATCTTCTACCAAAAGGCCAATATGCCTCCTCCAAGGCAGTTTAATTTCTGTTTCCCAAAGAAGGTAAGGAAATTGAGACTCCTTAAATATGAAGGTAAGGAAATTGAGACTCCTTTAAGTACCCAATTTTTAATATTGCCTTCTGTCCAATGTTTGTGACAAAACTCACATTATACATTCCATTACTCTATGTAGAAACCTGGGCTCCTTTTTAATTGATTTCTTTAAAATGTTGCTTGTATATTTCCAAATCAAGCTAATATTAAATTGCTATATTTAAAACAGGTTTTGATTTGCAAGGCCCAACTGGCTCCACCTTGACATAATTTATGCAATAGGAGTAAATTCCCTTAGGTGAATGGAGATTTCTATTGATGGTGCCTAGTAGTTGTTCCCAGCTGTGAATTTTTGAGTGAGGCATAGCTGAGAGAAAATTTTTTCTGTTTTACTACCATCTGAATTTCTCTTTTAGGGTGGAGACTATGATTTTCATAGTCACATCTCTGTATTTCCCACACATAACCAGTATGTTTTGCCCAAAACAAGGTTAATGCATGTTGAGTAGGGAATTAATGAACACTATTACTTTTCAAATGTAACAAGATAAATAATGATTATATTTATTCTTTGAATATGAATATTTTATAGCACTCACTATGGTGGCAAGCACTTGTAATTGAGTGAAACAGTGTCTGATAACTACATTAATCATTTCATTATGATTGTCCCCCAAAGAAATTGAAGGCCAGTGAAGGACAAGCTTACTGTGTTAAATGGGTAGATAAGGGCACTTAAATATCAGTGTGCAACCATAGGAGACAATTCTCCGATTTCCATGAACAATTTAAAAAATTATAAGAAATAAAGTGGAATACGAAAGTATAACGTAATTGTTCCTCGCCTCCCCTAATTCTTTAATGGTACTTTTGACCCAATCATTACCTCTGGCATTTGTTGAGATCTAAGTTTAAGCACTAGAATGCTTTCTCATGGCCATCAAATGTTGACTGTGCTCACTTCAGGAGTCATTCCTCTGAAACTTGAAGCACTGGGATCAAAGCCCTTACCCCACTTCAGTCAGTTACTGGCTTCAAAAATGCCTCCAGGTTTTCACTAGCTTGCTAGCATACCAAGTTAGAGTTTACTGTCTTAATAATCTGGTGCCAAGAACTTGTCTTTTAGGACAGTGGCTTCTCTCCATAGCTATCAGTTTTCTCTTTTCTTGAATCTTTCTGCAAGACACACATAGAGTCGTAGAGACATCCCATTCATTTATCCTGCCACCGTTATTTTTTTTTTAAATCATATACTTGAAAAATTTTAAACAACCTAGATTTATTATTCAGAGCCATTTCAGCCCCACCCCCCAACCTTTGGGCAAATACATGAAGCTAAACACAAGCTAGTTTGAACAAATATGTAACTTGTTTGCTATAACAAAATACCACAGAAGGTGTAGCTTATAAACAACAGAAATTTATTCCTCATGGTTAGGAGGGCTGGAAATAGAGATCAGAGTGCCATCATGCTCTAGTGAGGCTCTCTTCTGGGTTTCAGACTTCTCATGGCAGAAAGGGCTAGTGTGTCCTGTGGGATCTCTTTTATAAGAGCATTAATCCCATGCATTAGAGTTTGTCTTGATGAAGACTGGCTCTCTATGCTCCTCAGTCCACACAGCAGCACATGGTTACCTATACTATCTGAGTTTACATACTATTATTATAGCTACCCAAAGAAAGGCTAATCTCATTCTCCATCATCTAAAATCCAGAGAAGGGAATGATTGTCTGAACTTGTGTCCAGCCTTTGAAAGTAAACACGTTGATACAATGTGGAATGAGTGGGTTCAGAGGAGTTATTCCCAGAAGAAGGGGTGATACAGAAGAATGTTACCATGATAAGAGGAATAACGAGCAAAGAGTCAGATAAAAATCTAAAGTCTGCTTCAATCAGTCCACTACTTTCACATAGTGTCATGTTGGTGTGAGTTTAAGTATCTTCAAAGAGTAACATCTTCAAGAACTTTTCACCCTTCTTCTATGTCTAAAAGTCTCAAATACATTTTGAATATACAAATACAGTTTAATTTTTTAAATGTCTTAAAATGTAACATGATTCAATAAAACAATTGGTGAGGCGGGAAATGGAAACTTTGATTTTAGACGATCTAATTGACTGTAAGGAATATTACAATAATATCAAGAGCTTTGTACTGAGAGATTTTATCAAGAGTGTTTTCTATTAATTTAATCTTCATAAGTATTATAATTCCCATTTTATGGTTGATGATACTGATGCAAGAAAATTTAACTTTCCAATGAGCACATGTTTAATGAAGAATAGAGTTTTATTCAAACCCAAGAAATTTGTTTTCATAGACTATACCTTTAAACTTCATGATATTCACAAATACAATGGAAATAAGATGTAGTAGGGACATAGCCTAGAAATTTGCTTCATATAGCCTGCACAGGTCTTCATCACATTCTCTTTAGTTCACACTAGTATTTCATCTTATTTTATCTTCTTCCTGGATTTTTCTTTACTCATAAATATATTTTTTAATCTTATATGTTCAATTTGTGATTGGCCCATCACAGAACCAGTGATACTTTACAACTCTTCTTAAGAAATCTTTTGAGCATCTGTTCCCAAACTTAACTTGCCCTTTTCTAACAGTAGTCCTGGCTTATAAGAGATGAGATTTAGGATATTTAGATTTAGAATATGCTCATAATTTGGCACCAGATAATAAGTCAAGGGTTGCTGAGTGGACTTTGGATGGTTACTCTTGAGTTCAGTGCCTGCTTCTCATTCAATTGGCTGGGGATGGTATCATGTGGAACAAAACATGGCTACCTTAACTTACCCTTTCATGCAAAGGTACAATAGACATGTCTCAATGTCTTATAATATCATTATCATTAATTTTACACATTTACTCTACTAAAAAAAGAAAAAAGAAAGAAGAATAAGAAGAGAAGAAAAGCCTCCTGACAGAGAATATTATTAGACCTGAAAGAGACCTTAAACACAAATACTACAACACAGTTCTTCCTTTATTAAGGAATTGCAAACAAAGATGGGTATGTGTCTAAAGTAGTGAAGTAGCAGATTAGATGCAATGGTGCTTAGGTAAAGTTGCAATCCCCTTTTTTGAAGAACTTAAAGTTAACATGGGGAGGTGAAATTTACACTCATGTACAATGTCAAGGGAGATATTTCTTTATACTATTTGAACTACCATTGTCTTATACAAACCTACACAAAATAAGTTCTGAATAAATGCTTATTCTGCTTCTTATGTGTGTTCCCTATACAATGATCCACTTCCTTTTCATTTATTTCTTTATGAATAAAACTGGTGGAAGATAAATAAAACACCCAGATAATTTCCAGCACTGATCCTATTTCTAGCTTTAGCCAAGATATTCAGTGCTTTCTCCCCATTCATTAACCGGATTCTGATCAGGTTAGTCTTCTGACTTTTTTTTTTTTTTCCTCTTCCTGAACTTCTGAGAAGACTATTTAATCTTTTCCATAGAGAAAATAGAGGACATAAGGAAGGTTCACTCTCAGCCTCCTGTGTCCCCCCAATCTCTTCTCTCTAGTCATATGATCAACCTCCATCCTCACCATCATCTTTTCCTTTCCCTCTCAAGTGGAGGAGATATCCTCTTGTCTGTTCAAAGAAAATTCCTCGACCCATGATTTGGAACCTACTTCTTCACTCTTCTTAGGCAGTTATTCCAACAATTGTCTCCTATCTTGAATATTCATCCTCTCTCTCCTCATTGGCTTTTTCTCTCCAGCATATAAATATGCTCAACTCTATCACCTAAAAAAGAAAGCTTTAACTGCTATTCTATGTATCAATATTTTCTTCCCATCACAAGATTCTTCTCTGCATGCTATTGGTGCAGTGATTTATACTGGGTATAAGATAAACTTGGATCACTTTACTATGCATTTATCTATTCAGGCAACAACTATTTATTGAATTTCTGCTGCCTCACTGACCACTGAACAGTTACTGTGCTGCTGTTTGAAGTATAGAGTGAATAGGACAGATGTGGTTCCTAGCCGTGTAGAACCTGACACCAGGAAAGAACACAAGATAGTTTATGATATGAACCTTATTTGTCTTCTAAACTCATATCTGTCTATCTCTCTACCTTACTATATCTCTGTCCTATCTATCTATCTATCTATCTACCTATCTATGTATCTATTGCTTCTGCCTTAATTAAAACCTTTGCTTCAAACAAGCAAACTTTTTCAAGTCCATGAATATACCTTAGAATGTCTTGTTAATCATTTTGCTGTAGTGCTTTTTATGATTTCTCTATTTTTTTCCTCTATATCTTTCCAAATGCAGTCTCACAAGCCTGGATTACACATTCATCCTTTGCTCACACATCACTCTCCCTCTGAATTTTTACAGCATCTACCAATAAGTTGTAACTATTTCTTAATGAGATTAAATTAACAGTAGTAACAGAAACTCCATTTGTCCTTGCCTGCCTCTGCTCATGTAGTACCTCAATGATGTGAAAGTATCCTCCAGACTTTTCTGGGAGTCTCCAAGGATTTTCTGATATTTGGTCACTTGTTTGTCTGATAATAGTGGAATTTGCTATTATTAGGTGAGCAACTGCTGAGTACTTAGTGGGAGCCAGGCATCCTCACTGACCACTGAACATTCTGGTTTCTGTGACTCTTTTCCGATCACTTGTAGTCATGGTAAAATTACACATGGTACAATAACCTTAATACTGTATTATGTGTGTGGAACAGAGAGCAAAATCCTTCTCTCCTACTCTGTGTCATCTTATATTGCCTGAAGACATGAGGACTTTAGGCTGTCTCTCAGTGTCAAATATGAGGCTACATGAAAATATGTTATGTGCTTCCTTTTCATCTCTGTCTCCTCAGACCTGAAACCTAATTCATGCTACAAGGTAAGGGAGAATGCTGCGTTGTTCTACACCACCCCCTTCCTAGGCTCAGTCACAAGGTGACAGCATCCAAAAAATCTCCCCTTTCACATTCTTCAAAACAAATACATTTTCATTCAAACCAACTACATGAAGATCTGTTTACCAGTTCACCAGTCACTGCCAAACACAATTAAGCTTCCCTTTCTGCTGAAAGTAGTATGTGTGTTGATTGAATAAATGACAGAATTAATGATGCAATAATTAAGTGCTCTGTGGTATCTCATCAGTTTTGTTTCTTTTTTTCTCACCCATTGCTTAGAATGCAAGAGTCCTAAACTAGAGGCCATATGAGTGAGTGAGAATTTGGACTGAAGTAAATAAGTGTGAAAGCAGAACACTAAAAAATATATTTTCATGTTATATAAGAAAAATGACTGTAGCTATTATCATTCATCATCATCAACATAACTTAAGCCAAACGTGTGCCTTGATTCTTTTTTTCCCGTATCTAAATTTCACACAGCAAAATGCTTCTGAAGGAAATGTCTTAGCAAAGAATTACTTTTCTGTAGTAAAAAAGAAAGGACCTTGCCTTCAGAGTCGATAATGCTGAACCAGCCTAGCAGAGGAAGAAATCTGTTTGTAGGCCAAGAGGGAGAAAAGTTTGGGAAGGCTCATAAAAGAAAGAAAACTATGAGAGGGCTAATGGTTGCCATTAGAATGTAATTTGTGTGAGAAGAACCAGATAACGTATTAACCTTCCCCACAGACTCATAAACCATGGATTTGACCATATGGAAGCTCACAGTCACACTGAGTGAATGTAAATAAAGGTTTTCAACTCCAGTGCTATCAAAGCCATTTATGTTTCTGGCTCAGCAAGCCTTTCAATTTTTTCCTAGACATAGTTAGCATAAAAGGGCATCCCACTGTTTTCACTACATTTGGATGAAAAAAAAGTTTATACCCTAATCCTTATTTGTTTTTATATAATAGGTTTTTGAAAGAGAATACACATTTCCTATGCTTCAGATTGCTCTTTCATGACTGAAATATAATAAAGAATTTCCAATTGACAACCATTATACCAAGAAGAATGAAGTGTCATATTTCTCTGGTCTCAATATTATCATTATTCCAAAAAAAAAAATAAACCTCTGCATGACTTATGTCTGCAAGGGCCTAGGAATCCAATAACAGTTTGAGATGGTTATTGCATTTATGCCTTGGGCATTGAAAGACAGTCTTAGATATTTTGGAAATCAACAGGCTGCTGATTCAAGTGTGGATGACTGCAGTGGGTTAATTCTCTACCTGCCTTCTGAAATTTTAGTTTTTATTGACAATAAGCCAATACTTGCAATCTTTCAGAATTAGTTTGCAATAAAATGTCTTCACGCTGTGTGAACTCTATGCAGGAAATTGTGATTGCCACCAGGTGGGTAAGTTCATGGGTGTTTGTACTTAACTTGATCAAAAATTAAGTAACACACATTACTCCCAAGAGAAGATGAGTAAAAGATTTCAAATATGGACAAAAAATTGGAGGATAGGTACAGAGAATAAGTATGACATCTAGATATTTTATTTTTAAAAAGGATATTTGCTGGTGCCATTAAGAATTTCAAGGAATGTGGGATCAAGAATGCTATTTTGAACTTATTAATATTTATGTGAGATTAATGAACTCCCAAAGGAAATGACCAAATTGCTAGCTCAAAGGGAAGGATTCCACTGAGAGGACTATCTACACATGTACCCACATTCACACATGTACACACACACAAACACAAACAATACAATCAGCATATTGATGACATTTAATGCCATAGAGATGTATGAGAAAAGATAATGGTACATGTGGGTAGAGAAGAAATTTTGTCTGAGCCTGGGCCACACTGACATTCAGAGAACTATGGAGAAGGCAGATACAGCAACAAGACCTAAAAGGAGAGGCTAGTCATATAAGAACAGAGACAGTAGCTAACTACTGATATATAATAATGATTTGTCTCTTAATGAATGATTAGCTTATCTAACTTTATTGTTCATATGTTTTAGATTGTTTTGGTTTATTTTTCTTAATTAAATGGGTCCATTAAATAAAGAAGTCATTATTTAAGCATGGATTTCTTTAAATCGAGCCCAATATGTTTTTCTTTCCACAGATACTGGGTCTAATTAGGTCATAATTTTATTGTATTTGTTCTCTTGATTTTATTATTTAAAATGTATTTTGATATAAACATAGTCTGCTATTATTAAAAGACTCTTTGCTTGGTTAATTGTGTGATAAGCAAGCAAAGGAAAAACATCTGGAAGAACATCTTTTATGCATTTAAAGCCAAAAATATTGCATACTATGCCTGTAAGTGGATTGGAGATTGCATAAAAGTTTGATTGCATAAAAGTTTGAAACCCTTTAATATAAAATGCACACAAACCCATTTTCAATAAAAGGACCATATTTGTTATAAGAAGAATTAAAATCCAATAAAAGAAACATTATTTCCCCAAATAGAGGTAATAAAAAAAGAAGATCCATACACATAGCATGAATGACCAAGAATGCAAATCTATTTATTTCATTAGGAAAACAAAAACAAAAAACAAAAAAACAAAAAAGGAAGTTATCTCTTCTCAAAATGTTCTATGACTTATTTTATCTATCGAATTTATTTTTGTTTCTAAATCACTTAATAGCTATTTGATTAGCTACAAAGTAAACAAATGAGAGAGAAAAAGATGCTGATTTGATTCACTGCTTCCTATAAACTTATCAGTTATTGTGGTATCATAAAGACACTTCAGGACATTTTACAAAGGACTCTGCCAAAAATGGTCCAATTAAACATCTTACTCATGTCTGTTTAATATTTCCTGCTTAGTAGAGTACTTCCACAAGTAACTCCTAACATTAGCCTCAGAATCATCTTTTGACTATTAGTGTGGGTATAATTATCTTCTTTTATTTTTGAGACATGAAAATTAAATGTATGATATTAAATAAAATGCTCAGAATATGGAATAGTAGGGGAAGAAATAATATGGCATTTATTGGTCTCTTCCACACTACTGTCAGCCCTTTTTGAAAATTTTGTCCTCAGATACCTAGTGAGCAAGTGAGGATGCATGCTCCTTGCCTAAAGTAAGCATTAAGAGCAAAGTAGCCTGTTTCTCACCACACGCATGGCAAAGAGGGGTCCTACTTAAGAAATCACTGTGAGGAGAAGAGACTTGGTTTGTACGAAAAAATGACGAGCTCCCCAAGTCTATGATATGCTATTTTTTTCTTAAATGGGTCCAGTGGTGTGCTCAAAGATAAGACCAACTGTACTTATCCCTTTCCCACTCCAGCATCATGACGTCAGGTTGGTAGCTAGAAAACCACCGTGGTGAGAGAATTTAAGTCACAGAAATCAGCCAGTGCTACTCATCAGTGCTTTTTGTTTGTTCATTTGTTAAATATTTATCAGCATACATCTGTACACAGTACATGTGATATTTATAAATAAGGATCCACTCTTTAAAGTGCCACTCAATTTACCAGTTTATCAATTTTGAATGCTAGGATATGTAGAAAATACATATAAAAGAAAATAGTTTAAAAGCACATGCAAAGATGATTATTGCTGTGCATAATTATTTCTTCATGCCCCTCATGATTTCCTTAGATTAGAAAAAAGTATAAACGGTTTTAAAAGATAAAAGTGTGAAAATTTTTAGAACTTTTAAAATATATTGTTGAATATAGTCCAGAAATATTTTTGGAAAATTAAATTTCTTCTTTTTTTAAAATAAATTTATTTATTTATTTTTAGCTGCATTGAGTTTTCATTGATGCACGCAGGCTTTCTCTAGTGCGGAGACCAGGGGTTACTCTTTGTTGTGGTGCGTGGGCTTCTCATTGTGGTGGCTTCTCTTGTTGTGGAGCGTGGGCTCTTGGGTGCGTGGGCTTCAGTAGTTGT
Organism: Kogia breviceps; assembly: GCF_026419965.1. Classification (NCBI taxonomy): domain Eukaryota; kingdom Metazoa; phylum Chordata; class Mammalia; order Artiodactyla; family Physeteridae; genus Kogia; species Kogia breviceps. Next base: position 21,601,287 of record NC_081320.1, read on the forward strand.
GACACACTGGCTCTGTAGTTGTGGCTCACAAGGTCTAGAGTGCAGGCTCAGTAGTTGTGGCACACGGGCTCAGTTGCTTCGCAGCATGTGGGATCTTCCCGGACCAGGGATCGAACCCATGTCTCCTGCATTGGCAGGTGGATTTTCAACCACTGTGCCACAAGGGGAGCCTGGAAAATTAAATTTCTAATCTTAGTATATCAGAGTATTCATTTGACTTTAAAATCTAATCAAATTTCCTTCCAAATCTTAGGACAATTTACTGAAAAATATTATTTATATTCATTTGAAATTCCATTTTTATTAGAAACTAAAGTGTAGATATTTTGCCTGGATAATTCTCTGGGCTTTCTCTTCATTTTCATTATATGTGTATGTGTATCACATTGGTAATCCCACCCTCTTATTTATTAAAATTTTTAGGCATAGTGAGGGTTTGGTTAATATTATAAAATACACCATAATAATAACACAGTCATTTGATATTTTCAAACTGTCTAGTGTTCTCAAAATAAATGTTTCTAACTTTAAAAGAAATTTAACTTTCAGGAATAATAATGTCACAATATGTTTAAAAATCTGTTAAATCATTTTTCATGCTCTGATATATCAGAATAAAAAAATATAGATATACTAGAGCAAATATATTAACAATCATATAATTCAGCATTAGTAAATGTGCATTTATCTGAACAGATGACAAGACATTTTTCTAAGGAACTGGAAATTATTCTCCGTATATACTGTGTTCTTAACAGGTGCTACTTTGAGAGTACATTTTCCTCCACCCTGAAAATGTGAACATGACAAGCAATACCTGTTGCAATTTTTTTCTCAATGCATGTTTCATTGATCCTTTGTTTGAGAAAACCTGAAGAGTAACTTTCTATCACATTTATTCCATGACATATAATTTCAACTGTGAAAATTATTAGCAGAATGAATAACAAATGATGGGGAAAGACTGATAGATGCTAATTATTGTATGTGCTACCCTGGTTATTCTGTTCTGTCCAGACTTCTATATTTCATTTTGTCATCTTTTGTACATTAAGCTTACTCATCCATCTTGTAGAAAGGTAGAAAATTGCATAAATGGGTTATCTGGTTGTATTCGCACTGATAGAATAGAAATGAGCATTACCTTTGAAAGTATATATTAGAGCTCATCAGAAGTGATATGGTCTACAATTCCCCTTGTCTCACAGGAAAGGCAATATTTTCTTGGGCAGAGTGTTCCAAATACTGGTGAAGACTTCTTTCCATCTGAAAACTTTAGACAATGGAAAAAGTAAACAGCATGTCTATTTTCAGGAGAGTGTGCATGTCAAATGTGACATATATTTTCTGTAGTATGCACTGGAGAACTAAAACTTCTGAGAAAATATTTCTTCCACTTAAGAATATTTTAAAAAATCAGTAAAACTCATCAATTTAATGTAACTGGAAGTAGGGACAAATTGTAATTAGTACTTTCAAGACATTTAGTCATTTATCCTATGATTATAATTTCATAGAAATCATATGCTAATTCAATGCCACTGATCTTCCAACCCTTTCTTTGTCAGCTGTCAGTTTCCTTCCAACTGCCATCAGTTACACCACTTTTTATGCAATAAAATTAGCTTATATATCACCAGATATGTTTGTCATCCACCTCAGAGAGTCAAAACCTGATTTTGTTATCTTGGTATCACTGAACGCATTCTCATTTTGATCTGGTACAAATGGTACATACTTGTCAAATTTTGGTAGAAAAAAATCTTTACCGAATATTTGTGCTTACCTTTTAAAGAGAAAGCAGGAAGAAGAACCACAAAATTAACTCTAGCAAACCTTTTCTTCATACTAATTTCATGATTTCATATGGCAAATATTTTTCATTGGAGGTGGCATGATAATTCAGACACAAACCTTGCCATCCAGGGTTCCAAATGCCATGAAGTTAGACACACCAACAGTCTTATTTATGGGTGTGCCTGAACTACAACATGGCACACAGAAGGAGCTTAAAAATGTTTTGAATGAATGAATGAATTACACACAATATTTACGAGGCAGAGAGTGATTTGTGACTTCAGAGTCATATTAATTAGGAGCTTGCCTATAGTAGGAGGAAGAGACTTTCTCTCTCCTGAGAGGCTCACCGTGGGTGCTAGCTACACTTACATCCCCTGTTACTTTCTCTCATATCCTCATCCTACCCAGACCTCTCATCTAATTGGATGAGCAGATTTGACCAGGATTTTCCAGGAAATACTACTGGGTCCCTCTTTTTCGCTGACAAATTCTTCTGGAGAAAAATCCATTGAGAATGGTTGAGATTTTCCTGGAATGGCTGACTTCTAGGAAAGTGCTAGAGTAACAATCAGGCCCTGTGCTGCATTTTAAATGAAGGCCATAAAAGAAAAAAGATGATGACCCCCAAAATAAAGACATCTGTTCCCTTGCAGATCAATGAAACAGCATGATAGGTGGGATGAAATATAACACTATCACTATAATCATCAGTCTTCATTTTATAGAAAAGTAAATAACCATAAAAATTTTTCATTACAATTTAAATCTTATTGATTTTTTGCTCTCTGTTTTATCCTTGTATTTCTGGAGGAGGTTGTGTTATTTTCTGTTCTTTTCTGCTATGTCCATTTGAAAACTTTGTAAAAGAAACCCACAATTGAATGATTGAATGTATTTGTAAATACATTTAAAAACAGTTAATATAGTTAAACTCTGGCCCTATACTCTCCATTCCAAGCTGACTCCTTATTCCTTGTTTACTATCCAGGTTTGTACCAATATTTCTCAAACAAGAGGCTACACTGAAAACTATTTCTTCTTTGAGATCAGAACTCTACCCAAACCTGAGACTAGAGCCCGCTCCTATTCTACCTGACAGACACCTCTGATGCCAATCACCTATCTGAATCTCCCCCGGTTCTCCTGATGCAGTGACTGGCCTTCCCAATGAAATTCAGCTGATGCCCCATATGGGATTTAGCACCTGTTAATCATCTGCTTTTCTCTCATCAATTGCCTGCCACCAAATTCTAGGGATCAGTAGCTGTCAAACTTCAGTGCGCATTCAGAATTGACTGGGGAGCTTATCAGAGGTGCATATTCCAGGACTCCAACTCAAGACATTCTGAATGGGTTGGTTGGGTGACAATGTGTGCTTTCAACAAACAAACAGGTACATGCAGATACAGGTGATACTCACTATAGACTTTGAGAGAGTGCTATTGGGAGTCTGTTTTATCTGTCTCAGAAGACTGCTCTTCCATATGCAGCTGCTTTCCCCTCTAGCATCAGTTCCATCACAGGCAGTTTGCTCTTGTTTCCAGCTCAAGAATCTTGGATCATCAAATTACCTAGCTGCCTTCACATGCTGCTTTGTACTGTCATCAGGTTTTCTGTTCTGCAAGCCTTAGAGAGACTTTGAAAAAAAAGGTTGGTTTTAAAGCACAAATAAATCAATTATCCTGAGACTTAAGTGGGCCTCATTTACATATCAATGGGAACTCCATACTGCTCTTGTCTCAGGTATTCCCCAAAATAGTGCATGTAATTTGTAACTCAACTTATCAACTTCTGAATGTGACATTTTGGCATAATAAGCAAAATATGTGATTAAACACCTTCTGATGAAATCAGCATATTCAGTCATAAAATGAAATTTAATTACATTGTTACAGCTTTAGGCTGGGAGTATGGGTTTCATGTAACTGTTGGCAGAACATATGTGAAGGTGGTGTGAAATTACTTCAGGGTATTTTCCTTTTGTGAGAAATTACAGGTTTCATAACAGACCAATTATTTTTCAGAAGTTATTGAGCTAAGGATAATAGTTATTCTATAATATTTATAACATTTATAAAATATGCCATGAATATTGCTGAATTTATTCAACTTCTCATAAATCAATAGTGTACTTGTAAAGTAAGGACCCAGACCAATATGCTTCTAATTTTAATAGGAAAGAAACCAACAAGGAACATTTGGGATTTGCAACAGAAGAAAAGTTGTTTCCTCACTATTTACAACACTATTAGTTTCATGAGTGCTAGGAGAAGAAAAAGCTTTCAGAATGGAATACTGTGAAATACATTGCTTTGGTCTAAGAACTAAATAGGCAGCATGGTGTATGTCTTGAATGTACTCATTGGCTTCTCAGAGATTTTAAATATTCTATCACTTTTATCCTGTACACTTATTCACAATTATCAAATTATGAATCGTAATTTTTGGAACCATTGTAGATGTCATGGAAGGAAGACTGTGTTGCGTACTGCTTTGAACTCCTTGGTTGACTGCCCATGGGTCCATCACTTAACTCTGTGAGTTTCAATTTCCTTTCCCTAAAAGGAGTGAGTGGGGCTGAGTGATCTCTAAAATGGTTTCTGATTTGAAGTTACATGAAAGTTATCAGAAGTTCCAGCAGAATAGAGATATTTTGAAGAAGACACAGACCAGGAGAGATGCATTTGAGAATTTGGGTCAACTACTAATGTTTCTAAACTTCAATTTCTTATCTTTTTTAAAAATACAGAGATAGCAATTTCAACTCTTGTGGTTGTTGTGAGAAATGAAGACAACGTATCTAAAAACAAGTGGTCCATAATATAGTTTGAGAATGCAGTAAGTGCTCAAAACCATTACCAATAGCATCATCATTTTCATTATCATAATTATGTTATTATTGGTTCTATTTTTATTATTCCATTGTTATGGCATTTTACTACTAATTAGACAATTTTGTTACTATATGGAAAATGCAAAGCTTTATTCAGCATGTAATCAGTATTTAGCTATCTGTATGTCTCTACCTGAATGGCTTAAATTTTCTCTATATTCAGACCTGTACTGACAACTTTTCTAAGATTGTGCTTCTTGGAGGAATTCTAGAACATCTGCTTCTGGATTGAGGCAAATACTAAAAACATCATTTTTCTTGCATTTTTGTATCTCTGTATTTGGCACCAGCTGGAAACAGAGAGGGCAGAAACAAACAAACAAACAAAACAGAAAATATACCAGAACTTCTTCAAAATAGAATAATACTTAATTTGTGGAATGACTAGGTAAGAAGAAAGGTCTATGGTACTACTCCTTCAGCACCCAACCTATCCTCACAAGAGCCTAATTAGCTGTTTAATGGACTGCTAACATAAAGAAGCGTATTTTTAAAGAGGACCCAAAGCTCTTCCTTAAACATGTTTCTAAGATCTAAAAAATTCAGATTCCTTCGGCGTTAAAAATTGAAATAGATACTAGAAAATCTTTGGATGTACTATATAAATGAGAGGAAAGCCCTTTGGGAGGATGATAAGGGCAGTGTTCTCTTTATTTTGCAATTAGCAAAGGCTAAATGACTGCAAGGTAATTGACAGCTCCCTAGGCACTGACAGGAAGAGCTCAGTTTTGATTTAATACATTGACAACAAAACTCTGGGATTGTGAGATCTTTAAAAAGAAGCCACGAATCAATGAGTAGGGAAATCTACTTTAAGTGCTTTACTGAGCAGAAGCCTTTGAACTCTGAATGCTGGGCAGGAGCCTAAAGTGAGAGAAGGGTAGTTTTGCAGGGTGAGGATTCTTACCTGATTGTGTGGATTATCAAGAATTGTGTGCACATCATTTATCTTTTCCTCTTTACCTGTTCCTTTTCCCTCCACCATAAATACTTATTACTCTCCTCCTCTGGCCAACCCAAGAGAGTTAAAGGCCAAATGAGCTAAAGATTAAAGGAAAGCTATTGAGGAAGAATAGGCTGGCTGTGCAAGAGTATTTACTTCTGAAAGTTTATATATATATATATATATATATATATATATATATATATATACACACACGTATGTATATATGCACATATATACATACATACACTCATGTAAGAGAAGATAGAAAGATCGATAGAATGATAGCTAACTATCTAGGTAGATAGATAGATAGATAGATAAATGATAGACCAGTATAGAGGGGAGGAGAGGAGAGAGCATGCAAAAGGGAAAGATTAATTTCTTTTTGTATACTTTACATACCTTTATATTTCCATTTGACCAATACTCTGTGTTATTAGATTTTAGATTCATTGCCTAATTTGATTTTACTTTTAGAGTTCCCAGTGCTGTTTTGATGTATATATTTTTAATTATCATTACTGAATTAAACAGTTTTTACAAATGCTTTGTAAGCTACATTTTTAATGTAAGGTTTCCATAAATAAATGCCTGAATATGTGCCAAAATGTTGATGACAGATAGATGAATGGTGTAATTGACATTGAGTTTCTTTACTTTTCTTACTTACATGTTTGATCTTTTAATCATCCCTTATTGCCTTTTTAATCAAATAAATAGTTGAAAATGACATGTCAATCCTCAGTCAACCTTCATTTGTCTTCATATTGTTAAACCACTATACTGCATCAGGCACTGAGCTAGTTGATGGGAATAGAGGTACAAATAGGACATAGAGTCTATTCATATAGTCCAAAATCCAGGGGGAGAATGTAATAAGTCTTATAACATCAGTATTTGCAAAGTGTTATTTAAAAAATAAGAGAAACCTGCTTCTCAAAGGAAATGATATATAATGTAAGACTTAAAGAAATAGTAGGAATTTGACAAAACTACATATGTGGCTGAGGAGAAAGGATATCCTAAGAATTGTCATGAACAAAAGAGCAAGTTTTATAACTATGGCCAGTTTGATGAGTTAAAAATTATTTTGCATGATGGAACATAGGTTAAGTGATGGAAAAGTTATTTGAGAAGATTAAAAAAGGAGGTAGGCAGGAGTTCCAAAAGAGCCCATGCCCATATTCCAACAATATTAGAGATTAAAATTTGTTGAGGAGAAGCTGAATGACCTTATGTTGTAAGTGACATGATGAAAATTGCCTCATTGAAAGATGAAACCAATTAAGTTTTGTAGAATAGATGGGTAGGTGGAACTCTATATGATGTTATTGGAACCTATATTGATAGAGATCCTGCATCTGGAGAAGAATAAATCAGAGACATATTTAGGAGATAAAATATGGAAAACTTTCTGACTACCTGAATTTGGAACATGAGAGGAAGGAGGGTGTCTGAAATAAGTCAAACAAGTCTGAAATATATCAAACAATTTAAATATATGACAGGTGTTATAGATACTTATGGTATTATTCAGTTTGATTCAGGCAGAGGGAAAAATGTTAAGATTCAACACTCTTTTTTGTTAAAAACATCTTTATTGGAGTATAACTGCTTTACAATGGTGTGTTAGCTTCTGCTTTATAACAAAGTGAATCATCTATACATATACATATATCTCCATATCTCCTCCTTCTTGCGTCTCCCTCCAACCATCCCTATCCCACCCCTCCAGGTGGTCACAAAGCACCAAGCTGATGTCCCCGTGTTATGTGGCTGCTTCCCACTAGCTATCTATTTTACATTTGGTAACATATATATGTCCATGTCACTCTCTCACTTTATCCCAGCTTACCCTATCTCCTCCCCGTGTCTTCAAGTTGATTATCTGCACATGTGTCTTTATTCTTGTCCTGCTCCTAGGTTCTTCAGTTCTTTTTTTTTTTTTTTTAGATTCCATATATATGTGTTAGCATATGGTATTTGTTTTTCTCTTTCTGACTTACTTCTCTCTGTATGACAGTCTCTAGATTCAACCACCTCATTGCAAATAACTCGATTTCATTTCATTTTATGGCTGAGTAATATTCCATTGTATATATGTGCCATAACTTCTTTATCCATTCATCTGTTGAAGGACACTTAGGTTGCTTCCATGTCCTGGCTATTGTAAATAGAGCTGCAATGAACATTGTGGTACACGACTTTTTTGAATTATGGTTTTCTTGGGGTATATGCCCAGTAGTGGGATTGCTGGGTCGTATGGTAGTTCTATTTTTAATTTTTAAAGGAAACTCCATACTGTTCTCCAAAGTGGCTGTATCAATTTACATTCCCTCCAACAGTGCAAGAGAGTTCCTTTTTCTCCACACCCTCTCCAACATTTATTGTTTGTAGATTTTTTGATGATGGCCATTCTGATTGGTGTGAGGTAATATCTCAGATTCAACACTCTTGCTTGAGGCTGATAAGAAGGATGAGAGGGAAATTTCAGATATTCTTACTTTGGATATTATAGAAATACTGTAAGGTAGACCTGGAATTTATCATAAATTTATTTCCTTCAAATATCTCATATTGTATATAGTCAAGGAAACACACTAGAGAGCAACTAATAAATCATAAATCAATGCTGATGGGCACAATGAAAATAAGATTTTACATTCTCTAATTATTCACAAGTGTTGATTCCAAAATCACACTGGAAAAATAAGTCATGTTGTGGTATTACTTTCATTTCTCCCAGTCCTAGCACAGTATATTATGCATAGTCATTACTCAATATAAATGGTGAGCATTTATTGTTTATAAAATGCCAAACATTCTATTAAGCATTTTAAATATATTCTTAATTTAAACCTCATAAGAATGGTATAAGTTCAGATTTTTAAGAGACTGCATTATAACTATACAGAGATTTTGTTTTAATGGAAAAATAACTTGCAAAAAGTCATACAGTAGAAAATGCAGTCAAGTTTAAAACTTACATCATGTGATTCTAGAGTCCTCTTAACCTGTATAATATCTTGACCCTCAGAAAATTGTTAATATATTGTCCTGAAAAAGATATGTGGTATTCCTCTGTGTGTGTGTCTGTGCAAGCTAATATAAGCATTTGTGATAAAGATATCACATATTGCTGACTGTGCAGCAATTTTATGATGCAATTTTTGAGACTAATGAGTAAAGAGGTCATGCAAGGCTGTATTGCTTTAGTGTTCCTTTAGATGGAACAGTTTATACTTTATTTTGATCCTCTTGTCTTTTCAATAATAATACTGTTTATTTTATAAATTTGAAAAATAGAAAATCATAAAACAGAAAAATAAAATCTCATGTAATTCCAACTCTCAGGTTTTCTATATGAACCTATATACTATATATATTGTACATAACATTTTATACATATGTATATAATGGAGAATTTACAGTGTGATGAACTATTTGTATTTTTTTATTGAATGTAGTTGATTTATAATAATACCTGTGTTAGTTTCAGGTATACAGTATAATGAGTCAGGTGTGCTTTTATTTTTGCAGATTGTAATTTGTTATAAGTTATTGTGTATAATTCCCAGTGCTATACAGTAAATCCTTGTTGCTCATAGAAATCATACGTGTAGCTCATATAACTCAATAATAAAATAGATATTTTATGTATAGGGGTTTGTGTCTATAAATCCCATACCCCTAATTTGTCCCTCCTTCCCTCTTTCTCCCCTTTGGTAACTGTAGGTCTGTTTCTATGTCTGTGAGTGTGTTTCAGTTTTGTATGTAAAGTTATTGGAATTATTTTTTAGATTCCACAAGTGACTGATATATATATTTTGTGTGTGTGTGGTACGTGGGCCTCTCACTGTTGTGGCCTCTCCCATTGCGGAGCACAGGCTCCGGACATGCAGGCTCAGTGGCCATGGCTCACGGGCTCAGCCGCTCCGTGGCATGTGGGATCTTCCCAGACCGGGGCACGAACCCGTGTCCCCTGCATCGGCAGGCGGATTCTCAACTACTGTGCCACTAGGGAAGCCCAGTGACTGATATTATATAGTAATGTTTTTGTCTGAATTATTTCACTAAGTGTAATAATCTCTAGTTCCATCTACGTTGCTGCAAATAGCAGAACTGAATTCATTTTTATGGATGAGTAATATTCCACTGTGTGTGCGTGTGCATGTGTGTGTATGTGTGTGTTTATACCACACCTTCTTAATCCAAGTTGTCTGTTGATGGGCAATTGGATTGCTTCCAAATCTTTGCTATTGTAAATAGGTCTCCTGTGAACAGTGGGGTACATGTATCTTTTCAAATTACTGTTTTCATTTTTTCTGGTTATATATACAGGAGTGGAGTTGCTGGATCATATGGTAGTTCTATTTTTAGTTACTTAAGGAATTTCCATACTGTTTTCCATAGTGGCTGCATGAATTTACATTCCCACAAACTGTCAATGAGGGTTTCCTTTTTTCCACATCCTCTCCAGTGTTAGATATTTAGTAGACTTTTTGATGATAGTCATTCTGACAGGTGTGAGGTGATACCTCATTATGGTTTTGATTTGCATTCTCTAATAATCAGCAGTGCAGAGCAGCTTTTCATATGCCTGTTAGCCATCTTTATGTCTTCTTTGGAAAACTGTCTATTCAAGTCTTCTGATCATTTTTTCATTGGATTATTTATGTTTTTGGCATTGAGTTGTATGAGCTGCTTGTATATTCCAGATATTAACCCTTTGTTGGTCACATTATTTTCAAATATTTTCTTCCATCTCTGTGTTTTTGTTTTGTTTATGGCTTCCTTTGTTGTGCAAAAGCTTTTCAGTTTGATTAGATCCAATTTGTTTATTTTTTATTTTATTTCTTTTGCCTTAGGAGGCTGATATAAGAAAATATGGCTACAATTTATGTCAAAGAGTGTTCTGCCTATGTTCTCTTCTAGGAGTTTTATGATGTCATGTCTTACATTTAGGTCTTTAAACCATTTGGAGTTTATTTTTGTGTATGGTTTTAGAGAGTATTCTAAGTTCATTGTTTTACATGTAACTGTCCAATTCTCTCAGCACCACTTATTGAAGACTGTCTTTTCTCTATTGTATATTCTTGCCTCCTTTGTCATAGATTAGTTGACCATTGGTGTGTGGGCTTATTTCTGGGCTCTCTATTCTGTTCCTTTGATCTATGTGTCTGTTTTTGTGTCAAAACCATGATGTTTTGATTACTGTAGTTTTGTATATAATCTGAAGTCTGGGAGGGTTATATTTCCAGCTTTTTTCTTTTTTTCTCAAGATTGCATTGGCAATTTGGGGATTTTGTGGTTCCATATAAATTTTATGATTATTTATTCTATTTCTGAGAAAAATGTCCTTGGTATTTTGGTGGGAATTACATTAAATCCGTAGAGTCCTTTGAGTATTATGGCCATTTTAATAATACTGATTCTTCCAATTCAAGAGAATTGCTATCTTTCCATTTCTTTGAATCATCTTCAATTTCCTTTATTGTTGTTTTATAGTTTTCAGTGTATAACTTTTTCACCTCTTTGGATAAGTTTATTCCCAGATATTTTATGATACAATTTTAAATGGGATTTTAAAAAAAAATCTCTTTCTGATATATCATTATTATTGTATAGAAATGCAGCCAATTTCTATATAGTAATCTTGCATCACGCTATGTTTTGGAACTCATTTAATAGTTCTAACAGTTCTGGGGTACAGACTTTAGAATTCTCTGTACAGAGTATCATGTCATTTGCAAGTAGTGATAGTTTTAACTCTTTGTTTTTAGTTTGTATAATTTTTATTTCTTTTTCTAGTCTGATTGCTGTGGCTAGGAGTTCCAATATTATGTTAAATAGAAGTGGTATGAGTGGACATCCTTGTCTTGTTACTGAATTTAGCAGAAAGGATTTCAGAATTTCACTGTTGAGTATTATGTTGGTTGTGGGTTTGTCATAAATGGCCTTTGTTGTATTGAGATATGTTCCCTCTATACTCACTTTGATAAGAGTTTTTCTTCTTTATTTTGAATGGATATGGAATTTTTTCAGATGCTTTTACTGTGTCTGTTGAGATGATCATGTGATTTTTGTCTTTCCTATTGTTAATATGGTGTATCACATTGATTGATTTGAGTATGTTGAACTATATTTTTGACCCTGGAATAAATCCAAGTTAATCATGATGTATGATCCTTTTCTTGTATTGTTGGATTCAGGTTGCTAATATTTTGTTGAGGTTTTTTGTATCTATATTTATCAAAGATATTGGCCTGTATTTTTTTTTTTTTTTAATTGGAGTGTCTTGTCTGGTTTTTCTAACTGGGTAATGGTGGTCTTATAGAATGAACTTGGGAATGTTCCCTCCTCTTCAATTTTTTGGAATAGCTTGAGGAAAGTAGGTAGAAGTTTTTCTGTATGTGGTGAAGCCATCTGATCCTGGATTTTATTTGCAGGGACTTTTTTTTTTTTTTTTTTTTTTTAGAGGTTCCATTTCACTTCTAGTGTTCAAATTATCTATTTCTTCTTGACTCAGTCTTGACTGACTGTGTGTTTCTAGAAATTTGTTCATTTCTTCCAGGTTGTCCAATTTGTTGGCATATAACTGTTCATATTATTCTCATGATTTTTTGTATCTATGTGGTATTAGTTGTTATATCTCCTCTTTCATTTTTTATTTTGTGTAATTGGGATTTTGCTTTTCTTGGTGAGTCTCACTAAATGTTTCTCAATTTTGTTTATCTTTAAAAAAAGAGCTCTTGGTTTCATTGATCTTTTCTATTTTTTTTTTTTTTTTGAAGTCTACTTTATTTCCTCTCTGATCTTTCTGATTTCCTTTCTTCTGCTGAATTTGAGCTTTGTTTGTTTTTCTTTATATAATTATTTAAGTAGTAGTTAGTTTTTTTTTTTTTTTTTTTTAATTTGAGGTATTTCCTTTTTCTTGAGGAAGGCCTCTTTCACTATGAACTACCCTCTTAGACCTGCTTTTCCTGCATCTTATATATTTTGTAAAGTTGTGTTTTCATTTTTTTTTGTCTTGAGGTGTTTTCTGATTTGATTTCATCCTTGAACCATTGCTTTTTTATTAGCATGTTGTTTATTCTCTATGTGTTTGTTCTTTTTCCATTTTTCTTTCTGTAGTTGATTCCTATCTCATACTGTTGTGGTCAGAAAAGATGCTTGATAAAATTTCTATCTTATTAAATTTGTTGAGGTTTGTTTTATGACTTAATATGTGATCTGTCCTGGAGAGTGTTCCATATGTATTTGAAAAGAATGTGTATCTTGTTTTTTTTGAATGTAGCGTCTTTTATATATCAATTAAGTGCAACTGGCCTATTGTATCATCTAAGACCTTTTTGTCTTATTGATTTTCTTTCTGGATGATCTGTCTGTTGATGTCAGTGGAATGTTAACTGCTCTTACTATTATTGTATTATTTTCAATTTCTTCCTTTATGTCTGTTAGTATTTGCTTTATATACTTAGGTGCTCCTGTATTGGGTGCATATATCTTAAGGAGTGTAAAAGTCCATTCCTGTATTGATCCCTTTATCACTATGTAATGTCCTATTTTGTCTTTCATTATATCCTTTTTTTTTTAAAACCTATTTTGTGTGATATGATTGCTACTCTCATTTCCTTTGGCATGAAATGTCTTTTCTATACCCTCACCTTTAGTCTGGGTGTGTCTTTTGCCCTGAAATTAGTCTCTTGTAGACAGCATATTGAAGATTCTTGTTTCTTTTTGATCCAGTCAGCCACTCTATGTCTTGATCAGAGCATTTAGTTCATTGGCATTTAAAGAAATTATTGATAGGTAAAACTTATTGTCATTATATTCCTTGTTTTCCAATTGATTTGTGGTTCTTCTCTGTTCATTTCTTCTTTTTTGTTTTTCCTGTTTTGGTATGATGATTTACTTCTCTAGTATGCTTATGTTCTTTTCTTTTTGTTTTTTGTGAATCTATTTTAGGTTTTTGATTTGTGGTTACCATGGGGTTCATGTATGTTGACTCATAACTATGTCTACTTGCTCTAAACTGATAATAATTTAAGTCCAAACACATTCTAAAATATCTACATTTTTACTCCCCACCCCAACATTTTGAACTTTTGATGACTTATTTTACATCTTCTTGCTTATTTTTTTATTGTTTATTGTAGTAATAGTTGCTTTTGTAATATTTTTGGATTTTATTCTATGTACTGTCTTATTTAAATGGTCTTCAATCCTTACTATATACTTGCCTTCTTATTGGGGTTTTTCTTTTCCTATAGATTCTTGCTACTTTTCCATTTAGAGAAGACCTTTCAACATTTCTTTTAAGCTAGGTTTAGTAATGCTGAATTCTTTTATTTTTTGCTTGTCTAAGATTCCTTATCTCTCCTTCTACTAGAGATGATAATCTTGCTGGGTAGAGTATATTAAGTTGCAGATTTTTCCCCTTCAGGACCTTGAATATATCATGCCACTCCCTTCTGTCCTGCAAAGTTTCTGCAGGGAAATCAGCTTATGGCCTTGTAGGGGTTCCCTTTTAATTGACTCTGTTTTTCTTTGATGCCTTTAGAATTCTGTCTTTAACTTTTTTCCATTTTAATTATGATATGTCTTGGTGTGGGTCTATTTGGGTTCATTTTGCTTGGGACCTTTTGTGCTTCCTGTACTTGGATATCTGTTTACTTCTTTAGGTTTGAGAAGTTTTCAGGCATAATTTTTTTTAAATACATTTTTGATACCCTTCTCTCTCTCTTCTCCTTCTGCAGCCTCTTTTATGTGTAAGTTGGCATGTTTTGTATTAACACATAGATCTTCTATATAGCTTTCTTTTCTTTTCTTTTCTTTTCTTTTTAAATTTCTTTTTCTGTCTGCTGTTCTGCTTTGTGTTCTCCATTGTTCTATCTTCCAGATCACTAACTCATTCTTCTTTGTCACTTTTTTTGCTATTCTTTGCTTCTACATTGCTTTTGATCTTAGAAATTAAAGTGTTTATTTTTGATTGGATCATCTTTTAAGTTTCTAGTTCCTTGTTACAATGACCCACATTTATATCAATAATCTTTTTACATTCAGTTAGCATTTTTATTACCATCTTTCTGAACTCAGTGTCTGGTTGACTGATGATCTCTGTTTCATTGTTTTTCCTTTCAGGGGTTTTCTATTGCTCATTTTGTTGGGAGTAGTTCCTCTGACTTTTCATTTTACTTAACTTTCTCTGTCTATGAGTTTAAGATGAATAGTTATGTATTGTGGTCTTGAAGGGGTGTTTTCATGTGAGAACATCCCTAAGTAGACTGCGTGTGTCCAATATCTTTGGAGTGAGAGCTGGTTTTGATTTGGACGCAAGGCACATCTTTCCTCAGGGTGTTTTGGCCACTGTCACCTTGATAGGGGGTGTTGTTGCTGTTAGAGGATCTAAAGGCTGGACAAGGTGTGAGGCAGGACTTCCTTTCTGGTCTATGACTGTCACAGCCCTGTTAGGGATGCGGTCTGCTCCCCAGTTACTGGAAATGAAGCTGTGAAGGTAGTGCTCAATCAGGCTCTGTTCCCTTTGAGTGTGCATTTGCCCCAAAGGAGGGGAGTGCTGAAGTAAATGAAGGTTATGAACCCATAGACGTCTGATTCATTGCCTGTGTAGGCTTCCAGGGCTCAGCTCAGATGCAGCCCAAGTTGTGTCCCTTACCATTTTGTGGTCTCCTAGATCTAGTCCAAGGCTGTGTTGTGGAGTGGGTGGGGCTGGAGCTGTTCCTGTGGCACTGCTTGAGTAAGCACGGAAAATAGCTGCTGCTCCCCCCTCCACACCTGGACCACACCCCAGGTTCCCAGGCTGTCACTCTGTAGCTAGACCAAGTGTTTTCTTAGGGCCGGCCCAGATCCCATTCCAAGCTATGGTATGGAATAATCTGGGCTAGGGTATTCACCTGCTTGGATTAGTGACAGTGGTGAGGTAGCCACTGCCAGTGCAGAACTCTTGACACTTTTTTGTTGGCAAGCCAGCACCTGTGCACACTTTGTGAGTGGAGGTTAGACTTATCCATCTTTTCTATCTGTCCAAGCAGTTCTCCCAGCAGGCAAGGGCATTTGTCTCTTTCACATACCACCCTAGGACTGGGACACCCAGGCTTTGGCTCAACCCACTCGTGCCCCAGGACAAGTATCTGCCTATGTGGATCTTCTCTTCCCTTCAGATCCTTCACAGGGATAGAGGCCCTGACCCTATGCCTTTTTTCCATTCTACCCAGTTATGTGGAAATCTTTCTTGCAGGTTTGGTTATATAAGAGTTCTTCTGCCAGTTTTCAGTTAGTTTTACAAGAGAAATTTTCCATATGTAGGTGTATTTTTTATGTGTTTGTGGGGGGACAGAAGCTCCATGTCCTTCCACTTTGCCATCTTGATCTGAACCTGCATATGTATTTTTTAACAAATGATGATCATACTGTGAATTCTCTATTGTAACATTGTTTTACCTAACCAATATATTTGGAACATTTATCCATAATATGAAATAATATCCTACAAAAAGTTTTCAAAATGATATACTATTCTCTCTTTTAATATGTAAGAGTTTGATTATAGTTTTTATACTGTTTACTAACTAAGAGAATGGAGAAGAAGATGTGCGATGTGTGGTCCTCCTGATTTAACTCACTTTTTGTGTTCTTTCTGCTTGTAGTCTTGGGAAGTCACTGTCACATCAGGTAATTTCTAAGAACTAGTTTTCTGCTTGGCCATATTTTCATTTCTAATGCACAATAAACCCTTGGTCATGAAGGTAGTTATAATGGAATTGGTCTTCCTCAAGTACAGGTAATGAGATGCAATATTTCTAGAGAATTTTAACCTAATAATAAAACAAAATGAGTTAGCCTCTTTAAAAAAAAAAATCACCATGTACTGGCATTTAAAACAATTCAAGTGATATAGTACTCTTCTTTACCAGGATGTGGACTCTCACAGACATAGCCCTTAATATACCACTGATCCCTACCATTATAATTGTACCCTCCAGCCTACCAAGATAAATGAACAATAGTTGTATCACATACTATATTTAAATTCTGTGTATCCAACATCAAGTACTTAGAACAGCTTATTTTGCATGCTGTTTACATACGTTGCAGAAATTTTTCCTAGTACATGTGTGCCTTGTCTGTTCCAGATACTACCTTCCCCTCAATCCCTTCCCTATTCAAATTGAGTGTTTGTTTATTGTAATGCTCTCATGTGCACTTCTGATGTGACTCATTTTTAAGATGGGAATAATTTTTCTTATGTCTTCTATCTTGTTTTTTCTTTTTCCAGGAATGCTTTGATGTTTGTGATATTAGCTATTAGATAGCAGCCTATGCCCCATCTCTAACATTGATGTGGGGTTTTCTTTTCCTATATGTAGGATGTTTTCTTTATTTTAGTATTTTTCTAGGAAGGAGCTGCTAGATCCTTATATTCAAATTGTACTTCTCTCCATCATGACATTTATTTTTAATTAATACTATGAACAATATTTGATACAATTTTAAAATTTGAGAACTTATCAAGAGTATCTTAATGAGTATTTTAATTGAGTATTTACTCAATTTAAATAGTTAAAATAGCAATAAAGCATCATTTGATACTGATCTTGCAAGTTTCATATATAGAGAGTTGAGGATCTTTTTTAATGCTTATTTCCACTTGACTAAAATGGAAAAAAGGAATGAATCAGTTTATTTTGATTTATGGAATGTTGTGACCTATTTGGATAAACATTATTGAGATAATTGCCTTGAAATTCTAAAAACCTCTTACAGCCTAGGCACCTTTTTTTTTCTCTCTCTCTTGAGTTCCCCATTAATCTCTTTTGCATTTCATTTAGGTAGTAAAAGTAGTTGAGCTGCATCATTTAGTAACTCTTATTTCACCCTCCATAAACTTTACTTTCTGCCTTAAAGGGTACAATAGCATTAGCTTTTTTATTTTGAGACTAAAATGTCTTAGGTTTGAGAACTAAGCAATTTGTCTGTAAATGTATTTTCTAGTCCATTTGTTAAATCTGCAGTAATAAATGTTCACATTTGGTAAAAAAGAGTATTTTAATAGACTACTTTGGGTGAAGATTAGCGGAAATTTTGAAATTTCAAATTTCAGCATCAATAACAGAAATCATAATTACCCAAGGGGACACTCTAGACTTAGAAGCCAGATACTCATGGTGCTGGACATTGTCAACAAACAGTTCAATATTCTCTAGAAAAGGCACTCAGGGAAACATTAATAATGTGACCATTACCTCTGAGTTCTCCTTTCACCACCGAGGACAGCCAACTTTGGGCTCTTCACCTTCTACAGGATCATTTTCTAAGCAACAAGCCTGGAAAACTATTCCAACAAGATATTTGCTGCAACAGAGTGTAGATGAGGAGATTTCAAGATTTAAAAGTTTGAGAAATACTACATATTCTACCTTCCCACCTAAGCATGTAATTCTTCTTTCATTTAACACCTATTACTATTCCATAGGACTACAGTTCCTTAGAACATTCCTTCAAAAATTCTCTTCAGCAACTGGAAGCCATGGGTTGTGTGTTTAGCTCTGTATCAGTCTCTCAGGCTCACAAGTAGCTGGCATATTGATACGTTCCCTCAAGGATTCATAAAAGGGAGGATAAAGGAAAAGATTGTATATGATGCACCCTCCAAATCAGTTACCATTATTTTCTAGGCTCTCTGAGGGAGCCTATGAACTCCTTCACTGAGACACGGATAACCTGTCATTAGTCCTTACAGATGGAAATATCTGTCTTTGTTTTTCATGACAGGATCATCCTTAATAACTAGAATCTTCATGTGGTTCCAAAACATGTGACATAATTTCTGACAGGGTTTGTACGTATTCAGTCAGTTTTGGTGACTAGGTGATAATTCCCACAGTGTAATCAGTGGATCATTTATATTGAAATTGCCTGGGTGGCTTGATAAAAATCCAAGTTTCTTTACATATTGAATTGCAATATCTGGGGAGTGGGATCATTGTGACTGCAGTTTTAGAAGCAAGAATCTCAGGTAATTCTTCTACTTGCTAAGGTTTTTAGAAACACTGATTTAAATTACAAAATAGTGCTTTTTTTTTTTTTTTTTTTTTTTTTTTTTTTTTTTTTTTTTTTTTTGCGGTACGCGGGCCTCTCACTGTTGCGGCCTCTCCCATTGCGGAGCACAGGCTGCGGACGCGCAGTCTCAGCGGCCATGGCTCACGGGCCCAGCCGCTCCGCGGCATGTGGGATTTTCCCAGACCAGGGCACGAACCCGTGTCTCCTACATCGGCAGGCGGATTCTCAACCACTGCGCCACCAGGGAAGCCCTAGACTCAAGTTTTAAGTTCTAGAACCCAGAGATAAAAAGCAGAAGGGAACTGTAACAGCTGATATGAATGGTAAGATTTCCTCAGACTCCATTAGCTGATCAAGAAAGTAACAACAGACCTTTGAGGTTTCAGTTAGGTCTGAGTCAGACTTTATGGTATGTAGGCCAAATCCAGCCTACTGCCTGTTTTTATAAATACATATATGTTTATTAGAATACAACCATGCCCTTTCATTTCCTTATTGTTTATGGCTGCTTCCATGATACAATGGCAGAGATAAGTAGTTTCAATAGAGACCATCTGGCCAGTAAAGCCTAAAATATTTACTATCTCACACATCACAGAATAATCTTACCAGTTCCTGGTTGAGGATAATTTTATTCTAGGTGTAGTATCAGTTTAGAGGAATAGTTTTGTCTTATGTTCATTGAAAGATGAAAGCAATCCAAGATCTATTTGCTTGGTTCAAATAAAACAAAGAACATAGGTGAGATTCAAGTGTTACTTCAGGGTCTCATTGTAAACCAGAAGGATCTTCCATGAAAATGGATGCTAAATTTAATTTTTCATGGTATTTAATATTTAAACAACTATGAAAGCAGATGAACTAGGAGTTTAAAAGTGTTCTAATTGGAACACTCAATTTTTTCAGTATGTTTCCCTCCTTTGGGTGGGGGTGGGTGAGTTACAAGGTTTACTCATTCCAATTATTATGGGGCTCAGTTGCTCACCTTTGAGTTGGAAAATTTATCAATACATCATGACAGAGAGCTACAAAATCAGCCTTGAAATATTCATCAATCAAGAGATTCTGTCAAAAATTTTCCTAGTTTTCATTCTGGATTCCCGGGGAGAGATTTTCACAATAAATTATCACTATGATTATAGCACAGGCCCTCTGCTTAGCCACTGAGTGCAAATGGTTAGCTCCTCTATAAATATTTAATTTCATATTAAGGGAAAGAGTAGAGAAATGTTTGATCCCATGGAATTTTGTAGTTAATAAGACAACTTTTTGCCACCATGTGAGTCATATCAACACTTAAAGCTGATCGTACAGTCTCAAAGATACCCAAGGTTTACAGCAGAAAAGAGCTGAAATTGTAACCATGACAATAGAAGACTTAAGCCTGAATAAAATAAAGGTATATATCTTGAGGGAAATCTACTCTATTTAGCAAAGTCACATCATAAGCGTCTGTATTTTGAGAAGTGGTCGTTCCAAAATTATATGACTGTGTGCCATCGTGAGAAACTTGGATTATTACTTCTCATATTCATGCCTTTTCATTCTGTTAAAGTGGGTTGAATTTAGTCATCTTATCAAAAAGTTCACTTTCCAATAGTGGACACTAAAATACTGCCAAATCAATTTAAATCGATCAGGAAGGGCGTATGGTAACCCAAGTCTGACCCAGATTAAAGGGTAAATTATGGAAATGAAAATAAAGAATCCTCCTGAAATTGTGAAAGTTAGATTTAAATTTTGAATAGTTAATACACTTTCTTGTTATTTTAGAAAGTAAAACAATATTCCTTACCTTGAAATTCTTAAATTATGTTTCCCCTACTGTGAGAAAAAAAGGCCCAGAAAATATTATTTGGAGTAGAAAGAAGATGTGGTCCAGTGACCTGTTTTCCTATAATTAACCAAAGACATATTTTCTCATTATGAAGAGTACAGTTGAAAAAAATATATGTTTGTGAATAAAGTGGGAATCTTAAAAACTAAGTGGAAAAGAGGTTACCCTTAAAACTAGTAGAAGACAAAACACAAATCAACTTCTCTCCTAATCATTATACTTACACATTTGCCATTCATATTGTCTGCGAACTGATCAGCAGGATCACAGAACAGGCACTTCTAGTCTGTTAATTACTCAAATATACTTTATTTATTTATATATTTTAAATTGAGGTATAATTGACATATAACTTTATATTAGTATCAGATGCACTACATAATGATTAAATATTTGTATATATTACAAAATGATCAAAAACATAAGTCTTCGGCTTCCCTGGTGGCACAGTGGTTGAGAGTCCACCTGCCGATGCAGGGGACACAGGTTCGTGCCCCGGTCCGGGAAGGTCCCACATGCCGCGGAACGGCTGGGCCCGTGAGCCATGGCCTCTGAGCCTGTGCTCCACAATGGGAGAGGACACAACAGTGAGAGACCCGTGTACTGCAAAAAAACAAAACTAAACAAAAAAAATACATAAGTCTAGTTAACTTCCATCACTCCACTCCAGTTTTATTATTACTTAGTGCTTGTAAGATTACTTTTAAATTTTAGAACAAGTGAAAAGAATTTATTTATGTGTATTTTCACTTATTTTTTTCCAGCTATTATTTAAAAAACAGCTGATCTATCAACTGACTTTTGTATAAACCCTCTAGACTAAAATCATCATAAATAACATGTTGTATACTTAAAATATTTTATTTCTTCCTTAACATAGAAAAATGTTAATATGTAGATCTATTGTTAAATCACGTTGATGTATTCCTCTTCCAAAGTGTTGAAATGAAGTAAAACAGGCTGTACGTGAATGCATCTGTATGGTATATCTGGAGACACATTGTCAGGAAAACAAAGAGGTTTTCCTGACATCTGGGAAACTTGAGTTCATTTTAGCTTCATTAATGATGCATGTTTAGATATGGGACAAAACAGCTCCTGAATAACTCAATTTTGCTACCTATTAATGGTGATAACAAAGCTCTTTCCAGGAAGGCAAAAGAATATGCCACTAAGCAGGCAAACCTTAGTAATTGTTTGAGTCAGAATTGCTTCCATTCAAATAGACAAATGTGCTTCCAGATAGCATTTCATTAATTCCCAATTAGTAAACCATTAACAGTGTGGAGGACATTATTATTAAATAATCCAAATCTTATAGTTTCAGGAGACTTTTATTGCTTGTCATTGTGATAAGCTTTATAATTATCCAAAAATAGAAGAGCTAAACTATATTCTGAATACATTAGTAAAGATACAAACTTATGACTCAACCAGTTGGGAATGTTTGCCATTTTTCATTCAAATGTAAACATAAACTCTGGAAGCAATAAATTAACGTTCTTTAGCTTTCAGTGGTGTGGAAAAATCATATTGTTTTATCACTGAAGGTTTATTTTATGAGTGACTGGCATTGGCACATTTAAACTTATCAGCTTGTCTTATATTTGCTTCAACACAAGGACAACTGATTCTCAAGCACCAATTGTCATCTAACTTAAAAATACTGGAACAGAAAGAGTATTTTTAGTATTTTGAAAGGACAAAGCTCCTTCTTGAAAACACTTTCATCTACAACTGATCTTTAAAATAATTATTTAATTTTTTAAAAGAATTGGGTTGGGTCTCAATATTTCCCTTTTTTCTACATTAAAAATACTCTTATAGGGGCACAAATTTGACTATGTACAAAATGCAGTCTTTTTTAACTATTTGTAAAAATAATTATTGAAGGTTTGGATAGAAATATCTTTTGGCTCAAAGGATATTATTTCAAACAAATTAATCAGTATTGTCTAGATCCAGCAAAGTATTCAGTTTTTTTCTAACCTTTTTAATTCAAATACAATATTCATGTTCACAGTTTAGAAGATTAGTAGAATTTCCTTAACTGACACCATTTACATTGCATTAGATGGAGTTTGGATAATTTTTCTGCCATATGCTAGGTTAAATTGAGCTGCTTAAGCATGAGGTTATGTTGTATTTGTGACCAATTTCATAACAATACCTGAAGTGCCTTGATATGTATGCCTTCAGGTGTGCATGAGCTAAAATGCCAGGTACTATAGAAGCCGCTGAGGTGACATTTTATGATATGCTTCTAGGCTATTCTTCAGAACTATGGATTGCTCTTACTTTTTTCTTGGGAAAGCTCTTTAAGAATTTCTGAGCTCTCATAAAAATGCTCAGAAATCTGGAAGGGCTTGCTTGATCCTTTTCCCAAGAATTGCCACTCTTACTACGCTTTCTATCCCTTGAGAATCCACTTTTCTTTGCTTGCATCAAGGCCTCTATTCATTCATTCTTGTCCAACTTATACCTCTTACTGCTGACTTCTTACTCTCTACTAATTTTACATATTTTCTATCTTATCCCTTATTTTTCCTACTTATTTCTTTCTCCATGGCTCTTAATTTTGGCTATAATGGGACTTAGTCTATGATCTTGACCAGTCAATGATAATACAGCTTACCACTTTTCTGTTGAAACAGTTATTGCATTGTCTATATGTTTATAAGTATTTTATAGCAAAATAAATAATGGGTTTACAATATCACAAGGTGATTTCAACTATCTCAATGTGTTCATTGATGATAATTCTGTTAGATATGAGCAAATTATCACAGTAACAGGGAAGTAACATATTTTATAGATAAGTCAACTGAAACACAAAGAGGCTGAATATACAAGAAGAATCTGAGATCTTTCCAAATCCTGTGGTCACTGAGCATTACCATGTCTCTACTAATATTTTTGGCACATTTTTCCATGTCTCCCCCAACAACTGAAATTCCTTTCATCCATCAAGTCTGGCTGAAAATGTTTTCTCATCTATGAAGTTTTCTGTGAACTATTCAAGCAGAAAGAATTGTTCTTTCTTTGGGGTATTTTCCAGCTTCTAGGAGAGAAGGTTTTATATTGTATTATATTTAGTTGTATATGGCTCTGCATCTACTTTATTGGGAATTCTATGAGAGTGAGCAGCCTGACTTCTTTATACTTATATCCCAAGTCTTTAACACAGAGCTAGAAACTTAATAATTATTCATTTACTTGAACTCATTTTTAAAAATGCATCTAGATTTAAGGTTGACTCCAAGGGCCAGGGATGCCTAAGAAACAGGGAAGTGGGTGTAAATGTATTTTTATTAGCTAAAACATTGCTCATTTTTTTCTAAAGCACTCTATTTCTCTTAATTGTATGAAATAGTTGAATTTGAGTATAAATATGGAATATTCACTAGAGAGAATTAAACCTATCAATCACTTAAAACAAATATGGCCTTTTTAAAGACTTAATCACCACAGGCTTCAAATCTCACACAGATAGCTTAATTTAAAATCAGTAAAACATTTTAAATCAAATCCTCCAGACATCCTCCAGTCCTTGCCATAAAATCTACAAAACCTAGCTATGATTAATGGCATTATTATGAATCTCAAATCTCATTACTGAGTATTGCTGAATTTACTTTCAGTATAGTCAGATTAAAACTATTCAATGATTCCTTACAATTTGTGGCAAATCATTATTACTTCCTTCTATTACTATTGTAATATTATTAATCATAATGAATTCCTTTGAAATTCAGTGGAGCAGCAACATATTATTCCTTATGCATTTCCACTATAAATTATCTCTAGTGAAATAACTGCTTAAGAAATATTATTAAGTTACTACATAACACCTGCAGAATCATAATCAGACCAAGGAATTTATTCCAAATGAAGTTCTATGACCAGTTCTACTGGAAATGGAAATCAGATAAATGAGAAAACATAAGAAATCCTAAAAATAAAGTATTTCTAAATAGTGTAAGATTATTAAATTTCCTCTGCAAATATGTCCAGTAGACTTTAATGAAAAATGATTAAAATGCAAAAAATTGGGCTTGTCACATGACAAACCCAAGAGAGTTCAGTCATGTAGATTATACATATCTCTAATCTAATTAAATTGTGAAAAAGATTTATGGGTACAATAGGAATATAGCCTCAAGGTATATTTGTCATCTCCTCTGTCTGTAAAATTTTCTGCTCACAATAACAGGAAGTAATGAGGGCAGGAAGAAACAAAGGACAGCCCTATCCTTATTGCCATTGAATAGATTTGTGCTAGCATTTACTTACTGTTGCTGTGCAACTTGCAGCTCTCACAGTATTTGGGGATATCTGTCTTAAGTTAAAGTTTCCTTCCTCTCTATCTTGTGAATAAAATAGGATGAGGATATGCAAAAAGAGAAAACTGCAGAAATCAACTGATAGTACATAATTTTAAAACGTTCTCCAGTCAAAGGCATGAGGGAGGAAGATCAGGGTATCTGGGCAGCTCATATTTTTTTTCTTTTTTTTTAACCTGAGGAGTCACATTGAAATTCCTTTCTTTTGTTTGGTCATTGCTAAGAAGCTAGAGTAAGCATACCTATTCTCTCAAACGTAAGAATAAAAAGGAAGGCATAAATGATATTGTGATTAGCTGTTGTATTGTATTCATTACAACTTCTACTCCTCTCTAATGGGCAGCTGCCCTCTAAAGTAAGCTGTCAAAATTAGAATGCTCTTTGTATGTATGTATGTGTCTGCGTGCTTGCATGCATGAGTGCATATAAATGTCTATCAACTTGTCCATGTGTCTGTCTGTGTGAAGATGTCTCATTTCTCAGTTTTATCTGTAAATTGATTACTTGAACATGCAAGCATGAATTAGATAAGATGGGGTGAGGCACTAAGTTGGGCATGAATATGACTTTATAAAACAAGTCATAATTCCTACATTATTATACTTAATTTACAATGACAATTCCTTGGAAAAATCTGACTTCAAATCCAGGCATGTTCACTTTATTGGATCTGTTTTTCTAAGCAAGCTGTGTATCCTATCTAACTTGTTAATGTCTTTTTCATTTCTACAATGGGGAGGCTACTAGTAACAGCACTATTATGAGGCTGAAAGAGATAAGGCATAAAGTACCTCATTGTAGCCTCAGGATCATTGAATGAATTCAATAACTATTAGTTCTACTTCTACTGCTGCTTATTATTTTCAGCTTACTCTCTTATTCCTCCTGATTGATTTTCAGTTGACAAGTGAATTATAATGTTAAGAATTTCATTTTTTCCATCTCAAATCTCAATATTTCCTTGAAATTCCCAGATCAAGAACTGAGAATTCAAAACCCCATCCCTTAATACAAAACTGGTGATTCCATCACACTTATGAATTAAGTTTTATTTATCATTCCAACCATTTTATCATTATCTAACCATGTCATCTTTCAGGACTTCCTGGTGATATTATAATCTTTTTAAAAGATTATAATAAAAGAAAGGAATTTAACATTTGTTCTCTTCCTCACCTGTATATGCCAGGTATACCTTATTTGGCAGAAAGGACATACTTTGAATAATGGCTCATAAATAAATCCATGTATATTGAATGATGATTCAAGTGATATTTTAAAATTTCAATGAAACTTTACAGGAAAAATTAACTTCTCTTTTTTATATTGTATAATTTTGAAGATTATAGACAAAACTCTTACTGTAGTATGCATTAGCAAAGCATTTAACCTTTGTTACATGTCTACTGGGCTGCTGAAACTGGCCAGGCTTTATGTATTCTGTTGCATTTATTTCTTCGATGAAGCCAGCAGTGCATCATTATCTCAATTTTAAAGAAAAAAAATTGAGATTCAGAAATAATAACTTGTAAGTTCACTAAGTATTAGGAATTGATAAAGGTATCCAATGTGCATGATTTTTAGTGTATGTTTTTAGCACTTTACTGCTAAGATTTTCTCAAATACTGAAGTCTTACTTGTGCTTTTATATACAGCCTTATTTCCAAACACATAAGAACACTAGACATCTTTCCATGTAAGTGAGAATAGTTTTTTCTATTTTTCATATATTTACTGTGATTTGAATTTGCCTTTATAGTTATATCTTAGTCTGTTAGGGCTGCTGTAGTAAATACTGTAGATTGGTGCCTTAGAAACAACAGAAGTTTATTTCTCACAGTTCTGGAAGAAGTCCAAGATAGGAAGTCCAAGATAAAGGCACCAGGCTGATGTCTGGTGAGAACCTGCTTTCTGGTTCATAGACCACACTCTTCTCACTGGACCCTCACATGGCAGAACAGAGGTAGCTCTCTAGCATCTCTTTTATAAGGGCACTAATCACATTCATGAAGCTTCCCTCCTCATGACCTAATCATTTCCAAAAGGCCCCACCTCCAAATACCATCACATTGGGAGTTAAGTTTCAACATACCAATTTTGGGGGACACAAATATTTAGTCTGTACCAAGTTATAAAGAAAATGCAAACTAAAAAATAAGTGTATTAATTTATGAATATATGCTTATATCAATCCCACTGAACATAATTAGAAGTGTGATTTCCTTGTAATATTTACTCCCCAGAAATCTTTCAACCATCTTTTAGGAAAGTATTTAGGTGTAAGGAAATAACTGGCTTCTAAGTTGTTACCCATGGAGTCAAGATGCAATGGGGCTACATTTAGAAAACATGGCAAAATGCTGTACTTTAAAGACACTGCACTGAGATTTCAAGTATAAGTTGTTTAAGAAGATTAATTACTATTATTATTAAGAGAAGCCTTAAATTTTTAAAGAGAACTTGAGTGGAAAACAAGCATGAGAAAGGATATATGAATTTCTTACCACAGTTTCTCAATTGGGGATACAATTATGGTTGCATATTTGAATGAAATAAAAGTAAAAGAAAAAAGTTTTGCTGTTGTGATTTTTAAAAAATCCGCCTTCCTTAATGCTTCTTTGAAAAAAAATACACATTTTTCACTCAAATATGATTGCCCGACATGTTTCATTTTTTATCCCAAATGTTTCCCACGTATATTAATCAATATTTTACTGTTTTTCTGTTCTCTTTGTTCTTGAAGTTCATTATAAGACTTAAAAAAAAAGATTGCATTAAAGATATGCAGATTTTTTTTTCAGTGCCCAATAGGTTAAAGAATCTTTGTAATCAAATGCTGCTTCTAATTCTATGAAGAGTTATTTAATAATTTGTATTACACCTTGGATACCCTTTCTGCCGCCAACTTCACTGTACATTTGCCACAGCAGTTGACTTTTCATTTTCACAAATATTGCCCTATGCCTTAATGGACCATTTTCAATCTGCTAAAATAAAACATCATACATTTTATTATTGTGACATTTTCATAGCAAATATTTCTGCACTGAAGAAGTTGTTACTCTGAGACCAATCAGTATACATTAAAATGAATCTACTTTCCTCAGGAAAATATAAAAAGTGTCATTTAAATATCCTAGTTGCTTTATCTTATGAACAATTCCTTGAAGTTACTTGCATATTCTATCTTTTTTGTTTTTTACAAAGATAAAAGAGAAACTATTAAGTAATTATTTTGGTTAAGATTCTCCTTTAGGTAATTACATTTCATTTTCATAGATGTTATAATGTCTTGCTATTTACTCTACCCATGACCTTAGACAAAATACAACTGTTCTAAACCTGAATTAGGATTTTCAAATCCTTAAGTCTGGGTCCTGACTCCACAGGTGATTTCTAAATTCCACAAACTATGTTCCCTTTTATAAGAGTCCTGAACTCCTGCAACAACCTTCCAAGTAAGCTCTGTAGAAACCCCATAATTTGCCATCTCCTTTCTTATATCTGAGCTGATGAACACTCATTAATGTTCGCAGTGAATACAGACTTACACCTTTAAAAATACATAACTTTATCTCTTCATTCACTGTGAAGATCTTTTTCCTTGCCTTTGGTGAAATTCCTGTCTGGTGTTCTAAAATATACTCTGAGAACACCTGGAAGAACACTTTTCAGCTTATTAATTGAATATCCTATAACCATAATCAAATTTTCAGTAGATAAGTACGACTATACTTTTAGAACAAAATTGAAAACAATAGCATTGAGCTCTTTTATCTTCATTTGTCTCCCACTAATTCCTATCTGTAGGTGAATGTATGCATACATGCTTCATAATAAGGCATGTTCTTTCATTGTCATAAACAATGTATTCTCTTCTTTTCCTTCATTCTTTATTTATTGGGTGATTATTACTTCTCAGGCATTGGGAAAATCACTGTAGATGTAGCTGAGAACAAAGCAGTTATGTCCCATCTGAGAGCTTTCAGAGTTTTTGAACAAATAAACAAGTAGAGAATTCAATACAATGTGTGAGTACTGTGAAAAGGGAGGTATACTACCATAAGAGTCCCTAAGAAGAAATTTAATCTGGACTTAAGTGTCAGGGAAGGCTGCCTTGAGGAGGTGACATGAAAGTATGAGTCAGGAGTAGGAAAGAGAGGAATTAGGAACTCTGACTCACAAAGTGGTAATAGCATGTTCAAAGAGTAAGACCATGCATGAAACAGAATGAAGGCTTGTGTGACTGGAACTTATGGGGAGAAGAGAAATGAGACCTGAGAGACAAGTAGCCAATCTTAAAGGGCATCAGAGACCACATTAGCATTTAGGTTAAAGAGTGATGAGATCATATATTCTTTTGATGACTCAGTACAGAATTTGGATTGATGACAAGTAAGACTGAAATCAGGGAGATCAATGATGAAGCTATAGGAATAGTCCAGCAAAGATAAGATGGTGGTACTAGGGTAGTGGACCTGAGTGTGAAAAGATGCAGGAGATGTATAAGAGGGGAAGCTATCAGACTTTTGGTGTGTGGGATTGTGTGTGAAGGAAGAAGACAAGCAAGACATTAAAGTTGATGTTTATGCTTTTGGCTTAAAAGAACAAATGTGTGTCAGTGTCATTTATTGAAGTACATAATAGAGGAGAAGAAGTAGATCTGAGACAAAATTAATATGTTCATTTTGTGGTGTTTTGTAGATTAGATTCCTGCAGGGTATACAATTGAAGCCAACCAGAAGGCAGTGGGATATAGAAGTCTGGAGCTCACAAGAGCAGTAGAGCAGAATCCAATTGTTATGGGTAGAAGAATAAATTGTAATGAGGAAGTATAGACCATAAATGTAAACACCTCTTCATGTCATGATTACTGTTTCCAATGAATCTTTTAAGTGATACACAAAACTAGCTGCATATTAATCTCCTAGGGAGCTTTGAAAAATATTAATATTTTGTCCTGGTCACAGAGAAATCAAATCAGAATTTGGGGATTTGAGGGTTGCAGAATCCAGAGATTGGTGTGTTATAACAGCTTTACAGGAGTTCTAACATGAAGACACAACTAAAATCTACTGATTATAACTTTATGGTATATTTGTAATTCTCAAAATTTTATTGCCTATCAAAGGGAAAGGACCAGTAGACATATAGTTTATGACAAATGATATGTGATATAGAACTACTTATTGCAACATGTAGTTTTAATCATTGGCAATACTAATTACCTACATTTACAAAATACTATGTTATTTCATGGATACATTCATCTTGGAACTAGAAAACCCTAAGACAGAAATTAATATATATTTAGTACCTAGTACTCCCCACACTCTTATTAAGAGTTTTATATAAATTATGTCATGCAGTCCTACAACTACCCTGTAGTATTGAAATAAAAGTCTCTTGATCCTAGGGGTTGCTTACTTGCCCAAGGTCTCATTATAAATATATTAACAGGTAGACCCAGTGTTCATAAAAGCTGGGATTAAACCTACTGGGCATATTATTTTTTATAGTGCAAATTTATACATTTCCTTCTTTTTCAGGCTGAAAATCTGTTTGAGAGTATTATTTATTTATTTATTTATTTATTTTTGGCTGTGTTGGATCTTCGTCTCTGTGCAAGGGCTTTCTCTAGTTGCGGCAAGCGGGGGTCGTTCTTCATCGCAGTGCGCGGGCCTCACACTATCTCGGCCTCTCCTGTTGAGGAGCACAGGCTCCAGACGCGCAGGCTCAGTAGTTTTGGCTCATGGGACTAGTTGCTCCGTGGCATGTGGGATCTTCCCAAACCAAGGATCGAACCCATGTCCCCTGCATTGGCAGGCGGATTTTCTTTATTGGAGTATAACTGTTTTACAATGGTATGTTAGTTTCTGCTTTACAACAAAATGAATCAGTTATACATATACATATGTTACCATATCTCTTCCCTCTTGTGTCTCCTTCCCTCCCACCCTCCCTATCCCGCCCCTCTAGGTGGTCACAAAGCACCAAGCTATTCTCCCTCTGCTATGTGGTTGCTTCCCACTAGCTATCTACTTTACATTTTGCACTGTATATATGTCCATGCCACTCTCACACTTCATCACAGCTTACCCTTCCCCCTCCCCATATCCTCAAGTCCATGCTCTAGTAGGTCTGTGTTTCATTCCCATCCTACCCCAGTCTCTTCATGACATTTTTTTTTCTTAGATCCCATATATATGTGTTAGCATACGGTATTTGTTTTTCTCCTTCTGACTTACTTCACTCTGTATGACAGACTGTAGGTCTATCCACCTCATTACAAATAACTCAGTTTCATTTCCTTTTATAGCTGAGTAATATTCCATTGTATATATGCACCACATCTTCTTTATCCATTCATCTGTTGATGGATACTTAGGTTGATTCCATGTACTGGCTATTGTAAATAGAGCTGCAATGAACATTGTGGTACACGACTTTTTTGAATTATGGTTTTCTTGGGGTATATGCCCAGTAGTGGGATTGCGGGGTCGTATGGTAGTTCTATTTGTAGTTTTTTAAGGAACCTCCATGCTGTTCTCCATACTGGCTGTATCAATTTACATTCCCACCAGCAGTGCAAGAGGGTTCCCTTTACTCCACACCCTCACCAGCATTTATTGTTTCTAGATTTTTTTGATGATGGCCATTCTGACCAGTGTGAGGTGATATCTCATTGTAGTTTTGATTTGCATTTCTCTAACAATTAATGATGTTGAGCATTCTTTCATGTGTTTGTTGGCAATCTGTATATCTTCTTTGGAGAAATGTCTATTTAGTTCTTCTGCCCATTTTTTGGATTGGGTTTTTTTTGTTTGTTTTGTTATTGAGCTGCATGAGTTGCTTATAAATTTTGGATATTAATCCTTTGTCAGTTGCTTCATTTGCAAATATTTTCTCCCATTCTGAGGGTTGTCTTTTGGTCTTGTTTATGGTATCCTTTGCTGTGCAAAAGCTTTTAAGTTTCACTAGATCCCATTTGTTTATTTTTGTTTTTATTTCCATTTCTCTAGGAGATGAGTCAAAAAGGATCTTGCTGTGATTTATGTCATAGAGTGTTCTGCCTATGTTTTCCTCTAAGAGTTTGATAGTGTCTGGCCTTACATTTAGGTCTTTAACCCATTTTGAGTTTATTTTTGTGTGTGATGTTAGGGAGTGTTCTAATTTCATATTTCTACAGGGAGCTGTCCAGTTTTCCCAGCACCACTTATTGAAGAGGCTGTCTTTTCTCCACTGTATATCCTTCTCTCCTTTATCAAAGATAAGGTGACCATATGTGTGTGGGTTTATCTCTGGGCTTTCTATCCTGTTCCATTGATCTATATTTCTGTTTTTGTGTCAGTACCATACTGTCTTGATTACTGTGGCCTTGTAGTATAGTCTGAAGTCAGGGAGCCTGATTCCTCCAGCTCCATGTTTCTTTCTCAAGATTGCTTTCACTATTTGGGGTATTTTGTGTTTCTATACAAATTGTGAAATTTTTTGTTCTAGTTCTGTAAAAAAGGCCACTGGTAGTTTGATAGGGATTGCAATGAATCTTTAGATTGCTTTGGGTAGTAGAGTCATTTTCACAATGTTGATTCTTCCAGTTGAAGAACATGGTATATCTCTCAATCTATTTGTATCATCTTTAATTTCTTTCAGCAGTGTCTTATAATTTTCTGCTTACAGGTCTTTTGTCTCCTTAGGTAGGTTTATTCCTAGATATTTTATTATTTTTGTTGCAATAGTAAATAGGAGGGTTTTCTTAATTTCACTCTCAGATTTTTCATTATTAGTGTATAAGAATGTCAGAGATTTCTGTGCTTTAATTTTGTATCCTGCTACTTTACCAAATTCATTGAATAGCTCTAGTAGTTTTCTGGTAGCATCCTTAGGATTCTCTATGTATAGTATCATGTCATCTGCAAAAAGTGACAGCCTTACTTCTTCTTTTCTGATTTGGATTCCTTTTATTTCTTTGTCTTCTCCTATTGCTGTGGCTAGAACTACCAAAACTATGTTGAATCAGAGTGGTGAGCGTGGGTAACCTTGTCTTGTTCCTGATCTTAGTGGAAACGGTTTCAGTTTTTCACCATTGAGAACAATGCTGGCTGTAGGTTTGTCATATATGGCCTTTATTATGTTGAGGAAAGTTCCCTCTATGCCTACTTTCTGTAGCGTTTTTATCATAAATGGGTGTTGAATTTTGTCAAAATCTTTCTCTGCATCTATTGAGATGATCATATGGTTTTTCTCCTTCAGTTTGTTGATATGGTGTATCACGTTGATTGATTTGCATAGATTGAAGAATCCTTGCATTCCTGTAATAAACCCCTCTTGATCATGGTGTATGATCCTTTTAATGTGCTGTTGGATTCTGTTTGCTAGTGTTTTGTTGAGGATTTTTGCGTCTATGTTCATCCGTGATATTCGTCTGTAGTTTTCTTTCTTTGTGACGTCTTTGTCTGGTTTTGGTATCAGGGTTATGGTGGTCTTCTAGAATGACTTTGGGAGTGTTCCTCCCTCTGCTATCTTTTGGAAGAGTTTGAGAAGGATAGGTGTTAGCTCTTCTCTAAATGTTTGATAGAATTCGCCTGTGAAGCCATCTGGTCCTGGGCTTTTGTTTGTTGGAAGATTTTTAATCACAGTTTCAATGTCAGTGATTGTTATTGGTCTCTTCATATTTTCTATTTCTTCCTCCTTCAGTCTCCACACGTTGTGCATTTCTAAGAATTTGCCCATTTCTTCCAGGTTGTCCATTTTATTGGCATACATTTGCTTGTAGTAATCTTTAATAATCTTTTGTATTTCTGCAGTGTCAGTTGTTACCTCTCCTTTTTCATTTCTAATTCTATTTATTTGAGTCTTCTCCCTTTATTTCCTGATGAGTCTGGGTAATGGTTTATCAATTTTGTTTATCTTCTCAAAGAACCAGCTTTTAGTTTTATTGATCTTTGCTATCATTTCCTTCATTTCTTTTTCATTTATTTCTGATCTGATCTTTATGATTTCTTTCCTTCTGCTAAATTTGGGTGTTTTTTGTTCTTCTTTCTCTAATTGCATTAGGTAGAAAGTTAGGTTGTTTATTAGAGATATTTCCTGTTTCTTAAGGTAGGATTGTATTGCTATAAACTTCCCTCTTAGAACTGCTTTTGCTGCATCCCATAGGTTTTGGGTCGTCGTGTCTCCATTGTCATTTGTTTCTAAGTATTTTTTTGATTTCTTCAGCGATCACTTTGTTATTAAGTAGTGTATTGTTTAGCCTCCATGTGTTTGTAGTTTTTACAGATCTTTTCCTGTAATGGATATCTAGTCTCATAGCATTGTGGTTGGAAAAGATATTTGATACAATTTCAATTTTCTTAAACTTACCAAGGCTAGATTTGTGACCCAAGATATGATCTATCCTGGAGAATGTTCCATGAGCACTTGAGAAAAATGTGTATTCTGTTATTTTTGGATTGAATGTCCTATAAATATCAGTTAAGTCCATCTTCTCTAATGTATCATTTAAAGCTTGTGTTTCCTTATTTATTTTCATTTTGGATGATCTGTCCATTGGTGAAAGTGGGGTGTTAAAGTCCCCTACTATGATTGTGTTACTGTTGATTTCTCATTTTAGGGCTGTTAGTATTTGCCTTATGTTTGAGGTGCTCCTATGTTTGGTGCATAAATATTTACAATTGTTATATCTTCTTCATGGATCGATCCCTTGATCATTTTGTTGTGTCCTTCTTTTTCTCTTATAATAGTTTTTATTTTAAAGTCTATTTTGTCTTTTATGAGAATTGCTACTCCAGCTTTCTTCTGATTTCCATTTGCATGTAATATCTTTTTGCATCCCCTCACTTTCAGTCTGTATGTGTCCCTAGGTCTGAAGTGGGTCTCTTTTAGACAGCATATATATGGGTCTTCTCTTTGTATCCATTTAGCCAGTCTGTGTCTTTTGGTGGGAGCATTTAATCTATTTACATTTAAGGTAATTATCGATATGTATTGTTTCGGGTTTGTTCTTGTAGGTCTTTTCCTTCTCTTGTGTTTCTTGCCTAGAAAAGTTCCATTAGCATTTGTTGTAAAGCTGGTTTGGTGGTGCTGAACTCTCTCAGTTTTGCTTGTCTGTAAAGGTTTTAATTTCTCCATCAAATCTGAATGAGATCCTTGCTGGGTAGAGTAATCTTGGTTGTAGGCTTTTCTCCTTCATCACTTTAAATATGTCCTGCCACTCCCTTCTGGCTTGCAGAGTTTCTGCTGAAAGATCAGCTGTTAACCTTATGGGGGATTCC
The DNA here is from genome assembly GCF_026419965.1 of Kogia breviceps. Taxonomy (NCBI): domain Eukaryota; kingdom Metazoa; phylum Chordata; class Mammalia; order Artiodactyla; family Physeteridae; genus Kogia; species Kogia breviceps. The sequence goes on from NC_081320.1 coordinate 21,636,460, forward strand.
CTTGTATGTTATTTGTTGTTTTTCCCTTGCTGCTTTTAATATATTTTCTTTGTATTTAATTTTTGATAGTTTCATTAATATATGTCTTGGCGTGTTTCTCTTTGGATTTATCCTGTATCGGACTCTGTGCTTTCTGGACTTGATTGACTATTTCCTTTCCCATATTAGGAAAGTTTTCAACTATAATTTCTTCAAATATTTTCTCAGTCCCTTTCTTTTTCTCTTCTTCCTCTGGGACCCCTATAATTCGAATGTTGGTGCATTTAATGTTTTCTCAGAGGTCTCTGAGACTGTCCTCAGTTCTTTTCATCCTTTTTTTCTTTATTCTGCTCTGCTGTAGTTATTTCCACTATTTTATGTTCCAGGTCACTTATCCATTCTTTTTCCTCAGTTATTCTGCTATTGTTCCCATCTAGAGTATTTATAATTTCATTTATTGTGTAGCTCATCATTGCTTGCTTCCTCTTTATTTCTTCTAGTTCCTTGTTAACTGTTTCTTGCATTTTGTCTATTCTATTTCCAAGATTTTGGATCATCTTTACTATCATTATTCTGAATTCTTTTTCAGGTAGACTGGCTATTACCTCTTCATTTGTTAGGTCTGGTGAGTTTTTACCTTGCTCCTTTATCTGCTGTGTGTTTTTCTATCTTTTCATTTTGTTTACTGCTTTTGGGGTCTCCTTTTTGCAGGCTGAAGGTTCGTAGTTCCCATTGTTTTTGGTGTCTGTCCCCAGTGGCTAAGGTTGGTTCAGTGGTTTGAGTAGGTTTCCTGGTTGGGGGGACTAGTGCCTATCTTCTGGTAGATGAGGCTGGATCTTGTCTTTCTGGTGGGCAGGTCCATGTCTGGTGGTGTGTTTTGGGATGTCTGTAGCCTTATTATGATTTTAGGCAACCTGTCTGCTAATGGAAGGGGCTGTAGTCCTGTCTTGCTATTTGTTGGGCATAGGGTGTCCAGCAGTGTAGATTCCTGGTCGTTGAGTGAAGCTGGGTCTTGGTGTTGAGATGGTGATCTCTGGGAGATTTTCATCGTTTGATATTACGTGGAGCTGGGAGGTTTCTTGTGGACCAGTGTCCTGAAGTTGCTTCTCCCATCTCAGAGCCACAGCCCTGACGCCTGGCTGGGGCACCAAGAGCCTTTAATCCACACGTCCAAAAAAAAGGGGGGGGAGAAAAAATAGAAAGTAAAGAAAGAAAGGAATGAAGGAAGGAAGGAAGAAAGGAAGGAAGGAAGAAAGGAAGAAAGGAAGCAAGGAAGAGAGGAAGAAGGGAGGATGGAAGGGAGGAAGGAAGGAAGAAAAGAAGGAAGAAATGAAGGAAAGAAGGAAGAAAGCAAGGAAGGAAGGAAGGCAGGAAGGAAGGAAGGAAGGAAGGGAGGAAGGAAGGGAGGAAGGGAGGGAGGAAGGAAGGGAGGGAGGAAGGGAGGAAGAAAGGAAGTAAGGGAGGAAGGAAAGGATGGAGTAAGGGAGGGAGGGATGAAGGGAGGAAGAAAGGGGGGAAGGAAGTAAGGAAGGGAGGAAGGAAGGGAGGAAGAAAAGGAGGAAGAAAGGCAGAAAGAAAGGCAGAAAGAAAGAAAGAAGATAAAATAAAGTTATTAAAATAAAAAATAATTATTAAGAAGAAATATATTATTTTAAAAAAACCCAAAGAACGGTTCAGTCAGAACCCTAGGACAAATGGTGAAAACAAAGGTATAGACAAAATCTCACACAGCAGCACACACATACACACTCACAAAAAGAGAAAAAGGAGAAAATAATAATATATCTTGCTCCCAAAGTCCACCTCCTCAACTTGGGATGATTTGCTGTCTATTCAGGTATTCCACTGATGCAGGGCACTTCAGGATGATTGTGGAACTTTAATCCGCTGCTTCTGAGGCTTATGGGCGAGACTTCCCCCTCTCCTCTTTGTTCACACAGCTCCTGGTGTTCAGCTTTGGATTTGGCCCCGCCTCTGCACGTAGGTCGTCTGAGGGCGTCTGCTCTTCGCTCAGACAGGGTGGGGTTAAAAGAGCAGCCGATTCGGGGGCTCTGGCTCACTCAGGCCGGGGTGAGGGAGGGGTACGTATGTGGGGCGAGCCTGCGGCGGCCCGCCGTGACACTGCACCAGCCTGAGGCGCACCGCACTTTCTTCCAGGGAAGCTGTCCCAGGATCCTGGGGCCCCGGCAGTGGCGGGCTGCACAGGCTCCTGGGAGGGGAGATGTGGAGAGTGACCTGTGCTCACACACAGGCTTCTTGGAGACGGCAGCAGCAGCCCTAGTGTCCCAAGTCCGTTTCTGGTGTCTGCTCTGACAGCCGCGGCTCGCGCCAGTTTCTGGAGCTCCTTTAAGCTGCGCGCTTAATCCCCTCTCCTCTTGCACCAGGAAACAAAGAGGCAAGGAAAAGTCTCTTGTCTCTTAAGCAGCTCCGTGCCCGTCTCTGGAGCTCCTTTATGCGGCATGCTTAATACCCTCTCCTCACGCCTCAGGAAGCAAAGAGGGAAGAAAAGGTCTCTTGCCTCTTTGGCAGCTCCAGACTTCTCCCAGCTAGCCGTGGTGCACTAACCCCTTCAGGCTGTGTTCATGCTGCCAACCCCAGTCCTCTCTCAGCTTCCAACCGAAGCCTGAGCCTCAGCTCCCAGCCCCCGACCTTCCCAGCAGGTGAGCAGACAAGCCTCTCGGGCTGGTAAGTTCTGGTTGGCACCGATCCTCTGCGTGAATCTCTCCACTTTGCCCTCCGCACCCTGTTACTGCACTCTCCTCCACGGCTTCGAAGCTTCCCCCCTCCGCCACCCGCAGTCTCTGCCCGTGAAGGGGCTTCTAGTGTGTGGAAACCTTTCCTCCTTCATGGCTCCCTCACACTGGTGCAGTTCCCGTCCCTATTCTTTTGTCTCTGTTTATTCTTTTTTCTTTTGCCCTACCCAGGTACGTGGGGTGTTTCTTGCCTTTTGGGAGGTCTGAGGTCTTCTGCCAGCGTTCAGTCGGTGTTCTATAGGAGCAGTTCTACGTGTAGATGTATTTCTGATGCATTTGTGGGGAGGAAGGTGATCTCCGCGTTTTACTCTTCCGCCATCTTCTCTCCACCCCTCCTTCTGGGTCCAAGTCCTGCCCTGCTACTTACTAGCTCTGAGATTTTGAGGAGTCATTTGACCTCTCTGAGTTTTAGTTAATCTATCACTTTGCCTCTTGCTGAACTCCTTCTGTGCAGAGACTTAAAGAACCCGAGATTCATTCCCCACTGAGCTTTTAAATCTAAAGTTGTTTGAACAATTGTTTAAAAATGAGGGAAAATGTTAGATACAAATTCTACGTCGCTCAAAATGTAGTATCTTATTTTACTCAGTGAGGCTCATTAAAATATTGTTCATTAATTCCCATATGCAAACATACCATGTGTCAAATCACATCTCACAAAACATAACTATAAACAATAAAAAGCAGTTACAAAGAAGCTCTTTCTAATGAAATTATGTGATCCATAATCAGGAAAATTGTTCTAAAACTGTCATTACAATTTGAGATATACTTTTTTACAATAATTTATATTCTTTTGTCTCTGAAATTAAGAAATGTCACAATAGTTTCATCCCAATTTCTAAAATATGATCAGTATGATTCTTTGCCAAATACTTGTTTGCCAGGCAGTTAGGACCAAATGAAGCTTTTTTTTTTTTTTTTTTGGAATTTTTGAATTTTATTTTATTTATTTTTTTATACAGCAGTTTCTTATTATTTATCCATTTTATACATATTAGTGTATATATTGTTAATCCCAACCTCCCAATTCATCACACACACACCGGCAGCCACTTTCCCCCCTTGGTGTCCATACATTTGTTCTCTACATCTGTGTCAGAACTCATCTTTGTACTCTCTTTGGACTTGCCAATTAGATGGAATTAGAACTAAGGAATGTCAGAGAAAAAAATCAAAGCTGTTGAAATGAACTGATGAAATGCAGCCATCAGCCAACAGAAATTTTCTTTACCAGAAATTATTTTAAAGAAACACAAACTGGGGTGAAAAGCTTATTATTGGATATTTTAAAAATTCTGGGGTGGGAAAACACTCAGGAGAATCTTAATGAAGCAGAGCCAAAGCTCCCAAATGTTAAACAAAATCAACATTACTTTATTGCTTATAAGTGATACTTTGATTCAGTAATTTACTCAAGTGGTATTAGAGCTTATGCATTTTTTACAATATGCAGTGAGTGATAAAATCCACCTATCATCATACATAATGCCTTAATTAAAACAAAAGGATTATTTGATTCATAAACAAAATCAAGTTAAAAAAAATGAAAGTTCCATCATACACATATAGGAAAAACTGTTATCAAAATGTTATGCTAAGTGTCTTTCACTAGAACTTCCTAGATACTCCATTCCCCCCTTGTCTTATAGCTAGATTAATGAGATTTTGATTTGCATCAGTTGATCACTTTCACGAATATTTTTATGCACATGTTCACTCAACACAGATGTAGTGAGCATCTGCTTTTTGTGATTCACACTACAGCTCACCTGTTTTCCAAAGGAAGCAGTGTGTACTGGAACTAGCTTTCACCAGCTTACAAAATCTGATTCTGTGCATCCCTTTCCACCTCCATGCTCAGTGGTATCATGCTGATACCTTGAAATTGGCTATGGTGGGAATATTTACTCTCAAAGAATGGCAACTGCTACAGATTGAGGCTTTTCTTGGCCTGGACAACTGGTTGTTAAATGTTTATCAGCATATCACTAAATGTATGCCTTGTAACTGTTTGAAAAATGTACACTAATTTGAATTTTACTGATAAGACATCCAAGATTCCAATATGTTAGCTGGCTTACACCTCATCACATGACTGTCATGTGTGTAATTGGATAGAAATGCAGGTTTTTTCACTTCAACTCAATTATTTTTTCACGCTTCTCCAGGGTTGTTACTCTGTATCACTAAATAATTGTTTTCCAATATTGTTTATCTCTGTGATAAAGTTATACAGGTACATATGCATGCACACACACATATATATGCACATACATATATACATATATATATGCACACACATATATACATATATATATACATGCTCTAGTTGATTAATTATCATGGTTAGCATAATTAAATGCTGGTGACATTTTTGAAGGAACTCTGAGTGACAAGGACAAAAATCCAAGTTTGTTGAAATCCTCATGAGATTTTCCTGCATAGTGCTCTATTTTCATTTAATGTAGAATCTTGTTTTGAGAACTGGAGCCCTGATGCAAGGTGAACACTGGTAAATCAATTGATGAATGTTGTTGGCATCTTGGCCACTGACCTGAAGGTGTTATTTCTCAGTATAGAAGTACCTGTGTAGGGCAGACTATTACCAATATATTTTAAATTTCTACCTTTAATATCCAAGTAGAATAGGAAAGGGAAAAATGTAAATCTGGAGTGAAGGGTTAAACTTTTCATCAACTTTCCCAGGAATGTCATGGCTGCCTCTAAAGTTAGTATTTCTAGGTGTACTAACAAATACCCAGTAGGAATAATTCATTGATTCTGAACCTAGTGCTGTGCTCAGAAATTTCTCCCTCTTTATTTATTTAAATCATCAGTCTCTGATCCAGTCAACACCTTGTAAATGAAGAGAGACTTATCTGGCAGCTTTCAATCAGTATAATAGCTACTGCTAGTACACCAATGGGTCAAACCCTGTATACTTTTATTTCAAAGCATGATATCCTAAAATTATGCAATCATTAATACCAGAGACTAATTTTAGTAACAAATTCTAAAAAATTAATAAGCACTTCTTTTACATACCTCAATTCTATTTATCATCCTCTAATTACTCTAAGTAGTTAAATATGCAAAATTTGATTCTTACTCTAGTACTAGAAATATGATCAAATTTTGGAAAAGCATCTATTTATAGAACACTGTGAGCATAAAAAAACCCACTTATTTTTGGATACAGAAAAACATTTTTAATATGTAGTAATTGGCAGGTTTACAATAGTAGAATGGGATAACGTACAATTCTATTGCTTAAGAAAGCATATCTTTCTAAGTGGCTACTTACAGTGATTACTTTGATATGAAATTCAGATAAAAGGAATTGATATTATTTCACAGATTTTCAAAATGTGCTATTCAGATGTATTTATTGTCATTTATCATAAGTTGACTTACTGTTGCATTCAATGTTATTTGTCTTATTGGCTAAAACCTGTGTCAGCAAAATTAGGATTTGAGGAATTGAAGAAAATGCAGGTTTTTCAAATTATTTTCCTATATGCACTTCAACTGAATGTGTAAAATTCTATCATTTGAAATTAATTTCTTTAAGGCAAACATTTTCCTGTCTTATGTATGTATATACACATATGCATATATGTATGTGTATATAGAGAGAATGCACATACGGTGTGTGTATAACCCCCTGCTATTCTAAAGTAGAGGGTTCCTATGAAAACTTTTGTTAAGCCAAAATGATTTAAAATGAAGAAGCAATTTTCTTTTTCGTAGAGGTGAAAATCTTTTTTCAGAGTTCTTTTGTTTAGCAAAAACAGGTACTAATGTAGGTCTTTTGTAAAAGCAAAATGGCATAACACAAACTTTCTAAAAGAGGGCAATACCTGTATAGTATGTGTATGTGTGTAATGTGTGTATGTATTTATTTTTCTCAAAAGGCAAACACTCCAGGGGATTAATACAGTGAGTCACCAATACATTAGTATGAATTCACTTACTTCCTCCACCATCACTACTCTCAAAAATAACTTATATTTTTCCTTTCTGATAGTGAATATGACATTTTACAAAAATAATAAAGCTAAAAGAAGTTGTTGGAAAAAAGCTTCATCTACTTTAAAATTTGCTAGTGGAAAATTCTGGTTATATCTGCCTGAGGCAGATTTTAAAGGGTTATCAGAAAGTGATAGGCTTTTCAGACCTGGTAGTGAATTTTGATATTATTCTTGAAAATGGCTTTGCATTTACAAATGAGACAAGTGAGGTCCAGCATACATACTGCATACAAAAGAAGGATATGCCCCTCCTTCCTTTAAGGATAATTCCTTGCACCCACTACTTCTACTCACATTCCTTTGTCACAGTTTAATAAAGTGGTCACACCTAGCTATGATGAAGACAGGGGAATATCTTTATTATGGGTAGCTTGGTGTCAGATATAAGTTGGAGATTTTATTTCTAAGAGAAAGAGTGGATAAGGGTTATCAGTGAGGGACAACAATTCTCTCTCATCAGTTTGTACTTTGATCACCCAGATAATGTTCAGAGCCCTTCTCATATATGAACATATTTTCTCCCTCCCTAAAGGCAATATCATCAAGGTTTCAGTTAGTTCATGTTTTCAGCTCAAAGTCCAACCACTTGGGATGTGGTCACATTTAGATGTAATGCCCATGGCTCAAGGTACCTGTTTCTGTCTCAGTCAGTATACAATATGAAAGATGAGCAGGATAAACAGAATAAAATTCACTTTAAATAAGGGGAAAAGGGGGATAACACATTAGTCACTGTGATTGTTGTGATCAATTCCCAGGTTAGAGTAATTGGAGCCAAATATCTTATCGAGACATACTTGTACATCTTAAGACTATTCTTTCACTTACTAGCCTCTCTGCTCTGCTATCTTTCTTTTTTTCAACCTGATGAAAACTACCTTGATATTGAAAATATTTGTTGGATTTTTGAAGGTACTAATTAGTAATAAGTCCCCCACTCAATGATTCTGGATCATTTGAAAACTAAAATAAAAGTAAGATATGTATTAAAATATCAGCTTTAGGTGTAGTAAATTTAGACTGAAGAAAGCATGTTGGACCTGGGGTGTACATAGGTTTTTTGTTTGTTTTTGTTTGTTTGTTTGTTTTTACTTTACTCCTTTAAATCAAGCCCTATAGAGAACATATGTACTTCGCCAGCCAATAAGATTTTGTCCATTCAACCCTGAGGGTAAGGAGGGACTGTCCTGTTCAATAAAACAGCTGGGAGGCATCAGGAAATGGGGGAAGTAAAGAGAGCAAGAGGGAGAGAATAAGAGTGAGATGGAGAAAGAACATTGAGAAAACATTCAGGCAAGCTATGGACACATCAAGGAATCTTTCACCATACTACTCATGAATCAAAAATGAAATTGCCAAGGAAAAAATCAAGGAGAGCAGTACAACAAAAGGCCAAAGAACAGAATTATGGGGAGAATAAGGAAATGGTTTCCACTATGCTATATTTCTTCATTTCATTACAGAAGATGAGTTTAACATAATGTTGAGCCATGAGTAGTATTGCTAATATTTATCAATGTATGCTTATATTTCTCCTAAAAAACACCCAGAATGCAAATAATCACCTCTATTTAATAGCTTTCTTATTTACTTGATGGATCTAGGAGATATCACAGTAATATTGGTTTCATAGTTGATAAAGAAGTTTGATATGTTTTTTACTTAATTTTTATTTCCAAAGGATCTTTTTTCTCTCAATTTTTTCTCTCTTTCTTCCTCATTGATTTTGTACCATAATCCTGTAGGCTTTTTCTTACATAGTTAAGATACTGCTATGAAACAAATTGTGCAAATTATTCAAACAAAAGTTTAATATCACAAAAATCAAACAGGGTCTATGGGTTTTAAGCAATGCTGACAGAAGTGGTATAAATATCACTAGGGCTGGAGTGAGAACTTTCCTTTTTGATGTTAAAGATGATTTGACTTCCATTAAGAAAATTGTAAGAAAAATACAATTATAATTTATTTTTAAATAGCACTTTATAATTTATCAAGCATTTTCAATGTTTTATCAGTTATTTATCATAGCACCTCTTAGGCATCTCTATGACATTGGTCATTATTTTAGAGACTAGAAGACTAAGGACAGGAAGGACACATGACTATATCCAGTGAGGAAACAAACCCAGACTTCTAAATCTATCTATCCATCTGATTCCATATCTCTTGCTTTCTCAACTCCAGCACACTGAAGTCACTAGTGAAAAAGCACTCCATATGTCACACCACATGCCATAAGATTGTCCAACTATTTTGAAGAAAATCTCTCGGAGAAATCAATGACCAAGAGAGAACTGCAGAAAGCAGATGGTGTCATCAGCATACTTCTGGTGCAGCATCTGCGTTTACTTCTGTCTCTAGATTGGATTATACTTACATCAAAAGAGCCAATATGTGCAAAAAGAAAGAAGTAATAGTAAAATAAGAAAAAAACTTTCAGCACAGACACATTTACTAATTACAGAACTGTTGATGGATATTAACCATACTGTGGTGTGTGTGTGTGTGTGTGTGTGTGTGTGTGTGTGTATGTGTGTGTGCATGTGCGCCTCAGCATCAGAAGAAGCTTACCTAATGTTCAGTGAATGCTGTGAAGCTTGGAAGCTAGAGGCCAAAAGAGCCCCAAGAGACTCACCTAAAAATCACAGTAATGGAGTTGCAGTGGTAACCCCCTACCTAATTACAGATGGTGCTCAAAGCAAAATCTCATTAAGACAAGTTTTATGGGTTTGTTGTGATTGGCTGTTAGAAATTACACCATTATTACACAGAGTCTGAAGTCGAAGTGGCACTGATCTTCAATCTCTCTGCAGAGACATAATAAATGAAAGAAAAGAAAAACATCACCAACAAAAATTCCACAGTTAGAGGTAGTTTTCCAACTTAAACTGGTTTCATCCTAAAAAAAATATGCTATAAGTCAAATTTAAAAAATAAAAGCAATTACAATTGACTTATTTTTAGGGCTCTATTACAAAACAGATTCACCTATTTTTTTCTATTCTTTATGAATGAACAAACTCAAAAGATAAGATAGGTGAGGTTCCTTTAACATTCATCTTGAAGCAGTATGCTTTTTCAGTCATATCACTGATGCTAGGACATGTGGCTGGACTCTGAGACCTGTCCTACACTAGATCCACGAGGGATTTACATGTAGAGAATGCTGGGCAAATGTTCACTTTATTGCTATGTACGATGAGCTTGGCTTTAAACTCTCACAGTCTGTGCCTTGTTGAATTATGCTGGACTACGTGTGTAGTTGAAGACCTTACTTGGCACATTTAACTTACAGTCAAGACTAGAAGCATGTCTGCTCTTCTCACTTTTCCTGAAGTCTGTAGTAGGATATTTAGATTTTCTCACCCTACTGGCAAAGGAAGTCTCAAAGGAAAAACCAAGATAGAAAACATAAGAACTAGAGCAGAGTCAGCTTAAAATTCTCAGTTTATACTTCTTCCACCTGAACCCAAATCTGGTGGGTGAACAAATATTTTCTGTAAATGTCCAGATAATAAATGCAAATTCAGATTTGTGGACTATAAGACCATTGTTGCAACCACTCATCTTTGCCATAGCAGCATGAAAGCAGCTGAAGATGATTTAAAACAAATGAGCATAGTCAGGTTTGATGTGGAACAGGATGGACATGGCCTATGGACCCTATTTTGCTGATCATTTTAGGTCTTTAGCAGATGTAGACTGCTCCTCCTAGTATGAGGGTTCTCCAGGCCATCTATTTGATGGAATTGAAAGAGAGGAAAAGGAGAGATGATTTAACAAATAAGAATAATCCACAAAGGGAAAATGAAAAAACAAACAAACAAAAAAACCCCACAACCTCTTTCTTCTTATTATTTCTGACCCTTACTCTTTGATGGCCAAATTTGTTTTTATTTCTTTGAATCATTCAGAGCTTGAGCTTGTAGAAGAAGCTGAGCTGGTGAGCTTCATCTTTTGGTTAAAATGTGCAGTCAGTACTATCCTAAGGATGTTTTTTCCTTCAGTAGAACCCTAAACCTATAATTTGATCATCTGCCCACTTTTGCAGTGTAATCCTCACAAAAACCATATTCAAATCCCTCTCAAAGTAAGAGCATACTACATTACATAAAACTTTCTAAAGTTCATGTGAAATTAAATACAGTAACATAGAACCAATCACAGAAAATAGATTTAATATGGTTTTATATTAAAAATGATTACACCACAGTCTTGCTTTGTGATAATCCTTAATTAATTTTTTTCATGGTGTTAAGTCAAAAGGTGGAATTATCAGGAAAATTATCAGCAATTAAGCAGAAATCTTGACAAGCATTTTTATTCCTTGAACTGATTAAAGGTCTTTCAACTAGCTTGAAAAAATTGAGAAACAATGTTTTGGGCTATCGTTTTATTTTCCCATTTATCTAAAGAGAAGGTAAATTGGCTTCCTTAAATGCTCATTTCACCAGCCCCAGCAGCTTCATTCTATGCATTGAAATTATTTCAGGCATGACTGCCTTTAAAATGCATGAACCTGTGTTTGCTCTCAATGTTCCAGTCTTTGATCTTTCACCACTGATTGTTCTACATCATCAAAAATCCTCAAAGCTTCTGCATGAGTAGTGGTCAGACCCACAGGCACACTGCAGAATTTGATCTTGAAACCACAAAATTAAAAGTCTTTACATCTCAGCCTCTCGTCCTGCACTTGTTTAAACAAATTCATAACACTTTGGGATGGCTTTTGCTGTTACTCAGTAAATTATACATTATACTGCTTTTAATGTTTTAAATGAGAGAACTGACAGTCAAAATAGAGAATTCCAATTAACACTGAATTTTTATTTTATCAATATTTTAAAGGGTTTAAAACATTAGAGATGAAGTGTGATTCTAAAGTGTGACTTTTGTCACAAACCCAAATTCCCACATCCACATGGCTCCTGTCCTTCTATTCAGTTCAACAAACGTTTATTATGTGACTACTGTATATCTGATGTAAAGCCATATAAAAATTGGAAAGACACATTCTCTGCCTTCCAGGAGCATGAAATTTAGGAAGATAATTAGAGTATGTGTTTTATAAAATTAGTCAGTTTATTTGAATCACTTTAGTGTAATTGATTTTCAAAAACAAGACCTTCAAAGTAATAAATCTTATGAGAAAATAAACCTTATTGCTTAGATTAGAGGAGAGTTACCTCCTTTTACCTGCTTAGCCTTACTATCTCCTGTCCCAACTGTTGAATACCTTATAGACAGATATCAGTGCTTTAAAACTGAAAAAATCTAGAAAAAGAGACCAAAACATTAGACTGAACTTGTAAACTGAGAAAGCATAAGGCACAAGCTGGGAAGCTAAATTACATATGTTCATTTGTTACCTCTGTAACAGTTTATTAATTAGGATTTCATTGCAAATGGCAGAAACCAAAGTAAATTAGTGGAGGAGAACTAATTTACTCTTGAAATACATAACTGTTGGAAAACCAGATCATGGGAAAGAGGGTAGCTTCAAGAATCAAGATTTACCATCAAGTCTTTTCCATTTCATCTTTCTCTCTGTCTCTGGCTTATCTCCATTATCCCTCACACTTGACTTGTGCTAATCACAGCTATCAAGAAGAACAAAGTTTTATATCATGAACTTTTATATTGGAGAGGCCTTTACAGATATCTTAATCCCCCCACATTCTAAAATTCCAAAGAAGGAATTTGATTGGTTTAATTTGAGACAGATTCACATTCCAAAACAAATAAACTATGTATATAAATACAGCGGTACATCTTGTGATCATGAGAGTATAACAAAGGGAGGGCTCCCAGGAAAAATGTAAGATGACCACTGATAAAGACCTCTGTAGAAATCAACTTCAAGCATACAAAAACGAACTATTGCAAACAGCTTAAATATTAATAAACATAGATGAAAACATCATAAGTAAAATCACCATAAATAGTTGTTTATTTGCAATTCAAATGCAGAAATAAATTAAACAGATGTAATATATTATGTCTTCATTCATCACCTTGACACATGTTCATATGTCTTTGCTTTGTTCCTACTGAAACTAGGAAGACATTTCATATTTATATGAGCTTTTCTGAAGTAGTTTGAGGAAATTTTAAGATTCAGAACAATATGTGGATGCAATTGAGAGGAAATTTCTTTTTTCTTGATGAAAGCACCATTATCATCATACTTATAACAATTCATGAAAATGTCAACGTAATTCAGTTTTCTCTTACTCCATCAATTTATTCTTCAGTAGTAGACAATGATGGGCTTTTATTAGAGGGAGTAAACCAGAGAATGCATGTGTTATGTATAAAATGTATTGGACCTAATATAGAGTGAATCAGTACTATTGTTGACTGGCAATGGCATAGCCTTGTCTAAAGTGTTTTTCTTTGTAAGACTATTTATAATAGTTTTATTTTATCTATATTTGAAAAATGAATGTTTTTAAGATCTTGGTTAATCCTTCATGAAAGTATTCTTAAATACATTCCATATTTAACCGAATCCTCTAAATAGTCCCTGAATGGAGAACCTTATAACCTCAGAAGAGAAAACAAATCAGATTCCTCAATTTATAAAAAGTAGAACTTAGAAAAAATTCACTTACTATAGTAATTCCTAAATAAAGTCTCAGACTCACCTCTCATTTATGAGGGTAGAGATTGGAAAGAGCAACCTTGTAATAATTTGGTTTTATTTCTGAAGGCCTCACAAACTGTTCATTACTTTAAAAAGATAGTTTGAGGGTAAATATGGCAACTACATTGAATACTATTAGAAAAAGTTTTTACTCTTTGTAAGATGTTTACATTATAAATATTTGTGAAAGGGTTTGTCCCCAAATATATTGCGAATACAGCCAGTTCTAACAAAAGATGGAATATGTATTCTTAAAAATCACTATGTTGTGTAAAATTGCACACTAGAAAGTACAGAGCCTATTGGAAAAACGGGGTTGGGTCACAACACTTAAGAACTTCATTAGCGACACATTTAAGAAAAGATAGGAACTTAATAAAAACAGCAGCATACTTTCACACATGGTAAATGATTAAGAAATACATGAATATTGCTCCCAAAATGGTACTTTACATTGTAAATGGCCTGAAGTTTGTTTGTGGATGTGGGAGTCAGAAACTACATTTGTTTTCTATTGCGTGCATGGTAATCACCACAAACTTCATGGCTTGAAACAGCACCTGTTTATTAATCTCGCGGTTCTATAGACCAGACGTCCAGGCACAGCTTAGCTGAATTTTCTCCCCAGAGTCTCGCAGGCCGAAATCGAGGTGTCAGCTGAGGTAGTGATATCTACTAAAGCTCTGGTCCTCTTCCACTCAGTATGTAAGCCGGCCAGGTTTTGAGGTTGCAGGATTGAGGTCTCAGCTCCTGGAGGCCACCCTTCCCCACAGGCAGCTCACAACGCAGCAGGAGAAGAGGAGCTCTAACTTCCTTCATCTCTGACCCTGAGACCCTCTTTTTAAAGCCTCACATGATTAGGTAAGGCTCACCTAGAATAATCTACTTTAAATCAGTTCAAGTTAACTGATTAACGAACCTAATTATATTGGAAAATTTCCTTCACCTTTACCATACGATGTATCATGATCATGGGAGAGATAACCCATCACCTCTCACATGTTTTATTGATTAGAAGCAAGTTTCAAGTCCCTCCCACTCAAGAGAAGGGATTGATACAAAGGCATGAGTCATTGGAGGCCATCTTTGAATTTTATTTAAACAGAACAGTTGCAGCTTGTGAGTTATTGTGAAGTGGTGATAGGAGAGCTACATGAAATTGGATGAAAAGTTTTAACACAAGATGTGGATCAATGGGGATTATAACACGTGTAGTGAATGGAGGTAGCTGATAGATGTTTGAGGTGCATGAGTGTGTTTTGTGAATTCCTACCCAGTAGCTCAGTTCAGCTGTGTGCAGTTTTCTGCATTCAGCTATTGTTTCTCACAGATGAAATCATGCATAAGCAAATGCAAAATTTGTATTAGGCTCAGATTGTTCCTTAATATATCAGTCGTGTTGGGACTAATGTGCATTTTAAAAACAAACATTATAGCAGAATGAACTATACATATTTATCTTTCTATTGCCTTCAATACCTAGAAGAACGTTGGCGGAGAATGGAAATTTTGTAGTACATTTTAATTTGAATAGAATTGGAATAGTCTTTGGATTTGGGATAGATATACAAATGGGCTTTATTTCAATCCATCAAGTCCTTGATGAATTGTGGTCATGTCTCCAATGAGCCAAAGAAGAAGAGAAATGGGATAGATATGTGGTTTATCTACATAATGATGTAGAGCTCATAGAGAACAAATGAGAAGAGTTCAGGAAAATATATTGTAAAGGCAGTGTGGTACAGTTTGTATACCTGAGTTCTAATTTAAAGCTAACCAGTATGATATTTATTATGTGTATTTTGCATTGGTTTTAAAGTGTGTTTGGTACAGGAGAGTTTCTGAAAGTAAATGAGTTTCTGTAACAGAAAATTTCAGAAACACATAAATAGGTTTGTCTCTATTTCTCACTTGATCTTTTATAAAATACTGCCCAGCTATCAAGGCTCCACCCTAGTTAAGAAATTTCAGTGTATTCCCCCAATAGCACTTCCTCTGCAGAAAGACAATCAGGAACCTAAGCAAAAACAGGTTAAGTGTCAAAACAAGCTAAGTGAAGAATATTTTACATCTCTGAAAACAACAATATTAAAAATGCCTCATGTGTGGATCATCCTACATGACTATTTCAGGAATGTGAAAAAGAATAAGAAGACATTCCTCTTTGAAGATGACTGGTGACCATATACTTAATCCAAATTAGCACCAAATTACCACTAACATAACTAAAATAAGATTATTTCAATTAGCCTTTGTGAAATACGGTAAGGAAATGGCATCAAAACAACACACATTTGAGAATTTTGTGCATTATACTAGTGTGGTGGGATTTGGCTAAATTAAGTGTCAAATTATAAATTAATAAACGCAAAGAAAAAGCTTTCCTAGAATATATGGGGTATGTGTGGGGTTGAGAAAAAAAACTGCTCAATAGAAAAAGTATAAGGACAGATATGTAGTGGTTAAGAAATGTAAGAACAAACATGAAAATAAGAATATGTTTGTAAATTATTGAAATAAAGGTTAATTTTGTAAAATTTTTAATGAGAGTCAGTTACTCCCAAACAAGTTCAAAAACAAATAATAACTAAATGCTGTTTGCATCTAAAAGAAAATGTCATTTAAAAATAATAATAGAGGGATGAATAACTGCCCATATAGGTAATACAAACAGAAAAAAATAACTCCAGTGACAAATACTAGTAATGTTAGACAAAGCGTAATTCTGGTAAAAAAGTATTTATATTTCCTTCAACAAATAGTTACATAGAGCCTACTATAGCCAGTAGTAGAGAGGAGCTGAACATCTAACATATTGCGTCCAGACAAAACACTCTGTAGTCTTACCTAACCCTCAGCCATCTCTTAGCTAGCAATCTGGTGGCCAGGCTTTATCACCTCTGTCCTTTCCTAAATAATTGTAGGCATCCAACATTTCTGTCACAGTGGTCATGGAGCTACACAATAAGCATCCCCCTGCTCTCCACAAGAAGCAGCTATAATCAGGAATACACATAATCTCTGCAAATGTGTTGTTCTAGAAATTACAAGTATTGTTTGACAGTCACTGAAAAAGTTAACTCCTGGTTGTATAGCCTAAGCAACTGTTTAGCAATATAATCTTCCACCCACTTAAGAATAAATCTATTATAAAATTCCTGGACTTTTAAACATTTTATATAAGCTTGGAAGAAAACAATAAACTTTAAAAAAATGAGACAATCAATTAAACCTGAATGCTAATTGGAGTTTGGATGATATTACAGAATGATTCTTTTTAAGTTTAATAATAGCATTGTGGCTACATTAAAACCTGTATTTATCTTTTAGAGACTCTGTAGACACGAGGACAGTAAGCCATGGGGAGTATGTGAGAGAAGCTAGTAAAGGAGTAGATGAAACGATATTTGCTTGTATTGATTTTTTTAACATCTTTATTAGGGTATAATTGCTTTACAATGGTGTGTTAGTTTTTGCTTTATAACAAAGTGAATCAGTTATACATATACATATGTCCCCATATCTCTTTCCTCTTGCATTTCCCTCCCTCCCACACTCCCTATCCCACCACTCTGGGTGATCACAAAGCACCGAGTTGATCTCCCTGTGCCCTGCGTCTGCTTCCCACGGGCTATCTATTTTACATTTGGTAGTGTATATATGTCCATGCCACACTCTCACTTTGTCCCAGCTTACTCTTTCCCCTTCCTGTATCCTCAAGTCCATTCTCTAGTAGGTCTGCATCTTTATTCCTGTCTTGCCCTTAGGTTCTTCTGACCATTGTTTTTATCGTTTTTTTTTTTTTTTTAGATTCCATATATATGTGTTAACATGCGGTATTTTTTTCTCTTTCTGACTTATTTCACTCTGTATAACAGTCTCTACGTCCATCCACCTCACTACAAATAACTCAATTTTGTTCCTTTTTACGGCTGAGTAATATTCCATTGTATATATGTGCCATATCTTCTTTATAAATTTATCTGTTGATGGACACTTAGGTTGCTTCCATGTCCTGGCTATTGTAAATAGAGCTTCAATGAACATTTTGGTACATGACTCTTTTTGAATTATGGTTTTCTCAGGGTATATACCAAGTAGTGGGATTGCTGGGTCATATGATAGTTCTATTTTTATTTTTTTAAGGAACATCCATACTGTTCTCCATAGTGGCTGTATCAATTTACATTCCCACCAACAGGGCAAGAGGGTTCCCTTTTCCCCACACCCTCTCTAGTATTTATTGTTTGCAGATATTTTGATGATGGCCATTCTGACCGGTGTGAGATGATATCTCAATGTATTTTTTTTTTTTTTTTTTTTTTTTTTTTTTTTTTTTTTTTTTTTTTTTTTTTTTTTTTTTGCGGTACGCGGGCCTCTCCCTGCCATGGCCTCTCCTGTCGTGGAGCACAAGCCCCGGACGTGCAGGCCCAGTGGGCATGGCCCACGGGCCCAGCCACTCCGTAGCACACGGGATCCTCCCGGACTAGGGCACGCACCTGCGCCCCCCACATCCGCAGGTGGACTCCCAACCACTGCGCCACCAGGGAAGCCCCTCATTGTATTTTTGATTTGCATTTCTATAATGATTAATGATGTTGAGCATTCTTTCATGTGTTTGTTGGCAATCTGTATATCTTCTTTGGAAAAATGTCTATTTAGGTCTCCTGCCCATTTTTGGATTGGGTTGTTTGTTTTTTTGTTATTGAGCTGCCTGAGTTGCTTATAAATTTTGGAGCTTAATCCTTTGTCAGTTGCTTCATTTGCAAATACTTTCCCCCATTCTGAGGGTTGTCTTTTGTCTTCTTTACAGTTTCTTTTGCTGTGCAAAAGCTTTTAAGTTTCATTAGGTCCCACTTGTTTATTTTTGTTTTTATTTCCGTTTCTCTAGGATGTGGGTCAAAAAGGATCTTGCTGTGATTTATGTCATAGAGTGTTCTGCCTATGTTTTCCTCAAAGAGATTGATGGTGTCTGGGCTTACATTTAGGTCTTTAATCCATTTGGAGTGTATTTTTGTGTATGGTGTTAGGGAGTGTTCTAATTTCATTCTTTTACATGTAGCTGTCCAGTTTTCCCAGCACCACTTATCGAAGAGGCTGTCTTTTCTCCACTGTATATTCTTGCCTCATTTATCAAAGATAAGGTGACCATATGTGTGTGGGTTTATCTCTGGGATTTCTATCTTGTCCCATTGATCTGTATTTCTGTTTTTGTGCCACTACCATACTGTCTTGATTACTGTAGCTTTGTAGTATAGTCTGAAGACAGGGAGTTTGATTCCTCCAGGACCGTTTTTCTTTCTCAAGATTGTTTTGGCTATTCAGGGTATTCTGTGTTTCCATACAAATTGTGAAATTTGTTGTTCTAGTTCTTTGAAAAATGCCAGTGGTAGTTTGATAGGGATTGCATTGAATCTGTAGATTGCTTTGGGTAGTAGAGTCATTTTCACAGTGTTGATTCTTCCAATCCAAGAACATGGTATATCCTTCCATCTATTTGTATCATCTTTAATTTATTTCATCAGTGTCTTATAATTTTCTGCATACAGGTCTTTTGTCTCCTTAGGTAGGTTTATTCCTAGATATTTTATTCCTTTCATTGCCATGATAAATGGGAGTGTTTTCTTAATTAAAATTTCAGATTTTTCATCATTAGTGTATAGGAATGCTAGATTTCTGTGCATTAATTTTGTATCCTGCTACTTTACCCAATTCATTGATTAGCTCTAGTAGTTTTCTGGTAGCATCCTTAGGATTCTCTATGTATAGTATCATGTCATCTGCAAACAGTGACAGCTTTACTTCTTCTTTTCCAATTTGGATTCCATTTATTTCTTTTTCTTCTCTGATTGCTGTGGCTAAAACTTCCGAAACTATGTTGAATAATAGTGATGAGAGTGGGCAATCTTGTCTTGATCTTAATCTTAGTGTAAATGGTTTCTGTTATTCACCATTGAGGATGATGTTGGCTGTGGGCTTGTCATGTATGGCTTTTATTATATTGAGGAAAGTTCCCTCTATGCCTACTTTCTGGAGGGTTTGGAATTTTGTCAAAAGCTTTTGTCAAAAAAATATTTGATATGATTTAAATTTTCTTAAATTTACCAAGGCTTGATTTGTGACCCAGGATATGATCTATACTGGATAATGTTCCGTGAGCACTTTAGAAGAATGTGTATTCTGTTGTTTTTGGTTGGAATGTCCTATAAATATCAATTAAGTCCATCTTGTTTAATGTATCATTTAAAGCTTGTGTTTCCTTATTTATTTTCATTTTGGATGATCTGTCCATTGGTGAAAGTGGGGTGTTAAAGTCCCTTACTATGATAGTGTTACTATTGATTTCCCCTTACTATGATAGTGTTACTATTGATTTCCCCTTTTATGGCTGTTAATATTTTCCTTATGTATTGAGGTGCTCCTATGTTGGGTGTATAAAGATTTATAATTGTTATATCTTCTTCTTGTATTGATCCCTCGATAATTATGTAGTGTCCTTTTTTGTCTCTTGTAATAGTCTTTGTTTTAAAGCCTATTTTGTCTGATATGAGAATTGCTACTCCAGTTCCCTTTTGATTTCCATTTGCATTGAATACATTTTATCCATCCCCTCAATATCAGTTTGCATGTGTCCCTAAGTCTGAAGTGGGCCTCTTGTAGACAGCATATATACAGGTCTTGTTTTTGTATCCATTCAGCCAGTCTATGTCTTTTGTTTGGAGCATTTAATCCATTTACATTTAAGGTAATTATCTATATGTATATTCCTATTACCATTTTTAAATTGTTTTTGGTTTATTACTGTAGGTCTTTTCCTTCTCTTGTGATGCCTACCCAGAGAATTTTTTTAGCATTTGTTATAAAGCTGGTTTGGTGGTGCTGAATTCTCTTAGATTTTGCTTGTGTGTAAAGCTTTTAATTTCTCTGTCAAATCTGAATGAGATCCTTGTGGGTAGGGTAATCTTGGTTGTAGTTTTTTCTCTTTTTTCACTTTAAATATGTCCTGCCACTCCCTCTCGCTTGCAGAATTTCTGCTGAAAGATAAGCTGCTAAACTTATGGGGATTCCCTTGTGTGTTATTTGTTGTTTTTCCCTTGCTGTTTTAATATTTGTTCTTTGTATTTAACTTTTGATAGTTTGATTAATATATGTCTTGGCATGTTTCTTCTTGGATTTATCCTTTATGGGACTCTCTGTGTTTCTTAGACTTGATTAACTATTTCCTTTCCCATATTAGGGAAGTTTTCAACTATAATATCTTCAAATATTTTCTCAATCCCTTTCTTTTTCTCTTCTTCTTCTGGGGCCCCTATAATTCGAATGTTGGTGTGTTTAATGTTGTTGCAGAGGTCTATGTGACTGTCCTATATCCTTTCATTCTTTTTTCTTTTTTCTGCTCTGCAGTAGTTATTTCCACTATTTTATCTTCCAGGCCACTTATCCATTCTTCTGCCTCAGTTATTCTGCTATTGATCCCTTCCAGAGAATTTTAAATTTCATTTATTGTGTTGTTCATCTCTTTTTGTTTGCTCTTTAGTTCTTCTAGGTACTTGTTAAATGTTTCTTGTATTTTCTCCATTCTATTTCCAAGATTTTTGATCATCTTCACTCTCATTATTCTGAATTATTTTTCAGGTTGATTGCCTATTTCCTCTTCATTTGTTAGGTCTGGTGGGTTTTTATCTTGCTCCTTCATCTGCTGTGTTTCTCTGTCTTCTCATTTTGCTTAACTTACTGTGTTTGGGGTCACTTTTTCACAGGCTGCCGGTTCGTAGTTTCTGTTGTTTTTGGTGTCTGTCCTCAGTGGCTAAGGCTGGTTTAGTAGGTTGTGTAGGTTTCCCAATGGAGGGGACTAGTGCCTGTGTTCTGTTGGATGAAGCTGGATCTTGCTTTTCTGGTGGGCAGGTCCACATCTAGTGGTGTGTTTTGTGGTGTCAGTGGTCTATTATGATTTTAGGCAGCCTCTGTGCTAATGGATGGGGTTGTGTTCCTTTCTTGCTAGTTGTGTGGCATAGGGTGTGCTGCACTGTAGCTTGCTGGTTGTTGAGTGGAGCTGGGTCTTGGCATTGAGACAGAGATCTCTGGGTGATATTCATTGTTTGTTATTACATGGAGCTGGGAGGTCTCCTGTGGACCACTGTCCTGAACTTGGCTCTCCCAGCTCAGTGGCACAGATCTGATGCCTAGCTGGAGCACCAAGAAACTGTCCTCCACATGGCTCAGAATAAAAGGGAGAGAAAAATGTAAGAAAGAATGAAGAAGATAAAATAAAATAAAATAAAATAGTTATTAAAATAAAAAAATAATTATTAAGAACAATTTTTTTAAGTAATTAAAAAAAAAACGGACAGACAAAATCCTAGGAAAAATAGTAAAAGCAAAGCTATACAGACAAAATCACACACTGAAGCATACACATACACACTCACAAAAAGAGAAAAAGGGGAAAATATATGCATATCGTTGGTCCCAAAGTCTACCTCCTCAATTTGGGATGATTCATTGTCTTTTCAGGTAATCCACAGATGCAGGGTACATCATGTTGATTGTGGAGATTTAATCCGCTGCTCCTGAGGCTGCTGGGAGAAATTTCCCTTTTCTTCTCTGTTCACATAGCTCCTGGGGTTCAGCTGTGGATTAGGCCCCACCTCTGTGTGTAGGTTGCCTGAGGGCGTTTGTTCTTCGTTCAGACAGGAGGAGGTTAAAGGAGTAGGTAATTCAGGGGCTCTGGCTCAGTCAGGCTGGGGGGAGGGAGGGATATGTATGCGGGGCTAGCCTGCAGCAGTCTGGCGTGACATCACACCAGCCTGAGGCACGCCGTGTGTTCTCCCAGGGAAGTTGTCCCTGGATCACGAGACCCTGGCAGTGGAGGGCTGTAGAGGCTCCCGGGAGGGGAGGTGTGGAGAGTGACCTGTGCTTGGACACAGGCTTCTTGGTTGTGGCAGCAGCAGCCTTAGCATCCCAGCCCAGGCCCGTCTCTCAGGTCCGCGCTGATAGCCGCAGCTGCAATCCATCTGTGGAGCTCCTTGAGCGGTGCTCTTAATCCCCTCTCCTCGTGCACCAGGAAACAAAGAGGCAAGAAAACGTCTCTTGTCTCTTGGGCAGCTCCAGACTTTTTCCTGGACTCCCTCCAGGCTAGCTATAGCACACTAGCCCCCTTCAGCCTGTGTTCATGCAGCCAACCCCAGTCGTCTCCCTGGGATCCCACCGAAGCCCGAGCCTCAGCTCCCAGCCCCGACCCATTCCAGCGGCTGAGCAGAGAAGCCTCTCAGGCAGATGTGTGCTGGTTGGCACCAGTCCTCTGTGCGGGAATCTCTCCTCTTTGCCCTCCTCACCTGTATTGCTGCGCTCTCCTCAGTGGCTCCGAAGCTCCTCACACCCCACCACCAGTAGTCGCCACCCACGAAGGAGTTTCCTAGTGTGTTGAAATCTTTTCTCCTTCACAGCTCCCTCCCACTGGTGCACATCCTGTCCTTATTCTTTGTCTCTGATTTTTCTTATTTCTTTTACCCTACCCAGGTACGTGGGGAGTTTCTTGCCTTTTGGGATGTCCGAGGTCTTCTGCGAGAATTCAGTAGGTGTTCTGTAGGAGTTTTTCCACATGTAGATGTATTTCTGATGTATTTGTGGGGAGGAAGGTGATCTCTGCGTTTTACTCTTCTGCCATCTTGAAGCTCCTCCCTTTTATATTTTTGGATATGGCTAAGCCTTCTTGTTCCACACTTCTATGACTTATGTGATAAGCCAAATATGTTCCCAACAAAAGTTTTAAAAATGGGACCTAAAGGTGAAATTCTGAATTGTATGAAAACATTAACCCCAAATTGTTACACGACAGTTCTACATATGAACAGACAGAAAGAAAATGCAATAGTGTCATTTGATTGCACAAGTAAAAGAAAAAAAAATCCTTGAACATTAAATACTATTTTAAAACAATATTTGTTTGCTGTAAGCCTGTTGATGTTTTGTGATTTTAATGTTTAATTCAGCAACTGGTAGAACTTTCATAAATGGGTTAGAAGGGCAGGCAATCTTCAAGAAAGTGTATTTCTTATATACTGGTGTGTTGTTACAATTTTTAGTATTCATAGCTTTATTTTTTATTTGTTTTTTTGCTGAGTTGGGTCTTCACTGCTGCCCATGGGCTTTCTGTAGTTGCAGCCAGTGGGGCCTATTCTTCATTGCAGTGCACAGGCTTCTCATTTTGGTGGCTTCTCTTGTTGCAGAGCATGGGCTCTAAGCATGTGGGCTTCAGTAGTTGCAGCATGTAGGCTCAGTAGTTGCATTACATGGGTCTTAAAACACGTGGGCTTCAGTGGTTGTGTCGCATAGTCTCAGTAGTTGTGGCACAGAGGCTTAGCTGCTCCACGGCATGTGAGATCCTCCCAGAGCAGGGATCAAACCCATGTTCCCTGCATTGGCAGGTGGATTCTTAACCACTGCACCACCACAGAAACCTCCTCATAGTTTTATTAACATAGCATTGTTACTGTTTTGCAATAAAGGTGATATGTGAAGTATTAATCCCAGGAAATCAACTAATACCTTGAAGTATCGAATGGTGTGTTCATCCATCTTCCCTGCCCAAATAAGAAAAAGATGGTGCATTTTGCCTGACTAAGTATCAGGCAGAAGGATTTGGAAGCACATTTTCCCTCAAAATAAAGCCTTGCCAATACAAAAATGAGGTTAATGTCAGGGGTGAAGTCGTGGACACTAGTTAAGGTAATGGGAGTAGAGAAGGGTAAACGTAGAAGAAGAATAGGAAATGAAGATCAATTCTACCATCTCAGGGAAGACTCTTAGGGACATGACTGAGTATGACATGAACTTGAGAGGAAATTGGGAGTGTGGTTTTATTATCTTGATTCATGGTATTTAGCAACACTACAGAGATGGGCATATAGTGATATATGCACAATAATCTCCCTGAATTTTCTATGTAGGTAAATGTCCTGGAAAATTATCCAACCGTTTTGGGTGAAAATGAGGGAAAAACACAGCTTAGTAGGAAAAGTTAAGACATCCAATGGAGATACAAAATGCATGAACCTCTGGTTAGGAACACAGATACTGTTTTCAAGGATGACAGTGCTATGAAATCCAATATAAAAATAATTAAATTAAAAGTCTTTGGAAAGAGTTCTGGGAACTTAGTATATCAAGGGTCAGAAAAGTATAGCCCTTGAGCCAGATCAAGTCTGCCTCCTGCGTTTGTAAATAAAAATTTAATGGAATATAACCATATTTATTCATTTAATTATTGTCTATGTCTACTTTTATGCTACAATGGCAGAGTTGGGTTGTTGCAACAAAGACCTTATGGCCCACAAATTCTAAAAGATTTACTATCTGGCCTTGTACAGAAAAAGTTGGCCAACCCCTGGTTTGCACCAAAAAGAATTTGTTAACAAAGGGGACCTGTGTATGACACATCCTAGGAAAAATATTGGCACATCGTTCATATAGAATATGAATTTCTTGCTTTAGAGTTAATGTCAACCTGAAGAAGAGAGCAGGGAAACTCAAATATGGGACTGTTATTTAGAATGTCACAGGATTATGAATATTATTTAGGCTGGAATCAGCTGAAATTTCATTTACCTGGAAATAACTAAATGAGTGTCCTTGCTAAGAAACAAGCTGGGGTTTTAAGCCAGATATTAGTTAGTTCCAGAAATATGGTTTTATTTTTGTGTGTCTAAGGTTTGTGGCTCTAATATTTTATGGTCATAATATTTTATCTCAAAACACCATGGATCTGAAATTAGTGAGAACACAGTGACTTTTAACATTTTAATTTACCTCATTAACTTTTCCCCTTACACTAGTACCTTCCCAAGTGTTTCCTGGATTTCAACTTAAGAAATTACATATAGTTTCAAAATCTTGGATACAGTGAGATGCTAGTAAATTTTTATTAATTTTGATTGATCGTATGTATCATTAAAACTCTACCACTTCTTTGGTTAAATTATCAGAATCCTTGTGTTTTATTCTTTCCTCTGGAATTTATATTTTAAATATATTTTATCCCCAGAATCTGTTCTACATGTCACATTTCCCTCTCACTACTACCATCTCTTTATTTTTGAATTCTGATTGCTGAGAAAATGTCTATATCTTCAAATGCACTGGTTTGTTTTCTTCAGTTACTAATCTGAGGCTTACTACCAGATTAAAAATAAAAAGATTAACTTTTTATTTTCCAATAATCCTTTTCTCAGTAAAATGTATCATTCATTGTGTAATAATTGTTCTAGTTTAATAGAAATACTGTGCTATTAAAACTTTTTTTTTATTGAAGTACAGTAGTCTTACAATATTATATTAGTTTCAGGTTTATAACATAGTGATAAATATTTTTATACATTACACACCATACAAAATTATTCAAAAATATTAACTATATTCCCTGTGCTATATATGACTTTCCTGTGAATTATTTATTTTATAACTGGTAGTTTGTACCTCTTAATCCCCTATACCTATTCCACCCCTCCCCCCACCCTATCCTTCTACCCTCTGGCAGCTGCAGATTGTCTCTGTATTTGTGAGTATGCTATATTTGTTACATTTCTTCATTTGCTTTTATAAATTCTACATATAAGTGAAAGCATACAGTATTTATTTCTCTCTGTCTGCCTTTCAATAAGCATAATACCATTTAGGCCCATTCATTCTGTCACAAATGGCAATATTTCATTCTTTTTATGGCTGAATAATTTTTGCATGTGTGTATATATATGTGTGTGCCACATCTTCTTTATCCATTAATCTGTGGATGGGCATATAGGTTGTTTCCATATCCTGACTATTGTAAATAATGCTGCTATGAACATTGGGGTACATATATCTTAGTGTTTTCATTTTCTTCAGATAAATACCCAGGAGTGGAATTGCTGGATTTATGGTAGTTTTATTTTTAAATTTTTTGAAGAACTTCTTCATTGTTTTCCATAATGACTGTACTAATTTACATTCTCACCAACTGTGTACTAGGGTTCCCTTTTTTCCACAACCTTATTTATTAACATTTGTTATTTCTTGTTTTTTTGATGATGGCCTTTTTGACAGATGTGAGGTGAAATCTAATTGCAATTTTGAATCTTTATGAAAATATTAAATACATAGTTTATAGTTTTCTTCAGTTTTTTATAATAACTTTTATGTTGTATATTTTATAATATATATTATATTTTATTTTATAATAACTTATATTTAACCCAGAGTGTGTTCTTTAATTTGAACTTCTTTTTTCATATTTTAGTATTTTTTCCTTTCACTTAGTCCCTGAAAGAGTTTTTTTTTTTTTTTTTTTTTTTTTTTTTTTTTTTTTTACTTGTTCCAGATAAGTGGAGATGGTTGAGATGGTTTTCTTCAGGTATGACATGAGGTACCTGCATGACTCCTTTATGTTCTGAACATGGAAGAATAAAAAATGCAAATTTAGTTGAATGAAAGAGGTAAATTTATCCAACAACCTGCATTTTAATCATTATCTTTAATCATTATCTTTGGTTAAATGTCAGAAGTCTGAGCTTTAGAGGTAAAATAGTTGTACAGCTTCTGGTAGATGGAGAAGATGATCTTTGCCTCTTTACTAAAAATAAATCTTGCAAATTTATCTGGGACAGTCTCTCTTATTAAAAAAGATGCAACTTTAAACAGACCAACCCTCAAGGCATAGGTCTGTTGTAACTGTTAGGACTGGATTCCATTTTCATATCACTTTCACTTACTTACAGGACTTTCTGTGAGGACTCAGAATAGATACTCTCTCTTACACTATAAAACATTAGCTCACTTGTTCTTGCCTTTGGCCACTCCAATCAGGATGACATCACCCAGTTTGCTCCCAGGATCCACCTCATTCCCAAGGCAAATGCATTTTTGCATATGGTAAATCTCCAGTTGGTTGTTTCTTCTTCTTTTTTTTTTTTTTTTGTCTCATTTTAAATTTTTTGAGAAACTCCTAAAATGTTTTGACATTTGGATGGCACTTTCCCAGATCCAGCAACAGTTCTTATTTCTTGTTATATTTTATTGGGTTTTCAGAAAGTGGATTTCTCCAGCTTCCTTACTAAGCCCAGGTGCGCAGTCTTTCAACATCACTGAAAAAGAGCAGTGTTTAGCTTTTAGTTAATAAGCATAAGATACCTGAAATTTCCTAACTACTCCTAGTAAACAGTAGTTATTTTATGATTTATAATCTTTGCTGTTAATTAATATGTAAGTATAGATAGAAAATAATAAAGAAGTAATTATAATTATGTTGATGAACAACAAATTGTTAAACTTTGAAATTAATCTAAACTTTATTATTAAACCTTAAAAGTTTAAGTTACAAATCATAGAAATGGAATTATATAAAATGAGACATATACTATTTTAAAATTTCAATTTAAGATTTTCAAGAATGAATAGAAGTTTGTTGAGTCAGAGCAGAAATAACGAATGATATTAAAACATGCATTTCCCTAACTTTCACTCAAACATACTGCTCACTTTTTCAAGTTGACACAAATGTGATATGAGTTTTAATAATATATTTAAAAATCATAATTTAATAGTCTAATTTTACCATATGAACAGGAAATATTCACTTGTTCAAATGAACACTGAAGCTTTAAAAAAATATTACTCCAAATGATGAAGCAAAGTGGAAAATATGTCCAAATATAAAGAAAAAGTAGAGGGAGTACAGTATACTATCTTTATTTACAATGCAATTTCAGATAACAAGAATAAGTCTAAAAAACCAAAAAGAAATCAAACCTCTTACAAATAAAATGATTTTTAAAATGGCATAGCCACACATATAAAAATATTAAAGTGTCAATTGATGGAAGACTGGATAAAGTAGATGTGATATACATCACAGTCAAATAGTACTCAGCAATAAAAAAGAATGAAATCTTGCCTTTTGCGACAGCATGGATGGACCTGGAAGACATTATGCTAAGAGAAATGTCAGACAGAGAAAATAAAATACCACATGATTTTACTTCTATGTGAAATCTAAAAAAAACAAAACAAATGAACAGACATAATAAAACATGTACAGAGTCATAGATACAGAGAACAAACAGGTGGCTGCCAGAGGAGAGGGGTGTGAGGGAAGGAGAGAAATAGGTGACAGAGATTGAAGTACAAACTTCCAGTTGCAACATAAATGAGTCACAGGGATAAAATATAATGGGGAATATAGTCAATAATAATCTGTATGATGACAGATGGTAGCTAAACTTTTTGTGGTGATCATTTTGTACTGTATAGAAATATGGAATGACTATGTTGTGCACCAGGCACTAACATAGTGTTGTAGGTCAGTTATACTTCAACAAACAAAAAACAAAAAAAACTTATAAAAAAAGACATCAGATTTGTGTTAAACAAATGTAGAGGGTGGAGGTAGGGGGAACTGAGGAAGGTGGTGAAAAGGTACAAACTTCTGGTTATAAGATAAGTAAGTACTAGGAATATAATATACAACATGATTATTATAATTAACACTACTATGTGTTATATATGAAAATTGTTAAAAGAATAAATTCTAAGAGCTCTTACAAGAAGGAAAAAATATTTTTCTTTTTCTTTTATATATTCTGTATCTATATGAAATTAAGGATGTTCACTAAATTTATTGTGGTAATAATTTCATGATTTATGTAAGTCAAATTATTATGCTGTATGACAAATTTACATAGTGCTCTTGTCAATTATATCTGTATAAAACTGGAAGGAAGGAAAGAAGAAAGGAAGGAAGCAAAGGAGGGAGAGAGGAAGGAAAGGAAGGAGGGAGGGAAGGAAAGAAAGGAGGGAAGGAAGAAAAGAAGGAAGGAAGGAAGAGAAGGAAGGAAAGAAGAAATAAAGAGATAAAGAAGGAAAATCCTATTCTGGAAAAAAAATTCTAAATGATTCTAAACTATATTCAAACACAGTGGCAAAATTCGAAAATATGCTCTAAACTAAAAAAGAAACAAGTTTTCTATCACCACTATTATTTTACATATTTTCTAATACTTTTAGTGAATATATAGACAGACAATAATTGAAGTAGGAACTATGAATATTGGGAGGTAAACAAGAGAATTTATCCTTATTTGCAGATGTTAAGATTGCCTACTTGAGAAAAAAATCTAACTTAAAGATTTCAAATTAATAATAAACTCAGTAATATACTTAAATAAATGAACTTACATTAATTTTCTTTATTAGCAATAATCTGAGATAATGGTAAAAAATACCATTTACATTAGAAAAATATACCCAGTAATAAGCTTACCATGAAACATACCAAAAATTTTTCAAATGCTAAATTCTAATGTTTCCAAAATATATAGATCTCTTACAGATCAATAAATATAACATTTGCATCTAAGAAAAATGAAGGTAGCAATAGCCTAAGTAGACGAAATGTAGATGTAAAGACAAGTTCAGTATGAATAGTAGTGATACTACAAAATAAATAATACTTTTCGTTTGGAAAAATTAAACTATATGATGATAATAAGTGCTTTCTAATGGTAAGAAATTGGGTCCTGTGATATCAAAACTTTTTTTTCTGGCAAAACCTAAGTCATCATGACCATTCTGAATGACATTATTTCCTTTTTTTGGGGGGGGGTTATTATTTTATTTGTATGAATGTTTTTTTTTTTAAAACATCTTTATTTGAGTATAACTGTTTTACAATAGTGTGATAGTTTCTCCTTTACAACAAAGTGAATCAGTTATACATATACATATGTTCCCATAACTCTTTGCTCTTTTGTCACCCTCCCTCCCATCCTCCTTATCCCACTCCTCTAGGTGGTCACAAAGCACAGAGGTGAACTCCCTGTGCTATGCTGCAGCTTCCCACTAGCTATCTAATTTACATTTGGTAGTGTGTATATGTCCCTGCCACTCTCTCACATCGTCACAGCTTACCCTTCCCCCTCCCCATATCCTCAAGTCCATGCTCTAGTAGGTCTGTGTTTTATTCCCATCCTACCACTAATCTCTTCATGACATTTTTTTTTTTTTAGATTCCATATATATGTGTTAGCATACAGTATTTGTTTTTATCCTTCTGACTTACTTCACTCTGTATGACAGACTGTAGGTCTATCCACCTCATTACAAATGACTCACTTTCATTTCTTTTTATGGCTGAGTAATATTCCATTGTATATATGTGCCACATCTTCCTTATCCATTCATCTGTTGATGGGCACTAAGGTTGCTTCCATGTCCTGGCTATTGTAAATAGAGCTGCAATAAACATTTTGGTACATGACTCGTTTTGAATTATGTTTTTCTCAGGGTATATGCCTAGTAGTTGGATTGCGGGATCATATGTTAGTTCTACTTGTAGTTTTTTAAGGAACCTCCATACTGTTCTCCATAGCGGCTGTATCAATTTACATTCCCACCAGCAGTGCAAGAGGGTTCCCTTTTCTCCACACCCTCTCCAGCATTTATTTTTTCTAGAGTTTTTTATGATGGCCAATCTGACCAGTGTGAGGTGATATCTCATTGTAGTTTTGATTTGCATTTCTCTAATGGTTAATGATGTTGAGCATTCTTTCATGTGTTTGTTGGCAATCTGTATATCTTCTTTGGAGAAATGTCTATTTAGTTCTTCTGCCCATTTTTGGATTGGGTTGTTTTTTTTTTTTTTTTTGTTATTGAGCTGCATGAGTTGCTTATAAATTTTGGATATTAATCCTTTGTCAGTTGCTTCATTTGCAAATATTTTCTCCCATTCTGAGGGTTGTCTTTTGGTCTTGTTTATGGTATCCTTTGCTGTGCAAAAGCTTTTAAGTTTCACTAGATCCCATTTGTTTATTTTTGTTTTTATTTCCATTTCTCTAGGAGATGGGTCAAACAGGATCTTGCTGTGGTTTATGTCATAGAGTGTTCTGCCTATGTTTTCCTCTAAGAGTTTGATAGTGTCTAGCCTTACATTTAGGTCTTTAACCCATTTTGAGTTTATTTTTGTGTGTGGTGTTAGAGAGTGTTCTAATTTCATATTTCTACAGGGAGCTGTCCAGTTTTCCCAGCACCACTTATTGAAGAGGCTGTCTTTTCTCCACTGTATATCCTTCCCTCCTTTATCAAAGATAAGGTGACCATATGTGTGTGGGTTTATCTCTGGGCTTTCTATCCTGTTCCATTGATCTATATTACTGTTTTTGTGTCAGTACCATACTGTCTTGATTACTGTGACCTTGTAGTATAGTCTGAAGTCAGGGAGCCTGATTCCTCCAGCTCCATTTTTCGTTCTCAAGATTGCTTTGGCTATTCGGGGTCTTTTGTTTCCATACAAATTGTGAAATTTTTTGTTCTAGTTCTGTAAAAAATGCCAGTGGTAAATTGATAGGGATTGCATTGAATCTGTAGATTGCTTTGGGTAATAGAGTCATTTTCACAATGTTGATTCTTAGAATCCAAGAACATGGTATATTTCTCTACCTATTTGTATCATCTTTAATTTCTTTCATCAGTGTCTTATAGTTTTCTACATAAATGTCTTTTGTCTCCTTAGGTAGGTTTATTCCTAGATATTTTATTCTTTTTGTTGCAATGGTAAATGGGAGTGTTTTCTTAATTTCCCTCTCGGATTTTTCATCGTTAGTGTATAGGAATGCAAGAGATTTCTGTGCATTAATACTGTATCCTGCTACTTTACCAAACTCATTGATTAGTTCTAGTAGTTTTCTGGTAGCATCCTTAGTATTCTCTATGTATAGTATCATGTCATCTGCAAACAGTGACATCTTTACTTATTCTTTTCCTATTTGGATTCCTTTTATTTCTTTTTTTTCTCTGATTGCTGTGGCTACAACTTCCAAAACTATGTTGAATAAGAGTGGTGAGAGTGGGCCAACTTGTCTTGTTCCTGACCTTAGTGGAAACGGTTTCAGTTTTTCACCACTGAGAACAATGCTGGCTGTGGGTTTGTCATATATGGCCTTTATTATGTTGAGGAAAGTTCCCTCTATGCCTACTTTCTGCAGGGTTTTTATCATAAATGGGTGTTGGATTTTGTCAAAAGCTTTCTCTGCATCTAATGAGATGATCATATGGTTTTTCTCCTTCAGTTTGTGGATATGGTGTATCACGTTCATTGATTTGCGTATATTGAAGAATGCTTGCATTCCTGGATAAACCCCACTTGATCATGGTGTATGATCCTTTTAATGTGCTGTTGGATTCTGTTTGCTAGTATTTTGTTGAGGATTTTTGCATCTATGTTCATCAGTGATATTGGCCTGTAGTTTTCTTTCTTTGTGACGTCTTTGTCTGGTTTTGGTATCAGGGTGATGGTGGCCTCATAGAATGAGTTTGGGAGTGTTCCTCCCTCTGCTATCTTTTGGAAGAGTTTGAGAAGGATAGGTGTTAGCTCTTCTCTAAATGTTTGATAGAATTCGCCTGTGAAGCCATCTGGTCCTGGGCTTTTGTTTGTTGGAAGATTTTTAATCACAGTTTCAATTTCAGTCCTTGTGATTGGTCTGTTCATATTTTCTATTTCTTTCTGGTTCAGTGTCGGCAGCTCGTGCATTTCTAAGAATTTTCCATTTCTTCCAGGTTGTCCATTTTATTGGCATAGAGTTACTTGTAGTAATCTCTAATAATTTTTGTATTTCTGCAGTGTCAGTTGTTACCTCTCCTTTTTCATTTCTAATTCTATTGATTTGAGTCTTCTCCCTTTTTTTCTTGATGAGTTTGGCTAATGTTTTATCAATTTTATTTATCTTCTCAAAGAACCAGCTTTTAGTTTTATTGATCTTTGCTATTGTTTCCTTCATTTCTTATTCATTTATTTCTGATCTGATCTTTATGATTTCTTTCCTTCTGCTAAATTTGGGGTTTTTATGTTCTTCCGTCTCTAATTGCTTTAGGTGCAAAGTTAGGTTGTTTATTCGAGGTGTTTCCTGTTTATTAAGGTATGATTGTAGTGCTCTAAACTTCCCTCTTAGAACTGCTTTTGCTATATCCCATAGGTTTTGGGTTGTCGTGTCTCCATTGTCATTTGTTTCTAAGTACTTTTTGATTTCCTCTTTGATTTCTTCAGTGATCATTTCGTTATTAAGTAGTGTATTGTTTATCCTCCATGTATTTGTATTTTTTACAGATCTCTTCCTGTAGTTGATATCTAGTCTCATAGTGTTGTGGTCAGAAAAGATACTTGATACGATTTCAATTTTCTTAAATTTTCCAAGGCTAGATTTGTGACCCAAGATATGATCTATCCTGGAGAATGTTCCATGAGCACTTGAGAAAAACGTATATTCTGTTGTTTTTGGATAGAATGTCCTATAAATATCAAGTAAATCCATCTTGCATAATGTATCATTTAAAGCTTCCCTTTCCTTATTTATTTTCATTTTGGATGATCTGTCCATTGGTGAAAGTGGGTTGGCAAAGTCCCCTACTATAATTGTGTTACTGCCGATATCCCCTTTTATGGCTGTTAGTATTTGCCTTATGTATTGAGGTGCTCCTATGTTGGGTGCATAAATATTTACAATTGTTATATCTTCTTCATGGATCGATCCCTTGATCATTATGTAGTGTCCTTCTTTGTCTCTTGTAATAGTTTTTATTTTAAAGTCTGTTTTGTCTTTTATGAGAATTGCTACTCCAGCTTTCTTCTGATTTCCATTTGCATGGAATATCTTTTTCCATACCCTCACTTTCAGTCTGTAAGTGTCCCTAGGTCTGAAGTGGGTCTCTTTTAGACAGCATATATATGGGTCTTCTTTTTGTATCCATTCAGCCAGTCTGTGTCTTTTGGTGGGAGCATTTAATCCATTTACATTTAAGGTAATATGTGTGTTCCTATTACCATTTACTTAATTGTTTCAGGTTGTTCTTGTAGGTCTTTTCCTTCTCTTGTGTTTCTTGCATCGAGAAGTTCCTTTAGCATTTGTTGTAAAGCTGGTTTGGTGGTGCTGAACTCTCTCAGCTTTTGCTTGTCTGTAAAGGTTTTAATTTCTCCATCAAATCTGAATGAGATCCTTGCTGGGTAGAGTAATCTTGGTTGTAGGTTTTTTTTTCCTTCATCACTTTAAATATGTCCTGCGACTCCCTTCTGGCTTGTAGAGTTTCTCCTGAAAGATCAGATGTTAACCTTATGGGGATTCCCTTGAGTGTTACTTGTTGTTTTTCTCTTGCTGCTTTTAATATGTTTTCTTTGTATTTAATTTTTGACAGTTTGATTATTATGTGTCTTGGCATGTTTATCCTTGGGTTTGTCCTGTATGGGACTCTCTGTGCTTCCTGGACTTGATTTACTATTTCCTTTCCTATATTAGGGAAGTTTTCAACTATAATCTCTTCAAATATTTTCTCAGTCCCTTTCTTTATCTCTTCTTCTGCTGGGACCCCTATGATTCGAATGTTGGTGCATTTAATGTTGTCCCAGAGGTCTCTGAGACTGTCCTAAGTTCTTTTCATTCTTTTTTATTTCTTCTGCTCTGCAGTAGTTATTTCCACTATTTTATCTTCCAGGTCACTTATCCGTCCTTCTGCCTCAGTTATTCTGCTATTGATCCCATCTAGAGTATTTTTCATTTCATTTATTGTGTTGCTCATCATTACTTGCTTCCTCTTTATTTCTTCTAGTTCCTTGTTAACTGTTTCTTGCAATTTGTCTATTCTATTTCCAAGATTTTGAATCATCTTTACTATCATTATTCTAAATTCCTTTTCAGGTACACTGGCTATTACTGCTTCATTTGTTAGGTCTGGTTTGTTTTTATCTTGCTCCTTCATCTGCTGTGTGTTTTTCTGTCTTCTCATTTCGCTTATCTTACTGTGTTTGGGGTCTCCTCTTTGCAGGCTGCAAGTTCGTAGTTCTCTCTGTTTTTGGTGGCTGTCCCCAGTGGCTGAGGTTGGTTCAGTGGGTTGGGCAGGTTTCTTGGTTGGGGGGACTAGTGCCTCTGTTCTGGTGGATGAGGCTGGATCTTGTCTTTCTGGTGGGCCGGTCCCCGTCTGGTGGTGTGTATGGGGATGTTGGTAGCCTTATTATGATTTTAGTCAGCCTCTCTGCTAATGGATGGGGCTGTAGACCTGTCTTGCTCTTTGTTGGGTATAGGGTGTTCAGCACTGTTCGTTGCTGGTCCTTGAGTGAAGCTGGGTATTGGTGTTGAGATGGAGATCTCTGGGAGATTTTCGCTGTTTGATTTTACGTGGAGTTGAGAGGTCTCTTTTGGACCAGTGTCCTGAGGTTGGTTCTCCCACCTCAGAGACACAGCCTTGACACCTGGCTGGAGTGCCAAGAGCCTTTAATCCACACGGCTCAAAATAAAAGGGAGAAAAAAATAGAAAGGCAAGAAAGGAAGGAAGGAGGAAGGGAGTGAAGGAAGAAAGGAAGGGAGGGAGGGAGGAAGGAAAGAGGGAATAAAGGAAGGAAGGAAGGAATGAGGGAAGTAGGAAAGAAAGGAGGGAAGAAAGGAAGAAAGAAAGGGAGAAGACAAAATAAAGTAGGGTAAAATACAGTTATTAAAATAAAAAATAATTATTAAGAAGAAAAATTTCTATTAAAGAAAAAAAAAAAAAAAAACCAGGGCAGTCTAACCCTAGGACAAATGGTGAAAACAAAGCTATACAGACAAAATCTCACACAGCAGCACACACATACACACTCACAAAAAGAAAAAAAAGGAAAATAATAGTATATCTTGCTCCCAAAGTCCACCTCCTCAACTTGGGATATTTCGCTGTCTATTCAGTTTTTCCACAGATGCAGGGCACTTCAAGTTGACTGTGGAGCTTTTACCCATTGCTTCTGAGGCTGCTGGGAGAGACCTCCCCCTCTCTTTGTTTGCACAGCTCCCGGGTTTCAGCTTTGGCCTTGGCCCCACCTCTGCGCGTAGGTCATCGGAGGGCGTCTGCCCTTCGCTCAGACAGGACAGGGTTAAAGGAGCAGCTGATTCGGGGGCTCTGGCGCAGGCCAGGGGGAGGGAGGGGCACGGAGGCAGGGCGAGTCCGCGACGTCAGAAGCCGGCGCGGCACTGCACCGCCCCGAGGCGTGCCCCGCGTTCTCCCGGGGAAGTTGTCCCTGGATCACGGGACCCTGGCAGTGGCGGGCTGCACGGGCTCCCGGGAGGGGCGGTGTGGAGAGTGACCTGTGTTCACACACAGGCCTCTTGGTGGCGGCAGCAGCAACCTTAGCGTCCCATACCCGTCTCTGTTGTCCGTGCCGACAGCCGCGGCTTGCGCCCATTTCTGGAGCTCCTTTACGTGGTGCCCTTAATCCCCTCTCCTCGCACCCCAGGAAGCGAAGAGGCAAGAAAAAGTCTCTTGTCTCTTCGGTAGCTCCGCGCCCGTTTCTGGAGCTCCTTTAAGCAGCGCGCTTAAACCCCTCTCCTCGCGCACCAGGAGGCAAAGAGGGAAGAAAAGGTCTCTTGCCTCTTCCGCAGCTCCAGACTTCAACTGGACTCCCTCTCGCCTAGCTGTGGTGCGCTAACCCCTTCAGGCTGTTTTCACTCTGCCAACTCCAGACCTTTCCCTGGGATCCGACTGAAGCCTGAGGCTCAGCTCCCAGCCCCGCCCTCCCCGGCGGCTGAGCAGACGAGCCTCTCGGGCTGGTGAGTGCTGGTCGGCACCGATCCTCTGCAGAATCTCTCCGCTTTGCCCTCTGCACCCTGTTGCTGCGCTCTCCTCCGCGGCTTCGGAGCTCCCCCCTCCGCCACCCGCAGTATCCGCCCACGAAGGGGCTCCTAGTGTGTGGGAACCTTTCCTCCTTCACGGCTCCCTCCCACTGGTGCAGGTCCTGTCCCTATTCTTTTGTCTCTGTTTATTCTTTTTTCTTTTGCCCTGCCCAGGTACGTGGGGAGTTTCTTGCCTTTTGGGAGGTCTGAGGTCTTCTGCCAGCGTTCCGTGGGTGTTCTATAGGAGAAGTTCCACGTGTAGATGTATTTCTGATGTATCTGTGAGGAGGAAGGTGATCCCCGCGTCTTACTCTTCTGCCATCTTCCACCTGTACCCCTGTATGAATGTTTACAGTAACTTCATAAGTCCCACTTTCTAGGAGAGCACCACTTTTCTCCAATTCCATAAAATCTTCAACAGTGATGAAAATATAGTCCACTCCAGGAACCTCACCCTCCTTATGTGGCCTTGTGGTGCCTAGAGCTCTGTTCAAAGGAAGCACGTCCTCTCCCACCTTTCCATAGTCCTCATCAGTGTCTTCTCAAACCACCTGTACTGATCCAACCCATTCTCAGATCATAGAATTCTCTTGATAGAAGTAGCCTCCTCTGAGCTTTGATTTTTTCAGCCTGGGTGTCTAGAATTTTCTTCTTTAAGCCAGACACAGCAACACAAAACTGCAGCTGAGGTCTTTTGTTTTCCCCTCCTCTCAAAGATGAAGCATGCTGCACTTGTCTCCCTCTCTCTCTCTCTCCCTCTCTCCCTTGCTCTCTTCCTCTCCCCACTCCACATTATTTCTAAATGTTACAACAGTCTTGGAATTACCAAAAGTCTTTTGCATTACTTATTGCCTGGTTTTTTACTTGTAAGAATTTGTCCTTAGAAAATAATTAAGGGTGGATTAAAGTTTAAAACAGCAAGAGATTCATCATAGACCTATTTATAATTTCCAAGAAGTTGGAAACAATCTAATTGAAAAATGTACTGAACTATGACATATCCCTAAAATGCAATATTATATCATTTTTGCAGAAGTATCCTTATTGACATGGAATAACAATTTTGATATTGTAAATGAAAAACATTTGTAAAATAGTGTATGTAATGCATTACTTATTATTATGCACACACCTAATGAAAAAGACACATCATAACTCATTGTTTCTAGTTCATTGTGGTGGGGTTATGGACAATTTCAAACTACATATATACATGTCTACACACACACATGTACAAATCATAAAGTTTTAATTTTTCTTTAATTGGAAAATATGATTTTTAACTCTTGCATTTAATTCCATCAAAGTGGCATACGGTTAGTTTTCTTTTTTCCCCAGCATCATATTGTAATATATAAATATATCAAATTAACATATTGTACACCTTAAACTTACACAAGTTTGTATATCAATGTTTTCATTTTTTTCTGTTCTTCTTTGAGTGTGCATATTACATATTATCATGAAAAAGTGATTAGCCCACTCTAGTTTATTGCCATGTCTTTATACATATCTATTAAGTATAAATAAATAAAAATAAACTATTAATTAAATATAAAGGGATATTTCTATTTATCCCTTTCTTTCTTTCTTTTTCTGTATATTCCTCTATGCCTTCCCCATTAGTCGTCTTTTCTCTGTTGTTTTGTTTTCTTCTTCTCCTGTATTCAATTTCTCCTCTTGAGATAGCATAACAGAGCTCCATAATGATCCATTCAATGGCCCAGTGTCTCACCTCTCACTGCCAAGAAGCATAGGAAAAAACCATAGCTCATTAACTATGTAGGAAAAAGCTGTAACTCAAACACTAGAATTTTTTTTGAAACACTTGATAGAATTACTGCAGATGGAAAGGTTTACACCATGGTTGGGTGTGTAACCATTTCTTGAGAAAGACTATGTTCTGTCACAGTATTTTTTTTTCTGGCTATCAGGGACAAGATTTTCACTTTTATTTTCAATAAATCCTTTCTGGACTTAAAGCAAATAATTATAAAAATCCTAATAATTATTATTGTATTAACAAATAGTATGATAAAATATTTGTTGTTTTTACTACTCTGGCTTTGCAACAAATCCATATATTATCTTATTCACTGAAGGTTTCCTTTGCAAATTCAATACGTAATTGACCCTTATTCTCTGCATTCAAGAAAAATGATTCTTCCAAAATGATTCATTGTTAACTAAAGAACTTTTTTAGACATTTCTTTTTCATCTTATTCCTCAAGTAAAATGTGTAAATATTATGAATCGAATGTGAATTCCATATTTTCTGCAAAGATTAACAATCTTATAGATTGTTTTACTGAGTGAAAGCATTTTTTGGTAGATCAATTTATTACTCAATACCATCAAGGTTGTCAGTGTCTTTTCTTGTTATTTAGTCTAAGACACTGGGGAGAATGCATGAAAATAGTCAAAAAAGACAGATAATGTGTAGTAGAAGAATTGAGATATAGTTCTACTATATGTTGGGGGGAAAAGGAAATAAGCTGGAAAGAGAAATAATATAAGATCAGTTAACATTTCACACCACAGTTGTTTTCATATAACAAAGTATTTCTGTGAACAGGGTGGCCCTCCAGCATCTTTGTGACTATTTTATTGCAGTCTTCTTTCAGAACTACAAAGTTATTATCTAGAGTGGTAAGTGAAGAATTTGACACAAGCTTTCTCCTTGGGCTTGCACACTTTTATAAGGTATTCAATTAATCTATGAATAAGGAGAAACTGAAAAATATTTATGCTTAATAATAGAGATTTAAGAATAAAGCACTTTTGGGGCTTCCCTGGTGGCACAGTGGTTGAGAATCCACCTGCCGATGCAGGGGACACGGGTTCGTGCCCCGGTCTGGGAAGATCCCACATGCCGTGGAGCAGCTGGGCCCGTGAGCCATGGCCGCTGAGCCTGCTTGTCCGGAGCCTGTGCTCCGCAATGGGTGAGGCCACAATAGTGAGAGGCCCGCCTAGCACCAAAAAAAAAAAAAAAAAAAAAAAAAAAAAAAAGAATAAAGCACTTTCAACAAGTGAGTGGCTCATTTTATTTTCACTATGACATTTCATGGTGCATAGTTTTATACATTATATCCAATTTTCTTACATGCCTGACATTTGATATTGCCTCAGATCATAGAACTTGCTAATTGCAGATGGAGTTTCAGTATGAGTTTTTTACTGTAGAAGAAACATTAATAACATCTACAGATGTTGTGTCTACAGGTTCAACAGCCTTCTAAGATATTGATGTAGATTCCTCACTGCTGTGATATATGAAAATGTGTCCCTTACAGACACTTAGAATCTTCTATACTCTCACAATGATTTATGTTAACACTGCTGAGAGATACATGTTATTTCAGCCAGTCATATTCTCAAGCTTATATGCAAGGAACACGTTAACACTGCTGAGAGATACATGTTGTTTCAGCCAGTCATATTCTCAAGCTTGTATGCAAGGACCACAGCTTATTTTCCATCATGAAAATGTTGTAATGATATATGCAATTGTGAAACATAAGACTTACATCAAGAGTGACTAAATCCCATCAAATCGGGAGGATTCCACGTCTACTCTATCTGTGACTGTTTTCTTCCTTGAGCAACAATCTCTGAATCAAATCTACTGTGATCAGTAGGATTGTATGTTTTACTCCTTAAAATGTACAGCTACTCAAGGAATCAGGTTATATTCTTAGAAGTTAGATAGCTATGTAATGGAAACTTCATGACAACTTTTTTCCATCTTGGCCTACACACAGGGGTAAAAAAATATTTGGCAAATGCAGCAATGACCTACATAATATAAATATTAAGTAAATAAGTATTTTCTTATTGATATTCCCTATAGTGAAATGAAAATCATAAGCAATGAGAGTTGGAAGAGACATAGAAGTATCCTGTCAATTCTTTCTTTACCCGCTTTAACCTTTCATACAACACCCCAAACAAATGCCAACCAAGCCACACCATTAAAACTTCCAGCAATGATTAGCTCATTAACTTCATTAAGTATCTCATTCTTTTTTTATATAGCCTTTATTCCTGGTAGTTCCTGCCTACTGCTAAGCTGAAAGAATACCTTCTTAAAATTCAAACCTGAAACTTAAGACTTATTTCATTCAGTAGGTCTTTAAATCTTTGAAGATATTTTTTGGGTATCTTTTAAATCTCTGACTTTATTTTATTGTTACTGTTTGCGTCAGATCTGCTAGGGGTAACTCATTAATGTCTTAGTCTTTTTTTCTTTCTAAAGTAGTTATTTTTAATAAGTTCTTCATTATATATTTTCATTAACCTTGAAAAAAGATCTATTTGTAGTAGATATATGAATTAATTCCATCATCAAGTGTTTTCAATAACCACATTATTAATATCATTAAAACCCTGAGCCTTAAGTGTATGTTTTTATTTATAATTCCATAAAGTTGTAAACACATTTATTAATGTTTCCACTATAACATCAACATCATCACTATGATTCTGAAAAATGATAATAATTTTTTAACTTTTAAATTGATAACACACTGGATTATTGTTTGGCATAATGTAAAATGTTAAGCAGTTGACAGTGTATGAACTTAGAGACATAAAGAAGTGTGTTCATCTCAATTTTGTTTGTTCTAATCTAATGAATTTAGCCTAACAGTTTAAACCATGAACCTTATGTTGTTTCCATATATAATATGAAGATTATAAAACTACTTTATAGTATAATAATGAGGATAATAAATACATGAAAATGCTTGGAATTTGTTGGTATAAATTTAAGACTATCAGAGATCAAGATGGCAAACTAAGAGGATGCAGAGCTCACCTCCCTCCATGAACACACCAAAAATACATCTACATGTCGAACAATTCTCAATGAAAACTAACTGGAAACTGGCAGAAGGACTCCTGTACAGCCAAGGCTGTAGGAAATATACACATGTAATTAGCAGGAAAGGAAAAAAAAGTGATCATATCAGGATATGTGACCTTGGGGTGAGTGGAAATCTGACGAAAAAGGAGATTGCATGAGTGGACATCCACCCTGGGGAGTTAGCAGGTTAAGCTACAGTCTGGGTATCCTAGTGCTGGTGTCCTACACTGAGGAAACAAGCCCCCTTGGCCATTTGGAGAACTGCTGTGACAGATAGAAAGGCTGGAGAAACCTGGACTTTGCTTCTGAGGAGTACACCCATTCTGACTTGCCCCTGGGAAGGGCAGACAGAGGTCTGTATTAATGGCTGCTGGGTTTCCCATGACTGCCTCACCATGAACCTCAGCCAGAGCCAAACAAATGCTCCATTCCCACTCACTCCATGCCATGGTGTGATATTGGATCTGGGGTGGCAAAGACTGGGGAATTGGCTTAAACTTGGGACCCAGAGGTGACAATATCCTGGGGCAGAGG
The DNA here is from genome assembly GCF_026419965.1 of Kogia breviceps. Classification (NCBI taxonomy): domain Eukaryota; kingdom Metazoa; phylum Chordata; class Mammalia; order Artiodactyla; family Physeteridae; genus Kogia; species Kogia breviceps. The sequence continues at coordinate 21,678,924 of NC_081320.1, forward strand.
ATCTGGGTAGGGTGGCAGTGGCCATTCTTGACCCGTTCTCTGCCACAGCTCACCACCCATTACACACAGAAAAATCATCCAAGCCCTGTCACCACTGCTGAGCAGTTCCATAAAAGGATAGGGGCTGTAGAGTCTGGGGTCAGTGATACACTGTGAGAAACAAAGGGGTTTTTTTCCCCCAGAAAGGTCAGAGAGGGGTCTGCTCTTGAGGCTGCAAAGTTTTTCATGACCACTTCACCATGCACCCCAGCCCAAACCGTGTGAACCCTCCGGCCTTCTCAGTCCATGCCAAAGACCAGACTGGATCTGGGGCAGCCAGACCAGGGATAAAACTCTGCCATGGGCTGCATATGAGTGGAGCCACAGATGACTACATAGGTAGCAGATTGGATCTCTGTATACACAGAGGTCCCACTTACTTCAGCACAGCCCCCCTCTAGGGCAAAGGTCCCAGTGTAGGGAGATGGGGAAAACACACACTTAAAAAGAACAGAACAGGATTAAGCTGGACCCCCAAGTCTTCTGCTCCAGCAACTTAGGAATCAGACCCTGCCTCTGACAGGGCAGTGATTGTTACTGGACAGAGAGGAAGTCCTGCCTCATATCCTGCACAGACTTTAGCCCTCCATCTTTAGCTCCACCTCTTACTTAGGTGATAGCTGCCAGAAAACCTTGAGGAAAGATGCAACTGGTTTCCACATCAAACCCAGCCTTCCTACCAAAGGAATACACAGTCTGCATAGAAACAGTCCACCTAAAAGCACCACTTCAAAACAGCAATAGGTAACTCTTTCACCTAAATTTACAGAGACATATAAAGTTAAGTAAAAGGAAAAGGCAGAGGAACTATTCTCAATTGAAAGAGCAAGAGAAAACTCCTAAAAAATTTAATAATTAAACAGAAATAAATAATTTACTGGATAAAGAATTCAAAACTTTGGTAATAAAAATGTTAACTAAATTAGGAAAAAGGATTTAGCTAAGCAATTATCATTTTAACAAGGAACTAGAAAATATAAAAAAAGACCCAATCAATAATAAGTAATTAAGCACACTAGAAGCAGACTAAGTGATACAGAAGAACACATAAGTGAACTGGAAGATAGAATGATGGAAATCACTCAATCAGAACAGCAGAAAAAATTAAGAAAAAAATAAAAGCAATGTAAAAGATCTCTAGTATAACATTAAGTATTCCAACCTTCATACTGTAGGGGCTCCAGAAGGAGAAGAGGAGAAGGTCAAAAATGTATTTGAAGAAATTATGGGTGAAAATTTCCCAAACCTGAAGAAGAAAACAGATATCCAGATTTAGGAAGCACAAATTGTCCCAAATAAGATGAACACAAACAGCCCCACACCAAAACATATTATAATTAAAATGACAAAAGTTAAAGATAAAGAGAAGATTTTAAAGGCAGTGAGAGAAAAACAAAGAGCTAATTACCAGGGAATCCCCATAAGGCTATCCGCTGATTACTCTGTAGACACTTTACAGGCTAGAAGAGAGTGGCATGATATTTTCAAAGTGCTGAAAGGGAAGAACCTGCAACCTAGGATACTCAACTAAGCAAAAGTATCATTTAGAATAGAAGGAGAGATAAAGAACTTCTCAGACAAGCAAAAACTAAAAGAAATAAAGACTAAATGTACCCTAAAAGAAAGGTTAAAGGGTCTTCTCCAAAGGCAAAAGAAAGGTAAGAATCTATAGGAAAGGGAAGATCCCACAAGGAAAGGCAAATATACAGCAAGAATTGAAGATTACTCAAATAAATAAGCACATAGATTAGAAGACAAAAAATTGTAAAATATGATAAAAGAAGTTGTAAAATATTATATCAAAAACACAAAATGTGCCTAGAAGAGAGTAAAAAATGTAGATCTCTTAGAATGTGTTTTTGAACTTAAATAATTACCAGTTTAAAGCAAGTATATATAATTATGGGTGAACGTATATGAACTCCATAGTAACCACAAGTCAAAAATATGCAATAGATACACAAAAACCAAAAAGAAATGAATACAAGCTTACTACTAAAGAAAATCATAAAAGCACAAGGGTAAAAAGAAGAACAAATGAATAGGGAAGATCTACAAAACAACCAGAAAACAAGAAAGTGGCAATAGGTACCTACCTATCAATAATTACTTTAAATGTCAATGAATTAAACGTTCTGATAAAGACATAGGGTTGGTGATTGAATAAAAAAAAGTAAGACCCTTCAATATACTGACTACAAGAGACTCACTTCAGGGCTAAAGGCAGACTGAAATTGAGGGGATGGAAAAAAACATTTCATGTAAACAGAAATAAGAAAGCAGAGATAGTCATATTAGACAATTTACAGGCTAGAGGTAGTCATATTAGACAAAATAGACTTTAAACAAAGGCTATAACAAAAGATGAATATATTTCATTACTATGTATGCAAAATCCTCAGCAAAATATTAGGAAATTGAATGCAACAGATCCAAAAGGATCATACACCATGATCAAATGGAATTTAGTCCAAGGATTCAAGGATGGATGAGTATTCACAAATCAATGTGATACACCACATTAACAACAAGAAAGATAAAAATCACATAATAATCTCAATAGATGCGTAAAAAGCATTTGACAAAATTAAACATCCATCAATTATTAAAACTTTCATCAAAGTGGCTATAGAAGGATCATATCTCAACATAATAAAGACCATATATGGCAAACCCACAGCCAACATGATACTCAATGGTAAAAAGCTAAAAGTATTTTCTTTAAATTCAGGAACAAAATAAAAATGCCCACCCTCACCACTTCTATTTAATATAGTACTGGAATTCCTAGCCACCAAAATCAAACCAACAAAAAACTATCCAAATTGGGAAGGAAAAGGTAAAACTGACACTATTTGCAGATGACATAATAATTTATATGGAAAATCCTAAAATCTTCACCCCAAAACTATTAGAACTAATAAATGAATTCAGCAAAGTTGCAGAATATAAAATTAATATATGGAAATCTGTTACTTTTCTACACACTAATAATTAACTATCAGAAAAAGGAAGCAAGAAAAAAAATCCTGTTTAAAATCAAAAAGAATAAAATACCCAGGAAGAAACTTAACCAAGGAGGTGAAAGACAAATACTATGAAAACTATAAAATTTTGATGAAGCAAATTGAAGATGATACAAAGAAATGGAAACATAGCCTATGCTTTTGGATCAGAAGAATTAATATTGTTAAATAGAAATTCTACCCAAAGAAATCTACAGATTTAATTCAATCTCTATCAAAATACCAATGACATTTTTCATAGAATTAGAACAAATAATTCTAAAATTTATATGGAACCACATAAGACCCCAAATTGCCAAAGCAATCTTGATTTTAAAAGAACAAAGCTTGAAGTATCACCCTTCCAGACTTCAGATTATACTACAAAGCTACAGTTATCAAAGCAGCATGGTCCTGGCACAAAAACAGACACAAGGATCAATGGAACAGAATAGAGAGCCCAGAATTAAACTCATGTACCTATGGCAAATTAATCTAAAACAAAGTATGCAAGAATATACAATGGAGAAGAGATAGTCTCTTCAAGGAGTGGCGTCAGGAAAACTGGACAGCTGCATGAAGAAGGATGAGATTAGAACATTTCCTCACAACATATAAAAAATAAGCTCAAAATAAATTAAAACCTAATGAGACTGGAAACCATAAATCTTTCAGTAGAAAACATAGGCAGAACACTCATTGGCATAAATCTTAGCAACATTTTTTGGGGTCTGTCTCCTAAATAAAGGAAATAAAATAAAAATAAACAAATGGACCTAATTAAACCTAAAAGCTTTTTCACAGCAAAAGAAACCATTAACAAAATGAAAAGACAACCTACTGAATGGAAGAAAATATTTACAAATGATGCGACTGACAAGGGGTTCATATCCAAAATACACAAAAAGCTCATATAACTCAATATCAAATAAACAACCAACCCAATCAAATAATGGACAGAAGACCTGAACAGACAGTTTTCCAAAGAAGACATACAGATGGCTAACAGGCACATGGAAAGATGCTTCACATCACTAATTATTAAAGAATGCAAATCAAAACCACAATGAGGTGTCACTTCACACCTGTTAGAATTGCTGTCATCAAAAAGTCTACCAATAACAAATGCTAGAGAGGATGTGGAGAAAAGGGAACCATCGTACACTGTAGGAGAGAATATAAATTGTGCAGCCATTATGGAAAACTATATGGAGGTTCCTCCATAAACTAAAAATATAACTACCATATGACCCAGCAATTCCACTCCTGGGCATACAACTGGAAAAAATGAAAACACTAATTTGAATAGAAACAGGCACCTCAATGTTCATAACAGCTTTGTTTACAATAACGTTATGGAGGCAAACATAATCCCCATCAGCAGATGAATTGATGAAGATGGAGCATATATGTATATAATCAAATATTACTCAGCCATAAAAAGAATGAAATTCTGCCCTTTGCAGCAATGTGGAGGGACCTAGAGAATATTATTCTTAATGAAATGTCAGAGAAAGACAAATACTGTATGACATCACTTATATATGGAATCTAAAACATAGTACAAATGAATATATATGCAAAACAGAAAGAGACAAACATATATAGAAAACAAACTAGTGATTACCAAAGGGGATAGGAAAGGGGAGAGGGGCATGGTATTGAGATACAAACTACTATGTATAAAATAATAAGCAAAAAGGATACAGTTTATAGTACAATGAATTATAGCCACTATCTTGTAATAATTTTTAAGGGTTCATAATCTGTTAAAAATATTGAATCACTATGTGGTACCCCTGAAACTAATATAATATTATAAATTGACTATACTTTAATACAAAATAAAATTTAAAAATAAAAACTGATTTCCTCTTTTACTTTTCTCTTTTTTAAAAATATAGTAAGCCAGATTATCCCAAATCAACCCATTTTGTCATTTTTCCCTTTGCTCTTTTTTATTATTTTTAAAAATTCATTCTATCTTCCCTATAAGCAAATGCTTCTTCCTCTCTATTATATTCTTCCCCCATGGTTTCTCCAACAAGGCTATTTTTGTTTTCAATAAATTGGTGAAATTCTCTTAGGCAATTAACTGAAATAGCTTAATTGGAAGATAGGAAGATCTGCTAAGCATACTCCAATTATACAACAAAAGACATCCTATGAGGTTGAATCACAAGCTGCTCTGCCCCAAGGGCAATTGTAATAGTAATAGATGGCATTGAACTGGGAGTACTCTATCTGAATCCTGATTTTCCCATGCTATGCAAACCTGGGAAGTAACTTCATTCCATTTGATTTCAGTTCCTTATCAGTAGGTGGGAATAAGACCTGTCATCCTGTATCCTTGCCAAGATTAAACGTAAGAGCACCTGGCTTTCACATTTTCATTACATTGTATTCCTACATTTGAAGAATGGCCATTTAATTCTGAAACACTTAAGGGATTTCCTTTAAATATATTTTTTAATTGGAGTATAATTGCTTAACAATGTTGTGTTAATTTCTGCTGTACAAGGAAGTTAATCAGCTATATGTATACATATATCCCCTCCCTCGTGGACCTCCCTCCCACCCCCCCAATTCTGCTCATCTAGGTCATCACAGAACACCAAGCTGAGCACCCTGTGCTATACAGCAGTTTCCCACCAGCTATCAATTTTACACATGGTAGTATAAAGTGAATGGATAGAATAGAATAATAATCTATTTACTAAGGGCTTCTGTTATAATGAAAAGAAAAATTACATAATTGAGAAAAGTAGCATATCACCTGTCCAGAATGCAACTTTTCTATGATCATTTTATTAGTAACTGGTTCTATAGCTATTCGCAACCCAAGGAAATATGAAATGATGAAAATGCTTTATGGATGTTTCACTTATTATTATTATTATTTTTTTGTGTGGTATTCGGGCCTCTCACTGCCGCAGCCTCTCCCGCCATGGAGCACAGACTCCGGACGCACAGGCTCAGCGGCCATGGCTCACGGGCCTAGTCGCTCCGCGGCACGTGGGATCCTCCCAGACCAGGGCAGGAACCTGCATCCCCTGCATCGGCAGGCTGACTCCCAACCAACTGTGCCACCAGGGAAGCCCAAATGTTTCAGTTTTTAATTTATCTCAGTTGCAAGAATATCATGTTTCGACTGCTGCTCAATTCCTAATCTCTCTAGGCAACAATGTCATCAACAAGCATTACCAAGTTTGGATAAAATAAGCTTTTGTAGTTTTAATGAAATCTGGTTTAAAAATAATTGAAACAGTTCATTATATATTAATGAGCTGAGAAGCTGTGGAATTTGATTGACAGTTTAAAATTACATTAATCTTGACCCACCCAATTCTTAAATTTATTATAGAAAAAGTCAGTCCCTGGAAATAGAACTTTATGTTCAGAGACACCAAGAAATGGTAAGAACACAAAGAGCATGGTAACATTTTCAAAAACTTCTTTCAAATGCACCAGGGAAATCTATCAATTTGAGATCAGTGAAAGTATAACAATAGAATATTTTAAAACTAGGGCAGTTTGATCTTAGATAAGTGTTCAATGAAAAATAAAATGGTGGTGCAGAACAGAACTTAAAAGAGAGTGCAAGCGCAGGTAAAACTTAAAATAGGCAAAGTTTACTAACTGGCACAAATCTCATCCAGGAACTGTCTGTCTCCCTAGGGCTCCCCTTATAATTTCTAGTCCTCATTCTTGGCTATCATCTTCCATCTCTGCCCCTAAATTCTAAACTTTCTAGATTCCTGTCAGTCATCAAAATCCACATGCCTTGTGTTCTTTTCTCCAACACCCCAGTGGTTTACGAGAAGTGATTTCATACAGAAATTTTTGTTAAAACATTAATGTGGACAATTTCTCAAATCTGATTGAACAGATACTGGTTAATAATAATAATTTTTTAAAAAGCACTGGTTATTTAATTTTAAGAAAGGTAGATTAAAAAGGGAGAAACATAAATGACTCCTGGTCTGTTTATAGTGTGACAGGTAGGAATAGGAATATCCAGGTGTAATTGCAGTGGTCAGGATGTTGTAGAAGATTTACATTCCTTTTTAAATATTTTTTAAAAAAAATTATTGGGGTATAGTTGATTTAGAGTGTTGTGTTAGTTTCATGTATACAGCAAAGTGAATCAATTGCATATATATATATATATATATATATATATATATATATATATATATCCACTTTTTTTTTTTTTAGGTTATTTTCTCATATAGGCCATTACAAAGTATTGAGTAGAGTTGCCTGTGCTTTACAGGTTCTTATTAGTTATCTATTTTATATATAGGACTGTGTATATGTCAAGCCCAATCTCTTAATTTATCCTTCTCCCCTTATCCCTTGGTAACTATAAATTTGTTTTCTACATCTGTGTCTCTACTTCTGTTTTGTAAATAAAACACTGTGTTTTTTTAGAAGACTTGGAGATTGACCATCAATTTTGTGAGTATATTAAGTAGAGATCAGTTAAGTAAGTTTCCACTTATAACTTTCTTTTAAATAAAATTCACATTTTTACTGCTTTTCTATGTGTCTTGGTCCAAAGGAAATCTGAAAATTCCTTGCATTACAGAAGAGACTGTGTGTGGGTGAAAATGTGTGTGTGTATGTGTGTGTGCATGCATGCATATGCGCATGTGTTGAGTATTTTTTAAAAAGTGAGATATATTGGGGAATTTTTCTTTAACTGTTCTTTGTAATAGACTAATGATCCCTCAAAGAGGCCCATGTTCTAATTCTGTGAATCTGTGAATATTTAGGCTACCTGGCAAAGGGAAATCAAGGTTACATATGGAATCCAGGTTAAAATTGGGAGATTATCCTGGATTATGTGGATGACCCAATGTAACTAAAAGGCTCTTTTAAGTGGAAGAACAGGAGGAGAAAAAATGAGAGGGAGATGTGACAATGAAAGAATAGTTGAGAGAGATATAATGTTACTGGCTTTGAATATTGAGGAAGGGGGGCATGAGCCAAGGAATGCAAGGAATGTAGCTAGCCTCTAGAAGCTGGAAAAAGCAAGAATTTTCAGTTTATCTAGAACCTCCAGGAAGGAACCCAGCCCTGCTGGGTAGAAAATAAGCCATAGAGATCTAATGTTCAGTATAGTGAATATAAATAATAATTTGTATTACAATAATGTAATGTGATAAATATCACTACCAGAACAATCATATTACAATATATAAATGTATCAAAGTAACACATTGTACTTCGTAACACATTAAATTTATGTACTGTCATATGTAAAATATATTAAATTAAAATTATTTTTTAAAAAAGACACATATCCACAGACAATAACTTGACATTCTGAGTCTCAGTATCTTCTTTTGGATCTCAATTAAACCAGAACAATTTTTTCCACTAATTTCAGAGGCAGCCTCACAATCTTAAAGTGTTGCCTCTGAGCTTTCAGTGGACAGCAAGGTGGGAATAGGAGGATGGGATTTCAAGAATTAGGACACGGGGCCTTTCCCACACCATCCTCTTCTTTCCCTTCTGTGAATCACAGTGACAGTGACTCCATTTAAAATGTGATTTTTTTTCATTAAGATCCTGATTAAAAATTCTCTTGAATAAGAGAATAGGTATACAGAGAGAGAGAGAGAGAGAGAGAGAGAGAGAGAAATGTTAGCTAATGCCTGGATTAACTGTATTTTTAGGCTTCTACAATTCTGAAATTCAGTTCTATTCAATATCTGCTAATATATGATTAAATTTCAACAAGTGTTAATTGAATGTTGTTAGATTTAGAATTGCACTGTTTTAATTTAACATATTGTGAGCATTATTTTATATTATTAAATGTTCTTTGTAAAGAAGATTTATTCCTATATGATATTCCATCAAATGGATATGCAATAATTTCTAATCATTACCTTTATTTTGTAAATGTAAGGTTTTCTGTTGTTTCATTATTTTAAATTATGCTGAAATGAACATCCTTTTACATAGATCTTTGTATTCCTTATTTCAATTGGATTATTTGCTAGAAGTACAATTGTTCATTCATTTATTCACAAAGTACTTACAGAAAGCTGTGATGTACCAGGAACTATTCTATAATTAGGCATATAGGAAAGAACAAACAAAACTGTTACCCTAATAGATACATTATAATAAAATAAATATAAAATATAATATTAAGACTGACTACTTTGAAAATAATATAAGATGAGGGAATAGAGATGATAATTGAATTTAAAGGCATGAAATTTTGAGACTTGTGATAGGTATTTCTAACTCTCTAATACCTCAAAGAAATCCATATTCTACAGCCACAAGAAAGTTTTTAAACAGCAAGAAGTATTTAGTTTGGACATCATACAAAAGGTCCTGTTCTAAGTTCTGGAGTTTCTGCAGTGAACAAAAATATGTTCTTGCTTTCATAAATGTTGCTATCTAGTGTATTACCTTTTGTTTTATTTGTTCCCAATATTTGACCCCAGTTTCTCTTTTGTCTCTTAATTTATTCAATGTCTTTAATGTTCAGAAAGTTGTAAATGCATATGTAATTAAACCTATCAATCATTTCAGTAAATCCATCTATAGCTTTAATAATTTTCCTATTACTTTCCTTCCTTCTCTCCCTTCCCTTATCCTCCTTGTTCCTTCAATATGCCAGGATGAACTCACCTTAGGCATTTTCCATTGGCTGTTTCCTTCATGTTGAGTCTTTCTCCAGGAAATTTTAGGATTTATCCCTCACCTCCTTCAAGTCTTTGTTCATATATCATCCTCATATGGCTTAACAATGGCCAGTCTTGTCACAACTCTTAAACAGTACACAATCAACATTTTTTATCCTTTCTCTTAATAGTGTTTATCATCCACTATTCTAAAATAAAGTGTATATAGATACATTGCTTATTTGTCTATCTCCCCTCCACTAGAATGTAAGCTCCTAGAGAGCAGGTATTTGTGCAGTTTTGTTCACCTCTGTATCCCCAGGATCAATCTCTCTATATTTGTTGACTAAACTATTGAAGTTCTTTCCTATCTTGAGTTTGTAAATATTCACCTATATTTCATTTAAATTTTTAGTTCTATCTCAATTAAACAATTATTTTTTTGGTGTAAGGAGTTAGCTAAGAGTCTTATAATTCTTCAAATGTGGAGTTAACAAATTTTTCAACACAATTTGATCATAAACCTTTTTTCCTTTACTGGTTTGTAAATGTAACTTAATCAAAGAGCACATTCTTATATAAACTAGGTCCTGTTTCCAAGGAAAACCAATCTTTCAAAACATTTCAAAAGCTAAACTAAAAATTAGAATGAAAAGTAGAAATTAATAATTGGTCTACAGTGTGTGCAAAAATTACAAAGAAAGCTATGTATCTTACACTTTTATATTAGTTCTTTTTAGAACAAGTAGACATCTTCCATAAGATGCTGTATCTCTAGAGCTATTTGCTCAGGAAACTGTACATGATTGTGAATAATAAAAATATTAACACAGATTTGAACAGTGGACATTAATTGAATTATTTGGTACCACCACTCATTACCTTACTGTGAATGTACCATTATGAACGTTTTGAATTTACCCTTTTCTATAGAAGTAAAATTTTGACTTGCAATATACAAGAAGAAACTATTTTAATGGTTGTTTGTCACATTGTCTCAAATACTGTATAGCTATATAATTTGCTGATTCCTAAAAATTTGTTAGCAAACATTCCATATAAAATTCCTAATTGTTCGGATATTAAGAGAAGAAAATAGCTTTGCAGAGACATTCCTATGTATTTAAAAACAAATCCATAGTCACTATATAATGAGTATATTTTTTTTAATTTATACAGAATTAAGAAGCAGAAACAACCCAGAGTACAACACAATGTATGTAAGTAGCAATATACATCCTTTAGAACAGAAGTCCCCAACACCCAGGCCACGGAAGGTACTGGTCTGTGGCCTGTTAGGAACCTGGCTATATAGCAGGAGCTGAGGGGCAAGTGAGTGGGTGAAGCCTCATCTGTATTTACAGCCACTTCCCATCGCTCACATTACTGCCTGGGCCCGGCCTCCTATCAGATCAGAGGCGGCATTAGGTTCCCATTGGAGCACGAACCCTACGGTGAACTGCGTATGCAAGGAATCTAAGTTGTGCACTCCTTATGAGAAGCTAATGCCTGATGATCTGAGGTGGAGATGAGGCGGTGATGCTAGTGCTGGGGAGTGGCTACAAGTACAGATCATTAGCAGAGAGGTTTGACTGCACAGAGACCATAATAAATCAATTGCTTGCAGACTCATATCAAAGCCCTATCAGTGAGTGGCAAGTGACAATTAAGCTGCATCTTATGGAGTAGGCTGGACATAAGCAACACACTTAGGGTGTCACTGTCTCCCATCACCCCTGGGACCACCTAGTTGCAGGAAAATGAGATCAGGGCTCCCACTGATGCTGCATTATTGTGAGTTGTATAATTGTTTCATTATATATTACATTGTAATAATAGTAGAAATAAAGTGCACAATAAGTGTAATGCAATTGAATTATCCCAAAACCATCCCCCTACTCCATCCATGGAAAAATTGTCTTCCACAAAACTGGTCCCTGATACCAAAAAAGGTTGGGGACAAGTGCTTTAGAATACATAGGAAAATTGATTTATAAGGGAAGAGAGCCTGTATACAGTTGTCACATTTCTTTTAGCTAAATTTTCTGATACTAGAGCGTGTTTAGCCATTCATTTGTGCCCTCTCCTTTTTTATTCCATATCTACAGAGAAACTCTGAAGGAAGACTAGACAAAGGAACAAATCTGGGCCATCTTTTTAGGGGTTGGAGTTTACATTTGAAAAAGTAAAGAGATTAGAATATTTGTTCTATGTAAAGTCTTCTCTATTTAGATTGTCTTCCCTTTTGATGGCTTCATTCTACTAATATGAAAAACCTATTTTGTTCTTCCTTCCTCTATGGAGTGAAGGACATTGCTGTTATTAATTGACTAGAGTGGAATAGAGGTTAGGATTCAAGGACAAGGGTCCACAGAACAAATGACTAACCTGAACCTATGAAATGTTCCCATTAACATATGGCCAAGCCCCGGTCACTGAAGGTAATGACATTCAGTTGGCCATAGCCCAATCAGTGATTAAAACATTTGTCTTTGCCTAAAGTATATTACCCCCTAGTTATACTAATTGGAGGTTAAAAATGGATATACATAGAGCAACAGCTATGGTGACTATCTTTGATTGACTAAGATCTAAGAATTCAAGACTTCATCTTACTCTTTTTCTCTTTTTATTCTTTACATTTAATATTATGCCTATTTACTGAAGATTAATAAAAGGTGATTTTGTAATAATGTTATATACTCTGTAGAGAATAAGCACAATGTACAAATTCATGAGAAAATTCAAATGGATTCATTTTAGTTGCCTTTATGCCCAATAGACTTAGTAATAAAAGTAAGTATTGGTTATCATACAAACTCTTACCTTATTTTAGATATGGAGATAAAGTTTGAGATGTCACAGGTGTTGTATGACATTTCTTTCCTCTGTCTGCTCATGAACTTAAATTTCAGAGAGCTAAATTTTCTCTAAATGCAGGAGGGAAGGTGATTGCATTATCAGGCAACCCCACACCACCCCATTCTCTGCACTGGATAAACAACTAAAATTCAGCTCAAAGCTTGCCTTCTTATATAAAGTTCTCAGAGAATTTGGGCTCTTTCAGACTCATTAGAGGAATGACTGTAGAGTTGTCTAAACAACCACCTCCTTTTTGAAACTTAACCTAAGAAAGTCCATCTTAGTTAAGTACACTGGGCACTCTCATCAGAATATTCTCTTTCCCAAATTAAGGAAAATTAAAAGTACAGACTCCAGATTTCTTCTAATTCTGTTCTCACATGTATAACCCATGTTTTTTGTATAATAGCATTAGTTTGTTAGAAATTGCATTATGTAATTATTTAACTCTATCCTTCATTTATAACTAGTGTTGCCAAATAAAGTGCCTCTGGTACTAGGAACATATCATGTATATCGGGTGTAGCAATTATAATCCCTAAGGGTACTGTCAGAATGTGTCCAATAAGCACTTGCTATGAAATGAAAGGTTTTGAAAATCAGACCAACTCAAAGATTTGATGAGATGACACTTTCATAAACTAAGTAAAAATATAAAGAGATTCAGTTTTAACTAAAGTGATTGTCTTCTGGGAATACTCAAAATAACTGATATGTAGGTTGTCTAGTTTGAGCCATATAAAATTTTGCCAAATATAGCATACTTAATTAAAAAAAAATTTTGCCATATCATGAAAAATTGAAACTGAGATAAGCCACATGGATTGTTCAAGCTTGATAATTTATTTTTTTCATACAAAAGAATAAAATTTTCAGTTCCCTGGCCAGGGTCAGGTAGAAATTAGAATATGTCTATACCTGATGAAAACTGTTATTTTTATATACAAAGCAATGTGCTTTTTAAATTCTATTACATTTCAATTAACCATGACTGCATAGGTATGGTGTTTATTGTCTAAGTTATTGATCAAGTGATTTTTTGCCACACCATAGGAACAACATAGCAGAGTCTAAACTAAGCTTATGTCAGCTGCAGAGAAATTGCAACTTAGTGTAAGCCATTTTTGATGCTCACATTTTTCTTTATGGAATTTCCCCATAAAGGATATTTTGTGGGGTTCATCTATGTAATAGATAATGATCTTTAACTTCTTTTGGACAAGTTAAAGTGTTTTTCCAAGGACATAGACTTGGCACTTATCTACCTCTGTATTCACACACAGCAGCCCACAAACCTGCTGAGTGCTTTTATTTACCCTGTAAACCTGACAGATGTGATCCCAGTGAGGTTCCATCATATTCCACAGCTGAGTGGAGCCCATATGTTATTGAAAAGAGAAAAAGAAAAGAAGAAGATTAATTCAGTTGTCAATGCAAGTAATTGGGGATATGTCGCCACCCTTCCTAGTCTGCATGGAAGTTAGTCATTTTCCTAATTATTTATAAAAAGACAGAATTAGGCTTAAAACCACCAATACATTTCTTGCATTGTGTTTGCCGCTGTGACTCTTCACATTCCATTCAGATGGAGTGATAAAGGCATAGATTGTTCTCTTCTTAACTGTACAATCTGAAGAGTGTGCTGAATTTATGGACAGACATAGAGTTCAAGCTAAAAGTAGAGAAATATTTAAATCTCCAACAATCTGTTTGCTTCTCTTCATCAGAAACCATGACTGGGAGGGAAGAAAATTCTGAGGCCTGTGTTTTTTTCAATTCCATACCCATTGACTCAGAAGATGAGTAATTGTAGCTTGATTTGTCACCATGTCTGCCTTTGTTCTGAGACTCTATATCAAAATGAGATAATATTTGTGACCTTGATTTATAAATTGTATAAATTTATAAATTGTATAATATAAATTATACTGCTTTATGCAGTATAAATACTGCATAAAGCACTGCTTTTATTATGACCACTCCTTCTCTTTGATGGATAAATGGTACTGCAGTTTGAGAATAGATTCACTAGTAAAGAACTTATGGGTAATCTATTTTATAAAGCTTATTTGAATATGAGGTATTTTTATCCATAGCAAATCAGTCTACCATCTTCCACAAGTTTTATATAAATAGAGATGGAAAATAACACAGAATGTTATAAAAAAAGTAGATACATTACAAATAGAAATGCAAATGAAGTGCTAAAATTTTATAGTGGGAAAATATCTACCTGGGAATGTCCTATTAAATCTGGTTCTTTTTTAAAATTGCATAGTTTGCCAAAGTATTTTTCCTTGTTTCATTTAAAAATGAAATGTCATTCTTTAATATTTGGTACATGAATATTCTAAAGAGGTGAAAGTTGCAAGATTATAATTTATTTTAAGAGACATGTTAATATATTATATATATTAGTTAATATATATAGTATTATATATTATATTATTATATATTAATTATATATAATAATATTATTATAATGCATAAATCAAGTTGTTATTGAACTGCATTATTTTTAACTATCTAGTATAGCTTTGT
Organism: Kogia breviceps; assembly: GCF_026419965.1. NCBI lineage: Eukaryota > Metazoa > Chordata > Mammalia > Artiodactyla > Physeteridae > Kogia > Kogia breviceps. Next base: position 21,694,021 of record NC_081320.1, read on the forward strand.
GTATTTGTGCACATACATTTTAAATAAACAATGTGTGTGTATATATATAAACTTATATATGTATATAAACCTATATACACATGCACACATATATAAACATATACACACATACATATTATATGTGTGTGTATAGCTCACACATGCATATACATATATTTACATATAGATATCTGTCAAGCAAGCTTACAATCAAGTGTTCAAAACTGTTTGCTGAGTTGAATTGCCAGTTTACTAAAAGAATAAATAATGTAACTCACACTATTGCAAAGATTTATTATAGTGATATTTTTAACCTTCACCAGATAGAATTCAGTCTTACAAAAGAGTTAACATTTGGCCCATTTTGAAAATAGGAACATTAACATAATTTTCCAGCAAAATAACATTTAATTACAAACACCATATTAAAAATCAGCTGATCTGCTACTGTAAGCTTTTGTAGCAACCTAAAAGTCTGAAAGTTTCAATCTATTACAAACAAGCTAATTAATAAGATGAATTAAACATATTATCCTCATGGACCTAGAGTTTGTCATACAGAGTGAAGTAAGTCAGAAAGAGAAAAATAAATACCATATGCTAACACATATATATGGAATCTAAAAATAACAATAATAATGGTTCTGAAGAATGGAGGGGAAGGACAGGAATAAAGACACAGATGTAGAGAATTGACTTGAGGACATGGGGAGGGGTAAGGGTAAGCTGGGACAAAATGAGAGAGTGGCATGGACATAATATGCTACCAAATGTAAGATAGATAGCTAGTGGGAAGCAGCCACATAGCACAGGGAGATCAGCTCTGTGCTTTGTGACCACCTCAAGGGGTGGGATAGGGAGGGTGGGAGGGAGACACAAGTGGGAGGGGATATGGGAATATATGTTTATGTATAGCTGATTCAATTCACTTTGTTATACAGCAGAAACTAACAAGCTATTGTAAAGCAGTTATACTCCAATAAAGATGTTTAAAAAAACTCCAAAACATATTATCCTCAAAAGTGGTCAATTTAGAAACCATAAGTAGACATAGCCTGTATCGAGATATAAGGGATCAAATGACTCAATACTTTCTACAAACAAGAATCATAGAATTCTAAAATCCCAGGCCCAAAGGGATGTGATATGCCATATAATCCAATTATCCACCAGTGCTTGAATTATTGCTAATGCATTATCATCATATGGTTTTCTAGCATGTGGAAGAAAGCCCACTGCCTCTCAAGGAAACCAACTTCATTGTAAACACCATTTAATTTTGAGAAATGTTTTATGTAGCCAAACTTTATCTCTCTGTAAATCCCATCCACTGGTCATCTTTGCACATCTTTAACAACAGACATTAATAAAGACCCTTTTTATATAAAATTAACTAATCATTTTTCAGTATAATATGCACATTTGAATTTACCTAATTGGGAGAGTTACTTGTAGTTGATTGAAACAGATGTGCTGTTTGAGTTCAGGCCATTTAAAATCTGTCAAAGTTCTTCTCACATGACAAATCATCCATATTTTAGAGGGAAAAGTTGTTAGCTGCACACGGACTCGACTAAATAATAAAAAGTGTCTTTCTGCTCTCTAGTGTTAAACACATGAAATGTACAAACACAGTGCGTACTAAATAGGTAAGTTATTTTGAGCAAAACAGCTGTTTTAGATCTTATTTAGAGTTTGTTCTTTTGTTTGTTTGTTTGTTTTTAATCCTTGGGACTCAGAGATGAGTATGTGACATTTTTAATTGAAAAAATAAGGACGGAATGCACTGACACAACTAGAATCTTCTCTATCTCTGATCCTGACCATGCCTGTCAGGAAATATGTCAGTGTCCTTAGGATGAGTTCTCTTTCAAACAAATAGACTCCTGGAAGACCCATGCCCTAACTGGAGCAGAGGACATCAGCTTACACTAAAGTTGATACTCTGTATAAGTATACATACATAAAGAGAAACAGAAACACACACATCAAAATAGGATGAGGATGAATCAAGATCCCTGTGGAATTCCAGTAAAATTTCCCTCTGTGCATGGGTATATACATTAATCAGTACCATTTTGATGGCAACAACAAATACACAACTAAACCATGCCATAAATTCGCCTGGAGTTTACCTGTTTGTGTTGCTTTTCTTAGTTTGTTCATCTACATGGGAACAATATTTTGGTGTTGTTAACACATTTTTTTCTTGCCTTGAAATAGACCATATAAACTATAAATTATCTGCTCTTTGAAGGTTTGAAATAACTCTCCAAGAATTACCTGTTTTGAATGCCATTTGATTTTTAATTCTTTAAAACTTAAAAATTAGCATTATCAAATTTAGCAGAGATTATTAGGTTATTAAAGTTGTTCTACCCCTACTGAGGTCAACAACAGCTTTTTAAAAAAATCCATACTTTTTGGGAAAAGTATTCCTTTTTATTTGAATGTGACTTTAGAAAAATATAATTCCTGTATGTCTTGGACAACATGTATCTGAATTTATTTTAGAAAAATATAATTCCTTGTATGTCTTTTGAACACTATATATCTGAATTTATCTTAAAAGTCAAGTGCAAAAGTTTTTTCCTTTACTATAAAACAAAACTAACTGATTTTTGTCACTAAATAATAGAATAATATTACTACTTTAATCTCACTAAATGGTTGATTTATAAATTCAAACTCTATGGTCAGTTTTTCATTAACTTTTTGTACATTGATTTTTATTTTGCTTGTTTTTCACTGATAATAATTACGTCTGTTTCTCTGAGGTTCAAATTAAGTAATAGTACTCTAATCATGTTTTCTAACATCTTTTCATGTTTTGGGGACAACTTTGAATATGTCAGTAGGAAAGATTTTTAATAATCCCCAAAGAATGCCACTGAAGTGTCATTTCAATGTTTCTTATCATATTTCCTTCCAAGTCAGTAATTCCCAAATATATTTTTGAGGAACGCTATTCCTTTAAGATCTTTTTTGAAAAATGATGTGAGGAAAATATATTTGGGAAATACTACATACTTCATTTCCCTCTTGAAGTGTAATAATGAATATTTAAAGTGCTGTGATTTTCCGAGTTTAAACAATGCAAAATCACCCAGCTTTTCCTAAATATATTTCCTTTTGAATCCCCACTTCACCCACTGATTCTTTTCCTCTTAAAATTAAACTTATTGACTTTTGTGGTTCCTTGGAACATGTTTTGGGAATTCCTGATATTCATCACTGTTTTTAGGTTTGCCAAAAAAAATAATTTACACTTAAATCAGTTTTCAAATGCCTAAAGTGGGAGAAACTATGCCTTAGGGGTCTATTAACTCTTTCTAACTTCCTAAAAATCTACTCTAGAAGCAATAAAAATGGAATGAGCATTATACCACATTATAACATTTACATCATGGACCTGGCAGCAACTTTGAAAGCAGAATGAAACAGCTAGGGCTGTCAGCATGGAAAGTTTGGACTACCATCAAGTAACTAGAAAACTAGGGACTATCACTGAAGGTCCAAAACTAGAAGAGAAAATAATCAAAAAATATATTTAACAAATAAATGATAAATCCAGCTTATAATTTTGTATCAGAAAGGACAAATAGAACTAGAAAGGTAACCAAGTGAACACTGTCCCAGGATGGAAAGGTGACCTAGAGAGTGGAGTATGGTTTGGGTTCAGCAGTTACGTTACCAAACTCAGGTCTGGATGCTCATTGCTCAAAAATTAATACTCAGGAGGCAAGTGTTGGTGGGAAGGAAAGTTGCTTTAATCAGAAAAGCTGGTAATCTGGGGAGAAGACTGGCTCATGTTCCCAAAGCCAACTCCAAAATTTTTGCTAAGCCATAAAAGTTTTTAAAGGGAAAAGTGGAAGTAATCTCAGTTAATAATGGAGATAGGAGATCAGAATCTCGCACCACGTACAGACTTGTCAACTCCTTGTGATCTTTCTTTAAATGCTATCTTGTTCACACAATTTGTTCACAACATTGCTGAAGGGGAAGCTAAGGAAGAGATCTGGTCATCTGTTAATTATTTATTCTTCATTTCTACTTCTTTGATCTACAGAAAGAACCAATATGCAAGGTATTGTGAAAGGTGCTTAGGTTGGAGATGAGTAGAGCATGGGGATGCCTGGTTTAAAGTTAGTTACAGTATAACTTTGCTAAAGAGACAAGACAAAAGGGGCCTCCTGCAGAGAGCTGTTTCCTGCAAAGAGATCTTTCTGCCAAAAACTGCCTACAAATCCCCACTTGTCAGGACATCATTTCATTTCTATGGGATTAGGGGTGAAGGTCTGTCTTCTGTAACTTCTTCATGCTGAAAGAGGGTGCCATATTCTTAGAGTGGAAGATGTCAACATGGGTCTGTAGCATGTCTTTGCTGACTCTTTTATTTGCCTGCTTACATGTACTGGCAGGACAAGCTAAAATTATTTTGATACCCACAAAGATTTAGATTATTATGAGCAATAGTGTTAATTCCATTCTCTTAAGGCCAGTTCTTGGAATTGTGCTAGCCATAGACACAGAAATGCTCAAGATGGAGCAGCTTATCTCATGGCTGCAGTCTGGTCATCATGCAGTTAGCTTTTTCCCTCTGGTGGCAGTTATAGTATCTGTAAAATGACTCAGGAATGTGCATCAGACACTGAAAGATTCTGTAACTCTATTGTCCTAATCATTAACTGCTTGAGCCTGCTCTTTTGGGAGACTTTATCTTATCTACAAATAAGAGGCAAGGGACTTGGTGGGGCCTTTGTACTTGGGGAGACCCAGGGTTCTACTTGGTTCCAGTTAGAAGACTGAGTTTATTGTTTGATTACTCCACAGTCTCTAGTTCCTTTCTCTGTTGAGGATATTAAGAGATGCAACAGAAGACACAAATACTCTGGTGCAAGCCTGCTTTTCTGTTGGTCTGGACATCAAGTACAATGCTGTAGCCAGGATGAGACCCAAAACTCCCACTGCCAGCTGTGCACGTTGGTGATTTACTCAACTACTGCTTTCATTTCCTCATATATAAATGGAGATAATAAACTTCTCAGGTTCCTATTACCTTAGAGGAGATAATATATGAAAGCACATAAAAGCGGGGCATATTAGGCTTTCTAAAATAATAACAATTATTCTTGTTGTTTATATTATTAGCAGTATTGTAAGAATTTAATGATACATAAATTATTTCCCAGAGAGCCAAATATACAACCATCTTCCAAAAACTTTCCTATTCTATTGGACACAGATTTTACTATTAGAAACTGCCCAGAAATATATATCAGTTGTAATTTATTTTAAAGCATTTACATTTTAAGAGATTATTACATGGATTCTTCAAATAATAACTGAGACAATTTAAATCTTTCTTAATTTTTCTAGTTTAAACAATAATGTCTTAGGGAAACTTGAGTAATACAACAGCCTTATTGAGTTACTTCTTTTCTTTTCTTTTTTTTTTTTTTAACATCTTTATTGGAGTATAATTGCTTTACAATGGTGTTTTAGTTTCTGCTGTATAACAAAGTGAATTAGCTATACATATACATACATCCCCATATCTGCTCCCTCTTGGTTCTCCCTCCCACCCTCCCTATCCCACCCCTCTAGGTGGACACAAAGCACCTGAGCTGATCTCCCTGTGTTATGCAGATGCTTACCACTAGCTATTTTACATTTGGTAGTGGATATATGTCCATGCCACTCTCTCACTTCATCCCAGCTTACCGCCCCCCCCCCCCCATGTCCTCAAGTCCATTCTCTACATCTGGATCTTTATTCCTGTCCTGCCCCTAGGTTCTTCAGAACCATTTTTTTTTTTTTTTTTTTTTAGATTACATATATATGTGTTAGCATACAGTATTTGTTTTTCTCTTTCTGACTTTCTTCACTCTGTATGACAGACTCTAGGTCCATCCACCTCACTACAAATAACTCAATTTCATTTCTTTTTATGGCTAAGTAATATTCCATTTTATATATATATATACATATATATATATATATATATGTATATATATATACACCATGTCTTCTTTATCCATTCCTCTGTTGGTGGATATTTAGGTTGCTTCCATGTCCTGGCTATTGTAAACAGTGCTGCAATAAACATTGGGGTGTATGTATTGAATTATGGTTTTCTCCAAATATATGCCCAGGAGTGGGATTGCTGGATCATATGGTAGCTATATTTTAGCTTTTTAAGGAACTTCCATACTTTTCTTCATAGTGGCTATACCAATTTACATTCTCACCAACAGTGTAGGAGGGTTCCCTTTGGTGGTTTAAAAAAAGAAAAATTAGAAGTGTTTTTTTCATATTGCTATTTTAAATTGAGCTTACACTTACAATATTCTAACTAGATCTTATTTATATATAAACATTACTGACTTTTGCCTGGTCAGTTTGTCACCAGGTTGGTGTGTGCTGTGTTAAATAGCTTTAACCAAGGAGATCAATGCAAGACCCGAACCAGCAATCTCAGTCCTTGTGGTAACAAGCAAAGAATTGCAGACTACCACTTTGGGCTTAAGCACAAAGCAAAGTTTATTAAAGCATAGTTATATTCTCAGAGGCAAAGCGGTATCTTTCTGTGAAGTGAAACCAGCCCTCCTGAATAGGCTTAAGGGTGTTTATAAGGAGTGATTTGCAAGGAGATAGGGTGTGATCATGGGTGAGTGACAGGGGATCATTATTTGATGGACAGTCCCGAGTTATACAACACATTCATTACTGTGCATGCCCTTACACTTGATTTGCTAAGAAAAGCACACCTGGGGCCAGGGAGATGGGGGAGCAAAACCACATGCAGATTTTATTATAGTGATGGTGTAATGAGTTTGGGTTTACTGTAGGTGATATGCCTGTCTGGTCTGGGTATGCTCAGCCTGGGGAAGTTCCTTCGTGTTACTGTGCTCCCTCTTATCAGGATAAGTTGCCCACCACACGACCATAGTTTCACCCATTCTGGTTGGGGTCAGAGATGGGTCCCCAGATGGTTGGGGTATGATTCAACTACTCCTCTCTTGTCTTTTTGCCACTGTCACCTCCTTGCTGCTAATGTCTGACTAACTACCTAACAATTTCATATTCTGCCACCTTAATAAATGTTATTGTTTGTGTTAATCTTATCACTGATTCTCTAAGTCAAGGGTTAGCAAACTTTTTCTGAATGAGCCAGATAATATATACTTTAGGCCTCCTTGGCAATGACTTCCCTATCACAAATATTTAACTCTATTGTTGTAGTACAAAAGCAGGCACAGACAATATGTAAATGAATGAACATGGTTGTACCCCAGTAAAACTTTATATACAAAGACTTAATTTTACAAAACAGAAGGCCAGGCTGTTAGCCATAGTTTGCTGACCTCCTGTCCTCAGTTGCCAATAATAGGTTGCCATCTGGAAAAAAGTCTTTATTTTTGGTCCAGTTGCTACAACTCTGCTAGTTTTTGGTTGGTTGTGTTCTGTTCATTTTGTTTAATCTTTTATCTGAGTGTGTTCATTAACACAGGTGTCCCCAACCCCTGGGCTGTGGACTAGTACCCATCTGCCACCTGTTAGGAACCAGGCTGCACAGCAGGAGGTGAGCTGTGAGTGAAGAAGTGAAGCTTCATCTGCCACTCCCCATCACTCCCCATTGCTCACATTACCACCTGAACCATTGTTTGCATTACCACATGAACCATCTCCCTTGACCCCATCTGTGGAAAAATTGTCTTCCACAAAACCGGTCCCTGTGCCAAAAAGTTTGGGGACTGCTGAATTAACACCTCCAATCAGTGCTAAATATTGGCAGAGATACTGGGCATCCTTACCTTTTGTATCTCCTTAGTGGGAATGCCTCTAGTGTTCCTCAGTAAGTAAAATGCTGGCTTTAGGATTGAGGCATACATTTTTTTACTATGTAAAGCAAGTATCCATCAACTCCTATTTTATTGTTTTTTTCAGAGATATGTATTGAATTTTAAAAAAGACCCTTTCAACATCTACAATGATAATCATGAATTTTCTATTAGTATCTATTAACCTAGTAAATTATAGTCAAAAGATTTATGAATATTAAACTAATCTTACATAATTTATTATGCATAAATATGCTTAAGTGAGATTGGTAATTTTATGTGAGTAAGTGTGCATATATATGTTTAGGCATTGATGTTAACTTTGCTTCATATAAAGAATCTGAATGTTATTCTATTTTCATATACTCTGGGGAAATGTAAAATAATATTGTGATAATAGTTTTTTGAAAATTTGATAGAGTTTTCCTGTAAAATATTCTAAGGCTGGAGATGGTTTGCATGAAGTAGTTTTGTAAGAATTATCTCCATTCCAGCAGCTGAATACCTTGATTCTTTTTCTTTTTCCTTAGGTAGTTTTGAAAGGATGTCATCTACTCTTTTGTTTACTTTGAAATTCCTTAAAATTTTCTGGACAAGCAATAATAGGTGATTCTTCTTAGGCAAAAGTAGTTGAGTTGTTTTATTACATTTCTTTGAGATCTTCTCCAGTTGTTATATTTAAGTAGTTTTTGTTTTATTTGGAATGTCTTCTGCCTATATGATCCTTTTTGCTTTGTAGAATCTTTATTTCTTTCTTTTCCTTCACTAACAGTCTTTAAATGCCTCCTCCTTTGACTTCATCCTTCCTTTGTCTTTAAAGTGGTACCATAAGACTGACATTTTCAGTGCCTTGAAATTTCAAAGCTTCCCGTTGCCTTGTCAGTAATATTTCCTCAGACCCATCAGTCTCAGATCTGTTCTGAATCTTGCCCATCAGCGTATGCTTCTCTTTTTCTAAGAGTGATTTCACCAGTTTTCTGCCTATGTTAGGCTTCTGGAGCTGTTTTCTTTACCCAGACTCTTCCTAACCCTCTTTTTCAGCAAATGAGTCAGAGCTCGCTCTGCTTAAGTCATTTATTGCAATAGTTCTATATAAATTCAACTTTGTAGCAGTATCTTTCTATCAGTTATGTATTAGGTATGGATTATGGTCAGTTGTATTTGCTATTGTTGATATGTATGATTTTTGAAAAGCTGAGTTAGCTCCTATTGTCCTATGGAAACATTACATTCTTTACTATTGTATATACAGTTTTCATATATATATATTAAAGTATTTTTCTCTATTTCTTTCAGATGTTTGTTTTGTTAATTCATAAATTTTCAATGTGCATTAATGTATCAAAAAGTATTAACTTAGTCTGAGGAAATATGGTCATGAAACAGTCTAAAGAAAATGTAATTAACATTGGCAAGACCTTTGGACTCTGGAGGAACTTTTGATAATTACATAAATCATACTTAACCATGATGTTAGAACTTGTTGAGTAGACTATTAAGATGGTCAGGACATAGCGTTTTTTGTTCTTACTTCACTTGTGAGGTTTTGGCTCGTCCCCACTTGAAATTTTAATTTGCAGGAGTAATAATCTATGAACTAAAAACACTGTTGGATCTGGAATCATGAGACCTGGATTCTAGTAACCACTCAGGGCTACACAGCTAGCTGGGTAGGCTTCACAATCATGAACCTTGGCTTTATAAGAATAAAGTTATTGGTTGGTGTGGTGGAATGATGAAATCCAACTCTAAGAGTCTAAGTTTTTATATTGCTTTTGTTTTGTGTGTGTGCTACAATAACTTCTTTTCATTGATTGTGATTGGGACATTCACCAGCAAATGACCTCAGATCTTTTTGCTCGTGATGGAATGACTGAGCTCCCCAGATATCCCTGCAGTCATTCATCTAAGAATAGGTCACAGAACAGAATTCCCTGAGGTGAATAGTGCTTCAGTACCTGTGGCCATTGGCCATCACTTGGAAGTTCTTGATTGCTCCTTTTTGCAATCATTCTCTCTAACTCAATGTCACTCTCTACCTTCTGTTTCTTTCTCCTCCTTCTTCCTCATTTTATTTGTCTCTTTTCCTCTCCTATGTGAAAGAAACACAAAGAAAGATAAAAGCAAGAATAATTTTTCTACTATGTAATTTAACAGACACTGAGTGTGTGATGGGGGCTACTGCTCAGGTTAAAGTGCAGTCCTTTTGCCTGCCTGCCACCTTGCTAATTGGACCATCAGTTAACTTGACCTTCCATTTGCTTCAATCTGTATCCTTGGTTCTTTGGAGTCAAATTATTTTTATGTATCTCTTGCCAGGTTTCTAGCCTATCTTTATCACCTTCATTTATTAAATTCATAAATCATATGAATATATGATTATACTAAACACTAATATCTTTAAGAATAATGAAGATATCAAAAGAAGTGATAGTGGATTTTTCACTTTAATCCTAATGAAAATGAAAGACATACTTCAAGTAAGGGATCTTCTCACTTCTTTTCGGTAAGACATTCTTGTTTCTTTTTTTTAAGACTATACACACAAAAAGCAGTATTTTTAGTCTATATAGAAATATTTATTCCTCAAAATCAATATCTGGTTTCTCAATCTAAGCTTCATCTAGCTAAGAGAGGTTTGTGGTGAAGCATGTTCAAAACTAAAATCAAAACCTTAGTTTATAAACAGATGAGTAAAATGGTGATTAAGATAACATTACTAATTTTACATCAATTGCATGGTTAACCCAACCAAAGCAAAGATCAAATGTTCCTAATTCTCCTCCATGAAAAGAAAAACAAATAGTCTATTTCAAATTCAATTTTTGATAGTTTTTGTTTGCTTTTACCTGTGTGTTATTGTCATTCTAATTCAGAGTTAACATGAAGTATTACCATGGGATATTTAAGTATCGATACATACGCTTCCTTAAGAAAAAAGATTGTTGAAATTAGATTCCTGACATGCCTTAATTGAAAAATTTAGAATAGCAATCTTTCTCTTAAAAAGGAGAAAGGAGGATTGTCAAAATAAGCATCATTTTTTTAAAAGCATTAACTTGATTTAATCAACAAATCATTAAAAGAACAATCATTCTTTGGACATGGCAACCAGGTGTTAGATGCAAAAGAATGAACATTATTTCTCCAGAAGAGCAAAAGAAAAATGCTCAACAGAATAAATATTATTAAATATAAAACACAAGAGGCAAGGAAAGCAGTGATCCAAACTAAAATTTAGGGATAAAGAAAGCATTAGATAATTAAAATGAACTTTGAAATTTGAATAGAACTTGAAATTAAGGTGATAATTTTGATTTATAAGAAGAATTACAATCATCTGCCATCTCAACAAATCAGAATGCCTTTCTTAATTTCTTTGCTTGAAGTAAGCTAGTTTTAGCCTTAAATATATTTTTATTGACAGTGAAAGATATGCATGCATGTTAAGAAAATAAATCTAGCCATCCATAGTTGGTAATTGTAAAATTTTAGAATATAACCTTTCAAATGTGTGTGGGGGGGTGGGGAGGTGTATGTACAGGAACAAAACATATGTTATCTCTATATATTATACATTATACAGTAATGTATATATGCATATGATAATAAGCTTCAGAGTTATTTCTTGCATTTCATTATTATTCCAAAAATACATTATCAGCTAAACTATTTCTTCTTTAAAATTATATAAATGTACATAAATATAATTATATATTTTTCTTTAATATTATATATATATATATATACACCCACACAAAAACAGACATTAAGAATATATATATGTATATTTAACCACATATATAGTATATGGTTCAAAGAGTATATACTTTTAAAAGCTTTTGATAAACAGCAACAAGTTCATCTCCAAGTAGATTGCTATTTTATCCATTCATAACTTAGGCATTATTTTTTTCTTAGTCATTACAATTTGACAGCCAAAAAGTGAAAGTAGTACATCATTATTTTAGGTCATATTCCTTTGGCTACTAGGTAAGTTATTATACCTTTTCATGCTTTTCTCAGCCATTTGAATTTCTTAACTTTCAATAGTGAAGTATTTTCTAATTTTATTTTATCTTCTATTGTATTTTATTTTGAAATGTGTTTATACATATATATAGTAACCTATATACATATGTAAACATATTATGGGTATAAACAATATATACATATTTATGACATGTTTATGTGTATATATATCTAAATTAAGAGTATCATTTGTAATTTTTTGTCAGTGTTACTGTTTTGTATTGATGGTACTATTGGTCATATATTTACATCTATCATGTTTTTCTTTTGAGTATTGCCATTGCTGTGAGCCTTAGAAAAAAATTATCCTGTATACATACAAGATTTACTGAATTAAATTAAATATGACAAGTTTTTAAATATTTTACACATTTACTTTCACATTATACTTTGATGCTCAAATTTATTTTAGCATATGATACTAGATAATTATTTTATATTTATAAAATATTTATAATATTTTCTTTCCTGTTTAATGAGTTAAACAGTTAATTCAAACTTATTTTGAATAATTTATTTTTTATTGAAGAGTATTTGCTTGTCAGTGTATTTTTGATTAATATTTCATTTTATAGATCTCTCTATACATTCTGGTATTAGCACCCCAGTTTTATAATTGTGATGCAATAATAATAAAATGCAAGTCCTCTTTTACTATAACTTTGAAAAATTCTGAAATACACATTTAGATTTGCAGACAAATGTGGAAGTCAAGGTATTAAGCTAAAAATATTATTAAACCTATGGATCAGTTTGGAGGAATTAATACCCTTCTTGTGTTGAATCTTTCATTCAGTGTTTTATAGTATAATAAAAGATTTTCATTTATTTTATTTATTAAATCTATCAGGAATGAGACAGTTTTGATTGTACAGATCCTACACATGTAGTGTTAACATTACCAGGTGTTTAATATTTTTCTCTGCCAATCTTTTTTTTAAACACTTCATTTTCTAAATGATAATTTTTAGTATCTAGGAAAGTTATGTTTGTGTTTTTATTTTTGTAACCAGACATTTTTATAAACACACTTATTAAGTCTATTGGCTTTTCAGTTTTTCCCATGGGTTTTCCAGGTAGTAAACTATGTCATCTTGACCTAAAGATATGTCTCTTTTTTTTCCCTTCATATTCACTCATATTATCTCACTATTGGTTTTATTACATGAGATAGAGAAAAGTACCATAACAGTGCTGATCATGGGAATCCTTACTTATTCTTAACTATAAAGAGAACTTCTCTAAAGCAGAGGTGTTTAGCCTGAGTTCCATGAACATTCAAGCTAATCCACATACCCCCAGATATCACGTAAAAATGTGCATATGTGCAAGTTTAAGGGTGTTTAATTATCATTAATGATTGACTCAAAAGTTTTTGGGACTCAAGTGGTTAAGACTATTTCTCATTATTAAATAAAATATTGTTGTTTATTTGAGATAAGTATTCTATATCACAGTAAGGGAAATGTATTATAATTTTTTATATCTTAATATTCTTTTTTTTTCCTTAAATTTCTAAGCTTGGCTTTGCTTTTCTTTGATTTTGTATTCAGGATATTGACTTTTCTCAGATGCCTTTAGCTTTAACCTTTGGTTTAATAAGTCATGTTGAACATTTTTTAAATGATATTTGATATGATGTACTATACTTTTAGAAATGGATTCTATTTGATATGATGTACTATACTTTTAGTTTTTTGGAAGGCGTTATTTTTGTCACATTTATTTATCTGAGGTGTTGCTAGCTTCTTGTAATGAATTGAAAAGATTTATGTCTTAAGAGCTGGAAAAGTTTACATACAAAATTCTTATTTATTAGTTGAAAGTTCGTATGTAATTTCCATAAAACTCCCAAAGGCTCATGATATTTTCTAGACTTATTTTTTTGGTCAAAGCTCCCTTTCTGTTTATCAGTCAGATCAAATCCTCCGTGTCTTTTGTTGTTATTGATTCCATTAGCATTTATTGAGCACACAGTGGTAAGTTAAGAGAATACAAATATTATTAAGATGCTGTGGCTGCATTTTAGTGTCTACAGTCTAATAGGGAAGGACTTTATTTTACAAGTCACCATTCAATATCTTTTAAAATTTGCCTAGTTCTTTGTAAAAATCATCATACTTATTAGAGAAAGTTTGGAATTTGGAGTGACTTTTAATTAATTTATTTATTTAATATGGAGTGACATTTTAAGAAATATAAATAAAATATGGGGATTGTGGAAAAGTTGTGGAATACAGAAAGTTATAAACATGAAAATCAATCACCATCCAAATATTCAGAGAAAACCACTAGTAACATTTTGGTGTTTTTATTGTATTTCCAGTCTTTTATCTGTGCTTATATTTTATAATCATACCACACATACAATTTTGCATACTACTTACCACTTACTTCTGCTTACCATTATATCGCAAGCATTTTTCCTTGACATTAAAAAGGTTTTGAAAGTATAATAACTATGTAAAATTACATCCTATGTGCACAATAATTTTCTTGAACGTGCCCACTTGAATATTTAAGTTGTTTACATTTTTTCATTTTGATGAGCACCTTTATTCACAAGTGCTTATCCACTTTTTATATTACTTCTTTAAAACAGATTATAAGAAATAGAATTACTGTGTTAAACGTTTCAACATTTAAAAACCTTTCAGTACATATTACCAAATAATAGAAAGACTGTTTTGGATTTAGCTTCATTTTTCCCCCATGCAGGAGGATTTTGCTGTTTTAATCATATATGTAGTTGTAATCATAATTTATATACAATTTTACATTCTACTTCTTTGGCCTAACAAAAATATCTTTATGTGTAAATTTATTAATAGGCGCATAATAATCTTTGGGTATAATTATAGCTTGCTTAAACATTTGTCATCATTGGAATTTAGTCTTTTTCCAATATTCAGATTATGCATAATATAAATTTTAAAGTAGTTTTCATAGTAGTTATGATTTGGTTTTTGACGTTGGTTTAGGATTCCCTGACTTCTAACTAGCTACATGACTTGGGCAACTTACTTCACTTCTTTAAGCTTCTTTCTTCTCTTCATGGGGTTGTTGTGAGAATTCAATGAAATAATATAACAATGAATCTAGCATGGTGCCTGTTATAAAATCAAGTGCTGAACAAAATTAAGATTCAAAGGCATTTTTTAAAAAAGTCACATTGCCCTTAGTTGGCTTGCTTAGTCTAAATCAGGTACCAATAAAACATCTAAATCTTGACTACATTAGGATCAGTATAAAAGACTTTTCTTTCAACCAACTCACACTCATTTAGAGATTTAGAGCCTCTCTGAACTATTCAACTTTAGTTCTCCCAGATTACTGAAGCTGAGATGGCTGATAAAGTAATTTTCAGGAACAGTGACTGCTCCAAGCTTCTCAATTCCTGAGGTGAGGATTTGTAAGAAAAAGTGGGATGAAGGGAAGAGTGGAGTACAATGAGACACTTTTGACTTTTTTATTTGCTAATAGGATCTTCTCTTGTCCTCCTTCCACAACCCTAACCATCCATACCCTGTTGGGATTGTGTGATTACCTTTTTGGTTGAGCTCATGGAATCTGGCTCTCAAACTGCAGCTTAGTCTGGCTACAAAAGTCCTCTTGCAAGTTTAGCACTACCATTCCTCCCTTTTAAATAAATGTGTAGGGTTGCGATTAAAATAACCTTCCAGGGCTAGGTATTCCTGATGTTTTAGGGTATAGCAGTGTGGTAGAAACCTTCCAGGAGAAAGTCGTCCTGTGTCTGAAGGGAGCTTAAGGGCTGGAAAAGTGCTGCAGATGAAGGGTAGCACTCAGATATTGATTAATGCATCCTTTGTTCAACAAAAAATTATGGGCACTTAACTATGTTCTAGACTTTACCACATGGTGGAGATGCAACATAAAGAGGACCCAGCCTCTCATCTTCGGACACTCATAATATAGTTTGAACACCATAGTAGAAAGCAATTATGAACAGAGTACAAGCAGAGCATCAAGCCCTAAATGTGGTTGAAAATGAATTTTGTACTGATGATTCAATTTTAAACAAAGTTCTATTCATTTTGGATGATGGTTATTAGAAAAAAATAGGATTAATTTTTTTTTTCCTAAAAGTTAACACAAGTAGAATTTAAAACAGACTCTACTAAAATTTACTAAAACAATAACATTAGTATAAATTCAGCATCTATGGCTAAAAAACATAAAGTAAAAGAGATAGTAAGAACACATTTAAAAGAACAAAGCAAACCTTCTTCACAAAAATGTTACATTTTTAGATAATAACAATAATACCAGATATAAATTAGCATTATAAATGTAACTGAAAAAAGTGACCTACTAAAAAAAGAAAAAGAATTTCATAGACCATGTGTGAATAGTAAACTATCTGAAATGTTAAATGTTTGAAAATGTTTCATTTTTGCCCTCACAGTTGATTGCTAATTCGGCTCTACTGAATTTTGGTTTCAAACTGACTCTTTTAAGGATGATGAAAATGTTCCTTCTGCCTTCCTTCATGGTCTCTAATGAAAAGTCAAATCCCAAATTGGTTCTCAATTCATTTATTAGCAGGCTGTGGCATTGCTGTTGTAGTAGTTGTGGTCATGGGAAAAATTAATTTGATTTTCTCTCTAGTCATGGGCTTGTGCTCATTCACCAGATTCCAGGGTCCAGAAGTCTGATCAGTTTGAAGCTGCTTGTCTTCTTGTGGCCCCAGATAGTTTTCTTTCAATAGTTGTATGGGTATTTCCTTTCCTTCTTTTTCCTTTTTTTTTTTTTTTTTTTTTTTTTTTTTTGTGCTCTCTTTCTATAATATCTCTACATAGATATTGGATTTACTTCACTGATTCTCCAAGTCTTTTAATATTTCCCTTGGCTATTCCATCCCAGTAAACTATATATTATGGAATGTTTCCCTCACTTCAACTTTAAAACTTCAGTTGTTTACTTTATATTAATTAGATCTTATATTTGATTTATATCTAAGTGACCTTGATAAAGTTTTTATCAGGAAGAAGATAAAATTTTGATAAGAAATAAAATAATTGGGATTTTTTTTTATATTCCTGAAATGAACATAGAAATATTAGCATGTAATATTAAATACTAATTTAATATTAGAATGTAAAACACAACCTAAGACATTTTTAATTTGACCTTTTAACTTCAATTTAAAATTCCAATAGACATAGGTATTATTTTACATGTCACCCTAATTACACTAAATAACATGTAATTATAAAGTGCTGCTCCTTTAGTTGATTAACCATTGTTCATAAAGGTAGAATAGTCACTAATTTCTGAAAAAGATTTAGAAGTTTAAACAACAAAAAAAATTTTTAAATAAAAAGGAATGATTGTAAAAATGTATGAACTCTTCCTTTTCAAAGTTGCACAAAATTATGGATATTTTAACTAATAAAATATCATTTTTCAACCAACATTTTTCAAACTACTCACTTAAAATTGAATAAAATAAATGTATTAATAAAAAAACTTTACCAAAGAAGCAGAGTAGACAGAATCTGCTCAAAATAAAATAAAATTTACTTGTAACTCTTAAAAAAAGTGTTAAATGCTAAAAGTTGTAAGATCTTTCTATATTTTTCAAAACCTCTGATACATTCTAGATGAAAATTCCCCATATATAAAATAATTTAAGTTTAAAATACAAGCATACCTTGGAGATACTGCAGGTTAAATTCCAGACAACTGCAATAAAGCAAGTCACAGGAATGTTTTGCTTTCTCAATGCATATAAAAGTTATGCTTACACTATATTGTAGTCTGTTAAGTGTGCAATACCATTATGCCTGAAAAAAACAATGTAAATATCTTAATTAAAAAATATTGCGGGGCTTCCCTGGTGGCGCAGTGGTTGAGAATCCGCCTGCCGATGCAGGAGACACGGGTTCGTGCCCTGGTCCGGGAAGATCCCACATGCCGCGGAGCGGCTGGGCCCGTGAGCCATGGCCGCTGAGCCTGCGCGTCCGCAGCCTGTGCTCCGCAATGGGAGAGGCCACAACAGTGAGAGGCCCGCATACCGAAAAAAAAAAAAAAAAAAAAAAAAAAAAATACTGCGAAAAATTGCTAACCATCATCTGAGCCTTCAGCAAGGTGTAATTTTCTTACTGGGGAAGGGTCTTGCTCAATGTTGATGGCAGCTGACTGATCAGGGTCGTGGGTAATAAAGATTGGGGTGGTTGTGGCAATATCTTAAAGTAAGGCAATATCAAAGTTTTTAGCATGCATTAACTTTTCCTTTCATGAATGATTTTTTTCTGGAGCATTAAATACAGTTTGATAGCATTTTACTCACAGTAGAACTTCTCTTAAATTTGAAGTCAATTCTCTCAAATCCAGCTGCTGTTTTATCAACTCAGTTTACATAATATTCTAAATTTTTGTTGTCATTTCAACAATCTTCAGAGTATCTTCCCCAGGAGTAGATTCTATCTCAAGAAACCATTTTGTTGCTCATCTATAAGAGGCAACTCCTCACCCATTAAAGTTTTATCATGAGATTGCAGCAATTCAGTCACATCTTCAAGCTCCACTTCTAATTCTGGTTCTCTTGCTATTTCCACCATATCTGCAGTTACTTCCTCCACTGAAATCTTGAATATCCCAATGTTTTCCAGGAGGATTAGAATCAGCTTCTTTTAATCTCCTGTTAATGTTGATATCTTTACTTCTTCCCATGAATCATGAATATTCTTGATGGTATCTAAAATGCTGAATCCTTTCCAGCAGCTTTTCAATTTACTTTGCCCAAAACAATGAGAGGAATCAATAAGGCAGCTATAGCCTTATGAAATGTATTTCTTAAATAATAAGACCTGAAAGTCAAAATTACTCTTTGATCCATGAACTGCAAAATGGATCTTGTGTTAGCAGGCATGGAAAAAACATTGATCTCATTTTACATCTCCATCAGAGCTCTAGGGTAACCAGTTGCTTTGTCTATGAAAAAATGAAACATAATATCTTGAAAGGAAGTTTTGTTTTTTTTTTTTTTTTTTTTGAGCAATAGGTCTCAACAGTGGGCTTAAAATATTCAGTAAACCATGTTGTAAACAGTTGTGCTATCATCCAGGGGTTTTTTGTTCCACTGATAGAGCACAGGCAGAATAGCTTTAGCACAATTCTGAGGGTCTCTAAGATTTTCAGAATGATAAATGAGTACTAGCTCCAACTTAAAGCCACTAGCTTCTTTAGCCCCAATAAGAGAGTCAGCCTGTCCTTTGAAGCTTTGAAGCCAGGCATTGACTTCTCCTCTCTAGCTATAAAAGTTTTAGATGTCATCTTCTTCCAATAGAAGGCTGATTTGCCTACATAGAAAACCTATTGTTTAGCTTAGCCACCTTCATTAATTATCTTAGCTGGGTCTTCTGGATAACATGCTGCAACTCCTACATTAGCACTTGCTGCTTCACCTTGTAATTCTATGTTATGGAGACAGGTCCTTTCCTTAAACCTCATGAACCAACCTCTGCTAGCTTCAAACTTTTCTTCTGCAGCTTCCTTGCCTCTCTCAGAATTCACAGAATTGAAGAGAGTTGAAACTTGCTCTGGATTAGGCTTTGATTTAATGGAGTGTTGTGGCTAGTTTAATCTCCTATCCCAACCACTAAAATTTTCTCCAAATCAACAATAAGGCTGTTTTGCTTTCTTATCATTCATGTGTTCACTAGAGTCACACTTGTAATTTTCTTTAAGAACTTTTCCTTTACATTTACAGCTTGGCTGACTGGCTCCAAAGTCTAGCTTTTGACCTATCTCAGCTTTCAACATTCTTTCCTCACTAAACTTAATCATTTCTAGCTTTTGATTTAAAGAGAAAGACATGAGACTCTTTCTTTCACCTGAACACTTAGAGGCCATTGTAGGATTATTAATTGGCCTAATTTCAATATTGTTGTATCTCCAAGGAGAAGGAGAGAGAGAGAGGAGAATGGCCTGTCAGTGGAGCAGTTAGAACACACACATTTATTGATTGTTTGCTGTGTTATATGGACATGGTTTGGTGTGCCCCCAAACAATTATAAAAGTACCATCAAAGATCACTGATTACAGATCACCATAACAAACAAAAAAATCATGAAAAAGTTGAAATATTCTGAGAATTACCAAAATGTGACATAGAGACACAAAGTAAGCAAATTCTGTTGGAAAATTGGTGCTGATAAACTTGACACAGTGCTGTCACAAACCTTTAATTTGTAAACACAATATCTGCAAAGTGTAATAAAGTGCAATAAAATAAGGTATGCCTGTATCTTCTTTAGTGTACAAACTATAAAAAATGTTAATTTTAAAATTTGAAAAACTAAAGACTTGAAACCTTTATTTTAACCAGTTTATCAATGTGGTCTTCACTGCACCATCTTCTCCTTTCTATTGCATGTCATCAATTTATATCCATTATTGTTTTATTTTTAGATTTAAAATTGTTATTGAGATATTATTGACATTTCATATTAATACTAGTTTCAGGTGGACAACATAGTGATTTGATCTATATATATATTGTGAAATGATGACCAAAAATAAGTCTAGTTAACTTCTGTCATCTCATATATTTACAATTTTTTTCTTGTGAAGAGAAATTTTAAGATCTATTCTCTTAGCAACTTTCAAATATACAATCCAGTATTTTTAACTATAGTCACCATGCTGCACATTACATTTCCAAGACATGTATTTTATAACTGGAAGTTTGTACCTTGGAACTACCTTCAACCATTTCATCCACTCCCCAACTTCTATCTCTGTAAACCAACAATCTGTTATTTTTTACCAAGTTCCAGAACAAATTTTTATTTATAAGCCAAGAAAAAACATTCAGCCAGAGTTAAAGGTTAAAGTAGATAAATAAAAATACCATATACTACTTTTAGAATCACAATAAGCATTTAATATATAAAAACATGGAGAGATATATTAAAATTTCATGATATGGTAGCTGCCTCTTATGAAGGAGGAAAGTAGGATGACAGGAGGGGAGTAAGGGAAAGAGAATCAAGAATGATGTTCAACTTTGTGTATAAGAATTTATTAACAAAAATGTTCTGAGGCAGATATGAAAATCATAGACATTATATGTTAGTTTTGAGCATCAGATATGTAGATACTCATTATATTATCCTTTGAGTTTTAAAATATTTTTATCTAAGTATAATGGATATTAATTTTTTTCTTATAATGTTATGTCTAATAGAGATACTTCAGTAAAAAAAAAAAAAAAAAAAAAAATTCATTTCAGTACATTTCCCAGGACTTTAAACTAGCTAAAAATATCTAACAATTTCTAATCTTAATGCAATAATGCAATCTTTTAAGGTAGTGTTATGCCTCTGGACCCAACACTAACATCCAGTACTTCATTAGTTTTATAAGTGTCTTTTGACTTCAGAGATGTTGTAAAAGAACAATATTTTGAACTTAGATATAGGTATGTCAGTATTTAACAATAATCAATCCAAATCTTACTCATTTCTAAAAAAAAACCCCTCCCTTTTCCTCTAAAATCTTTAGGCTGACTATGTTCTTTACTCTGTGCATATAATTCTTAACTCCAGGGAAAACACCAACTAGATTTGATTAGAGAGTAGATTCCTTGTGGACCACTAAAGACAAGCTCATCAAATTCAATTATTGTAAAGATGGCAAAAAAGTTAAAAGGTGGGTTTGGTTTTTTTTTTTTTTTTTTTTTTTTTACTCTAAATGGTATTCCAACTTAGTAAATACTCTTTCTGAAAAGGTGTTCCCAGGTCAGCACCACTCTAATGAAACACACATTTTTAACCATGTGCTATGACACAATTCAGTGGAAGTAAGAGTCTGCCTTAAAGGATTGCCTATAGCCCCACCATACACTGTCTTAAAAAGCATTATTGCCTTTGGAAAAATAGTTTCCACTGAGGATATAAAATGACCAGCAACATCTGAAAGGTCATGGGAGGAAAAAATACTCAAACCTTGTAAACACATCAAGCTTTTCCATATTATGAATGGTAACTTGACATAAGTGCTTAATAAAGAAAATGATGTTTCTAAAAAACATAGAGATAAATAACCAAGAGATCATGGAGAAATCAGAGAAAATCAAAAAATACCTAGAAACAAATGACAATGAAAACACAACAACTCAAAAATTATGGGATGAAGCAAAAGCAATTCTAAAAGGGAAGTATATAACAATACAATCCTACCTTAAGAAACAAGAAACATCTCAAACAACCTAACCTTACAACTAAAGCAAATAGACAAAGAAGAACAAAAATAACCCAAAGTTAGCTGAATGAAAGAAATCGTAAAGATCAGATCAGAAATCAATGAAAAAGAAATGAAGGAAATAAATAGCAAAGATCAATAGAACTAAAACTGTTTCTTTGAGAAGATAAACAAAATTGATAAACCATTAGCCAGACTCATCAAGAAAAAAAGGGAGAAGAGTCAAATCAATAGAATTAGAAATGAAAAGGGAGAAGTAAAAACTGACACTGAAGAAATACAAAGGATCATGAGAGATTTCTATAAGCAACTGTATACCAAAAATATGAACAACATGGAAGAAATCAAAAAATTGTTAGAAAAACACAACATTCTGATACTGAACTAGGAAGAAATAGAAAATATAATCAATCACAAGCACTGAAATTGAGACAGTGATTAAAAATCTTCCAACAAAGAAAAACACAGGACCAGATATCTTAACAGGAAAATTCTATCAAACATTTAGAGAAGAGCTAACACCTATCCTTCTCAAATTCTTCCAAAATTTAGCAGAGGGAGGAACACTCCCAAACTCAGTCTATGAGGCCACCATCACCCTGATACCAAAACCAGACAAAGATGTCACAAAGAAAGAAAACTACAGGCCAATATCATTGTTGAACATAGGTGCAAAAATCCTCAATGAAACACTAGCAAGCAGAATCCAACAGCACATTAAAAGGTTCATACACCATGATCAAGTGGGAATGATCCCAGGAATGCAAGAATTCTTCAATATACACAAATCAATCAATTTGATAAGCCATATTAACAAATTAGATAAAAACCATATGATTATCTCAATAGATGCAGAAAACGTTTTCAACAAAATTTATCACACATTTAAGATAAAAACTCTCCAGAAAGTAGACATAGAGGGAACTTACCTCAACATAATAAAGGCCATATATAGCAAACCCACAGCCAGCAGCATTCTCAATGCTGAAAAACTGAAACCATTTCCACTAATATCAGGAAAAAGACAAGATTACCCACTCTCACCACTATTATCCAACATAGTTTTGGAAGTGTTAGCCACGGAAATCAGAGAAGGAAAAGAAATAATAGGAATCCAAATTGGGAAAGAAGTGTAAAACTGTCACTGTTTGAAGATGACATGACACTATACATAGAGAATATTAAAGGTGCTACCAGAAAACTACTAGACCTAATCAATGAATTTGGTAAAGTAACAGGATACAAAATTAATGCACAAAAATCTATTGCATTCCTATAAACTAATGATGAAAAATCTGAAAGAGAAATTAAGGAAACACTCCCATTTACCATTACAACAAAAAGAATCAAATACCTAGGAATAAACCTACTTAAGGAGACAAAAGACCTGTATGCAGAAAACTATAAGACACTGCTGAAAGAAACTAAGATGATACAAACAGATGGAGAGATATACCATGTTCTTGGATTGGAAGAATCAATATTGTGAAAATGACTATACTACCCAAAGCAATATACAGATTCAATGCAATCCCTATCAATCTACCAATGGAATTTTTCACAGAACTAGAACAAAAAATTTCATAATTTGTATGGAAACACAAATGACCAAGAATAGGAAAAGCAATCTTGAGAAAGAAAAACAGAGCTGGAGGAATCAGGCTCCCTGACTTCAGACTATACCACAAACCTACAGTAATCAAGACAGTATGGTACTGGCACACACACAAAAAGAAATATAGATCAATAGAACAGGATAGAAAGCCCAGAGATTAACCCACACACATATGGTCACTTTAACTTTGATAAAGGAGGAAATAATATACAGTGGAGAAAAGACAGCTTCTTTAATAAATTTTGCTGGGAAAACTGGACAGCTACATGTAAAAGAATGAAATTAGAGTTCTCCCTAACACAATACACAAAAGTAAACTCAAAATGTGTTAAAGACCTAAAGGTAAGGCCAAACACTATCAAACTCTTATACAAAAACATAGGCAGAACAATCTATGATGTAAAACACAGCAAGATCCTTTTTGACCCACCTCCTAGAGAAAAGGAAATAAAGGCAATAATAAACAAATGGGACTTAATGAAACTTAAAAGCTTTGGCACAGAAAAGGAAACCATTAAAAAGATGAAAAGACACCCACAGAGTGGGAGAAAATATTTGCAAATGAAGCAAGTGACAAAGGATTAATCTAAAAAATATACAAGTAGCTCATGTAGCTCAGCATCAAAATAACAAACAACCCAATACAAAAATGGGCAAAAGATCTACATACACTTTTCTCCAAAGTAGATATACAGATTGCCAACAAACACATGAAAGGATGCTCAGAAGCACTAATTATTAGAGAAATGAAAATCTGACTTTACACCGGTCAGAATGCCCATCATCAAGAAATCTACAAACAATAAATGCTGGAGAGGGTGTGAGGAAAAAGGAACCGTCTTGCACTCTTGGTGGGAATTTAAATTGATACAGCCAGTATGGGGAACAGTATGGAGGTTCCCCAAGAAACTAAAATTAGAAATACTATTTGACACAGCAATCCCACTACTGGGCATATACCCTGAGAAAACCATAATTCAAAAAGAGTCATGTACCACAATGTTCATTGCAGCTCTGTTTACAATAGCCAAGACCTGGAAGCAACTTAAGTTTCCATCAACAGATGAATGGATAAAGAAGATGTGGCACATATATACAATGGAATATTACTCAGCCATAAAAAGAAACGAAATTGAGTTATTTGTAGTGAGGTGGATGGACCTACAGTCTGTCATACAGAGTGAAATAAGTCAGAAAGAGAAAAACAAATACCGTATGCTAACACATATACATGGAATCTAAAAAAAAAAAAAAAAATTGGTTCTGACCACTCTAGGAGCAGGATAGGAATAAAGACGCAGACCTAGAAAATGGACTTGAGAACATGAGTAGGGGAGGGGAAGCTGGGAAGAAGTGAGAGGGTGGCATGGACATATATCCACTACCAAATGTAAAATAGATAGCTAGTGGGAAGCAGATACAGGGAGATCAGCTGGGTGCTTTGTGACCACCTAGAGGGGTGGGATAGGGAGTGTGGGAGGGAGATGCAAGAGGGAGAAGGTATGGGGATATATGCATAGATATAGCTGATTCACTTTGTCATACAGCAGGAACTAACACACCATTGTAAAGCAATTATATTCCAAAAAAGATGCTAAAAAAAAAAAAATAGAGAAACAGACAAAAGCCAGAGTCTATATATTTCTTAACATTTGCTAGTCATCAAAATTTGGTTTTCTTATTCCTTTATACACCCACTATCTGCAATGACACTATAAATGGAAATGCATCTTAATTACTTGACTGATCAATTCACTAATAATTCACTAAATTTTAAACTACATATCTTAACAAAATTTGTCAGATATGGGCTAAATGTGAGATTATAATGGTGGCTTCCTGGTCATTTAGAGGAATACTATTAAATCAGTGCATAATCTAAAAGCAATATGATGAGTGAATATGAAAAGTTTGTGTAAATCATAAAAACATATTAAGAAAGGAGAAATCATTGAGAAGTTTTTAAGAGGGAGCACTATTTCTCTTAAAGGTCCTAGAAGAAATCCAAACATGGTAGGTATTAGCTGATATCTGCAGCAGACACATCTTTTATTGTCTCATAAGTTTTATCATAGGAATAATTATCTACTTTATTTCAGAAAAATACATGCCCATCTTGTGTGCATCATTACAAATACATGAGCATGTGCTTATTTGTTTTTTATTTAATTTTATTTATTTTTTTATACAGCAGGTTCTTATTAGTTATCCATTTTATACATATTGGTGTATATATGTCAATCCATTCTCACAATTCATCACACAACCACACCACCACCACCACCACTGTCCCCCCTTGCTGTCCATACATTTGTTCTCTACATCTTTTTCTCTATTTCTTCCCTGCAAACTGGTTCAACTGTACCATTTTTGTAGGTTCCACATATATGCGTTAATATATTTGTTTTTCTCTTTCTGACATACTTCATTCTGTATGACAGTCTGTAGATCCATCCATGTCTCAAATAACCTGCTTTCGTTCCTTTTTATGGCTGAGTAATATTCCATTGTATATATGTATCACATCTTCTTTATCCATTTGTCTGTCAATGGGAGTTTAGGTTGGTTCCATGACCTGGCTATTGTAAATAGTGCTGCAAAGAACATTGGTGTTCATGTGTCTTTTTGAATTATGGTTTTCTCTGATTATATGCCCAGTAGTGGGATTGCTGGGTCATATGGTAGTTCTATTCTTAGTTTTTTAAGAAACCTCCATACTGTTCTCCATAGTGGCTGTATCAATTTACATTCCCACCAACAGTGCAAGAGTGTTCCCTTTTCTTCACACCCTCTCCAGCATTTGTTGTTTGTAGATTTTCTGATGATACTCATTCTAACTGGTGTGAGGTGATAACTCATTGTATTTTGATTTGCGTTTCTCTAATAATTATTGATGTTGAGCAGCTTTCATGTGCTTCTTGTCCATCCATATGTCTTCTTTGGAGAAATGTCTATTTAGGTCTTCTGCCCATTTTTGGATTGGGTTGTTTTATTTTATTTTATTTTATTTTTAAATATTGAGATGCATGAACTGTTTATATATTTTGGAGATTAATCCTTTGTCCATTGATTCATTTGCAAATATTTTATCCCATTCTAAGGGTTTTCTTTTTGTCTTGTTTATGGTTTATTTTGCTATGCAAAAGCTTATAAGTTTCATTAGGTCCCATTTGTTTATTTTTGTTTTTATTTCCATTACTCTAGGAGGTGGATCAAAAAATATTTTGTGATTTATGTCAAAGTGTGTTCTTCCTATGTTTTCCTCTAAGAGTTTTTATACTGTCCAGTCTTACATTTAGGTAACTAATCCATTTTGAGTTTATTTATGTGTATGGTGTTAGGGAATGTTCTAATTTCACTATTTTACATGTAGCTGTCTAGTTTTCCCAGCACCACGTATTGAGGAGGCTGTCTTTTCTCCATTGCATATCCTTGCCTACTTTGTCATAGATTGGTTGCCCATAGGTGCATGCATTTATCTCTGGGCTTTCTATCCTGTTCCATTGATCTATATTTCTTTTTTTGTGCCAGTACCATACTGTCTTGATTACTGTAACTTTGTAGTATAGTCTGAAGTCAGGGAGTCTGATTCCTCCAGCTCTGTGCTTTTGCTATTTGGGATCTTTTGTGTCTCTACAAATTTTATGACTTTTTTTTTCTAGTTCTGTAAAAAATGCCATCATAATTTGATAAGGATTGCATTTAATCTGTAGATTGCTTTAGGTAGTATAGTCATTTTCACAATACTGATTTTTCCAATCCAAGAACATGGTATATCTCTCCATCTGTTTGTATCATCTTTAATTTCTTTCTGCAGTGTCTTATAGTTTTCTGCATACAGGTGTTTTGTCTCCTTAAGTAGGTTTATTCCTAGGTATTTGATTCTTTTTGTTGTAATGGTAAATGGGAGTGTTTCCTTAATTTCTCTTTCAGATTTTTCATCATTAGTGTATAGGAATGCAATAGATTTTTGTGCATTAATTTTGTATCCTGCTACTTTACCAAATTCATTGATTAGCTGTAGTAGTGTTCTGGTAGCATCTTTAGGATACTCTATGAATAGTATCATGTCATCTGCAAACAGTAACAGTTTTACTTCTTCTTTTCCAATTTGTATTCCTTTTATTTCCTTTTATTCTCTGATTACCATGCCTAGGACTTCCTAAACTATGTTCAATAATAGTGGTGAGAGTGGACATCTTTGTCTTGTACCTGATCTTACAGGAAATGTTTTCAGGTTTTCACCATTGAGAATGATGTTTGCTGAGGGTTTGCCATATATGGCCTTTATTATGTTGAGGTAAGTTTCCTCTATGCCTACTTTCTGGAGAGTATTTATCATAAATATGTGTTGAATTTTGTCAAAAGCTTTTTCTGCCTCTATTGAAATAATCATATGGTTTTTATTCTTCAATTTGTTAATATGGTGTATCACATTGATTTACTTGCATATATTGAAGAATCCTTGCCATCACTGGGATAAATCCCACTTGATCATGGTGTATGAACCTTTTAATGTGTTGTTGGATTCTGTTTGCTAGTATTTTGTTGAGGCTTTTTGCATCTATATTCATCAGTGATATTGCTGTTTAATTTTTTTTTTTTTTTTTTTTTTTTTTTTTTTTTTTTTCGGTACATGGGCCTCTCACCACTGTGGCCTCTCCCCCTGCAGAGCACAGGCTCCAGACACTCAGTCTCAGTGTTCATGGCTCACGGGCCCAGCCGCTCCACAGCATGTGGGATCCTTCCAGACCAGGGCATGAACCTGTGCCCCTTGCATCAGCAGGCAGACTCCCAACCACTGCGCCACCAGGGAAGCCCTAATTTTCTTGTTTTTGTAGTATCTTTGTCTGGTTTTGGTATCAGGGTGATGGTGGCCTCATAGAAAGAGTTTGGGAGTGTTCCTTCCTCTGCAATTTTTGGAAAAGTTTGAGAATGATGGGTGTTAGCACTTCTCTAAATTTTTGATAGAATTCACCTGTAAAGCCATCTGGTCCTGGACTTTTGTTTTTTGGAAAATTTTTAATCACAGTTTCAATTTCTTTACTTGTGATTGGTTTGTTCATATTTTCTATTTCTTCCTGGTTCAGTCTTTGACGGTTATACCTTTCTAAGAATTTGTCCATTTTTTGCAGGTTGTCCATTTTATTGGCATAGAGTTGCTTGTAGTAGTTTCTTAGGATGCTTTGTATTTCTGCAGTGTCTGTTGTAACTTTTCCTTTTTCATTTCTAATTTTATTGATTTGAATCCTCTCCCTCTTCTTCTTGATGAGTCTGGCTAGTGGTTTTGCTTATCTTCTCAAAGAACAAGCTTTTAGTTTTATTGCTCTTTGCTATTGTTTTCTTTTTTTCTATTTCATTTATTTCTGCTCTGATCTTTATGATTTCTTTCATTCTGCCAAATTTGTTTTTTTTTTTTTTTTTTTGGTTCTTCTTTCTCTAGTTCCTATACCTGTAAGGTTAGATTGTTCATTTGAGATTTCTCTTGTTTCTTGGGGTAGGCTTGTAAAGCTATAAACTTCCCTCTTAGAACTGCATTTGCTGCATCCCATAGGTTTTGGATCATTGTGTTTTTATTGTAATTTGTCTCTAGGTATTTTTTGATTTCCTCTTTGATTTATTTAGTGATCTCTTGGTTGCTTAGTAATGTATTGTTTAGCCTCCATGTGTTCGTGTGTTTTATGTTTTTGTTTTTTTTTTTCCCTGTAATTGATTTCTAAACTCATAGCATTGTGGTCAGAAAAGATGCTTGATATGATTTGAATTTTCTTAAATTTATTGAGGCTTGAGTTGTTACCCAGGATGTGACCTATCCTGGAGAATGTTCTGTGTGCACTTGAGAAGAAAGTGTAATCTGCTGTTTTTGGATGGATTGTCCTGTAAATATCAATTGAATTTATCTGGTCTATTGTATCATTTAAAACTTGTGTTTCCTTATGAATTTTCTCTTTGGATGATCTGTCCATTGGTGTAAGTGAGATGTTAAAGTCTCCCACTATTATTGTATTACTGTTGATTTCCTCTTTCAGAGCTGTTAGCTGTTGCCTTATGTATTGAGGTGCTCCTACATTGGGTGCATAAATATTTACAATTGTTATATCTTCTTCATGGATTGATCCTTTGATCATTATGTAGTGTCCTTCTTTGTCTCTTGTAATAGTTTTTATTTTAAAGTTTATTTTGTCTGATATGAGAATTGCTACTCCAGCTTTCTTCTGATTTCCATTTGCATGGAATATCTTTTTCCATCCCCTCACTTTCAGTCTCTATGTTTCCCTAGGTCTGAAGTGCATCTCTTGTGGACAGCATATATAGGGGTCTTGTTTTTCTATCCATTCAGTAAACCTCTGTCTTTTGCTCGGAGCGCTTAATCCAGTCACGTTTAACGTAATTATTGATATGTATGTGCCTATTACCATTTTCTTAATTGTTTCTTTTTTTTTTTTTTTTTGTAGGTCCTTTTCTTTTCTTGAGTTTCCCCCTTAGAAAAGTTCCTTTAGCATTTGTTGTAGAGCTGGATTGGTGGTGCTGAATTCTCTTGACTTTTGCTTGTCGGTAAAGCTTTTGATTTCTCCAATGAATCTGAATGAGATCCTTGGTGGGAAGAGTAATCTTGGTTGTAGTTTTTTTCCCTTTCATCACTTTAAATATATCATGCTACTGCCTTCTGGCTTTTAGAGTTCCTATTGAGAAATCAGCTGTTAACCTTATGGAAGTTCCCTTGTATGTTATTTGTCATTTTCCCCTTGTTGCTTTCAATAATTTTTCTTTGCCTTAACGTTTTCCAATTTGATTACTATGTCTTGGCCTGTTTTTCCTTGGCTTTATCCTACCTGGGACTCACTGCACTTCCTGGATTTGGGTAGCTATTTCCTTTCCCATGTTAGGGACATTTTTGACTATAATCTTTTCAAATATTTTCTTGGGTCCTTTTCTTTCTCTTCTCCTGTGACCCCTATAATGCAAATGTTCTTGTGTTTAATGTTGTCCCAGAAGTCTCTTAGGCTGTCTTCATTTCTTCTCATTCTTTCTTCTTTATTCTGTTCTGCTGCAGTGAATTCCACCATTCTGTCTTCCATGTCACTTATCCATTCTTCTGCCTCAGTTATTCTGCTATTGATTCCTTGTAGTGTATTTTTCATTTCACTTATTGTATTGTTCATCTCTGTTTGTTTTTTCTTTAATTATTTTAAGTGTTTGTTCTTTAATTCTAGGTCTTTGTTAAACATTTCTTGCATCTTCTCGATCTTTGCCTCCATTCTTTTTCCGAGATCCTGGATCATCTTCACTATCATTATTCTGAATTCTTTTCCTGTACAGTTGCCTATCTCCACTTCATTTAGTTGTTTTCCTGGTGTTTTATCTTGTTCCTTCATCTGGTACATATTCTCTCCCTTTTAATCTTGTTTATCTTTCTGTGAATGTGATTTTTGTTCCACAGGCTGCAGGATTGTAGTTCTCCTTGCTTCTGCTGTCTGTCCTCTGGTGAATCTGAACATGTGTTTATTTTAACCTGTATGCTACTTGGCTCATGTAGAAGCTTCTAGTTTCTGCCATTGTGTAGTGGAACATACAGACATAAAAATAATTCCACAAATAAAATGCCACTCCAATAAACAAATTAAGCAGGGATACTGGCAGAAAATCTATAGATGAGAAATGGAAATAATTATAATAAATTAAGACATGTAAATTATTGTAACAGATAAGCGATAAATACATGAACAGAATATTTGATCTTCATCACATAACTAAAACATGAAACCTGACACTGTCAACTATAAAATAAGAAAATGGTAAGAAATAAATTATACCCACTGTTAACATTACTAATCATTAATCTTTTCAAATAATGTAATCTGGCAGTAGTATCAAGAGCCTTAAAAATATTCTATTTGTAGGAATATATTCTGTGGAAATCATCAGAAAAAGAGATTAGGATTATAGTACAAAATGAACCACTGAATTTCTATCTAAAATAGCAAAGCATTAGAAATAACATCAATGACCAACAAGAAAAAAGAATATCTCAATAAACAATTGCCATTCATGTGATGGAATATTACACAGCTATTCAAAATATTATTCTCAATACTTGATCATCATCAAATATACTCATAATTTAATTTGTATATTGAAACAGGCCATTCATTTGCCCAGACATTCATTTATGAAATGTTTATTACTATTTTGATACACGCCTATTTTGGCGGTACAGTTTTGTGCAAAACATTGTCCTTGCCCTCACGAGGATTGTAGCCTAGCTATAGAGTTAAACAAAGAATCAGGCAATTTAAATGTGATATTGTGTGTGTATGTGTTGAGATAAAAGAGAAAGATACTAAGGGAACACAATAAAAATTTGGTGAGCATAGCTTGTTGAGTAAAAGTCAATTGTGAATTGTCAAGACTTCCTCAATGGTTGTCTAGGATGAGACAAGAAGAATGAATAGGATTTAAGCAGAAAAAGACTGTTTGGAAGAATGTTCCAGGCAGGAGAAAAATTATATGCCAATGTCCAAATAAAAACACAAACATTTCCTATACAATATGATTTGAATTTTCCATAAAGTACTCCAACATACTAACAATGATTCTCTGTGAGAGGTAGATATTATGTTGGTATTTATAACTTTTTTCTCAGTTTTAAAATCTTTATTAAATCTTGTTTATGACAAACATGATTTGCTATTAAATTAGGAGTAATTAACCTTACAAATTTTCAACAGATTCAAAGGATTAGAGGATACTGACCTTCAAAAGAAGTAATCAATACTTAAATTTATTCTGTATACTGTTCATTAGTCCTCTTGTGTTTAACTGCATTAGCATTAGGTTTGGGGTATCAATCTATCAACCAGTTTCAAGTGTTTCTCCTAGTAAAACTTGTGACTTCAAGCAGCATACCTTGATTAACCATAAGGTCATATAACAAAATGCTACCTAGTAGCATGTTGGTCTCACTCATGACAGTGTCACAAGGCTATCACAAAATTTAAGAATGGGGTAAAGTGTTAGTCTAATTAGCTGCCTGCATACCAGGAGAAAAATCAATAATTGCTCAGAGGAACTAGCTATTTTTTTCAGAGCTGATTTTACAACTAGGCTGTGTATAATGCATAGTTGACTGACTAGGTGATCATAAATACACCAGTGTCAAGGAGGCTCTAGGTCTGAAAATACTAAGCAAACTACCTAATTTCCTACTATAATGCAAATGGACTTCCTCATGTCTTGAAAACTTTTGATATTTGAATTTTCCCTTAAATGAAAGAGACAGATTATTTCTATTGATAACATCAGCAACATAACCTACAAAGACAGATATATGAGCATCTTGTCTGTCATAAATGTCTATATATTATGCTGGTATTAGAGAGGTAAAAGATATTATACATGACCTTAGGAAGTTTCACTTACTTAGAGAGGCATATTAGGGAGACAAGATATGGGTCTGTGTACCCATCAGTACAATCAGTAACTTATTTTAGGTGCTGCATAACTGACACGTCCAGTAAATTCTTAGGGAGGACAAATGAAGCTAAGACCATAGACAGACACTGGAGGTCAGAGGTGGCTTCCTGGAGATGACACTCTGAGCACTTCAGTAAGGGGATCTATAGACAAGTAAAGAGTGACATTCAAAGAACCATTTGTTATGTGTAAAGACATTTTGGAAGGTAATTATAATTTACTTCTATTATTAATTCCATTTTTATTATTGCTTTTATTGATTCATGGTTGTGCAATTGCTTTATGATCATTTTAATAGGGGTTTCATGACTTTGATTTTAACCTACCCTGAAGTATGGAAAAGACTTAATGTTTGTATGTTGCAGTTACATTCCCTTGATTGTAGACAAGATTTATCTCCTTTAAACATTGTACCTTGTTATTTTACTCAAAAGCAAATTTTATTAGTTATCTATTGTTGCATAACAGATTATCTCAAAATTAACAGTTTAAAACAAACGTATTTATTGCCTCACCATTTCTGTGGGTCAGGAGTCCAGGCATGGCATAGCTGGGTCCTCTGTTTCAGGGTCTCTCACAAGGCTTCAATCAAGGTACTGGTGTATGTTGAGGACTTATCTGAACATTTGACTGGGGAATAATCTTCTTGAAACTTACTTACACCGTTGTTGACAGGATTAAATTCCTTGTACTGTGTGAATGGTAGACTGAATTCCTTACTGGATGTCAGAGGTAGCTCTCAGTTCCTTTCCACCCAGGTCTCTTCATAGGACAGCTCATAAAATGAGAAGCAGGCTTTTAGTTAGGAAGGCAAAATTACAATTATGCATAATAGCCCATCAACTGCTGTATTCTATTAGTTAGAAGCAAGTCACAATTCCTGCCCATTTGATTATACAAGGACATTAGTACAAAGAGGAAGAAATCATTGGGGAACCATCTCAGAATCTATCTACCACACAATTTTACAAGTTTTATATGCTTAAGTGGGATACATAAATTATGGCAGAAACACAGAGTTTTTAATTCAATACAGGAATTTACTTGAGATATCCTTGACTAGAAGATGTGGTAAGACTATTTAGATTGCTAAACTAGTTACTGGTTAAAAGTAGACTATAGTATAAACTCTAGATGCTCTACTAACTACTATAAAATGTTAGTCAAATCCTCAACTCCACTTATGCCCAGTTTCATTATCTATAATATCAAGAGATTGGACTAGAAATCATTTTAATGTTAATATCTTATTACTGTGCATCAGATACAGTAATCTGAACTTTTAAGGCAAATTTGGCAAAAGGGTGTTTTAAATATTTAAGTGGAAGTACATTTTTTTTTCTACCTTTGCAACTCTAAATGAAATGAAAGTTGAGATAATGTTTCTTCTCTACAGTATAGAATATGCCATTTTAAAGTATGGGTAACCAAGCTGAGGTTGTGCTGATTTTTTTCAACGATTTTATAACCTACATTGTGCTGTGTTGCAACCTAATTATGTAGTCTGTAAGATGTAGAACTCTGTACACATAATCAGAAGCAGTGTCCCTGGATTCATTCAGAGAACACAGATTAGTAGAAAGGTAGGATGATTAAATTGTGTATTATTGGGGAGCAGCTGAGTTACAACATTTTCATGAAGTTTGAAAATGGAGAAAAATTAAAGATCTAAAGTGATAGGAAAGGAATCGGCCACTACTCTGTTTAGCAGTATAATCAAAGATACTGGACAAATTTCATTCACCTGCCCTGCTGTATATCTGCCCTTGCTACCTAACCTCTTTCGATAGCTTCTTTTTCTCCCAAAGAAAATATTTTATCCAAAGATTTCAGTTTTTCTTTGCGGAAACACTAAGGATGGAGTTGGGGGTGTTCTGACTATGCCCATGCAATCTTTATTCAACAATGTACTGTCCTGCAGGACTCAAAGAGAGATGCCAGAGAGGGTTATAATATCTCTTATTATATGACCCAGCACACAACCTTTTCAAAAAGATTTTGTCAGACTACTCAGCAACTCTGCAGATCCAAATGTAAACTATATATTCTTCCTGGAGAAGGCAGTAAAAGGCATTGGTATGCAAAAATGCTGAGCAAACAGTAAACACTGGAAGACTTCAGTAGGATAAAACATCATATGTCTCTCCAGTGAAAAATAAAAGAATGATCCTGGCTACTAGTGAGCATTAAAGATCCCAGGATACTTCTCCCAGGATAGGACTGTTAATCTATTTGTTCTGACAAAATTCAATTTTGGGTAATTGTCTTCTGTCTCCCTAAATCTCTTTTTCCTTCCATTTATATTGAAAATGTCTCACTTTCTGTCCTAAATGGATTACATTATCACTCACCTAGAAGGGCATATTATAAGAAGGTAATTGTAAATTTATGTATGAAATGCCAAATAATGTGCACATTCATAATACTAGTTCCTTATAATTATTATTATTATTTTATACATTGTTGCCTGCTAGAATATTTTGTTGTCCTTCCTTGGGTATTGTTTTAGTTTGTAGTTTTCTTTCAAATTATCTTATAATCATGCAATATAAACTCTTAATTCTACTTCTTAGGTTAAGTAAATTCATTTTACCTTTGATTATATTGTATTTGGTTTTAATAGCATACATTTACTTATATCACACATAATGCCAACCATGTACTTAAGTATATCTGAAGTTGGCAGACATTTTTTAAGTTCCCCAAAAAGATCTGACCTTTTTAAAAAATTTCAATCATCTACCCTTTCTCACCTCTAATTCATTTTTCAAATCAGCCTCAGAATAAGCCAAACCATCCTGTGAGATTTCAGAGCTTTGCCAGTCTGCATTTATAAAGTTAAGACAAGCCTAACACAAGAAAAATATATGAAACTGGTGACTATCTTGTTATACAATCTGAAAGGCAAAGAGAAGGCTCAGTCTCTTCAACTTGCTACCTGAAATTATCTTCCTCACCTTCAAGTTTTATTAGCTTTTAAAATATAAAACCCCAGAGAGGTCAAATAAAACTGTTAACACTTGCACATGTATAGGGTTGAGTAAATTCCTTGTCCTTTCCTGAAAGCAATTTTAATAGGGTGACCAGTGAAAATATAATGATAATTCAGGTACTTGAGAATACGAAGAGACAAAGGATGATTTAATGGCGGCAAAAAGAAGGATTGCCCAGAGAAAATCAGAGGTCTACTTCATACTCTTTCATCTGGATCTGACTCAGTTAAAATTTTAAGCTTCTTTTTATTTAAGTGACAGGGCTCTCTCCTACATATTGCCTATTGCAAATCCACTGGATATTTTTTATTATGTTCTTAACAATATTTCTGCATAGAACTTGACAATATAAAAATAGTTTGAACTTCCTTAAGTTGAGTGAGGGCTATACCAGGCTTTCTTATTCTGCTAAAGCCTTTCTCTAACATAATCCTAAAATAGGCCCTTGAAATTGCTAATAGATCTGTGGGAGTTTAATGCATGTTTTTGAGAGGAAAAATTAACCATGTACAGTGTACAAAGAACATTCTGATGGAAGGATGCTATATAAATGAGGGATATTTTTTCTTATCCTGTTCACACTAGAAAAAAATTGTTGAAAACTGACCGTGGCATGTCTGTAGATAGAAGATACTGAAATATTAATAAATGTGATTCAGATTCATGTAGGAGTACAGACTGGACCTTAAATCTGATGCCTCCATGAGCTATTAATTTAATCAATCAAGTACAAAATAATAATATCAGAAAAATCTACTTTTATTCTGAGATTTTTGCATGAGAGTCTATGTCTAAAATCTTACTATAGATTGACTGAGTTCAGTTGAAAAATACTTAATTCGATCAGAAGACTTTATATTTTTTTTTTTCCTGACTCAACCTGTGATACTCACATTAGCCCAGTGTAGGACAGAACATCTGTATCAACAGGAAATGTCCCCACACATGAACTGATCCAGTAGGACTTTTTTTTTTTTTTTTTGTTAACTTGGTGGTAAGAATTAGTAAGAAGTTCTCATGAAGCTAGTCTCTAGAAAATTCCTAAGGTTATGTAAGCCATTAAAACCTCAATCCTATGTATCTTGGGACTTTGGTGGAATTTCCATTGCTAATTAGAATGACAAGAGATATACATGTATATGTGTACTTGTGTGTGTTATAGGAAGGTATATGTCTGATAGAAAATATATTCTATTGCAGACAACATCTGCCTCATAGTGCCGAAAATTATAAAATGACAAAAGCACCCTATTTTAAAAGGCTAAGTCAGTGATTACATACTAAAGTGGTGTTACCAAATAGGGGAAAATCTATGAACAGTGATGGGAGTATATTGTTTGTGGTTTTAGGACCACTGTAGCATCAGTTGCACACTAACCTAATGGCAAATATCTCCCCAACTGAAAAATGTCTAAAGAATTTATTATAGTAACTTAATTCTAACACTCATAAAAGGAAACAAAAAATTAAAATAAACATACATCATCCTCACCAAAGATACCCAGAAGAAATGAACAGCAAAAGTGTTTCCAGAGTTTTGACCATGTCCCAGGCATTTTATATTTAAATCATTTATACTTGGCCTTATTTGTGTCCAATCTGGTTTGCAAACATGATTTGAAGTCTTTCATATTTGTATTCATTGGCAGAATATTTTGTAAAACCTCAAAGAAACCTGTCCAACAAGCATCACGTTGCATCCTAATGTTTCTTGTTCAGTTCAGTCCATCATTCTCACTTGCTCATTGCTGGATACAATGCAAGGAGACAGGAGTTACCTAGAGTGATGTGACACAACATGACACATCAATCAAGGATTGTTTGAAAAAGGGATGCAGTGCAGAGTTTTCCAAGTTTTGTCTTTTGGAAGAGAAAGGTTTTAAATTTGTCTTAGGAAAAAAAAGATGAGGGCCCATCCAATGTTGCTTGCTGAGTCATAAGGAAATTGAATTTGCTCTAAGGAAAGAAAGGAAACCAGCAGAGCTGATGAAAACCCTGAGGAAAATGTTCAAAATGAGATCATCATAGTTTCATTCTGGTGAATTTGTCAAGGCTTCAAAGAGAAGGATGGTGGGAACTGAGATTGTTCCGCAGTTGAAGTGCATACAAAGAGATTTAAATTAACTTCTGAAATATTCAGTGATCCTCAAAGGAATTTTTTGTTTAAACCCACATTTGTTTATTTATTTATTTTTGGCTGTGTTGGGTCTTTGTTTCTGTGCGAGGGCTTTCTCTAGTTGTGGCAAGCGGGGACTACTCTTCATCGCGGTGCGCAGGCCTCTCACTATCGCGGCCTGTCTTGTTGAGGAGCACAGGCTCCAGACGCGCAGGCTCAGTAGTTGTGACTCACGGGCCTAGTTGCTCTGCGGCATGTGGGATCTTCCCAGACCAGGGCTCGAACCCGTGTCCCCTGCATTAGCAGGCAGATTCTCAACCACCGCGCCACCAGGGAAGCCCCTCAAAGGAATTTAATTCCTTAACTCTGGATAAATCTTGAAGGGAGGTAGGTAATTGGGATTATTCTTTGGCAAGAGCATTATCCTGCTCTGGAAGGAATAGTACCAAGTTCCTCTATTTTGTTTGCTTTCAGGGATGGGATCTGGTATAGTACCTACCAAGACTCCTCCCTGCCTGCTCATTTCACTCCAGCTTCTAAGTAAAGTCTTCTGTGAAAGTTTTATTGATCACCCTAAGAGTAACATGTGCCTTCTTCAAAGTAATTTAAATGATTTGAATATGGGAGTTTTGATATATACATTTTTCATAATGTGATGTAGTATTTTGGACTCTAAACTTAATCTTCAGAGATCTAAAGATAAATTTGATTTAGTTTCTTACTTGCTGTCTAGTAATATGCAGTGCAACAGTGTTAATACATCTTCCTTTTATATAATACTAAACAGGGTCATCAGGTAATAACAGGTCTCTCTCTCTTTCTCTCTCTCTCTCTCTCTCTCTCTCTCTCTCTCTCTCTCTCTCTTTGTTTAACTGTATAGTCTTTGCTCTTTATTTAGTCAATATCTATATCCTATATGTGTGTATTTCTGCCTAATTTATTCATTTAAAGTAAGGTTAGATCTTAGTGATCCCCTTGATTCTAAAATATTTAAACCTTGACTTTTAGCAATTATGGGAGGGAGCTCATTAAGCCCAGATGCTTAATGAGAAGTTAGGAAAAAGCCTAGAAAAACTGACCTCTTCAAATTAGGAATAAGAGTTTTATGAACAGATAATAACTTCTCTGATAAAAAAACAAAGGTGAAAGAAAACTAGGTACAAGAAAGTAAAATGCTATCTTTGGAAAAGACTTTAATTTTATAAACTTCATTCAAAATAACCCATGAGATAGGTGGGCCATGCCCATCTCCTAGATCTCATGGTGTTGTTGTCATCAATACTCTATTGGTCTTTGACTATTTTTCACTACCAGAGAATGTCTAGAAGCGGCTTCTGAAAAGGGCACCCACTTCTTCCTCCATAAGGGTGGGTAAACCATGAATATCAGGATGGACATGATCCTTGCCCTCATGGCGCATATAGTCCAAAGTGAAAGAAAGGATTTGAACACACATGCTAAATAACTTCTGAAAACAGCATGTGTGCAAAGTGCTACACAATGATTGCTTGTGCCATGGGAGAGTGTGGTGAGGCAACATAACCTAATGAAGAATGAAGGTAGAGAATGTTGTCAGAGTCCCAGTAACAATTCTCTCCTACAAGAATATGAAGAACATAAGTAATAATCAAGATTTTGATGGGATTATAAGCACTGTCTGACACTGAAACCCCTTTTTAAAAATCCCAAACAAATGGTTTTTAAATTTCTGCATAAAAAATTCAAGGAGTGAAGAAATTTATACTCCCCAGGTATTTCATTCTGTCTTTGGCCAACTTGGTTATGTAGTGAGAGGAAGTTTTCGACTCCATGTTCTGCCTTTTGATCTGAATTCTACCACTATAAAAACAAGGAGAATTAGTTCAATTTTTATCCCACATGACCATATCAAAATACTGCAAGAAGACGATCATATTTTCCCCAAGATTTTTATTCTCTTAAGCAAAATTCTTTTGATGGAATATTCCCAATTTACTTAGTAACCCTGACAATCATCCTAAAAATGGGATATAATTTGTTTGGTTTCCCATGCTAAAATGTAGTGAGCAAGTTTAGGCTAGGTGTGCCTAAATCTTTTTAAGTCTTGCAGATTTAAAAAAAAAATCAGTGTAGTATTTAACATTATTTTTTATTAAATTTCATCTTAATTAGATGCCACCTGATGTTCCAAATAGGTAAGAACTTTTGAATCTAATTCAGTCACCCAGTGTATTTCAGATGCCTGAGTGTTAGACTTGTGAAGTATGGTTGTCTTACCTTCTACATCATCAGAAAATTGTGAAAAATTAACTTGGTAATAAATATGTAAGGAAAATGACTTTCTTTCCCTCTGTATTTTCTATTAATTTCTGGGGAGTGCTTTAGTTATTTATGTATAACTAGCATCTATTTAAAATTATCATTTGAAAAACTATGGACTTGACCTTAGCCAATGAAAGGTGGGAATCAAAGATATATAACTATAAAACACTTTTACCTGTGAAGAATAGAGGAAGCAATGTAAATTTAGTGCCAAGCAGGATTCATTTACTATATCTGCTACACTAACTATGTGATCTAGAGGACATCACTAACCTTTTCATCTTAATCTTCTGACATGGAAACACACACACACACACACACACACACACACACACACACACACTCTTAATTATATACCAAAATGTTGTGTGAACTGAATGATTACATGCAAGTACAAGGCTCTGGGCAGTTAGATTTTCTCTCTTACCAGAAGTTTATAATAACCTGGAGGAAATGGACAATTCTACAAATAATAAAATAATTTGAATGAAAGTGGTGAGTAGGGGAGAGGTAGAAATGTCCAGAGGGGTTATGTTTAAGTCACCAACAAAGTGTTTCCAGTTTTGAATACTGCTGTGATGGTGTATGATTTAAATTCTGCCCTGGCAAAAGTAGATGATTGGAGGGCAGAAATATAGTCTGGAAGTAGAATCTGCTTTAGATTACACAAAAGAATATTCAGATGGTGCCATTCTTAACCACGTGGTTTTCTGCAACCATAAGAATCCATCTTGCCAGCTAGATGTCTTCATTTATTAAAGTTACATTTCTCTCTTTTAATTCTAATTCTTTTTTTTTTCTTTGACTGCTGAGCAGATTTTATTTTTTCAGGCAAGAATGCAGAAAGACACAGAAAGTTTAATCTTTTAACTGAGCTCTCAGGGGCGAGGTGACTCTCTTCCTGAAGAGGGCTGAGGCATCCTGAACTTCGAGAAGCCCAGGTTTAGGTCTAAGAAGGTGTATGTGCTGTAGTCATGAAGCTTGAGATTCTTGTAGGTGGTGCTGTCAAATGGCTCAGCAAGGGCGGTGGTGGCTTTTTGGTGGACTTTGCTTCTTGGGATTTGTTGGCAATCTCTTTTCATTCTTTCCTGATTCTGCAGAGAGAGAAACTATAGGAGCAACTCCTCGAAACACTCTTGCTTCTAGAAACACGGTCTTCAGCACCCTAGCTCAACCTTGCCCCAGCAGAAGCAAGGCTGCCATGGCCGTGACTCGGGCACAGGCCAATCCTCCTTCAAAGTCAACAAGTATATGTGAACAAGATCCTCATTTTCAATTCTTACTTTGTTCAAGCATCGATCAATAGAACTCAGTTTAACAGAGTAATTGCATTTACAGAGTATTGTTTTATGATATACATCATATATATGTACTATATATCATATATATAATATTATAATTGCTTTATGATATACATAGTATATATGTAGTATATATAATAAATATAATAATTACATGTGTATATAATATTTCCCTCCTTCTCCTCAGAGTACAACCTTCTTTTTCTTTCAGTCAGGAAGGTCACGTTTCTACTGTCTATTGTTGTGTCTGGTCCAGAGCATGACCTTCAGCATGATCTTTTCAGGACAATAGCATTTCTCAGCATTTGTTTCTCACCTGAGAAGTTGCAGCTGCCTTTATCACCCTTTCCAAGCACTTCCCTGAGTAAAGAACAAAATTCACAGCAATTTTAGGTAGAAGCAACAAATAAGTGATTGCTAGATTCAAAAAAGCATTTTCTGAGCACTGCCGTGAATTACCATTTCATCTAAGCTTCCTCACATCCCAAGGACACACTCTCAACCTGAAAGGGATTGTGTTCCAAGAGTACAAATACCCACTACTGCCAGACCTTACCAGCCACTTAAGCAGAGGCACTACACAGCACCAAACGTTTCCTGCTAATTTAATTTATATGAGCTGACATTTTAAGTCCCCAGATCCTTCGGATACTGAATAGTTCAAGTTTCTGGAACATCAGGACTCTTGTGCAGTCCGCAAGAAAATGTCTTCACATAGGTGTCTTGGAAGCCAGTTTATAACTATTCTCTGGCAAAAGACTATGTTGTGGGGCTTCTTTAAACCCAACATACAGAAGAGTAACTGCTATTGAATTTGTATTTAAAACATAGCTATTTATACTTTCCAAAACAATTTTCTGTATTATCATGTAATTGTACTTCATTAAAAAAACTATAAAGCCGGAAGGGCTAAAAAGCATTGTATTTAATTAAGTGAGGAGGTGAAGGATATGGGTTGAGCACAAGGATATTGGAATCAGAAAGAGCCTGAATCCCAGCTTTGTCATTTGTTGTTTCTTTCTTAAAGCTATTTATTCTGGTTTCTTTGGTTATAAAATAGAAACCTTTTCATAGGGTTGTTTTGAGCAGTATATATTACCCTTTAAACATACTAAATACTGCCCAGTATGTATTAGACACTCAATAAATGTTAAATGTTATTTATAATAACAGTATTTCTTTGTAATGGACTAATGAGACACAAAGTTCAGATGATGTACAAAAAAACAAGAGATATGATTAGTGACAAAGCAGGATTTTGAAGTTACTCTCTTTCAACTCCTGTGCCGGTATCCTTAGCATTTCCTTAACATATTACAGGGTAGGATTAAGTGCAAAATAAATAGACAGTAAAAAGTCACATGAAAATACAAAATACGTACAATTGTACATGCCAGGTTTTCTGCCTTGGAAAACCAGTAATTGTAATCTTTTGCCTAGAGGTTACAAAAGGCAAACTTTTGAACTTCTGAACTCCCAGAAGTTGTCCACTAGATTCAAATATTTCATTATGAATACACTAATATGAATATCTGAATAAAAGTTATGTATTTCTATGTATATTATATTGATAAATTTGTAAATAAATGTGTTTCAAACAAAAAGGGTAATGGAAACATTTATATATTGGAGCAGTAAGAGAAACATACTTTGTTAATAAGAATTTTGAAGATTTTTTGCTGTAAATTTTTCTTTTGTTTTAATAATTTTTTTAAAGAACAGAAGACATGTATGTTTATTTTTCAAAACTTGGGAGGGGATAGAGAAAAGCAAGAAAGCAAAGAAGCAAAATTAATGCAATGACCAATTCTAAATTTGCTGTATCATTGTATAAACTTTATTTTAGCCATATGTATATATTTAATATTTTGATTATAGACATATATATAGACATAGTGTTTTTTAAAAAACACTATGCACGTTTAAAACACTTTCAGCTTAATGATATACAAGGACATTTTCACATATCATTTAATATATATGCTCTAAATGGCAAATAAAATATTTTATTGATAAATAGGTAGTAATTTAAGTATTAACTTATATTAAACACTTAGGTCATTTCCTGTTTTTATCTATTAAAAGGACACTTTTACACAAATTACACAAAGCAATATTAACCTTTGATGGAAATTCCTAGAAATCAAATTTCTGAGATACATTCTAGGTGTACTGATAATGCTTTTGCTACATGTGGCTTAATATTTTCATTAATAAGTGTTCCTATTGCAATATTTACATTTATTTACATAAGAGACCTCTTAACCTGCACTTCA
Source organism: Kogia breviceps (assembly GCF_026419965.1). NCBI lineage: Eukaryota > Metazoa > Chordata > Mammalia > Artiodactyla > Physeteridae > Kogia > Kogia breviceps. Next base: position 21,738,182 of record NC_081320.1, read on the forward strand.
ACTATATTGGGTATATACCCAATGTAATATTAATTTAAATATATAAAAATAAAAATAACACCTCATTTTTTCTTAATTTGTTTCTTTATCAGAGTAATTGAATGATTACCAGAGTAAACAACTGTAGTTCTTCTATGAATTGTTTATTTCAATTTCCCACTTTAAAAAATTCCAGAAACGTCTTTATCTAAATCTACTATTTATTCTCATACTTCAACAGCAGCATTATTTGTGCTTTTTCTCTCTCTCTCTCTCTCTCTCTTCTTTTTATTATTTGTGCTTTCTCTTGAATCTCCACATCCCAGTTGGGGGCCTTGTTATCAAGGTCTCTTAACCTCATACAGTACCCACATATGCCAACAGCAGGATGATATCTCTTCAAAGTTAATGCCCTCAGATTCACTTTTTAGATTTATCCACATTATATGTTTTCAGAACTTTTTTTTTTTTTTTTTTTTTGGTACGCGGGCCTCTCACTGTTGTGGCCTCTCCTGTTGCCGAGCACAGGCTACAGGCGCGCAGGCTCAGCGGCCATGACTCATGGGCCTAAGCTGCGGCATGTGGGATCTTCCCGGACCGGGGCACGAACCCGTGTCCCCTGCATTGGCAGGCGGACTCTCAACCGCTGCGCCACCAGGGTAGCCCTTTTGTTTTTTTTTTAACATTTTGGCATACTGATGTTATTATTTGCTGGTTTTAATTTTAATGTTGATTTAAAATGATCTGATTTTTTATGTTTTTTTGTGGTTTCATTAAACAGTGTGGAGAGCAAAAGAAGAGACTAGGATAAATGAATTTGTTTTTTCTCTACCAATAATCTATTCGCAGAATGTGGTTTTTTTTTAAACATCTTTATTGACGTATAATTGTTTTACATTGTGTTAGTTGCTGCTGTATAAAAAAGTTAATCAGCTATATGTATACATATAACCCCATATCCTCTCCCTCTTGCGTTTCCCTCCCACCCTCCCTATCCCACCCCTCTAGGTGGTCACAAAGCACCCAGCTGATCTCCCTGTGCTATGCAGCTGCTTCCCACTAGCTATCTATTTTACATTTGGTAGTGGATATATGTCAATGCCACTCTCTCACTTCGTCTCAGCTTACCCTTCTCCCTCCCCATGTCCTCAAGTCTATTCTCTACGTCTGTCTTTATTCCTGTCCTGCCCCTAGGGCCTTCAGAACCTTTTTTGTTTTTTTTTAAGATTCCATATATATGTGTTAGCATATGGTATTTGTTTTTCTTTTTCTGACTTACTTCACTCTGTATGACAGTCTCTAGGTCCATCCACCTCACTACAAATAACTCAATTTTCTTTCTTTGTATGGCTGAGTAACATTCCATTGTTGTTTGGTTTTAAAGGAAACTTTATAAAGTATCTCATATGATTTTACTATCTGTCAAATAAGATAAAATTTTAGAGTGTATGTTTTCTTTTATAACAAATTGGAAAATATATAAGATTTTAATAGCTTTAGCTCTAACCATCATTTAAGGAGAAAATGTTTTCTTGTGGAATATTTTAAGTCATAAGGTGAAATTGATCTCACAGAGCATGAGTTAGCATTTAAGTATTGTCAAAGAATATGAGGTTGGGCATTCATAAATATCAATCTATGTCCTAGATATGGATCAGTAATTTTCTTCAGTTATTTCAACAATGATGGTCGATGACCTATCAACTCAGAACCTAAAAGTCCTCCCTGACCTTTTACCTTAAATTTCCTGGAAGATAACTCTATGTGAATCATTGAAGCACCCAAACTGCAAACTATAGGAGTTGTGGTTGATGGGTTGTTACTTCACTACTGTTTGCTGTGTGGACCTTGCTACTATTCTTATTCACAGTGAAAACCTAAAAACTCTGAAACTAGGGAACAATAAGGTATATGATGCTGCTGTCAAAGAGTTATGTGAAGCTTTGAAACATCCTAAGTGTAAATTAGAGAATCTTGGGTTGGAGATGTGTGAGCTCATCTGCTTATTGTGAGGACCTGGGCTTAGCTTTCACTGTCTGCAAATCACTGAGGTTCACCTGGGATGGATTAGCTTGGACCATGATGGGGCAGTGGTGCTGTGTCAAGCCCTGATCAGTCTGGAATGTGACCTGCAGATGCTTGGCCTGAATAAATCTTCATATGATGTGGAAATTAAGATACTGCTGACAGAGAAGGAAGAGATGAACCCCCACTTGACCATTTCACAGTCTCTGGATTGATTACAAGCACAGGATCAGGGGTGTGCTTGGCTGATGGGGAACACCCTGAAATAATCTCACAAAGGCTTCCCCTTGGTCGCAATGGGCATTTGTCCTCCTGACACACCCTGTCCTGTCAATTGTTCATCAGGGCAGTGTGGGCTGTGATTTCAGAGCTCTTCCTTCACAGTATTCTAGCAATATGATTGTGGGATGGGCCATCTGTGCCTACGTCCTCTATGCTCCACCTTTAAAGTTCCCATCCTGCCTCGCAGTGTTTAGAAGAACAAATACATTAAATGGGTAAACACTTGGGAAAAGTGTTTACTCTCCCTCTCATCTCTCTCATCTTGCTCCTGGTGACTGCTCAATCAGGCGTCCCAGGCTTCTGACCAAAAACCTTTGCTCTAACAATTCTCTTCCTGGAATACTCTTGTCCCAGATGTCTGCTTGGCTGAATCTTTCTTCTCTTTCAAATCTTTGGTCAAATGTCACTGCCTCAATGCATCTTATCTGAGTCATCTTATTTATTACTGCAATTTACCTCTTCTGATCACTAAACTCTCTTTATCTTCCTTTCGGTGATCTACTGTTTCTTTTTAAAGTACTACTTATCAGCTTCTAAAATATTATGCAATTCCATTGTGTATTATGCTTATCATTGATTATCTTTCCCTTTCTTCTAGAATCTCAGCTCCATGAGGGCAGAGATATTTTCCTCTGTTTTGCACACTGATGTATCCCAAATGCCTTGAATAACTTTTGGCATGTAGTAGATGTTCAATAAATATTTTTCAAATAAATAGAGATATCTTAAAGTAGATAGTCTAGAGTAGGCTCAGTAGTTCAATTTTTGTCATCAGGTACCCAGGCTGTGGTGTGCTACATGTTCAGTGATTGGTCATTTCAATTCAGTGATTATAAGAATATTTACACCATTAAAATTGATAAACAATACAAATCATGACTTTTTGCCCTCAAAAAGTGGTTTACCAACACCCCTCTGGACCCAAGTTTTTTATTCCTTTATTTCTACCATGCTTATTGATTTGGATTTGGATTATTGTGCTTGTTACTTCATGATTAAAAGATGACTGCCACTTCAGCTGTATCATGACTCTTTTTAAGATTTATATGCTTATGGAAGGAAAGTGAAAGCAAACTCCCAGCATGACTAGCTCTTTTATCAAACAGCCAAGGTTCTCTCAGATGTCCTCTAAAAGATTAGTGCTAACCTCTCATTGGCCCATATTTGTCACAGGACCATCTTTTATTTGCACAGGAAACTGTGACAGTGAATGTCTAGCAATGGGAAATATTCCACTACTATTGCCTTAGAGTAATCATAACTCATCTACTGGAAATGTAATTGCATCCCTGAACAAAATCAAGAATTAGTTGCTAGGAAAGAAGTGGAGTATGAAGGCTGTAAGATTGCCAACTCAGAGTGAATACTACTAAAGACAGACCATGATGAAAGATTTTCTTAAGTACTGAACTCATTAATGGGTAGACAAATGAGCACCTGCAATTTTGAGGAGAGACAGATGCATATGAATTTTCAACAATTTCCACAACTGAGAGGGAAAGGCAACTGAATTTTCTGTCACTGAGAAAACACATTCCTTTAGATATCACATATGGCAGGTCAGCATCATGTAGGATCAGCTGTAATACCGTCATTGCATTTGTCCTTACAGAACACTAATCATTCTATATTTTTTGTTTTCTTTGCCTTCTGGAAAATGACTTCATCTGGAATTTATTTTAATACTTTTTTTGATGTGTTATATGCCTGATACCAACTGTGAAAAAGAGTTAAAGTACTACTTTCAAGATATTCTTTAGGATTAAAAATTTTTTGCTGTGTAGAAGTATTATATTTGCCACTTAGACTAGTAGTACTAAAGGAAGTCACTTTAAAGTATATGTTCTGGGTAGCATTTCATAGACAGATTATACACAACTGAACAGTATTCCCATTCAAAGACAGCTTTAATATCCAAAGGGCAAAGACAAGTGTTTGGTTTGTCCCAGAAAAAAATCAGCAAGAAAGCAATTGTTTTCTATTTAGAAGGTGATAGGTGCTCTCAATAACTTGGAGGTTGAAATAAAGGCAGACTTATATTTTTTAAAAAAATCTAGGGGGACAGAGAGCCTATCTCAATTCAGTCAGTTCTGTTGATTATATTTCTTAAACATCTCTTGAATCAATTTTTTACCTCTCCTTCTTCACTACAACTATGTCAGTGACAACAGCTCCTCCCCATGCATCCTCCACACTGTACCCAGCCTTATCTCTCCAAAACCAAAATTTTCACATCAAAACTCTGCCTAACTCAAAACAAAACTGACAAATCTTCAGCATCTCCTAAGATAAAGTCTAGATTTTTCAGCATAGCATAAAGCGTTCAAGAAACATGTACCAAATTGTGAGTTCTGTGTCATCTCTTGCTATTCAACTTGCTATAGTACACAGATTCCCATCCTCTTCTGAGAATATACCATACTGTGTTTGCATACATTTTTGCATCTAACAAAATCCTCTCTTATTTAAAAGAAAGCTCAATTTTTCATAATTTCCAGCCTCCTCATGGATGCATTCTCAAACCTAAGATACCCTTCACAAAGGTATTTTCCATATCTATTCTTATAATAACCTGTAAGGCAAGTTTACTCATGAATTGTACTGTAACATTTTTTAACATATTTATTGGAGTATGACTACTTTACAATGGTGTGACAGTTTCTGCTTTATAACAAAGTGAATCAGTTATACATATACACATGTTCCCATATCTCTTCCCTCTTGCATCTCCCTCTCTCCCACCCGTCTTTTCGCACCCGTCTAGGTGGTCACAAAGCACCAAGCTGATCTCCCTGTGCTATGTGGCTGCTTCCCAGTAGCTCTCTATTTTACATTTGGTAGTGGATGTATGTCAATGCCACTCTCTCACTTTGTCCCAGCTTACCCTTCCCCCTCCCTGTATCCTCAAGTCCATTCTCTAGTAGGCCTGTGTCTTTATTCCCACCTTGCACCTAGGTTCTTCATGACAATTTTTTTTTTTAGATTCCATATATATGTGTTAGCATATGGTATTTTTTTTTTCTGACTTACTTCACTCTGTATGACACACTCTAGGTCCATCCACTTCAAAACAAATAACTGAATTTTGTTTCTTTTTATGGCTGAATAATATTCCATTTTATATATGTGCCACATCTTCTTTATCCATTCATCAGTTGATGGACACTTAGGTTGCTTCCATGTCCTGGCTATTGTAAATAGAGCTGCAATGAACATTGCGGTACATGACTCTTTGAATTATGGTTTTCTCAGGGTATATGCCCAGTAGTGGGATTGCTGGGTCATATAGTAGCTCTATTTTTAGTTTTTTGAGGAACCTCCATACTGTTCTCCATAGTGGCTGTATCAATTTACATTCCCACCAACAGAGCAAGAGGGTTCCCTTTTCTCCACACTCTCTCCAGCAATTCTTGTTTGCAGATTTTTTGATGATGGCCATTCTCACCGGTGTGAGATGACATCTCATTGTAGTTTTGATTTGCATTGCTCTAATGATTAATGATATTGAGAATTATTTCATGTGTTTGTTGGCAATCTGCATATCTTCTTTGGAGAAATGTCTATTTAGTTCTTCAACCCATTTTTGGATTGGGTTGTTTGTATTTTTTATATTCAGTTTCATGAGCTGCTTGCAAATTTTGGACATTCATCCTTTGTCAGTTGTTTCATTTGCAAATATTTTCTCCCATTCTGAGGGTGTTTTTTTCATCTTCTTTATGGTTTCCTTTGTGGTGCAAAAGCTTTTAAGTTTCATTAGCTCCCATTTATTTCTTTTTGTTTTTATTTCCATTTCTCTAGGTGGTGGGTCAAAAAGGTTCTTGCTGTGATTTATTTCCCAGCACCACTTTTGGAAGAGTCTGTCTTTACTCCACTTTTTATTCTTGCCTACTTTATCAAAGATAAGGTGACCATATGTGCATGGGTTTATCTCTGGGCTTTCTGTTCTGTTCCATTGATCTATATTTCTGTTGTTATGTCAGTATAATAGTGTCTTGATTACTGTTGCTTTGTAGTATAGTCTGAAGTCAGGGAGCCTGATTCCTCCAACTACGTTTTTATTTCTCAAGATTGCTTTGGATATTCTGGGCCTTTTGTGTTGCCATAGATATTGTGATTTATTTTTTTGTTCTAGTTCTCTGAAGAATGCCAGTGGTAGTTTGATAGGGATTGCATTGAATCTGCAGATTGCTTTGGGTAGTAGAGGCATTTTCACAATGTTGATTCTTCCAATCCAAGAACATGGTATATCTCTCCATTTTTTGTATCATCTTTAATTTCTTTCATCAGTGTCTTATAATTTTCTGCATACAGGTCTCTTGTCTCCTAGATAGTCTATTCTTTTGTTGCAATGGTAAATGGGAGTGTTTTCTTAATTTCACTTTCAGATTTTTCATCATTAGTATATAGGAATGCAAAAGATTTCTGTGAATTAATTTTGTATCCTGCAATGTTACAAAATTCATTGATTAGCTCTAGTAGTTTTCTGGTAGCATCTTTAGGACTCTCTATGTGTAGTATCATGTCATCTGCAAACAGTGATAGCTTTACTTCTATTTTCCAGACTGGATTCCTTTTATTTCTTTTTCTTCTCTGATTTCCATGGCTAAAACATCCAAAACTATGTTGAAAAATAGTGTTAAGAGTGAGCAACCTTGTCTTGTTCCTGATCTCAGTGTAAATGATTTCAGTTTTGCACCATTGAGGATGATGTTGGCTGTGGGTTTGTCATATTTGACCTTTATTATGTTGAGGAAAGTTCCATCGATGCTTACTTCTGGAGTGTTTTCATCATAAATTTGTGTTAAATTTTGTCAAAAACTTTCTCTGCATCTGTTGAGATGATCATATGTTTTTTCTCCTGCAATTTGTTAATATGGTGTATCACATTGACTGATTTCCATATATTGAAGAATCCTTGCATTCCTGGGATAAACTCTACTTGATCATGGTGTATGACCTTTCAATGTGCTGTTGGATTCTGTTTGCAGGTATTTTATTGAGGATTTTTGCATCTATGTTCATCAGTGATATAGGCCTGTCATTTTCTTTCTTTGTGACGTCTTTGCTGGTTATGGTATCAGGGTGATTGTGGCCTTGTAGAATGAATTTGGAAGTGCTCCTCCTTCTGCTATATTTTGGAAGAGTTTGAGAAGGATAGGTGTTATCTCTTCTCTAAAGGTTTGATAGAATTCGCCTGTGAAGCCATCTGGTCCTGGGCTTTTGTTTGCTGGAAGATTTTTAATCACAGTTTTGATTTCAGTGCTTGTGATTGGTCTCTTCATGTTTGCTATTTCTTCCTGGTTCAGTCTTGGAAGTCTTTGTACCTTTTTAAGAATTTGTCTGTTTCTTCCAGGTTTTCCATTTTATTGTCATAGCTTTGTTTGTAGTAATCTCTCACGATCCTTTGTATTTTTGCAGGGTCAGTTGTCACTTCTTTTTCAATTCTAATTCTATTGATTTGAGTCTTCTCCCTTTTTTTCTTTATGAGTCTGTCTGATGGTTAATCAATTTTGTTTATCTTCTCAAATAAACAGCCTTTAGTTTTATTGATCTTTGCTATCATTTCCTTCATTTCTTTTTCATTTATTTCTGATCTGATGTTTATGATTTCTTTCCTTTGGCTAACTTTGGGGTTTTTTTGTTCTTCATTCTCTAATTGTTTTAGGTGTAAGGTTAGGTTGTTTATTTGAGATGTTTCTCATTTCTTATGGTATGGTTGTATTGCTATAAACTTCCCTCTTACAACGTCTTTTGCTGCATCCCATAGGTTTTGGGTCATCGTGTTTTCATTGTCATTTGTTTCTAGGTATTTTTTGATTTCCTCTTTGATTTCTTCAGTGATCTCTTGCTTATTTTATAGTGTATTGTATAGCCTCCATGTGTTTGTATTTTTTACAGATTTTTTTCCTGTAATTGATATCTAGTCTCATACTGTTATGGTCAGAAAGATACTTGATACGATTTCAATTTTCTTAAATTTACCAAGGCTTGGTTTGTGACCCAGGATATGATCTATCCTGGGGAATGTCCCATGAGCTCCTGAGAAGAATGAATATTCTGTTGTTTTTGGATGGAATGTCATATAAATATCAATTAAGTCCATCTTGTTTTATGTATCATTTAAATCTTGTGTTTCCTTATTTATTTTCATTTTTGATGATCTTTCCATTGGTGAAAGTGGGGTGGTAAAGTCCCCTACTATGACTGTGTTACTGTCAATTTCCCCTTTTATGGCTGTTAGTATTTGCCTTATGTATTGTGGTGTTCCTATGTGTGGTGCATAAATATTTACAATTGTTATAGCTTCTTCTTGGATTGATTCCTTAATCATTATGTAGTGTCCTTCCCTGTCTCTTGTAATAGTCTTTGTTGTAAAGTCTATTTTGTCTGTTATGAGAATTGCTACTCCAGCTTTCTTCTGATTTCAATTTGCATGGAATATCTTTTTCCATCCCCTCACTTTCAGTGTGTATGTTTCCCTAGGTCTGATGTGTGTCTCTTTTTGACAGCATATATATGGGTCTTGTTTTTGTATCCATTCAGCCAGTCAATGTCTTTTGGTTGGAGTATTTAATACATTTACATTTAAGGTAACTATCGATATGTATGTTCCTATGACCATTTTCTTAATTGTTTTGTGTTTGTTATTTTAGGTCTTTTCCTTCTCTTGTCTTTCTTTCCTAGAGAGGTTCCTTTAGCATTTGTTGTAAAGCTTGTTTGGTGGTGCTGAATTCTCTTAACTTTTGCTTGGGTATATTCATTCAGAATTTCTCCGTGAAATCTGAATGAGATCCTTGTTGGGTAGAATAATCTTTGTTGTAGGTTTTTCTTCTTCATCACTTTAAATATGTCCTGCCACTACCTCTGGCTTGGAGAGTTTCTGCTGAAAGATCAACTGATAACCTTATGGTGAGTCCCTTGTGTTTTATTTGTTGTTTTTCCCTTGTGGTTTTTAATATTTTTTCTTTGCATTTAATTTTTGTTAGTTTGATTAATATGTGTCTTGGTGTGTTTCTCTTTGGATTTATCCTGTATAGGACTCTCTTTACTTCCTGGAGTTGGTTAATTATTTCCTTTCCCTTATTAGGGAAGTTTTCAACTATAATCTCTTCACATATTTTCTTAGTCCCTTTCTTTTTCTCTTGTTATTCTGGGACCATTATAATTCGAATGTTGGTGCATTTAATGTTGTACAGAGGTCTCTGAGACTGTCCTCAGTTCTTTTCATTTTTTTTTTTTTTTTTCTTTTTTCTACTCTGCAGTAGTTATTGCCACTATTTTATCTTCCAGGTCACTTATCCATTTTTCTGCCTCATTTATTCTGCTATTGATTCCTTCCAGAGAATTTTAGTTTCATTTGTTGTGTTGTTCAACACTGTTTGTTTGCACTTTTGTTCTTCTAGGTCCTTGTTAAATGTTTCTTGCATTTTCTCCATTTTATTTCCACGATTTTGGATCATATTTACTTTCATTACTCTGAATTATTTTTCAGGTAGACTTCCTATTTCTTATTCATTTGTTAGGTTTGGTGGGTTTTTGCCTTGCTGCTTCATCTGCTGTGTGTTTTTCTGTTGTTTTATTTTGCTTATCTTACTGTGTTTTGGTTCTCCTTTTTACAGGCTGCAGGTTCTTAGTTCCCTTTGTTTTTGGTGTCTGTCCCCAGGGGCTAAGGTTGGTTCAGTGGGTTGTGTAGCCTTCTTGGTGGAGGGGACTAGTGCCTGTGTTCTGGTTGATGAGGCTGGACCTTGTCTTTCTGGTGGGCAGTTCCACGTCTGTTGTTGTGTACTGGGGTTTCAGTGGCCTTATTATGATTTTAGTCAGCCTCTCTGCTAATGGATGTGGTTTTGCTCCTGTCTTGGTAGTTGTTTGGCATAGGGTGTCCAACACTGTAGCTTGATGGTCATTGAGTTGAGCTGGAACTTGGCATTGAGACGGAGATCTCTGGGAGATTTTCACTGTTTCATATTACATGGCTTTGGGACGTCTCTTGTGGACCAGTGTCCTGAACTTGGCTCTCCCACCTCAGAGGCACAGCCCTTATGCCTGGCTAAAACACCAAGAGTCTGTCATCCACATGGCTCAGAATAAAAGGGAGAAAAAAAAAAAAAAAAAGAAAGCATAAGATTAAATAAAATAAATGTATTTAAATAAAAAATAATTATTGGGCTTCCCTGGTGGTTGGGGGTCCACCTGCCGATGCAGGGGACACAGGTTTGTGCCCCAGTCTGGGAGGATCTCACATGCTGCAGAGTGCCTTGGCCCGTGAGCCATGACCACTGAGCCTATGAGTCCGGAGCCTGTGTCCCCCAACGGGAGAAGCCACAACAGAGAGAGGCCTGCATAATGCAAAAAAAAAAAAAAAAAAAAAAAAAAAAAAAAAAAAAAAAAAAAATTAAAAAAAAATTTAACAAGTAATAAAAAAGAAAGAAATAAGAGAGCAACCAAACCAAAAAAACAAATCCATCAATGATAACAAGTGCTAAAACTATACTAAAAAAAAACAAAACTGAGAGTCATAACCCTAGGACAAATGGTAAAAACAAAGCTATACAGACAAAATCACACACAGAAGCATACACACTCAGAAAAAGAGAAAAAGGGTGAAAAAAAAATATATATATATATATATATACATATATATCTCATTGCTCTCAAAGTCCATCTCCTCAATTTGGTATTATTTATTTTCTATTCAGGTGTTCCACAGATGCAGGGTACATCAAGTTGATTGTTGAGATTTAATCCACTGCTCCTGAGTCTTCTGGGAGCAATTTCCCTTTCTCTTGTTTGTTTGCACAGCTCCAGGGGTTCAGCTTTAGATTTGGACCAACCTCAGTGTGTAGGTCGCCTGAGGGCATCTCTTCTTTGCTCAGACAGGACAGGGTTAAAGGATCAGCTACTTCAGGGGATTTGGGTCACTCAGGCCAGGGGGAAGAGAGGGATGCATTGTGCAGAGAGAGCCTGTGGAGGCAGAGGCTGACATGACATTGCACCAGTCTGAGGTGTGCCATGTGTTCTCCTGGGGAAGTTGTCCCTGGATCACAGGACCCTGGCAGTGGCAGGCTGCACCGGTTCCCCAGAAGGGGGTTGTGGATAGTGACCAGTGCTTACACACAGGCTTCTTGGTGTCTGCAACAGTAGCCTTCACGTCTCATGCCCATCTCTTGGGTCCACACTGATAGCCATGGCTTTCATCCTTCTCTGGAGCTCCTTTAAGTGGTGCTCTTAATCCCCTGTCCTCGCACACCAGGAAATGAAGAGGCAAGAAAAAGTCTCTTGGCAGTTCCAGACTTTTCCCAGACTCCTTCCTGGCTAGCCATGGTGCATTAGCCCCCTTCAGGCTTTGTTCACACAGCCAACCTCAGTCTTCTCCCTGGGGTCTAACCTCCAAAGCCTGAGCCTCAGTTCCCAGGCCCCACCATTTCCAGTGGGTGAGCAGACAAGCCTCTTGGACTGGTGAGTGCTGGTTGGCACCAATCCTCTGTGCTGCAATCTCTCCGCTTTGCCCTCCGCACCCCTGTTGCTGTGCTCTCCTCTGTGGCTCCTAAAGCTTCCTCCCTCCACCACCTCTAGTCTCTGCCCAGGAAGGTGCTTCCTAGTGTGTGGAAAACTTTCCTCCTTCACAGCTCCCTCCCACTGGTGCAGATCCCATTCCTATTCTTTCATCTCTGTTTTTTCTTTTGCCCTACCCAGTATGTGGGGAGTTTCTTGCCTTTTGGGAGGTCTGAGGTCTTCTGCCAGCAATCAGTAGGTACTCTGTAGGAGTTGTTCCACATGTAGATGTATTTCTGATGTATTTGTGGGGAGGAAGGTGATCTACATGTCTTACTCTTCCACCTTCTTGAAGCTCCTCCTATTGTAATATTTTAATTTATTTGTTTGAGTGTCTGTAAACCCTATCTTACTCTTTGAATTTCCAAAGTATTAAGAATACTTTACTGTTTTTGCATGTTTCAGAGCAAAGAACGTTAAAAATTTTATTGAACGAATTGATGGGTTAAACAATAATTATAAATCTTATGTGTGGCCAGAGAAATATGCTTTTTTTCAAAAAGGAGCTTATAAGCAAACACTAATTTAATAAATAATAATATGAGACAGCATAAAATTGCATCCAAAAGTGATACAGACAAAATTCACTAAAAATACTCAGAAAAAGGAATTGGTGAAATTGGATGTAATTATTATTAAGAGTCCCTGATGAGGATTGGAACATCATTTGAATGTTAATGTAAGTGTAAAGTTTGCATAGCCTAGGACAAAATGACAACAAACAATTCCCAAAAGCATAGATGATTTTGAGGATGGAATGAAGCTAAGATTATGGTAGGAATCTAGGTTGAATTGTGCCTCCAGTTTGTGCTGTGAGGTAGTAAGAAGCAGGATTTAATAGAAAAGGTATTATGAAAGACTGCTAAGTTTGGAATTAGAAGATCAGAGTTAGAATCTTCTTACTCACTTGTGACCTTCAGTAAGGCTGTTTTGATGATAACATTCAACAATGCAGGTATAATTCCCTAGGATAATGTGCAAGAGATAGTAAGTGTTCAAAATTTTTAGTTAAATGTGAATAGGATTAAAAGAAATGAGGTTTCCTTGGGACTTTATCATACATACAGTATTATTCAACCTTAAGTAATGTTGTCTTATATTAAGACTCCACAATCATGAAAATAGTGCTTTCCCTTGTTCCCTTTGCTTCTACAGATATAGAGACTGTTTCTTATGTGATTAGCAAATTGTAATTTTTTAATTGTAATCAGAATTGTAGCATAAATAGGAATTAAAAAAAAAAAAAAACTGTGCTTAATTTTCCATATCCCAGGAAGATAATATCACTTTGGGGAAAAGTTCTTAGGAAAACATTCAGTGTCAAATCAACAAATAAAGAAACAAACAAATTAAGCATGAAAGTTTCCTTAAAAGAGTACACTGCTGGACTTTGAAGGAAACTGAAGGTCGTCAACACAAACTCTATCAAATTATTGATAAGAAAAGTGAAACTGCAGAGGTTAAGCAACTGCCTAAATCTACAGATAGTTAGTCTTGCATGACGGTTTTTAGGAGATGGCTTCACAATCCCCATGATCTCTAAACCAGTGTTTCTTTCTCACTGGTTCTAGGTGGGCATCTGTCAGCACAATAAGATCATGTGCTGCGTCTTTATCATTAGATCATTTAGGTAACTCACTTTTCGTCAATGCAAACCCATTTTTAAGGCATAAAGAGATACCCAGACAAAACCCAAAATTATACTTGCAGCAAAACCCCTGCTATTTCAGTACATTAGCTTCAGATTCAATAAAAGTCAAGTGGTTGTTAAGCTTTTCAGCTTGAATGGCATCATTTTTTATTGCACTTGGAAAAAAACGTGGTGGCATCAACCCAAAATCATAAAACCAGAGCATCTAACAAAAGATGCTGTGAGCCTTGAACTCCATTATAATTTCAGATTTGGTGTGCTTCCACTCTGTAAATCACCTGAAATTTACAGCTGCACCTGCAAAGTCAAGCATGAGGCTGAAATGTTAGATAAACAGAATTGCTCACAGTATTCCCAGAATGTGCACTGTTAGCAAAACTGGGCCCTCAGCTGAAGAAGGGCTCTAGATTTGCCCAAACGGTCTGCTACTATTTAGCCAAAATCAATTGGAGCTTTGGGAATTAAATATATATAGAAATAGTGTTAATATTTCAGGTATCTTAAAAGAGTCTATACTAAGTTATGGGGGAAAATTAATATTCCATAAGTCTTTTTTTAAAAAACAACTATACTGGAGTATAATTGATTTACAATGGTGTGTTACTTTCTGTTTTTTAAGGAAGTGAATCAGTTATAAATATACATATATCACCATATTTCCTCCCTCTTGTGTCTCCCTCCCATCCTCCATATCCCATCCCTCTAGGTGGTCACAAAGCACCAAGCTGATCTCCCTGTGCTATGCAGCTGCTTCCCACTAGCTATCTGCTTTATATTTGGTAGTGTATATATGTACATGCCACTCTCTCACTTCGTCCCAACTTCCCCTTCCCCATGTCCTCAAGTTCATTCTCTGTGCCTGCAAGTTTATTCCTGTCCTACTCCTAGGTACTTCAGACCATGTTGTTTTATTTAGATACCATATATATGCATTAGCATATGGTATTTGTTTTTCTGTTTCTGACATGCACTTCACTCTGTATGACAGATTCTAGGTCCACCCATCTCACTACAAATAACACAATTTCGTTTCTTTTTATGGCTGAGTAATATTCCATTTATATGTATGCCACATCTTCTTTATCCATTCATCTGTTGATGGACACTTAGGTTACTTCCATGTCCTGGCTATTGTAGAGCTGCAATGAACATTGTGGTACATGACTCTTTTTGAACTATGGTTTTCTCAGGTTCCTTTTTAAGGAACCTCCACACTGTTCTCCATAGTGGCTGCATCAATTTACATTCTCACCAACAGTGCAGGAGGATTCTCTTTTCTCCACATCCACTCCAGCATTTAGTGTTTTGCTGTTTGTAGATTTTTTGACGATGGCCATTCTGACTGGTGTGAGGTGATATCTAATTGTAGCTTTCATTTGAAATTCTCTAATGATTCACGATGTTGAGCATTTTTTCATGTGTTTGTTGGCAATCTGTATATCTTCTTTGGAGAAATGTCTATTTAGGTCTTCTGTCCATTTTTGGATTAGGTTGCTTTTTTTTTTTTTTTAATTGAGCTGCCTGTAAATTTTTGAGATTAATCCTTTGTCAGTTGCTTCATTTGCAAATATTTTCTCCCATTCTGAGGGTTGTCTTTTCGTATTGTTTATGGTTTCCTTTGCTGTGCAAATGGTTTTAAGTTTCATTAGGTCCCATTTGTTTATTTTTGTTTTTATTTCCATTTATCTAAGAGGTGGGTCAAAAAGGATCTTGTTGTGATTTATGTCATAGAGTGTTCTGCCTATGTTTTTCTCTAAGAGTTTTATAGTGTCTGGCCTTACTTTGAGGTCATTATTCCATTTTGAGTTTATTTTTCGTGTATGGTATCAGGGAGGGTTCTAATTTCATTCTTTACCCTGTAGCTGTACAGTTTTCCCAGCACCACTTAATGTAGAGGCTGTCTTTTCTCCACTGCATATTCTTGCCTCCTTTACTAAGAGTAAGGTGACCAAATGTGCGTGGGTTTATCTCTGGGCTTTCTATACTGTTCCATTGATCTATATTTCTGTTTTTGTGCCAGTACCATACTGTCTTGATTACTGTAGCTTTGTAGTATAGTCTGAAGTCAGGGAGCCTGATTCCTCCAGTTCCATTTTTCTTTCTCAAGATTGCTTTGACTATTTGGGGTCTTTTGTGTTTCCATACAGATTGTGAAATCTTTTGTTCTAATTCTGTGAAAAATGCCACTGGTGGCTTGATAGTGATTGGGTCGAATCTGTAGACTGCTTTGGGTAATATAATCATTTTCACAATGTTGATTCTTCCAGTCCAAGAACATGGTATATCTATCCATCTGCTGTATCATCTTTATTTTCTTTCATCAGTATCTTATTATTTTCTGCATACTGGTCTTTTGTCTTCTTAGGTAGGTTTATTCCTAGGTATTTGATTATTTTTGTTGCAATGGTAAATGGGAGTGTTTCCTTAATTTATCTTTCAGATTTTTCATCATTAATGTATAGGACTGCCAGAGATTTCTGTGCATTAATTTTGTATCCTGCTACTTTACCAAATTCATTGATTAGCACTAGTAGTTTTCTGGTAGCATCGTTTGGATTCTCAATGTATAGTATCATGTCATCTGTAAAGAGTGAAAGCTTTACTTCTTCTTTTCCAATTTGGATTCCTTTCATTTCTTTTTTTTTTCTCAGATTTCTGTGGCTGAAACTTCCAAAACTATGTGAGTAATAGTGGTGAGAGTGGACCACTTTGTTTTCTTCCTGATCTTAGAAGAAATGGTTTCAGTTTTTCACCATTGAGAACGATGCTGGCTGTGGGTTTGTCCTATATGGCCTTTATTATTTATGGGTTAAATTCCCTCTATGTCTACTTTTTGGAGAGTTTTCATCATAAATGGGTGTTGAATTTTGTGAACACTTTTTCTTCATCTATTGACATGGTCATATGGGTTTTCTCCTTCACTTTGTTAATATGCATAATCACATTGATTGATTTGTGTATATTGAAGAATCCTTCCATTCCTCAGATAAAATCCAGTTGATCATGGTGTATTATCCTTTTAATGTGCTGTTGGATTCTGTTTGCTAGTATTTTGTTGAGGATTTTTGCATCTATGTTCATCAGTGATATTGGCCTGTAGTTTTCTTTCTTTATGACATCTTTGTCTGATTTTGGTATCAGAGTGATGGTCCCCTCATAGAATGAGTTTGGGAGTGTTTCTCCCTCTGCTATATTTTTGAAGAGTTTGAGAAGGATAGGTGTTATCTCTTCTCTAAATGTTTGATAGAATTCTCCTGTGAAGCCATCTGGTCCTGGGTTTTTGTTTGTTGGAAGATTTTTAATCATAGTCTCATTTTCAGTGCTTGTGATCAGTCTGTTTATATTTTCTATTTCTTCCTGGTTCGGTCATGGAAGGTCGTGCTTTTCTAAGAATTTGTCCATTTCTTCCAGGTTGTCCATATTATTGGCATATAGCTCCTTGTAGTAATCTCTCAGGATCCTTTGTATTTCATTTCTTTCTATTTGCTCTTTATGATTTCTTTCTTTCTACCAGCTTTGGTGTTTTTTTGTTCCTCATTCTCTAAAAGCTTTAGGTGTAAGGTTAGGTTTTTTATTTAAGGTGTTTCTTGTTTCTTAAGGTAGGATTGTATTGCAATAAACTTCTCTCTCAGAACTACTTTTGCTGCATCCCATAGGAATTTGGTCATCATGTTTTCATTGTCATTTGTTTCTAGGTATTTTTTTAATTTCCTCTTTGATTTCTTCAGTGATCCCTTGGTTATTTAGTAGTGTATTGTTTAGCCTTCATGTGTTTGTATTTTTTACAAACTTTTTCCTCTAATTGATATCTAGTCTCATATCATTGTAGTCAGAAAATATACTCAATATGATTTCCATTTTCTTAAATTTACCAAGGCTTGATTTGTGACCCAACATATGATCTCCACTGGAGAATATTCCATGAGCACTTAAGAAGAACGTGTATTCTCTTCTTTTTGGATGGAATGTCCTATAAATATCAATTAAGTCCATCTTGTTTAATGAATTATTTAAAGCTTGTGTTTCCTTATTTATTTTCAGTTGGGAAGATGTGTCCATTGGTGAAAGTGGGGTGTTAAAATCCCCTACTATAATTGTATTACTATTGACTCACTCTTTTATGGCTGTTAACATTTGCCTTATGTATTGAGATGTTCCTCTGTAGGGTACATAAATATTTACAATTGTTATATCTTCTTCTTGGATTGATCCTTTGGTCATTATGTAGTGTCCTTCTATGTCTCTTGTAATAGTCTTTATTTTAAAGTAGGTTTTGTCTGATGAGAATTGCTGCTCCAGCTTCCTTGTGATTTCTATTTGCATGGAATATTTTTTTCCATCCCCTCACTTTCAGTCAGTATGTGTCCCTAGGTCTGAAGTGGGTCTCTTGAAGACAGCATATATACAGGTCTTGTTTTTGTATCCATTCAGCCAGTCTATGTCTTTTAGTTGGGGCATTTAATCCAATTACATTTAAGGTACTTATTGATATGTATGTTCCTATTACTATTTTCTTAATTGTTTTTGATTTTTTATTTTAGGTCTTTCCCTTCCATTGTGTTTCCTGCTTAGCGAAGTTCCTTTAGCATTTCTTATAAAACTAGTTTGGTGGTGCTGAATTCTCTTAGCTTTTGCTTGGCTCTAAAGGTTTTAATTTCTCCATCAAATCTGAATGAGATCCTAGCTGGTTAGAGTAATGTTGGTTGTAGGTTTTTACCTTTCATCACTTTAAATATGTCCTGCTACTCCCTTTAGGCTTACAGAGATTCTGCTGAAAGATCAGCTGTTAACCTTATGGGGATTCCCTTGTATGTCATTTGTTGTTTTTCCCTTGCTGCTTTTAATATTTTTCTTTGTATTTAATTTTTTTAGTTTGATTAATATATGTCTTGCCATGTTTGTCCTTAGATTTATCCTCTATTGGACTCTCTGTGCTTCTGGACTACATTGTCTATTTCCTTTCCTATATTTGTGATGTTTTCAACTATAATTACTTCAAATATTTTCTCAAACCCTTTCTTTATCTCGTCTTCTTCTGAGACCCCTATAATTCGAATGCTGGTACATTTAATGTTGTCCCAGAGGGCTCTGAGACTGTCTTCAATTCTTTTCATCCTTTTTTCTTTATTTTAGTCTTTTGTAGTTATTTCCACTATTTTATCTTCCAGGTCTCTTATTTGTTCTGCATCAGTTATTCTGCTATTGATTCCTTCTAAAGTAATTTTAATTTCATTTATTGTGTTGTTCATCTTTTTTTTTTTTTTTTTTTTTTTTTTTTTTTGCTCTTTAGTTCTTCTAGGTCCTTGTTAAACGTTTCTTGTATTTTCTCCATTCTATTTCCAAGATTTTGGATCACGTTTACTATCTTTACTCGGAATTGTTTTTTCAGGTAGAAGGCTTATTTCCCCTTCATTTGTTTGGTCTGGTGGGTTTTTACCTTGCGCCTTCATCTGATGTTTGTTTCTCTGTCTTATTTTGTTTAACTTACTGTGTTTGGGGTCTCATTTACTCAGGCTGAAGGTTCGTAGTTCCTGTTGTTCTTGTTGTCTGCCCCCAGTGGCTAAAGTTGGTTCAGTGTATTGTGTAGGCTTCCTGGTGGAAGGGAATACTGCCTGTGTTCCGGTGGACGAGGCTGGCTTTTGTCTTTCTGGTGGGCTGGACAGTATCTGGTCATGAGTTTTTGTGTGTCTGTTACCTTACTATTTTAGGCAACCTTTCAGTGGGTTTGTGTTCTTGTCTTGCTAGTTGTTTGGCAAAGGTTGTCCAGCACTGTAACTTGTTGGTCGTTGAGTGGAGCTGGGTCTTAGCATTAAGATGGAGATCCTCTGGGAGAGTTTTCCCTCTTTGATACTTCATGGAGCCCAGAGGTCTCTGGTGGACCAAAGTCCTGAACTCGGCTCTCCCACCTAAGAGGCACAGGTCTGACACCTGTCCGGAGCAACAAGACCCTGTCAGCCACACAGCTCCAAATAAAAGGGAGAAAAAAGGAATAAAAGAAAGAAAGAAATGAAATAAAATAATTAAATTAAAACATTCTTAAAAATAAAAAAATATTAAAGTATAATAAAAGAAAAGAACAAAATAAAGAAAGAAGAGAGCAACTAAACCAAAAAACAAATCCACCAATGGTAACAAGTGCTAAAACCATACTTAAAAAAAGAAAAAAAAATACAACAAACAGAACCCTAGGACAAATGGAAAAAGCAAAGCTGTACAGACAAAATCACAGAAAGAAGCAAAAACACTCACCAAAAAATAAAAAAGGAAAAAATATATATCTATATCATTTTTTTAAAATGGAAGAGAGCAACCAAATCAATAAACAAATCTACCAGCAATAATAAACTCTAAATACTAAACTAAGATAAACATAAAACCAGAAAAAAAATTAGATGCAGAAAGCAAACCCCAAGTCTACAGTTGCTCCCAAAGACCACTGCCTCAATTTTGGTATAATTTGTTGTCTATTCAGTTATTCCAGAGATGCAGGGTACATCAAGTTGTTTGTGGAGATTTAATCTGCTGCTCCTGGGGCTGCTTGGAGAAATTTCCCTTTCTCTTCTTTGTTCACACAGCTCCTGGGGTTTGTCTTTGAATTTGGCCCCACCTCTGTGTGTATGCTGACTGAGGGCATCTGTTCTTTGTTCTGACTAGACAGGGTTAAAGTAACAGCGAATTAGGGGTCTCTGGCTCTCTGAGGCTGGGGAGAGCGAGGGGTACAGAATATGGGGTGAGGCTGTGGCAGCAGAGACCAGCATGACATTGCAACAGCCTGAGATGCACCATGTATTCTCCTGGGGAAGTTGTCCCTGGATCATGGGAACTTGGCAGTGGAGGGCTGAACAGACTCCCGGGAGGGGAGGTGTGGATAGTGACCTGTGCTTGCACACAGGTTTCTTGGTGGCTGCAGCAGCAGCCTTAGTGTTTCATGCTCATCTCTGGTGTCTGCAGTGATAGCTGTGGCTTGCTCCTGTCTTTGGAGCTCATTTAAGTAGTGCTCTGAATCCTCTCTCCTCGCGCACCCCGAAACAATGGTCTCTTGCCTCTTAGGCAGTTCCAGACATTTTCCTAGACTCCCTCCCGGCTAACTGTGGTACATTATCCCCCTTCAGGCTGTGTTTACACAGCCACCCCTTGTTCTCTCCCTGGGATCTGACCTCCGAAGCTGGAGCCTCAGCTTCTATCCGCCACCGGCCCCAGTGGGTTAGCAGACAATTGTCTCATCCTGGTGAATGCTGGTCAGCACTGATCCTCTGTGTGGGAATCTCTCCGCTTTGCCCTCTGTATTGCTGTGGTCTTCTCCATGGCTCTGAAGCTTCCCCTCCCAGCCGTCTCCACCAGTGAAGGGGCTTCTTAGTGTATGGAAACTTTTCTTCCTTCACAGCTCCCTCCCAGAGGTACAGGTCTTGTCCCTATTCTTTTGTCTCTGTTTTTTCCTTTCTCTTTTGCCCTACCCAGGTACGTGGGGAGTTTCTTGACTTTTTGGAAGCTGAGGTCTTCTGCCAGCTTTCAGCAGGTGTTCTGTGGGAGATGTTCCACATGTAGATGTATTTCTGATGTATTTGTGGGGAGAAAGGTGATCTCCACATCTTACTCCTCTGCCATCTTGAAGGTCTCTCCCATAAGTCTTAATTGTGATATATGATCCATTTTTAACTTTCTTTCATTTTTCCATTTCCCCTTTTATTATTAGGAGTTGACAAATTTAATTCTTAGAATCAGTCAACAATTAACAGAATATTTGTTGAGAAAATTATGTATATAATACTGGACTCAGAACTACAAAGCATCTGTACAAACACACACACACACACACACACATCCAGTGCCATGGTGATGTCATTCTTGTTCTTCGGTTGAGCAGAGGTGGGGAGAGAAGAGTGACATGTGTTAAGGGCCTACCACATGCAGAATACTTAACATATAATGAAGAAATATGCATATTTCCGCTTTCCTACCCTCTCATATTTCTTACTTATACATGGTATTTAATCTTGTTAGCAATTTTGGATCCTACTTATTTTTATTTTCAACTACCAAATGGAAAAACCTAATATTAAAACTATTCATTAGTTTGCTTTACATCACTGAATTATTAATGCAACCAATATTTGAATCTACTTTTCTTAGTCCTAATCCATTGTCTTGTTACACTGTCATTTTCTGATCTGTCTACAGCACAACTGCTTCCTTTTCACTGAGTTTCTGGTAAATACATCTCTTCATGGACCATATTGAACTTTTGGTAGGTCTTGAAAGATAGATATGATGTGAATGATTGTAAAGAAAGAAAAAGATATGAGATGAAATACAGATGGGCACAAAGGGTTTGGATTGAGCAGAAAAACTCAGAAACGTCTAGAATAATATGTTTAACTTGAAGACTTTTCAGATAGAAATTTGGAAAACTGAAATTAGATTGAGAAGGATCTAAAATGGTGGAGACTTCAAAATTCAAGGGCTAATGATTATCCACTAGTACCAAATGATTTTCACTATGTACATGAGGACATATGCGCTCCATCATAATTCATACCTATGCTCTAAGATTCAACTCCTTTTACCAGCCTCCACCAATCATTATAATTTTCATGTGAATAAGAGGGAAAATATTATTGTAAATCACGTCTTTGTGTGAAAGGAACATATCATTAGCACTTCTGTTTTACTTCTATTCAGAAAATTGTTTGAACCTCTAATGGATTGCTGAACATTCTTTTAAATACTGTGAAATAACTAAATTATAATACAGGTTTAAATACACTGAAATTATAATCTAGTTGTATTTGTAAATAAGTTGTTTTGATTTCATTAAAAATTAGGAAAGTTTACTTTTGGAACTTATTTTCTAAAGAAGAATTTGGTAGAGATTACTGATCATCAGGATTATATTTTTTGTGCAAAAGGTTTTTTAAGTCACCTTTATAGAAGTATAACAATGCATTCATTTTATGAAGACTTTTCCTCCCATCATTATTCTTAAAAATGCACAGAATTTATTTTGGACAATTTCTTTTGTAGGATATATTTATATATTTTCACCAAACAGGAAATATGCCAGCTTTGTGTTTTCAGCCTTCCTTAATTCACAGCAGAAACATTACATCACAGGTGAGATTTTTTTTTTTCCAAGAAGTGACATCATGCTGTCTCAAAGAAGGATGGAAGGGGAGGATCACATTGATAATGCATGTCTTGAGCACAAAGGCAAGAACCTTATTAAAAAAGAAATAGCTCTCCACATGACTGCCTTTCCTTAATTCAACCTACTCACTCTCCTTTGCACTACCATCTCTACACCATTCTCAAAGCACTTATTAAGCCATGATTAAAACTCTGTACTATTATTTAATCTTGAAAAATATAGCTGTATTTACATTCTGTTTACCTTCTGTTTCTTTATTTACATTATATTTCATAAAGGTAAATGTTAATATAAGAACAGTATCTGGGGGAAAAATGAGGTCTGGCATGGTAGAGAATACAGATTATTCTTGACAGAAATTTAACCAGTGGGTATTTGGTAACTAGGATTCCTCAAAATATTTGGTATAAAGCATGCCCATCAAGGAGGGTGCTCTCATGAAATAATTTTCCAAAATATTGCATACTTTCTTCTGCCCTGCAATAAAAATAGTCTATTAGTATGTAAATTTTCTAATATTTCAAATATTTTACTGTAAAAAACATTTGCACTAAATATAAACATATGTTCCTGAAACATTTGACCATGAGGAAAGGATTTTTTTCCTTTTTTTGAAATTGCTATTAATATTCACATGTATGAAAATAGTTTAGAAATCCTCAGCATAAGTTATAGAAAGATAAGTTCATGGGTTTCAAATAAAATAAAATAGTAATGGAAATCAGCTTTTTAATTTTTTAAAAAAAATCTTTATTGGAGTATAATTGCTTTACAATGGTGGGTTAACTTCTGCTTTATAAAAAAATGAATCAGTTATACATATATATATATATGTTCCCATATCTCTTCCCTCTTGCATCTCCCTTCCTCCCACCTTCCCTTTCCCACCACTCTAGGTGGTCAAAAGCCACTGAGCTGATCCCCCTGTGCTATGCGGCTGCTTCCCATTCACTACATTTTACGTTTGGTAGTGTATATATGTCCATGTCACTCTCTCACTTTGTCACAGCTTACCCTACCCCCTCCCCATATCCTCAAGTCCATTCTCTAAGTAGGTCTGTGTCTTTATTCCTGTCTTACCCCTAGGGTCTTCATGACTTTTTTTTTTTTTTTAGATTCCATATATATGTGTTAGCATATGGTATTTGTTTTTCTCTTTCAACTTACTTCACTCTGTATGACAGACTCTATGTCCATCCACCTCACTACAAATAACTAAATTTTGTTTATTTTTATGGCTGAGTAATATTCCATTGTATATATGTGCCACATCTTCTTTATCCATTCATCTGTTGATGGACACTTAGGTTGCTTCCATGCCCTGGCTATTGTAAATAGAGCTGCAATGAACATTGTGGTACATGACTCTTTTATTTTTAACATCTTTATTGGAGTATAACTGTTTTACAATCGTGTGTTAGTTTCTGCTTTACAACAAAGTGAATCAGTTGTACATATACATATGTTTCCATATCTCTTCCCTCTTGTGTCTCCCTCCCTCTCACCCTTCCTATCCCACCCCTCTAGGTGTTCACAAAGCACAGAGCTGATCTCCCTATGCTATGTGGCTGCTTCCCAGTAGCTATCTATTTTACATTTGGTTGTGTATATATGTCCATGCCACTCTCTCACTTCATCACAGCTTAACCTTCTCCCTCCCCATATCCTCAAGTCCATGCTCTAGTAGGTCTGTGTTTTATTCCCATCCTACCACTAATCTCTTCATGACATTTTTTTTTCTTAGATTCCTTATATATGTGTTAGCATATGGTATTTGTTTTTCTCCTTCTGACTTACTTCACTTTGTATGACAGACTACAGGTCTATCCACCTCACTACAAATAACTCAATTTTGTTTCTTTTTATGGCTGATTAATATTCCATTGTATATATGTGCCACATCTTCTTTATCCATTCATCTGTTAATGGAAACTTAGGTTGCTTCCAGGTCTTGGCTATTGTAAATAGAGCTGCAATGAACATTGTGGTACAAGACTCTTTTTGAATTATGGTTTCTCAGGGTATATGTCCACTGGTGGGATTGCTGGGTAACATGGTAGTTCTATTTTTAGTTTTTTAAGGAACCTTCATACTGTTCTCCATAGTGGCTTCATCAATTTACATTCCCACCAACTGTGCAAGGGGATTCCCTTTCCTCCACGCTCACTCCATCATTTGCTGTTTTACTGTTTGTAGATTTTATGATGATGGCCATTCTGACTGGTGTGAGGTGATATCTTATTGTAGATTTGATTTGCATTTCTCTAATGATTAAAGATGTTGAGCATTCTTTCATGTGTTTGTTGGCAATCTGTATATCTTCTTTGGAGAAATGTCTATTTAGGTCCTCTGTCCATTTTTGGATTGGTTTTTTGTTTTTTTGTTATTGAGCTGCTTGTAAATTTTGGAGCTTAATCCTTTGTCAGTTGCTTCATTTGCAAATACTTTCTCCCATTCTGAGGGGGTGTCTTTTGGTCTTGTTTATGGTTTCCTTTGCTGTGAAAAGCTTTTAAGTTTCATTAGGTCCCATTTGTTTTTTTTACTTCTGTTTCTCTAAAAATTGGGTCAAAAATGATCTTGCTGTGATTTATGTCATAGCACATTCTGCCTATGTTTTCCTCTACGAGTTTGATAGTGTCTGGCCTTACATTTAGGTCTTTAATCCATTTTGCATTTATTTTTGTGTATGGTGTTAGGGAGTGTTCTAATTTCATACTTTTATATGTAGCTGTCCAGTTTTACCAGCACCATTTATTGAAGATGCTGCCTTTTCTCCACTGTATATTCTTGCCTCCTTTATCAAAGATAAGATGTTCATATGTGCATGGGTTTATCTCTGGGCTTTCTATCCTGTTCCATTGATCTACATTTCCGTTTTTGTGCAAGTACCATATTGTGTTGATTACTGTAGCTTTGTAGTATTGTCTGAAGTCAGGGAGCCTGATACATCCAGATCCATTTTTCATTCTCAAGATTGCTTTGGCTATTTGGGGTCTTTTGTGTTTCCATATAAATTGTGAAATATTTTGTTCTAGTTTGGTGAAAAGTGCCAGTGATAGTTTGATAGGGATTGCAATTAATCTGTAGATTGCTTTCGGTATTAGAGTCATTTTCACAGTGTTGATTTTTCTAACCAAAGAACACAATATACCTCTCAATGTATTTGTATCATCTTTAATTTCGTTCATCAGTGTCTTATATTTTCTGCATACAGTTCTTTTGTATCCTTAGGTAGGTTTATTCCTAGATATTTTATTCTTTTTCTTACAATGGTAAAGGGGAGTGTTTTCTTTAATTTCACTTTCAGATTTTTCATCATTAGTGTATAAGAATGCCAGAGATTTCTGTGCTTTAGTTTTGTATCCTGCTACTTTACCAAATTCATTGATTAGCTCTGTAGTTTTCTGGTAGCATCTTTAGGATTCTCTATGTATAGTATCATGTCATATGCAAATAGTGACAGTTTTACTTCCTCTTTTCTGATTTGGATTCCTTTTATTTCTTTTTCTTCTCTGATTGCTGAGGCTAAAACTTCCAAAACTATGCTGAGTAATAGTAGTGAGAGTGCACAACCTTGTCTTGTTCCTGATCTTAGTGGAAATGTTTTCACTTTTTCACCATTGAGGATGATGATGGCTGTGGGTTTGTCATATATGACCTTTATTATGTTTGGGAAAGTTCCCTCAATGTCTACTTTCTGCAGAGTTTTTATGATAAATAGTTGTTGAATTTTATCACAAGATTTCTCTGCATCTATTGAGATGATCATATGGCTTTTCTCCTTCAGTTTGTTAATATGGTGTATCATGTTGTTTGATTTGCATATATTGAAGAATCCTTGCTTTCCTGGAATAAACCCCACTTGATCACGGTGTAAGATCCTTTTAATGTGCTGTTGGATTCTGTTTGGTAGTATTTTGTTGAGGATTTTTGCAACTATGTTCATCAGTAATATTGCCTTCTAGTTTTCTTTCTCTGTGACATCTTTGTCTGGTTTTGGTATCAGTGTGATGGTGGCCTTGTGGAATGAGTTTGGTAGTGTTTCTCCCTCTGCTGTATTTTGGAAGACTTTGGGAAGGATAGGTGTTAGCTCTTCTCTAAATGTTTGATAGAATTTTTCTGTGAAGATATCTGGTCCTGTGTTTTTCTTTGTTGGAAGATTTTTAATCACAGTTTCAATTTCAGTGCTTGTGATTGGTGTGTTCATATTTTCTATTTCTTCCTGGTTCAGTCTCCGCAGGTTGTGCATTTCTAAGAATTTGTCTGTTTCTTCCAGGTCATCCATTTTATTGTCATAGAGTTGCTTGTAGTAATCTCTCAGGATCCTTCATATTTCTGCAGTGTCTGTTGTTACTTCTCCATTTTCATTTGTAATTCTATTGATTTGAGTCTTCTCCCTTTTTTTCCTGATGAGTCTGGTTAATGGTTTCTCAATTTTGTTTATCTTCTCAAAGAACCAGCTTTTAGTTTTATTGATCTTTGCTATCATTTCTTTCATTTCTTTTTCATTTGTTTTTGATCTAATCTTTATGGTTTCTTTCCTTCTGCTTACTTTGGGTTGTTTTGTTCTTCTTTCTCTAATTGCTTTAGGTTCAAGGTTAGGTTGTTTATTTGAGATATTTCCTTTTTCTTAAGGTAGGATTGTATTGCTATATACTTCCCTCTTAGAGCGGCTTTTACTGCATCCCATAGGTTTTGGTTATCTTGTTTTCATTGTCTTTTGTTTCTAGGTATTTTTTTTATTTCCTCTTATATTTCTTCAGTGATCTGTTGGTTATTAAGTTGTGTATTGTTTAGCCTCCATTTGTTTCTAATTTTACAGATCTTTTCCTGTAATTGATATCTAGTCTCATAGCATTGTTGTCTGAAAAGATACTTGATATTATTTCTATTTTCTTAAATTTACCAAGGCTTGATTCATGACCCAAGATATGATCTATTCTGGAGAATGTTCCATGAGCACTTGAGAAAAAAGTGTATTTTGTTGTTTTGGGATGGAAGGTCCTATAAATACCAATTAAGTTCATCTTATTTAATGTATCATTTAAATCTTGTATTTCCTTCTTTATTTTCATTTTAGATGATCTGTCCATTGGTGAAAGTGGGGTGTTGAAGTTCCCTTCTATGATTGTGTTACTGTCAATATCCCCTTTTATGGTTGTTAGTATTTGCCTTATGTATTGAGGTGCTCCTATTTGGGGTGTATATAAATATTTACAATTGGTATATGTTCTTCTTGGATTGATCCCTTACTCATTATGTAATGTCCTTCCTTGTCTCTTGGAATAGACTTTATTTTAAAGTCTATTTTCTCTGATATGAGAATTGCTACTCCAGCTTTCTTTTGATTTCCATTTACATGGAATATCTTTTTCCATCCCCTCACTTTCAGTTTGTATATGTCCCTAGGTCTGAACTGGGTCTCTTTTAGACAGCATATATATGGGTCTTCTTTTTGTATTCATTCAGCCAGTCTGTGTCTTTTAGTGGAAGCATGTAATCCATTTACATTTAAGGTAATTATCGATATGTATGTTCCTATTCCCATTTTCTTAATTGTTTTGTGTTTGTTATTATAGGTATTTTCCTTCTCTTGTCTTTCTTTCCTAGAGAGGTTCCTTTAGCATTTGTTGTAAAGCTGGTTTGGTGGTGATGAACTCTCTCAGCTTTTGTTTGACAGTAAAGGTTTTAATTTCTCCTTCCAATCTGAATGAGATCCTTGCTTGGGTAGAGTAATCTTGGTTGTAGGTTTTCCTCCTTCATCACTTTAAATATGTCCTGCCACTCCCTTCTGGCTTGCAGTTTCTGCTGAAAGATCAGCTGTTAACCTTATGGGGATTCCCTTTTGTGTTATTTGTTGTTTTTCCCTTGCTGCTTTTAATATGTTTTCTTTATATTTAACTTTTGATAGTTTGATTAATATATGTCTTGGTGTGTTTCCTCTTGTTTTTATCCTGTATGGGACTCTCTGTGCTTACTGGACTTCATTATTTCCTTTCCCATAATGGGGAAGTTTTCAACTATAACCTCTTCAAATATTTTCCCAGTCCCTTTCTATTTCTCTTCTTCTTCTGGGACCCCTATAATTCGATTGTTGGTGTGTTTAATGTTGTCCCAGAGGTCTCTGAGTCTGTCTTCAGTTCTTTTCATCCTTTTTTCTTTATTCTGCTCTGCAGTACTTATTTCCACTATTTTATATTCCAGGTCACTTATCCATTCTTCTGCCTCAGTTATTCTGATATTGATCACTTCTAGAGTATTTTTAATTTCATTTATTGTGTTGTTTATCATTACTTGTTTCCTCTTTAGTTCTTCTAGGTCCTTGTTAAATGTTTCTTGCATTTTCTCTATTCTATTTCCATGATTTTGAATCATCTATACTATCATTATTCTGAATTATTTTTCAGGTAGACTGCCTATTTCCTCTTCATTTGTTAGGTCTGGTGGGTTTTTATCCTGCTCCTTCATCTGCTGTGTGTTTTTCTGTTTTCTCATTCTGCTTATCTTACTGTGTTTAGGGTCTCCTCTTCGCAGGCTGCAAGTTCATAGTTCGTGTTGTTTTTGGTGTCTGTCCCCAGTGGCTAAAGATGTTTCAGTGGGTTGTGTAGGCTTCCTGGTAGAGGGGACTAGTGCTTGTGTTCTGGTGGATGAGGCTGGATCTTGTCTTTCTGGTGGACAGATCCACGTCTGTCGATGTGTTTTGGGGTTTCTGTGGCCTTATTATGATTTTAATCAGCCTTTCTGCTAATGGATGTGGTTTTGCTCCTGTCTTGCTAGTTTTTTGTCATAGGGTGTGCAGCACTGTAGCATGCTGGCCATTGAGTGAAACTGGGTCTTGGTGTTGAGATGGAGATCTCTGGGAGATTTTCGCTGTTTGATATTTTGTGGATATGGGAGGTCTCTTGTGGACCAGTGTTCTGAATTTGTCTCTCCCACCTCAGATGCACAGCACTGACTCCTGGCTGGAGCACCAAGAGCCTTTCATCCACACGGCTGCTTATATCGCAATTGTTGGTCAGTTAAATTCACAGGGCAATTCTCCTTAAGCAGCAATCAGCGGTCCATGGAAGCTGCTAGTGTTGAAGTGTCTCCTGCAGTGGTGGGGATGGCTGTGGCTCACCATGAGTACAAGGACACTGGCAGCAATTCTGGGAAGTACTCCCTGGTGTGAGCCATCCCAGAGTCCTCCATTAGCACCACCAAAACGGAAACCAACTTTAAAATAATAATGAACTGGAGATTTAAATAAGAAAATTCACAACTAAAATTAACTTAATTTTCAGTCAAATTTAAGTGGATATCAGCTAAGATAAACTATTTTACATACATACATATATATGTATATATATATATTAACTATATGGTAACTACAAACAAAAACCTGCAATAGATACACATTAAATAAAGGAAACCAAACAAAACACTAAAGTAAATCAAACTTCCAGGGAAGAGAATGAGAGAAGGAGAAAAGAACAGAGAAGAGCTACAAAAACAACCAGAAAACAATTAACAAAATAACAATAAGTTCATACCTATCAATAATCACTATAAATGTAAATTGTCTAAATACTTCAATCAAAAGACATAGAGTAGATAACTGGATAAATAACAAGACCTACAAGAAACTCATTTCTGAACTAAAGACACACATGAACTAAAAGTGGAGGGATGGAAAAATGTATTACATACACATAAAAATGAAAAAATACAAGTTGGAGTAGCAATACTCATATCAGACAAAATATACTTTAAAACAATGATTGTAACAAAAGACAAAGGAGAGCATTACATAATGATAAAGGTGTTTATCAATGAAGAGGTGGGCAAACAAGCCCAAAGTCAGCAGAGGAGGGAAATAATAATGATAAGTGTGGAAATAAATGAAAGGGAATCTAACATTTTTTTAAAAATTAGAGAAGATTAATAAAAGTCAGAGATGGTTTTTTGAAAAGATAAACAAAGTTGACAAACTATTAGCAAAGCTAAACAAGAATAAAGAGGTGGCCCAAGTATATAAAATTCAAATTGAAAAAAGAGACATTACAATCAATACCACAGAATTACAAACAAACATGAGATTACTACAAATAATTATATGGCAACAAATTGGACAAAGTAAAGTAAATGGATAATTTCATAGAAACATACAATCTTAGAAGAGTGAATCAGGAAAAAATTGAAAATTTGAACAGACCGATTACTAACAATGAAACTGAATGAGTAATTAAAAACCCAACAAACAAAAGTCCAGGACCAAATGGCTTCTACAAAATAATTAAAGAAAAGTTAACACCTATCCTTCTTAACAATTCCAAAAAATTGAAGAGAAAAGAATGCTTCCAAACTTGTTATATGAGGCCAGCATTACCCTTATTCTAAAACCAAACAAAACAGTGCAAGAACACAAAACAGTGCAAGAACAGAAAACTACAGGACAATATCCCTGATGAACATAGATACAAAAATCCTCAACAAAATATTTGTAAAACAAATTTAACAATACATTAGAAGGATCATACACCATGGTTAACTGGAATGCAAGGATGCAAGGATGGTTCAATATCTACAAATCAATCGGTATGATAAACCACTTTAACAAAATGGAGGTAGTTAAAAATCATATGATCATCTTAGTAGATGCAGAAAAATCTTTTGACAAAATTCAGTGCCCATTTGTGATTAAAACTCTCAAAACAGTTAGTACAGAGGAAACATACCTCAACATAATAAAAGCCATATGTAACAAACCCACAACTAACATAGTCAACAGTGAAAGCTCTTCCTTTAAGATCAGGAACAACACAAGGATGCCCACTCTTGACAATTTTATTCAATATTGTATTGGAACTCCTAGCCACAACAATCAGACAAGAAAAAGAAATAAAATACATCCTGATTGGAAGAGAAGAAACAAAATTGTCACTATTGGCCTATAATCTGACACTGTATGTGGAAAATCCAAAGACACCACCAAAAAAAATAATAATAAATTTTGTCAACTTATGAGACACAAAATATATATACAGAAACCTGTTGCATATTTTACACTAACAATTAACCATGTGAAAGAGAAATTAAGAAAAACAATCCCATTTACAATTGCATAAAAAAGAATAAAATGCCTTGGTATAAATTTAATAAAGGAGGTAAAAGACCTGTTCACTAAAAATTATGACTTCATTGAAAGAAATTGAAGATGACACAAATAGATGGAAAGATATACTGTGCTCATGCATTGGAAAAATTAATATTGTTTAAATGTCCATAATACTCAAAGGTATCTACTGACTCAATGCAATTCCTACAAAAATACCAAAGGGATTTTTCACATAACTAGAACAAATCATCCTAAAAATTTTATGGAACACAGAAGACCTCAAATAGCCAAAACAAGCTTGAGAAAGGACAATGTTGGAGATATCATGCAGCCTAATTTCAAACTATACTACAAACCTATAGTAATTAAAACACAATGGTACTGGCACAAAAACAGACACATAGATCAATGGAACAGAATAGAGACCCTAGAAATAGATCTATCCTTATAAAGTCAATTAATCTACAACAAAGGAGGCAAGAATATACAATGGGGAAAAGACAATCTCTTCAATAAATGGTGTTGGGAAAATTGGACAACTACATGCAACAGAATGAAAGTAGTGTAGACCACTTTCTTACACCATATACAAAAATAAGACAGTTTAAAGACATAAGTATAAGACATGAAACCATAAGACTCCTAGAAAAAGACATAGCAGTAACCTCTTTGACATATAGCATAGAAATGATCTTTCTCATCAGGCAAGGGCAACAAAAGCAGAATAAACAAATGGGACTACAATAGACTAAAAAGCTTTCCATAGCAAAGGAACCCAACAACAAAATGAAAAGGCAACATATTAAATAGGAGGGGATATTTACAAATGATATGTTTGATAAGGGGTGAATATCCAAAATATATAAATAATTCATACAACTCAACATCAAAAAAAAAAACTGATTTAAAAATGGGCAGAAGACTTGAATGGATATTTGTGTAAAGAAGACATACAGATGGCCAACATGCACTTGAGAAGATACTCAACATCACTAGTCATCAGGGAAATGCATATCTAAACCACAATGAGGTATCACCTCATGCCTGTCAGAATAGCAATTATTTAAAACTTGCAACAAATAAAAAGTGTTGTTGAGAATGTGGAGAAAAGGGAACCATCTTGCACTGTTTGTCAGAATTTAATTTGGTGCAGCCACTATGGAGAACAGTGTGGGGGAAAGGGGGGATGCAATGAATTGGGAGTTTGGGATTGACATATATACAATATTGATACTAAGTATAAAATAGGTAACTAATGAGAACCTACTGTATAACACAGGGAACTCTACTCAGTGCTCTGTGGTGACCTAAATGGGAAGGAAATACAAAAAAGAGGGTATATATGTCTATGTATAGCAGATTCACTTTGCTTACAGTAGAAACTAACACAACACTGTAAAGCAACTATACTCCAATAAAAATTAAAACCTCAAAAAAAGTTTTATTGTTCACATACAGCATCAATATGTATACAGCAATAAGAAATCAAAATATAGTAGGAGAAAAAGTCACTCATATATCCACTCAAAAAAAAAAAAAAGAAAAGAAAGAATAGAAAAAAGAATCAAAAGGAAAAATATATAAATGAGGTCTCTGGAAAACTGCCAGCATTGAATTTTTTCTAAGATTCAGCCCTGCTTTTATTCTTGCTTCATTGGCCAGTACATCTCCGTGTCTGAATAGATCTATCTTTGTATTTCTCAAAAATTTCATAAAGTCTCACCCATGAATAGGTCCTTTTTTTCCCCTTTCCAACCTCATCATCTAGAATGGCATACCTGTAGCATTAATCTCTAACAAAATCCCTTAATGCTACATGTTATTCCATGTCTTTTTGACTTAGCAATGGAGATCTCTTTACACATTTTATCACCCACTGTGTTCACCCTTGACCTCAACCTCTATGAATTAGCCTAGCTCACAAACTCAGTTATATTCCACTACATAAAATCTTTCACAACCCATTCAAATAACAACTGTTCTTCAGATCCAGGACCACCACTGTAACACACCTGCTACACTCCATATTTTACTGATCAGGAATTGTTTATTATTTTACTTGTTTAAATGTCTGTCTCTTCTTGAGCTGTTTGAGATTGGTGACCAATTCTTTATCAAGCGTTGGAACCTATGGCCTTGTATGAATGCTCCAGAGGGAGCATGTTTGCTGTTGAATGGGCAACTGGATGAGTGAATGCCTTTATAAGGACTTTTACTTCTACTGAGATATGAGAATTTTAGATGTCAATTTTTTTTATGATTTAAGGTTAACAATCATTTAATGTATTAACATTATCACTTATAAACACACAATTTGCATATACAGGGAAAAATAGGTTCTGAGGACACAACAGAATACTAGAGACAGGCAAGCAATCAAAAAAAAAGATCAACCCTAGGGGAAAAAAATGGAACTGCATCCCATGCCAGTGTCTACATAAACTTGGGAAGGAGAAAGAAAGATCACACAGTATCACAATGTAGAGAATAAATGTGGGTCATTCTGTCTCAATGGCAGGAACTTCTCCCATGATCCATATCTTGCATCCCGGTCTGGCCCGTTTCATGAAGATGATCTGAAACACAACCACGGGTTTCTCCCTTCTCTTTACATCTAAGACCCTGAAGTTAACTCAAGGAACTAAAAGAACAGAGCTAAGAAACAAGCAGACTGGCATGTGTGCAATGTCAACAGCCAACTAGTTAAAAGTACACATGGAAGCAAAATACTGACTAAACCTGAACAAGTTCTTTCCAACTCACCTAACTTCTTGATTTAGGATTACCGAAGTGTTGGCATCTACGAGAGTTGGGGCCAGGGAAATGAAGAATCTCAGCCCATCTTTATACTGAGTATGTATTTCCTCTCAGGATCAAGTCACTACTGACAGTGAACTTCAAGACTCAACTATAGTTGCCCAGTGGGGCTGGCCCCACTGGAGACAGGGACTGGAGATTGGGGGGCACACATGTGCCCAAACTTCAGTCCATAGCTCTCCTCCTTCTGTCAGAGGGAAGCCAGGGGAACACAGGTAGACCATGTGCTTCAAAGGCATTTCACTGACATAACTCAGTATCTGTGGTTCCAGTAACTCCAGGTTCAAAATTAATACCCCAATGCAACATTAAAAACTGAGTTTAGTATTTTGTAAGTAAAGCATACAGTTCAAATAATGATTACTATCTGAACAAAACCATTCTTATTACATACAATGTAAAGTAACTAAAGCAACACTTTTAACCATCAAAACCAGTGTAGATAGCTAGTAGGAAGCAGTTGCATAGCACAGGGAGATCAGCTCGGTGGTTTGTGACCACCTAGAGGGGTGGGGTAGGGAAGGTGGGAGGGAGGGAGATGCAAGAGGGAAGAGATATGGGAACATATGTATATGTATAACTGATTTACTTTGTTATAAAGCAGAAACTAACACACCATTATGAAACAATTATACTCCAATAAAGATGTTAAGAAAAAAAAGTGTTGTCACACATCACATCTGGCAACTTTCCACCATGTCAAACATCCAAAGAGATGACAGCAAAGTATACTTCTTTTCAGCTGTAAGCAAACTCTCCAGTGTCAACAAGTGCAATAGAATTGGTTAGGAAAACAGAACTGTGGTCACCACAAAGTTCATTTGGCATATGGTTTCATATGGAGATAGATCTATTTAAGTCTGCCTTAGAGATGGAGTGGGTGGATAAGTGAAACAAATGACTATGTATGTAACTGGTCACATAGGATAAAAACAGAATTTGTGCTACTATGAGTGTATTTTATGGAAAATAGGTCCACATGGAGTATAGGGGCAGAGACCTTCAATGTGCTAAACTGCCTTTGTAAAAAGTAAATTTTTTAAAGCACACAGGACAGAAAACTGGAATAATTGAAATTTTAAAAGTTACATAAATAAAGAAATAAGAAATAACAAAAATGCATGACTCTCAGTTTTCCAGAGCTTCACACATAGTTGGGGCTCAAATTAAATGGTTTAAGCTTCTCTGTGACATTTGAGTGAAGAATAAAAACAAGGCTAGTGTCCTGGTCAGGTGGGGTAATACCTTGCCCAGGTCATTCATGTCCTTAGGCTGCAATTCCTATCTGTAATCTGACTCTCCCCCACCATGCCACCACCAGGGATCCAGTCACCCCAGTGCTCAGGGATAGCCACAGAGACCCAGTCCTGCACAGGACAGGAAATGGGCTCTTTAACAGCCTTCAGAAGGGTGGAAAAGAGGATCCTCAGTACAGCCCAATCCCCTGAAACAGTAATACTGTAACTATGGCTCTCATTCCACTTTCCTCACCATTCTCTTAATATTAGTTTCTCAACAAGTAGAAAAAGAAGCTATAAGTAGGCTGAAGTGGCAATAAAAACTCAAAGCAAACACTAAAAACATGATGCCTCTGAATAAAGCAAATCTACCTCCACACACTTGTTTGTAATTGTTTTTCCTTGTTCAAGTTTTAAATGATAAAGCCCTAAAACGCTGAGACTCAAGTCTACTCCTAATTTGGGATGTTTTCCAAGGATCACTACCAAAAACAAACTAGTAAGAATAAAATGAAAAAGCATCATTTTAAAGGGGGAGATCTGCCATCCTGCCTATCATCCTGAGGAGTCAGCTTTGCTGAAAGTCTGCAGAGCCCCAGAGTCTGTGGGGATATCACACGGCTGCCTCAGGAAGGTTCCATCCTACACTTCCTGAAGTAATGTGCAACCAGTTCTGGTCTGAGGTTTCAAAGTCTGACATTAAACCAAAACAGCTGCAGTTCTTGCCACAATCACTCACTCACTCATACATCGCCATGTTACTAGCATAACAGTGAAATACATTTTTCCTTAAGCATTAAGACCTAATTCTGAAAAGAAAATGGCCTTTACAAACAGGTGTGTTCAAATAAGGTATTCTGAGAGTTCCATAAAAAAACTCCTAGAATGAGCCAGTATCCCCAAATAGTCTACATTTTAGCTAAACAGCAGTCCAAAGCCTTCTCTGTGGTACTTATATGGATTAGTTATAAGTATGATGTCACTACTTTCAAAGGAATTACTAAAACTATTATTAAAAACATTTATAACGAAGAGAAATACCCTGCAAATTATATTATTGCACCCAGGGTATCAGAAGCTATGCACATCTAAGTTCCAAGGACTCTAGAAGACCCAGAACGGAGATCCCAAGGCCATGCCTGTGGCTGCTCCAGCCCGCATGTCCAGCGCCAGGTCATAGTCATTGTCTCGATATCGCTCACAAATGATGACTTGGTTGGCAGGCTGCTGTCCGTAAAGTCCGGCATACGGGTACTGGTAGGGTACAGCATAAGCCTGCCCATTTGCAGCATAGACAACTTGAGTTCCTGGAGGGTATGCACCACTGTATGGACCATAGCCATATGCCTCAGAGGTTGGTGCAGCATAGGCTGTGTAAGGAGGTGGGGAGGAAGCCAAGGCAGTCTTATCATACATGACTTCAGAGCCAACATAAGCTGTGTTTGTCCTGGAATCCTGAAGTGTAAATTTCCAGGCCAAACAATCATCTGTGCTTTCTGCACAAAGACTGATGGTTTCCCCATTTAGGCAAACAATCTGCAGCAGACGGTCTTTTTGCTTCCCATCTGGAGGCCGAATGTCCTGACATTCATGTCCCATGTAGAAGTTGATGCAGTCCACTGGCATGTGGACCTTATCCTCTACACTCTGCCGAGTTTGGTCATCATAATAGATCAGGTGACCATCTGACCACAGGTCAAACCAATTTTTCTTCCAGCACTTCAAAATAGTACTCTGTCTCAGCAACCATCCCCTCTTCACAGACGCTGTATTTTCACCTGCAAAGCCTCCGGCCACAGCCGCACACCGAAGCAGGGCAGGAGCGCAAGGACGCTGCCCAGCTCCTCGGCTCCGACTGCCTCAAGCCCCAGATGTCAATTTTTAAAATAAATTAACTTAAAGTTTTTATGAAATTCCATTAAAAATCGAATGGGTATCTAATTCTGAAATTGACAAAAGTTAATATGCATAATCAATAAATTTTCTTATAAAGTACTTAATAAAGATAAACAAAATTGTGCAAATGTAGAATATTTACAAATATGTATGAAACAGAATATTAAAATAAATGAGTTTATTCTCCCTTTTAATTAAGCCAATGACATTTTTTCTTTTCTCTTTCAAACAGAATTTTATTTTATAAAAGTAACTTAGAAAATAATAAAATTAAAATAATTTTTATAGAAACTCAACCTATCCTGCTGGCCATACACCTTTCATAAACATAGAAAGGCATTGATAAATACCTTTGGGAGAATTGGGAGAAAATCTATATTAAAAATGGAGGCAGGGTGCTGCAGAAGAGATGATGAAGAACAGGAAAGTTACTTTCCTGTGGAAACTATAAAATGAAAGCAGTATTTATTTTAGAATTTTAAGTACTATTATAAAAATCTCCCTAATATTAAATTTGTGGTCATTGTTACAGAAAGCATCTTTTTGATGGAGAGCTTATTCCAAAGAAAACATATTAAGTGCAGTAGAATTTTCAATACAAACTGTTTGTGTTGGCAAGGAGGCACAAGTACGTTGGGAGTGAGGTGATAGATGGATAGAAGTTCAAGCATATTATTTTACAAAACTTACAATCTCTCCCTGATACATCTGTCATGAAAATAAGAATTTATTTATACCTTTTTAAGGACT
Source organism: Kogia breviceps (assembly GCF_026419965.1). Lineage (NCBI taxonomy): Eukaryota > Metazoa > Chordata > Mammalia > Artiodactyla > Physeteridae > Kogia > Kogia breviceps. The sequence continues at coordinate 21,776,614 of NC_081320.1, forward strand.
CCACTTAAAATAAAATGTTCCTAATTGGTTCTTGATATCTGGTCTAACTGGAAAGCACTGATCTAATAAGTAGTTGTCCATTTGTCCTTCAAAATCTAGCTCAAATTTTACTTTTTTACAAATCTTTATCTTTCACCTACTAAACAGTGTGTTAAATTCAGGAAGGTTTCTAGGTAAATCCAATTATGTGTTTCCAACAAACAAAGCTATTCTTAGTATATAGTTGAGGAAAAAGTGAAAATATTTATTAGTATTTGAATCTAACAGTACAGAGCAGGCAAACCAACTAAATATTCTAATTATCCAGAAATATCTGTAATTAAAAGTGTTTCTCTTTTTTTCTGTGCTGAATTAGTATAGCATTATTGAATGGTTTTCCTGTCAACAGATATATAGATGAAAGATAGATAGATAGATAGATAGATAGATAGATAGATAGATAGATAGATAATAGATAAAGAGAGATAGGTGACAGAGAGAGAGAGAGAGAGGGAGAAAATCGGATAAAATCTGTACAAATACAATTATACAGAACACATAGCCTTAGTTTTGAGTAGAATGTTATTCTAGTTGACATTTTTTAATGGTATGTGGATCAGGACAAGCAGAAGGGAGGAAGGCACCTAGGGTACACATATTAAGGAAGTCCTCATCAGGGTGGTACAAGTGTGGGGTCAGTCCCTGAAAATGATTGCAACCTTAAATTTTGCCCCCTATGTACCTCACTCATATCACTCTGGTCTCTGCAATTGCCCAGTTTGGGAATTACCTCACTGCCTTATCAGCTTTCTTCCAAATTCCCAGTGCCTCCCATGATGCCTAGCTTCTGAGATGTCCTCCTGCAGTAGAGCACTGAACCCCAATCATATTTAAGAGTTTTTCTGTCCTATTTCCTTATCAAAACTCCAGTTGTTTCTGCACTGTTCATGTGGAGAATGCTGTCACATAGACAACTTTATAAATAGCTGTTTCAGTTTTGAGATAAAAAGACTGAAAAAAGTTCATCTAAGCTCCCCAGATAGTACTTGAATTTTATTGAAAAATGCCTGCATACTAAGGAATGCATCTTTTAGTGTCCTTTTCTCACTTCCACCTCAGTGCATTTGCTGGTGTGACCTGATCCCACGGTCCATCTACAGCTTCCAGTTGAGACCTGCCTCCTGGGGAGGATTCTTCTTCACACGTCTCCAGGGAGCTGCCACTCACATTACTGTCCACAGTAGACCCTGTGCTTTTTATTTTGTTACATACACTTTAATTTCTTATTTATTGTGGTTTTTCAATTGTCTTATATGCATTGGTTTTATCACCTTGATTGTATTTTAATTTATTTACAGTCAGGTTTTTCCACATTCAGACTTTTATTTTATAAATCACAAATCTTTAATTCTCTGACATCAGAACAGACTATAATAGAGAAGCCGAAGTTATAGATTTGGGGGCCGGGATTCTCACTTGCATCACTAAAATGAATTCACAATTGCAAACTCACCATACCTCTGCTTAAAGCAAACCCTGCCAGCATGTCTTTCCCTATGCTTTACCACTGCCGTTTTTGAGTGTTGTGTGTGTGTGTGTGTGTGTGTGTGTGTGTGTGTTTGTGAAAAAGACAGAGATATAACAATTAAGACTGACTGGGGCTTCCCTGGTGGCGCAGTGATTGAGAGTCCGCCTGCCGATGCGGGGGACACGGGTTCATGCCCAAGTCTGGGAGGATCCCACATGCCGCGGAGTGGCTGGGCCCGTTAGCCATGGCCGCTGAGCCTGCGTGTCCGGATCCTGTGCTCCGCAGCGCGAGAGGCCACAACAGTGAGAGGCCCACCTAGCACAAAAAAAAAAAAAAAAAAAAAAAAAAAAAAAAAAAAAAAAAAAAAACCTGACTGAATGCTTACTTTTGCCCTGGACCTGCCCTAATCAATTTACATGTAATATTTTATCTATAGTGTCAGTATTATTCTTATCCTTACTATATAGATAAGAAAAAGTAGGCATACTATATAGATAAGAAAAAGTAGGCAGAAAACGTTTAAACAAGGAGTCCCATCCTCATATATATACTTTGTGGTACACGGGCCTCTCACTGTTGTGGTCTCTCCGTTGTGGAACACAGGCTCCGGATGTGCAGGCGCAGCGGCCATGGCTCACGGGCCCAGCCGCTCCGGGGCATGTGGGATCTTCCCGGACCGGGGCACGAACCCGTGTCCTCTGCATCGGCAGGCAGACTCTCAACCACTGCGCCACCAGGGAAGCCCATACCACTGCCTTTTAATTGGTGACAAAAGAATCCCATTGTCATTTCTCCAAATGAAGGGAATATATTCGATTTTAAAAAATGACTAAGCAACCTCTAGTCTGAAATCCAACTACACAATGTTGTATGGGTTTGGTAGCATTCTACCAGATTTTCTCGTTAAAACCTTTACACAACAGTGATCCATCACTAAGTAAGATGTTCAATGACTTTAGAAGTGGAGGTTAAGAGACATTATAATCAAATAATCTTTTTTCTAAAACAGTTTAACCCTCCTTGTCAATAGGAATAATGGTAACATACTTTTAGCCTGGGACTCACCAATTCTAAACAACATTATTGGAGATGATACATGGTTTGTTTGTTTCTTTGCTTATTTGTGAAACTTTAGTTAAAAACTAAATTATATAGTAATAGATAAAGAAATAATTTAATTCAACTTTTGCTGACATAAAGATGGAACAAAAAACAAGGAGAGAAACAGAAATGGTGATTACTTTTCAAGTAAATATTAATAAAGAAATACTGTGTGTGTTTTAAAGCATGGGGTTTGGAGATGGAAATATTTAGTATTGATATTGTTTTAACTTTCATAATGGATACTTTTGAACATATGCATAAATAGTTTTGCATGAAAAATTCCCATCTACCTACCACCTGAATTTAGCTAACATCAACCTTGGCCGGACCTAGCCTAGCCTCACCCCCTTCCAACCTTCATCCTTCAAATTTTTTTGAATGTATCTGAGAAATCTTATCATTTCATATGTTAATATTTCAGTATGTAATTTCAAAAATGAGAAATCATTAACTTAACCAAAACATCAGTATTAGATGTAAAATTTAAAATAATTTATTATCATCAAATATCCAGTCAACATGGATATTTCCAATTATCCATTAATAAGAACGTGATTTTAGGCCTTATTTTTCCTCTTACTTCTGTATGGCTTCATTCTTCTTCTCTGTAAAATGAAGTTAAAAGCCTCACCCGAAAGGGGGGTTGGGGATTAAATGAGGTAAGAAATATATATATATTCTTTTTAATAAGATATTTTTATAATACAATTTTAGATTTTGGGAATATGCATTAAATCTAAGTCATCAAAAAGTCATCAAAGGCAAATACAAAAATTAAATTGAGACTGGAAAAACTGTAATTCACACTCTGACCATCTTTGGATTCCTCCTTTGTGTTCTCTCTTCTCCCTATTCAGACCCATTGCTCTCACTTCTTCCTCACTCATATTTACCTATTTGTGTCCCCCCAAAAGATGACTATTACATGTTTGTCACTCGGAAATGATAAGCAAAACCACACTATGGTGTTGTAGTTGTTGACGGAAAAAACAAAAAGAATGGCAATGTATAAATTTTTTCACATATTTTAGATCACAACTTTGAGCCCTATGGACCATTTATAAGCAGAGGAAATTTCTCTCTGCATCTGAATCCATAGAAGTGACAGCTAACTCCAAGTATATATTTATAAAAAGTAACTAGTCTCCCTTAATATAGATAGATTTCATAAAGATTTACCCTAATCACATGTCACTCATAAGAAATGAGAGGGCCAATTTCCTCCCGATTTTAATTTTTCACTAATCCAGATTTTTCCTTATTTTGATATTATTTCAAATGAAATATGGGAAGGAGAAGTGTTAAATAGTTGAAGCTAAATTCCAAATACATTTTTAACGATAATTAATGCTCAATTTTTAATAACAAATGTCAAAGTTTTGCCTCCTATGAGCAGTGTATGTGTGAGCCCATTTTTTTCACAGTCTCACTGACATCCTTTTAAATGTTTGCCCATTTGATATATGAAAATAATATCTCTTGTTTTAAGTTGTGTGTCTTTGGTTAATAGTATGGTTGGATATTTGATATTTTATTGGTTATTTCATTTGTCTCATGAATGTTTACACACTTTTTACATTTTTGTATTGGACATTTGTCTTTTTTATATTGAATGCTTTTTTATCATATGTACACAGTACACTTTTCATTTCCCTGTTTTCCAGGTTACCAAACTGCTCTGAACTTTCTATATTTTGACTGGCATTGTGTGCCTTGAATATTAATAATCATTGGACTTGCATGGTATTTAAAAGTTGAAGATTTCAAAGTACTTCATTGTAATGAATTCCCATCACACCCCAGTGTTACAAAGGCCTTTTAAAAGCAGTAAATTGAAAGTGACATTTTCCTGGATTTATGGTCAATGAGATGGCAAATTTATGACCAGAAACAAGAATCCAGTTATCAATACCAACTCCATCGTCTCTTTTTTGTTTTTTTTACCTGTTACCATGGGAAATAGAAAACTACATATATGCAGGACATCTGCAAAAACCCAACCAATTGGTTTTTGTTTTGTTTTTTGTTTTTGTTTTTTTATTTTGTTTTTGTTTTGTTTTATGATCCTGTCTGTACGTGAGGACCAGCAGATAAAATTTTGATATTCACAGTTATCATTCTATGACCTTGTCAGGTGATGGTGAACATTCCAACAAGTACACCTAAGCATTTGCTGGATGCCCAGACTGTGTTCTGAAAGATGCAAGAAAAGGAAAGGAAAGCTCTTTTACTAGCTGTGAAGGCTGCATTTGTGGAATATACCCTTGCTCAAACAATTTTGGTGTTATTTTTGCAATTTCCCTCAGAAACTGTTTTGCTCCCACTGTATTTTGTTTAAATTATGATTTTGAAAAAAAGGAACAATGACAACGTGAGCATTCTGCATTTCACTAAACTTAATTTAAAATAACAAATGGCTTTTAGCCCACTTTGTCTTGGTCCCATAACCCTCCTTACTAAGAAATTCACTTTCAAAGGGAAAACAATCCTTTTTCACTATTGATGATATTCAAAAGACCACCATTATCATAACCTAAAAAGCAAAGTTAAAGGAGGGTCCTTCAGGAATAGAAGAAATATTTGGACAGCAGGTGAGTCTCTGTTATTTAGTATTGTGTCCTCAAGGCCAGGCTCAGTTCCTGGCATATAGTAGACACTCAATAATTCTTACTAAGTGAATAAAAGAAAAATTCAGAATTCCAGAACCAACTGATAAAACAAGAATTTCATAGTGTGACACTGACATTGAGATTACTACTCATACCGATGGAACAAATACCTCTTTGTGTAGTTTTACAAGATTCAGCAATTAAAAAATAAAATTTTATTTAGAAATTACTTGAATTATTCAAATATATTTATAAGCATAATAAACTATTTGATAAAGAATTTAGTTATATGATATATGCAAATATGTACTTTCTAGTATTAATAATAGAAGAAATAATCTAGTCTATGATGTAGGAAATATTGTGTTAGAATAATATTTTTATGACAGTTTTCCAGGATAAACATCACCAGCAAACAGGCATGATTAATTGAAAATGACAGGATCAAAATGATCTATTAGGAAGGTTTGATGTGCAATCGAGGCTTAATATATTAGAAAATATAACTATTATAAGGAAAATGGATACTCTTTGTAAATTATCAAGTAATTGTACAGTAAAAATAGTTCACAGCTGTCTTATTAATTTAAGATTACCATTTGAGGATTTAGGGACAGTAAAATATTTTTACTTATAAAAAAGTTAATTAAGAATTATTTTCCTGTCTTCTGTGAGTCTTACTTTCTCTGAGATCTGGTTAGAACTGTTAATGCAATCTTGTGTTTGTACTTAGAGAACTTCCCTTTTAGAAATTGTCATTTGAGGATGAAATATCTGTATCTCTCTACTTCATTGACTCTCCATCTGTTGTCAACAATTATTTGGGAGAGCACTTCTTATTTTCCTCACACTGACTCTTAATTTACTTTTATCTTTTAACAGTTTCATAATTAACTCTATATTATAGTAAATGTCCTTAGGAAAAATGCTACAAAAATAGTTTAATGCAGAATATTTACACTACAGAGGACTTGAGGTGAACTGGCTCCCATAATGGGCATCCAGATTCCCTTTCTTTTTTAATTGAGTAATGGATGTTATATACTTCATTGCTAGTATTGTTCTGGGTTAAAAACAAAATAATTATGTAAGCTAAAACAAATTGGATGGATGGGTTTTTTTGCAGAACAAAAAGTAGGTGTCCTGAAATAATTGATAATTAAATCCAGCATAAATTGCTGAAATGTTCCCAGATCAAATTTAAAAGTGATATTTGGGTTACTTAGCCCTTTAAGTCTATCAATGAGCTCTTGTTAACACCTCCCATGTCATTATCAATTCAAGAATATCATTTTTTATTAAAATAACATCTGTTACTTAGAACGTATTTTCATACATTTCTAGATGTAATTGGAGGTGTGATTCAGAGAATAAACTGACTATAACATTTCAGAACTTGGTAAGTGTTAATAGCAGTTTCAAGTAGAATGAGAAGCAAAATGCCACTCTCTACTTCAATAGAGGTTGGGTGGGGAAATGGGAAATGGATTCTAAAACTAATTTGCTAAAGCACTTGAGGTTACAAAATTAGAAGTGGTTTCCACGAGCTGAAAATTTTTACACTGTCATGAAGAACAGTAGGATAGAGTCTGAAATTGTTACATTATTTGTTCCTACTCAGTGAGTTATTCTTCTTGATTTAGGGGTATACATTAAACACTGCAGAAAGCCTTCTTATATAAACTAATTACAATCTTAACAAGTAAAAAAAAACAACTACTATAAATATTGTGCAGAGAAAACAAGTTGAAAATATGCTTCTGGATAACTCAACCAAAATAATTTCTTACAGTAATATAAATTGAATGATAAATGCAATTAAGCATCTCTGGTATATTATGTAGTTGATGTTTAAGACACTTTTGAGAATGTAAATTTAAGTAATAGTAAAATGCTTAAACATCCCCAAATTTTTGCTTCTATCTTCATTCTTAACTTCTAGGGTGACAGAATGATCCCATCCTAACATTTCACCTGCTTGTATACAACACGGGGAAAATCCTCTAATTTCATGCCATTATATATTATTTTTATTTACTGTATATAACTTAATATTAAAATGTTCTTGGAACAGAAGGGAAAGACAAATTAAAACTTTTATGGGACCAATCTTAACAACTAATGGCCAAATATAAACTTTAGTTACATCTTTCTCTCCACCTCCTTAGACTTTGTGAAACACATTCTATGCTGAATTGCGTAAGATCTTGGATTCTGACCACATATGGATTTGAATCCCAGCTGTGTTACTTACCAGCTGTGTAACATTGAAGACAGTACTTATTTCTGAACATTTTTTCCCTCTATGAGATTAATGGAATAAGAGAATAAGCTTGGGTAACAATAGATCTTACCATATGGGGTTATTAGAATTAAATGACATGAATGTAAAGCATTTAGCACAGTCTCTAGTGTATATTAACTGTTCATTAACTGTTAATTATCAATAGTATCATTATCATGTCTTTACAACTAAAGATGGAACAAAAGGACAAGACAAGGGAGACCTGTTGGAAAGATGTATGGAAGAAAATGAAAATGAGAAAGAAGACAGGAAAGGCATGAAGAATGCCCTGGAGTAGGTGCTTGCAAATGTTGGCATGGGCATAATCAAAGACATTAACAAAACAAGAAAGAAGAAAGCTAATATTTATTGAGCAATTGCAGTATGCCAAGAGTCTTTGAAACATTGAAACTGAGGCTCAGAAAAGTTATGTAGTTCTACCAAAGTCACATATCTAATAAATTAGTGACAAGGAAGGATTAATATTCAGATATTTTGATTCCTTTAAGCTAAGTTAAACAATTACTTGTCTCTTACATCCTGCTTATAATGTTACCATAGGGATGATTACTCTTGAGGAAATATGTACATAAGACCAGAGTTAGACTATAAGGATCCTGATATTATTAGTTCCCAAAAACCATCTAGTTTACTAAACATTGAAATAGTAAAAGTTTTGATCACCCAATTCCAAAATGGAGGTGAGGAGTTCTCCCCCATATCAATAAGCAATGCTCAGACACCAGCTAGCTGTCTTATAATTCAACTCAGTTCTGACACTATCGACCCAGAAATAATGACAGATTCCACAGGTAATGACTCAGTCCCACAAGACTACCTCCCCTCTCCATTTCAGACACCAGTCACAATTCCAGGTTGTCACTTGACTGGCCTGCTATTGATTGGATGTCCCAATGACCCTCACTTTGGGTTTAATTAATTTTCTAGAGCAGTTCACAGAGCTCAGAGAATTTGTTTTACTTTTTAGAAGATTGGTTTATTATAGAAGGATATAACTCCAGAAAGGCCAGATAGAAAAGAGGCCTAGGGCAAAGTATGGAGAGAACAGAGCTTCCACGCCCTCTGAATGCTCCATTCTCTCTACATCTCCACTTGTTCATCAACCTGGAAGCTCTCCAGAACTCTCTCTTTTGGGGTTTTATGGAGGTTTCATTACAAGCTTTGTTGATTAATTTAATGGCAATTGGGGACTGAACTCGATCTCCAGCCTCTCTCCCCTCCCAGAAGGTCAGGAGGTGGGACTGAAAGCTCCAGCTGTCTATTCATGGTTCCCTTGGCAAACAGTCTCCCATCATCACATGCCTTCCAAAAGTCCCTTTATTAAGATAAACCCAGTTGTTGTGTGTTATGAATAATAAGACATCCATTTTACATTTATGGCTCTGAAGCAATTTCAGGAAGTGATGACAAGAGACCAAATATTATGACAAAAGATACTCCCATTATTTTTATCACTCAGGAAATTTCAAGGGTTTTGGGACCTGAGATCCAGGAACTGTGGACAAAGACCAAACATATCTGAATGACCAAATATATATTTCTTATAAAACACGGTATTTAATCATGGAACTGATGTGTTTTCTTTCTATTATTAACTTTTCCACATATAAAGGGAAGATCAGAACTTTTTGGTCTTCCAAAAGAACCTTTTATTGGTCATGGTCTAGTAGTGACGTTGGTCTTTGAAATCACTCATGTTTACTGAAATAAAAACGTACAATGTGAGAGCTGTGAATTTCAGTTTTATTTGGAGACTTAATGAGGACTATAGCCCAGGAGACAGCCTCTAGGGGAGTGCTAAGAAACTGCTCCACAGAGGTAGGGAAACATCCTGGATATATATAATTTTTTTTTTTTTCAGGTAAGAAATACATGTTATCAAGCATACATCTTGGTAAAATGTTACTGCTAGTCATGTGGATCAGATATCTCAGTTAATGATTTTAGTGCTTATCTATATATTAAAAGATGCAAGAATCTGAGGGTCATTGAAATTCTTCCATTTTGTCTATCTAGGGGCCCATGTATCCAAAACACAGGATGCTTCATCTTAAATTCCTTTTAGGGTATACTTGTAGGTCAACAGCTGCAGTGGCTAATGACTTGATCCATGTAATAGCTGGTAACTTTCTTTGTTTACACACACTTGACTTTTATTCAAGTATTGCTGTGTAACATTATGCATAGTGTTTCTTCTATTCTTCATGAATTTGATATATGAATTATCTTTCTAAAGAGATCTATACGTTTTATATATGCACCATCTATGCAAGTAGTGTATAAGCCAACAAACTAAATATTTTGATATTCTCACAAATCCTAGCTCAGAATTGAATAGCAATCTTTGAATAGGAGTTTGAGACAATGACCATGGAGAAAGTATACCCATGTCAAATGACATATTATAGAAAAGACATGATGAATATGATTATGACGGAATGATATATTGCTCAGAAAAAAAAGCAAGCAGAATAGAAATGCATGAAGAGACTCTTAATTGTACTCTGATCTTAAATCTACCTTGTACAGCTATTAAAGAAGTCTGCTCTTTGAGGCCACGGGCAAAAATCCAATTACTTACAACAAAGTTACATACATTCCTAGAACCTGAAATTCTTACATGATTGCAACAATATGGACCAAGAGCCTTAAGTACAACTACAAGCTTTGACTCACTATTCTAATTCTAGGAATATATGCAAAGAGAACACTAACCAGATTTTAAACACAAATATTCTCATTGAAGAATGAGAGTAACTGATACTTGGAAATTGCCTTTAAGTCCAAAAATAAGAGCGCCTTCAATGATGTCATGGTTATCTGTTCAGTGGAGTATTACACATTCTTTAAAAACTACTTATATGAAGGGTATTTAATACCATTGGGTAAAAGAGAAAAAAGAAAGATAGAAAAGTGCAAAAATTATCTTTGTTTACTTATAATTAAATAGAGCAATATATTTCAAATATAGGGATATCAAAATATTATCTTTTTATTTTCTCTAAAAAGAAAATATTTTATTTTTTATAATTTAAATTGTTTTACAGCATCATTATGATGAAGTTAAATAATTTAAAGACTAACACAATTAAAACTTTATTATGTATTTAGTAACATCAATTTTATAATTTATTATAAAATTATGTTTATTGATAATATGTAGCTACTAATATAAATTTTATAAGTGGATATTCCAATACATAGTTAAACTGAGAAAGTTAACCATCAACCTTATTCTACTAGTTTTACTAGTTTTTATAGTGACCAGACTATCATATACTTGAAAGGTGCATCGTATATAAGGACAGCTAAGTTATTTTTAAGTTTTTAAAATTTTTTCTCCAATTCTGAGATAAAATATATTGGGTATAGAAAAACTTATGGATTCAAGTACTCTGACCCACTTAGAACATCCATATAAAGTTGTAAGACAAATGGCATAATTACAATCAGAGTTTGCTGCTTGGATGTGGATGGGTAAGTCACAGAGGATTCTTTTAAAGGAAACTAATAGCTTTAAAATAAAACTTCTCACTCTCTGTGATCACTCCCTTGAAGAGTTAATTTACTTTTTTGGTTTCAACCATTATTTCTATGCCTTACAGCTCCCAAATCTGTATTTCCAACTATGCTTACTCACCCAAGTTCCAGATCCATATTTCATACACAGCTCCACTTAGATATCTAACAGTCACCACAAACTTGAAATAACCCACCATAACTCTCCCAACCAAATAAACATGTTCTATTTTCTAACTTTTGGATGTTGTTAATAGCATCAAAATGTGTCTAGTTTACCACACCCGCCCTTTTCTCTCAGCATTAACAACTTGATGGTGTCTAAATTCCTCTGGGCTCTTTACCTACTGAGTTAGCTTAATCAGCATGTTTTATTGACTCTTTCTTTTCCTAATCCTCCCTAGTTTCCTATTGCAATATCTTGCACTCTAATCAAACCCTCATATGTCATACCTGGAGACCTGCAGTCATCTTTGTCTTGGACATCTTTAAGTACACTAGAGGTGTTATAGCTGGCTTTTGATCAATCACACTGTCTCATCCATGAGTTATAGTTAATTTAAAATGGCAAGACTTGGGAATTAGAATATTTTTTTTCAAATTCAGTCTCTAATGTCAAAATACATTAATTCTAAAACATCTTTGATATAATATATTGGATATACAGTGAGAACATTCAAACATTATAGAAAAAGTAAAAATATTAATTCACTTTTAACAAATTTTCATCCAGGATCTAAGAGTTTCTTAGTCTTCTCTACCCTGTTAAGCAAGGTAGAAAAAATAATCACTTCAAAGATGCAACTAAAATGATGTATTAGAAAATGGACTATAGGAAAACATAAGATTAGCAATCCACGTGGTGGTCAGGGAAACCATGTGCGTGAGTGTGTGTGTGTGTGTGTGTGTGTGTGTGTGTGTGTGTGAAGCTTTAATCAACTTGAATATATGAGTAAAGTGCCTGTTTCACATGTAACACATTTTAGACTCAATACGGATGCAAAGAAGGCTAAGATAAACTTCCAAATGATTTACAATTACATTGGTGATAGGAAACTCAGACATGCTAAATAAAAGCAACAAGATAAAGTAAAACACAGACATCTATAACTATCAAAACCTAATTTGTGTCTGCCAGTGTGTTGGAGAGCAAGTTTTAAGAAAGTTGTAACCTGCATTGCATTATTTTAAACTGAGGGAAAAGAAGGGGTTCCAAATGTATCCAAACCCCCAAACATCTTCCTGCAAATCTTTAAACTGTTTTTAACCACCAATATAAAAATCCAGTGAGGATTTCTGCAGAATAGAATGTTCTTAAGATACCAATTCTAAAATTATTTAACATTTAATGAACCCCAAAGGATATGTTTATGTGTAGAATACAAAGATACAATACTGTGTCAGCTATAGATTGCATTTGTTTTCTGCAATGCAACAAACATGCTCCACCATATAAATTCTTTAAAAATGAAGAAAAATGGTAAAGATACTAAAGATGATCTCTGAATTGTGCCCAGGTTGACAGTGCCCACAGGTGCTTGGTACATGCAATATTGAGGCACATTAAGGGTTAAATTCTCAGGAAAAATGGGGAAATTGTTAGTAACAACAATAGGATATCATGAGAGGAATTGAACGAAGGTGTTAGTATACTAACATTCTTTCTTTCAGATGTCAACATTTCCACTGATATATGAACATATTCGTTATAACAGTGTTACAGTATGGATCACGAATTCCATTTTGCAAGTCATTATAGCAAAGGTTGAAAACTGAATGATTAGATATCAAAGGATACTCCTTTTTATTAGCTAATGAATTTTATGTTTGGGATTCTATATGCTATGGACGGAATTAAATAGATGAGGGTCCACAGCAAAGCTATTGTAAACAGAAAACACATTAGGGAGCCATTTAAGTGAGTGCAAAGGAATGGTTAAAGTATTCTTAAATGTGTGTAGAACAGAGAAGCAGAGATGCAGAGACCATGTAGAGAGGCTATTTTTAAAGAATGCTTGTGCGCTGTGCACACACACAAATGAAAGTACATAGGCAGAAATACTAAAGTTACAAATAATATTTAGTAGTTGCAGACCACCTGAAATTCTTAATATATATTCATATATCTATCTATATCTATATCTATCTATCTATATATGTGTGTGTGTATAGTTGTGTGTATGTGTGTTCACTGTAGATATATTCATTGTATATTTTATTCATATGTACATAGAGGCACATACAATTTATTATATTTCTAACGATGGTATACTGTTTTGCAGTTACAAAATAGAAATAAAGAATCTTCACGAGTAACATCACCTTTAAACAAGGCAGGGGGTGGAACATTGCTAAATTTATAAAAATAAATAAAAATCTCCTTAAAATAAATAATTGGCTAGTAATTTAAACCAATTGTGCTAAATTGTAACCACATAAAACTCTGTTTTTAAAGATGACCATGACTAGAATTATAGCATTTGTTTATATATTTATATTTTATTTTTTGAATCAGACATATATAGTAACAGCTAAAATTATGATCTAAAAATCAAACAAACTAGAATTAACATTGGGTATATTTCACCATATTTGTTACATTTGCTTTACCTTAAATAGAAATAGTTTACATAAAAATTTATCTACTTTTAAATAAACACACTCTTTTTCTTATGTTTTTCAGTGCTAGTTCATAACAACATTGTTTTTAAGAATTTTTGATAATGCAAAGCTTAATTTTTTAATTTTGTAACAAGGATTCTAATATTAATATGAACACAAAATCTTAAAACACACAATTTCAGAATTTAAAAAATGCAAATATTCTCCATTCCACTCCATAGTTATGCTCCCTGGAGCACTTATACACACATTCATGTACCCACACACTCTCCCTCTCTTTCTCAAAAGCACATGCAAACAACTAATTTTAAACATAGAAACAGACAACAAAAAGGGAGGCAGGGCTGAAATTTCTTTCTGGTATTAATTATTCCTTTCCCATTACTTGGCAGGAATAAGAAAATAAAAATCCTGGAAGGTAAAAATTAAAAGATAAAATTAGAATTAAATATAAGATAATATAGTTTATAGAAATGTGAATACTTTGATGATGGTAAGAACAATGTTTCATGTGGACCCTGGGCACAGGTGAATCTGGGGTCTCCAAGACTCTCCCATGAAATAATACTAGCCCTTATAATCAAATTACTGTTGCTTCTGACATGTAAAATTATGAGATTTGTTTCTATTCTGGGAGGTTTTTATTACACATTGGTCAGGTTAAAACTGCTCAGAGTCCTGCAATATATGCATCTGGTAGTCTAAGGTTAATTGGATGGACGATTCATCTTTGGCCATCTGTCAAGAACACTGGATTCCTGCCAAAGAAGAGGGAGTAAACAAAATGGCCATTCATGTTTCTTCATTCTCCATGATTCTATTATTCTAAAAATAAATTTCCTCAAAATGTATAAATGAAAGCTATGAAGTCGACAATCCTGATGAATTAAAATGTAAAGCAGAGGTCCAGGGGACTCTAGGGGAGTCAAGAATAAGAAGCTGCTAAAACACTAGAACACATTGTTTTTACTTTTCCTGGACACATTAATAAAATCAACAACCCAAAGAAAAATGGAAGAGCAAATCAGATTAATTTAAACATAAGCCTGGTTCTGCATGTACATTTATATAACAAAATGAACTTAGTAATTGATTTATGCAAAGCAGTATACTAAACAGTAAAAAAAAATAATAAAATTTATGTGTAATTACAGAGGGTAAGGGGAGGCCCTACCCAATTAAAAAGCAATCACATGACAGTCTATGATCAGAACCAGATTGTAGTGCAGATTCTTTGAACTCAGATGTCACAGGTGAGCAGCTTCTCTATGAAATAAAATGACCAATTAAGTTAAGCAAATGTAGAATTAAACTGAATACTTTAGGTAGGGAAGACCCTAATATTTGTGGGGTTGGAGAAAGAGTACAAATGATCACACCTAGCTTGCATCTTGCTTCTCTTCTTTTCCTACCTCCAGGTTTTCCTACATTCGACAAGCATCATGCACATGGATATGGACACCCTCAACCTATAACTGTCTCAATCCCAGCTATCAGTTGCTCCTTGACTTTATATTAAGCCTGTGTACCCAATCTCCAGTGGAAGTTAGTTTTGGGGTTACTTGAGCAGAGAATTTTTGTACTAGACATAGTAAATTTATTCCATTCTTCTACAGCTACAAAATGAAAAGAATCTGGGAGCTCAAAGATGAATTTGCTTTCACTTACTATGAGGATGCAGTAGACACTGTGTACTTATGAGCTTAACTTAGTTAAAGTGTCTTTTGCAAGTAAAGAGGTAAGGTCTGTTTTTGAAAACACAAAGGAAAATTCAGTCATACATTCATGATACCAACATCATAGATGTAGTAAGATATTGTTAACTCCTTAAAGGATCTGTACACTTCTCTTGTCCTCTCTCAAAGGGGAGCATTTAATTAAATAGTTGAGAAGGAATGTTTTATTTTATGTAAAAAAAATTTTTAATATCTTTATTGGAGTATAATGGCTTTACAATGGTGTGTTGGTTTCTGCTTGATAGCAAACTGAATCAGCTATACATATACATACATCCTTATATCTCCTCCCTCTTGCGTCTCTCTCCCACACTCCGTATCCCACCCTTCTAGGTGGTCACAAAGCACCAAGCTGATCAACTTGTGCTATGTGGCTGCTTCCCAGTAGCTATCAGTTTTACATTTGGTAGTATATATAAGTCCATGCCACTCTCTCCCTTCATCCCAACAACCCTTCCTCCTCTCTGGGGTCTCAAGTCCATTCTCTACCTCTGAATCTTTATTCATGCCCTGCCCCTAGGTTCTCCAGAACATTTTTTTTTTTTTTTTTTAGATTCCATATATATGTGTTCACATACGGTATTTGTTTTCCTCATTCTGACTTACTTCACTCTGTATGACAGATTCTAAGACCATCCACTTCACTTCAAATAATGCAATTTCATATCTTTTTATGGCTGAGTAATATTCCATTGTATATATGTGCCACATCTTCTTTATCCATTCGTCTGTTGATGGAAACTTATGTTGATTCCATGTCCTGGCTATTGTAAATAGAGCTGCAATGAACATTGTGGTACATGACTCTTTTTGAATTATGGTTCTCTCAGGGTATATGTCCAGGAGTGGGATTGCTGCTTCATATGACAGTTCTTTTTTTAGTTTTTTAAGGAACTTCCATACTGTTCTCCAAAGTGACTGCATCAATTTATATTCCCACAAACAGTGCAAGAGGGTTCCCTTTTCTCCACATCCTCTCCAACATCTATTGTTTGTAGATTTTTTAAGGATGGTCATTCTGCCTGGTGTGAGGTGATACCTCACTGTAGTTTTGACTTGCATTTCTCTAATGATTAGTGATGTTAAGCATTCTTTCATGTGTTTGTTGGCAAACTGTGTATCTTCTTTGGAGAAATGTCTGTTTAGATCTACTGTGCAGTTTTGGATTGGGTTGTTTGTTTTTTGTTATTGAGTTGCATGAGCTGTTTGTAAATTTTGGAGATTAATCCTTTGTCAGTTGCTTCAATTGCAAATATTTTCTCCCATTCTGAGGGTTGTCTTTTTGTCTTGTTTATGGTTTCCTTTGCTGTGCAAAAGCTTTTGAGTTTCATTAGGTACCATTTGTTTATTTTTGGTTTTATTTCCATTTCTCTATGAGGTGGGTCAAAAAGTATCTTGCTGTGATTTATGTCATAGAGTGTTCTGCCTATGTTTCCCTCTAAGAGTTTTATAGTGTCTGGACTTATATTGAGGTTCTTAATCCATTTTGAGCTTATTTTTGTGTATGGTGTTTGTGTTCTAATTTCATTCCTTTCCATGTAGCTGTCCAGTTTTCCTAGCACCACTTATTGAAGAGGCTGTCTTTTCTTGATAGTATATTCTTGCATCCTTTAACAAAAATAAGGTGACCATACATGCATGGGTTTATCTCTGGGCTTTCTATCCTGTTCCACTGATCTATATTTCTGTTTTTGTTCCAGTACCATACTGTCTTGATTGCTGTAGCTTTGTAGTATAATCTGAAGTCTGGGAGCCTGATCCCCCCAGCTCCATTTTTCTTTCTCAAAATTGCTTTGGCTGTTCAGGATCTTTTGTGTTTCCATGCAAATTGTGAAATTCTTTATTCTAGTTCTGTGAAAATTGCCATTGGTAGTTTGATAGGGATTGCACTGAATCTGTCAATTGCTTTGGGTAGTATAGTCATTTTCACAGTGTTGATTCTTCTAATACAAAAACATGCTATATCTCCACATCTTTTTCTTTCATCTTTAATTTCTTTCATCAGTGTATTATATTTTTCCACATACAGATCTTTTGTCTCCTTAGGTAAGTTTATTCCTACATGTTTTATTATTTTTGTTGCAATGGTGAATGGGAGTGTTTCCTTAATTTCTCTTTCAGATGTATCATCATTATGTACAAGAATGAAAGAGATTTCTGGGCATTAATTTTTTATCCTACTACTTTACCAAATTCATTGATTAGCTCTAGTAGTTTTCTGGTAACATCTTTAGGACTCTCTATGTACAGTATCATCTCATGTGCAAAGTATAAACAGATTTACTTCTTCTTTTCTGATTTGGATTCCTTTTATTTCTTTTTCTTCTCTGATTGCTGTGGCTAAACCTCACAAACCTATGTTGAATAATAGTGGTGAGAGTGGACAACCTTGTCTTGTTCCTGACCTTAGTGAAAATGGTTTCAGTTTTTCACAATTGAGGACGATGTTGGCTGTGGTTTTGTCATATACGGCCTTTATTATGTTGAGGTAAGTCCCCTCTATGCCTACTTTCTAGAGGATTTTTATCATAAATGGGTGTACAACCATGTCAAAAGCTTTTTCTGCATCTATTGAGGTGATCATATGGTTTTTCACTTTCAGTTTGTTAATATGATTTATCACATTGTTTGATTTGTGTATATTGAAGAATCCTTGCATTCCTTGGATACATACAACTTGATCATGGTGTATGATCCTTTTAATGTGCTGTTGCATTATGTTTGCCAGTATTTAGTTGAGGATTTTTGAATCTATGTTCATCAGTGATATTGGCTTGTAGTTTTCTTTCTTTGTGACATCTTTGTCTGGTTTTGGTGTCAGGGTGATGGTGGCCTCATGGAATGAGGTTAGGAGTGTTTGTCCCTCTGTTATATTTTGGAAGAGTTTGAAAAGAATAGGTGTTAGCTCTTCTCTAAATATTTGATAAAATTTGCCTGCAAAGCCATCTGGTCCTGGGCTTTTGTTTGCTGGAAGATTTTTAATCACAGTCTCAATTTCAGTGCTTAAGATTTGTCTGTTTATATTTTCTATTTCTTCCTGGTTCAGCCTCAGAAGGTTGTGCTTTTCTAAGAATTTGTCCATTTCTTCCAGGTTGGTCATTTTACTGGCATGTAGTTGCTTGTAGTAATTTCTCATGATCCTTTGTATTTCTGCAGTGTCAGTTGTTACTCCTCTTTTTTCATTTCTAAATCTATTGATTTGAGTCTTCTCCCCTTTTTTTGATGAATCAGGCTAATGGGTTATCAATTTTGTTTATGTTCTCAAAGAAACAGCTTTAATTTTATTGATCTTTGCTATCATTTCCTTCATTTCTTTTTATTTCTGATCTGATGTTTATGATTTCTTTCCTTCTTCTAACTTTGAGGTTTTTTTTTGTTCTTCTTTCTCTAATTGTTTTAAGTGCAAGGTTAGGTTGTTTATTTGAGATTTTTCCTGTTTCTTAAGGTGGGATTATATTGCTATAAACTTCCCTCTTAGAACTGCTTTTGCTGCATCCCATAGGTTTTGGGTCATTGTGTCTCCATTGTCATTTGTTTCTAAGTATTTTTTGATTTCCTCTTTGATTTCTTCAGTGATCTCTTGGCTATTAAGTAGTGTATTGTTTAGCCTCCATGTGTTTGTACTTTCTACAGATATTTTCCTGTAATGGATATCTGGTCTCATAGCTTTGTTGTTGTAAAAGATACCTGATATGGTTTCAATTTTCTTAAATTTACCATGGCTAGATTTGTGACCCAAGATATTATCTATCCTGGAGAACGTCCATGAACATTTGAGTAGAAAGTGTGTCTTCTGTTGTTTTGGGATGGAATGTCCTATAAATATCAATTAAGTTCACCTTTTTAATGTATCATTTAAAGCTTGTGTTTCCTTATTTATTTTCATTTAGGATGATCAGTCCATTGGTGCAAGTGGGGTGTTAAATTCTCCTACTATGATTGTGTTACTGTTGACTTACTCTTTAATGGCTATTAGCATTTGCCTTATGTATTGAGGTGTTCCTATGTTGGGTGCATAAATATTTACAATGGTTATATCATCTTTGTGGATTGATCCCTTGATCATTATGTAATGTCCTTCTTGTCTCTTATAATAGTCTTTGTTTTAAAGTCAATTTTGTCTGATATGAGAATTGCTACCCCTGTTTACTTTTGATTTCCATTTGCATGGAATATGTTTTTCCATCCCTTCACTTTCAGTCTGTATTTGTTCCTAGGTCTGAAGTGGGTCTCTTGTAGACAGCATATAAACAGGCCTTGTTTTTGTATATATTCAGCCAGTTTATGTCTTTTGTTTGGAACATTTAATCCAATTACATTTAAGGTAATTATCCATATGTATGTTCCTATTACCATTTAGTTAATTGTTTCCAGTTTGTTCTTGTAGGTCTTTTCCTTCTCCTGTGTTTATTGCCTAGAGAAGTTCCTTTAGCATTTTTTGTAAAGCTGGTTTGGTGGTGCTGTATTCTCTTAGTTTTTGCTTGGGTATAAAGTTTTAATTTCTCCGTCGAATCTTATGAGATCTGTGCTGGGTTGAGTAATCTTGGTTGTAGGTTTTTCTCTTTCATCACATTAAATATGTCCTGCCATTCCCTTCTGGCTTGCAGAGTGTCTGCTGAAAGATCAGCTGTTAGCCTTATGATGATTCCCTTGTATGTTTTCTGTTGTTTTTACTTTGCTGTTTTCAATATTTTTTCTTTGTATTTAATTATTGAAATTTTGATTAATATGTGTCTTGGTGTGTTTCTCCTTGGATTATCTTGTATGAGACTCTCTGTGCTTCTTGGACTTGACTAACTATTTCCTATCCCATATCAGGGAATTTTTCAACTATAATCTCTTCAAATATTTTTTCAGTCCCTTTCTTTTCCCTTCTTCTTCTGGACCCTTATATTTTGAATGTTGTAGCATTTAATGTTGTCTAAGACTGACTTCAATCGTTTCATTCTTTTTTCTTTATTCTGCTCTGCAGTAGTTATTTCTACTATTTTATCTTCCAAGTCACTTATCCGTTCTTCTCCCTCAGTTATTCTGCTATTGATTCTTTCTAGAGAATTTTTAATTTCATTTATTGTATTGTTCATCATTGGTTCTTTGCTCTTTAATTATTTTAGGTCCTTGTTAAACGTTTCTTGTATTTTCTCCATTCTAATTCCAAGATTTTGGATCATCTCGACTATCATTATTTTGAATTCATTTTCAGGTAGACTGGCTACTTTCTCTTCATTTGTTTGGTCTGGTGGGTTTTTACCTTGCTCCTGCTGTGTGTTTGTTTGTCTTCTCATTTTGCTTAGCTTACTGTGTTTGGTGGCTCATTTATGCAGGCTGAAGGTTCATAATTCCTGTTGTTTTTGGTGTCTGTCCCTATTGGCTAAGCTTGGTTAAGTGGGTTGTGTATGTCTCCTAGTGGAGAGGACTAGTGCCTGTGTTCTGGTAGATGAGGCTGGATCTCATCTTTCTGGTGGGCAGATCCATGTCTGGTGGTGTGTTTTGGGGTGTCTGTGTCCTTATTATGATTTTAGGCAGCCTCTCTGCTAATGGATGGGGCTGTGCTCCTGTCTTACTAGTTGTTTAGGATAGGGTGTCCAGCACTGTAGCTTGCTGGTCGTTGAGTGGAGCTGGGTCTTAGCACTGATATGGAGATATCTGGGAGAGCTTTCACCATTTAATATTATGTGGAGCCAGGAGGTCTCTGGTGGACCAATGTCCTGAACTTGGCTCTCCCATCTAAGAAGCACAGGCCTTACACCCAGTCAGAGCACCTAGATGCTGTCAGCCACATGGCTCAGAAGAAAAGGGAGAATTTTAAAAAAAAGAGAGAAAGAAAAAAATAACATAAAATAAAGTTATTAAAATTAAAAATAAAAAATTAAAATAATAAAAAAGGAAAAAAGAAAGAAAGAAGAAAGCAGCCAAACCAAAAACCAAATCCATCAATGATAAAAAGCACTTAAAACTATACTAAAATAAACAAACAAACAAAAAACAACAAAAAATGAAATGGACAGACTTAACACTAAGAGAAATGGTAAAATCAAAGGTATACAGACAATATCACACAAAGATGCTTACACATACACACTCACAAAAGGAGAAAAAGGAAATATATATATATATATATATATATATCAAAAAAAGGAGGAAGAGAGCAACAAAATAAATAATAAATCTGGCAATGATAGTAAACTCTAAATACTAAACAAAGGTAAACAGAAAACTGGAAACAAATTAGATGCAGAAAGCAAACCCCAAGTCTACAGTTGCTCCCAAAGTTCACTGCCTCAATTTTGGGATGATTCACTATCTATTCAGTTATTTCAGAGATGCAGGGTACATCAAGTTGATTGTGGAGATTTAATCCATTGCTCCTTAGGCTGCTGGGAGAAATTTCCCTTTCTCTTCTTTGTTCACAGTGCTCCTGGGGTTCAGCTTTGGATTTGGCCCCACCTCTGTGTATAGGTCACCTGAGGGCATCTATTCCCACCCAGACAGGATGGGGTTAAAGTGGCAGCTTATTATGTGGCTCTGGCTCACTCAGGCCAGGTGGAGGGAGAGCTATGGAATGTGAGGTGACCCTGCAGTGGCAGAGGCTAGTGTGATGTTGCAATAGCCTGGGGTGTGCCGTGTATTCTCCTGGGGAAGTTGTCCCTACATCACAGAATACTGGCAGTGGTGGGCTGCACAGACTCCTGGAGGGGAGGTGTGGATAGTGACCTGTACTTGCACACAGGCTTCTTCATGTCTACAGCAGCAGCCTTAGCATTTCATGCCCATCTCTGGTGTCCATGCTGATAGCCACAGCCTGCTCCCATCTCTCAAGTTTGTTTAAACAGTGCGCTGAATCCCCTCTCCTAGTGCACCCCAAAACAATGGTCTCTTGCCTCTTAGGCAGGTCCAGACTTTTTTCTGCACTCCCTCCTGACTAACTGTGGTGCACTAGCTCCTTTCATCCTGTGTTCACACAGCCAACCCCAGTCCTCTCACTGGGATCTGACCTCTGAAGCCCGATCCTCAGCTCCCAGCCCCGCCCTGTCCCAGCAGGTGAGCAGACAAGCCTCTCAGGCAGATGTGTGCTGGTTGGCACTGATCCTCTGTGTAGGAATCTCTCCTCTTTGCCCTCTGCACCCCTGTTGCTGTGCTCTTCTCCATGGCTCTGAAGTTTCCCCCCCACCCAGCCACACCCTCTCTCCACCAGTGAGGGGGCTTCCTAGTGTGTAGAAACATTTCCTCCTTCACAGTTTCCTCCCAGAGTGGCAGGTCCCTTCCTTATTCTTTTGTCTCTGATTTTTCTTTTGTCCTACCCATGTACGTGGGGAGTTACTTGCCTTTTGGGAATTCTGAGGTTTTTTGCCAACGTTCAGTAGTTGTTCTGTAGGAGTTTTTCCACATGTAGATGTATTTCTGATGTATTTTGGGGGAGGAAGGTGATTTCCACATCTTACTCCTCCACCATGTTGAAGGCCTCCCGAAGAAGGAATTTTTTAGATTTTTCATAAGTGTCATCATTTCATTCTCTGAACACTTCAAAGCATAGGAAGTCAAGAGAACTAACACTGTTTCTTTAAAATGTGCATTACAATGATAACACTTCCACTTCATATTACTGTTCCATTTTTATACACTACACATAAGGCATTTGGGCCCAAATAAGATGCAATTATGGAAGTGCTGAAATGGAGATGGTCTTTGCCTCTTGAAGTTTTAAGAGCTTTCCTACTTAACTGCAATTTGGGAGGGAGAAGCAACTCTTTAGAGTGCTCTGTAGTGTCCTAAATGACATGCTTAGGCAATCAGGCAATCACTTACATCAGATCATTCAATGTTAAAAAGAAACACACAGGAGATAATTCTATTCCAAAAATGGTAGTAATAAAGAAATGATGAAAGGAATGATTGTTCTTTTCATTAAATCCAAAATGTAAACACTTGAGCCTAAGCAATACTTTTCTAACATAGACAGCAAATTGGAGTCAAAGCAAATGACATTTTCCTATGTATTTTGAAAATAACATTTCATTTGTTCTATTGTGTGCCCAAAATAGGATGTTATATTTAGAATAATTAACTGTGGAAAATGGAAAATCTGATTCCTGAGAGAAAGCAACAATAACAATAGTACTATAACTATCTAGTTCCCATGAAGGAATAGCTTTAAAATCTGGCACAGGGCATCTTGATAGATATTAATATGGCCTAAAACTACAACAATGTATTTGTAATTTTATCAGTACTCAATATGTTGATCTTAAATATACAATCAAAGAAATAAAATTAGTAGTCTCAATTCATTATCCTCATACACAACTTTTTGTACATGAATCTGAAATATGGTCAATTTAAGTTAAACATTTTCAGAAATCAGATGAGAAATTTTCTCAATGCCATGAAATACATGTCAATCCATCAAGACATAGTCATCATAGTGTGTAATTTCTAGTATCATCATAATCCTTAGACTAAATCTGAGCATCATTCAAAGAAAAGAATGAAGCAATATGTGTTTTTGTTTTAATGGAGACTCACAGTCAGTAACCAGTAGGGCAGGTGAATCATAAGGGCAAACCCCTGAAATTTGAGGCAGCTCGTTTAAGACTCAAAAACTTTCTCTTCAAGTACTTGGGAACAATTAGGTCCTGAGAGACTATTGCAAATGTCTACAGAGTTGAAATATGAAAAAATTTCTGGTTTATTATTTTCCAATGGAAAATAATGTCATAGGATGAGGAAATACTTAAACTTAGAGTGATAAGCACATTTTCTCCTCTGCCATCCAAAGCTATGGGAAGCCAAATCAAAATCAGAAACCACTTTATTGATTTACCACAAGAACTAATGGTCTCAAGACAGAGGGATACTCAAAGGTCCATCACATCAGCACTTCCTCTTCATGAGCTAGACGTGTACAAGTGCATGAGAGTGACTTGGTGAGCATGGAAACAAAACAAGGGAATGGGGTCAATAAAGCTTAATGTGCTTGCCTGAGAAATCTAGAAGCCACCCTTGCTATTGTGATGAGTTTCCTTTCAAAAATGGAAACAGACATCCCCTTGGCTATAGAACTATATAGTTATTTCTACTCCAAAGTTGGACTTTCCATATGAAACAAAGATGTTTGGGGATGATGACTAATGTACACTTGTTTTTGCATTGTATTTGAATCACTGTGATCAGCACCTTCCCCAGTGAAGTTCTTTATATTTCTGCTTTAATGGCTGACTAAGTCTTTCTTCTGAATGACACGATTATTTACGTAGTTTAATACAATTCATTTAAGTACTGTTAAATATTGGCTTTATAGATATTCTATTTCCTACAGATGAATTTCAAAATGCATATTATATGTATATGTGTGTGTATATATATATATTATATGTTTTATATATATATCCATTTTTATATAATATATAAATTGCATATATATAAATAAACTTATTTATTTATTTCTATTTAGCTGTTTATGTTTCAATGACAATGAATATTCTAACTTTCCAAATTCTTAAGGAGTATATTGGTGTAGTCCTTAATATTGTCAAACTTATTGTTTTCCCTTTATGAATGATTGGATAATGCTGAAAGGGTTTATGTAACTTATTTAAGATGAGTGCAGTGTGCAGGGATACTTGGATTCAAAACCAGCTGCTTCTTACTCATAAGCCTAAATTCTTTGCTTCTATATTAAACAACTTGGTGGTTTTTCTGTAATCTTCTTCTGTTAGGTTTGCTAATTTTTTGTGTCATTAACAATTGCATTTGATAATGATCTTCATCTTCAATATTAAGGAAAAATGTTCTGTGTAGTTACCATGGCATTTCTTTTGTCTTCTATTTAGATAACACTTGCTGGTATGTAACCACCTCTTTCTTATTTCTCATTGTCTCCTCAACAGTCTAAGTGGAATTCCATTCATTCAAATACAATGAAACTTATTTTTTCAAAGTTATCAATTACTCTAGGTTAGCAAATTCAGTGTTCGTTTCTTTGATTTGCTTTAATATATTCAGAAAAATTAAATACTTCCTTTTATAACATCTTTATTAGAGTATAATTGCTTTAAAGTATTTTGTTAGTTTCTGCTGTATAACAAAGTGAAACAACTATATGTACACAAATATCCCCATATTCCTTCCCTCTTGCACTTCCCTCCTACCCTCCCTCTCACACCCCTCTAGGTGGTCACAAAGCACTGAGCTGGTCTCCCTGTCCTATGCTGCTGCTTCCCACTAGCCATCTATTTTACATTAAGTAGTGTATATCTGTCAATGCTGCTCTTTCACTTCATCCCAGCTTCCCCTTCCCCCACTTCCCAGTGTCCTCAAGTCCATTCTCTACATCTACTTCTTTATTCCTGTCCTGTCCCTAGGTTCATTAGAACCATTTTTTTTTAGATTCCATATATATATATGTTAGCATATGGTATTTGTTTTTCTATTTCTGACTTACTTCTCTCTGTATGACAGACACCTCACTAGAAAAAACTCAATTTCATATCTCTTATGGTTGAGTAATATTCCACTGTATATATGTGCCACACCTCCTTGATGCATTCATCTGTCAATGGACACTAAGGTGCTTCCATACCCTGGCTATTGTAAATAGTGCTGCAATGAACACTGTGGTATATGTTTCTTTCTGAAATATGGTTATCTCAGGGTTTATGCCCAGTAGTGGGATTTCTGGTTCACATGGTAGTTCTATTTGTAGTTTATTAAGGAACCTCCATACTGTTCTCCATAGTGGCTGTATCAATTTACATTCCCACCAACAGTGCAAGAGGGTTCCCTTTTCTCCACACCCTCTGGAGCATTTATTGTTAGTAGATTTTTTGGATGATGCCCATTATGACCTGTGTAGGTCATTGTGGTTTTGATCTGCATTACTCTAATGATTAGTGATGTTGAGCATCCTTTCATGTGGTTGTTGGCAAACTGTATATCTTCTTTGGTCTTCTGCCCATTTTTGGATTGAGTTGTTTCTTTTTTTGATATTGAGCTGCATGTGCTGCTTGTATATTTTGGAGATTAATCCTTTGTCAGTTGCTTCATTTGCAAATATTACCCCCCATTCTGAGGGTTGTCTTTTCATCTTGTTTATGTTTTCCTTTTCTGTGGAAAAGCTTTTAATTTTCACTA
Source organism: Kogia breviceps (assembly GCF_026419965.1). NCBI lineage: Eukaryota > Metazoa > Chordata > Mammalia > Artiodactyla > Physeteridae > Kogia > Kogia breviceps. Next base: position 21,803,146 of record NC_081320.1, read on the forward strand.
ATCCTATTTGCGGATTTTTTTTTTTTTTTTTTAATTTCCATCATTGTAGGAGCTGGGTGAAAAAGGGTCTTGCTGTGATTTATGTCATAGAGGGTTCTGTCTATGTTTCCATCTAAGGGTTTTTTAGTGTCTGGCCTTAAATTTAAGTCTTTAATCCATTTTGAGCTTATTTTTGTGTATGGTGTTAGGGACTGTTCCAATTTCATTCTTTTACATGTAGCTGTCCAGTTTTCCCAGCACCACTTATTGAAGAGGCTGTCTTTTCTCCGTTGTATATTCTTGCCTCCTTTATCAAAAATAAGGTGACCATATGTGCATGGGTTTATCTCTGGGCTTTCTATCCTGTTCCATTGATCTATGTTTCTGTTTATGTGCCAGTACCATACTGTCTTGTTTATTGTAGCTTTGTAGTATATTTTGAAGTCAGAGAACCTGATTCCTCCAGCTCCGTTTTTCTTTCTCAAGATTGCTTTGGCTATTCAGGGTCTTTTGTGTTTCCATACAAATTGTAAAATGTTAGGTTCTAGTTCTGAGAAAAATGCCATTGGTAGTATGATAGGGATTGCATTGAATCTGTAGATTGCTTTGGGTAGTATAGTCATTTTTCACAACGTTGATTCTTCCAATCCAAGAACGTGGTGTATCTCTCCCTATGTTTGTATCATCATTAATTTCTTTCATCAGTGTCTTATAGTTTTCTGCATACTGATCTTTTGTCTCCTTAGGTAGGTTTATTCCTAGGTATTTTATTCTTTTTGTTGCATTGGTGAATGGGATTGTTTCCTTAATTTCTGTTCCTGATTGTTCATTGTTAGTGTATAGGAATACAAGAGATTTCTGTGCATTAATTTTGTATCCTGCTACTTTACCAAATTCGTTGATTAACTATGGTTGTCTGGTAGCATCTTTAGGATTCTCTATGTATAGTATCATGTCATCTAGAAACAGTGACAGTTTTACATTTTCATTTCTGATTTGGATTCCTATTATTTCTTTTTCTTCTCTGATTTCCATGGCTAAAACTTCCAAAACTATGCTGAATAACAGTGATGAGAGTGGGCAACCTTGTCTTTTTCCTGATCATAGAGGAAATGGTTTCAGTTTTTCACCATTGAGGATGATGTTGGCTGTGGGTGTGTCATATATGGCCTTTATTAGGTTGAGGTAGGTTTCCTCTATGTCTACTTACTGGAGAGATTTTATCATAAATGGCTGTTGAACTTTGTCAAAAGCTGTTTCTGCATCTATAGAGATTATCATATAATTTTTATTCTTCAATTTGTTAATATGATGTATCATATTGATTGATTTGCATATATTGAAGAATCCTTCCATTCCTGGGATAAACCCCACTTGATCATGGTGTATGATCCTTTTAATTTGCTGTTGGTTTCTGTGTGCTAGTATTTCATTAAGGATTTTGCATCTATGTTTATCAGTGATATTGGCCTATAGTATTCTTTTTTTGTGACATCTTTGTTTGGTTTTGGGATCAGGCTGATGGTGGCCTTGTAGAATGAGTTTGGGAATGTTACTCTATCTGCTATATTTTGGAAGAGTTTGAGAAGGAGAGGTGTTAGCTCTTCTCTAAATGTTTGATAGAATTCACCTGTGAAACCATCTGGTCCTGGGATTTTGTTTGTTGCAAAGTTTTAAATCACAGTTTCAATTTCAGTGCTTGTGATTGGTCTGTTCATATTTTCTATTTCTTCCTGGTTCAGTCTTGTTTGTACTTTTCTAATAATTTGTCCATTTCTTCCAGGTTTTCTATTTTATTGGCATATAGTTGCTTGTAGTAATCTCTCATGTTCCTTTGTATTTCTGCATTGTTAGTTGTTACTTCTACTTTTTCATTTCTAAATCTGTTGATTTGAATCCTCTCCCTTTTTTTTTTTGATGAATCTGGCTAATGGCTTATCAATATTGTTTATCTTCTCAAAGAACCAGCTCTTAGTTTTATTGATCTTTGCTATTGTTTCCTTCATTTCTTTTTCATTTATTTCTGATCTGATCTTTATGATTTCTTTCCTTCTGCTGACTTTGGGGTTATTTTGTACTTCTTTCTCTAATTGCTTTCTCTAAAGCAAGATGTTTCTTGTTTCTTGAAGTAGGATTGTATTGCTATAGACTTCCTTCTTAGAACTTCTTTTTCTGCATCTGATAGGTTTTGGGTCGTCATGTTTTCATTGTTGTTTGTTTCTAGGTGTTTTTTGATATCCTCTCTGATTTCTTCAGTGATCTCTTTGTTATTTAGTAATGTATTGTTTAGCCTCCACGTGTTTGTATTTTTTTAGTTTCTTTCCTGTAATTGATATCTTGTCCCATAGCATTGTGCTTGGAAATGACACTTGATCTGATTTCAATTTTCTTAAATTTACTGAGGATTGATTTGTGACCCAAGATATGCTCTATCTTATAGAATGTTCCATGAACACGTGAGAAGAAAGTGTATTCTGTTGCTTTTGGATGGAATGTGATATAAGCATCAATTAAGTCCATTTGGTCTAATGTGTCATTTAAAACTTGTATTTCCCTATCTATTTTCATTTTGGATGATTGTCCTTTGGTGATAAGTGGGGTGTTAAAGTCCCCTACTAAGATTGTATTACTGTCGATTTCCCCTTTTACAGCTGTTAGCATTTGCCTTATGTGTTGAGGTGTTCTATGTTGGATGCATAAATATATACAGTTGATCTATCTTCTTCTTGGATTGATCACTATGTAGAGTCCTTCTTTATTTCTTGTAATAATTTTTATTTTAAAGTGTATTTTCTCTGATATGAGAATTGGTACTCCAGATTTCTCTTGATTTCCATTTTCATGGAATATGTTTTTCCATCCCATCACTTTCATTCTGTGTGTGTCCCTAGGTCTGAAGTGGGTCTCCTGTAGACAGCATATATATGGGTCTTATTTTTGTATACATTCAGCCAGTCTGTGTCTTTTGGTTGGATCATTTAATCCATTTACATATACGGTAATTATTGATATGTATGTTTCTATTACCATTTTCTTAATTTTGGGGTTTTGTCTTTGTAGGTCTTTTCCTTCTCTTGTTTTTCCTGCCTAAAGAAGTTCCTTTAGCATTCATTGTAAAGCTGGTTTGGTGGTGTTCAATTCTCTTAACTTTTGCTTGTCTGTAAAGTTTTTTAATTTCTCCATTGAATCTGATTGAGATCCTTGCTGGGTAGAGTAGTCTTGGTTGTAAGTTTTTTCCTTTCATCACTGTAAATATGTTCTGTCACTCTCGTCTGGCTTGCAGAGTTTCTGCTGAAAGATCAGCTGTTAACCTTATTGGGATTCTTTTGTATGTTATTTGTTGCTTTTCCCTTGCTGCTTTTAATATTTTTTCTTTGTATTTGATTTTTGATAGTTTTATTAATATATGTCATGGCATATTCCTCCTTGGATTTATCCTGTATGGGACTCTGTGCTTCCTGGATTTTATTTACTATTTCCTTTCCCATGTTTTCCACTATAATCTCTTTAAACATTTTCTCAGTCCCTTTCTTTTTCTCTTCATCTTCTGGGACCCCTGTAATTTGAATGTTGGTGCATTTAATATTGTCCCAGTGGTCTCTGAGACTGTCTTTGATTATTTTCATTCTTTTTTCTTTATTCTGCTTTGTGATAGTTATTTCCACTATTCTATCTTCCAGGTCACGTATCCGTTCTTCTGCCTCAGTTATTCTGCTATTGATTCCTTCTAGAGTGTTTTAATTTCATTTATTGTGTTGTTCATCATTTTTTTTTGCTCTTTAGTTCTTCCAGGTCCTTGTTAAACGTTTCTTGTATTTTCTCCATTCTATTTACAAGATTTTGGATCATCTTTACTATCATTACTCTGAATTTCTTTTTCAGGTAGATTGCCTGTTTTGTATTCATTTGTTTGTTCTGGTGAGCTTTTACCTTGTTTTTTCATCTGCTGTATATTTCTCGGTCTTCTCATTTTATTTAACTACTGTGTTTGGGATCTCCTTTTTGTAGGCTGCAGGTTTGTAGTTCCTTTTTGATTTTGGTGTCTGCCTCCAGTGGGTGAGGTTGTTTCATTAGCTTGTGTAGGCTTCCTGGTAGAGGGATTGGTGCCTGTAATCTGGTTGATGGGGCTGGATCTTTTCTTTCTGGTTGGTAGGGCCATGTCCAGTGGTTTGTTTTGGGGTGTCTATGAACTTAGTATGATTTTAGACAGCCTGTCTGCTAATGGGTGGGGTTGTGTTCCTGTTTTGCTAGTTTTTTGGCATGGGACGTCAAGCACTGGAGCTTGTTGAAAATTGAGTGGAGTTGTGTCTTAGTGTCTAGATGAAGATCCCTGGGAGATGTCTCCCCAGTTAATATTATCTTTGGGCTGGAAGGTCTCTGGTGGTTCAATATCCTGGATTTGACACTCCCACCTCAGAGGCTCAGTCCTGACACCTGGCTGTAGTACCAAGACCTTGCCAGACACAGGGCTCAGAAGTAAAGGAAGAAAAACAAGGAAAAGAAAACAAACAGAAAAAGAACAGATAGAATCCCAAACCAAATGATAAAAGCAAAACTAAACAGACAAAATCACACAAAGAAACATACACACACCCACTCATACAAAGAAAACAAACAAAGAAAAACAAACAAAAAATGAACAGTCAGAACCTAGGACAAATGGTAAGAACAAACATAAATAGACAAAATCACACAAAGAAACATACACATACACACAAAAAGAGAGAAAATAACTTAAAATGATAAAATAGTAAAAATAATAATAAATTTTTAAAAATAAATAAATAAATAAGGAAGAAAACACCCAAACCAATAAACAAATACACAAATGATAACAAGCACTAAAAACTAAACTAACATACATAAAAATCAGAAATAAATCAGATGCAGAAAGAAACCCCAAGTCTACATTTGCTCCCAAAGTCCACTGCCTCAATTTTAGGAATATTTCTTGCCTAGTCAAGTATTCCACAGATGCAGTGTTCATCAATTTGTTTGTCGGGATTTAATCTGATGCTCCTGAGCCTTCTGGGAAAAATTTCCCTTTCTCTTCTTTGTTCGCCCAGCTCCTGGGGTCAGCTTTGGTTTTGGCCCACCCTCTGCATGTAGGGAGCCCTCAAGCATCTGATCCCTGCCCAGACAATAGGAGGTTAAAGTAGAGGCTGATGAGGGCTCTCTTGCTCCCTCAGTCTGGGGAGATGGAGAGGTATGGTAGTCATAATTAGAATGTGAGTCGAGCCTGTGATGGCAGAGGCTGGCGTGACATTACAACAGACTGAGGTGCTCCATGTGTTCTCCCAGGGAAGTTGTCCCTGGATATCAGGACCCTGGCAGTGGTGTGCTGCACCTGTGCTTGCACATAGGAATCTTGATGGCAGCAGCGGCAGTGTTAGTTGTTCATGTCCACCTCTGGGGTCCAAGCTGATAGCTTCAGCGTGTGCCCATCTCTGGAGCTTATTTAGGTGGCATTCTGTCATCTGTAGGCACATGGAGCAGGGATCCCCTCTCCTTGTGCACCTGAAACAATGGTCTGTTTCCTCTTAGACAGGTCCAGACTTTTTCCCTGAGTCCCTCCAGGCTAGTTGTGGTGCACTAGCACCCTTCAGGCTGTCTTCACACAGCCAACTCCAGTCCTCTCCCTGGGGTCTGACCTCTGAAGCCCAAGCCTCAGCTCCCAGCCCCCACCCCTCCCAGTGGGTTAACAGACAAGTGCCTCAGATTAGTTAGTGCTGGTCAACACTGATCCTCTGTGAGGGAATCTCTCTGCCTTGCCCTCTGCATCCCGGTAGCTGTGCTCTCCTCTGTGGCTTTGAAGCTTCCTCCCTCCTCACCCCCATCTCCACCAGTGAAGGGTCTTCCTAGTGTGTGGAAACTTTTCCTCCTTCTCAACTCCCTCCCATAGGTACGGGTCTCGCCCCTATTCTTTCATCTCTGTTTTTCCTTTTTTCTTTTCCCCTACCCAAGTACGTGGGGATTTTCTTACCTTTTGGGAAGTCTGAGGTCTTCTGCCAGCATTCAGTATGTGTTCTGTAGGAGTTGTTCCACATGTATATGTATTTTTGATGTGTTTGTGGGGATGAAGGTGATCTCCACATCTTATTCCTCTGACATCTTGAAGGTCTCCCTAAATACTTCCTTTATTAAATAATTTCTGCTCTTGGGAGACTACAACTCCATAGTCTCTTGGTTTCTTCTATTTAACCACCAGCTCTTTCTCATTCTTCTCTTGCAGTAGTTTCCCCTTCACTTATCCTCTTAATGTTTTAATGTTCCAGGCTCAGTCCTCTGTCTTCTTCATCTCAACTCCTGCATTCTCTCTCTAGGTGACTTCACTCATTCTCATGAATTTATACACCAGTCTCATGAATTTATACATCATTTATATGCACACATTTGTTTTTCTCACTCTGCCTTCTCCCCAATGTATTCAATAGTCAGATGTCTATCCAGCATCTTACACTTGATACATACAAAATGGACTTTTTAACTGGCTTCCATAGCCATCATATTGAAAACCTCACTCTTGCATCTCCCTTAGCCATTTTCAATTCACTACATGGCATCATCATTCATATAATTTCTCAAGTCACATAGTTATAACTCATCAATGATACCATTCTCTCTCCATTACAGCCAATCCAGCAGTATATCAACTAACTTCATTTTCATAATATATTCAGAATCAGAACATTTCCTTGCATTTCCACTACTCCCCACTCACTTCTCTACATACCTAGTACCACCAGAATGGCCCAATCAGCCATTATCTCTAGCTTAGATAGTTGCAATAGCTTCTTTACTGTCCTCTCTGCTTCAACACTTAGCCCCTTCACTCCAATTCTCCACCCAGTCTCTAGGATGACTTTTACAAATGTAAAGCAGATCATTTTTTATTTCCCCTTAATCTTCTCTACTTCCATCCATTCTCCCTTTTATCACATTTATTATTAAATATAAATGTTTTCTCCTTATCTAAAAGATTCTAAAATATCAAATTGTATCTGACTCCTGCTCACCTCTTATAAGAACACCTGTGATTACATTGGGCCTGCCCAGATAATTCAGGATAATCTCCACATCTCATGATTCTCCATTTAATCACATCACAGGTTCTGGGGGCTAGGACATGAATATCTTTGAGGGGCTATATTCATCTTACCACAAATCACTACCTTCATCTCTGAGAAAGGGATTTCCCCACTCAATTTTGCACTTCTTCATGTTGCTCAACACATACTAACCACACTTCTTTGTTTATATTCTGGTCACACTCATTCCCCACTGTGTCTTTGTACTTTTTAATTTTCAATTATTCTTTGTTACTTCTCAACATTCAGGTCTCAGGTAAAATGTTTCTTCTTTGGGAAAACTTATCTGACTGTCTAAAATTTCCTGGGAATCTAAAAGAGCCATTGCCTTTAGTCATTCTCTATTATTACTCTACTTTCTTTACTATATAACACATGCCATTCTAAAAGTATTGGATGTGTTTATTTTTAAAGTTTACTCTTTATCTGCCTTACCAGAGAGCTGGGGCTTTCCTGTCTAGTTCACATCACTGTATCCTTAATTCCTGGAAAATTTCCTTTAATCATTGTAAATATGTCTAAATAAAGTAAATAAGTAAATAAATAAAGTAAAATAAATAAAGTAAATAAATAAATGAATAAACAGTACCCCAAAATGGATGCATTGGGTGTGTTTAAAGTGTCATTTTATGTTCACCAGGTACATTCTGTGAAATCTGTCTTAATTCCTGTTTTCATACTGTTTCCCTCTTTGGAAAGCACTCCATCACCCTCTGCAACTATTCAGATACTACCCATTCTTGATGGTCCAATAAATTCAATCCCAAACACCTATCCTTCCATTAGAAACTTCTGTGACCAATCACACTTATCTGCCTCTGAAATGCTAGGAAACAATGCTAACACTCCTTTAGTATTTTTTATTATTAAATTGAGTCATCATTAACTGATCATTCATTCAACAAATATTGACAAACCATCTAATATGTACAGATAATAATTAATAACTCGGTCCCTCTTTAGATTCTAAATTTTCCTAAGGAAAGGATTATGTCTTGTTACTGACTGTCTACTTTTGCATTAATGTTACAAACAGAAGCAATACTCAAAATAAAGCAATCCAATGGTTAATTTAATGAACTGAGTGTATTGATACCACTCAGAATAAGAATTTTTAAATGGCTTATAATTTATTGGTTGAACATGAAGACACTCCAAGGAAAACCTGAAAACATTATATTTATAAGAGTCTATGAGTATCAGTTGAAGGAAAATAGCTTTTCTTTTTCCCTGAAACAAACATGTCATTGTTAATTTTTATTTTCAAAAAAATAAAACAAAATTGTGGCAATAATGCAGAAATAAAATACACACATTCTAATTTTTATTCTACTCATTAATTTATGTGGAAACCAGACAGATATCATAACTGGTCAAAAGAGAATGCAAAAAACGGATACATTTATAGATCAAGAATATTGAATGATTGTGTAAATGGAGGAAAACCTGGAAAGGGAGTTTGGGAAGAGTCAATTAAATCTTTACCAGACAAGACAGAATTTGCATGTCTATGGATAATAATTATTTTTACATTACTATAATATATTAGCCTTCACCTCTTGAAGAGAGCAGTATAAGAGAATCTGTGAATATATTTTAAAATCACCACATTAACTGAATGTGAGAGCCTTTTATTTTAATTGAAGATTTTAGTCAATTTAGTTAAAGATGTTTTATTTGGTCATACTTTCTCATCTTTATTCTTTCTGGTTTACTTGTTTCTCTGTTCTCTTCTACCTGGATATATTTTCTCCAGTCTTTTGCTATAAGGACAAGGTATACTTCTTTAATTTCCTCTTGTGATTTGTATGGTGTGTAACCTATTTTAAATTTTACCATGGTAACTTTTACTTTATTACCTAATCATTTCATTTTGTAATCATTTCATCAAGACTAATATATGAACTTTTCACTCTGTTCAATGTAAAATAATAAAAACTATTTATATTTTGTCCCATTTCTGCTTTTCTCATTTCCCCATTATTGTTTTTCTAAAGCAATTTTTTTCTGAATATATGATTTTTGTTTGAATCTGGACTATCATCTCTATCAAAATTTTACTGAATATTTTCATGGGCAAAATTCATTTTGTTCACTAATTAAATTGTAAGCATTTATTTAGTTCTATTATTTTCCAAAAATCAGAAGATATTAATTTGTTTAGGATTTCCTTAAAAAAAGTTATTAGACTCGGTTCCAATGCACACCAGGCAGTACACTATAAGGATGGTCAATAAATAAATTTATTGGTACATTTTTTTTGCCCTCATATTTGGTAAATCTTTTATATTTTCTTTATACTTCATTTTAATAAGGTAAGAATGAAGCTATTTCAGGGAGAAAGCCCACATTTCCACTTCCTTTACTGGAATGAGCATTTGATGGATGTACCAGCACATTATCTCTTTAGTGTACTTCTTTTCAAAGTAGTTAAAACCAAGGGGACTGAAGAGTCAAAGGAAATGATCCCTGCCAGGTGCTGTAAAATTATGTCAATATCTGTTATTTATTTTTATTTCACTGGATTCCTGATTTCCATTGAAATGCATTTGGTCTCTGAGGTCTTTCAATCTGGTTCTATGAGCTTTATACCTAGATGAATACCTTCATGTTTCAGAAATTATGAAAGCTAAAAAAATAAAAAAAATAAAAAAATAAAACCACAACAATTACATTAAAACTCAGGGCAGCATGGTGACAGACATCTATCTTCAATTGTACATAATACCCAGGGATGCACTCAACTTTTCTGCCATTTTAATTTAATTCCACTTGGAGAAGAGAGGACCAGATATCTGAATTATCCTACTCACTTTTTATGATTTTCTCAAGCTGTTGAACCTTGGTTTCAAGATGCATTTAAACAAAGCAGAAGGGATGATTACATCCCTTCTTAAATGTCTGCTTCCATAAAAGCTTGGCCTTATTTTGCTACTCAATTATATGACACATTATGTTGTAGCAGCAACTCATTTTTTCTTACCTTGGTCACAGACTGGTCAAAATAAGTTTCCATTTATTTCTTATATTCATCAACACCTCATCTAGTTTTTTGGTTTTTTTTTTTCATTTTTTGGCCATCTTGAGAAAGAAAAATGGAACTGGAGGAATCAGGCTCCTTGACTTCAGACTATACTACAAGGCTACAGTAATCAAAACAGTATGGTACTGGTGCAAAAATAGAAATATAGATCAATGGAACAGGATTGAAAGCCCAGAGATAAACCCACACACATATGGTCACATTATCTTTGATAAAGGAGGCAAGAATATACAATGGAAAAAGACAGCCTCTTCAGTAAGTGGTGCTGGGAAAACTGGACAGCTACATGTAAAAGAATGAAATTGGAACACTCCCTAACACCATAAAAAAAATAAACTCAAAATGGATTAAAGACATAAATTTAAGGCCAGACGCTATCAAACTCTTAGAGGAAAACATAGGCAGAACACTCTATGACATAAGTCATCTAGTTTTTATATTCATAGCATCTCTGGGATATAGCACCATGCTTAGTATGCTGATGTAACCCATGATTTTACATCAAAACATATATCTAATCACCTCATTTTTAGTTCAAGAAATGAATGTCAAATGCATTAGGTGATATCCTACTGGTTTGCCCTTATTTCCAGTCTCCAGAGAATGGATATCATGGAGAATTAATATGCTGCAATGGCTTCCAGCTCCTTTTTTGCCTCAAAATTTTTTTTTATTTTATTAATGCAATAATAGCATTCATTGTTTTATATACTATTAGATTATAACTGAACATTAACAGTATTGCCAGCTTGATACTTAAGCTTACTTTTTCTATTATTTTTAACAAAGAGTGTCAGTCTCGATTAATATTTTTGATAATTGACAATGTATTATAAGTAGTTCTCTATAAGCAAAAAGCACTAAAGATAGTCATATGTAGTTAGGTAAGCATATCTATCTAATTCCTTAAAGATTTATTTTAAATATTTATTTATTTGGTTGTGTCAGCGGCACACAGGATCTTTTGTTGTGGCATGTGGGCTTATCTCTAGTTGTGGTGTGCAGGTTTTAGAGCACATGGGCTTAGTTGCCCACTGCATGTAGGATCTTAGTTCCCCAACTAGATGTCGATCCTGCGTGCCCTGCATTAGAAGGCAGATTCTTAACCACTGAACCACCAGTGAAGTCTCATAATTCTTTAAAGATTAACATATCTAAAACATAGTCCATTGTTTTTATGACAAATTTCTTCCAGTGATTCTGCCTCCCAGTAACTAAGGCTAAAAAGGAAGCCATGATTTGCCTTAGATTTCTGTTTTGCTTTTACTCCAACTCCTATGGAGGTCTGAAGCAATCTTTAAATTCTCCAGTCTCCTCCAATCCGACTGAATTAACTATAGCCCTGGCCCTGATCTGGCTTTCAGTATTGTCTTTTCTAATTTGAGGCAGCAGGAAGTTAGAGAGCCCAGAGAAAGAATGTTAAATGAGAAGAAAGTGAGTCCCAAGATGAAGACCTGAGAAATGCCAATATTGAGAGGCCAGGTAGGAAGGCTGACTACCCAACAGAGTTTGAGAGAGAGGCCATGTAAGATGAGAACTTTAAAAGCACCAATTAAACTTACTAACAATTAAAAAGCAATTTCATTGTTTTAGCATGAACAAAAGCCTGATTTAAATAGAATGAGAACAAGAGAAGTAGAGTATGTTAAATTTCCTTAGTGTTTTTTTTTTTTTTTTTTTTTTTTTGCTTAAGACATTCTACTAAAGGGCAAGAGAACTGTGAGATGTGTACCTGGAAAGGCATGTGGGATTCAGAAGTTTTTCTTGTTGTAGTTGCCATTGTTGCTAAAATGAGCACTATTAAAAAGTGCCAAGGAGATAGAGAAATTGAAGATTCAGATCACAGAGTGTGTATACTGATGGTTTGGAATTCCTGAAAAAGCAGAAAGTTGATAGATTGGCCTTTCACAGGGAGGTTACTAAAATTGGACGAAGGAAAAAAGGATGGTTGCACATGAAAATTAAATTTTAGTTGGGTTGGCTGGCATCTGAGCAAGTTCTACCTGATATTATTTATTTTCTCAGTTGAAGGTTTAATGACAGTGGTAGGCTGAGAATAGCAATCTAGAAAGTGAATCACAGTTTTGAGAGTGGAAAATTATGAAAGTATCACTGTCGGGTGGCAAAGTCTTTGATTTTCAATTTTACCCATTATTTTCTTGAAATAGTAATATCTTTAATGTTATGAAGTGATATCTCTCAAAGTTGAAGTACCTCACCTATCAACAGAATGTTAAGATACAGTTTGCTTGTTGCTTTGCTTTCCAGGCCCAATTGGGCAGTTTTTACTTTAATTACAGAATGTTTTGTTGTTCTTTCTTAGTTTCCGTAGCTCTGTTTTGCTACATTAAGGATGACATTTAATTTGCTATTTATGCCTTTTGATTTGGGATGTATACATACTATTTTTATAACCTCAAGCAAATAATGTAACTTTTCTATGATTCAACTTTCTTATTTGTATAATAAAGAAAATATTACTATCTACCTCAGGTGGTTTTATTGAATGAAGATTAAATGAAGTAATGCACATATGGTATGAGACAGCAATAAATATTGGCCATTATTATTGCTGATTACCTTTATTCCCAAATTATAAAGTAATATGTTTAGCTTTATTTTAGTCTATAAAAGTAGACTAATAATTTTATTTTATCAATTTTTGATAAAATAATATGGAATTTTAAACACAGAATATTATTGCAGTTTTTGTATTTCCAAAACTGTTCTATTATTTGCTTTGTTTCATAACCATGTCAACAATTATTTAGGACAACATTATTTTTACTTGTTTCACTAATATTTAATGTATATGACTTCTCATCTTTTAATTTTATGTAGTGTATGTGATTTTTGTCTCTTTATTTTTTGGGGGGGTGGTTAGCCAGTTTTTTTTAAAATGATATTCTTAGGAAACATGTGAACAATAATCTGTCTGGTAGAGGGCTGTCTGCAGGTGTGGGTGTGGTGATACATGAGTGAACTTTCATGTTCAAGGCTATCTCCTTAATGACCTTAAATATTAATGGAATGGGGCACATTTGGAATGTATCAGTGTTTTATTTGTGAGGAACTGAGAAAGGGAAGATTGGTTACCACTTTCCTTTCACTCTACATTTTACATCTTAGCATTTGCTCATTCTAGCTGAGGAATTTGAGAGACTGTTTTAGTTCAGACTTTATGTTCAGTAATACGATGGGTTGTGGTTCTGAGGAGATAGTAGTTTTCATGTATTTTTTTCTGAGTTTTTAAAGTAGAAATTTGATATTATATGAGGTTATGTCCTAGTAAGTAAATTCTACTGTACTTTTCACTTACTAAAGGAACACAACAAATCAATAAAGTACTATGTTTTTAACATAAGTTTAAAGAAAACATTTCCATTAAAAAGTTAATTTACTATTTGTCTTATTATTTTTTAAATTGAAAAGTATCTTTAGAGGTCATGAAATATGTCATCAGCTTAAATATATATTACAAAGGATAATGCACTGTAGCTTTTATTTTTTCCTTTCCTTGACGAAAGGCTAGAAACCACAATGTCCATGCTTCTATTGCTATATGTATCCTTAACTTTTTAAAGAACTTGCTCTGGATTTTCATTCATTCAGAGTTTAAGAGAGCATAAACTCTGTAGTGTTATGTCCAACCTGATTATATTTTATGAATGATGATATGCTCTATTATAAATATGACAGCTCTTTTTCTCTGCAGAGGAAAACCAATCCTTTCACATGAAAGGTATAAAACTGGAATATGTGAAGCAAGATTACGTTACTCTGAAGCCCAGATTCATTAATGCTAATTTGATAGGATTATTAAAAATGTCTCTTGTTCAAAGAGTGTTTAAGTATACAGTAGTATTTTAAAGCACTTTGCATTTTAAAATGATACTAAAGGAGGTTTTCCAAGAACATTTCTGAGGACTTGAGAAGATATGTTATGGGCATAGCCTTACTCTCTGGCTACAATTCTAACTGCTTCCTAGAACTCCTAGTGTCAAGAATGGAATAACAAAATATGATTTCATAAACTTACTAGCTGTGCAACCTTGGATAAGTTACTTAACTCTTCCATTCTTGTGAGAATTAAACAAGGTATTACTCATTCCATTCCCAGCATTGTAATTTGATAAATGTTAGTTAATTGCTCCTTATTCTACATCCTGACCCCAACTCCACTTTACATGGTCTCAATCCCCATGTCTTTTACTTGTATAATAATCATGTCAACTTTGGTTCATTTATATAACCTCCAACTCAGCAACAACTTAACCTGAACTTCCAATCTGATCCCATATTACCCATGAAATATCATTGCCCATTGCCCACTATACATCAGAAAAAATTAATGGGCTATTGATATTGCTTGTTCATTTATTCTAAAAACAACCATGCCTACTGCTGGCACTCACCATTGCTTTCAGCCTGTTCCTTCCCTCTCGAATTCTCTTCCTTTCTCCCTCTCATTCTCAAATGAATTTTAATAGTGGGGGAGGCTCTACATTTGTAAGGACAAGGGTATCTGGGAACTTCACTTTCTGCTCTGTTTTGTTGTGAACTTAGAACTTCTCTAAAACATACACTCTATTTTTAATGTCCAAGTGAAATAAAAAGAAACAAAAAAGGTATATGAACAAAAAATATTTATTGCATATATACCTATTATAAAAATGTATTATCAGCTTCTGTGCTGAGTACTAGGGATACAATGATAAATATGCACATGTGTGTGAGAATATGAAGAAATGTTTAAAAGATTAATCCCATGTAACTAAAACAAAATCTATAGTCAGTTTTCTAGGTTTCATTTGTGAGATGAAGGAAATGTCCATTTTTAATTCCATATCATCACACACTCTAAGGCCTAAAATTCTACAATTAATGATTCACCTGAAATTAGCATTTTCCTCTCAATAGAATAATAATAAAAAAGACACGCAAATATCCCATTGATAAAAATGAAATATTGGGGAGGCATACGTACTAAATATCTCTAATCTCACTGAATCATGATTATGTATGTATCTGCCTCACTTGGTAGGCTGTACTATTTTCCACAATGCCCCTGTTTAGCATAAAATTGCTACTCCATAAATGTCTGCCAAATGGAATTGCATTAAGTAATAAGTCAAAGCATTAGGTGATTTATTGTGTGCTCTGTTATTTAGTTTACGAGATGCTTTTCTCTATGACAGGTAGGGTCAAATTGGCAGCCAGAAATCACTAAGTGCCCTGGGGTGAGGAATTTTCTGCTGAAATGGGAGAAAAATGAAGCAGGAAAGAAGAAGAGGGAAGAGTTGCTTTCAAGGACACATTTGACCCACTTTATACTTCCACCTGCCACTAACTCACACCATTAAAAACCACTTGGTATTGAGCATATTTTCATGTGCCTCTTGGCCATCTGTATGTGTTCTTCGGAGAAAAGTCTGTTTAGGTCTTCTGAATCACTTTGCTGTACACTTGAAACTAACACAACATTATTAATCAAATATGCTCCAATATAAAATAAAAATTAAAAAAGAAAAACACTTGGTGATTGTCAACACCAGATGTTTCCTACATCTGACTTAGAGACAGTGTACATTATAGGGATTGTTTATTCCTCATTTGTGTTTTATTTACATGGTAAATAGACTATTTTTTTCAACCTAGGATCTATGGATAGGTCCTGGAATTTGTTAATATTCTTATAATTGGTGAGAGAGTATTCTCTCACAATATTCTCATTATTTGTAGAGAAACATATATGAATTAATTGGGTAGTGGAATTGTTACCTCTTTTTATCATCACTTGGAAATCATTTTAAAACCAGTATGAAAAAGAAATGAAATTGAGTTATTTGTAGTGAGGTGAATGGACCTAGAGTCTGTCATAGAGAGTGAAGTAAGTAGAAAGAGAAAAATAAATACCGTATGCTAACACATATACATGGAATCTAAAAAACAAACAAACAAAAATTGTCATGAAGAACCTAGGGGCAAGACAGGAATAAAGATGCAGACCTACTAGAGAACGGACATGAGGATATGGGGAGGGGGAAGGGTAAGATGGGACAAAATGAGAGAGTGGCATGGACATATATATGTTACCAAATGTAAAATAGATAGCTAGTGGGAAGCAGCCCCATAACACAGGGAGATCAGTTCCATGCTTTGTGACAACCTAGAGGGGTGAGATAGGGAGGGTGGGAGGAAGGGAGACACAAGAAGGAAGAGATATGGGGATATATGTATATGTATAACTGATTCACTTTGTTATAAAGCAGAAACTAACACACCATTGTAAAGCAGTTATACTCCAATAAAGATGTTAAAAAATAAAAAATAAAAGAAACCAGTAAGAGTTGATGTAAAGAGTGAGCAGAATTTGAAAAACATCCTTTTCACCAAAACCTCTGCTTGAGCTTTGACCAGAGGAATGATTTGCATTTCTTCAGATTTTTAAGCCTTTTCACTATTTTTATCATTATTATATTATTAAAAAATATATACCCATGTGAGAGGGATAAAAATAGCCAACTGGAGAGCTCCCAATGAACAAAGCTGGAACAACTTAAACAACAAAATAAATATCATAGATTGTAAGCCAAAGTGTAAAATAAATATCCATGAGTCATACCAATATTAATGCCATGATTGATTAAGAGATGAGAGGGAATAGAAAAATATCCAGTGCAGAATTCCAAATAATTTACGTAGACACTCCTTCTCAAGAAGAAAGATCATAACTTCCTATTCCTTAAGTGTTGCCATGTATAGTGATTTTCTTCTGCAAAATACAGTATGGAAAAGGGGTGGGGGTAAGGAGTAACTTTATGGTGTATAAATCCAAAAAACACTGCCTAAAACAGGGGATCAAGGTTAGCATCACCAGTGATAAGTTATGTTGATTCTATGTACCCTTGATAAATTTGATGAGATTGGCACTTTCCCTCTGTGATATTCCTTTGAAAACCCCATAATTCCAGTATAATCATGAGAAAAACATCAGACAAATTGCAGTTTAGGACATGCTACAAAATACCCTACCAGTACACCTCGAAACTGTCAAGGTCATTAAAGACAAGAAAAGTTTGAGACATTGCTACAGCCTAGAGGAGGTTAAGGAGACGTAAAGACTAAATGTAATGCAGGGTCCTGGAACAGGAAAATGACATCAGGTAAAAAATAAGGAAATCTGAATGGACATTAGTGAATAATATTATGCCAATTAACTTTGACAATGTAATACCAATAATTCACTAATGTAAGATGCTAATAGGGGAAACAGACTGTGCAGAATATGGGAACCCTCTATACTATCTTTTTGGTAAAAATTCTTCTAAATTTTTTTGTAAATCCAAAACTATTCTTTAAAAATGTTTATTTAAAAAATAACACCCCTCTCTCCTCCTCATCTGCCCACTGCTACTGCTGCAGGGGTAATAAAATCTAAAGCCTGTCAACCAAACCTAATCTGAAATTCAAAAGGAAAGAAATGTGCAAAAAGCTAACCTGGACTACTTAATTATATTTGCTGCCTGGGATTATTTTTTCTACTGCTCACATAAATGAGTAGTTTACAGCTAAAACACATAAATTATATATTTTTAATGGAAAGAATATGAGAAATTAAAAAGAACAAAATATTAATAGATATTTTCATACTCTATATCTTGGGGATTTCATGTCTTGAGACAGACCCAGGGCTTTCATATTTCCCTGAAATGAGGGAAAGTCAGGCAAGCCCAGGGTTGATGAAAGACATCTGATGAAACAGCTGATGAAAGATAGGACTTGTCTGACAGAAGCAAGATTATACCATTCATGATTTAAGTAAAGAATAGTTCCTATAAACAATTCCCCACTGAGGTGATTTCTTGATGTACACCTTTCCACATGAAATATGTATACATATTCCTCTTTTAATGGATCTGAGTATATTTTTAGCAAAAACATATGCAAACTTTCTCTAAATCTGACCTTGGAAAAAGCCTATTTTAGTGCAGAAATGCAGTAAATGCACCATTTCAGATTAAATATGTATCCCACCTTCAGCCTAGGCTCAAAAAGGCTGCCTTATTGCAAAACAGCTTCTTCATGTCTCCTTCATAGGAAAGCCCTGGGGCTGGAGGCGACCCAGCTATAATTGAAAACCAATAATTACTCTGAATTAAGTATCTCTTGGTGAAACAGGCTCTTATCAAGCTTGTGCAAGCCTATTAGATCTCATTTCAATCCTAACAAGTATCCCCAGTCAATTTAAACCACAGTTTAGCAAGCTGCGTCTCTCAGGCCTTTCCAAAACTCTCTTAAGACTGGAGAATTTACTGCTGGGCCAGGTATTTGTTAACCACTGTCTGTTCTTACAGAGCATTTCATTGGTTGGCAGCCCAGAAAACACTCAATGAAGTTTTCATTCTGTCGGTCTTTCTATAGTACCAAGCATACACATAATATAATTAAATGTCAAAGAAGTTTATGTGGTATTTAAGTGATTAGAATGGATCCTAGATCTGAAAATTGGATTAGATATATGAAATGGGAGGAAGTATACATTGTTTCATTCCTCCTTCCAGACCTCAGACTTCTACTAGCTGTGTTTATTATTCAGTTACACTGTAACTGAATAATAGTGCGTTATGAAGTTCAAATAACTCCATTTATCAAAAGGAGTATAAGTTATTTTAATGTTTTATTGCTATAGGAAAAAAGGTCAGTGTTTGAAATATAATTCTTATGAAACATATTTAGTATAATGGGAGTGTGGAAAATGGGAGATTAACATAAGAAAAGTAAAGGAGTAAACTTATATGTAATAAAAACAATGAATAGGATCAAGGTAGAAAAACATACAGCTTTTTCTGTGTGTGTGTGTGTGTGTGTGTGTGTGTGTGTGTGTGTGTGTGTGTGTGATTTTTTTTTTTCCAACTGTATCCCTGCAATTTCCTACCTTCCAAATTAAATGAAGGCTTACTTTCAACCATTGAGAATTTGGATTCTAATTCTCTGCCTCCTTCGTGTTTAGGATCAGTAAAATGAAAATGTGAGACCTTTTTTCAACAATTAATTAAAAGAGCTAGCATGAGGTCCTTCTAAGTGTGGGGGACACAGGTCAGACACACATGAAGTCAGTTCTGTTGGTGTTCAGTTTTCTTATGTTGATTTCTTGCATAAACGCATTCATCTACCAGATATAGACATTGCAGAAAAGAAGGCAGACAACCCTAGCTAAAATGATAGCCACGAAGGAATGGATTTTCCCTTCAGGTAGAAGGGAAGTAAATAAACTCACACTTAAATAAACTCACAATGTAGAGATATGTGATGGTGTGGCTGTTCCCTTGGGCTTTCAGGTGGCCTATGGCCCTCCTTTCAAGTAGTCAGTGTCCATTTGCTGCCTTTTGGAAGCCCAAGAGCCCCCAACCATTTTGTTTTGCCTTCATTTATCTTTCACTCTTCAAAATATCTATCCATCTGTCTTTAGGGTTTCAAGCTTCTGCAAGCTGCTTTGTGACAACTATGAAATTAGATAAGATATGTGGGCTAAGGGGTTATGGAGTGCTGATGTTAGGTTTTTCTTTAATAACATAGATTCGTGAATACTCAAGAAAATTTCAGGTTGCTTACAAGGTGTCAGGAACTCTATTCAAGCATGTTGATAATAGCCTTTTGGATCAAAGCCATAACAGAAATAAATGCTTCTAAATGTGGAAATTTCAAGGTCTGTGGCTGGCACATTAAAGAAAGGATGGGGCTATCGTTGGGGTGGGATCGTTGGAGGACTTTGTCCAAATAAGAAGGACTTTTCCTTTCCATATCTCTCTCAAATGAATCATGTCCAAATATCTCCTGATTTATTTTCAGTTGATCTAGTTCCTCATATTTTCACGAAAGATTACAGTATTACCACACTAGCAAAATAGTACAGTATCTCTCAAAATCACCCCAAGTATTCATAAATGCTAAGAGGGAGTTTGTAATATTGAATAATAACTAGAAATAAGCCTCCTGGATTTTAGTTCCTTGAGAAAACACATTCATGCCTAATCAGCATGCTTTTGTAATGTGCTTTATCCATTGATCTCAAGGCACAGTTTTTATCAAGATGCCAATAATCCTACTGAAGCAGGGACTTCAGTATTTTAGTGAAAATAATGAGAAACTCAGTAAGCAAGTTGCTGCAACAGGCTGAAAACCTGTCTTTTATATTTGGAATACAATTTCTTTAGATTTTAAAACTTTTTAGAAAAACAACCTTATATATATATATATATATTTGAATCACTAACCTGTACTGATAGCTCACTATGTAGCAGGCTGTTTACATAAATGATCTCAAAGCAGTTTCATTAGTAATACCGAAAATGCAAAAATAATACCTTTTCTCACAAGTAAATAGAAAATATAAGAGAAAAAAATGATAAAACTCAGCGTTCATAGGTTATAGGAATATAGGCATTCTCATACCCTATTAGTGGAATCATAAATTAGGAAAACCTGTAATTAAGAAACGTTTTGCAAAATGTTAACATATTTTAAATGATGTAATTTACTTCTTAGGGTTTACTGTTAAGTTATAATTAAGGATGAAAATCATTATCTATAAGAGAAAATAAAAACTGCAGTTATAAGAAAATGGCTTAATCTATTTATGAGTGACTGTTGTGTCACTCACTTTGAAGGTGGTGGGTATATAGAAATGAACAAAAACTGACAATGTCACTATCTTCATTCAGCTTACATCCCAATGAAGGATATAGAAAGTAAGTAAAACAAGTACATAAATGTATAACATATCAGCTGGTGATAAATGCTGTGAAGAAATATAAAGCAAAATGTAGAACAGCAAGTCACAGGTGATATTTTTTATAGGTTGGTATCTGAGGTGATAACATTTGAATAGGAACTGCATGAGGTGAGAAAAGGAGCCATGAGGGTCTGGGAAAAGATCTTAAAGCCAGAGCAAATGGAAAGTACAAAGGCTCTCAGAAGGAAGTATAGCATGTTCAAGCATCCTTAAGAAAACAGCTGTGGCTGGAGTCCAGTGAGAGAGGGGAGAAGGATAAACATTGATCAAAGAGGAGCCACAGGATGGTCATACAGGTTCTTGTAGGCCAAGGCATGTATTTGGGGTTTTACTGCCAGTGTGATGAAGTGCACTGGTGGATTCTTAGCAGACGAGTACA
Organism: Kogia breviceps; assembly: GCF_026419965.1. NCBI lineage: Eukaryota > Metazoa > Chordata > Mammalia > Artiodactyla > Physeteridae > Kogia > Kogia breviceps. The sequence continues at coordinate 21,824,430 of NC_081320.1, forward strand.
TGGTCTGACTTATTTAACCAATGGTAGGAGTGGTAAAGCAGAAGAGGGGAGCCTTCTGTTGTCCACTAGAAAAGGACAAAAAAAAAAAAAAAATTGACTGCCTAAGGAGTTAGCAGTGGAGGGTGGGAAGTCTGTAGATTATGGATTTTTTTGAGGTAAAGTTACAAAGATGAGTGGATGTGGGTTGTGAAAGGGAAGAGTCATGGAAGAGTCCATGGTTTAGGCCTGAGCAATTGAGGTATGAAGTTGGCATAACTGACAGGGGGAGACCTTGGAAAGGAAGGTGGTTGTATAGTAGTAGCAATGAATTACAAATATTAATGTTCATACTCTATAAGAATATGTAACAAGTTGGAAACTGTTAAAGCTATAGTATGTGGGATAAATTGTATAAAACAATATGTACAATAGGATTGCACTCGTGGGTATGTGTATAGAAAAATGACTAGTGATAAAAAGATGTTTACGTTATTTATCGCTGGTTAGTACAATTACAGTTGACTGATTTTCTTCATCGTTTTTTTCTCCATTTTCCAATTTTTTTTACTGTAAACATGTGTATTGAATGAAGGGGAAAATCATTTCAAATAGCTCTGAGATCATGGTGAAATATAATTGGGGTAAAATATGGCTGAGAAAGCCCAGCTGTTTGAAAATCACTTGAAACATTTAACAAACAAAACACAGCTGGTCTAGAGGACAGAGATATTATGTAATTTGAATTCTTTACTGTCTCTGCTAAAACGGGAAAGAAATGGAAGAAAACATTCTTTAAAATAAGAAGATTACCATCTATTTTCTGTGTTGAACATAAAAAAAAAAAACTTCCAGCAGAAAATTCTCAGTAATACATAGCATTTTTGAGTTTCCTGACTAAATGTGTTGCAAAAAAAGTCCTGGCCACGCAACATTCCACATCACTGCTGCAAATAATGGTAGATTCCAAAATCATTCTGTACCAATTCTAGAAATTTGGTAATAGCCTTCAAAATACTGGTTTTTACTTTTCAGGAAAATAAAAAAGTGTGCCCAAATAATGTTGACAGTAATTTTGCAAATTTTAAGAAAAGGTAAAGTATGTGTACACATCAAGAGATAAAGCAAAGGACAACTCTCAATTGGATATTAGGTGATTCTTTTCTTTATGTGTTTATGTATTGTTTCCTTCAAAAACAATGTACATATATACTAGTTATGTAGACAGAAAATATTATTAAAAATCAGTGAATGTGCATTGTAGATAATTAAGAAAAATAAAGTTAGAACAAAATACCCAAATAAGTAAGAAACTATTAAAAAATGGAAAACCAAGCCTATGACATACAGAAAAAAAAATCACCATGATCAAGATTTTAGACTCCCAGAAAGAAAGCAGGCTTTGAGAATAAAGCATATTGTTTGTACCTAAGTACTCTGATAGTGGGAAGAGTCAAGGAAAGATGAACAAATATGAAACAACAAAGGGAGAGCGATTCCCCTGAAACCAAATGGCATAAGCCATTCACTTTATTATATAGGAGTTAGCAGTGGAGGGACCTGCACCCTACTTTCTTAAAAACTTGAGTGTGAATACTAACTCATACTTCCATGTTCTGTGTGAAATTCAGGAAGTTATTTAATATTGATAAAGCTTTGGTTTCTTCACTGGCAAATGAGTAATTTCTTCTAAGAGAGTATAGAATCAATGAAGACTTCTACTTTCCGTCAAGATGGAGTGACAGAGATAAGTTCCCCCCTCCCACTCAGAACAAATAAAAACTCAGACAAGATATATAAAACAATGCTTTTTGAGATACTAGACATCAAGCAATGCAGGACAGTGATTCATGAGATATGGAGACAAACAAGGTGAACCCTGTGATTGCTCTGGCTTACTGCCTTGAATGAGTTTCCATGGCACAGTTCAGCGAGGGGTTACCCAGGAAGACCCCAGTTGACTCCCTGAATTGAGGAGCAGAGCTGAGTGTCTGTAACTACTGGCACTTACAGGAAAAAATACTAAAAAGGGGAAAGAGAGAATTCCAGAGATCTGTAGAGGGTCTCCATCAAGAATTCAGCAGAAGAGTGACCATTCACGGCATCAACATTTCTACTCATGAGGCAGTTTTTCTTGCCTGGAATACTCTGTTCTCTGATAGCTACTAGAAGACTTAGAAAAGCTTACTTTGTGCCATCACACACACACACATGCACACACACACGTCTTTCTTAGTATACTCTAAGTTCTTAAAGTATGGATATATGTCTTTCTACTTTTAAATCAGCCATGGTTCCTATCAAGTGTTTTGTACAGACTATATGCCAAATAAATGTTTCCTGGAGTTGAACATTAGCATTCTATGCCACTTGGCAGAATTTCTATATATTCCTGATCTCTGGGGCTTAGTATTTAATTTAATTTATAAAGTGACTTCCTTCTAACCCAGAAAGAGAGTGTTGTTATTATGGATATTTTTTTTCTTTCTGAGATGATTTAATATACATTTTTAAATGTATACGAGACAAACTAATACTACATATAGGTGGAGTATAATATCAAAAACACATATCTGATCTTCTTTTCTTTGTCTGCAAGTTCTTTGTTTTATGACCAGAAAAACCTCCTTTTATTAAATATGGACATTTGTATTTTATGTATTCTGCCTGCCTCTAGGTTTATGTGCTTAGATAAATAAAAGCTGACTTTCTTTCTGAAATAGAACACTATAATAGAGAAAACTGGAATGTAATAAAATTTATGACCCAGATCTGATACAGAAACATGAGTGGGTGATAAGCTAAGCTAGTTAAGAAGTTTTTGTTTGGTTTTTATTTTTTTGCTTTCCCCAAGAATTCTCTGGGATTTTTAAGTTTCATACTGGAAACTAACTTATTACAATGTTTTGACATGATTCTCTATGACAAAAGTTTTTGGCAAAATAAATAAATATAGCTCTGAAACCTGAAGTTCCTTTCTGTCTTGTATCCATAGAATGTGTAACTCTGCATAGCTGATTCTCTCACCAATTTGCATTATGGCATTTCTCCATATGAGAACATAAAAGGCACTGAAATTGTGTCTTTAGGTGATCCTCACAGTTTAAGAAAACTTTGCATACAATTCAGAAGTATCCACTGTGTCCTACTGCATTTTCCTGTATGTCTGGTAGGATTGGACTTATTGCTCTGTTGAATATTTCTATTGAAGTAGAGGCCCTAAGTTCCTGAGCCCTTTGTCTTCTTTATGGTATCTTGGTGTCTATATGATATTCTCATTTACTTCTTTTCTAAGTTTTCTGATAAATTATTTAATAATCAGCTAAGAGTCTTATATTCCAATTTTGTAATCAAAAGTCTTTCTCTTGATTTTCTAACCTATTAAAGAACATGGATAGACTTGGGCAAGGAGCTTTGTTTCCTCAAGTAGATAATGCCTCCTACCACTGACTTCTAGAATTGTTGAAATGATTACCATAGAGGTTTAGAAGGTGTTCCGTGAAGCCCTTTCCACATATCTTAGCTGTAACAGGGTTTTGGTAAGATCCTGCCCTTGATCACTTGCAGCTCTAATGGACTCTGGTTCTATCATTCTCTGATTCCAATTTTGACTTGAGAAGAGGTAGCCCTGCATTACTTCAGGGAACTCAGTGGATGCAAGGGAATATTGATTCTGTGTCCTCTGAGGCCATCAGAGTAATAGTGAACAAATTATATCCCTGGTAAATTATCTCTCTGTCATTGTAACATGAAACTGACTTACCAAGTAGCTGAGAAAAGAACTTTGGAGTGTTCTTTATTGTTTTGTTTTTTCCATATTTAGAGTGAGATAAAGAAACATGCCCTGCCACTGTAGTAGCACAGTATTTATTGATTACCATGATCCTCTCTGGGGTCCAATCAGAAGGTGTTATTGTCCAAATCAGGTTTCTAAGAAAAGAAGCACATTTAAAAATGGAAAGAAATCATGCCCTTGAGTTCTATGACATTGAAACATTTAACCATAGGCTTGGGAACCTAGAATCTGGCTATTCCAGATCAACACTCTTTCTTCATGACTGTGACTCATAATCAATCATGAATGATGCATGGGAACCATAAAGGAGATGTTATAAACTCATCCTGAAATTTAAGTTCTCACTAAGCTAAAATAAATAAAAAATAAATAAAAATTGTATAAAGTTAGAATGTCACTGAAGCTTAAAAACTAAATCCCATTAACTTTTAGAATTTCCCTCTTTGGTGATTTATTTAGTAATGGAGAAGCCCTTCCAAAGAAGGATTATTAGACAACTCATGCTTTTTGAGTTACTCTTTGAAGATGGGTGTTATTGGAAGAGGGAGAGGGCACTGGAATGGAAGTGAGTGAGGAGGACAAGAGACTGTTGAACTACAGAAGGGGTTTGGGAAACAGAAGCAGGGGTTTCTAAAGGCAAACCTCCCCTCCTTGACCACTTTTCCAGTGTCTTCCCTGCTATTTGTATTCCCTTTCATCACTACGTCTGCTATCACGTACAGAATCTCAGTGTGAATAAAATAACAGTGAGCATGTCCTCCAAATAATTGCAGTCCAACTCCAGGCAGGTGCTCCCCATGGGGAAGAAAGTGTGAGTGGAGTATGGGTTGGAATTGATTTCCCTCATTTGTCTGTCTGGGCAATTTCTGAAGGGCACAGCCTGACAAATCCTAGGTGGTGGTTCTGCAAGTTGATAAATTAGTCAATACCCCAGGCATGCATCATCTAACAATGTCACAAATTGAATTTGAGAACAGGTTGGCATTCTTGGTCCTATACAAGGAAGATAAACAAGAAAGCTATAGGCTTATACTACACAGTTTTCTTTGTTAAACAGTAACCTTATTGAAACCAGTCTGGCTATGTAGGGATTGTTAGGATTGGCCTTGATCTTTACATGTTTTCTGTAAACTAAAACAAAATGCTGTGTCATTTTTTAAAAAAGAAAATGCATTTCTTTTAGAAGGTAAAAAGTAAACTAACTATAACAGTGTTGGGATAAAAGATTATAACATACAATTCTTCTTTATTGCCTCTAGGTATCATGGTCTGAGGGTGGGACAAGACAGAAGGATAACCTAATTGGCTCCTCTGCCATCTCTGTCCCACCTTTCTTCTGGAATTTAAAGAAGTTAGGAATTAGGGACAAAGTTCCTATCCTTACACCTAATGGGTCCTCAGCCCTGAACTCTATAACCCCAAAGCATCTCCAGAGCATAAGTTTCCATTTTTACTGAGGAGCAGCTTGTAGTAGGAAAAGCACAGAATGCAGAACCAGAAAAGCAGGGTGTATTTGCTGTCTAACTTGGTATAAGAGTATTTATTTCTCTGACTCAGCTTTCTCATCTTTAAGATGTGAAAAATAAAATTTCCTTTTTAATAGTGGTTAGGGATTTAAAGGAAATATTGTATACAGAAAATATTTTTGAGACCATAAGCTCCATAAACATAAAAGCATTTAGCATTATTATTACAGATCTTAGCATAAAAACCCATGTTTAAGAGTCCTCAACTATAATAAAACTTTTAATATTCTCTTCTTCACATGAATTCACAGGATCTTCTTTCTAAGGTTACAATGATATAATTGTATAAGAGGACATTGAACAGAGACACAGTGCTTCAAATTTGTATTATTACTTTTTTCTTATGTGATTTCCTCCTTATGTGATTTCCTTCTTATGTAATTACCCTTAAAAAAAGTTGGCCTTAAATTTTTATCTAAAGTTAACCTCGCTTTGTAAGCTTTGTTGCACTTATTTTTACATTATGTCTTTGATGTTTCTTTGCTGTGATTAATCTCAGCTACTCCTAAATCTACACAGTTAAATAGAGAATACTTAGTATTTTTGCTCACTTCCTAGTTCTAATAAATGTAACCTTGTGTTCAAATTCATTTTAGTTCTGATTGAGTGAAAGAGAGCTTTTTCACTCATTGCCTTTGTCCTGATTCTGTGTTTAATATTACAATGTCTGATTATAGTTATTTATCAAAGATAGCTAGGTACAATAATGTGATTGGCTAACTCTGTTTCTAAACTAACTCTCAAATGTTGCCCTAGCCCAAAGCCATTTTTCTCTTGAACTTAAGGCAGAGTCAATTGCTGTTCTATCCACATTTCTACGGGAACTTACATTTACCTCAATTACATTTCTTAACACACTGTTCTGGAACTATTTATTTAATTGATTATCTCACTACACTCTGACCTTCTTCAGTTCTAATCATGACTGTGCCCATCACATAAAATCAAGAATGCTAGCTCATAAAAAATAATAGAAACAACTGCAACATTTATTCACCTCTCTTTATACCAGACAAGGTTCTGATTGTTTTTACACATATTAACTCTGTTAAAAAATAATTTTATATGATAAAATCATGAACCTCATACAGGTAAAATGAACATGTGTTAAAGATTTTACTTAACTCATAATGAAGATTCTAGACAGATGTTACAACTTGTTCAAAGAAGTTAAACAAGCACAAAATTTATATAAATCACTGGTGAAATGATTTTACAAAGAGAAAGCATCATTTTCCATGGAGAGGAAAAGAAGTCAACTGAACCTCCATCTGAAAGACTGTCTGTTGTCTATAGATAAGGATCATTTTACATAGTTGTAAAATAACTCCTGTGGCATCAGGAATAGATAACCTGGAAAAATATACTCTGGGAAATGCATAATTTTCCACTGAAACACAGACTTTTCCCTGTAACTCTTTTAATTTTCACAAAATAAACCATCTTCGTTAAATTTAACCAAAGTACTAAATTTTCCTATTCACTCCATAAAAGATTCCTTTTTTTTTCCTGTTCCATGTTTTAAACCTCCATTCTCTATTTTCAACTCAACACCTAATCATTAAATATTCTGTGTTGAACTCAATAGATAATGGGCTTCCTACCTGTTGATCTTAAACTCTGGAATTGTTGACATTGGTGAGATTATGCAGAGCAGGCTGAATACGTCAACACAGGAATAATCCAAAGAGATAAAGATCAGCATGGACTGAAAATTGCCAATAATGGCAAGTTATATATTATTAGTGCAAATCAAATCTCCTTATACAAGTTGTTCACTCTTTATCTCTGGAGCGATCTTTCTCTATCCAACCATCATGTTTTCCAAATCATTTTTATTTTCCACACTCTTCTCTCTTTTCTATTAGAGATATCATTGGCCACCTGACAGCTCACTGCTTCCTTTATAGTATGGATACTGTTTTTCCTTTCCCTGGTCACATGTTGTCTTTCTCCAGCTGTGAATAACAAGATGGCAATTTTCCCCAGAGCACTCATATGTATTTCCCTTCCATATGCCTTTGGGGTCTCCAAGTCACCTGGTCATGGAAGGAAATAGATAAGAAGTGACAATCAAATTTGTTTCAGGAACTTGCTGACTAGAATGGCTTCACTATGATGCTATTAGCATGAAGAAAAAAAAGAAAAAATGCAAGGGAAACAATATGAAAATCCTGTTCCCTCTGCATTCTTTAAGCAAGGTATTTTTATTTTGTCAATGAAGAAAATGTTGTATTCATTTGCAGAAATCGTATAGCCTGTTGACACAAGATAAATAAACTGAAAGGGAGCCACTTAGAGAGCAGGAATCAAAGTAATAGAAACTGTCTGAATTCATCTGTACCTCCTGTAGATATTTTTAAAACTAAATTACCTCTCTGCTCTGAGGTCTCTTGTTATTTTGCTCCTCTGTAGGATAGAGTGGAGAAAAGGTAAAGGAAAATTGAATCAGACAACTCCCTTAAGGATTAAAAGAGTTACATGAGAAATTTTCAACGTTTTAATTAAATTTAATTACAACTAATTTTTATTCTTAGAATGTTATGACAATGAAAGCTATGATAGAATTGAAAATATTATACAAATACTGCTAAGAAAGGATTAGAGATGTTGGGAAATGAGGCAATCAATTTACTCATTTATAATTTGTGTTTTCTTGATTTTTTCCCATGTGTTATAAATATTCACAATCAATATACTCTCTGCCATTTTCAAACTTATAATCAAAGGAAAATTGATCACTTGGAAAAGGTTAAGTGTAGCTTATTAATGGTTCATGTTTCATTTTGGAAAATAAGCTGGAAGTTTTCTTTATTGCTCTATGAATAGGAAAAACTTTGTACTTCTTTTCCAATCAATTATGGCAGGTTTCCCAGATGAAGTTGAATTTGAGGCGAGGGTTGAAGATATAGCTTGCCAAGATACTCATATAGCTTATGTTTTCTGTACTCACTAACTATTAAAGGGATAGGAGCAGCTAGGTATCATTCAGCTAAAGTGCATATTGCTCAGAAATCAGTCAAGTACACTGTCACTGATTAACTCTTGTTGAAGATATTTCTACTCATGGTTCATTTTGTTTCTGTTGACAAACAGGCAATATTTTTTCTTCCTCATCCAAATTTATAGATTTCTATATGGCTGGTCTTTTCATTTTAATGCCCTTCATTATAAATAAATTCAAGAACATGATTGATTCAAGCCATGCTAACAGTTTAAATATAGAATTGTTAAACTTCTTGTACATCAAAATCAATTTTATTTTCCACCGGGTATTTGCAGCAACTCAATTATATAAATCTGAGAGGATAAAAAAATATTTTTTACTTTAAAATTTTAATATATACCATAAACCATTTACTCTAGTTATATATTTTATGAACAAAGATTAATAATGTTATATAGATATAATTAAAATTATTGGTAGAAAACACATTCTAAATTAAATAAAAATGGATCCTTCCAGGGTTACCATACAAAAGGTGATTAAAGATAATCTGCTTCTAAAATATGACATGGACTATTTGGTTTTTCAACCAAAATTCACTCTCATGAAATTTGGCTTTATTAGAAATTTTCTTGAGCCACTTAAAAAATACTATTGATATTATAAAGCACATAATTAGAAATTAATACTCTATTTTGCTTAATCCTTCAAATTATTAATTTTACCACATGCTTAACTTCAGAAAGAAAACTGTAGCCAGACATTTGAGAAAAAGATCTTCTCATTACAATACTGTTATTCAACTATTAAAAAAGTTCTTATTCTTAAATTTTATGCAGACTATTCAAAATATAGATACCAATGTAAACACAAGATCAGAATTTTCAAATAGTTGTTTATACGTTTTTACATTCTTCTTCAAGAATGCAAGAATGCAGAATTAATTGAATGTTGATATAGTCATATTGTAAACAACAAGAGAACACTGCTTATAAGGGATTAGGATGGAATAGAATACAAAGACCCAAATTGCTACAATGCATCCTACAGTGCAGTCTGCCACTAAGTTATTGTGAACGTCTATTTGAATTGAATTAATTTTGTGCAAAATAATTGATTTCACAATTAAAGCATTTCACTACATGCTGGGCTGAGCAGTTTTCATTAAGGCATATTTACTTAAAATACTGTCTTAGTATTTTATTTTTGTGAAAATGAGTAAATAAAAAATTACATGGAAAGAAATTCAGTCTTCACAAAATTACTGGCCAACAGTTACTGGTATTTTAAGAAGTTATTCATATGTGGAATTATGATATTAATAAGATTATGGGAAGCTCTCCATGCATGAAATGAGGAGAACATTATATTTATCATTTCAAAATCAGGAGTGCCCAATAAATACAACTTAAATAAATGAAATTACATAAAATAAATAATTTTTAAAAGATGGCATTTATTCATATTATGTGATTATAAAAGAAGAGCACAAAAATCAGCTTAAATTCATCACCCAGTGAAAAACACAACACTCATATATCTATGCATAAGCATATGTGCTAGATTTATTTTAATGGAAATATAGTAATTTCTGATCTCCATTTTTCATTTGACAAGTATATGAAAGCTTTTTCCTGACCTTAAATATGTTTCCATTATAATCTTCAGTCTGCATAGGATTACAATGCATAAGTTATTGTAGCATATGTTATTTATCTGAATAACATCTTAACTGAAGAAACTGGGATTCTTTTTCAGAAATTTTAATCTAGTGGTACTTATACATCTTTTTTTGTGATACACTTATAGGTGGATTTTTTTAATGCTTAATATATAAAAGGAGAAATTCTTAACATAGTTTATTTTTAATCAGAGGACTTCAGTGTATTTTACAAGTAGTTATTCATCTTAAAAAAAAAAAAATAGGATGACTTCTAAACCAGGAAAATAAATAGACCTTTTCATCCTAAGACAGAACATTAACAAATAAATAGCAAACACATATTACACACCAACTGTACCCCAGGTATAGTGCTAGATGCCATGCCTGGGGACTACATAGATATAAGACAAATATCTACCCTCTAGAAATTTTATATTTGAAGCAATCTCACAGGGTCCCTTGTACAGATAATGGAGTGGGAGTTCAGAACAGAAAACAATACTGCTTGGGAGAAATGGGTTCTGTAAAGGAGCTAGTATTTTATGAGTTTTGAAGGACAATTTATGAAGTTGAAGAAAATGTAACAATCATAGTCCATTCCACATATATTATGTTACTAATCCTCTAAAACATGGCACTGTTTTTGGAAATATTTTCTTTTACCCTCAACCTCTTTTTGGAACTTTTGTTTTCTTCTTATTTGATAACTCCAGTTAACTGCTTTTCATCCTGATTACCTCTATCTGGTGAGTCTTCAGCTCCCATTCTCATAGTCACATTGTGCATCAGAATCACCTGTAGGGCCTGTTCAAACACAGGTTCCTGGGCCCTGAACCCATAGCTTTGATTCAGTATGTCTGAAGAGAGGTACAATTATTTGTGTTTCTAACAAGTTAACAGGTCATGCTGCTGTTGCTGGTCCAGATGACCACTTCTCTGGAATCTAAAAAAAATTATTTCTTTTTCATTTTTTTGTTTTTTTTTTTTTTAATCTAGTCATGATGGAAACATTGGGGTCATCCAGTATAAATACCATCACCATTCTGGTAGATGGTTGCTATGAAACAACTGATCTGCTAAAGCAGTGTGTCACAAACTTGAACATGCATATGAAACATCTAGAGGTCTTGTTGAAATGCTGACTCAGATTCACTAAGTCTGGGGTGAGACCTGAGATTTTGCATTTCCAACAAGCTCCTAGGTGGTGTGGACTAGACTACTAGGGACAAGGTGTTAAAGGACATTGAATATATCACTTTAATAAAAATGTTAGTGTTTTTTTTCAGTAACAAATGAACTTCTGTTAAGAGACATCTCAAATTCCAAATTCATCTAATTAATTTCACCACTTCAGTTATATTATCACTGTCAACTACTCCCAACAGAAAAAAAAAATTTTTTTGTATTCACAGAAAACATAGAATAAGTCAACTTGAACCTTAAATATCTTCTAAATTAACCCCTTCGTTTTACTTATCAGTATTTTTTTTTCTGGTTCTACATCTGATTGGGAATAAGAAGAACATGGTAGAATCATTTGAGAAAAATATTTTTGTTTTTTTTTCAGGGTACATTTAGTCATTTTAATGAAGAGGAGTTCCTTAAGTAGCAATGACAGTTTATGAAACCAAGGTAGCAGAATGATCCTTCAAGTCTAATGGAGAAGTTAATGACCTTCACCTGTCTTTTTTTATAGCAAACTGAAATACATACTTTATAACCCCACTGTGCCTGAAACTAGTTGCTGATTATGAGCAGCCCTCAAAGAAACATGAGTCATTTCTTAAGCAGTGCCACAGGATGCTTCATTTGATATCTTTGCTCAGACCTCTTTATAACATTAACTAGAGTGCTGTACACATCAAAAGAAGACATTTCTCTGTGTCAGTTTCATGTGAATTCCAATATAGTCTGTCCCCAGCACATTCTATTCCCTGCAAAGAATGAACAAGGCAATTAATCTCTCCCAATTCTTCAGTTATCCTGGATAGTTTTAGGCAGGAGGAATCATATCCTAATTTCAGCTAAATTCTGAAATGTCAAGAGAATGCTTTGTTTTTGACTTGTGAGAGGGTTATTTACAGAGAAAATTGCCATGAGAAATAGAGTGCTTTGTTTTCTTATTTCTGAGGATTTACTTTTTTCCATAAAGAAGACAGAGTTAGAAGAGTACTTTGAATTTACAAGCATAAACTTCTAGTCTTAACTTTTTCTATATGGAAGTTTAGGACAAGCATGTTGTGCATTGCTCTCAATTAGTCATAGAACCAATTCTTTGCATACTATAAATTCTCAGTTGACCTAGTAGAAAGCCAGTATTTCCTCTAAGACAAAATCTTATTTCACTCATCCACCAATGCATACATTTATCAAAGTGTCAGGTCAACTCAGGTTTTGGTGTTAAGTACTGTACATATTTATTGTAAAAAAAGGATAGAATATGTTACACATTTAGGATTATTGCATGTAAAACAATGCGTATACATTTTCCCTTACTGTCATAATTCCTTAGAGAATTAATCAATTTGTCCACTTTTAAAACATATTTTCAAAGAAACTATTAATTTTAAATATCAGCATTTCATATTTTCAAACCCTTATAAAAATTATTCCTTTAAAAAAAGCTTCATATTGCTGTATAATATGAATATAAATTAAAACCTGCTTTGTCTGTGTTTTTAAAGTATAGGCTTTAAGATTCAAATGATTACATAACCAAAATTCTTTATGAAATTGCCTATATTGTTGCTTCAAGACTCTAGCACTTGGAAAAATAAAGTTTGATTTTATATTTAACATTTCATTAAATCCTACAAAGAGCCTTAATTAATATTTCATACATTCTTTCTGTTCCTGATGGTTTGAATGCCATTCTGTTGAGGCAAGGCAATGGGAGAGAAGAGTGGAAATGGAGAGGCATTCAAGAATAAAGGGAAAAGAGAAACAAAAAGGAAATGAGAAGAAAGGTAGGAGGCAAGAAGAAGGTAAGACAGAGAAGTAAAGGAAAGAGAAAAAAAGGCAATGCAGAGTGGAGTATAGAATGCTACCAAGAGATGCCCTGTATGCTTCTCTGAAAATTTCTTTGTCATTATTTGAATGATTCACTAGCACCAGCTATAGCTTCTTGTGTTATAGATATTATGCAGTTTTTTTTTTTTTTTTTTTTTTTTTCTGAAGACAGAGTGCACTGCTTGAGGTAGTAAACACCCAGGCTTGAGAGCCATTTTCAGTATGTGACCTTGTTCAAGTCAGTTCACCCATGTGCCTCAGTTTTACCATCTTTTAAATGAAAATCACATTAGCACCCAAATCATAGAACTCTTGTGAACATTGAGTTGATCACATCAAGCACTTATAAAGGTGGGTGGTCCAGAAACACCACTTAATAACTGTTAGCAATTAGTACTGGTGGAAGTTTCTAATTTAAGCAAAATGAACACGATGTTAAATATTCATATCAATTGCTACATGTAAATCTAAAATTCCATGTCACTTAGAATCCCACAAAGAAATATTGCACACTTAAAAGTTTTAATCAAAGAGGGTTTAGTGAAGGGAATTGTATAGAAGTGAGAGCAGTGTTAAGGGGAGATCTGCAAAGCATGGTGAAGAATTCAAACAGAAAAAGCTGGAAGCTGCTCCTGACCTCCTATCCCCAAGTCCTGAAGGAATAGAGGGAAGATACAGTGTGATCAGATCTAAGTAGGCACTGTAGTTGTGAAAAAGGGTCCATTTAAAAGGAGCTGTAACTACAGCACAGGATACCTTGACAGTGGTACTTCAACATTAAATCAGATGATCCTCTGTTGTTGTTGTTGTTGTTATTGTTGGGGGATGCCTTGTGTATTGTAGGATGCTTAATAGCATCCCTGGCCTCTACACTAGATTCCAGTAATATTTCCGACCTGACAATATCTTGTCTTGCATCAGTCTCAACAATAGAAATACCTCTAGATATTAACTATTAAATGTTCGTGGGATGAGGGTGGGGGATAAAATTTCTCCAGGTTGAAAACCACTGCTGTAGAAGAACCAGACACTGCAGAACTATAGTAAGGCAAGAATGTGTGGCAAGTACTAAATACTCTGACCTACCATTCCCACCACCATTGGATACCTCTCATTACTGAAACTAATCAAAGCTGGAAAGCAAGAGAACTTGGTGAAGCAGTCTAGTTATAAATTGAGATTCTTTGGGTATAGCAGGGTATGTAAGAGCAGAAAGAATTCTGAGGGGACAAAAGGAAAATAATCAATTTACAGTCCAAAGGCATGCATTAAATTAGAGTTACCTGGTCTCTTTTGCAGTAGTCATCACCCTTTGGTGTAACATGAAAAGATAAGGAGCACCATGATTTGTATGTTCCTAGGAAACTGTACTGATGTCAGGTCCCCAGATGGACACTATGAGAACTACAGCTTAGATGTATAAAAATGTCTTCAGCTTGGACTCCAAGTGAACATTAAAAATAAGGCAGGAGGAAGGGGGAAAAAATCCCCTCATATATAACCCCCTCCTACCTCTAGCTTCACTTAAATAGTAAAAAGATTAACATTATATAATGGAAGAAGGGAAAAGATGTTCAAAAAAGAATACAAATCATCATGCTCCTGTTATTTCTGTCCTAAAGTCATAGATATTTTTCTAGGAGGGTGATCTCAGCATCTTGTGAGAGTCAATATATTGATCTTTTCAGTCCAGAATTGAGAAATCAGATAAATACAACTAAAGCCCATGCACGCTGCTATTAAATAGCAGGATTTCACTCATCTCTCTTAAAAATTTTTTTCTATATCTCTGTAGAAGAATTAACAATACTTTCTCACAAAATGATTCATCAACTACAACAACATTTCTTCCATTGCTGTGAGAGCATCCAGCAATCTTCATGCAAAACCTCACCACTCCATGGTTGACCATGCCTATATTAGTCAGCTCAGGCTGCCATAACAAAATACCACAGGCTGGTTTACTTAAATAACAGTTCTGGAAGCTGGTAAGTCAAATATGCTGGCAAGGTAGGTTTCATTCTGAGGCTCCTTCTCTTGGCTTGTAGGTGACCACCTTCTCACTGTGTGCTCACATGACCTCTTCTTTATGCGCACACAGAGCAAAAGAGAGCAAGCTTTCTGGTATCTCTTCTTATAAAGACACTAATCTTAAAAAATCAGGACCCCAACCATTATAAGCTCATTTAATCTTAATTAACCTTAACATAAACTCACTACCCATCAAGGTGATGGAGGTAGGAAAGTGTATTGTCTACATACACTAGTAGCTTGTTGACCATAGGTTAGTTAAACATAAATTTCCTGTTTCACTCAATGATGCTCACTACATTTTTTAAATGTTACATAATTTATAATTCTAATTAAGTGATCATCTATTTATCTGAATCAATGAGGTTTTACTACATGCTTAGCTAAAAAAATAATGGGCCTTTTCATGTTTTTAGTTAAACACAAATTACCTGTTATCCTGGAAAATGGTACTTTAGGTTGCCTAAAGAGGCCATATAAAATTGAATGTTTCCAAGACACCATCAGGATTGCAGAGGAGTAAGATGTGGAGATCACCTTCCTCCCCACAAATATATCAGAAATACATCTACATGTGGAATAACTCCAACAGTACACCTACTGAACACTGGCAGAAGACCTAAGACTTCCCATAAGGCAAGAAACTCCCCCATGTAAATGGGTAGGGCAAAAGAAAAAAGAAAAAAACAGAGAAAATAGAATAGGAATGGGACCTGCACCACTGGGAGGGAACTGTGAAAAAGGAAAAATTTCCACAGACTAGGAAGCACCTTCACTGGTGGAGATGGGGGGTGGTAGGGGGGAAGCTTCAGAGCCATGGAGGAGAGCACAGCAATAGGGGTGCAGAGGGCAAAGCAGAGAGATCCCCCACACAGAGGATCCCCACATAGAGGATCCTCCCCAGCCTGAAAGTCTTGTCTGCTCACCCACCAGGGGTGTGGGCTGGGAGATGAGGCTCCGGCTTCGAAGGTCAGATCCCAGGGAGAGGACCAGGGCTGACTGAATGAACACAGCCTGAAGGGGTTTACTGCAACATAACTAGCCATGGGGAAGTCCAGATAAACATCTGGAACTGCCTAAGAGGCAAGAGACCATTGTTTCGGGGTGCATGAGGAGAGGGGATTCAGAGCACAACCTAAACGAGCTCCAGAGATGGGCATGAGCCATGGTTATCAATGCAGACACCAGAGACAGGCATGAAACACTGACTGCCACTGCAGCCGCCAAGAAGCCTGTGTGCAAGCACATGTCACTATCGACACCTCCCCTCCCAGGAACCTGTGCAGCCCGCCACTGCCAGGGTCCTGTGATCCAGGTACAACTGCCCCGGGAGAACACACAGTGCACCTCAGGCTGTTGCAATGTCACACCGGCCTCTGCCACTACAGGCTCGCCCCACATTCTGTACCCTTCCCTCCACCTGGCCTGAGTGAGCCAGAGCCCACTAATCAGTTCCTGCCTGAACCCCGTCCTGTCTGAGAGAAGAACAGACACCTGCAGTTGACCTACACATAGATGTGGAGCCAGATCCAAAACTGAACCCCAGGAGCTGAGCGAACAAAGAAGAGAAAGGGAAATTTCTCCAAGCAACATCAGGAGCAGGGATTAAATCTCCATAATCAACTTGATGTACACTACATCTCTGGAATAACTGAATAAACAATAAGTCATCCCAAAATTGAGGTGGTGGACTTCGGGAACAACTGTAGACTTGGAGTTTACTTTCTGAATCTAATTTGTTTCTGGTTTTATGTTTCTTAGTTTAGTATTTAGAGTTTATTTTCATTGGTAGATATGTTTATTGATTTGGTCGCTGTCTTCCTTTTTTTTAAAATATAAAGATATATATTTTTTTTTCTTTTTTCTCTTTCTGAGAGTGTGTACGTGTATATTTCTTTGTGTGATTTAGTCTGTATAGCTTTGCTTTTACCACTTTTCCTAGGGATCTCTCTCTCCGTTTTTGTTTTGTTTTGTTTTTTAGTATACTTTTCAGTGCTTGTTGTCATTGGTGGATTTGTTTTTTGACTTGGTTGCTCTCTTCTATCTTTCTTTTTTTCTTTAAATTGCTTTAAAATTTTTAATACTTTTTGTAATTTTTTATTCTAATAATTTTATTATTTTTTTTTAATTCTTGTTTTCTCCCTTATCTTCTGAGCTGTGTGTCTGACACTGTCTTGGTGCTCCAGCTGGGGACAGGCCTGTGCCTCTGAGGTGGGAGAGCTGACTTCAGGACATTGGTCTACCAGAGAATTCCCAGCTCCACGTAATATCAAATGGTGAAAGCTCTCCTAGAGATCTCCATCTCAATGCTAAGACCCAGTTCCACTCAACGACCAGCAAGCTACAGTGCTGAACACCCTATGCCAAACAGCTAGCAGGACAGAAACACAACACCACCCATTAGCAGAGACGCTGCCTAAAATCATAATAAGGTCACAGACACCCCAAAACACACCACCAGACATGGTCCTGCCCAGCAGAAAGACAAGATCCAGCCTCATCCACCAGAAGACAGGCACCAGTTCCCTCCAACAGGAAGCTGACACAACCCAACCTTACGCACTGGGGGCAGACACCCAAAACAATGGGAACTACAAACCTGTAGCTTGTGAAAAGGAGACCCCAAACACAGTAAGTTAAGCAAAATGAGAAGACAGAGAGGCACACAGTAGATGAAGGAGCAAAGAAAACCCACCAGGTAAAACAAATGGGGAGGAAATAGGCAATCTACCTGAAAAAGAATTCAGAGTAATGATAGTATAGATGATCCAAAATCTTGGAAATTGAATGGAGAAAACACAAGAAACATTTAACAAGGACCTAGAAGAAAAAAGAGCAAACAAACAATTATGTACAACACAATGAATGAATTAAAAATTCTCTACAAGGAATCAATAGTAGAATAACTGAGGAAGACAAAGGAATGAGTGACCTGGAAGGTAGAACAGTGGAAATAACTACAGCAGAGCAGAATAAAGAACAAAGAATGAAGAGAACTGAGGACAGTCTCAGAGACTTTGGGACAACATTAAACACACCAACATTCAAATTATAATGGTCCCAGGAGAAGAAGAGAAGAAGAAAGGGACTCAGAAAATATTTAAAGAGATTATAGTGGAAATCTTCCCTAATATGAGAAAGGAAATAGTCAATCAGCTCCAGGAAACACAGAGTATCTCATACAGGATAATTCCAAGGAGAAAGATACTAAGACACATAGTAATCAAATGACCAAAAATTAAACACAAAGAAAAAATATTAAAAGCAGCAAGGGAAAAACAACAAATAACATACAAGAGAATTCCAATAAGGTTAACAGCTGATCTTTCAGCAGAAACTCTGCAAGCCAGAAGGGAGTGGCAGGACATATTTAAAATGATGAAAGGGAAAAACCTAAAATCAAGATTATTCTACCAGCAAGGATTTAATTCAGATTCAATGGAGAAATTAAAACTTTTACAGACAAGCAAAGCTAAGAGAATTCAGAAACATCAAATCAGTTTTACAACAAATGCTACAGGAACTTCTCTAGGCAGGAAACACAAGAGAAGGAAAACACCTGCAATAACAAACCCAAAACAATTAAGAAAATTGTAATAGGAACATACATATTGATAACTACCTTAAATGTAAATGGATTAAATGTTCCAACCAAAAGACATAGACCAGCTGAATGGATATAAAAACAAGACCTGTATACATGGCATCTACAAGAGACTCACTTCAGATCTCGGGACACATACAGACTGAAAGTGAGGGAATGGAAAATCATATTCCATGCAAATGGAAACCAAAAGAAAGCTGGGACAGCAATTCACATATCAGACAAAATACACTTTAAAATAAAGACAAGAATCAAAGGACATTACATAATGATAACGTAATCAATCCAAAAAAATCTATAACAATTGTAAATATTTATGCACCCAACATAGGAAGACCTCGATAAATAAGGCAAATGCTAACAGCCATAAAAGGAAATTGACAGTAACACAATCATAGTAGGGAATTTAACACCCCACTTTCACCAATGCACAGATCATCCAAAATGAAATTAAATTAAAAAAAACCACAAGTTTTAAATGATACATTAAACAAGATTGACTTAATTTATATTTATAGAACATTCCATCCAAAAACAACAGAATGCACTTTCTTCTCAAGTGCTGATGGAACATTCTTCAGGATAAATCATATCTTAGGTCACAAATCAAGCCTTCGTAAATTTAAGAATATTGAAATTGTATCAAGTATACTTCCTAACACAACTCTATGAGACTAGATATCAATTACAGGAAAAAATCTGCAAAAAAATACAAAAACATGGAGGTTAAATAATATACTCCTAAATAACCAAGAGATCACTCAGGAAATCAAAAAATACCTAGAAACAAATGACAATGAAAACACGGTCACCCAAAACATACGGGATGCAGCAAAAGCAGTTCTAAGAGGGAAGTTTAGAGCAATACAGTCCTACCTCAAGAAACAAGAAATATCTCAAATAAACAACCTAAACTTATGCCTAAAGTAACTAGAGAAAGAAGAACAAAAAACCCCCAAAGTTAGTAGAAGGAAAGAAATAATAAAGATCAGACAAGAAATTAATGAAAAAGAAATGAAGGAAATGATAACAAAGATCAATAAAACTAATAGCTGGGTCTTTGAGAAGATAAACAAAATTAATAAACCATTAGCCAGACCCATCAAGAAAAAAGGGAGAAGACTCAAATCAATAGATTTAGAAATGAAAAAGAAGTAACAACTGACACTGCAGAAATACAAAGGATCATGAGAGATCACTACAAGCAACAATATGTCCGGAAGAAATGGACAAATTCTTAAAAAAGCACAATCTTCTGAGACTGAACCAGGAATAAATAGAAAATATAAACAGACCAATCACAAACACTGAAAGTGAGACTGTGATAAAAAATCTTCCAACACAGCTTCCTTGGTGGTGCAGTGGTTGAGAGTCTGCCTGCTGATGCAGGGGACATGGGTTTGTGCCCTGGTACAGGAAGATGCCACATGGTGCAGAGCAGCTAGGTTCGTGCACCATGGCCACTGAGACTGCGCATCTGGAACCTGTGATTGGCAACGGGAGAGGCCACAACAGTGAGAGGCCCGTGTACAGCAAAATAAATAAATAAATAAATAAATAAATAAATAAATAAATAAATAAATAAATAAATAAATAAAATCTTCCAACAAACAAAAGCCCAGGACCAGATGGCTTCACAGGCGAATTCTATCAAACATTTAGAGAAGAGCTAACACCTGTCCTTCTCAAACTCTTCCAAATATAACAGAGGGAGGGACACTTCCAAATTCCTTCTACGAGGCCACCATCACCCTGATATCAAAACCAGACAAAGATATCACAAATAAAGAAAGATGCAAAAATTCTAAACACAGTACTAGCAAACAGAATCCAACAGCACATTAAAAGGATTATACACCATGATCAAATAGGGTTTATCCCAGGAATGTAAGGATTCTTCAATGTATGAAAATCAATCAATGTGATAAACCATATTAACCAACTCAAGGAGAAAAACCATACGATCATGTCAATAGATGCAGAAAAAGCTTTCACAAAATTCAACACCCAATTATGGTAAAAACTCTCCAGAAAGTAAGCATAGAGGGAACTTACCTCAACAAAATAAAGGCCATAAATAACACACCCACAGGCAACATTGTCCTCACTGGTGAAAAACTGAAACCATTTCCTCTAAGATCAGTAACAAGACAAGGTTTTCCACTCTCACCACTCTTATCCAACAGAGTTTTGGAAGTTTTAGCCACAGCAATCAGAGAAGAGAAAGAAATAAAAGGAATCCAAATTGGAAAAGAAGAAGTAAATTTGTTACTGTTTGCAGAAGAAGTAAATTTGTCACTGTCACTTGATACTATACATAGACAATCCTTAAGATGCTACCAGAAAACTACTAGAGCTAATCAATTAATTTGGTAAAATAGCAGGATACAAAATTAATGCACAGAAATCTACTGCATGCCTATACACTAATGATGAAAATCTGAAATAGAAATTAGGAAAACTCTCCCATTTACCATTGCAACAAAAAGAAATAGAAATTAGGAAAACTCTCCCATTTACCATTGCAACAAAAAGAATAAAATACATAGGAGTAAATCTACCTAAGGTGACAAAAGACCTGTATGCAGAAAACTATAAGACACTGATGAAAGAAATTAAAGATGATACAAACAGATGGAAAGATATGCCATGTTCTTGGATTGGAAGAATCAACATTGTGAAAATGACTCTATTACCCAAAACAACCTACAGATTCAATGCAATCCCTATCAAACTACCAATGGAAATTTTCACCAAACCAGAAGAAAAAATTCCCCAATTTGCATGGAAACACAAAAGACCCTGAATAGCCAAAGCAATCATGAGAAAGAAAAATGGAGCTGGAGGAATCAGGCTCCCTGACTTCAGACTATACTACAAAGCTACAGTCATCAAGACAGTATGGTACTGGCACTAAAACAGAAATATAGATAAATGGAACAGGATAGCAAGCCCAGAGGTAAACCCACTCACAATGGTTACCTTATTTTTGATAAAAGAGGCAAGTACCTACTATGGAGAAAAGACAGCCTCTTCAATAAGTGGTGCTGGGAAAAATAGATAACTACAATGAAAATAATGAAATTAGCACACTCCCTAACACCATACACACACACACACAAAAATCCTCAAAATGGAGTAGACACCTAAATGTAAGAATGGACACCATAAAACTCTTAGAGAAAAACATAGTCAGAACACTCTATGACATAAGTCACAGCAAGATCCTTTTTGACCCACCTCCTAGAGAAGTGGAAATAAAAACAAAAATAAACAAATGGGACCCAATGGAACCTAAAATTTTGCACAGCAAAGGAAAATGTAAACAAGACCAAAAGTCAACCCTCAGAATGGTAGAAAATTTTTGCAAATGAAGCAACTGACAAAGACTAATCTCCAAAATTTACCAGCAACTCAATAACAAAAAAACAATAACTCAATCCAAAAATGGGCAGAAGATGTAAATAGAGATTTCTCCATAGAAGATATACAGATTGCCAACAAACACATGAAAGGATGCTCAACATCATTAATCATTAGAGAAATGCAAATCAAAACTACAATGAGGTATCACCTCACACAAGTCAGAATGGCCATCATCAAAATATCTGCAAACAATAAATGCTGGAGAGAGTGTGGAGAAAAGGGAACACTCTTGGTGGGAATGTAAATTGATACAGCCACTATGGAGAACAATATGGAGGCTCCTTAAAATCTAAAAATAGTACTACCACACGACCCAGCAATCCCACTACTGGGCATATACCCTGAGAAAACCATAATCCAAAAAGAGTCATGTACCACAATGTTCATTGCAGCTCTATTTACAATAGCCGGGACATGGAAGCAACCTAAGTTTCCATCAACAGATGAATGGATAAAGAAGATGTGGCACATATATAAAATGGAATATTACTCAGCCATAAAATGAAAAGAAATTGAGTTATTTTTATTGAGGGGATGGACCTAGAGTCTGTCACTCAGAGTGAAGTAAGTCAGAAAGAGAAAAACAAGTACTGTATGCTAACACATATATATGGAATCTAAAAAAAAAAAAAGGTTCCAAAGAACCTAGTGGCAGGACAGGAATAAAGATGCAGCTGTAGAGAATTGACTTGAGGATGTGGGGAGGGGGAACTGTAAGCTGGGATGAAGTGATAGAGTGGCATGGACATATATACACTACCAAATGTAAAATAGATAGCTAGTGGGAAGCAGCCACATAGCACAGGGAGATCAGCTCAGTGCTTTTTGACCACTTGGATGGGTGGGATAGGGAGGAGATATGGGAATATATGTATATGTATAGCTGATTCACTTTGTCATAAAGCAGAAACTAACACACCATTGTAAAGCAGTTATACTCCAATAAAGATGTAAAAATAATAATAATAATTAAATGTTTCCAATATTGTGATTTCTTTTTCTACCAAATTCCCAATGCTAGACTCCATTCCAGGCATCTAGAGCTTCTCTAAGGGTCTAAATTCATGATGAAATAATAATTTATATTAATATGTTATATATAAGCTTATTTATTACACTATTATAAATAATAAGTATTATTAGTGATAACAGTAAACCACAATTAAGTTGGCACTTAAAAAAATTAGTCATTCTATTGAGCATTCTTAGTCATATTCACTAAGTGTCAGCTTCCTTGCTAAATGTTATGATTTATCTGTATTAAAATACAGCTCAGAAATAAGAGCTTTCAAATCAAACTATTAAAAGAAGTGGGAAATTAGGAATCTAGGCTAAATACCTTGACTAGTTTCAAGCACCCAGAAATCAGGATCTATGAGAAACAGATAAAACTAGAACACAACAGTAAGTTAGAAGTGATCTGCTGAGATAGTCAGAAGTAAAAGGTATGTGAATTATAATAAACAGCTGAGGAAGCTACATGCAATTCACTGAAGTGGTTTGGGATAAAGGGTAGTTAATGACTGAATCAGAATTCAAGAAGCCAGCGTGGAATTTTTTTAGGAAATATAGAAAAGAAATTTGGGCTGGGGAAAATACTATTATAGTCATGTGTAGAGTGGGTTTAGACACCCAGAAGAGGTTAGATTTTGGGTATTGGCCAAAAATAAAAGAACCACCGCATGATGGATTCACCCAACTCCTCTGGATTGTGTCAATTCAGCTACTCAATTTAGTTTCATTTTAAAATAGGGACCTATGCAATCTCCCAAGGCAACAGAAATAAAAACGAAAGTAAACAAATGGGTCCTAATCAAACTTACAAGTTTTTGCACAGTAAAGCAGCCATAAAAAAACAGGGCTTCCCTGGTGGCACAGTGGTTAAGAATCCACCTGCCATTGCAGGGGACACAGGTTCCAGCCCTGGTCAGGGAAGATCCCACATGCCGCAGAGCAACTAAGCCCTTGCTCCACAATTACTGAGCCTGTGCTCTAGAGCCTGTGAGCCACAACTACTGAAGCCTGCATGCCTAGAGCCCATGCTCCGTAACAAGAAGAACCACCGCAATGAGAAGTCAGTGCACTGCAGCGAAGAGTAGTCCCCCACTCACTGCAACTAGAGAAAGCCTGCCCACAACAATGAAGACCCAGCACAGCCAAAAATAAATAAAATAAAATAAATATATATTGTTTTAAATTGAAAAGAAAAAAAAAACAAAGACAATATATGGAATGGGAGAAAATATTTGCAAAAGATGGGACAGACAAGGACTTAATTTCTAAAGTATACAAACAGCTCATACAACTCAACAGTTAAAAAACAAACAATCCAATCAAAACATGGGCAGAAGACCTTAATAGACATTTCTCCAAAGAAGACATGCATATGGCCAGTAAGCACATGAAAAGATGCTCAACATCACTAATTATTAGAGAAATGCAAATCAAAACTACAGTGAGGTACCACCTCCCATGGTCAGAATGGCCATCATTAAAAAGTCTAAAAATAACAAATGCTGGAAAAGATGTGGAGAAAAGGAAACCCTCCCACACTGTTGGTGGGAATGTATGTTGGTGCAGCCACTATGGAAAATGCTGTGGAAGTTCCTCAGAAAACTAAAAATACAATTATCATATGATCCAGCAATCCCACTCCTGGGCATATACCTGGACAAAACTATAATTCAAAAAGATACATGCACCCCTATGTTCAGAGCAGCATTATTCACAATAGTCAAGTCATGGAAACAACCTAAGTGTCCATTAACAGGTGAATGGATAAAGAAGATGTGGTACATATATACAATGGAATACTACTCAGCCATAAAAAAGAACAAAATAATGCCATTTGCAGCAACATGGATGAAACTAGTGATTATCATACTAAATGAAGTAAGTCAGAAAGTGAAAGACATACCATATTATATCACTTATATGTGGAATCTAAAATATGGCACAAATGAACTTATCTACAAAACAGAAACACACTCACAGACATAGAGAACAGATTTGTTGTTGCCAAGGGGGAGGGGGATGCGGGAGGGAAGGACTGGGAGTGTAGGATTAGCAGATGTAAACTATTATATAAAGGATGGGTAAACAACATGGTCTTACTGTATAGCACAGGGAACTATATTCAAATCCTGTGATAAAACATAATGGAAAAGAATATAAAAAGGAGAATGTATGTGTATAACTGAGTCACTTTGTTGTACAGCAGAGATTGGCACAACATTGTAAATCAACTATACTTCAATTTAAAAAATTAAATTTAAAAAAATAAATAAAATAGGGACCTATGGAGGTAGTCTATAAAAGTTAATACTCCGTAGTGCTGGAAAACTATAAGCATGTGGACCTGGTGGCCCATGGTGAAACATGGTAGGAACAGGCAAGTAAATAAGTCCTGTGATCTTTGGGGTGGGTGGCAGCTGGCAGTGGGAGTGGTGGGTGGAGAGTGGAAGAACAGCTTCTTCAAGCTGATGTCTGTAGTCTCATACCTGCAGATCATTTCCTCCTCTGATTTACTACCACAGATAGTGAATTTCATCAATTATAAGTCAACTCTTACTAATTTCAGGAGCAGAAGACCCTCTTTTACAGCCCCCTATGTAATTGCGTATCAGGTTGCTTTAAAGCAAAGATGAACTTAATGATCCTTCCCAAAGATTTTTCTTAGTCATTATTGCTTACTTGCTAACACTTTTGAGTTTTAATTCTTTTCTTTTCTTTTAAATTGATCACTTGATGGAAACAATTGGGAGGTGTGGATATTTTTCAACAGTGGGAGCCTTTATTATCTTTTAAGTAGATAAAATTATCCTTTCTTCCCCATAGTGCAAAGTGGAATGGGCTATTACTACCATCCCAGTAAATTAAATTACTTTAAAAAAAAAGGAAGTAAATAGATTGTGAAAATGTTTAGTCAAAGGAGTTCTTCAGCTGACTGAACATTTATGGGCACTTCGCCATCAAGGCAAGGTAAATTCACCCTATAAGTAGCTATTTAAAAAACGTGTATAATGATAGTTGTTAAACCTACCTAACTGAATTACACACCTAGTTTTAGACAAAAGAGTAGAATATATACATAGCCAAATTGATGATAACTAAAAGGATGACAGAATAATCACCAACAAGAATATGAATAGGGGGTTTCCCTGGTGACGCAGTGGTTGAGAGTCCGCCTGCCAATGCAGGGGACACGGGTTCGTGCCCCGGTCCGGGAAGATCCCACATGCCTCAGAGCGGCTGGGCCCGTGAGCCATGGCCACTGAGCCTGTGCGTCCGGAGCCTATGCTCTGCAATGGCAGAGGCCATAGCAGTGAGAGGCCTGCATACAGCATAAAAAAAAAAAAAAAAGAATATGAATAAGGCCAAGTGAAGAAGCTTAAATTGGTGAGACAGAATAATTAGCAGTAATGAATTGAACTTAAGAAAAACTTAATTGGAAAGTTAAAAAAAAGAAGGTACACCTATGTGCACATGTATGTCAACTTCTCATTGGGAAGTAATCAGCTTTGTTTTGAGCCAGGCTGGTGTGGGAAATTAGTTAAATCATACTGTATACTCTCTGTTGGGCCTACTTCTTTAAAGGAAAGCCTTCTGGGCTTCCCTGGTGGCGCAGTGGTTGAGAATCCGCCTGCCGATGCAGGGGAGACGGGTTCGTGCCCCAGTCCGGGAAGATCCCACATGCCACGGAGTGGCTGGGCCCGTGAACCATGGCTGCTGAGCCTGCGCGTCCGGATCCTGTGCTCCGCAACGGGAGAGGCCACAACAGTGAGAGGCCCACCTACCGCAAAAAAGATAAATAAATAGAATTTTTAAAAATAAATAAAGGAAAGCCTTATAATTTTAAAAAGAAGCAGTGTTCTCAACCGTAGTTGCACATTTGAATCACCTGAGGTGTTTTGTTGTTTTTTGTTGATTTTGTTTGTTTGTTTGTTTGTTTTTTAATAGGCCATACCCTAGAAATTCAGATTTAGTTGATCTGGGGTAGGGATGAGACATAAGTATTTAAAAATCATTACAGATGTCAAAGTTGCAGCCAGGCCTAAGAACTACTGCTTTTAGTGCAGTACTTTTTGGCTTCCATTAAGGGTGGCTTGGGTTGATTGTTTTGTTTCTCAGCAACAGCTGAGAAAGCAGCTTGTAGCAATGCCCTGCTGTCTCCATATTCCAGAGGTGTGGTAAGTCTCACTGCTTAACATAACCTTGGGATGCTTCATTTGCAACACTTCATTTGCAGTGTTGGCCTGAGAGGTGTGGACAATGGCTGAAGAGACTGAGGGTGTGGAATCCATTCTGTACAATGGCAAGTTGTGGGTAAGGTGGGTAGATTGCTAAGATTTTTTAAAGAGTAGCTTTTTGTTATACACCACTTGGGAAGTAGGTTCTCAATGGCACTTAGGAAGCCATGTGCCATGGCAACATGTTATGTGCTGACTCTATATTGAAGCTACATGTGGTACCAGGCTTTCTCTTGGTGACTTCATAAACATTTGTTCTTTGAATCAGGAACCACTTGATAAGCATCTTATTGTCTCTTCTTTCCTACCTTGTCATTGTTCATACACCTCCAGTGTTGCATTTTACCCAAGTGATGTTACATTGTAAATCTGCTCACATTTGTCTTCCATATTAGGCTATAGATTCCTTAAGGTCATGGATACCTGTAGTCATTCTCATACCTTTAGGTCTCAGCACAATGCCAGGCATGCAAATTTTTGTAGATAGAAATGTTTGTGTGTTATCCTACATCTCTTTTATATTCAAAGCTGAGAATGGATGACAGAGAGTGGAAAAAGAAAGGAAAGGGAGGACTTCACAGTTTCTGAGTCAAACCTCTTCCAAATAAAAACCAATTCTCTAACTAGTACTTCTCATAAATTCATACATTATTTTACCATATATTTATTGGAATATTCTAGCCAGAAAGCAGCAAACCAATCAGAAAAGCTCTCTGACAGCATTGGGGGAAAACAGTACAGTACAGAAACAAAATATAATCATGGATATTTAACATTTTGATAAATGCTGTGATGGGAAAAAAAAAACAACAACAACAGGGAATTGAAACAAGGTATGGCTTACATATGTGATTAGGGATGGGATGGCATTTTAGACAAAGTGATTGGAGAAGGCCCCCTAGAAACATTACATTTAAACTGTGTCTCAAGAGATTAGCATAATTTCACTGCAAAGGATTGGAAGAAGAATATCCCAGGCAAAGGATATGGTGAGTACAAAGACCCAGATATGGAAAAAGGCTTGGTGAGATTGAGAAAAGAAAAGAAGCCTTTTTTTAACTTTTTCACAAAGCAAAACAAAACAAAGACCTATTTATAATTAGATGACCTGTGAACCTAACCTCTTTTACAAAATCACCAAAGTTCTTTTGGGCTTTGCATTATAAACCATCATATACCTAGGGACATGTTCACTGGCTTAAGAGTGTTGCTTAAGGTCTTCACTAAAGGGTCATTGGAGGTTTATTCTGCCGGAGCATGTTTGCTCTAAATGACTTGAATGGTGACTTCAGAACTCCCACCTGGAGGTTTAAGTCTGACTTCTAAGGACCGAGGTTGTGTGAGTCCAGCTCTTTGTCTGGATCAGCTGAGAGCTTTGCTGTTAAGTGGAAGACCTGGATCTTCACAAGGCAAGCTGCAATGCCCACTGGCTGGGACACTTTTCTCCCTCTGCTTTCTTGATTTGAGTTATGCAATATAAAACACAGGGAAGTGGAATGGGGTTGGCCTCATTCTATCAGTTCTGAATAAGCTCCTTGAGTAAAATACCCTTATTTTATTCTTCTTCAGATACCTCGCAGATACTTACTTACTACAATGTGTAGTATACAGTAAATTGATCACTACCTGAATAGTTTTTACTTTTTTAATTGTTGAAGAAAACAGAAGAATAGAAATGTTTTGTGACACCTGAAAACTATATCAAATCCACATTTCAATGTTCATAAATCAATTTTATTGAAATAGAGCCATGATCACTCACTTACATTTTGTCAAAGCCTATGTACTTTCATGCTATCATGGCAGAGTTGACTATTTATGGCAGAGACTATATGGGTTACAAGCCTTACTTACTACTTACTACTGCCCTTTCCCAGAAAAAGTTTGCCAACCTCAGTCACAGGTAATTTTCATGTAAATGAATGAATACATAAATAAATGAACTATAATGGCAAATCTACTTTTTATGCAATTACTCCTCAGAAGTACTCCATGGCAGAGATCCAGACATTAATCTCAGTCTTAACGCATTTTATTAAAAAATATGAGACCAGTATGACTTGTGCATCACTCTGCTGTGCTAGTCTAAAATTCAACCAGAATAAAAACTTTCTGTCTTCTAAATGGGCTTCTCCGATTTTTGTAAGTAAACATACATCACCATGCTTCTGTTTCATGAGGATCAGCCAGTGCCCCAAGAATTTCTATTTAAACTCTGTTGCTAATCTCAGGTTGCTCATCTCATTCTATCAAGTATGTGTATGTCCTTCTGGGGTTTTCTTCCTTCTGCTTGTGTCATTTGGTTCTAACCTTTTACCCTGTGATATGCAATTCTACTCTGAAAAGATACATGACTGCAAGAAACTCAATCACCTTTCTTATTTGTGAATTTCATTTCATTTTATCTTTACATTTTTAAACATATTCTAGCTTTTACTGAATACTCACTGCACTATTTGAATTGGTTATTTGGGAGGATAACAAAGTGAGTATATCTTCAAAAACAGAACAAGTCACATTTGGATGAGATATGCTCTTGTATAAAGCAAGTTACAGACACTATTAATGATTTAACAAAAAAAAACTATACAAAATACATACTACAAAATTTCATATGGAAACTAGAAATAAGCTACTCTGAACAGTGTGGAGAAACTGGAAGTGAACATGGAAGGAAAATGGCTCTAATGCCTGTTGCTTGCACCTTCTTAGTATTGGCATTCCTGCTGCCTTTTATTTATTTCCTTTTCCAAATTTCTGAGAAATGATTACAAAGTAAATCTTAAATTGAATGTATTTCATGAGTTGATAAGTTTTGTTTTTCTTTTCCTTTGTTTTCTTTTGTATAGTTTTGTTTTCAAATTCGGGGAGGTAGATTCAGACTCAACTTCTGATATAGAAAAGATTTGTCTTTGGCACATCATTGTATATCATTGAAACTTCCATATTTTTTTAGGGGAAAAATGTGGGTTTTGATATTTTATTGTCTCTATTTTTTACCTAAGTGTTTTGGAAGCAAATTTATATAGATTTCACTTAAATAGTATGTTCATTTTCATTGCACTATTGGAGAGTCCTTACTTTTTCAAATTCAGGGGCCAGAGCTACAGGAGGAAAGAATTTAGATGTTAATATTAGCTAATTATCCCAGCTCATTAGTCCAAAACCTCATTGAATGCTGAGAGTGCTGCTAATGTAATCATCTTCCCTGTTAATGGAGTCAAAGTAAACTTCAAAGAATGGCTAGTACTCATTCATTAACTTAATCAAATCTCTGGACACCTCACAAATATGGTGTCCTGGTAGGAGAGCAATAAAGATGTAAGTGGATGTTCTGTTCTGTTTTCCCAGCACTGACTTAAAAGTTAAAATTTGGACAACCATGAGTGCACAAATAGTATACATTCCCACCTTTAAATAAGACCAGAACAAGAAAAACAAATGCTACTATGTAAATTTTGTCAAAACTTAAGTTTGAAATGGTCCAAAGAGTCCAGTCAATATAAAAAGTGAACATGCAGTGTGTCTAGCATTGTGCATTTTACATGCCAGAGTTGCTGTACCCACTTTAGCCTGTAAACAAAATGGAAGTGGGGCAGTTATTAATTCGCACCATTATCATTTTATTTTCCTTTAAAGTTTTTCTAAAACAAAGGTCATACATTTAATGAGTATAGTTAACAAATATTAATAGATTATTTTTCACATGTATGACTTATTTTAATCTTTAAAACAAAGTAGGGGAAAGATAAGATTTTTATTGTTCTTTCATTCAATCAATATTTGAAAACCTACTACATATCTAACCAGTGTCTAGATGATGAAGTTCAATAAGAATGCATTTTAAATTATTTTTATTCATTTTTAGCAAATCTTGCCCTTTAATCCCTTGATTTATCATCTTCTCTTGAGTTCTTGAATCTTTCTTGTTTCCGGAGATTCTTCACTATTATAATTACTGCTTAGGAATGAAGGTCTTTGTGTGTGTGTATAGATTTTGATTAATTAGTGAATTAGTTGAAGTTTGTAGGTCACAGAGAGAGAGAGAAGCTATTGGTGAAGGTGGCTGAAAAACAAGAAATAAAACAGCAGGCAGAGTTTTGTTTCACTTTTGTCAGTTGAAAAACTTGCCATTTTCTAAAATAGAAGGTGAATTTTCTGGTTCAGGCACACCCTTGCTTGAATTCGTGTTCCACACTGTGGATCCTGGGAGTGACAACTTATTCTCTTCTTGCATCTCTCCCTGGTTTTACTCCTGGCCAAGGAATTGTTCAAAATCCTGAGTTTTCTTCCTTCCTTACCATCCTGGACACTCAAAGCTGGTGAGTGTCTCAAAGGTTTGCAAAGGACCTTTCCCCAGCCCAAACTAGCTTTCCTCCAGTTGCACTGAATTATATGCTAGTAAAGTTTTCTTTTGATCCATTCTCCTGTCTATCTTGCAGGAATTTCTAAGAGTCTTTGATATGGTGATAGAAAAACACACAAACATCTCTATTTTTTTAATGTCATGTAAAAGTAAAAAGTTTTACTTTTTAATTAGTAGAAACTAAATGCTTAGATAATCAGTATTTTCTAATGAAGAAGCAAGCCTGTATTTAAAAAAAAATGAATAAGAATGTTTCATTGTAGAATGGGATTAAAAATGTCATTTGATAAAACTATTTTGGTTCATTACTTATCATGTCTCTTTTCTTTTATATTATAAATGTCTTTAGATAGTCAAAAGCCAAGAAGGTAAAATTTATGAAAAGGTAATTGTTAATTCTCTCAATTGAGACGTGAAGGATGGAATCAGGTTTGTAGGAACTATTAATTTTACAGCTTAGTCAGATGCTCATAACCTCCTCTGGGATTTTTGCTCTTTGATTTACGTGCCTGTGATGAGCTTCTCTGGGCTGTAGGGGGTGCTAGCTAGTCTGAGATGCCCCAGTTGATCCACAAGGCCTTCCATCCTTCAGTGGTCTAACCTGGGCTTGTTCTTATGGTGGTGGCTAGCCTGGCCAGGATGCTAAGTGCCTTGCAACCCAAACAGTGTTGCTGCCACTTTTCTATTCCCCAAAGAAAGTTACAAGGACAGCCAGTATTAAAGGCAAAGAGAAATAGGCTCTAATTTCTGTATGAAAGGAGCTACTAAGAACTGTGGTCATTTATGGAATCTGCTACATCTGGAACATGTACAGCTTTGGAGCTGTCATAGTCATGTAGGAGAAACTGATAGGACATGAAGATAACTTGCAGAAATTATAAGGCATGGTTGACTGAGAGGACCCTGGTAACATTTGTGTTCCTAGTTTCAGTTGCTCCTGAGACCTAGTGGTAACCTTGAACTTCCCTCAGTGTTGCTGTTAAATACTTTCTTGTGTCTATGAGTCAATTGTCTTCATTTTACTTAACTAACTTAAATGAGTTGAGATTCTATTGGCTTGTATCAAAATCCTGCAAAAAACCTGTAACCAAACTTGTTTACATTTTCTTATTCCTTGTCCACTCTTATCTAATACTAATATAGTAAGTAGAATTAAAGCTAAGTTATATATTCATTTAGCTATTGCCCTTCATTTTTCAATTTTCTTTCCAATAAACCAAGTGTCCATATTCATTAAGCAACCCAACTATATTTAATTCCTCATCCAGATTTGTAGGATGGTACTTTTTAGATGGTCCGAGTAGTCAGACACTATATTTTAATTCTAAAAATTAGAGACCAAATGACATTTAGGAAATTGAAAATCAACTTTTTATGACTTCAATTGAAAGAACTCATACTGAAATGTGAACAATGTTTATGAAAAGTTAATAAATAAAACTAATGATAGTGCATAGTAATTTTAGAATGATCAGGCTATTAAACTACTTATAACTAATGCTAATATCTTTGAGAAAAGAGGGTAAGGATATTGGAATTTCATGCTCAAAACAAAACTGAACTTCAAAAGCCTTTCATGATCACATATATCAAGAGTCCACGTTGCTCTCACATTCACTATCTAGAGACATTCATTTCTCATTTTAAATATAATTATTATGGATGTAAAACTCTGGGATCGGAAGCAATTTTCAGACTTTTGAAATGCCACATATCCCCCTATAATTTTGCTCT
Source organism: Kogia breviceps (assembly GCF_026419965.1). NCBI lineage: Eukaryota > Metazoa > Chordata > Mammalia > Artiodactyla > Physeteridae > Kogia > Kogia breviceps. Next base: position 21,857,757 of record NC_081320.1, read on the forward strand.
TTCTCCTAAGATTTAAAAATATCCCCTTTTCCTCTTCCTTCTTTGAATATCTAACACTATGGGCCACTGTAATTGAGACAAGTGTACCCTTTTATATTCCCTTCAGTATGTTGGAAGAAAAACATATTCTAGGCAAAAGATAAATAATGCTTTTAGAAAACTGGCACACAGACTAAGGATGTTAAACTTCTGAATACACAAAGTAGGAATGAAAGCCCCTCTTAATGAGCCATTCTGTGACCCTTCATGTCCTTGCACCTCTCTGAATAGAAACGAAAGACAGGGCACAGTTTCCAGGAAAGACACTATCAAAGTTGAGTACAATTTGTATAGGAATATGCCTTTTCAGTATATTCTTCTTTCTTGAGAACCAGGGAGAATTTTCAGAGTTATCTGAAATTTATAGAGGTAAAGGAGGTGTCATTATTGTCCCCTCTTTCAGTGGATTCACAGGAAACTTGGGATAATTAAGGGGACTTATAATTAGTGATAATAATGTTTCCTCCCCTTTGTAATCTATCTCAAATTTAGTTATGAAATATGTCTCTATAAAAGTTTATATGCCTCTATAAAAGTTTTAATGCAATTGAGTTGAAATATTCATATTCTCGAGAGAAAAAAACAGAATTTTAGTATATTTCTCCCAATGAGTTCCCTTCATTCTACATACCACACCCAGTATCTGTAAATAAAATGCACCTTCCAAGGCAGTCAATGAGCAGTCAAGCATGTGAATGAGGCCATATTTAAGGAATGTTGTTGTGCTGTGCTACAGAGTGAAGTACATCAGAGAGCTGATGGAACACAGGGACCGTTTGGAAAAGCTCTATGAACACATTTACAAAAATACCAAATACACATTAAGAGGAACTTAAGCATACTTTGTTTTGACTGCTGGAAACAACGATACACACAGGGACCCAGGTGATTAATGTACTGTACATTATTATTATGAAGTACAAAACCTCAGTCTCTCAGTTCCCCAGAAACCACAAAGTGAGTTGATTACACAGTGCCCTACAGAATAGACTTTAAATGTAAAGGAACAAATATCGCAGATACTCTTTCAGAGCTTGCCAATTCACTTGGCTTTTGAAGTCTTGCTATCGAGCTGCTGTGCAGGATAACTTTACAATATTTTCACCCTGCTGGAGGTTTTAAGCTTGTCTCAAAAATAATAGAGAAAATGGCAGAAGCCCTTGTTCATTGACATAAAAATAAACTGGTACAACTGTAACAGCAAAACAAATTTTCTGAGTTCATAGATGATGTAATAGGTAAACCTAAGCCTGTGAAATTAATGGAAGTCCCTTGACACGTTTGAAGACAAAAACCATGGTATCTTAGATATGGGATTGCTCTTTCCTATTATAGTTCAACTTTAGGGATTTTATTTTATACTGGAAATTCAACCATGTTCACAAATGAGCTAACGGTTTTCATCTGTAGATTAACCTGGTTTTCAGAAGGGTCTTTAAGACCCTCTTTTATTCTCACATTCTCTGCTCATACATGTTTGTAGATTCAAGTGTCTTCTCACTGCAGTGACTGGAGAAAGGTTATACATGAGGATACAAGATGGTGAACAAAATCACAATCCATACTTAATGTTTATTTTGATGTCTTTTGGTATTTGGTTAATTTGGAGATAATGAGTCATTCCTCTAAGTGAAAGTGTGCAAAAAATGTTCTATAACCAGTGAATGTTGCTGTCATTGGAAATTATTTGGTGAAAGTTTTTATATTTTCAAGTAATACTATTTCACCTATCAACAACAACAACAACAAAAGTAAGAGTGGACTATGTAACTCGTAAGGAGGTCTTCTTCATAAAATTCTTCCTGCTGAAATGTCAGAATTATATGATTTGATTTTTACACATTCTCAGAGTTTTGGTGATCCACGACACCAATCACAGATATCTCAACCTATCTAACACACTTCAAAATCCAATGAGGTTTCCTAAAATAGAACTTGCTGACAAACACAGGCCTATATGAGTAAGAAAAAAAAAAAAAAAAAAACTATTGATTTGGAGAAGATCTAACTTTATGTTTAGTATTTGGTAATTCGGCCATGTTGTCTTATAATTTGTTCCTTGCTTTCACTATGATCAGAGAAATTAATGTCTAATGCCTTAAAAATCTCTGTATAAATCCCAACTTTGACCTAGTATATATTTTTTCAGATTTTTTTGAGAATGGAATTGTATTTTCAGGTTATATCAAAATATAAAGAAGTTACCTCTTCCTCAATATTTCTTAAAAGACTTGTTGAAAATAGTGTTTGCTTTTCATTAGAAGTAAATGTGACTCATCATAGAAACAAAGCAATATATTAGTTTAATTTTCTCATTCATTGAGAAAAACAGTGAATTATGAGTTAAGAAAAAAAGAATAGTTAAAAGCAGGATGGAAATTTATTCAGGCTATTGTTAATCACACTATAATAATCTGTAATCTGAATATGTTTTCTGATTATTTTTAAAAAGCATCTTTTATTGTGACTCCCAATTTTTTTTAAAAAATCACAGTATGATTCAGTAGACAGATACTCATATGTACACACAAATGTGAAGCAAAACTTTTATGAAACAACTTACCTTTACTCATATGATATACTCTGATACTTTCTATTCTAATTAATTCTATTTTTAAAATGTTTATCTGGATTCACTAAATTGATTTTATAACTCACTAATGAGTTGTGATCTACCATAGAAAACATTGCTTTGAACTATATCTTTAAAAATGTGAGCAGGTGACTTTTATCTTAATAAGTATAGAGGTGTTAAAAACAATTCTCATACAAACAGGCAGTGAATTTGTGTCAAAATTTTATTCAACACATTAATGAGGATATCAGGAAGAAAACACAAGACCTAGTTTAAAGAGCATTTGAGGTATTTATATAGTAATTGGAGGAATGGATTCTGAAAATAAGGTTGCCAAGTGAGATATAAGACTAGTTAATTTCCTACAGAACAATTAAGCCACAGTTAACTTCTCTACTAAATTATAAAATTATAACAACTTATCAATTTCTGCAGTTTAACCTACAGAAAGAGCCAGATATAGTCGAGTCAGGATACAGACAACCTATCAGAGATTTTCACAGAGAATTTTATAAAATAGTGCTAAGTAAATACAGAATTTTTGCTGAGTTCATGCAAAAGCTAAAAAACAGTGTCATAGTATAACATAGACAGCAACTTCAGGAAATACTGTCACTCCTACCACCTATAGTATTAAGGAACTAAAGGAAGATGTTGAAATCATTAAAAATCAAACCCTTGGAGGAGGAGCTTTGTGGAGATGAACCTCATATTTCCCTGGTGCTAGAGTCTCTGTGGGGGACATGATGAGATCAAATGTTGGAAATGAAAATGTTGAAAAGATTACAAACCAGAATCACCTGCTGTTATGGAAAGGCACTGCTGCAGCCAGAACAAAGAAGTGTTGTTGGGGTAAATAACTGGAGCAGGAAAAAGCAGAGAGGAAGCCCACCATAGGAGCAGTCCTTCTGTCTTCTCTAGTCTTGCCATCTCCCTCCAGTGGACCCCACTGGCAAAGTCTAACAGGGAGCAGCAGGTCAAACAGAAATTTGATTTGCAAAGCCCCTGCCCAGCATCATAAAGCCAACTATAGAACTGGGGCTGGAGCCAAGAGACAATGGTTTAGGCCACCACTACCTGTAACCTTACAGGACAGTGAAGGGCTTGCAATTTTATCATTTGTGGAATGTTATCAAGAGTCATATTGGATCTAGTGAGTTATGAGAAATGCTGTAGCATGAAAGCAAGAATTAAGCAATCATAATTTTCCTTTTTCTAGTTTTGAGACATTTTTCTTTATCGGAAATTTGTGGTATAATAAAAAGCTGTACAGAGAATCAAAATTAGTATAATTTTAACATTTTCAGCATTTCTTATTAAAGAGATTTCTATAGACCATTATTCAGGTTTATTATTCTAACATTAGACACATTTTAGCTTATTAACTTAAAATCAACAACATTACTATTACAAATGCAAAGATGTGCCCACTTTCATGATTCTAGAGTACTTTTGTTCAGAAATTATAGAATTGTTAGTAATAATCTGTGAGAAACTGTAATTTTAAAGAAGTTAAATAAAATTTATATATGCCCATAATAAAGATTTCAATGATTTATAACGATATTTTTGAAAGTAAAAAAAAAATCTATCTATATGTTCACAGTTTTATTCATACAAAATGGATCCTACTATATACATTCTTCACAACTTAATTTTTTCACTTAATATCATGTCTTACCATATTACATAGGTTGATATTCCCCAATCTTTGTATTATCTGCATTCAAATGTACCTGTACATAATATATGTTAAAATGATTTAATATAACATAATTATTTTAAATTTTGATGGGAATTTAGGTTGTTTCTAACTTTCTGCTATGTTGATAGATGATAAATGATGGATGGACAGATGATAGGACACATACTGAAAAGTATATATGATTTCATATACAAGGTATATATACACTTTGTACATAAAATGGTATATAATGGACAAAACAATACCGAGTAACATACTAACAAGCATTATTTTGTTTAATGTTTATTAATAGTTGGATCAGCAATTGATGACTTAAAAAACCATGAAAGAAAACAAAATACAATCCTATGAATGTCATCTTCTCATCCAAAGCATTTTTATAATCAGTATCTTTCTTTCTCATAACCAGATCCTACACCACGTGAAGCCCTTGCCATATTATAGCTACGACCAGCCGGTGATCAGGTACTGCCAGGCTCACCAGCCACTCCATGTCAACAAGGGCTACGAAGCAGTGTCTCCAGAGCAGGATGAAACTCCCAGCCTGGAGCTCGGGCCCGACCACAGCTTCATCGCCACCATAGCCAGGTCTGCAGCCCCAGCCATTTACCTTGAGAGAATAACAAACTAACGTGAAAGGCAACTAACTCCTCATTGGGGAACTTGACGCGGGGAAGGAGGGCCTTCATTTTAAAGGAGAATGTGTGTCCAAATTGCGTAATCCAGCCCGCTCATCGTTCCTAAGACATTTATGACATAGACGAAAGGAAACAAACAAACAAAAAAACTGCTTAAAGAAAGAAGTGGATGCACCTGCAGCATAACCAGGAGAACTACAGAATTACCTTTGCTTTAAAACATACAAACAGAAGTGTTCCTGGATGTAAATAGTAAAAGTGTCAAGTTCTTATAAAAATGGATTTCACTTTAGCTACCTATAGGTTTGTTTGTATATTTTGCTTTTTCTACACTGCATGGTTCCTGGGCTGGAGAACCACAGAGGGGGTGGGGGGTGGGGGGAGCATCAAACCATGTGTGGATGGGAAGTTGGGGAAACAATGCAGTTTTCCTTGTTAGGTGTGTGTAACAGCTTATTAAAATTGCTTTCATTTCTTTAAAAAATGTCATTTGTTTATGTTTGGTTTCTTTTATTTATTTTTTCCTGGTCAAGCAATTCTGTTTCCAATTCTAAACATGGGTGTTCAAACTTATGTTGTACCAAAAGAAGATTTGGTGTACCACAGACCACAAAGAAATAAAGTTGACCACAAACTTTGACAAAGCTACTGGAATGAAAATCCAACAAAATCTGGGCAAATGATCCTTCAAGGCACATTGTGTACAATGTGAGTTTTGATTTTTTTTTTTTTTTTCCTACTGGCAGTCCTCACTGTGAGCTTTCACTGTGTGAGAGGTGAATAAAAAGACATGTGAAGACCTCCAAATGAGAAGACAATAAGAAATATTCTCACCTGGACTAGGGTTATATGAAGAACAAAGGCCATGTGATCAATGAATGAAACTGCTAAGCTACAAATTTCTAAACACAAGATAACGTGTAACCATGGCTTTTAAATTAATTATCAATTAACTTTTGTGTAATTTTTATAAATAAAAGAAAAAAATGTTGGAAAAATAAACATATTATTTTACAGTTGGTATACCACAGCCCACCTAATGTTGAGTGCTTTGTCTCTATATTATAGAATCTTTCTAGTCTATATCAGAGCAATTTAAGAAGAGCATGTTGATATCTATCAAGTGCCTTCTGTATGTTCCACCCTCAGGTAAGGAAGTACTGAAAAAAGAAGTATGAGATATCTTATGCACTAACTGGATTCATAATTACTTCTGGAGAAATGATGTAACTCAAATAGAATTAACTAACAATATGAGAAAAAAGTAAGTGTCCTTGAAAGGGTTAGAGGTTGAATGAACTTCTGGGAAAGTTAGAACTGTGGGGAAATTGAATACTAATCTGAAAAAAAGCATAGTGATCCCCCATTTTTTTAACAAAGGAAATACCTATGCACACATCAGTTGAACCATTTTCACTTGACTTCCTTGGTTCTGTGATGCTATATCTCATCAATTATCTGATTCACTATGGATGTTATCCTGATCTAACCACTGGTCTGATTTGATATTTTTAAAACAAATTGAAATTATATAGTCTATGTCATCCTTTATTAAGTAAGATTTTGCATTCTGAATGTTGCTAGTATGTGGTGCTAGTATGGTGCTACTAGTGGGTTTTCTGGAGAACTAAATAGATAGCTGGCACCCATTTAATACCAAATTCTCCTAAAATAATAATAAAAGAGCTTTGTCAATTACTTTCACATCAATAAGAATTTTTTTCTCAAAGTCATTCTGTCTTACTACGATTTTAAATTAGATTTGAAGTTAAATTCTATCTTAATTGATTAAAAAATTATGTCATATTAAAATTAAATCAAAGGAAGTTTTTCACATTGGAACACAGGCTGTTGCTCTCAGATTCTTGTAACCTTCCTGTTAACATTTATAAATTTGGATTATATTATATCTGGCCATGTTTCCTAACTATTCAAATAGAATGAATTGACTACGAGTTAAAAAATTAAAGATAGTTCTTAGCATTTTGATTTTTTTAATTTAATAATTATTTAACAGATTTGTAGCAGAACATTTTGGAGTGCCTGCCCAAATTACAAGGATTCTCTTAACCCTTCCCACCTTCTCCATTTATCCAACATCACCCATATATCCCATCTGCCACCCCACCCCTGCCTGAGGTGATTTACTAGAGGTCATACCTGAAAAATCTTGACCAAATTTGCCTTAAATCAACAATTTATTCTGTTTATTTCTGTTTCTTGTAAACAAAAGAGAGTCCTAAATTGATAATATTCTTCATGTTATTTAAAACTGCCATATTTGGCCAACTGTTTCCTCAAGTCTAATGTGAAATACTGAACTGCTAACAAAACAGACAACATTATGACAATGCTATACCCTCTGAATAGGAAAACTTTCAAATATATATATATTTTTAAATAGCATTTACATATGCCAGAACAAGTTATACTGAGCTTTGGAACTCTATTGATGATTAAACAAAAAACCAAACCAGCAAACCAACCAAACAAACCCCAAAAACCTAAAAAACATCTTTGCTTAAGTAGGCTTAGAAAAGTTCTTAATTGAAAAATTCAAGTTTGATATTATATGAGAGATCAAGTAGAATTTTAGAGAAAACAGCTTCTTGAAAAAAATTAGTGATATTTTAGCAGATGACTTAAGAAGCAAATATTAGATTATTCATCCTTTAAAAACAAAAGTCAAACATATCGGGGAGGCGAGAAGATGGCGGAAGAGTAAGACGCGGAGATCTCTTTCCTCCTCACAGATACATCAGAAATACATCTACATGTGGAACTTCTCCTATAGAACACCCACTGAACGCTGGCAGAAGACCTCAGACCTCCCAAAAGGCAAGAAACTCCCCATGTACCTGGGTAGGGCAAAAGAAAAAAGAATAAACAGAGACAAAGAATAGGGACGGGACCTGCACCAGTGGGAGGGAGCCATGAAGGAGGAAAGAAAGGTTCCCACACACTAGGAGCCCCTTCGTGGGCGGAGTCTGCGGGTGGTGGAGGGGGGAAGCTTCGGAGCCGCGGAGGAGAGCGCAGTAACAGGGTGAGGAGGGCAAAGCGGAGAGATTCCACAGAGGATCGGTGCCGACCAGCACTCACCAGCCCTAGAGGCTTGTCTGCTCACCCGCCGGGGCGGGCGGGGCTGGGAGCTGAGCCTCGGGCTTCAGTCGGATCCCAGGGAAAGGTCTGGAGTTGGCAGAGTGAAAAACAGCCTGAAGGGGTTAGTGCACCAAGGCTAGCCTGGAGGGAGTCCAGCTGAAGTCTAGAGCTGCCGAAGAGGCAAGAGACCTTTTCTTCCCTTTTTGCTTCCTGGTGCGCAAGGAGAGGGGATTAAGTGTGCCGCTTAAAAGAGCTCCAGAAACGGGCACTGAGCTACTGAAGAGACAAGAGACATTTTCTTGCCTCTTTGTCTCCTGGTTCGAGAGGAGAGGGGATTAAGCATACCGCACCAAGGAGCTCCAGAAACCGGAGCAAGCTGCAGCTGTCAGTGAGAACAGCAGAGACAGGTGTAGGACGCTAGTGTTGCTGCTGCCGCCACCAAGAGGCCTGTGTGCGAGCACAGGTCACTCTTCACACCACCCCTCCCGGGAATCCATTCAGCCCGCCACTGCCAGGGTCCTGTGATCCAGGGACAGCTTCCCCCGGAGAACGCACAGTGCCCCTCAGGCCGGTGCAGCCTCACGCCGGCTTCTGCCGTCGCAGGCTCGCCCCGCATCCGTGCCCCTCCCTCCCCCCTGGCCTGTGCCAGAGCCCCCGAATCAGCTGCTCCTTTAACCCCGTCCTGGCTGAGCGAAGGGCAGACGCCCTCAGACGACATACACGCAGAGGCGGGGCCAAGTCCGAAGCTGAACCCCAAGAGCTGTGCGAACACACAGGAGAGAGGGAGGTCTCTCCCAGCAGCCTCAGAAACAGTGGATTTAAGCTCCACAATCAACTTGAAGTGCCCTGCATCTGTGGAAAACCTGAATAGACAGAGAAATATCCCAAGTTGAGGAGATGGACTTTGGGAGCAAGATATACTATTAGTTTCCCCTTTTTTCTTTTGGTCAGTGTGTATGTGTGTGCTGCTGTGTGAGATTTTTGTCTGTATAGCTTTGTTTTCACCATTTGTCCTAGGGTTAGACCGACCCGGTTTTTTGTTGTTGTTTTTTTTTAAATAGAAATTTTTCTTCTTAATAATTATTTTTATTTTAATAACTATATTTTATGCTACTTTATTTTGTCTTCTCCCTTTCTTTCTTCCTTTCTTCCCTCCTTTCTTCCCTACTTCCCTCCTTTCTTCCTTCCTTCTTTCCTCCCTTCCTTCCTCCCTTCCTTCCTCTCTTCCTTCCTCTCCTCCTTCCTTCCTTTCTTCCTTCCTCCCTTCCTTTCTTCCTTCCCTCCCTCCCTCCCTCCTTCCTTCCTTCCTTCCTTTCTTTCCTTTCTATTTTTTCTCCCTTTTATTTTAAGCTGTGTGGATTAAAGGCTCTTGGCGCTCCAGCCAGGTGTCAACACTGTGTCTCTGAGGTGGGAGAAACAATCTCAGGACACTGACCCAAAAGAGACCTCCCAGCTACACGCAATATCAAATGGCAAAAATCTCCCAGAGACCTCCATCTCAACACCAAGACCCAGCTTCACTCAAAGACCAGCAATGAACAGTGCTGGACACCCTATGCCCAACAAAGAGCAAGACAGGTCTACAGCCCCATCCATTAGCAGAGAGGCAGCCTAAAATCATAATAAGGCTACCAACATCCCCAAACACACTACCAGACGTGGACCTGCCCACCAGAAAGACAAGATCCAGCGTCATCCACCAGAAGAGAGGCACTAATCACCCCAACCAGGAAACCTACTCAACCCACTGAACAAACCTCAGCCACTGGGGACACCCACCAAAAACAGCGGGAACTACGAACATGCAGCCTGCAAAAAGGAGACCCCAAACACAGTAAGATAAGAAAAATGAGAAGACAGAAAAACACACAGCAGATGAAGGAGCAAGATAAAAACACACCAGACCTAACAAATGAACAGGTAATAGGCAGTCTACCTGAAAAAGAATTCAGAACAATGATAGTAAAGATGATTCAAAATCTTGGAAATAGAATAGACAAATTGCAAGAAACAGTTAACAAGGACCTAGAAGAAATAAAGAGGAAGCAAGCAACGATGGGCAACACAATAAATGAAATGTAAAATACTCTAGATGGGATCAATAGCAGAGTAACTGAGGCAGAAGGATGGATAAGTGACCTGGAAGAAAAAATAGTGGAAATAACTACTGCAGAGCAGAAGAAAAAAGAATGAAAAGAACTGAGGACGGTCTCAGAGACCTCTGGGACAACATTAAATGCACCAACATTAGAATAATAGGGGTCCCAGAAGAAGAAGAGAAAAAGAAAGGGACTGAGAAAATATTTGAAGAGATTATAGTTGAAAACTTCCCTAATACAGGAAAGGAAATAGTCAATCAAGTCCAGGAAGCACAGAGAGTCCCATATAGGATAAACCCAAGGATAAACACGCCAAGACACATAATAATCAAACTGTCAAAAATTAAATACAAAGAAAACATATTAAAAGCAGCAAGGGAAAAACAACAAATAACACACAAGGGAATCCCCATAAGGTTAACATCTGATCTTTCAGCAGAAACTCTATAAGCCAGAAGGGAGTGGCAGGACATGCTTAAAGTGATGAAGGAAAAAAACCTACAACCAAGATTACTCTACCCAGCAAGGATCTCATTCAGATCTGATGGAGAAATGAAAACCTTTACAGACAAACAAAAGCTGAGAGAGTTCAGCACCACCAAACCAGCTTTACAACAAATGTTAAAGGAACTTCTCTAGGCAAGAAACACAAGAGAAGGAAAAGACCTACAAGAACAACCTGAAACAATTAAGTAAATGGTAATAGGAACATACATATCGATAATTGCCTTAAGTGTAAATTGATTAAATGCTCCCACCAAAAGACACAGACTGGCTGAATGGATACAAAAAGAAGACCCATATATATGCTGTCTAAAAGAGACCCACTTCAGACCTAGGGACACTTACAGACTGAAAGTGAGGGGATGGGAAAAGATATTCCATGCAAATGGAAATCAGAAGAAAGCTGGAGTAGCAATTCTCATATCAGACAAAATAGACTTTAAAATAAAAACTATTAAAAGAGACAAAGAAGGACACTCCATAATGATCAAGGAATCGATCCATGAAGAAGATATAACAATTGTAAATATTTATGCACCCAACATAGGAGCACCTCAATACATAAGCCAAATACTAACAGCCATAAAAGGGGAAATTGACAGTAACACAATCATAGTAGGGGATTTTAACACCCCACTTTCACAAATGGACAGATCATCCAAAATGAAAATAAATAAGGAAACACAAGCTTTAAATGACACATTACACAAGATGGACTTACTTGATATTTATAGGACATTTCATCCAAAAACAACAGAATACACATTTTTCTCAAGTGCTCATGGAACATTCTCCAGGATAGATCAGATATTGGGTCACAAATCTAGCCTTGGAAAATTTAAGAAAATTGAAATCGTATCAAGTATCTTTTCCAACCACAATGCTATGAGACTAGATATCAATTACAGGAAAAGATCTGTAAAAAATACAAACACATGGACGCTAAACAATACACTTCTTAATAACGAAGTGATCACTGAAGAAATCAAAGAGGAAATCAAAAACTACTTAGAACAAATGACACGATGACCTAAAACCTATGGGATACCACAAAAGCAGTTCTAAGAGGGAAGTTTAGAGCAATACAATCCCACCTTAAGAAACAGGAAACATCTCGAATAAACAACCTAACCTTGCACTTAAAGCAATTAGAGAAAGAAGAACAAAAACTCCCAAATTTAGCATAAGGAAAGAAATCATAAAGATCAGATCAGAAATAAATGAAAAAGAAATGAAGGAAACAATAGCAAAGATCAATAAAAGTAATAGCTGGTTCTTTGAGAAGATAAATAAAATTGATAAACCATTAGCCAGACTCATCAAGAAAAAAAGGGAGAAGAGGGCTTCCCTGGTGGCGCAGTGGTTGAGAATCCGCCTGCCGATGCAGGAGACACGGGTTCGTGCCCCGGTCCGGGAAGATCCCACATGCCGCGGAGCAACTAAGCCCGTGAGCCATGGTCACTGGGCCTGTGCGTCCGGAGCCTGTGCTCCGCAACGGGAGAGGCCACAGCAGTGAGAGGCCCACATACCGCAAAAAAAAAAAAAAAAAAAAAAAAAAAAAAAAAAAAAAAAAAAAAAAAAAAAAAAGGAGAAGACTCAAATCAATAGAAATGAAAAAAAGAGTTATAACAACTGACACTGCAGAAATACAAAAGATTATTAGAGATTATTACAAGCAACTGTATGCCAATGAAATGGTCAACCTGGAAGAAATGAACAAATTCTTAGAAATGCACAAGATGCTGAGACTGAAATAGGAAGAAATAGAAAATATGAACAGACCAATCACAAGCACTGAAATTGAAACTGTGATTAAAAATCTTCCAACAAACAAAAGCCCAGGACCAGATGGTTTCACAGGCGAATTCTATCAAACATTTAGAGAAGAGCTAACACCTATCCTTCTCAAACTCTTCCAAAAGATAGCAGAGGGAGGAACACTCCCAAACTCATTCTATGAGGCCACCATCACCCTGATACCGAAACAAGACAAAGATTTCACAAAGAAAGAAAACTACAGGTCAATATCACTGATGAACATAGACGCAAAAATCCTCAACAAGGGTTTCCCTGGTGGCACAGTGGTTGAGAGTCTGCCTGCCGATGCAGGGGACACGGGTTTGTGCCTGGGTCTGGGAAGATCACACATGCCGGGGAGCAGCTGGGCCTGTGATCCATGGCCACTGAGGCTGTGCATCCAGAGCCTGTGCTTCACAACGGGAGAGGCCACAAGAGTGAGAGGCCACAAGAGTGAGAGGCCTGCGTACCACAAAAAAAAAAAAAGGAAAAAGAAATCCTCAACAAAATACTAGCAAAGAGAATCCAACAGCACATTAAAAGGATCATACACCATGATCAAGTGGGGTTTATTCCAGGAATGCAAGGATTCTTCAATATATGCAAATCAATCAACGGGATACACCATATCAACAAACTGAAGGAGAATAAAACATATGATCATCTCAATAGATGCAGAGAAAGATTTTGACAAAATTCAACACCCATTTATGATAAAAACCCTGCAGAAAGTAGGCACAGAGGGAACTTTCCTCAGTATAATAAAGGCCATATATGACAAACCAACAGCCAGCATTGTTCTCAATGGTGAAAAACTGAAACCATTTCCACTAAGATCAGGAACAAGACAAGGTTGCCCACTCTCACCACTCTTATTCAACATAGTTTTGGAAGTTCTAGCCACAACAATAGGGGAAGAAAAAGAAATAAAAGGAATCCAAATAGGAAAAGAAGAAGTAAAGCTGTCACTGTTTGCAGATGACATGATACTATACATAGAGAATACTAAGGATGCTACCAGAAAACTACTAGAGCTAATCAATGAATTTGGTAAAGTAGCAGGATACAAAATTAATGCACAGAAATCTCTGGCATTCTTATACACTAATGATGAAAAATCTGAGAGGGAAATTAAGAAAACACTCCCATTTACCATTGCAACAAAAAGAATAAAATATCTAGGAATAAACCTACCTAAGGAGACAAAAGACTTGTATGCAGAAAACTATAAGACACTGATGAAAGAAATTAAAGATGATACAAATAGGTGGAGAGATATACCATGTTCTTGGATTGGAAGAATCAACATTGTGCAAATGACTCTATTACCCAAAGCAATCTACAGATTCAATGCAATCCCTATCAAATTACCACTGGCATTTTTTACAGAACTAGAACAAAAAATTTCACAATTTGTATGGAAACACAAAAGACCCCTTATAGCCAAAGCAGTCTTGAGAACAAAACATGGAGCTGGAGGAATCAGGCTCCCTGACTTCAGACTCTACTACAAGGCTACAGTAATCAAGACAGTATGTTGCTGGAACAAAAACAGAAATATAGATCAATGGAACAGGATAGAAAACCCAGAGATAAACCCACACACATATGGTCACCTTATCTTTGATAAAGAAGGCAAGAATATACAATGGAGAAAAGACAGCCTCTTCAATAAGTGGTGCTGGGAAAACTGGACAGCTACCTGTAAAAGTATGAAATTAGAACACTCTCTAACACCACACACAAAAATAAACTCAAAATGTGTTAAAGACCTAAATGTAAGGCCAGACACTATCAAACTCTTAGAGGAAAACATTGGCAGAACACTCCATGACATAAATCACAGCAAGATCCTTTTTGACTCATCTCCTAGAGAAATGGAAATAAAAACAAAAATAAACAAATGGGACCTAATGAAACTTAAAATCTTTTGCATAGCAAAGGATACCATAAACAAGACCAAAAGACAACCCTCAGAATGGGAGAAAATATGTGCAAATGAAGCAACTGATAAAGGATTAATATCCAAAATTTATAAGCAACTCAGGCAGCTCAATAACAAAAAAACAAACAACCCAATCCAAAAATGGGCAGAAGACCTAAATAGACATTTCTCCAAAGAAGATATACAGATTGCCAACAAACACATGAAAGAATGCTCAACATCATTAATCATTAGAGAAATGCAAATCAAAACTACAATGAGATATCTTCTCACACTTGTCAGATTGGCCATCATCAAAAACTCTAGAAACAACAAATGCTGTAGAAGGTGTGGAGAAAAGGGAACCCTCTTGCACTGCTGGTGGGAATGTAAATTGATACAGCCACTATGGATAACAGTATGGAGGTTCCTGAAAAACTACAAATAGAACTACCATACTACCCTGCAATCTCACTACTGGGCATATACCCTGAGAAATCCATAGTTCAAAAAGAGTCATTTACCAAAATGTTTATTGCAGCTCTATTTATGATAGCCAGGACATGGAAGCAACCTAAGTGTCCATCAACAGATGAATGGATAAAGAAGATGTGGCACATAGATACAATGGAATATTACTCAGCCATAAAAAGAAATGAAACTGTGTTATTTGTAATGATGTGGATAGATCTGGGGTCTGTCATACACAGTGAAGTAAGTCAGAAGGATAAAAACAAATACCGTATGCTAACACATATATATGGAATCTAAGAAAAAACAATGTCATGAAGAGATTAGTGGTAGGACGGGAATAAAACACGGACCTACTAGAGCATGGACTTGAGGATATGGGAGGTGGAAGGGTAAGCTTTGACAAAGTGACAGAGTGGCAGGGACATATATACACTACCAAATATAAATTAGAGAGCTAGTGGGAAGCTGCCGCATGGCACAGGGATATCACCTCTGTGCTTTGTGACCACCTAGAGTGGTGGGATAGGGAGGGTGGGAGGGAGGGTGATGCAAGGGGGAAGAGATATGGGAACATATGTATATGTATAACTGATTCACTTTGTTGTAAAGGAGAAACTAACACACTTTTGTTAAACAGTTATACTCAAATAAAGATATTAAAAAACATATCAATCATATCTATGCTGAAAGCCTGATGTAAACAAGGAGGATGAAAGTTTTCTGTTAATCACCACTCAGACTACATTATTGTCTGGACTCCTCAATGATAAGGAGCAAACTTGTCCCCTCAGGTCACTTTCATCACCATTTCTGGTTCATTCAAGTGCTATGCAAACTGATTGCCCTAGATTCCCCCTTCTCCCTCAACATGGAAGAGAGTTTTAAATTTGGAATTGTGGCCCCAATAAAAGGTGCCATTCAATGAGTCAAACGACACACTTAGTATTTTCCTAACGTACAGTGGAAGAAATATATCACATCTCTAGAGACGTTTTGATTTTTTTTCTCTACTTATAGCTAACATAAAGGTTTTTTTTTACTATCTTCTAAAAGTCAGGAATTATTTTGATTTTACTTATTTTTCAGGTTAAAATGTTAAAGAGCCCTAAAATAAGTTATGCTTTATTTTAAGAGCATCCTGATTAGTAATTTGATTTTATACTATAACATTTATTGAACCTCTGATAGCTATGCAGGTTGAGGAATATCATGGCGTATTTATAGAGCAAGGACATGAAAACCAAGCCTAAACAGAATTATGACTGTGATACATGCAGCCTGGAATGGTCAATTATTCAAACATGCTGATTACATTTTTCATAATTATTCTTAGTAATGCTGTTTGATTTTACTTATTGATTATGCAATAAATAAGTATCTAAAATTAAAAACTATAAATATTGTGTATGTTTATATATATATATGTTTAAATTTTCATTCTATTGTAGCTCTTCTCACAATATTTCATATATGACCTTCTGAGACTAAAGATGTAAATGATGAGTCATCATCTGCAGAATGCCAAAAACCCAAGTACTTTGAAAATTAGAAGTAGTCTAAGTCATAATATTTCAAATAATTTCACTCAATAGTAAGACAGGGGCTTCCCTGGTGGGGCAGTGGTTGAGAATCCGCCTGCCGATGCAGGAGACAGGGGTTCGTGCCCTGGTCCGGGAAGATCCCACATGCCGCGGAGCAACTAAGCCCGTGAGCCATGGCCGCTAGGCCTGCGCGTCCGGAGCCTGTGCTCCGCAACAGCAGAGGCCACAACAGTGAGAGGCCCGCATACCGCAAAAAAAAAAAAAAAAAAAAAAAGTAAGACAGTGTGAGGGGAAGGAGACATCTGCCCTTGGCCTTCATGCCACATTTTTGCCAGTAACTTGAGTGAAGTTGTGTTAGATCTAGAGTCCAAAGTAGAGAATGTTATTGTTTGAATCTAAGCTTTACTAGTCAAACCTCACCTGGAATTCAGTATCAGTGTTATATCAGCAAGGAGACATCTACAAAAATAATAAACAGAATATTGAAATTTGTGCAATCCATAGCATATATCCTTATTTAATGAAGCACTGAAAGCAGGACCATTCATTGGCTGAAGCTATTAAAGAATTACAAATAATCAAACAGTGAAGAGAAGCAAAGAGAAGCAAATTCATTCTGCTGTACAGTCCTATGACAGCCACACAGTGTTAGTAATTGATTATTTAGCTGATGCTTCCAAGACTTCCATGGCAATAACCAGTCTACATCCTTGTCAAGCTCCTCATCTCTGCACCTCTCTATTTCTAAAGCCTCATGACATCTCATAAAGGCATATTTGCCATACTGCATGTTATATAACCTTGAATTGCCTTTAAATCAGAAGAGCATAACCAGCATCACCAGTCTAAGTTCAGAAACTCAAGTTATCTATCATTGAAACTAAGTTTTAATTTTACTTAGTCCAAGTGCATGCATGTAGTGTCAGGACCTTGGCATTGTTCCTATAACAAAATTCTGTAACTGCCTTCTGTTTTGTTCCCTGGAGTTCTGAGTTCCTCCTGCCTTGGTACATCTCTAGGATCCAGGTTCCTCCAAGGCTGAACAATGTCTTTTTCTTGCCCATATTACTAGGCAGCTGATTTCTGCCTATGAATCCCAGTCATTTGTTACCAAACATGTTTTGCTGATTTCTAAATGACCTCAGTTGCTCAAACATCCAATGTGCCCTGCTACAGCCTTTACTTCTGCTTGTAGTACCTCTTGGGCAGGTACTCTATCCTCTTGATATGATGTCTTGCTAACTAGCTACTCAATTCCCTGTCTACTATTGTTGAGCTTGTACTACGGCCAGGATACAATCCAGTTTCAAAAACACTGCCCATTCTACACGATTAAGGTCTGAGTCACTGTTTAGATTATAATATGCAAAATCAGTTGTTCTCAGGTTCTCAAATGTTGCATGTATGACAATTACCTGAAAGACTTTTTAAAACATATTGGTGGGCCCCACCCTAAGCACGTCTGATGCATTAAGTCTGGGATGAGGTCTGATAATATTCATTCCTAGTAAGTGATGCCAGTGCTGCTGGTATGAGGACATTTTGAGAACCACTTTTCTATAGAGCATAGATATTTATATCCCTGTAGGCTGATGACTCTGTGTGAAGACTCAAACTTTATATTTCATATTTACTTATAATTTAATGTTAAATGAAACTTTAAAATAAGAATTGACTTAAGTGGAAACATTATGCAATCATGTAACATGAGAGGCCTATATCTTTCTGTACAGAGCATGTTCTATAATGTGCTGTGTAACACTAATAGAAGATGCTTTCTATAAAAGCAAAGAAACAAAAAATAAATATCAGCAACAACCACAACAACAAAAGGTTCCTATGTTCAAATTAAATTCATAAAATATTGCATATGACATGCTCCCTTTGGAAATGCACAAGGCCCTATAACATTTAATGATATCAGAAATATTGTGGTCAAGAAACCCATTTAACTTGGTTTAACCCTGGGTTTTCTGCAATAGATGTGTCCCAACACAATAACCTTCTTGAATTTACTACCTAAAAAAATCCTTCAGAACTAATGTTCTATAGAACTGAGTTTGTAAATGTTGATTTATAGGATGCTCTTACTTTGCCCATCAAGGAAAGCATGTACCTTTGCAAATAACTATTTCCACATTTACAAATAACATAATGTACTCTTTACTTCTGAGATTCAGTGGGGCTTTTATTTAAATTAAGAACACAATATATTTTAATCTCTCTAGTAACAGAGCAAATGTCAAATTCATCTGGATTAAATGAGAATGAATATGATAAGAACCTGATATCATGAATGGAAAATATTAATAGATCACTCCATATATGACATTCCTCTTCCCTTGTTGGAGATTAGGCCCATTGTTTCTGCTGTGTAAGGCGTTGGAAAATCATAATAAATTAACAAAAGCACACAGTAATGTGGGAAGTCTTTATTATCTGAGTTGACAAGTTCCTGATCAGTCACTAGCCTCAGGTGATGTCATTTGTTCATCTGTGTTTTCTGGTCTAGAGTTTACCCTCAGACAAGAAATAAGATTGCTTGTAGAAGGGGAGGTGAGAGGACCAAATATGGGCCTTGATTCATCTTATCTAAGTCATTTCCTTAGCAGATCTAAGGAATTAATTGCAGTGTTAAAAAGGATTTTAGATTTCCTATGCTCATTACTGTTTGCTTTTCAAAATAATATAAGAATAAAAATGCATTAAAAGGAGATCAGACATGAGTTCAGATTTTGTACACGTTATAAAAGCTACCCTAATGGAAATGATGGAAGAACTATATGATGAGTATTCCCTGGAGTCAAAAATATTCATATTATCAAAATTATTGGGTTTTGCTATACTCCTTTAGCGGGACACTCACTTGATTTTAGTTAATGGAGGAAATCTGATGGAGGATGACTAATGTGTGGATTAATCAGTCAATGGATTACTCTGCTCAGGCTGCCATAACAAAATACCATAAACTGTTTGGCTTAAACAAAAATTTATTTTCTTATGGTTCTGAAAGCTGAAAAGCCCAACATCAAGGCTCCAGGATGATTTGCTTTGGGGTGAGAGCTCTCTTCCTGGCTTGCAGACAGCCACCTTCTTGATATTGTACACACAGCAGAGAGAATGTACTGTTTAGTGACTCCTCTTGTAAATACACTAATCCTATCAGATCAGGGCTCCACCCTCATTACCTCATTTAAACCTAATTACCTCCTTATAAATCCCATCTCCAAATACAGTCTCATTGGGGGGATTAGGACTTCAACATATAAATTTGGTGGGAATGCAGTTCAGTCGATAGCATACAGGAAACCAAACGAAACTAAACCAAGCAAAACATCAGCTGCAGTATACCTACTAGAATGATTCAACTGAATCACTTTATTTATTTATATATGGGAAAGGGCCAGTTTATTCTAGAGAAAAAATTCTTGAGGGAAATGCAGTTTATTTAGGGTTCTGAGTATGAACTCTAAATACATTTATAGATAATATAGGTCTACTTTGTTTTGCCCACAGGAAGTATTAATATAGATCTTAATAAGGTCATCAGATGAGGTAATTAAGAAAGTTTTATATATCACCTTAGAGTTCTTAAAGAGATCTATCACTTAGAAAAAAAATAAAAAAAATCCCCAATTGGTTTTACATTAGTCCCGTGATGTGCTTTGCACAAAAGTGTTCCAAGGTCAAGTAACCTTAAGGGAAAGCCATACGTTTTATACACCCTCTCAGAAATTCTCAATGCTCACTGATATATTAAGATCTTTGAGAATTTCTATAGTAAAAAAGGTGCTTGAATCCATTATTTCCCAAATGTTATTGAATTTTGGAATATTCTTCATTGAAATAACAGTTATTGAGACCTGTGGAGTTACTTTTACACAGAGTACATTTAGGAACACATTTTGTGCCTAATGAAGAGCTATCCTATGAAAGGAAGAGAAATAGGAGAATTTAGTGTGGGTATAAAATTCTCACATTATAAATGTAACTTTCTTGAAGATATTCTACTCTAAAAATGAGCTATCTAATTTGTCATCAAAAGTAAATATTTTGAGCTTTTAGTCAGAGTATATTATACAAACAATGCATGGAGTACCAATTTCTACACAAGCAGAGTATCTCAGTTCTCAATATTTTATCATGGTTTGAACAAAATTGATATACTGTGTTTTCTTACACTTTGAAATTCACATAGAGTATGATGAGTAGACTCTTGGGATGTTGGAAATCATAACAGTATTGTGGAATAAACTGGAGAACTTAGAATAAAGAAGAGATTCAGGTAGGGTAAAATATTCCTGTCTTTAATGATTGAGATGATAGTAATATAAAACGTGGAAATGTGCTTGCTCCTTTTCCCAGATTCCAAAAATCTGGATGACACTTTTTAGTTCCATGTCAGAAGTGCATAATAAAGAATGGGATAGAATTGGAATGCATACTAGAGTGACACAATTGGCAAGAGTGGAAATACCACGTTGAGGGTCGGCAAGATGGAAAGAGTTTTCAAAAGAGGGCAACAGTACTCAGAGGTAAGAAGAACTTGAATGGGTCAAGGAAACAGAATGCAGTAAGTGAGGAAAGAGGTGGTATAAAGTGAAGTTAGAAAAGTAATCAGAGGCCAGATCATGCAATGTGAAGACAGCTATGTGGCGTTTGGGCTTTAACGTAAGGAGTTTAGAATTTATACTCCAGCAACAAGGGTGTCATAAATGGATCTTAATAAGAACAGTAAACATACGTTGGCTTTGGTATGAAGACTGGATGAAGTGAGAAAGACCAGAATCTTGGAGATCAGTTATAAGTCTACCGCAATATGACACTTGAGAGATGATGAATGACTTATGAAAATGTCAATGGGAGTTAAGAGCAGAAAACAATAGAGAGGATAGTAAAGATTCATAAAGTGTTTACTGTGTACCATGCACTGTTCCAATAATAGTATTTAATGACCCACAACAATTATTTGACATATGGTCACTATTGTTAGCTTCATTTTACAGATACGAATGCAAGAAATGGAGAAGTTAAGGTAGTAAGTCATAGAAGCATTATTCTAATCCAGAAAGTCTCCTCAAGAGAGAGACTCTATTAGCACCTATGCTCTATGACATTTTAGGATTTCACATGAGAGCTTTCTAGGAAGTAGAAGCACCAGGACCATGCATTTGGGAGGAGGCAAAAATTGAGGAAATGGGAGGTACTGAGGATAGTGCCCATATTCCTGATTTGAGCAACAAAGAACATATTATTACATATTATGATATTATGATCTAATATATCAGCCACAGAAAGGATGACATGGTTTGTGGTAGAAAATAGTGAATTTTCTTTTTGGACTTGTTGACTTTAAAAAACTTGAGAATTTTCAAATAGTGCAATTCAGGGACTAGCGAGATAGATATATCTGAAATTAAGAATGGTATATACACTACCAAACATAAAATAGATAGCTAGTGGGAAGCAGCCACATAGCACAGAGAGATCATCTCGGTGCTTTGTGACCACCTAGAGGGGTGGGATAGGGAGGGTGGGAGGGAGGGAGATGCAAGCGGGAAGATATATGGGAACATATGTATATGTATAACTGATTCACTTTGTTATAAAGCAGAAACTAATACACCATGTAAAGCAATTATACTCTAATAAAGATGTTTAAAGAAAAAGAAGAATGGTAGGGGTCTGTATATTAGCATTTAATATTGAATCCATGGGAACTGAAGAAATGGATCATGGACTGTGCATATATTGAGAAGGAAAGTGGGACCATATCAAAACCCTAGTTAACAGAAAAAGTGCCATTAAAGAAGAATCAAAAGGATTACCTGGAAAAACATAAGGATAACAAGAATTATAGATTTTACTGAAGAAGAAAATTTTCCAGCTTTGGCAAATGACAAGGCCTGTCTTGGCAAGTAGTGAAAACTTGTTAGTAGAAGTAGTAATGTGGGTATCTGATGTCCAACTGCTAGGATAATGTACAAACTGGTTTGCAATAGTTAGGAGTTTGAACTAAATGACATCTTGGTTCCTTCTAAATTCTAATGATGCTGTACATTTTTCCATTACAGGTGAAATGGTATATATCCCCAGATTCCCAAACTGTGTGATTATTCTCAATAATTGAGATGAGAAAACACATCCGGAAGTTCATTTATGTCAGTTTCAATTTCTACTAATTTTTAATTTGGTATGCAGTTATGGTAGGTGGGATAGGTATAATAAAACATGTATTATTTGTCAAACTTTCCAGTCTCAAAATTAAATATTGATTGACTAGGGAACTTCTACAGTACTTATTTCAAACTGAATATGAACTATTAAGGTGTTTTCAAATTTGTCAAGATTCTGGAGCCTGGCATATAGTAGGTATACAATAAACATTTGTTAGCAAATGAAAGAATAAAACAAATCCATGGTATAATTTTCATGATTGTAATCAGTGTGAAGATACTATTCATGAATACAGATCATTTTTAAATTTTCTAGCTGCATAATACTTTCCAATATTTATTCCATTGTGGGTTTTTACCCCAAAGAATATCAAGGACCCTGCCTGCTAGAAACAGAATGATTACTTGAGTAGTCTTATAATGTCTACCTTTACTATTAAATATATGTGTTTGTAATAATTTCTATAGCTTGCTTAAGGAATCTTTTTGGTCATAAAATTTAAAATTTCCAATATCTTATTAATATTTATAATCCTTCCCCCTACACACACACAATTGAAAAGTTGAGTAAGAGTAGGATTAGATGTTGTTTATTAATGACTGAAACACAATAGATGAGGTCCAGAAAAACTGTCATAAAGTCTGACACCATTTTTATGTTTGACAGATGATAGTTTTGAATTCTTACCATTCCCCTTTGCCCTTCTCCTCTGCACCTGGGTTAGCTGATAAGAAAGCCTGAATACTTGGAGCAAGTGGGAAGTTAAAACCATGCAAGCCCCATCCTGTATTCAGGGACCTAAGCCCAGCCCCACCCTGTAGCTACCATAAATCCCAAGCCAGTCTCCTTTTCCTGCTTTCTCAAGACCATTTTGAACCAGCTTGGGAGCCTGCCCTTTTCTCTCCAGAAAGTCTCATTATGTGAGTAATAAACTTTTTCATACCCTCTTGATGCGTACAAGGTGTCATCAGTCTCAACATTCAAACCAAAGCAAAAACCCAAACAGAATAAGCATTGTCTGTGGTTACTAAGACTTCTGGTCCCCTACTGGGCCCCATAAGTTATATAACTAACATTTAACACAAATTTCTATGACAACAGCACTTAGCAATGCTCTTTTTTATAGTATACTACATAATCAATATTTTTCTCCTTTTAGAAAAATGATTCTCATCTGTCTCTCCCCTTTATTCCTCACTGGTAAACTTGTATGTCTAAATTTATATATTTAAGTCCTCTTTCTCCTAGTAGGTAAAACAAATTAATGAACATATATTTGGCCCAAGGAAGCTTGCTTTTGGAAATTTGTAATGCTGTATCAAATAATTGAACAAAATACTGTACTCTCTGTGTAGAAATTTATGAAATGTTGACTAGCTTCTTCATGGATGAAGTAATTTTCTCTTTCAGGTTTATATTTTTTAAACCCTTTGGTAACTCACCTAGTTCTTCCTATATTCCCCAGAGTACTGTGGCAGGAACTATGTTATGTGTTTACCACATCATTTTCCTTTCTTACGGAAAGCTGAAAAACTACAATTCTCAATAGCCCTAATGATCAAATTTGGACCATATGATTGAGCTCTGCTCAGTATAAAAATGAGTGAAAGTCATCTGTTATTTGTGGCCTGAGACAGTTAAAAACAGGTTGGAATTCTTCATCCTCTCTCTTTTCTATCCATGGCTTGTGGAAAGATCCTGGCTTCCTGAGTTACCATTAAGGGAGGAGCAGGTTCTAAATACAGCTACCTGAAAACAACCAACAACTCTGGTATTTGGAATCTTGTGCCAAGCCACCGAGAATGAATGGGCTTTGTTACTGCTGCAAAGCTTAGCTTATTATGACTAATGCTAATACCAAAATATTCACAAACAACACTTACTTTCTCAGTGAAATACAAGGAGGTCTCTATGACCTTAACAAGTCTTTAGCCAGTTACTTTAGTATTAAATTAGGCAAATTCTGAATATTAACATCCACTGAAGCAGTATTTTTATTTATTTATTTTTACACTATTTTTTTTTACATCTTTATTGGAGTATAGTTGCTTTAGAGTGTTGTATTACTTTCTGCTGTATAACAATGTGAATCAGCTATATGTATACATATATCACCATACCTCTTCCCTCTTGAGCCTCCCTCTCACTCTCCCTATCCCACCCCTCTAGGTGGTCACAAAGCACCCAGCTGATCTCCCTGTGCTAGGTAGCTGCCTCCCACTAGCTATCTATTTTACATTAGGAAGTGTATACATGTCAATGCTACAACTCTCAGGTCCTCCCAGCTTACCCTTCCCTGACCCTCCCCGTGTCTTCAAGTTCATTTTCTACGTCTGCATCTTTATTCCTGTCCTGCCACTAGGTTCATCAGAAACTTTTTTTTTTTTTTAGATTCCTTATATATGTGTTAGCATATGGTATTTGTTTTTCTCTTTCTGACTTACTTCACTCTGTATGATAGAATATAGGTCCATCAACCTCACGACAAATAACTCAATTTCATTTCTTTTTATGGCAGAGTTATATTCCATTGTATATATATATATATATATATATATATATATATATATATATATATATGCCACATCTTCTTTATCCATTCATCTGTAGATGGACATTTTGGTTGCTTCCATGTCCTGACTATTGTAAATAGTGCTGCAATGAATATTGTGGTACATGACTGGTTTTGAATTATGGTTTTCTCAGAGTATATGCCCAGTAGTGGGATTGCTGTGTTGTATGGTAGTTTTATTTTTAGTTTTTTAAGGAACCTCCATATTGTTCTTCATAGTGGCTGTATCAATTTACATTCCCACCAACAGTGCCAGAGGGTTCCCTTTTCTCCACACCCTCTCCAGCATTTATTGTTTGTAGATATTTTGATGATGGCCATTCTGACTGGTGTGAGGTGATACCTCATTGTGGTTTTGATTTGCATTTCTCTAATAGTTAGTGACATTGAACATCCTTTCATGTGTTTGTTGGCAATCTATATATCTTCTTTATAGAAATATCTATTTAGGTCTTCTGCCCATTTTTGGATTAGGTTGTTTGTTTTTTTGATATTGAGCTGCACGAGCTGCTTGTATATTTTGGAGATTAAGCCTTTGTCTGTTGCTTCATTTGCAAATATTTTCTCACATTCTAAGGTTTGTCTTTTTGTCTTGTTTATGGTTTCCTTTGCTGTGCAAAAGCTTTTAAGTTTCATTAGGTCCCATTTGTTTATTTTTGTTTTTATTTCCATTAGTATAGGAGGTGGGTCAAAAAGGATCTTGCTGTGATTTATGTCATAGAGTATTCTGCCTATGTTGCCCTCTAAGAGCTTTATACTATCTGGCCTATACATTTAGGACTTTAATCCATTTTGAGTTTATTTTTGTGTATGGTATTAAGAATTGTTCTAATTTCATTCTTTTCAATGTAGCTGTCCAGATTCCCAGCACTATTTATTGAAGAGGCTGTTTTTTCTCCATTGCATATTCTTGCCTCCTTTGTCAAAGATAAGGTGATGATGATATGTGCGTGGGTTTATCTCTGGGTTTTCTATCCTGTTACATTGATCTACATTTCTGTTTTTGTGCCAGTACCATACTGTCTTTATTACTGTAGCTTTGTAGTATAGTCTGAAGTCAGCGAGCCTGATTCCTCCAGCTCCGTTTTTCTTTTTCAAGATTGCTTTTGCTATTCATGGTCTTTTCTGTTTCCATACAAGTTATAAAATTTTTTGTTCTAGTACTGTGAAAAACGCTATTGGTCTTTTGATAGGGATTGTATTGAATCTGTTGATTGCTTTGTGTAGTAGAGTAATTATCACAATGTTGATTCTTCCCATCCAATTACATGGTATGTCTCTCCATCTGTTTTTATGATCTCTGATTTCCTTCATCAGTGTCCTATAGTATTCTGCATACAGGTCTTTTGTCTCCTTAGGCAGTTTATTCCTAGGTGTTTTATTCTTTTTGTTGCAATGGTAATAGGGAGTGTTTCCTTAATTTCTTTTTCTGATTTTTCATTGTTAGTGTATAGGAAAGTAAGAGATTTCTATGCATTAATTTTGTATCCTGCTGCTTTTCCAAATTCATTGATTAGCTCTAGTAGTTTCTTCATGGCATCTTTAAGATTCTCTATGTATAGTATCATGTCATCTGCAAACAGTGACAGTTTTACTTCTTCTTTTCCAATTTGGATTCCTTTTATTTCTTTTTCTCTCTGATTGCCATGGCTAAAACTTTGAAAGGTATGTTGAATAACAGTGGTAAGAGTGGGTACCCTTGTCTTGTTCCTGATCTTAGAGAAAAGTTTTTTCAGTTTTTCACGATTGACAATGATGGTGGCTGTGGGTATGTCATATATGGCCTTTATTACATTGAGGTAGATTACCTTTATTCCCACTTTATGGGGGGTTTAAATCATAAGTGTTGTTGAATTTTGTCAACAGCTTTTTCTGTATCTATTGAGATTATCCCATGGATTTTATCCTTCAATTTGTTAATATGGTGTATCACAATGATTGATTTGCATATATCAAAAAATCCTTGTATTCCTGGGATAAACCCCACTTCATCATGGTGTATGATCCTTTCAATGCGCTGTTGTATTCTGTTTGCTAATATTGTGTTGAGGATTTTTCGTCTATTTTTATCATTGATATTGGCCTGTAGTTTTCTTTCTTTGTGAAAACTTTAGTTTTGATATCAGGGTGATGGTGACCTTGTAGAATGAGGTTGGGAGTCTTCCTCCCTCTGCTATATTGTGGGAGAGTTTGAGAAGGACAGGTGTTAGCTCTTCTCTAAATGTATGATAGAATTCACCATTGAATTGAAGCCATCTGGTCCTGGTCTTTTATTTGTTGCAAGGTTTTTAATCACAGTTTCAATTTCAGTGCTTGTGATTGGTCTATTTATATTTTCTATTTCTTCCTGGCTAAGTCTCAGAAGGTTGTGCTTTTCTAAGAATTTGTCCATTTCTTCCAAGTTGTTCATTGTATTGGCATATAATTGCTTGTAGTATGCTCTCATGAGCCTTTGCCTTTCTGCAGTGTCAGTTGTTACTTTTGTTTCTTTTCTAAATCTGTTGATTTGAGTCTTCTCCCTTTTTTTTCATAATGACTCTAACTAATGGTTTATCAGTTTTCTTTATCTCTCAAAGAACCAGCTTTTTGTTTTATTGGTCTTTGCTACTGCTTCCTTCATTTCTTTCTCTTGTTTGTTTTAAACATCTTTATTGGAGTATACTTGCTTTACAATGGTAAGTTAGTTTCTGCTTTATAACAAAGTGAATCAGCTATACATATACATATACCCCCATATTTCCTCCCTCTTGCATCTCCCTTCCACCCTCCCTATCCCACCACTCTAGGTGGTCACAAAACACTGAGCTGATCTCCCTGTGCTATGTGGCTGCTTCCTACTAGCTATCTATTTTACATTTGGTAGTATATATATGTCAATTATTACTCTCTCACTTCATCCCAGCTCACACTTCCTACTCCCCATGTCCTCAATTCCATTCTCTATGTCTGTGTCTTTATTCCTTTCCTGCCCCTAGGTTCTTCAGAACCATTATATTTGGATTCCATAGATATGTGTTAACATACAGTATCCATTTTTCACTTTCTGACTAACTTCACTCTGTATGACAATCTCTAGGTCCATCCACTTTACTACAAATGACTCAATTTCGTTTCTTTTTATGGCTGAGTAATATTCCATTGTATATATGTGCCACATCTTCTTTATCCATTCATATGTTGATGGACATTTAGGTTGCTTCCATGACCTGACTATTGTAAATAGAGCTGCAATGAACATTGTGGTACATGATTCTTTTGAATTAGGGTTTTCTCAGGATATATGCCCAGAAGTGGGATTGCTGGGTCACATGGTAGTTATATTTTTAGTTTTTTAAGGAACTTCCAGAGTGATCTCCATTGTGGCTCTATCAATTGACCTTCCCATGAACAGTGCAAGAGCATTCTCTTTTCTCAACGTCCTCTCCAGCGTTTATTGCTTGTAGATTTTTTGATGATGGCCATTCTGACTGGTGTGAGGTGATACCTCATTGTACTTTTGAGTTGCATTTCTCTAATGATTAGTGATGTTGAGCATCCTTTCATGTGTTTGCTGGCAATCTGTATATACTCTTTGGAGAAATGTCTATTTAGACCTTCTGACCAATTTTGGATTGGGTTTTTTGTTCTTTTGATATTGAGTTGCATGAGCTACTTGTATATTTTGGAGATTAATCCTTTGTCTGTTGCTTCATTTGCAAATATTTTCTCACATTCTGAGGTTTATCTTTTTGTCTTGTTTATGGTTTCCTTTGCTGTGCAAAAGCTTTTAAGTTTCATTAGGTCCCATTTGTTTATTTTTGTTTTTATTTCCATTTCTCTAGGAGATGGGTCAAAAGGATCTTGCTGTGATTTATTTCATAAAGTGTTTTACCTATGTTTTTCTCTAAGAGATTTATAGTGTTTAGCTTCACATTTAGGTCTTTAATCCATTTTGAGATTATTTTTGTGTATGGTGCTAGGGAATGTTCTAATTTCATTCTTTTCCATGTAGCTGTCCAGTTTTCCTGGCACCACTTATTGAACAGGCTGTCTTTACTCCATTGTATATTCTTGCCTCCTTTATCAAAAATAAGGTGACCATTTCGTTTGTTTCTTTTTCATTTATTTCTGATCTGATCGTTATGATTTCTTTCCTTCTGCTCTTTTGTTTTTGTTGTTTTACTTATTTAATTAATTTTTTGTTGTTGTTCTTCTTTCTCTAATTGCTTTAGGTGTAAGGTTAGGTTGTTTATTTGAGATTTTTCTTGTTTTGTGACCTGGGATTGTACTGTTATAAACTTCCCTCTTAGGGCTTCTTTTGCTGTATCCCATAGGTTTGGGTAGTCGTGCTTTCATTGTCAGTTGTTTCAAGGAATTTTTTGATTTCCTCTTTGATTTTTTTTTAGTGATCTCTTGGTTATTTAGTAGTGTATTGTTTAGCCTCCATCTGTTGTATATTTTACAGGTTTTTTTTCCTGTGATTTATATCTAGTCTCATAGCGCTGTAGTCAGAAAAGATATTTGATATGATTTCAATTTTCTTAATTTACCAAGGCTTGATTTTTGACCTAAGATATGCTCTATCATGGAGAATGTTCCATGAGCACTTGAAAGTGTGTTCTGTTGTTTTGGAATGGGATGTCCTATAAATATCAATTAAGTCCATCTGGTCTAATGTGTCATTTAAAGCTTGTGTTTCCTTATTTATATGCATTTTTGATGCTCTGTCCATTGGTAAAAGTGGGTTTTTTAAGTTCCCTACTATGATTGTGTTACTGTTGATTTCTCCTTTTATGGCTGTTAGCATTTGCCGTATGTACTGAGGTGCTCCTATGCTGTGTGCATAAATATTTTCAGTTGTATCTTCTTCTTGGATTGATCTCTTGATCACTATGTAATGTCTTTCTTTTTCTCTTGTTACTGTTTTTATTTTAAAGTATATTTTGTCTGATATGAGTATTGCTACTCCAGCTTTCTTTTGATTTCCACTTGCATGGAATATGTTGTTCTATCTCCTCACTTTCAGTCTGTATGTGTCCCTATGTCTGCAGTGGGTCTCTTGTAGACAGCATGTATATGGGTCTTGTTTTTGCATCCATTCAACCAGTTTATTTCTTTTGTTTGGAGCATTTAATCCATTTACATTTAAGGTAATTATCAATATGTATCTTCCTATTACCAGTTTCTTAATTGTTTTCTGCTTGTTTTCATAGGTCTTTTCTTTCTCTTGTTATTCCAGCCTAGAGTAGTTCCTTTAGCATTTGTTGTAAGGCTGGTTTGGTTGTGCTGAATTCTCTTAACTTTTGCTTGTCTGTAAGGTTTTAATTTCTCTGTCAAATCTGAGTGAGATCCTTGCTGAGTAGAGTAATCTTGGTTGTAGGTTTTTCCCTTTCATCACTTTAAATATGTCCTGTCACTCCCTTCTGGCTTGCAGAGTTTCTCTGAAAGATCAACTGTTAACTTATGGGGATTCCTGTGTATGGTATTTGTTGCTTTTCCCTTGCTGCTTTTAATATTTTTTTCTTTGTATTTTATTTTTGTTAGTTTGATTAACATGTGTCTTGGCATGTTCCTCTTTGGGTTTGTCCTCTATGGGACTCTCTGCACTTCATAGACTTGCTTGACTATTTCTTTTCCTATGTTTGGAAAGTTTTCAACTATAATCTCTTCAAATATTTTCTTGAACCCTTTTTTTCTCTTCCCCTTCTGGGACCTGTGTAATTTTAAAGTTGGTGTGTTTAATGTTGTCCCAGTGGTCTCTGATAGTTTCCTTGATTCTTTTCATTCTTTTTTCTTTATGATGCTCCGTGGCAGTTATTTCCACTATTCTATCTTCCACATCACTTCTCCATTCTTCTGCCTCAGTTATTCTGCTACTGATTCCTTCTGGAGTATTTTTAATTTCATTTATTGTGCTGTTCATCATTTTTTTGTGTGTGTGCTTTAGTTCTTATAGGTCCTTGTTAACCATTTCTTGTATTTTCTCCATTCTATTTCCGAGATTTGGGACCATCGTTACTGTCATTACTCTGAATTCTTTTTCAGGTAGACCACCTGTTTCATCTTCATTTGTTTGGTTTGTGGGGTTTTTCCTTGCTCCTTCATCTGCTGCATATTTCTCTGTCTTCTCATTTTGTTTAACTTACTGTGTTTGAGGTCTCCTTTTCACAGGCTGCAGGTTCGTAATTCCCATTGTTTTTGGTGTCTGTGCCCAGTGGGTGAGGTTGTTTCATTGGCTTCTATAGGCTTCCTGGTGGAGGAGACTGGTGCCTGTGATCTGGTGGATAGGGCTGGATCTTGTCCTTCTCGTAGGCAGGGTCATGTCTGGTTGTGTGTTTTTGGGTGTCTGTGAACTTACTATGACTTAGGCAGCCTGTCTGATGATGGGTGGGGATGTGTTCCTGTCTTGCTAGTTGTTTGGCATGGGGTGTCCAGCACTGGAGCTTGCTGGTCATTTGGTAGAGCTGGGTCTTAGTGTTGAAATGGATATCTCTGGGAGACCTCTTGCTGATTAATATTACATGGGGCCAGGAGGTCTCTGGTGGTCCAGTGTTCTGGACTTGGATCTCCCACTTTGGAAGCTCAGGCCCGATAACCGGCTGGAGTACCAAGACCCTGCCAGGTGCATGGCATGGAGGAAAAGGTAGAAAAAAAATGAACAGAGAGAACCCCAAGGCAAATGGTAAAAGCAAAACTAAACAGACAAAACACACAAAGAACATACACACACACACACTCCCAAAAAGGGAAAAATAAAAAAGCAAGAGTGCAGCCAAACCAACAGACAAACGCATAAATGAAAACAAACACTAAAATGAAACTAAGATAAACATAAAACCAAAAATAAATCAAATTCAGAAAACAACCCCAAGTCTACAGTTGCCCCCAAAGTCCACAGCCTCAATTTTGGGAACACATATTGTCTATTCAGGTATTCCACAGATACACGGTTTACCAAGATGATTGAGAGGATTTAGTCATCTGCTCCTGAGGCTGCACAGAGAAATTTCTCTTTCTCTTCATTGTTTGCACAGCTCCTGGGGTTCAGCTTTTGTTTTGGCCCCACTTTTGCATGTAGGCCACCCTCTGGCATCTGTTCCCTGCACAGACATCAGGGCGTTAAAGCAGCGGCTCATTAGGGCTCTCTTGTTCACTCAGGATGGGGAGAGGGAGAGGTACGGTAGTCACAATTTTGATGTGAGGAATGCCTGTGGCGACAGAGGTCAGCACGAAGTTGCAACAGCCTCTGGCGTGCTGTGTGTTCTCCCAGGGAATTTGGCCCTGGATCACAGGACTCTGGTAGTGTCATGCTAAACAGGCTCCCAGGAGGGTGTAGTAGTGACCTGCGCTTGCACACAGGATCTTTGGTGGCAGTGGTGGCAGAGGTAGCAGTCCCAGCTAACTGTGGTGTACTAGCCAGTTTCAGGCGGTCTTCACACAGCCAGCCCCAGTCCTCTCCCTGGGGTCTGATCTATGAAGTCCGAGCCTCAGCTCCCAGCCCCCAACCACCCCAGCAGATGAGCAGACAAGCTTCTCAGGCTGGTGAGTGCTGCTCAGCACCAATCCTCTGTGTGGGAATATCTCCACTTTGCCCTCCATGCCCTTGTTGCTGTACACTCTTCTGACGTTCTGAAGCTCCCCCTGACTGTCCCCACCAGTGAGGGTGCTTCCTAGTGTGTGGAATCTTTTCCTCCTTCACAGCTCCCTCACAGAGGTGCAGGTCCCCTCCTGATTCCTTTGTCTTTATTTTTTTCTTTTTTTATTATGCCCTACTCATGTATGTGGGGATCGTCTTGCTTTTTTGGAAGTCTGAGTTCTTCTGCCAGCATTCAGTAGGTGTTCTGTAAGAGTGGTTCCACATGTAGATGTATTTCTTTTTTAACATCTATATTGGAGTTTAATTGCTTTTCAGTGGTGTGTTAGTTTCTGCTTATAACAAAGTGAATCAGCTATACATGTACATATATCCCCCATATCTCCTCCCTCTTGAGTCTCCCTCCCACACTCCCGATCTCACCCCTCTAGGTAGACACAAAACTCCAAGCTGATCTCCCTGTGTTATGCCGCTGTTTCCCACTAGCTATCTATTTTACATTTGGTAGTGTATATATGTCAATTGTTACTCTCTCACTTCGTCCCAGCTTACCCTTCCCCATCCCCATGTCCTCAAGTCCATTCTCTACATCTTTATCTTTATTTCTGTCCTGCCCCTAGATTCTTCAGAAAGTTTTTTTTTTTTAGATTCCATATATATGTGTTAGCATACAGTATTTGTTTTTCTCTTTCTGACTTACTTCACTCAGTATGACAGTCTCTAGGTCCATCCACCTCACTAAAAATAACTCAATTTCATTTATTTCTATGGCTGAGTAATATTCCATTGTATATATATGCCACCACATGTTCTTCATCCATTCATCTGTTAACGGGCACTTAGGTTGCTTCCATGTCCTTGCTATTGTAAGTAGAGCTGCAATGAACATTGTGATCACATGTAGATGTATCTTTTATGTATTTGTGAGGAGGAAGGTGATCTTCATGTCTTACTCCTCCACCATCTTGAAAATCCCCTTTCATCCACTGATGTAGCATTTTTAAATGCTCTTTTTAAGAACAATCCTTTCTGATTTTCTTTCCCCAAAATCCCTTGATTGCTCTCACCCATCCCAAAGGTACCTTACTTTTCTCAATTTTGCATTTATTTTTAAGCTCTTTGTCTTTTTTATCTACCTTCCATGTTTTTCAAAGAATAATTCACTCTTTGGAATCTGTCTTCTTAATATGAGTCTATCAAAAGGTGTGAGACACAGGTTCCCTTGTCATGGCATTAGAAATTATCTCCAGATCAATCACAGAACTTAAAATAATGTATCCTCAAAAGTAAGATAGGGGTTTCCCTGGTGGCACAGTGGTTGAGAATCTGCCTGTCAATGCAGGGACATGGGTCCGAGCCCTGGTCTGGGAAGATCCCACATGCTGTGGAGCAACTAGACCCATGAGTCACAACTATTGAGCCTGTGCGTCTGGAGCCTGTGCTCCAAAACAAGAGAAGTTGCAATAGTGAGAGGCCCGTGCACCACGATGAAGAGTGGCTCCCACTTGCCCCAACTAGAGAAAGCCCCCGCACAGAAATGAAGACCCAACACAGCCAAAAATAAATAAACAAATAAATATTTTTTTTTTAAAAAGTAAGATAAATTACTTTGCTTGGAATATGGCTTTAATATGTGTATGTCTATTCTCAAGATCTTATTACATATGTCAAAGAGCAAAGTAAATTGCCTGCATGTATGCTAATGAACTAGCTATATTTGAAATCATTACTTCTTTACAATCAGCTATGTTAGATCCTTCAGGATTTGAAGTACTGTTACTGGATAAGTGTAACTCTATCCTGCTCTCAGTGTAGAAATTTGGGAATTATTGACATGCTGCTGCATGAATGAAGTAATTTTCCTTTCCAAGTATTGTCCTTTATGAAAATATATTGTCAATACTTTATAACCTTTCAAATTCAATCTCTTTTTTAGCAGAGAACAGTACAACTACGTCAAAAATTTAAAACATCAACCCATATATTAATTTGATTTCTTCAAGGTGTAGTAAGAAAATAATGAAATATAATGAACTGTTAAATTATATGTGGCACCTGCTTAAATTGTCTTTGATTTGGTAGTAACCAGTTACCTTTTGAAGCAAGAATTATTGTTGGTTTATAAATTGTAGTGTTTGTTGATGAGACAGATACATTTGGGTGCTGCAAATCTGGAAATGATTTTTAAAATATGACATACTCCTTTTTAGATTGAATTACAAATCAGTGATAGTCTTTTGTTGATCAAGGTTATACTTTAAGATTCTGAGTGCAAAAATAGATTCACATTAAATGCTCTTTTCTCCTAAATTCCTGCTATTTTTTGTACTGTTCATTTTGTACTTAATCAGACACCAATTTATAAGCCTCTTTTATTATTGTGTTAGACATTTAGTAATTCTATATTGTTATTTAACATAATTTATTTGTAACTCTTGATTCCCTACCTAACATTTAAACTCTTAACAGAATAGAATCTCTATAACACATAAAGCCTGTTGCATAGTAAAATGTAATTTTTTTAAAGTCTCATAAAATATATAGCTAATAACAACCTCCCAATTTTATATAGTTCTACAAATTTGTATAGATGCTTATACCCAGAATGGATGAAGCACCCAGAATGTATATGCCAACATGCCCATGTACAGGTTGATCACAATTAAGTTGTGATGCCAAGATTATTTACAATCTTAGAACTTGTTGGACAAACATAGTCAATTATGGTAACATTTTAACTGCTCCTTGCTTTAAAGATGCAAAGAATACCTAAGTATTGATATTTAATCATCAATTCATTGAATGGGTTTTAAGAATTTTGTAAATAAAGGAGACAGGCCAAAAAGTCTAAGAGATAGGAATTGTTCAAGGAGGATGTGACCACAGTGGGGAGCAGGCCATCTATCCTACATTGCTTGGTTCACAAAGTCTAAAAAGAGGAGATTCAATAACCCACAATGGTCCATCAGATGTTAGTTGGCTGGTGAAGTGGTTAAACCTTTTAATAAGAGAAAAATGATTTTCCATGTTACCCATATCAAAGTTGTGTTTTCTGTGCTACAAAGTTCATTGTGATTTGGCTGACTAGGAAGGACAGCTTTACTAAGTTTTACATTGGAGATTGAAATAAATTTTACTGATTTTCTTCCAGGTTACCGAGAAGGCTTGAAATCCTGTTTTCTGTTTTTTTGTTTGTTTTTTAATAAATTTACTTACTTACTTTATTTATTTATTTTTGGCTGTGTTGGGTCTTCATAGCTGCACACAGGCTTTCTCTAATTGTGGCAAACAGGGGCTACTCTTTGTTGCGATGCACAAGCTTCTCATTGCAATGGGTTCTCTTGTTGTGGAGCATGGTCTCTAGGCATGCAGACTTCAGTAGTTGTGGCTCACAGGCTCTAGAGCACAAGCTCAGTAGTCGTGGCACACAGGCTTAGTTGCTCTGTGGCATGTGGGATCTTCCCAGCAGGGATCAAACCTGTGTTCCCTGCATTGGTAGGTGGATCCTTAACTACTGTGCCACCAGGGCAGTCCCATTTTGTTTGTTTTTATAAGAGTATTATTACTGAAATATAGAACTCCTGTGTAAAAAAGGAAAATATGAAGAAACAATTCTTCATAATCTCTATAGTCCAGAAAAGAAAAAAACTACTAAATACATCTAAGATGTGTGTGTGTGTGTGTGTGTGTGTGTGTATTTCTTTATTTATTTATTTAAACTTTGACCCCATTCACACATTTCTCCCACCCCCCTCCACCCCTGTCTCTGGCAAAAACCAATATGTTCTCTGTACCTGTAAGCTTTTCTGTTTGTTTGATTTTTTGTTATTGTTGTTATTTTTGTTTTTTTGATTCCACATGTAAGCTAGATCATAGGGTGTTTGCCTTTCTCTGTCAGACTTATTTTAGTTAGCATAATGCCCTGAAAGTCCATCCATGTTGTTGCAAATGGCAAGAATTTATTTATTTTAAGGCTGAATAATGTGTGTGTGTGTATATATATAATGTATCAATTCATTCATTGATGGACACTTAAGTTATTTCCATATCTTGGCTATCGTAAATACTGCTGCAGTAAATATGGAGGTGCTTATACCTTTTTGATTTAGAGTTTTCATAATTTTTGGTTAAATACTCAGAAGTGAAATTGCTGGATCATATGATATTTCTATTTTAATTTTTTTAGGAACCTCTATACTGTTTGGCATAGTGGCTTCACCAATTTATATTTCCACCCACAGTGTACAAGGGCTCCCTTTTCTCTACACCCTCACCAACACATGTTATTTCTTGTCTTTTTGATAACAGCCATTCTAACAAGTTCAAGGTGATATCTCACAGTGGTTTTCATTTGCATTTTCCTTATGATTAATGGTATTGAACATCCATTCATGTACCTGTTGGCCATTTGTAGGTCTTTTTTGGGAAAAAATGGTCTATTCAGATCTTCTGCCCATTTTAAACTTTAATTGTTTGTTTTTTTGCTTTTGAGTTGTATGAGCTCTTTATATATTTTGGATATTAACAAATATTTTTGATTTGCAAACAGATTCTCCCATTCAGTAGTTTGCCTTTTTATTTCATTGATCGTTTCCTTTGCTGTACAGAAACGTTTTAGTTTTGATGTAGTCCCTTCTTAAATTTTTGATTTTGTTGCTTTTACTTTTGGTACAAATATTTTTTTTAAATTTTCAAAATAGTTTTCATACTCACTTTGGTTTGTTTCTAGCATATTACTAATATTTTTCTATGTCAAAAATAGTTATCCATAATATTCTTTTATAGTCACAGGTCATCACAGGGAGGTTCCATATCTCACCATTCTGATCATAATTTCAAAGACCTTATGTCAAGAATGATAATTTCATCAGTTCCACAGATGATGATAACAAATCTTGGATAAGAATGTTTTGTTTATTTATTTTTTCTTTTGTTTTGAAATCTATTTCAGATATATACAGATCTAGGCCAACACAGAAATTCGGATGTATTTTTTTGTTAATATTAAATTTTTATGTAGTTAATTTGATCTGATTTACTATCTAAGCAGTATGATTATCTTCACATGTAAGTGCATTTGTGTTTATTAGGGCTTCATTTTTTATGTCTAAAATTCATCTAGAACTTCCTTTGACTTATAACAACCTGGTTAAGTACTTTGGACATGCAATCAGAACCAAGAGTTTAATGATTTTTCTTAACTTCTACAAACCTCAGTTTCCTCATTTGCAATGTATCCTTGATTATATGACTCACTTCTTGTTTTTATTGTAAGGAACAAATAAGACATTAAAAGTATTGTCTTTAGCACACAGCTTTGTAAACATTTAGTAAATATTAGCTACCCTCAATATATATTTTTTCTTCAAAGTGTTAATCAATTATTTCAGGACCCAATATGAAATATTTATTTCCTCACTAAGTAAAAACACCACATTTATCAAGTAATGCACTATAACTGTACTATATAACATGATGGTGTGAAGTACTAAGATTTTTTTTGCTCTGGGAGTTTACAAAGTATAATAGGAGTCATCTTGGAGAAAATCGACCTATTGAAAATGAAATTATCAAAATTTCCAAGGCCAAGTTCAATGTATGTCTGGCTCTTGGCAAAATGACTCCCAATACACCTCTAAAGCAATATAAGGGACCTTAGGAATAGTCAAAAAGGAGACATTGAGAGAGAAAGGCAGAATCAGGAAGGACATTCTTTGAGCCTAGAAGTTTCATATTCAGTGTTGTTTTTTTAAACTCTACAGCAGGCCCACTCCCTCTCCAGGTCAAAGTGATGAACATTTATGCTGAATGTGTGTCCACTGAATGTTGGCTCTTCTTAAACATAGAAGTGAGAGCTTTTCTCTGGTCTGAATGTTTCTTAAGGCATGAAGCTCTGTGGACTGTCTCCCTGGAGTAGCAACCCCCATCAGGACAACATTGCTGCTTTCCTACATTACTTGTTAAGAGTTCTGGAAAAGTTTAAGTAACACTTTTGAAGAAAAGGATCATCTCTTCACTTAGAACCTAAGAAAAAAATCAAAGCAGACCCCCAAAGTTACCCTGGTATCATATAAGAAAGCACGGAACAGTGGAAACTGGCTCTGTAAGGGTGCTGGACTGATAGAGTGGCACACATGAAGAGAAACTCACTTCAAAGAAATGAATGGGTGAGCCTGAAGATAGATGAGTACTACCAAGAATGACAAATACCAGCTGAGCAGCTTGAGTTTAAATTTCCCATCATATTAATAATCATCCTTCATAATGTTTTCACCAACACTCAAAGCCTAATGCCTTACAGATAACCATCTTAAGATCATTGCCACCACTCAGATATGTAATTGCTCACATCACAACAATTACAAACAAACAAAAAGAGGTCAGCTGACACATCAGACAGTCACAATGAATGTACTCCATCTAACTCTAACTTGAGAAGCAGATACCAGGAAGCAAGTTTGTGACTGCATTGACTTTCTTTTAATAGATATATCGGATAAAGGCATCATTAAAAAGGTCAGTTGCTCAAGAGGAAACATGTTTTCAATTATTACTAGTTTTAGAAAATTAAAATCATTTTGTATTTAGATCACAATAGTAAAACATATACATATATTATTATATATGGTTCTACTCCTTTTAGTCAATTCATTAACTTATATATTCCTTGGTATCAGAGAGCCAGCCTGCTTGAATCATTGGAATTTTATTGTATGATAATATATGTGCATTTTCACCATCATTAATATTCTTTTGAAAATATTTCTGGCTAGAGGTCCTCAAAGTGTGATTTCCATATCAGCAGCAGCAGCAGCACCTGAGAGTGTGTTGAAAGGCAAATTCCTGGACCTCACCCCCAAACCTGCTGAATCAGAAATTCTGGAAGTGAGACCTAGCCATCTGGGCTTTGACAAGCCTTCCAGGTAATTCTGATACACGTTAAGGAAACAAATAACTGTTACAGACTATTTTCTGTTTGTTTTGTCTATTTCTACTTGTTTATTCATTCACTTTTAAGTTAATGATAAAACCATTTTTGTTTTACCTCAGGAGTGGCTAGGGTATACTGCAATGACAAAATCTTCAAATCTCAGTGGCTTAAAACAACACAGGTTTATTTCTTGTTCATTTTGTATGCCCATTGCTTGCGGGCAGGGGGCTCTGCTAATCATTAGGTACTAAGAGACACAGAATGATGGGGCAGCCACCATCTCTGGTATTGTTGGTTGTCTTAGAGCTAAAACCAAAAACTTCAGTAACTCCCTAGAATTGAAAGAGATCAAGAGAGTCACAAGTATGAAGCAGCAGCTCTTCACATGGCTAGATCTCTCATAACAAATAATATGCTTGCCCTTCTACTTGGAGTACAGCTCAAAACAACTTTCTGTTCAACATGTATGAGTGTCTACAGAATATAGTAATATGCTTCCAAGTCTTATTTATCACAGATTCATTGGTGTGACATAATGACTCCCAAAAAGAAGTGCTATGGTAGATTTACTTGTTTTGGCCCTGAAGTACACATTTAACAATATTTCCAATTTTGCAGCATCTACACTTACAGACATGCTACTACAGAAGAATAAGTTATGAGGGGGTTTTAGATCATCTCTGCCAATATAGATTAAATGGTCAAGGCTCGACCATCCACTGAATCTTTAGCAGCCTCAGATCCATTTGGCATCAGCTTCTAGTATGATGTAACACTTCTGATCCAGGGTAAAAAAATGTAATACACATTATATATAACAATTTATATGATACTTCCTTCCAGTTATTAAGTAATACAAAGATGTATACACACATACATATTCACAAGTACTCCAAATATTCTATTGTGAAATCTTGTCCAAGTTCATCAAATACCATACTCACTTATCTTTTGGGTCTCTTGCTTGGATAAATATTAAATAAAAATGGCATTTTATTTTTTTTTTTTTATTTTATTTTTTTTTTTTTTTAACATCTTTATTGGAGTATAATTGTTTTACAATAGTGTGTTAGTTTTCCTTTTACAACAAACTAAATCAGTTATACATACACACATGCTCCCACATCTCCTCCCTCTTGCATCACCCTCTCTCCCACCCTCCCTATCCCACCCCCCCAGGCGGTCACAAAGCACAGAGGTGATCTCCGTGTGCTATGCAGCAGCTTCCCACCAGCTATCTAATTTACATTTGATAGTGTATATATGTCCCTGCCACTCCCCCACTTCGTCACAGCCCACCCCTCCCCCTCCCCATATCCTCAAGTCCATGCTCGAGTAAGTCTGTGTTTTATTCCCGTCCTACCACTAACCTCTTCATGACATTTTTTTCCCTTAGAGTCCATATATATGTGTTAGCATACGGTATTTGTTTTTCTCCTTCTGACTTACTTCACTCTGTATGACAGACTCCAGGTCCATCCACCTCATTATAAATAACTCAGTTTCATTTCTTTTTATGGCTGAGTAATATTCCATTGTATATATGTGCCACATCTTCTTTATCCATTCATCTGTTGATGGACACTTAGGTTGCTTCCATGTCCTGGCTATTGTAAATAGAGCTGCAATGAACATTTTGGTACATGAGTCTTTCTGAATTATAGTTTTCTCAGGGTATATTCCCAGTAGTGGGATTGCTGGGTCGTATGGTAGTTCTATTTGTAGTTTTTTAAGGAACCTCCATACTGTTCTCCATAGCGGCTGTATCAATTTACATTCCCACCAGCAGTGCAAGAGGGTTCCCTTTTCTCCACACCCTCTCCAGCATTTATTGTTTCTAGAGTTTTTGATGATGGCCAATCTGACCGGTGTGAGATGATATCTCATTGTAGTTTTGATTTGCATTTCTCTAATGATTAATGAGGTTGAGCATTCTTTCATGTGTTTGTTAGCAATCTGTATATCTTCTTTGGAGAAATGTCTATTTAGTTCTTCTGCCCATTTTTGGATTGGGTTGTTTGTTTTTTTGTTATTGAGCTGCATGAGTTGCTTATAAATTTTGGAAATTAATCCTTTGTCAGTTGCTTCATTTGCAAATATTTTCTCCCATTCTGAGGGTTGTCTTTTGGTCTTGTTTATGGTATCCTTTGCTGTGCAAAAGCTTTTAAGTTTCATTAGGTCCCATTTGTTTATTTTTGTTTTTATTTCCATTTCTCTAGGAGATGGGTCAAAAAGGATCTTGCTGTGATTTATGTCGTATAGTGTTCTGCCTATGTTTTCCTCTAAGAGTTTGATAGTGTCTGGCCTTACATTTAGGTCTTTAACCCATTTTGAGTTTATTTTTGTGTGTGGTGTTAGGGATTGTTCTAATTTCATACTTTTACATGTAGCTGTCCAGTTTTCCCAGCACCACTTATTGAAGAGGCTGTCTTTTCTCCACTGTATATCCTTCCCTCCTTTATCAAAGATAAGGTGACCATATGTGTGTGGGTTTATCTCTGGGCTCTCTATCCTGTTCCATTGATCTATATTTCTGTTTTTGTGCCAGTACCATATTGTCTTGATTACTGTAGCCTTGTAGTAGAGTCTGAAGTCAGGGAGCCTAATTCCTCCAGCTCCATTTCTCGTTCTCAAGATTGCTTTGGCTATTCGGGGCCTTTTGTGTTTCCATACAAATTGTGAAATGTTTTGTTCTAGTTCTGTAAAAAATGCCAGTGGTAATTTGATAGGGATTGCATTGAATCGGTAGATTGCTTTGGGTAGTATAGTCATTTTCACAATGTTG
The DNA here is from genome assembly GCF_026419965.1 of Kogia breviceps. Taxonomy (NCBI): domain Eukaryota; kingdom Metazoa; phylum Chordata; class Mammalia; order Artiodactyla; family Physeteridae; genus Kogia; species Kogia breviceps. The sequence goes on from NC_081320.1 coordinate 21,900,190, forward strand.
ATTCTTCCAATCCAAGAACATGGTATATTTCTCCACCTATTTGTATCATCTTTAATTTCTTTCATCAGTGTCTTATAGTTTTCTGCATACAAGTCTTTTGTCTCCTTAGGTAGGTTTATTCCTAGATATTTTATTCTTTTTGTTGCAATGGTAAATGGGAGCGTTTTCTTAATTTCACTCTCAGATTTTTCATCATTAGTGTATAAGAATGCCAGAGATTTCTGTGCATTAATTTTGTATCCTGCAACTTTACCAAATTCATTGATTAGCTCTAGTAGTTTTCTGGTAGCATCCTTAGGATTCTCTATGTATAGTATCATGTCATCTGCAAACAGTGACAGCTTTACTTCTTCTTTTCCTATTTGGATTCCTTTTATTTCTTTTTCTTCTCTGATTGCTGTGGCTAGAACTTCCAAAACTATGTTGAATAAGAGTGGTGAGAGTGGGCATCCTTGTCTTGTTCCTGATCTTAGTGGAAATGGTTTCAGTTTTTCACCATTGAGAACGATGCTAGCTGTGGGTTTGTCATATATGGCCTTTATTATGTTGAGGAAAGTTCCCTCTATGCCCACTTTCTGCAAGATTTTTATCATAAATGAGTGTTGAATTTTGTCAAAAGCTTTCTCTGCATCTATTGAGATGATCATATGGTTTTTCTCCTTCAGTTTGTTGATATGGTGTATCACATTGATTGATTTGCGTATATTGAAGAATCCTTGCATTCCTGGGATAAACCCCACTTGATCATGGTGTATGATCCTTTTAATGTGCTGTTGGATTCTGTTTGCTAATATTTTGTTGAGGATTTTTGCATCTATGTTCATCAGTGATATTGGCCTGTAGTTTTCTTTCTTTGTGACGTCTTTGTCTGGTTTTGGTATCAGGGTGATGTTGGCCTCATAGAATGAGTTTGGGAGTGTTCCTCCCTCTGCTATCTGTTGGAAGAGTTTGAGAAGGATAGGTGTTAGCTCTTCTCTAAATGTTTGATAGAATTCGCCTGTGAAGCCATCTGGTCCTGGACTTTTGTTTGCTGGAAGATTTTTAATCACAGTTTCAATTTCAGTGCTTGTGATTGGTCTGTTCATATTTTCTATTTCTTCCTGGTTCAGTCTCGGCAGGTTGTGCATTTCTAAGAATTTGTCCATTTCTTCCAGGTTGTCCATTTTATTGGCATACAGTTGCTTGTAGTAATCTCTAATAATCTTTTGTATTTCTGCAGTGTCAGTTGTTATATCTCCTTTTTCATTTCTAATTCTATTGATTTGAGTCTTCTCCCTTTTATTCTTGATGAGTCTGGCTAATGGTTTATCAATTTTATTTATCTTCTCAAAGAACCAGCTTTTAGTTTTATTGATCTTTGCTATTGTTTCCTTCACTTCTTTTTCATTTATTTCTGATCTGATCTTTATGATTTCTTTCCTTCTGCTAAATTTGGGGGTTTTTTGTTCTTCTTTCTCTAATTGCTTTAAGTGCAAAGTTAGGTTGTTTATTCGAGATGTTTCCTGTTTCTTAAGGTATGATTGTATTGCTATAAACTTGCCTCTTAGAACTGCTTTTGCTGTATCCCATAGGTTTTGGGTCGTTGTGTCTCCATTGTCATTTGTTTCTAAGTATTTTTTGATTTCCTCTTTGATTTCTTCAGTGATCACTTCGTTATTAAGTAGTGTATTGTTTAGCCTCCATGTGTTTGTATTTTTTACAGATCTTTTCCTATAATTGATATTTAGTCTCATAGCATTGTGGTCGGAAAAGATACTTGATACGATTTCAATTTTCTTAAATTTGCCAAGGCTAGATTTGTGACCCAATATATGATCAATCCTGGAGAATGTTCCATGAGCACTTGAGAAAAATGTGTATTCTGTTGTTTTTGGATGGAATGTCCTATAAATATCAATTAAGTCCATCTTGTGTAAGGTATCATTTAAAGCTTGTGTTTCCTTATTTATTTTCATTTTGGATGATCTGTCCATTGGTGAAAGTGGGGTGTTAAAGTCCCCCATTATAATTGTGTTGCTGTCGATTTCCCCTTTTAAGGCTGTTAGTATTTGCCTTAGGTATTGAGGTGCTCCTATGTTGGGTGCATAAATATTTACAATTGTTATATCTTCTTCATGGATCGATCCCTTGATCATTATGTAGTGTCCTTCTTTGTCTCTTGTAATAGTCTTTATTTTAAAGTCTATTTTGTCTGATATGAGAATTGCTACTCCAGCTTTCTTCTGATTTCCATTTGCATGGAATATCTTTTTCCATCCCCTTACTTTCAGTCTGTATGTGTCCCTAGGTCTGAAGTGGGTCTCTTGTAGACAGCATATATATGGGTCTTGTTTTTGTATCCATTCAGCCAGTCTGTGTCTTTTGGTGGGAGCATTTAATCCATTTACATTTAAGGTAATTATCGATATGTATGTTCCTATTACCATTTACTTGTTTCGGGTTGTTCTTGTAGGTCTTTTCCTTCTCTTGTGTTTCTTGCCTAGAGAAGTTCCTTTAGGATTTGTTGTAGAGCTGGTTTGGTGGTGCTGAACTCTCTCAGTTTTTGCTTGTCTGTAAAGGTTTTAATTTCTCCATCAAATCTGAATGAGATCCTTGCTGGGTAGAGTAATCTTGGTTGTAGGTTTTTTTCCTTCATCACTTTAAATATGTCCTGCCACTCCCTTCTGGCTTGTAGAGTTTCTGCTGAAAGATCAGATGTTAATCTTATGGGGATTCCCTTGTGTGTTATTTGTTGTTTTTCCCTTGCTGCTTTTAATATGTTTTCTTTGTATTTAATTTTTGACAGTTTGATTATTATGTGTCGTGGCGTGTTTCTCTTTGGGTTTATCCTGTATGGAACTCTCTGTGCTTCCTGGACTTGATTGACTATTTCCTTTCCTATATTAGGGAAGTTTTCAACTATAATCTCTTCAAATATTTTCTCAGTCCCTTTCTTTTTCTCTTCTTCTTCTGGGACCCCTATAATTCGAATGTTGGTGCGTTTAATGTTGTCCCAGAGGTCTCTGAGACTGTCCTCAGTTCTTTTCATTCTTTTTTCTTTCTTCTGCTCTGCAGTAGTTATTTCCACTATTTTATCTTCCAGGTCACTTATCCGTCCTTCTGCCTCAGTTATTCTGCTATTGATCCCATCTAGAGTATTTTTAATTTCATTTATTGTGTTGCTCATCGTTGCTTGCTTCCTCTTTATTTCTTCTAGGTCCCTGTTAACTGTTTCTTGCAAATTGTCTATTCTATTTCCAAGATTTTGCATCATCTTCACCATCATTATTCTAAATTCTCTTTCAGGTAGATTGGCTATTACCTCTTCATCTGTTAGGTCTGGTGTGTTTTTATCTTGCTCCTTCATCTGTTGTGTGTTTTTCTGTCTTCTCATTTCGCTTATCTTACTGTGTTTGAGGTCTCCTTTTTGCACGCTGCAGGTTCGTAGTTCCTGTTGTTTTTGGTGTCTGTCCCCAGTGGCTAAGGTTGGTTCAGTGGGTTGAGTAGATTCCCTGGTTGGGGGGACTAGTGCCTCTGTTCTGGTGGATGAGGCTGGATGTTGTCCTTCTGGTGGGCAGGTCCTCGTCTGGTGGTGTGTTTGGGGATGTTGGTAACCTTATTATGATTTTAGGCAGTCTCTCTGCTAATGGATGGGGCTGTAGACCTGTCTTGCTCTTTGTTGGGGATAGGGTGTCCAGCACTGTTCTTTGCTGGTCCTTGAGTGAAGCTGGGTCTTGGTGTTGAGATGGAGGTCTCTGGGAGATTTTCGCCGTCTGATATTACGTGGAGCTCGGAGGTCTCTTTTGGACTAGTGTCTTGAGGTTGGTTCTCCCACCTCAGGGACACCGCCCTGGTGCCTGGCTGGGGCGCCAAGAACCTTTAATCCACACGGCTCAAAATAAAAGGTAGAATAAATAGAGAGGAAAGAAAAGGAAGGAAGGAGGGAGGGAGGGAAGGAAGGAAGAAAGGAAGGAAGAAATGAAGGAAGGAAGCAAGAAAGCAAGGACGGAAGGTGCAGAGGAAGAAAGGGAGGAAGGAAGAGAGGAAGGGAGGAAAGAAGGGGAAGGAAGGAAGAAAGGAGGGAAGGAGGGAAGAAATGAAGAAATAAAGGGAGAAGACAGAGTAGTATAAAGTATAGTTATTAAAATAAAAAATAATTATTAAGAAGAAAAATTTCCTTTTAAAAAACAAAACAAACAAACAAACAAACAAACAAAAAAACAGAAAAATGGGTCGGTCTAACCCTAGGACAAATGGTGCAAGCAAAGCTATACAGACAAAATCTCACACAGCAGCACACACATACACACCCACAAAAAGAAAAAAAAAAAGGGGAAAATAATAGTATATCTTGCTCCCAAAGTCCACCTCCTCAACTTGGGATGATTCGTTGTCTATTCAGATTTTCAACAGATGCAGGGCACTTCAAGTTGATTGTGGAGCTTTAATCCGCCGCTTCTGAGGCTGTTGGGAGAGATCTCCCCCTCTCCTCTCTGTTCGCACAGCTCCTGGGGTTCAGCTTTGGACTTGGTCCCGCCTCTGCGTGTAGGTTGTCCGAGGGCGACTGCCCTTCGCTCAGACAGGACGATGTTAAAGGAGCAGTTGATTCGGGGGCTCCAGCTCACTCAGGCTGGGGGGAGGGAGTGGCACGGGGGCGGGGCGAGTCCGCGACGTCAGAGGCCGACGTGACGCTGCACTGGCCCAAGGCGCGCCGTGCGTTCTCCCGGGGAAGCTGTCCCTGGATCCCGGGACCCCGGCAGTGGCGGACTGCACGGGCTCCCGGGAGGGCCGGTGTGGAGAGTGACCTGTGCTCACACACAGGCCTCTTGGTGGTGGCAGCGGCAACCTTAGCGTCCGACACCCGTCTCTACTGTCCGTGCCGACAGCCGCGGCTCGCGCCCGTTTCTGGAGCTCCTCTACGCGGTGCTCTTAATCCCCTCACCTCACACCCGAGGAAGCAAAGAGGCAAGAAAAAGTCTCTTGTCTCTTCGGCAGCTCCGCGCCCGGTTCTAGGGCTCCTTTAAGCGGCGCACTTAATCCCCTCTCCTCGCACCCAGGCAGCAAAGAGGGAGGAAAAGGTCTCTTGCCTCTTCGGCAGCTCCAGACTTCTCCCGAACTCCCTCCCGGCCAGCCGTGGCGCACTAGCCCCCTTCAAGCTGTCTTCACTCTGCCAACTCCAGCCCTTTCCCCGGGATCCGACTGAAGCCCGAGCCTCAGCTCCCGGCCCCGCCCGCCCCGGCGGGCGAGCAGACAAGCCTCTCGGGCTGGTGAGCGCCGGTCGGCACCGATCCTCTGCGGGAATCTCTCCGCTTTGCCCTCCGCACCCCTGTGGCTAAGCTGTCCTCCGCGGCTCCGGAGCTTCCCCCTCCGGTGCCCGCAGTCTCCGCCCGCGAAGGGGCCTCTAGTGTGTGGGAGTCTTTCCTCCTTCTCGGCTCCCTCCCACTGGCGTAGGTCCCGTCCCTATTCTTTTGTCCCTGTTTATTCTTTTTTCTTTTGCCCTACCCAGATATGTGGGGAGTTTCTTGCCTTTTTGGAGGTCCGAGGTCCTCTGCCAGCGTTCGGTGGGTGCTCTACAGGAGAAGCTCCACGTGTAGATGTATTTCTGATGTCTCTGTGAGGAGGAAGGAGATCTCCGCGTCTTACTCTTCCGCCATCTTTTCAAGTGAAGTTAAAAAATGGCATTTTAGAGACTGAGTTGAGAAGGGCAAATAATGATGAGACAGGAAACACACTCAAAGGCAAGATCTATGCTTAAGGGAAAATACATACTTCATGGAAGAATACTTATGTGTTACAAAGGACAAATTAGAAGGAAGGCATGAAAGGAAATGTAATTAGATCTTTAATTCTATATCTTGGAATTGAATCTTGAGTTGTGTGCACTTTATTTCCAAAAGTTTGGAATTCAATAGGAAATTTCATGATAGAGAAGACTTTAATACTATACAAAAATTACACATGTAATGGAAATAAGGCAGAAAAGGTAGGTGACACAATCTTTCAATATTATATGGCAGAAAAGGTCACTCAAGAAGTGACTGAGGTTATGTATGTAGTTTACCTCATCGTTTATTTTTTATTAAAGGTCTCAGACTTAGCAAAGTTATCTAACTTGCAGGTTAATTTGATACTTCTTTGTCAAATTGACTATAAATAAGTTTCTCCTTAAATGCTTTTTGAACTGGCCATCACATCTTACTGGCTTCCTCATTAATTAATGAGTTAAGTAAAATATTTTCATGTATTCATTGGATATTTACCTTGGAATTACAATTTATCTTTTTGAAAAATATACTGTAACAATGTATATGAGTCTAAAACAAATGAAATTTTCAATGCTTGAGAGTGTTCCTGTTTTTGGAAGACTCATAAAACAGAAGATTTTAAAATAGAGTTACATACTTATCACAGTCAGAAAAAAAAACCCCAAAAAAACAAGAACAAAAAATCTTCGGTCCAATAGGAAAGAGACACATCTAAGAAGGTGAAGGCAGTTTGAACACGGCCTAGGGAAATGACATGTATCATAGCACAGACACTTAAACATGTTTCTTGCCTTGTAGCCAAACTGTGACTGTATTTTTCTCTAACGCTAGAAAAATTAACTTAGATCTAAGAGATTGGATCTTAATGTAATTCAGAAGGAAGCATGGGAAATACAGACTGGGGGAAAAGGGATGGATGTCTGAATTGCACATGACAATCAATTTTCCAATCAAATACAGTTAGTTCAATATAACTGCCTTGCTCAGACACTGGAAGAGATGTGTCATTTGAACCCTCTTACACCAACTCATCCTCCACCCCAGGCTTAATTAATAAAACATGAAATACTGTCACTCAAGATCAACCAGTCCACTAATTAGCCAAGAATCCATCAGACATTTCTTTAAAGACCACAGACAGTCTGTGGTTTGCATGTGAGCTGTCAGATTATACATGTTGGGGTGAAAGGTTGGCTGAATGAGGCTGACAAGCAAAGTGGGTTCTGCCATACCAGGAGCTAATTTAATATTGAACACATTCTTTAGAGAACGAGATCCACTGAGGGCAAAGTTTTAAGTAAAATATGGGTAGAGTGTACTGAATTAATTACTCCCTGTGGCCTTAGTTAAGAATTGTGCTAAAGGGACAATCTATAGCCAGATGATAGTGGAAGAATTGTGTTTCCCTTTTGCAGGAGCCCTCTTCTGCAGACATCTGATAATTTGAGAGCACAGATGTCTAGAAAACGGTCTGTTAAAAATCAAGTTACAGGTGCAGAATTCTTGAGACAATTACGTTAGGAGAGCTAAATGTGTAAACTCTGAAGCCATACTGCCTGTGTTCAAATCTTGGCTCCATCCTTAATAGACCTCTGAGGTCATAATAAACAAGTCTTTTAAGTGCCCTGTTCTTTTCCAAGTCATGGATGGGGTTGTTATCTATAGCATGTAGAGCAGTGTCCGGTGCATAATAAAAGCATATTATTAATATTATTGTTCTCTTTTACACCAGAATTAAATGATATAGGCCCATGGTGAACACATTGTCTCCTGGTACTTGTGAGCTAAACAAAAGGTGGTAAGGGCTGGGGTTATGGTAGGGACTATGACAACGACCTACTGTGGGACTGAATTTGAATTTCATTTTTTGTCTCCCTATAAGATTTTCCTGATTAAATGCCCGACCATATAAAGCTATGGTTCTCAACTTGGAATGGCTCTGCTCTCACCCTCCCAGGGCACATTTGATAAAGTGTGTGAATATTTTTAATTATCATAAATGGCATATGTCAAGGATTATTATAGGCATATAGTAGGTAGAGAACAAGAATGTTGCTAGGAGGAGAGTTAAGATGTCAGAGGAGTAGGAGGACATGGAGTTCATCTCTCCTCACAAATTCATCAAGAATATATATACAAATGGAACGATTCTCACAGAGCACCTGCTGAACAGTAGCAGAGGACCTTGGACACCTAAAAGGATAAGAAAGATACCCATGTAACCTGGTAGGGTGAAGGAAAGAAGAAGGAAAAGGAAGAGGAGAGGAAGCAGGACAGGACCTGTACCCATGGGGAGGAGCTGAAGGAGAGGAAATGTTCCTGTATTCTGGGAAGGCTCCTCACCAGTGGGGAGATCAGCTGGGACAAAAGGGGAGCTTCAGGGACTATTGGAGGAGGGCAGAGCAACTTATCTGTGGCATGCAGGACAGTGTGAGACTTACACAGATGGTCCTTAACACAGCCTTGCACAGTCCATCCTGAGAGGTGTGTCCACTAGTGTGGACAGGGGCTGGTTGCTGGAATGCGGGGATTGGAAGGCAGACCCAGGGAGACGACTGCTGTTGTCTGTGAGGGCATGGCCTGAGGAGATGGGAGTGAGGAAATCCACAACCAGGAATGCTTGTGGAGGAAACCGGGACTACCATAAAAGTGAAGTTCCATTGTTGAGTGATGCACAAAGGGTGGGGCTGCCATTGCAACTTCTTTTCCCATGCACCAGCCCCTGTCTCCCTGACCACTAGAAAGGGCTCCCATCAGGGCAGGTGCTCTTGCAACCCTGGCAGCAGCCACATTTTCTTCTGAGCCCCATCCCCACTGGGGCAGGTTCTCTCTTGCCCTGGATGTCAGTCCCCCCTCCTCGCCGGGGTGGGCTGTGTGTTCTGGGACAGCCTTGGGAGTAGATGCCTCTGGGTGGTCCACATGAAGAGGTGGGGCTGAAACCACAGCCTAGACCCAGGGGCCATACAACTTAAGAAGAAAAACTGAAATCTCTCCTCACAGTTGCACAAACTGTGGACTGCCACACCCACAACTGGTTTTGTAAACTCAGCACCAACAGTACATCTGAAAAGACAAGTGCTCCTGCAACCAAGATGGGTCTAACTTAAGCAGCTGTAGACTTTGTGGGCATGTACACACAGGGGTAGGGCCAGGCCAGAGTCTTAGCTGTCCCCATAGAGCCCATAGCAGGTCCAGATCCAAGATCCATGATTACTGCAATTCCAGGACCTGACTTCAGTGAATCTGAGCTGGTGGTCTGGTGAAAACAATGCCTGAGAGCCACAAAGGCCAATTGCCAGCATCTCCATGATTAAGGTGGGGCTGAGAACAGTGCCAACAACAGTGTAATCTGAGAGCTCACAAAATGGGTAAAAGGTGACACAACAGAGCACACCCACAGGTAAATGGCTCCAAAGGAAGGACACTCAATGGCTTCTCTCCGAGTAGGAATGCTCCAATTCCACCTACCTCACACCGCAGATCAGAAACACAGCTAAGAAACAGACCTGGGGGCCTCTACTCTAACAACTAGGGAGCAGACCCTGCCCCTGACAGGGCAGTGACACAAACAGAGCAAAGGGGAGACCCTACTCAAGATCCAGGCCAGGTTCTAGTCACCACAACATCAGTCACACCTCCTAACAAGGGGATAGTGGTCAGCATACACTGAGGAAAGAGGTGGCAGATATCTATAACAAAAAGAGCACTCACACCAAAAAACATTAAACCCACTCAGGCTACACAGGGACGTTCCCAAATAAAAATAGCTCTCCAAGACAGTCTGGGGGTCTGGCATCAGGAGGGAGAACCCCCAGAGTGTTTAGCCTTGAAGGCCAGTGGGACTTAAGTGCAGGAGTTCCACAGGGCTTCGGGAAACAGATACTCCACTCTTTGAGGGTGTACACAAGGTCTCACATGAACTGGGAACTAGCACAAGGCAATAATACCTCCATAGGAACCTGGTCTAAACCTACCTAGGGGTCTTGAAGTGTCTCCTGGGAAGATGAAGCTTGACTGTATCACCCTGATACCAAAACCAGACAACAATACGACAAAAAAAAAAAAAAAAAAAGAAAGAAAGAGAAAGAAAATTACAGGCCAATATCACTGATAACATAGATGCAAATATCCTCAACAAAATACTAGAAAACAGAATCCAACAACACATTAAAAGGATCATACAGCATGATCAAGTGGGATTTAACCCAGGGATGCAAATATTCTTCAATACACTTAAATCAATCACTGTGATGCACCACATTAACAAATTGAAGAATAAAAACCACACGATCATCTCAATAGGTGCAAAAAAAGCTTTTGACAAAATTCTACACCAATTTATGGTGAAAACTATCCAGAAAGTGGGGATAGAGGGAACCTACCTCAACATACTTATGGCCATATACGACAAACCTAACATCATTCTCAATGGTGAAACACTGAAAGGATTTCCTCTAAGATCAGAAACAAGACAAGGATGTCCAGTCTCCCACTTTTATTCAACATAGTTTTGGAAGTCCTAAGTATGGCAATCAGAGAAGAAAAACAAATAAAAGGAATCCATATTGGAAAAGAAGCAGTACACCTGTCACTGTTTGCAGATGACATGATACTATACATAGAAAATCCTAAAGATGCTACCAGAAAACTACTAGAGCTCATCAGTTAATTTGGAAAAGTTGCAAGATACAAAATTAATACACAGAAATCACTTGCATTCCTATACACTAACAGTGAAAGATCAGAAAGAGTAATCAAGGAAAAAATCCCATTTACCATCTCATCAAAAAGAATAAAATACCTAGGAATAGACACCTATGGAGACAAAAAACTGTACTCAAAAACTATATGAGACTGATGAAAGAAATCAAATATAACACAAACAGTTGGAGAGATATACCATGTTCTTGGATTATAAGAATCAATATTGTCAAAATGACTATACTACCCAAAGCAATCTATAGATTCAATGCAATCCCTATCAAATATAAATAGCATTTTAAAAATTTTTATTTATTTATTTATTTTTGGCTGTGTTAGGTCTTTGTTTCTGCGTGCGGGCTTTCTCTAGTTGTGTTGCTGTGCATGGGCTTCTCATTGTGGTGGCTTCTGTTGTGGAGCACCTGCTCTAGGCATGCGAGCTCAGTAGTTGTGGCACATGGGCTTAGTTGCTCTGTGGCATGTGGGATCTTCCCAGACCAGGGCGCTCAAACCTGTGTCCCCTGCATTGGCATGCAGATTCTTAACCACTGTGCCACCAGGGAAGTCCCTCAATAGCATTTTTCATAGAATTAGAGTAAAAAAAATTACAATTTGTATGGAAACAGAAAATACCCTGAATAGCCAAACCAATCTTGAGAAAGCAAAATGGGGCTGGAGGAATCAGGCTCCCTGACTTCAGACTATACTATGAAGCTGCAGTCATCAAAACAGTATGGTACTAGCACAGTAACAGAAATATAGATCAATGGAACAGGATAGAAAGTCCAGAGATAAACTCATGCACTTATGGTCACCTATTCTATGACAAAGTAGGCAAGAATATACAATGGAGAAAAGACAGTCTCTTCAATAAGTAGTGCTGGGAAAACTGGACAGCTACATGTAAAAGAATGAAAGTAGAATATTTTCTTATACCATATACAAAAATAAACTCATAATGAATTAAAGACCTAAATGTAAGGCACTTTAAAACTCTTAGAGGGAAACAGGCAGAACCTCCATCACCTCACACTGGTCAGAATGGCCATCATCAAAAAATCTACAAACATAAATTCTGTAAATGGTGTGGAGAAAAGGGAACCCTCATACACCGTTGGTGGAAATATAAAGTGATACAACCAGTATGGAGAACAGTATGAAGGTTCCTTAAAAAACTAAAAATCGAGCTACTATATGATGCAGCAATCCCACTCCTGGGTATATATCCAGAGAAAACCACAACTGCAATATTCATTGCACCACTATTTAGGGCAGCCAGGACATGGAAACAGCCTAAATGTCCATCAACAGAGGAACGGTTAAAGAAGATGTGGTGCATATATACAATGGAATATTACTCAGCCATAAAAGAGAATGAAATGATGCCATATGCAGCCACATGGATGGACCTAGAGATTGTCATACTGACTGAAGTAAGTCAGACAGAGAAACACATATATAATATGATATAGCTTATATGTAGAATCTTTAAAAAATGGTACAAATGAACTTATTTTCAAAACAGAAATAGAGTCACAGATGTAAAAATCAAACTTATGGTTACCAGGGGTGGAAGCAGGGGATAGGGATAAATTAGAAGGTTAGGGTTGAAATATAAACACTACTATATATAAAATAGATAACTAATAAGGACCTGCTGTATAGCATAGGGAACTCTACTCAATACTCTGAAATGACCTATATGGGAAAAGAAACTAAAAAAAGAGTTGATATATGTATATGTATAACTGATTCACATTGCTATACCACAGAAATGAACACAACATTTTAAATCAACTATACTCCAATAATTTTTTTTTAAAAGAATGTTGCTAAACATCCTATGTAGAAGACAGCCGTCCGTAACAAAATTATTCAACCCAAAACATCAGTAGCACTACTGTTGAGATATAGTGTTTTGATTTGTTAAAACACCTATGGATTAGTAAGGTCAGGACATAAACTGATTAAAACTGAAAGAAATACTGGAAAGCTCTGCTCTGGAACAGAGATTGAATCAGTGGTAATTCACTCCAGGTGGTCACAGTGGTCTGGAGACTGCTATAACAGATAAACTGAATGAAGCCGTGAGCTCCCAAAGATAACAGAATTAGTACTTAGGAGTCTATTATTAGATCTGGAAATAAATCATCTCATAGAGTATTGTTTTCTAAACTACTAATTTGTGACCCACTGTCTATGACCCACTAATGAAACCATTTGTCACTTTAAAATAGAAGAGGAGAAAATATTAAAAGTGATGTCATTAAAACGGGAATTGTTTTCTGACACTCTTTAAAAATGTGTGTATAAATGTATATGTAATTGATCACAATGAAAAACATATTTCTTAATATAGATCACAGCTTTAAATGCTCAAAATACACTGTCTAAGATTTGCTGTTTCCTCAGCTAGATTTGCTAGATTCCCAGTTTCTGAATCAGTATATGTCCTCAAAGACCATCTTCATAGCCTGAAAATAAATATAAAATTTGGTGTCATCTGCAAATGTGTGTAAGAATATGTACATTTATACTTAAAAAAATAGAAAGACTACAGAATGTAGGATATTCATCAAAGTACCAATGGAATATATTTCTAATGACAAAGATTTGCTTATTTTTATTTTTCTGTATGGTCCAAAATTCTATGGTGAATCTATGTTACTTTTCCAGTCAGAAAATACTCATATATATATATATATATATATATATATATATATATATATATATATATATATATATATGTATGCATGAGAAATTTTGCTATCATTTTAAAAAACTATTTCTGATGGAAGACTGATGGGGAACACAGGGTTAGTGTGTTCAAGAGTGAATGTTGTAATAAGGAAATAAGTTATTTGTAAGTGACAAAAATAGCACATGGAGAGGAAACTAGAGAAATTTGGGAATTTTCTTTTTAAATAAATTTGGTAGGTTTATAAACTAAACACATAAAAAGTTCAAGTTTATGAAGAAGACTACTCTAAAGAGGATTTCAGAAGTGAATTTTGAAACAGGAACATTTATTGATAAAGAATGTAGGTCTCCAAAAACGTTAGTTTGAAAATTGATGTTTATTAATTTTATAAACTGTTATTGTTAAAAATTAGCAATCTCACCATTAATAATCACATCCTCTAAACACTTAGAGACATAAATATATATGTAAATGTTAAAATTAAAACAAACAAACAAACCCCAACAAAGCTATTTCTATTCTTCTCAGTCACAGCAAGCTACAAAAGATCATTTTGGAGCTCAGTAGCATTAAATGCATTTTCAGGAATTCAAATATTTATGGTAAACAGAGGATCATAAGTATGTGGTAATATGTAAAAGACAAATTATTTATGGGCCAATGTATGAGACAAATTTTTGCAAACATTTATAAATCATTCACAAGACACACTAGTCTTTTGAAATGATTTATCATGTAACAAAATATATACAATTATGATGAATAGCAAATAAATCCCTTGTAAAATATTTACAATGTATCAATTGCTCAAATGTTAATTAGTATACTCATTAATTCAAGTAATTTGTAAGTGATTTACAAGTTAGTTGTCATCCAGGCGGGTGAGACTTTACAGCTTGACACAAATATATATCAAGATAGTGTTTGGGGATCCTCTTTGTAGATCTTCTTCCTTCATTTTCCTGTTGAAGACTGACTGCAACTATTATAAGTTTGGGCTGTAGAAGGATCATTAATTTGTTGGAATTAGTTAGCTGGTGACAATTTGGTAAATGGGTCAAGAGTAAGAAGTCATATGATTTCCAGTAAACATAGTGAGTGGCCCAGATCACAGCTGCTTACATTACAAGTTTATTTCTAGATCATGCTATAGGTTCAGTGCAGCTTTGCTGAGGTTCTACTCCTTTTGGAAGACAGTCCTCCATGGTGCTCTCACACCACTGTCTTTGAGCAGAGACATTGCTGGACATCACCCTGGACTATCATTTCAGAGCAGTTTGTATATTGAACAACCTTGGATGCTAGAGAAAGTATCTCCCTCTGAAACAAAAGGAGTGCTTGTTTAATGTCCAGTATAATAAAGTTAATTTATCCCTCCAGGGAAAATGCCCTGCATGTTTATTTCAATCAATTATAAAAGATTTGTGTTTCCTAACTCCAGGTTACCATGCATGTGCTCTGCAACCTGACCGCCTCCATGTCACTCCCAAGGGGAACCTGGGGACAAGGTAAACTGACATGAAACATGATGCTCATGCTGGTTACCTGTACTGTAAGTAATAATATTGTTTTCTCTGACTCAAGCATCTCATACCTTCTATTCTAAAACAGTGGGAGGATGAAATTGTATGTTTGCAAGTAGAGTAAAATCTCAGAACCTTCATAATTGGTTATGGCTCCATGTTGTTTTTACTCTAGGATCCAGGCTGATGGATCAGCTTTGTCTCTGAAATATAATCAGGGGATATAATAACTAATGAAATTACTCTCAAATCTTCTTCCTGGAAGGAAAAACTCACTTGTTTTCACATTTTATTGTTTAAATCAGGGTTTCTCAACATTGGCACTACTGATATTTTGAGCTGGATAATTATTTGTTGTAAAGAGTTGTCCTGTGCATTTCTGAATTTTAAACAACATTCCTGGCTTCTATCTATTCAGAAACAGTAATAACCCCTCCCTTAATTGTGACAACCAAAAATATCTTCAGATATTGGCAAATGGTCCCTTTTGTGACAAAATTGCTCTTGGTTTAAAACCACTGGCCTAAAGCAAGACACATGGCAAGACCAAATTTCAACAGTTTGAGAATATATAATCTTCTCCTTGGGAAGGGCATTGAACTGAGAAGCACTAATTATGGATGAACACTAATTCAATTTACCACAGGAGGCCACTTACATTATCAACTCTATGAGTTAATAGAGATGCTTGGCCCTATCTAGTTTTAGCTAACCCAACAAATACAGAAAAGCTTTTACTTAATGGGAAGAATACATGCCTTGCCTCAACAACTTCCACCTGGAGTTCCCATCAAGATTGCACACATTGTGGGGAGACCAAGATGGCAGAGTAGGAGGATGCAGAGCTCCCAGCCCCACAAACACATCAAAAATACATATGCACGTGGAGCACTTATCACTGAAAACAAACTGGAGACTGGCAGAAAGACTCATACAATCAAATCTGCAAGAAAGATCCGCACGGAATTGAGTAGGAAGAGAAGATAAACCATCAGGTTAGAACAAGCACCCACTGGGAGGGGACACAGAAGAGGAGGAGAATTACATGGGTTTTGACATCCTCCTTGGGAAGTAAGTAGTACAAACCACATATTGTGTACCCCACCTCTAGGGTGCAACATCAGGAGGATGAGTCCTCTTTAGCTGATTTGAAAACTAGTAGGACTGACAGCAGGGCTGAAAGAAATTTAGACTCTGCTTGTGAAGAACATACACACACTAGCTTGTTCCCAAAACAAGGTGGAAGAAGCAGATTTAAACTTCCCAAGACCTTGTTCAGTTTCCTGAGACTATCATGGTGTGTACCCCAGCCTGAGCCAAGCACATGCTCCAGCACCTCTTGCTCCAGGATGCAGCTCCACCGTATGGTGAGGGGTGTCACACTGAGGGGAGTGAACAGTTGTGAGGGACAGAGCTAGCTTGGTCCCAGAACAGCATACAAAGGGGGCATGGGCAACCTTGCTGGAGCCTAAGGGGGCAGAGGGTCAGGAGTAGTCTGAGACTCTGGTGCTGGGGCCACAACAGCCCATACTCTGACCCATGCCCAGTGTGTGTTCTTGCCCCTCTTGCTCCCATATAGCTTCCCTTGGTGCAATGGTGGCAATATTGGGAGGGGTAGAGCACTCACTTATAGCGAACAGCCAGAATGAACCTGACACACAGGGCTTCTGCTCCAGCAGCTTGGGACCCGACCTCACCCCCAATCGGGTCATATTGGCCCTGAGGAGAGGAGAAGCCTCAGCTCATACCTGCTTCTGGTTCAAACCCCTCTAACTCCAGCTGCACCTCCTACCAAGTGGACAGCTTCTAGTGCACCCTGGGGAAAAGCATGATTACAGCTCTCCCACAGAAGCTGCTGAGCACACTCAGAAGATACAGGGATGTGCCCATATAAGGAGACAACTTCAAGACTAGAATAGTAAACACTTTCACCTAATTTCATGAAGACAGAGAAAGTTAAGCAAAATGAGAGAACAGAGGAATTTATTTCAAATGAAAGAAAAAAAAAAACCCTAAAAAACAACTAATGAAACAGAAAAAATGTAATTTATCAGATAAAGAGTTCAAAGCACTATTAATAAAATGCTAAGTGAATTAGGGAAAAGAATAGATGAAGAAAGTGAGAATTTTAACATTGAAACAGAAAACAGAACCAGTCACTAATGAAGAATACAATAATTCAAATGAAAAACCCACTAGAAGGAATGAACTGCAAAGTGATACAGAAGAGCACATAAGAGGTCAGGAAGATAGAATAGTGGAAATCAGGCAATCAAAACAAAAGAAACAAGAAAAAAAATTTAAAACAAAGGTGGAGGGAACAGTTTAAGGGGCTTCTAGGACAACATCAAAAGTACCAGCATTCTCCCAGAAGGAGAAGAGAGAGGGAAAGGGGTCAAAATATTTTTGAGAAATTATGGCTGAAAACTTCCAAAACCTAAGAAAAGGAAACAGATATCCAATTACAGGAAGCACAGATGGACCCAAACAAGATAAACCCAAAGAGATCCACACCAAGACATATCACAATTAAATAGCAAAATATTGTTTTTTTAATTTTTATTTTATATTGGAATACAGTTGATTAGCAATGTTGTGATAGTTTCAGGTGTACAGCAAAGTGATTCAGTAATACATATATCTATTCTTTTTCAAATTCTTTTCCCGTTTGGGTTATTACAGTGTATTTGCAGAGTTCCCTGTGTTATACAGTAGATCCTTGTTGATTATCTGTCTTAAATATAACATTGTATATATGTCAATCCCAACCTCACAATCTATCTCCCCACAACTCTTCCCCCCAGTAACCATAAGTTTATTCTCTAAGTCTGTGAGTCTGCTTCAGTTCTCTAAATAAGTTCATTTGTATAATATTTTTAGTTTCAGCATAAAAGTGATATTGTATGATATTCATCTTTGTCTTACTTACTTAGTATGATAATCTCCAGGTCCATCCATGTTGTTTCAAGAGGCATTATTTTGTCCTTTTTCATGGCTGAGTAATATTCCATTGTATATATGTACCACATCTTTTTTATCCATTCTTCTGTCAATATTTAGGTTGCATTCATGTCTTGGTTATTGTGAACAGCACTGCTATGAACATTGTCATGCATGTATCCTTTTGAACCATGATTTTCTACAGATATATGTCTAGGAGTGGGTTTGCTGAATCACATAGTAATTCTATTTTAGTTTCTTAAGGAACCTCCATACTGTTCTCCATAGTGGCTGTACCAATTTACATTCCCACTAACAGTATAGGAAGATTCCTTTTTCTCCACACTTTCTCCAGCATTTATTGCTTATAGACATTTTAATGATAACCATTCTGACTGGTGTGAGGTGATACTGCATTGCAGTTTTCATTTGCATTTCTCTAATAATTAATAATGTTGAGCATCTTTTCATGTGTCTCTTGGATATCTGTATGTCTTCTTTGGAGAAATGTATATTTAGGCCTTCTGCCCAATTTTTGACTGGGTTGTGTTTTTTTTTTTTTTTTTTTTTTTTTTTTTTTAAATTGAGCTTCATTAGCTGTTTGTAAATTTTGGAGATTAATCCCTTGTCAGTTGCATCATTTGCAAGTATTTTCTCCCATTCTGTGAATTGTCTTTTCATTTTGATTATGGTTTCCTTTGCTGTGCCAAAGCTTTTGAGTTTAATTAGGTCTCATTTGTTTATTTTTGTGTTTATTTCCATTACTCTAGGAGACAGATCAAAAAAGGTATTTTGCTCCGATGTGAAAGTGTTCTGACTATGTTTTCCTCTAAAAGTTTTATAGTATTTGTCTTACATTTAGGTCTTTAATATATTTTGAGTTTATTTTTATGTATGGTGTTCAAGAATGTTCTAATGCCATTCTTTTACATGTAGCTGTTCAGTTTTCCCAGCACCACTTATTGAAGAGACTATCTTTTTTCCATTGTATATTCTTGCCTACTTTGTCATAGAACAGATGACTATAGGTGTGTGGGTTTATCTCTGGACTTTCTATCCTGTTCCATTGATCTGTATTTCTGTTTTTGTGCCAGTACCATACTGTCTTGATTACTGTAGCTTTGTATTATAGTTTGAAGTCAGGGAATCTGATTCCTCCAGCTCCATTTTTCTATATCAAGTTTGTTTTGGCTATTCAGGGTCTTTTTTGTCTCCATACAAATTTTAAGACTTTTTGTTCTAGTTCTGTAAAAAAATGCCATTGGTAGTTTGATAAGGATTGCATTGAATCTGTAGATTGCCTTGGGTGTTTTGATAGGGATTGCATTGAATCTGTAGATTGCCTTGGGTGCTACAGTCATTTTGACTTTATTAATTCTTTCAATCCAAGAACATGATAGGTATATCTTTCCATCTGTTTGTGTCATCTTTGATTTCTTCCATCAGCTTCTTATAGTTTTTGGAGTACAGGTCTTTGGCCTCCTTAGGTTAGGTAGCTTTATTCCTAGATATTGTATTCTTTTTTATACATTGATAAATGAGATTGTTTCTTTAATTTCTCTTTCTGATCCTTGGTTGTCAGTGCATAGAAATGCAACAGATTTCTGTGTATTTATTTTGTATCCTGCAATTTTACCAAGTTCATTGATGAGCTCTAGTAGTTTTCTGGTGGCATCTTTAGGATTTTCTATGTATAGTATCATGTCATCTGCAAACAGTGACAGTTTTACTTCTTTTCAATTTGGATTTCCTTTATTTCTTTCCTGCTCTGATTTCTGTGACTAGGACGTCCAAAAGTATGTTGAATAAAAGCAGTGAGAGTATACATCCTTGTTTTGTTCCTGATTTTATAGGAAATGCTTTCAGCTTTTCACCTTTGAGTATGATGTTCAGAAAATTTTAAGCAGCCTGTCTGCTAATGGGTGGGGCTGTGTTCCCACCCTATTGGTTGTATGGCCTGAGGTGTCCCAGCTCTGGAGTCTACAGGCTGTTGGGTGGGGCTAGGTCTTGGTGAGAAAATGGTGGCCTCCAAGATGGCTCATGCCAATGATTATTCTCCAGAATTACTGCTGGCAGTGTCCTTGTCCCCAGAGTGAGCCACTGATGTCCCCCACCTCAACACAAGACCCTCCAATACAAGCAGGTAAGTCTGGCTCAGGCTCTTTTGAGGTCACCATTTTTCCCCTAGTTCTTGGTGTGCACAAGACCTTGTATGTGCCCTCCAAGAGTTGAGTTTCTGTTTCCTCCAGTCTTGTGGAATTCCTGCAGTCAAAGCCCTCTGGCCTTCAAAGCCAGATTCTCTGGGGGTTTCTCCTCCAGCTGCCAGACCCGCCAGGCTGTTGAGCCTGACATGGTGGTCAGAACTTTCATTCCTGTGGGAGAACTTCTGTGGTATAATTATTTTTCAGTTTGTGGGTCACCCACACCGGTGTGTCTGGGGTTTGATTTTTATCATGATTACATCCTTCCTACCATCTCATTGTAGCTTCTTCTTTTTTTTTTGGATGTATGGTATATTTTTTGGTAGGTTCCAGCATTTTGTTTTTTGGGTTTTGTTTTGTTTTGTTTTTTGATGGTTGTTCAGTAGTTATTTGTGATTTTGGTGTTTCTGTAAGAAGAGGTGAGCTCACATCCTTCTACTCTGCTCTCTTCCACAAAGGCTTCTTAATTCTCACTAATTCATTTGCTTTCCTGATTCACTTGACTTAGGATAACCTTAGGGAAGACTTCAGAGGAACAGAAAAATTGTGAATAGAGCCCACTCTCATATAAATCCTCTTGGTAAAAGTTAATTATAGAGATTTCTAAAAGCAGCAAAAGAAAAGCAGAGAATCACATACAGGTACACCCATAAAGTTATAAGCTGATTTTTCTGCATAAATTTTGCAGGCCTAAGTGAGTGGCATGATATATTTAAAGTGCTGAAAAGGAAAAATCAGCAACCTAGAATAATCTACCCAGGAAGATTATTATTTAAAATTTAAAGAGATTAAAAAAAAAAAAAAAAAAAAAAACTCAGAAGAGCAAAAACTAAGAGTTCATCAATACTGAACTTATCATAAAATAAGTGTTAAAGGGTTTCTCTATGTGGAAAATAAAATGTTATATCAAAAAGTAAGAACCTATTATAAAGGAAGAATCCCACTAAAGAGGGAAATATATAGTAAAGGCTGTGCATCAACCAGTTAAGCTAACACAAAGATTAAAAAACACAAAATTTTAAAAGCAACTATAAGTTCAATAAAAAATAAAGGGATAAAGATGAAGATGTAATATATAATATCAAAAACACAAAACGTTGGGGAGGGGAGTAAAAAAATTGAGGTCTTTTAGAATGTGTTTGAACTTAAATGACAACCAGTTTAAGACAAGTAGATACACAAAACCTAGACAGAAATGAACACAAGTATACCACTAAAGAAAATCATCAAACCACAAAGGAAGAGCCTAAAAGAAGAACAGAGAAGAACTACATAAACAATCAGAATACAAGTAACAAAATGGCAATAAGTACATACCTATCAATAATCACTTTAAACGTCAACAGACTAAATGCTCCAATCAAAAGATATAAGATGGTTCACTGGACAAAAAAACAAAACAAACAATCAAATAAAAAGTCTACATGCCATTTATGAGACTCACTTCAGAGTTAAAGACATACAAAGACAAAGTGAGGAGATGGAAAAAGATATTTCATGCAAATGGAAATGGCAAGAAAACTGGGTAGCAATACTCATACCAAAGAAATAAGACTTCAAAACAAAGTCTTTAACAAAAGACAAAGAAGGGCATTATATAATGATAAAGGGATCAATACAAGAAGAGGATATTACACTTGTTAACATATATGCAGCCAATACTGGAGCACTTAAATATATAAAGCAAATACTAACAGGCATAAAGGAGAAATTGACAATACAATAATAGTAGGAGACTTTAACACCATTTCCATGATACCAAACCAGACAAATATACTACAAAAAAAAAAAAAAAAGATTACAAGTCAATATCTCTTTTGAATACAGATGTAAAAATCCTCAATAAAATATTAGTAAACAAAATTAAATATATATTTATATATATGATTATACACCATTATGAAGTAGGATTTATCCTAAGAATGCAAGAATAATTTAATATTCAGAAATACATCAATGTGATACACCACATTAACAAAAAGAAGGAAAAAAAAACACATGATTATCTCATTAGGCACAGAAAAGCCATTTAACAAATTTTAACATCCATTCATGATAAAAACTCTCATCAAAGAGGGAATATATCTCAACATAATATAGAACATTTATTACACAGTCTCAGCTTCTATCAGACTCAATGGTGAAAAGCTGAAAGTTTTTCCTCAAAAATCAGGAACATGATAGATGCCCATCTTCACCAATTCTATTTAAAATAGTATTGGAAAACCTAGTCACAGAAGGGGGCTAGTGGGTGAAAGAACTCTACTGTGAAAACTATAAGACATTGATAAGGGAAATTGTAGATGATACAAATAAATTTAAAGATATGTCATGTTCACTGATTGGAAGAATTAATATTGTTAAAATATCCATACTACCCAAAGCAATGTATGCATTTAATGCATTTCCTATGCAAATATACAAAACATTTTTCACAGAACTAGAACAAATAATCCTAAAATGTAGATGAAAGTAAAAAAGAACAGAAATAGTCAAAACAAACTTGAGAAAAAAGAACAAAGAAAAAAGAACATGCTCTCTGGCTTCACACTATACTACAAAGTTACAATAATCAATATAGTATGATACTAGCAAAACAAAAGACACATAGATTAATGCAATAGAAAAAGAGCCCAAAAATAAACCTATGTATGTACCATAAAATTAATCTATGACAAAGGTGGCAAGAATATACTATGGAGATAAGACAGTCCCTTCAACATGTGGGACTGGGAAAACTGGACAGCTACATGTAAAAGAATGAAATTAGAACATTTTCTTATACCATATAAAAAGATAAACTCAAAATGAAATAAAAACTTATGTGTAAGACTGGAAACCATAAAATTCCTAGAAGAAAACATAGACAGAACACTCTGACATAAATTGTAGCATTATTTTTTGGATCAATCTCTGAATGAAAAAGAAATAAAAGCAAAAATAAACAAATGAGACCTAATGAAATTTAACAGCTTTTGCATAGCAAAGGAAATCATCAACAAAACAAAATGACAAACTACAAAATGGGAGAAAATATTTCCCAGTGATATGAGCAATAAACTGTAAATACCCAAAATATATAAACAGCTCATATAACTCAATAGCAAAAAAAAAAAAAAAAAAAAAATTAAAAAGTGGGAAGAATACATGAATAGATATTTTTTTCCAAAGAAGATATGCAGATGGCCAACAGGCACATGAAAATATGTTCAAACTGCTAATCATTAGAGAAATGCAAATCAAAACCCCAGCAGCTATCACTTCACATCTGTCATAATAGCTATCATCAAAAAGACCACTAATAACAATGGCTGGCAAGGAAGTAGAGAAAAGGGAATCTTAATGCACTATTGGTGGGAATGAAAATTGGTGCAGCCAGTGTAGAAAATGTTATGGAGGTTTCTCAAAAACTAAAATTATAAGTACCGTTTTGTTGAATAATTCCACCCTGGGTGTATATCCAAAGTAGAGGAAACTACTAAATTGAAAAGATACATGTACCACAATGTTCACAGCAGTGTAATTTACAATAGTCAAGATATGGGAATAATGTAAGTATCCATAAACAGATGAATGCGTAGAGAAGATATATACAGTGAAATATTACTCAGCCATTAAAGAAGAATAAAATTCTGTCATTTGTAACACCTTGAATGGACCTAGAAGTTACTATGTTTAATGAAATGTCAGACAGAGAAAGAGAAAAACTGTATGTTATTCCCTTTAAGTGAATCTAAAAAATAAAATGAATGAGTATAACAAAGCAGAAACAGACTCACATATATAGAGAACAAAGTAGTGATTACCAGTGGGGAGAGGGAGGGGGAAGGGCAAGATAGGAGTAGAGGATTAAGAGGCATAAATTACTATGTATAATGTATATAAGATACAAGGATATATTGTACAGCACAGGGAATATAGCCAGCATTTTATAATAATTTTAAAAGGAGTATAGTCTATTAAATATTGTGTCACGATGTTGTACATCTGAAACTAATATAATTTTGTAAATAAACTATATTTCAATTAAGAAAAGATCATACAGGTTGCTATTTTCCTCATTGGGGAAATAAAATTGCAATGATTCTACACCATTATCATATTTCATATTCTGCACTAAAAGGTCCAAAATTTAACTCACACCTCCTTTGGTTCACTTCAGCTTCCTATATGATAAGTTTATTCATACCTCAGTGAAAATGATCAAACAGAAAATGCCATTATGTTCAATAACTGGAATATTTTGATTAATTAGAGCCATTTTCACAGCATGAAATATGAAAATACAGAGTCAAAAGGTAAGACCTATAGAGAAAAAGAAATCAAATATACATATTATGCACAAGTGGATTTGCCTTGAATCTAAATCAAGATGAATTTACCAAGACGCTAAATAGACCTTAAGCTTCAGTGTTCCACATTTTTACGGGCCTCTTCTAAAGAATCTAACAATGTGCCCACATAGTCATTAAATCCTATAAAATTTACAAAAGTGAGGCATTTTAAGTAGGGACATCAAGATGGCTAATAGAAGGATTCAGAGCTCACCTCCTGCCACAAATGCATCAAAAATACATTTACATGTGGAAGAATTTTCACAAAATACCTACTGTATGCTGGCAGAAGAGCTCATACAACCAAAAATTCAAGAAAGTTCACCACATAAATGGGTAGGACGAAGGAAAAAAAAAAAAGGAATCAGGTTGGGATCTGCATCTCTGGGAGGGAGCTGTGAAAGAGGAAAGGTTCCCTTACCCTGGGAAACCTCTCCACCAGCTAGGAGACCAGTGGGGACATACAGGGAACTTCAGAGATTCAGAGGAGAGGCAGCAGTTGTCTTGAAGCAGGCAGAACAGACAGAGACCAACACAGACTCTCCTGGCCACCTCATGCACTTCACAACCAGAGACATGCATCTGCTCATGTGCATGGTGGCTGGGTGCTGAGACTCAGGTTTCAGTGAACAGACCTGGGGAGAGGACTGCACAGAGACAGCCTGAAAGGACTGGAGTGTGATCCAGGCTGCAACTGGGGGTGTTCACAAGATGGAGCTCAGGAACACCACAGAAGACCCATTGTTAAACCACATGAGAAGAGAGGGGGAGGGTCCACCATAGCCTCATGCTCATAGAGTGCCAGGCTTTGCCTCTACAAGCTCCAGGAGCATGCCAGCTTCTGAGGGTTGCCCACACACAGAGGTGGAGCTGAAATATGAAATGATCCCTGGTGGCATCAGTAGTTCTGAAGCAGGGCTAACATCTGACCTGAGTCCAGTGGCTCTGTGACTTACACAGATTTACTCTGCTGGTAGCTTTGTAACCACAGTGCCTGCAGGACATCCAAGAAAATACTGCTGCTCCCATGGCTGGGGTGGGTTTGATGTTAGAAGCCGTGGGCTTTGTGGGTGTGAACATGAAGAGACAAGGCTGGGGTCTGGGCTGATTCTGTATCTCCCAGGGCAGGTCCATGTGCATTACTATAGCAGGTCCCAGTGCCAGACATAAACGGATCTGCACCAGCAGCTTTGTGAGCACAGTGCCTGAGGGAGATCTGGGCAGATTTCCGGCGTTCCCAAGGCTGAGGCAGAGTCAAGGGGAGTGCCCAAAACAGTGTAATTTGTGAGTTTTCTCAACAGGTCACAGGCAATGCCACAAGGTGCACTTCCTGGTGGACAGCTCCAGTGAAGGAGTACTCAGAGGTTCCTCTCCAAGCAGGAGCACTTCATTACTGCCTACCTCACACTGCAGCTTAGAACTGGATTTTCAGGCTTCTACTCCAACAGCTGGAGAGCAGACCCTATCCCTGAAACTTCTATGACAACCACAGAGCAAAGAGGAGGCCCTGCTCAACATCAAATGCTGGCTCTTATCACCACAACACCAATCACAATTGGGGTATCAAAGGAATAACGACCAGCACACACTGAGGAAAGGTGTGGCAGATATCCGTATTAGAAACAGCTCTTGCATCAAACATATTAGACTCATGAAAGCTGCACAGGGACCCTGTTACATAAAAACAGCCCTGAAAGACCATAGTAGATAATTGTTTCTCCTAAATTTATAGAGTCAGATAAATAAAAGTAAAATGAATAAGCAGCAGAACCACTCCTAATTTAAAAAATAAGAGAATTTCCCTGAAAGAATAAACAATAAAACAGACTTCTGCAGACTACCAGACCCCAAATTCAAATAGGAGGTAGTAAAAATAGTGAAGGAATTAAGAATGGCTATTGACAGAAATGCAGAGCATTGTAATAAGGAACTAGAATCTATAAAGAGGAGCCAGCTGAAATTTAAAACTCATTAGTTAAAATGAAAATCTAGCTTAAGGCAATAATTAGCAAACTAAATAATGCAAAAGAAGGAATAAGTGATCTGGAAGATAGAATAATGGAAATCACGCAATCAGAACAACAGACAGAAAGACTAATTAAAAAAAAAAAAAAACAATATATGAGACCTATGGGATAATATATAGTGAGACAATCTATGCATAATAGGGATCCCAGAAGGAGAAGAAATAGAAAGGGAGATAGAAAATGTATTTGAAGAAATTGTAGCTGAAAACTTCCCAAACCTAAAGAAGGAAACAGTTGTCCAGGTAGAGTAAGCAGAGAGGGCCCCAAACTAAATGAACCCAAACAGACTTACACCTAGACATATTACAATTAAAATGGCAAAAAAGAGAAGATTCTGAAGACAGAAAAAGAAAAACAAAGAGTTACTTAAAAGGGAACCCACATAAGGTTATCAGTTGATTTCCCTAAAGAAATATTGCAGGCCTGAAGGGAATAGCAAGATATATTCAAAGTCCTGAAAGGGAAAAATCTGCAACCTAAGATACTCTACCTAGCAAGATTATCAGTTAGAAAATAAGGACAATTAAATAATTTCTTAGACAAGCAAAAATTAAAAGAATAGAGCAATACTAAACCTATCCTAAAAGAATTACTGAAAGATCTTCTCTAAATAGAAAAGAAAAGAAAAAAAGAATCTACAGGAAAGAGAAAATTACAATAGGAAAGTAAATCACTTAAATAAGTCTGTATACAGATTTTTTTTCAAAAATCAAAATACTTTTGGGAAAGCAATTATAACTACAATGAACAGGAAAAAGGATAAACATGAAGATGTAAAAAAGGACACCAAAATCATAAAATATGGGGAAGGGGAGTAAGAAAATGTAGATTTTTAAAAATAATGTGTTTGAGCTTATATGACTACCACTCTAAAGCATGTAGATATAGTAATGGGTTTACATACTTGATAAACAGGGTAACCAAAAATCAAAAACATACAATAGAATTACAAAAAAACAAAAAAGAGAGAACTCAAGCATAACAAAAAGAAAACCATCAAACCACAGAAGGAAAAACAGAAAGGAACAAAGAAGAAATACAAAATCAATAAGAAAACAAAGTTGAAAATGGCAATAAATACATTTCTATCAATAATTACCTTAAATGTCAATGGTCTAAATGCTCTGATCAAAAGACATAGAGTGGCAGACTGGAAAAAAAAAGAAGAGCCTACAATATACTGCCTACAAAAAACTCACTTTAGGGTGAAGGACACACATAGATTGAAAATGAGGGGATGAAAAAAGCTATTTCATTCAAGTGGAAATGACAAGAAAGCAGGGGTAGCATATTCATATCAGACAAAATAGGCTTTAGAACAAAGGTCATAAATAAAGATAAAAAGGGACACTATATCATGATAAAAGAATCAATACAAGAAGAGGATATTACACTTGTTAACAAATATGGTCCCCAAAAGAAGCACCTAAATATATAAAAGAAATAGTAACAGACATGAAGAGAAAAACTGACAAGAATACAATAATAATAGGAGAGTTTAAAACCCCATTGCCATCAATGGACAGAACGTTCAGATAGAAAATCAATAAGGTGATCAATAGAGATCCTAACTAACACAATAGAACAGTTAGACTTATTTGATATTTTCAGGACATTAAATCCAATAAAGCACCCAGAATACACATTCTTTTCAAATTCATATGGAATATTCTTTAGGATAGACCATGTAATACTTCACAAAACAAGCCTCAATAAATTTAAGAGAATAGAAATTGTTTCGAGCATCTCTTCTGACCACAATGACATGAAAATAAAAATGAGCCACAGAAAAAGACATGAGAATAAAACAATTACATGAAGAGCAAACGACATGCTATAAAAAAGAAAAAACAGTGGGTAAACAATGAAATCAAAGAGAAAATGTAAAAATACCTTAAGACAAATGACAATGAAATCACAACCATACAAATTACATGGAATACAGCAAAAGCAGTCCTAAGAGTGAAGTTCATAGCAATACAGACCTTCCCCTAAAAATAAGAAAAGTGTCAAATAAACAACCTAACTTACCACCTAAAAGAATCAGGAAAAGAAGGACAAACAAAACCTAAAGTCAGCAGAAGGAAGGAAATAATAAAGATCAAAGAGGAAATAAATAAAATAAAGATTAAAAGACAATTGAAAAAAATCAATAAAACCAAGAACTGTTTTTTTGAAAGGATAAACAAAATTGACAAATCTTTGGCCAGGCTCACCAAGAAGAAAAGAGAGAGGACCCAAATAAACAAAATAAGAAATGAAAGGGGAGAAATAACAACTAATAAAGCAGAAATGCAAACAACCATAAGAGAATACTATGAACAATTATATGCCAAAAAATTGTACAACCTAGAATAAATGGACAAGTTTCTAGAAACATACAGTCCACAAAACTGAGTCAAGAAGAAATAGAAAATTTAAACGATGCATTACTAGAAGTGAAATAGAATCTGTAATTAAAGAAAAAAAAAAAAAAAAAACTGCCTGCAAACAAAAGTCCAGGACCAAATGGTTTCAAGGGGGAATTCTACCAAACATACAAAGAAGAATTTATACCAATCCTTCTCAAGATCTTCCAAAAGATTGAAGAGAAGGGAACACTTCCAAAGTCATTCTGTGAAGCCACCATCACCCTGATCCCAAAACCAGACAACAGGACTACCAAAAAAGAAAATAACAGGCCAATATCCTTGATCAATATACTGTAAAGATCCCCAACAAAATATTAGCAACCCAAATCCAACACATAAAAAGGATCATACACCCTGATTGAGTTGGAGTCATCCCAGGGTCACAAGAATGATGTAACATATACAAATCAATCAATGTGATACACCATATTAAGGAAAGAAAAGACAAAAATCACATGACTGTCTCAATAGATGTAGAAAAATCATTTGGTAAAATGATTCCATTCATGATAAAAAAAAGCTCTATCAAAATGGGTATAGAGGGAACATATCCCAACATAATAAAAGCTATTTATGACAAACCCACAGCCAACATAATACTTAATGCTGAAAAGCTGAAAGCCTTCCCACTAAAATCTGGAATAGTACAAGGATTCCAACCCTCACCACTTTTATTCAACATAGTATTGGAAGTCCTAACCACAGAAGTCAGACAAGAAAAAATTGAATAAAAGGTATCAAAATTGGAAAGGAAAAGGTAAAATTGTCATTTTATGCAGGTGACGTAATACTCTACATAGAAAGCACAAAAGACTCCACACAATAAATAGTAGAATTAATAAACAAATTCAGCAAGGTAGCAAGATACAGTATTAATGTACAGAAATCTGTTGCATATCTACATTAACAATGAAATATCAGAAAGAGAAAGTAAAAAGAAAAAAATCCCCTTTAAAATTGCATCAAAAAAATACCTGGGAATAAACCTAACCAATGAGAGGAAAGAGTTATATGCTGAGAACTATAAAGCATTGATAAAGGAAATTGAAGATGATTCAAAGAAATGGAAAGATATCCCATCTTGGATTGGAAGAACTAATATTGTTAAAATGGCCATATTACTCAAAGCAATCTGCAGATTCAATGCTATCCTTACCAAATTATCCATGACATTTTTCACAGAACTAGAGCAAATAATCCTAAAATTTATATGGAAGCAGAAAAGACCCAGAATTGCAATAGCAATCCTGAGGAAAAAGAATAAATCTGTAGGCATAACCTCCCATACTTCAGATAACACTACAAATCTACAGTAATCAAAATAACATCATATAGGCACAAAAACAGACATATGGATCAATGGAAAAGAATAGAGAGCACATAAATAAACCCACACACCCACAGCTAAATAATCTTCAACAAAGGAGCCAAGAAGAATCAATGGAGAAAAGACAGTCTCTTCAACAAGTGGTGTTGGGCAAGCTGGACAGCCTCATGTTAATCAATGAAGTTAGAACACTCCCTCACAGCACACATAAAAATAAACACAAAATGGTTTAAAGATTTAAATATGAAATGATGCCATAAAATTCCTGGAAGAGAACGTGGGCAAAACATTCTCTGACATAAATTATGGCAATGTTTTCTTAGGTCAGTCTCCCAAGGCAACAGAAATAAAATCAAAAATAAACAAATATGTCCTAATCAAACATAAGCATTTACACAGCAAAGGAAACCATAAACAGCACAAAAAGACAACCTGTGGACTGGGAGAAAATAGTTGCCAAAGGTATGACCAACAGGGCTTAATTTCCAAAATATATAAACAGCTCATGCAGCTCAATAACAAAAAACAAATAACTCAATCAATAAATGGGCAGAAGACCTAAATAGAAATTTCTGCAAAGAAGACATGCAGATGGCCAATAGGCATATGAAAAGATGCTCAACACTGCTAATTATTAAAGAAATGCAAAGCAAAATACAATGAAGTATCACCTCACATTGGTCAGAATAGCCATCATCATAAAGTCTACAAATAATAAATTCTGGAGAAGGTATGGAGAAGTTGGAATCCTGTACACTGTTGGTGGGAATGTAAATTAGTGCAGGCACTATGGAGAACTGTATTGAGGTTCCTTAAAAAGCTAAAAATAGAGCTACCATATGATCCAGCAATCCCATTCCTAGGCATATATATCTGGAGAAACTCTAATTGGAAAAAACACATGCACCTCAATGGTTATAGCAACACTATTTACAATAGCTAAGGCAAGGAAACAACCAAAATGTCCATTGACAGATGAATGGATAAAGAAGATGCAGTGTATATATACAATGGAATATTACTCAGCTATAAAAAAAGAATGAAACAATGTCATTTGCCACAACATGGATGGACCTAGAGATTATCATACTAAGTGAAGTATGTCAGAAAGAGAAAGATAAATATCATATAATATCACTAATATGTGGAATCCAAAAAAATGGTAACAAACAAATGAGATTATTTACAAAACAAACTCACAGACATACAAAGCAAACTTACATTTACCAAAGGGGAAAGGTGAGGAGGGATAAATTAGGAGTTTGGGATTAGCAGATACAAACAACTATACATAAAATAGATAAACAACAAGGTCCTACTGTAAAGCACAGGGAACTACATTCAATATCTTATAATAAACTATAATGGAAAAGAATCTGAAAAGAATTAAAAAGTAATAAATGTTAACTGGAATTTGTTAAATCACTACATTGTTCCATTTTGATTTACTCTCCATTCTTCTCCTTCTAATCATGTTAGAGTGGCCATGAACAATTTGATTCTGTTTGGTCTTAACATATAAATGAATGAGTAGAACTCAGAATTTATGTGTGAATTTGGGTGAAAAAAAGTACATCTTTATGTACAATGCCTTAGTATTTCCTTTACTTATGAATGAAAGCATTAAACCACAGTAAATTAGCAATATCTGTGACTAATTTTTTCTCATTGACATTACATATATATTGTATCATCAAAGAGTCATAATAGCTAACTCAGCATATCTTTGCTTATCACTATTTGAAATCATAGGGATTAAATCATTTAATTGTAATGTAATAATAAACACACACCTATATTAATATATTACAACTTTATTTATATATGGACTTCAATATAATTGATTTAGTTTTTAATATTAGTATATTATTTTATGCACTTATTATTCTGAAAAGTCCACAAGCTTCAGATTGCCAAAGAGGTCAGTGGTACCAAAAAGATTTAAAATATTTAGGCAAAGAGGAAATTTTGTAGTGAATACATATAGATTGGGTTTAGAGGGATATATTTATGTGTTTCACAGTAGCTTCTGTGTACAATTAAGTTATAGCATCTTGCCCCGGAGTAGGAATGGTTTCCAAGAATACTCCAGACACCTGTTCTGCTGACTCATTCATAGTTGAAGGTGTAGGGCAAGCGGTCAAATCACAAGATGAAGATGTCTCATAGCACCTGCCCTTAGAAACTTGTGAAGAGTGGAGAAGAAATAAGTTTTGAAAAGTATGGAGGCAGATGCTAATCTGTGAAAAATTCTTCTAATATGAGATTTATAATACTGTATGTCCAGGATTCAGGTGTCTTGGAGCCTAATTAAAATAGAAATTTGCTTCCATCAAAATATACTTGAGGGCTTCCCTGGTGGCGCAGTGGTTGAGAGCCTGCCTGCCGATGCAGGGGACGCAGGTTCATGCCCCGGTCCGGGAAGATCCCACATGCTGTGGAGCGGCTGGGCCCGTGAGCCATGGCTGCTGGGCCTGTGCGTCCGGAGCCTGTGCTCCGCAACGGGAGAGGCCACAGCAGTGAGAGGCCCACGTACCACACACACACAAAACACACACACACACACACACACACACACAAATATATACTTGAAAATGAAGTATCTGTAATTATAGACATATTTTTATTTCTTTCTCAGTGAAATTAACCAAAGTAACATAAATTGTCATTATTTTATAGAGAGAGCAAAATTCTGCAGCAGTAACACAAATAGTGAGTGTGTTTGAGTGGTAAGATACATGTGTTTTATGCAAATGGTGTTAGATTTCACCTCTGCTGAATCTTGATCTGAGGAATGCTAATATTCTACCTGTGTGGCAAAATAGCCTGAAGAAACAAGTGCTACTGTGAGAAATTTCTATGCCTCTTCATCAATTAGTCAATACAGTCAATGTTTCTGGTACAAGAGTAATTTGATTACACAATTATGTAGCTCAGAATGACAGAGTGCCAATTTTAAAACACATTTGGATTATTCCTGTGCATGTGTTAATTTTAGACTAATTTTAATTATTATTTTCAGATTTATTAATCATACCAAATTCACCTATATTTAAAAAAAAAAGAATCTTAATGGAAGCTAGATGTGTGAAGGGAAAGAAAGAAGACTGGCAGAAATGACACAAGAAATCAATGACATATTTTGTAGTTACTGAAAAGAATAGAGTAGTTACATATGAACAGATAGGAATTGTGTACAGTCATATAGCTAGGTAAAATATATCAGTTAAAAAAAATCAGTGTGAAGAATATGTTACAATTTGTTTGAAAAAAGAAAAGCACATGCACAAATGTATGTAAATGCATGGACTATCTCAGATACAACAGATGGTTATTATGAGTTAATGGTGTGACTTATGAGAAAAGTAAAAGGGTACTTGGGTACAGGGGAGGGACACAGATTATTTTTTTTAATACCAATGTATATCTTTTGAATTTTGCAACTTTCCAAAAAGTTTGGCTATTTAATAAATACATGTGTAAGTAAATTTTTATTAAAATATAGTTCAAAAATGTGTCAAAATACAAAATGCATCTGTGTGGTAATTATGAGACCATCTATCAAAAATAACCATAAACAGTTTAGCAAAACCATATCAGGCAAGCCATATTAGCAATATCAATATTAATGGGCAAGTTAGTAATCAAGATAGACAAATTAGATAAAAAAGATTATGTTCTTTTGATTAAAACTTTTCTACAGAGTGAAACTGTTTTGTCATTAAAGTTTATACAGTTGAATATGTAGCATCCAAATGCATGAAAATATTGCCCAAACCACAATTTTACTGGAAAACTTTGACTTCTGTTAGACTTGACAAACTAAAAAAAGAAAAAGTAAATATAAAAAATAAGTGATGGAATATTATCTTTAATAATAATGTTGCTTTAATAGTTTTATATAAGGGCTTCCCTGGTGGCTCAGTGGTTGAGAATCTGCCTGCCGATGCAGGGGACACGGGTTCATTCCCTGGTCCGGGAAGATCTCACATGCTGCGGAGTGGCTGGGCCCGTGAGCCATGGCCACTGAGCCTGTGTGTCCGGAGCCTGTACTCTGCAACGGGAGAGGCCACAACAGTGAGAGGCCCGCATACCACAAAAAAAAAAAAAAAAAAGAAAAGAAAGAAAGAAAAAAAAATAGCTTTATATAAAATGTTGTACCCTACAGAGAATATATACTGTTTTTAAATGTCTGTGAATGTTTTTAAAAATTGAAATAACAATGAATATCTTATGGAGATCATATTATCTGACTTCCTGACTTCCACTAGATGATTATAGAAAGTAATAACGAAATAAACCAAAATAATCAAACTACTTAGAAACCAAAAGCACTATCCTTAATAACTTTTGGGTCAAAGAGAGATCAAAACTGCAATTACAGGCTTTAAAGAAAGACAATGAAAATAACAAGACTATATTTCAAAGCATGTGAGATGCAACTAAAGGTAAAAATCAGATGAAAAAGAGGAGCAATAAATATCTTCATTATAAAGCAAGAAACAATTATTAATGAATTCCACATTTAATTAAATTAGTGAGAAGAAAAACAACAACAAGATCCCTACTTCTAAAGACTATAACTAAAAATATAGGCGGGGGAAGAATGCTTTAAAAATACGAGGAAGAGTAAAAACAAAATTAACAAATTGGAAAATACAAACATTTAAGAATTTAAGAAATATTGGCACTGGTTATTTGCAAAGATCAGTATAGTAGACAGTCTTCTGACAAGGCTACCTAGAAAACACTATATAGAATGAATAATTACAAATATCATATAACCACAGAGACCTGTACTTTGAGATGATGTGAAAACTGGATTATTTTTTAAGATGAAAGACACTTAAAATTTTCTAAATTTGAAGGAAAGAGGACAGTAGATAGAACACTATTGAGGAAATACAAGAAGGGAAATCAACAGAGCAAGGTCTCCAAGAAAGCCATAGCCCAGGTTGAGAAATAAGCTATAAAAAGGAAGGACAACTCTTTTATTATAGCAGTTAAAAAGAAAAAGTAGGTGGGTGCAGACTCAGGTAAATTGGTAAGTGGTATGTACATGGTGGGAAGTTAAAGGAGTTTAGTGTTAAGAGAGTTTCTCTTTTATTTGTGACGTAGGTTAACAGGTCATTTGCAGAGAATGAGAGGGGAAGAGAATAGAGGTAGAGGTTAAAAATAGCTGCTGTGAAGTTTGGATGGCGAGATCCCTATGGAAACACCACCTAACTGCTGGGAGAATTAGGAGAAGCAGGAGACAGCACTTCTGTGCTGTGTGAGAGCCTCCACGCCCCACCCACACACCCACCAGGCCTTTGTTTTGCCAGCTTGTCTCTGGTAAGCTCCCCTGAAAGGCAGGAACTCTGCAAAGTCAGCAAGATGAGCTTGCTGAGTTCCTGTAATGCCCTGCTTGGGGAAGGCTGTCCAATTCCCACCAAGATGGCAAGGTTACGCTCCTTCATGTCAGATTCCATTTGGTGCAAGTGATTAGGGGGTCTTTGAGTGGCACTACCTGGCAAGAGCCTATTAGGGTGAGGTGAGAGGGTACAACTTATAAAATACCTAGGAATTTACCTAAAAATAAATATATAAGCCTCATGAACATTGGTCCACACATAAATTGTAGGACAGCTGATTGAAAAAAAGCAGAAGACTTGGAGGTTACTACTAAGTGAGAGAAATTAATACTGTGTTGATGTCAATTCTTTCCAAACTAAGTTCTTAATTTATATTATTGTATTTACAATCCCAATGGGACTTTTCTATTTTTCAATATCATAAGAAGGATTCAAAAATACATGAGAAGAACAATCTCAGAAAAGAAGCATAATAAAGGTAAAGTTACATCTTCAGAAGTTAAAATATAATTAAACCACAATAATTAAGAGAGGGCTACACTGTTGCTAGAATAGAAAAATAGTTCACATAAAACTTAGAAACCTAGAGACAGACCCAACGGAATAAAAGAAGTGTATATGTATATGTATGTGTGTGCATATATAATTAAATATTCTATAAAGTTGGCTTTTTCAAATTAAAGAATATATATATATTTCCTTCATATGTCAGATAAATATATATATACATATAATTCAACTACTTATATTGGAAAATTGCTTCAGCAACAAAATAAATTTAGAATTTCTACTTTACAACATGTGTCAAAATAAAACCAAAGTGTAAATATTTAAATATGAAATTTTAAATAATTTAAGAAATTAAATGTATATGCATTAAGTCCACAAGAATAATATAGAGAAAATTGATGATATTAGGAAAACACTAAAGGCAGGAACCATAAAAATTTTATTTTAATAAATAAAATATAAAACTCTATAAAAAGAATCTCAAAAAAACCCCACAAACTAAAATAGTCCTTTAGAAGAATTTGCAACGTAAAGAAATAATTACAATTATGTAATATCTTTAATATACAGAGTGCAAAATAGATAAGTTAGTATTTCTATTTATATAACATTATTGAAATGGCAAAACTATAGAGAAGGAGAACAGATTAGTGGTGTCTAGGGTTCAGGAATGTAGGAGAGAAAGGGGTGGGTGTGACTATAATGAGAAAACAAAAGAGAAATCTTTGTTGTGATGCAATAGCTCTGTACCTTGATTGTAATGATGTTTACCCAAAATGATAAAAATAATATATAACTATAAACACATACAGTGTTAATGTCAATTTCCTGGTTTTGATAGTGTATTATAGTTATGTAAGATGTAAATATTGGGAAAACAAGGTGAAGTTTACATGAGAGCTCTGCATTATTTTTGCAGCTTCTCAGGAATCTATAATTATCTCAAAACAAAAACTTAAAAAATTAAATTACAAAGAAAAATATGAAGAAAATGGTCAAGATTTTGAAAACAACCATTTCATACACACATTCGTATAGAAATACACACATAAGAAATAAAAATGCCCAATAATCACGTTTTATCCATCAGTAATCAAGTCTAACAGAAACAGCAATGGTAACCTTTTTTTTCTTAATTTATTAATTTGTCAAAGAAAAAATAGCTTTTGATGTGAGAAAGTGGAAATTCTTACACTCTACTACTAGAAGTTTAAATTCTGAGAAATTAAACATCAGATATAAAGTCTAAAATTACATATTTTTAATCCAAGAAATTCCTTTTATTGTCATTTAGCATAAATAAGTAATAAAGGTGTCTTCATACATGTAATCTCAAGGTTATCTGTTAAAATGTAATTTATAAAAGTTTAACAAAAACTCAAATATGCAATGAGAAAATTGGTGAAATGAAACACCCATTAGTGTGCTAATGTATAATGATAATATATATACATGTGTGTATTTATATCTGAAAATTCATATATCAAAAGTTATCCTGTGATAAAATTATTAATAATTTGTATTTTCTTCATTATATCAGTTCTCATCTTATTTCCAGACTTTCTTACATGACATATATTCTTTTTAATAGAGGTATTTATTATCTTAATAATAATTTAATTAGAAAAAATAAGTAATCTGCTTTAGCTTCAAATGCATTTAAAATTAAAGAAAGAGAATATGTCCACATCAAGTGGATGTATTTTCAAAAGATCCTATTTTCAAAATGCATCCATGGATCTCTGTTCCACAAGCTAAAATAACTTGAATTTGTGTACATCAACAAAATATGTAGCAACTTTATACTGATCAATGCATGAATGTGGCATTGGACATTATCATTTATTTTAATCTTCAGTGCCTACTCCAAAAATTTGTTAACTTTTTTACTTATATAATTTAGCTGAACTAATGTGTCTTTCTAGGAAGAAAGTGAAACCTTTTCTTCCTTCTTGTCTGAAACAACATCATCAATCTAGTTAATAGTGAATAAGAATATTAGAGACATGAGTGACAACTGATGTGAAAAAATTAGGTTCCTGCTGGCAATTACCCATCAAGAGCAGGTTGACTGACTGCCGGAGTTAAAACACATGCAAACTGTCAGCTATCATATTAAGGCAAATGTCCCCGAACCTTGGTGCAGCATCAGGTAGAAATTCTGTTTCCTCTACTGGGAACCTGCCCTCGATGCCACACATTCATAATCTTCTCTCATCAAGCCAGGTCCACACATTCAAAGACGTCCATCATTCCCGCAGTCAAGTATGTCCTGTCATATACATTCAATGGCTCTCATGATAAGTTGGATGAGAAGTGACAGGTTGCTCATGATTGAATAGAAGAGCATATAGTATACAATTCCTGCTGTCATAATTTTTCATTCTTTTTCTATATCTAGGTAATTGGCTTAACCTTGACGTTTCCTAAGTTCAAATATTATGGCCAACTAAAAGACAAGACAAATGTAGAAAATATTTTAATAAGTTGCATATAAGCCATAACTATGATGATATAGTAGGTAGTCAAATAATAAATTTAGTTTGATTTTGAATTTTGAAAACAAGTGTATCAAGATTCAATAAGAAAATCAAAATGGGAAGCACTGTGACATTCAACTTCAAATTTTGCCTAAATTGCCAAAGACATCCTAAGGACTGAGCACTGTGCTGATGTGTTTACAGGTCGTATCTCTTTCAGTGTGAGAATATGTTTCTCATTACACAAATGAAATATCTATAAATCAATATTATGTTAAAAAAAGCATACACTGAAATCTGGCTTTGAGCCAAATCCTGGGCTAGAGAAAACAAGCTGATTCACCTGTGGCAGATAGGGCATTCTAAAATTAACCGAGGTTTGGCCATAATGAGCAGAAGCACAGACATTTCTTTCACCTCAGATCTTTACTGATATTTCTATCAATGGAGTTTGGTTTGTATGGTCTCACTAACTTCTCCAGCTAAAACTCCCTTTGCCCTGTATCTCAGGGACATGAGAAAGGAGAAAGCACACTCTTGGCCCCTCTCTGCAGCTTCTCTACAATTGTTTTATAATCTTTCATTAAAAAAAGAAGAAAGAGAGAAAATAACTTCTCCCCCTTGACACTATTCAGTTATTATCCCTGCAACTGTTACCTGCAAAATCCACATTTAAGATCTCCTTTGATCCGGAGCCTACGCTCCGCAATGGGAGAGGCCACAACAGTGAGAGGCCCGCGTACCACAAAAAAAAAAAAAAAAAAAAAAAAAAAAGATCTCCTTTGAGACTGTATCTATGACTTAAACCTATGCGATTGTGGCCTATCCAACATGCTGGCCTCAGATATCCTTTAACCTTCCCTCAGAAACTTTTATCCTCTCCTCCGTATAGCACCCACACCTGTAGCAACAGCATAAATTTTGCCATCTTTTGCTTTTCTCTCCATTTCAAAAATCTTCAATTTTAACATATAATTCTGACTACTCTTACCCACCTTACCACATTTATAACTCCCTAGCTCTTACCAATCCTGTGCTTTGAGACTCATGGAGAACAACACCATTCTTTTTTGATCCTTTTATTTTTCTTTCCTTTTATTGTTTTCATAAACTTGGATCTTTCTAATTATACATTCAAATATTTCCCATTTCTTCATACTACTACATGTCGTCTTATTTTCTTTCAATGTACTCTTTTTCCTTGAAATTTGAGAGGGAAAGTAGTGAAGAGGGGGAAAACATGTATAAGTATGGAAAAGATGAAAAAGTCTGAAAAAAAAGTTGAACCCTGTTTTAGAGAGTAGAACGTGAAAATGTTTCATAGAGCTAAGGGACTGGTGGTCTCGGTAAGAAAGTGAGCAGAGAAGGAAAATGAAAGGCCGCTACACTTGGAAGAAAGCAACTCCAGCCTTTATTGATTTATTAAACAAGTGGTTTTTGACTACCTAATAATATGAAGACTCTATCTAGACACTTGGAAATATCAGTGAACAAACCAAAAACTATGCCCACAAGTACTATACATTCTAGTGCAAAGAGACAGACAGAAGACAATAGACATAATAAGTAAGCAAATTATATAGTATGTTAACGGCAATATATATATATATATATATATATATATTTTTTATAAAAGAAATGTAGAAGAGTCAGGCATGTAGAGCAACAAATATATTCATTCTGGGTTTCCTAGCCAACAGGGAAGCTTGGAATAGACTCTTCCTACTCTCCTTGCAGAGGGACTATATCTGAATCCAAATTATCATCAGATCTTTCTTTACCTGATAAGGAGGGTCTACAATTCCCAAAGGTCCCAAAGTCACCAGTGGGAAGCTGGCTTTCTCAGACAACTCCTGTAGAGCAGGCTTCAAGATATGTCTGCCTGACATCCCAATAATATGCAAATCCCCCACCACACCCTGCTGCGTGACTCAGTTGTTTTCATATTTGTCCTAAAAAAGGAGAGAAAGAGGGATATGGGAATCTGCCCTGGATTATAAACCCATACTCCATGTACTGCAGAAAGCCCTGGCATGCCTATGCCTGTATAAGATGAAGGCTTTGTGGAAGAGTTGCTTTCTCTTCTCGTTGACCCCAGGTTTATAAGATTTCCAAACAATACTAACTTCTTAACTCATGTAGTACGGCTTGTCCCAAGCCTTAGTGCATGACAGATGGCAACTACAAAGGGACTTTTCTTGCACAACAAATCCTTATCTCTTCCCTTCATACAGTTTTGAGACTTCATTAACATAATCCTTATTTAATTTATAATATAAAATTATTATGAAGTGCTTATTAATATAAGAAAAGTATTTAAAATGTGTGTCCATGAAGAAAACAAAACTTATCAGATATTTTAACAGATAATACTAGGAATTACAAAAGCAGATTTTGAAGAAATAAAAAAAGGAAAAAGGGATAGTGAATTAGCAGAGCTAATAATTGCAGGAAGTAGCTTCTACCCATAGGGTTGGGAGGACAAAAGGAAAAGACTGAGATTATCAGAGTCTAGAAGCTGAGAGAAGTATTCCATGGAGTCAGGACTCGAATCCTTTAGGAGGATCACTGCAGATCAACAGCTGGTACTTCAACATCTTGGAGGAGAGTTTATACTGAGCTACTCAGACCTCCATGAGGAGGGCACTTCT
Source organism: Kogia breviceps (assembly GCF_026419965.1). Taxonomy (NCBI): domain Eukaryota; kingdom Metazoa; phylum Chordata; class Mammalia; order Artiodactyla; family Physeteridae; genus Kogia; species Kogia breviceps. Next base: position 21,941,094 of record NC_081320.1, read on the forward strand.
CTTTTCCTAATTTTTTAAATGTTATTTGTCATCTCAGACATATTTCTTTTTTCCATTGTAGTTTCTTCTGTTGTGATTTTAAATAACCTACCTCACTCAAAGCTTATACAAATGTTCATAAGATGTTCTGTTAACATTTTTACAGTTTCAATTTATTTCACCTCTTACTCTTTAACATATCTATAATTTATAGTGGGGGTTAGATTGAATTAGAGCTACAACTATGGTTTAACAAATAGGTACTCAATTTTTAATACCATCTGATAAATGATCTTTACTGATTCAAACTGCCACTTTATTATATTTTAACTGTCTATATTATTTGAGTTGTGGTAAAATATGCATAACAAAATTTACCATCTCAACCATTTTTAAGTGCGCATCAGTGGTATTATGTACATTCATAATGTTGTACAACCATCACACCCTCATATATAACACTTTTCGTCTTGCCAAATTGAAATTCAGTACTCACTAAACAATGGCTCCCCATTTCCCCTTTGCCCAGCCCCTGGAAATCACCACTTAGTTTTCTGTCTCTATAATTTTGACTATTCTCACTACATCATGTAAGTGGAATTATTGTGTTTTCTTTTTTGTGACTAGCTTATTTTACATATCTTACGGGTTCATCCATCTTGTCACATTTGTCAGAATTTCCTTCCTTTTTAAGGCTGAATAATATTCTATTGTATGTACACACCATGTTTTGACTATCCCCTCATCTATCAGTGGACACAGGTTGCTTCTACTTTTTGGCTACTTCAAATAATGCTGCTATAAATATGGTTGTACAAATATCTCTTTGAGACTCTGCTTTCAATTCTTTTGGATATATACCCAAAAGTGGAATTGCTGGATTATATTGCAATTTTACTTTTAATATTTTGAGGAACCACAATACTGTCTTCTATAGTGGATTTACCATTTTACATTTGCACCAACTGTGTATAAAGGTTCCAGTTTCTCCACGTCCTCACCAACACTGGTTATTTTTTTTTTTTGAATAGCCATCCTAATAAGAATGACATGATATTTCATTTTGTTTTCATTTGCATTTCTCTAATGATTCCTGAAGTTGAGCATCTTCTCATGTGATGATTGACCATTTGTATATCTTCTTTGAAGTAATACCTATTACAGTTTTTTGGCCACTTTTTAATCAGATTTTGTTGTTGTTGTCATTAGTTGGTAGGAATTATTTATATACTCTGGATAATAGTCCATTATCAGATATATGGTTTGAAAATTGTTATCCTATTCTATACATTGCCTTTTCACCTTACACTGTTGATTATGTCCTTTGATGCAGTTTTGAACTTTCATTTAATCCAGTTTATCAATTTTGTTGTTGTTTCCTGCCTTAGAATTCTATCTATAGAGAAACAGAATCAATAGAATATATAATAGATAGATGATAGATAGAGAGATAGATAAATAGATATAAATATATAAAATAGGAACTGGCTTACACAGTTACAGAGGCCAAAAAGTCCCACAGTCTGCTGTCTGTAAGCTGGAGAACCACGAGAGCTGATGGTATGATTCAGTTTTAGTACAAAGGCTTGAGAATGGGCCCACCTGTATAAGCCCTGGAATCCAAAGGTCCAAGAACCAGGAGCACTGATGTCAGAAAGCAGAAGATGGATGTCCCAGCTCAAAAAGAGAGAGGGAATTTGCCCTTCCTTCACCTTTTTGCTCCACTTGGGAGCAACAGATTGAATGATTCCTACTCTCATTTGTGAAGGTAATTCTCTTTACTCAGTCTACTGAATCAAATGCTAATCTTTTCCAGAAACACCCTCAAAGACACACCCAGAAATAATGTTTTACCAGCTATCTGGGCATCATTTAAACCAGTCAAGTGCACACAAAATTAACCATCACACTGTGCTTTTGGTGTCATATCCAAGAAATCATTGCCAAATCCTATAACATGAAGATTTTCCCCTATGGTTTCTTCTAAGAGTTTTATAGTGTTAGTTCTTATGTTTAGGTTTTGATAAATTTTGAATTAATTTTTGTATATGGTTTTAAATAAAGATTCAGCTTCATTTTGTCAATATTCTTGAATCTTTTCTTGGACATATTTCTCTTCCTGTGAATGTGTTTCTATTTCAGTGTTATTTCCATGCTGTTTTAATTAGTATGGTTGACCACACACAGACACATGTGTAGATATATGGACATGTGATGCCTCTTACATTATACTTCTTTACTCCTAAAGTAAATAATCTAAATCAAACTGAATATATATCAAAAGAGATTGAATATGTATCAGAATAACCTGAAGGGCTTTTTAATACAGTGAATATTGGCTTTCAGCCCCAGAGTTTCTGATTCAGGAAGTCTGGTAGGGAGCCTGAGAATTCACATCTCAAGCAAATTCCTAGTGATGCTAATAATTCAGGTCTGGGGATCACATTTTGAGGACCACTGGCCTAAGAAATTTATTCTTCAAGCTTTATAATTAGCTTTACCATGTTTTTAGAAAAGCTAATCATATTTTTAAATTCAAAGCACATTAATTCTTATATTCTTTTGAAGACATTACTTTCATGAACTTTTCTTCTGAATTCTACAGATAAAATCAGTTTTTGTTTCTTCATCCCACTGACTGGATTTATAATAAGCCATCCACCATTCTGTGTTCAAATTCTTGTTTCTGACAAATTTTCACCTCACTGTATATACTCACTGCACACATATCAAATGTTCCTTCTATACACTACCTAATTGTCTAATACCCTAAACAAATTTGGGATATTAACAATTATAATACTAGGATGTGTTACTAAAGCAGATAATTTTATTCTATCTAGTCTTTAGTATTTTTATCTTTTAGACTAAACATTGGTTGGGTTATGGATAATTTGTCTTCCCACAGCCCTGTCTCCAACTCTGCCCTAGTCATATCCTACCCAGTGTTTTCTGGAATTTGGTGATCCTACTGGTTTATTGGTAGACAAGGGAAAGCAGGATCAAGGCCCTATGTGTAGAAATAATATTCTTACCACTGCATCACAAAACATCTGGAAAAAAGAACTCAGAAACAGAAATATAGATCAAAGGTACAGGATACAATGCACAGAGATAAACCCACACACATATGGTCATCTACTTTATGACAAATGAGGCAAGAACGTACAATGGAGAAAAGACAGCCTCTTCAATAAGTGGTGCTGGGAAAACTGGACAGCTACATGTAAAAGAATGAAATTAGAACACTCCTTAACACCATACACAAAAATAAACTCAAAATGGATTAAAGACCTAAATTTAAGACCAGACACTATAAAACTCTTAGAGGAAAACATAGGAAAAACACTCTTTGACATAAACCACAGCAAGATAATTTTGACCCACCTCCTAGAGTAATGGAAATCAAAACAAATGGGACTTAAATTTACAAGTTTTTGCACACCAAAGGAAACCATAAACAAGATGAAAAGACAACACTCAGAATGGGAGAAAATATTTGCAAATGAAGCAGCTGACAAAGGATTAATCTCTCAAATATACAAGCAGCTCACACAGCTCAATATCAAAAAAACAAACAATCCAATTAAAAAATGGGTGGAAGACCTAAATAGACATTTCACCAAGGAAGACATACAGATGGCCAAGAGGCACATGAAAAGATGCTCAACATCACTAATTATTAAAGAAATGCATTCTGATTGGCGTTATCACCTCATACCAGTCAGAATGGCCATTATCAAAAAATCTAGAAACAATAAATGCTGGAAAGGATGTGGTGAAAATATAACCCTTCAGCACTGTTCCTGGGAATGTAAACTGATACAGCCACTATGGAGAACAGTATGGAAGTTCCTTAAAAAATTAAAAATAGAACTACTGTATGAACCAGCAATCCCACTACTGGGCATATACCCTGAGAAAATCATAATTCAAAAACAGTCATGTACCACAATGTTCATTGCAGCACTATTTACAATAGCCAGGATGTGGAAGCAAACTAAATGTCCATCAACAGATGAATGGATAAAGAAGATGTGGCACACATATACAATGAATGGAATATTACTCACCATAAAAAGAAACAAAATTGAGTCATTTGTAGTGAGGTGGATGGACCTAGAGTCTGTCATACAGAGTGAAGTAAGTCAGAAAGAGAAAAAACATATACCATAATCACGTATATATATGGAATCTAAAAAAAAAAAAAAAAAGAGTGGTACTGATGAACTTAGTTGCAGGGCAGGAATAAAGATGTAAACATAGAGAATGGACTTGACACAGGGTGGGAGGGGGAAGTTGGGGCAAAGTGAGAGTAGCATCGACATATATACACTTCGCATGTAAAATACTTTGCTAGTGGGAAGAAGCAGCATAGTACAGGGAGATCAACGCAGTGCTTTGCAATGACCAAGAGGTGTGGGATAGGGAGGATGGAATGGAGGCTCAAGAGGGAGCATATATGGGGACATATGTATGCATATGGCTAATTCACTTTGGTGTACAACAGAAACTAACACAGTATTGTGAAGCAGTTATACTCCAATAAAGATCTATTTTTTAAAAATGATAACAACAATGAAAATGACAGTAACAGAGAGCTGCCGGTTTCTTTGGATGATAGAAACTCTTATCTCTGACACTGACAGCAGATGATGGAGAATAGACAAGTGCCTGCTACGTTGTTTCATGAAAAGATTCAGTACATGTTATTTTGATAAGTGCAATCCATATATAAATTAATCAGTTTTATGATTTCTGCTGCCTTTTTCTCAGAAGTTGAAATTGGTTTGCCTGCTAGTCTTAGTTCTTGCTTACGTTGTGGTCCATTCTCCCATCTCTATAGGTAATTTAATGAGAAGTCAGGGGTGCTAACAGTAGAAGTTTGGGTTAGATACAATTTTAAACCGGTCTGGCCCTTTCCAAGTCTGGGACTTTCATAACAAAAGATAGTTTTATTCCTACCTTCTAAGTCTTCCCTTCCTTCCTGCATTCCTTCCTTCCTTTCTTCCTCCCTTCCTTTTTTCTTCAAATGTATAAACACCTTATAGACAGAGACATAATTTGCTCTCATTGCAATTGTTTTTGTTTACTTAATTTTTTTCAATATTATTGTTAATATATTTTTAAACAGTTCTTAAAAACAAGAAACAGTGCAGAATCTTTTCAATACAAGAAGAAACCTAAAATTAAATTAAGAACACAGATTATATGTTTTACCTATTGTAATATTAGTACATAAATCTTTCAAAACAAGTTAGTTAATAAGAAGCTCTCATGTTTAGTGTTAATCATAAAATGCTTAACATAGTCATTTAGACAAAATGCCATTTAATTAATAATTTTAAAAATCTTGTACATTCTTATCTTCAGCAAGAAAAGAAAAATTGGGGAAGAGAGGGATAACTTTACAGTATAAGTATTTTAGCATAAACATAAGAAACTATTCTTCTTTTAGGCTTTTCTGGTACATGAGTGATGGCCTCATAAATAATGACAGAAATAAAATTATTGGTAATTTACTTTTGAATTGTGTACTTGGCTTGCTTTTATTTTTTTAATATTTTAATCATATGTATTATTTCACTGTGACTCACTTATTCCAACAGAAGTTCTCATTAATTTTTCTCATAGAACCAGGTCACAGAGAAAACTCAAATGTATTTGAGAGTTAGAGAAAGTTTTCAATCATTTTTGAGTTAGATTTTTTTTCTTCTCCTTTCAGAGTAAACATGTGATTCCAGAAGAGGCAGTAGAGGGATCAGCTACTCTCTGCAAGATGTGACATTATAATTGATTTTTTTCTCTGATTAGAAGGTAGGAGCATCTCCTAATTACCTAACATTGCTCTCTAAAAGTCATTATTTTATATTTAATCTTTCTCAGATTTTATTTTTAGCTTTGCTTCTTTTAAACTACTGATTTGTGCCTTGTTTCTGACCCAATATGAGTGTTTATTTAGCATATACATTTTATAACCCACTAACTAAAGTGAAAAATGTTATCCTTTAAGATCAAGAACAAGCCAAGATGTACTTTCTCACCATTTCTATTCAACTTGGTACTGAAAGACCTAGATAGTACAACAACAACAAAAAAAGGAAATTCAAAGTGTACAGATTAGAAGGAAGAACTATAACTCCCTTTATTTTCAGATAATATGGTTGCTATGTAGAAGATCTCAAAGAATTGACAAAATATTCCATAACTAATAAGCAAATACAGCAAGTTTGCAGTATACAATGTTAAAATGTACAAAACTCAGTTGCTTTCTTATATGCCAGCAATGAACAAATAAAATATGAAAAAAGGGGTTTCCTTGGTGGCACAGTGGTTGAGAGTCTGCCTGCTAATGCAGGGGACACGGGTTAGAGCCCTGATCTGGGAGGATCCCACATGCCGTGTAGCAACTAGGCCCGTGAGTCACAACTACAGAGCCTGCACATCTGGAGCCTGTGCTCTGCAATGGGAGAGGCTGCACACCGCAATGAAGAGTGGCCCCTGCTTACCACAATTGGAGAAAGCCCTCGCACAGAAACGAAGATCCAACACAGTAAAAATAAATAAATTAATTAATAAACTCCTACCCCCAACATCTTCCAAAAAAAAAAAGAAAAGAAAAACAATACCATTTACATTAGCATGCACAAACACATACAAATGATGTATTTAGGTATAAATTTAGTATAATTTATACAGGATATACATATGGAAAACTATTAAACACTAGTGAAAGGAATCAAAGAGGATCTAAATAAAAGGAGAGATTTTGTTAAGATTTCAATTCTTCCCACTCTGATACATAGATTTAATGCAATCCCATCAAAATCTAAATAAACTGTTTTGTAGATATTGGCAAACAGATTCTAAGTTTATTTAGAAATTCAGAAAACCTAGAATATACAACATAATACTGAAGAAGAATAAAGTAGTAGAATATATGCTACCCAATTTCAAGGCTTACTGTAAAGCTATAATTTTTCAGACAGGGTCATACTGACAAATAATAGACACATAGAACAGAATCATGTAACAAAATAGCCCAGAAATAGACCCACACAAATATAATCAGTTGATCTTTAACAAGCAAATTGTGCTGGAAAAATTCAATGTTTATATGCAAAAAACACCGAAACAAAACCAAACCTAGAAGCTGATCTTACACTTTTTACAGAAATTAACTAAATATAGATCATAGGCCTAAAGTAACGTGCAAAATTATAATTCTTCTAGATCAAATTATAGAAGAAAAAATGAACTTGTGTTTGGTGATGAGTTTTAGATGAAACACCAAACATGATTAATAAAAGACAAATTTATTTTATTAAAATTAAAAACTTCTAATATGCAAAAGACATGTTTAAGAGGATAAAAGGACAAGATAAACTGGGAGAAAATATTTGAGAAACACACATCTCATAAACAATATATACCCCAAATATACAAAGAATTCTTAAAACTCAATGATAAGAAAACTAATAATTGAACTAGAAAATAGGCAAAAATATCTCCACAGACACCCCATCAAAGAACATATACTGATGACAAGTTAACATATGAAAAAGTACTTAATATCATATGTATAAAAGAATTGAAAATTAAAACAACAGTGAGTTACCACCACACACTATGAGGGTTAAAATTGAAACACCTAAATATACCAATTTTGACAAGGATGCACATAAACTCTTTTTTTATAACTATAGTTGATTTAAAATATTGTCTTAGTTTCAGGTGTATAAAATAATAATTCAATATTTTTATATTCCATTCAAATTTATTAAAAATCATGGCTTTATTTTCATGTGCTGTATAATATATCATTGTTGTTTATTTGTTTTATATCTAGTAGTTTGTATATCATGATCCCTTACCCCTATCTTGCCCATCCACCCTTCACTTTCTCCACTGGTAACCACTAGTTTGTCCTCTGTATCTGTGAGTCTGTTTCTGTCTTCTCATACATTCATAAATTTTATTTTTTAGATTCCACATATAAGCGATAACATACAGTATATGTCTTTCTCTATCTGACTTATTTCACTAAGCATAATACCCTCCAGGTCCATTCACATTGTTACAATGGCAAAATTTCATTATTTTTATGCTTAAGTAGTATTCCATTGTACGTATATATTCTTTATCCATTTGTATGTTGATGGACATTTAGGTTGCTTCCCTATTTTGGCTATTGTAAATAATGCTGCTATTAACATTAGGGTGAATATGTCTTTTTGAATTAACGCTTTCATTTTCTTTGGATATATATCCAGGAGTGGAATTGCTGTTTCATATGGTAGTTGTATTTTAGTTTTTTGAGGAACCTCTATGTTATTTTCCATAGTGGCTGCACCAATTTACATTCCCACCAACAGTGTACTAGGATTCCCTTTTCTTCATGTCCTTTCCATGTCCTTTGTTATTTGTAGACATTGATGAAAGCCATTCTGACAGGTGTGAAGTGATATCTCATGGTGGTTTTGATTTGCCTTTCTCTGATAATTAGAGATGCTGAGCATTTTTCATGTGCCTGTTGGCCAGCTGTATGTCTTCTTTGGAAAAATATCTATCCAACTCCCCTAAACTTTTTTTAACCAAGTTGAGCTGTTTACATGTTTTGAATATTAATCACTTATTGGTCATACCATTTGCAAATATTTTCTCTCATTCAGTAGATTGTGTTTTCACTTAGTTCACAATTTCCTTTGCTGTGCAAAAGTTTTCAGGTTTAGTTAGGTACCATTTGCTTATTTTTGCTTTTGTATCTTTTACAGTAGGAGATGAATCCAAAAATAAAACTTTGCTATGATTTATGTCAGATTGTTCTGCCTATTTCTTCTAGGAGTTTTGTGCTTTTCAGTTTTTCATTTAGGTTTTTAATCTAATCCATTTTAAGTTTATTTTGTCTATAATATGAAAAATTATTCTAATTTCATTCTTTTACATGTAGCTGTCCAGCTTTCCTGGCACCACTTATTGAAGAGACAGTCTTTTCTCTATAGTATATTCTTGCCTCCTTTGTTGTAGATTAATTGATGGCAGATGCATGTGTTTATTTCTGAACTCTCTATTCTGTTCCATTGATCTGTGTGTCTGTTTTTGTGGCAACGCCATACAGTTTTGATGGCAGTAGCATAGTAGTATAGTGTGAAGCCAGGGAGCATGATCCGTCCAGCTATGTCCATTTTTCTCAAGTTTGCTTTGGCTATTGGATTTTTCATGGTTTCATATATATTTAGGATTATTTGTTTAGTTCTATGAGAAAATGGCAAGTGTATTTTGATAAGAATTGTATTTATTAAATCTGTACATTACTTTGGGTAAAATGGACATTTTAACAATATTTATTCTTCAAATCCAAGAACACAGAATATCTTGCCATTTCTTTCTATCATTTTCAAATTCCTTCATCAATGTTTTATAGTTATCAGAGTATAAGTATTTCACCTCCTTAAATTTATTCCTAGATATTTAATTATTTTATGTGATTTTAAATGGTATTTTTTCTTCATTTCTCTTTCTGATAGTTCATTATTGGGGTATAGAAAAGAAAAAGACTGCTGTATATTAATCTTTTATTTATCCTGCAAGTTTACTGAATTTATTTATTAGTTCTAATATTTTTTGGTGGAGACTTTAGAGTTTTCTATATAGGATATCATATCATCTGCAAATAGTGACATTTTTATCTTCCCTTCCAATTTGAATACAGTTTTTTTTTTTTTTTTTTCTTGTCTGCTTGCTGTGGCTAGGACTTCTAATATTCTGTTAAATAGAAGTGGTGAAAGTGGGCATCCTTGTCTTGTTCCTGAATTTAGGGGGAAGGCTTTCAGATTTTCACCAATGAGTGTCAGGTTGGCTATGAATTTTTCATAAGTGGCTTTTATTATGTTGAGGTATGTTCCCTCTATACTCACTTTGATGAGAGTTTTTATCATAATTGGATGTTGAACTTTGTCAAATGCTTTTTTTGGGTCTATGGACATAATCATTCAGTTTTTGTCTTTCCTTTTGTTAATGTGGTGTATCACATTCAAGGATTTGTGTACGTTGAACCATACTAGCAACTCTGGAATGAATCTGACTTGATCATATTGTATGATCCTTTTTATGTATTGTTGGATTTGATTTGCTAATATTTTGTGGGGGATTTTTGCATATGTATTCATCAAAGATATTGGGTTGCAATTTTTGTCTTTTGTAGTGTCTCTGTCTGATTTTGATATCAGGGTGATGGTGGATTCATAGAATTAATCTGAGTGTTCAGACTCTTCAATTTTTGGAATAGTTAGAGAAGAATAGGTATAAGTTCTTCTTTGTATGTTAGGCAGAATTGCCCAGTGAAGTCTTTTGTTCCTGATTTTGCTTGCTGGGAGTTTTATTATTATTATTATTACAGAGTCTACTTCACTTCTAGTGATTGATCTGTTCAAGTTATCTGTTTCTTCTTGACTCAATTTTGGTAGGCTGTACGTTTTTAGAAGCTTGTCCAGATTTTCTTCTTTGTTGTCCAATTTGTTGGTATTTAACTGTTCATAGTATTCTCTTATGATTTGTTAATTTCTGTGGTAACAGTTGTTATTTCTCCTCTTTCATTTATTATTTTGTTCAGATGGGTCCTCCCTCTTTTTTTCTTGGTGAGCCTGGCTAGATGTTTGTAGATTTTATCTTTTCAGAAAACCAGCTATTGGTTTTATTGACCTTTTCTTTCATGTTTTTAAACTCTATTTTATTTATTTCCCCTCTGATCTTCATTATTACCTTCCTTCTGCTTATCTCAGATTCTGTTTGTTCTTCATTTCCTAATTATTTTATGCAGTAAGTTAGATTGCTTATTTAAGATTTTTTTCTTATATCTTGAGGAAGGCTTGTATAGCTATGAACTTCCCTGTTAGAAATGCCTTTGCTGCTTTGCATAGAAATTGTCAGGTTGTGTTTTCATTTTTGTTTGTCTTGAAGTATTAAATTTTTGATATATTTGATTTCATCATTGACCCATTGGTCTTTTAATAGCATGTTGTTTGGTCTCTGTGTGTTTAGTATTTTCCCATTTTCCTTTCTGTGGTTGATTTCTAGTTTCATGTCATTGTTGTCAGAAAAGATGCTTGAAATAACTTCTATTATCTTAAATTTGTTGAACCTTTTTTGTGCACTAATATTTCTTCTACCCTAGAGAAAGTCCCATGAACACTTGAAAAGACTGTATATTCTGTTGTTTTTGGAAGCAGTATCCTGTTGATACTAATTAAGTCCAACTGGTCTATGGTGTCATTTAGGGCTTCTGTTACTTTACTGATTTTCTGTCTGGATAATCAGTCCATTGATGTCAGTGGGATGTTTAAGTCTCCTGCTATTATTGTATTCTTGTCAGTTTCTCACTTTATATCTGTTAATATTTGCTTTATATATTTAGCTGCTCCTATATTATGTGCATATATGTTAACAAGTAATAATCTCTTCTTGATACTGATGTTTTTATCATTACATAATGCCCTCATTTGTTTTTCTTTATGGCCTTTGTTTTTTTTTAATTTTTTGAACATCTTTATTGGAGTATAACTGTTTTACAATGGTGTGTTAGTTTCTGCTTTACAAAAAAGTGAATCAGTTACACATATACATATGTTCCCATATCTCTTCCCTCTTGCATCACCCTCCCGCCCACCCTCCCTATCCGACCCCTCTAGGTGGTCACAAAGCACAGAGGTGATCTCCCTATGCTATGCGGCAGCTTCCCACTAGCTATCTAATTTACGTTTGGTAGTGTATATATGTACATGCCACTCTCTCACTTTGTCACAGCTTAACCTTCCTCCTCCCCATATCCTCAAGTCCATGCTCTAGTAGGTATGAGTTTTATTCCCATCCTACCATTAATCCTTCATGGCATTGTTTTTTTCTTAAATTCAATATATATGTGTTAGCATATGGTATTTATTTTCCTCCTTCTGACTTACTTCACACTGTATGATAGACTCTAGGTCTATTCACCTCTTAACAAATAACACAGTTTCATTTTTTTTTTTATGGCTGAGTAATATTCCATTGTATATATGTCCCACATCTTCTTTATCCATTCATCTGTTGCTGGACACTTAGGTTGCTTCCATGTCCTGCCTATTGTAAATAGAGCTGCAATGAACATTGTGGTACATGACTCTTTTTGAATTATGGTTTTCTCAGGGTATATGCCCAGCAGTGGGATTGCTAGGTCGTATGGTAGTTCTAGTTTTTTAAGGAACGTCCATACTGTTCTCCATAGTGGCTGTATCAATTTACATTCCCACCAGTAGTGCAAGAGTGTTCCCTTTTCTCAACACCCTCTTCAACATTTATTGATTCTAGAGTTTTTGATGATGGCCAATCTGACCTGTGTGAGATGATATCTCATTGTAGTTTTGACTTGCATTTCTCTAATGATTAATGATGTTGAGCATTCTTTCATGTGTTTGTTGGCAATCTGTATATCTTCTTTGGAGAAATGTCTATTTAGTTCTTCTGCCCATTTTTGGATTGGGTTGTTTCTTTTTCTGTTATTGAGCTGCATGAGTTGATTATAAATTTTGGATATTAATCCTTTGTCAGTTGCTTCATTTGCAAATATTTTCTCCCATTCTGAGGGTTGTCTTTTGGTCTTGTTTATGGTATCCTTTGTTATGCAAAAGCTTTTAAGTTTCATTAGGTCCCATTTGTTTATTTTTGTTTTTATTTTCATTAGTATAGGAGGTGGGTCAAAACTGATCTTGCTGTGATTTATGTCATAGAGTGTTCTGCCAATGTTTTCCTCTAACATTTTGACAGTGTCTGGCCTTACATTTAGGTCTTTAACCCATTTTCAGTTTATTTTTGTGTGTGGTGTTAGGGAGTGTTCTAATTTCATACCTTTACAAGTAGCTGTCCAGTTTTCCCAGCACCATTTATTGAAGAGGCTGTCTTTTCTCCATTGTATATTCTTGCCTCCTTTATCAAAGATAAGTTGACCATATGTGTGTGGGTTTATCTCTGGGTTTTCTATTCAGTTCCATTGATCTATATTTCTGTTTTTGTGGCAGTACCATACTGTCCTGATTACTGTAGCCTTGTAGTATAGTCTGAAGTCAGGGAGCCTGATTCCTCCAGCTCCATGTTTCATTCTCAAGATTGCTTTGGCTCTTCGGGGTCTTTTGTGTTTCCATACAAATTGTGAAACTTTTTGTTCTACTTCTGTGAAAAATGCCAGTGGTAATTTGATAGGGCTTGCATTGAATTTGTAGATTGCTTTGGGTAATAGAGTCATTTGCACTATGTTGATTCTTCCAATCCAACAACAAGGTATATCTCTCCACCTATTTGTATCATCTTTAATTTCTTTTATCAGTGTCTTATAGTTTTCTGCATACAAGTCTTTTGTCTCCTTAGGTAGGTTTATTCCTAGATATTTTATTCTTTTTGTTGCAATGGTAAATGGGAGTGTTTTTTTAATTTCACTCTCAGATTTTTCATCATTAGTATATAAGAATGTCAGAGATTTCTGTGTATTAATTTTGTATCCTGCTACTTTACTAAATTCATTGATTAGCTCTAGTAGTTTTCTGGTAGCATCCTTAGGATTCTCTATGTATAATATCATGTCATCTGCAAACAGTGACAGCTTTACTTCTTATTTTCCTATTTGGATTCCTTTTATTTCTTTTTCTTCCCCTATTGTTGTGGCTAGAACTTCCAAAACTAGGTTGAAAAAGAGTGGTGAGAGTGGGCAACCTTGTCTTGTTCCTGATCTTAGTGGAAATGGTTTCAGTTTTTCACCATTGAGAACAATGCTGGCTGTGGGTTTGTCATATATGGCCTTTATTATACTGAGGAAAGTTCCTTTTATGTCTACCTTCTGCAGGGTTTTTATCATAAATGGGTGTTGAATTTTGTCAAAAGCTTTCTCTGCATCTACTGAGATGATCATATGTTTTATTCTCCTTCAGTTTGTTGATATGGTGTATCTCGTTGATTGATTTGCATATATTGAAGAATCCTTGCATTCCTGGAATAAACCCCACTTGATCATGGTGTATGATCCTTTTAATGTGCTGTTGGATTCTGTTAGTATTTTGTTGAGGATTTTTGCACCTATGTTCATCATTGATATTGGCCTGTAGTTTTCTTTCTTTGTGAAATCTTTGTCTGCTTTTGGTATCAGGGTGATGGTGGCCTCATAGAATGAGTTTGGTAGTGTTCCTCCCTCTATTATCTATTGGAAGAGTTTGAGAAGGATAGGTGTTAGCTCTTCTCTAAATGTTTGATAGAATTCACATGTGAAGCCATCTGGTCCTGTGTTTTTCTTTGTTGGAAGATTTTTAATCACAGTTTCAATTTCAGTGCTTGTGATTTCTCTGTTCATATTTTCTATTTCTTCCTGGTTCAGTCTCAGCATCTTGTAAATTTCTAAGAATTTGTCCATTTCTTCCAGGTTGTCCATTTTATTGGCATACAGTTGCTTGTAGTAATCTCTAATAATCTTTTGTATTGCTGCAGTGTCAGTTGTTACATCTCCTTTTTCATTTCAAATTCTATTGATTTGAGTCTTCTCCCCTTTTTTCCTGATGAGTCTGGCTAATGGTTTATCAATTTTATTTATCTTCTCAAAGAACCAGCTTTTTGATTTTTGCTATTGTTTACTTCATTTCTTTCTCATTTATTTCTGATCTGATCTTTATTGTTTCTTTCCTTCCGCTAAATTTGGGGGGTTTTGTTCTTCTTTCTCTAATTGCTTTAGGTGCAAAGTTAGGTTGTTTATCCAAGATGTTTCCTATTTCTTAAGGTATGATTGTATTGCTATAAACTTCCCTCTTAGAACTTTTTTTGCTGTATCCCATAGGTTTTGGGTCATCATGTCTCCATTTTCATTTGTTTCTAAGTACTTTTTGATTTCCTCTTTGATTTCTTCAGTGATCACTTCGTTATTAAGTAGTGTATTGTTTAGCCTCCATTTGTTTGTATTTTTTACAGATCTTTTCCTGTAATTGATATCTAGTCTCATAGCGTTGTGGTCAGAAAAGATACTTGATACGATTTCAATTTTCTGAAATTTACCAAGGCCAGATTTGTGACCCAGTATATGATCTATCCTGGAGCATGTTCCATGAGTACTTGAGAAAAATGTGTATTTTGTTGTTTTTGGATGGAATGTCCTATAAATATCAATTAAGTCCATCTCGTGTAATGTATCATTTAAAGCTTGTGTGTCCTTATTTATTTTCATTTTGGATGATCTGTCCTTTGGTGAAAGTGGGGTGCTAAAGTCCTCTACTACGATTGTGTTACTGCTGATTTCCCCTTCTATGGCTGTTAGTATTTGCCTTAGGTATTGTGGTCGGTGCTCCTATGTTGGGTGCATAAATATTTACAATTGTTATATCTTCTTCATGGAGCGATCCCTTGATCATTATGTAGTGTCCTTCTTTGTCTCTTGTAATAGTTTTTATTTTAAAGTCTCTTTTGTCTTTTATGAGTATTGCTACTCCTGTTTTATTATGATTTACATTTCCATGGAATATCTTTTTCCATCCCCTCACTTTCAGTCTGTATGTGTCCCTAGTTCTGAAGTCAGTCTCATGTAGACAGCATATATATGGGTCTTGTTTTTGTATCCATTCAGCCAGTCTGTGTCTTTTGGTGGGAGCATTTAATCAATTTACATTCAAGGTAATTATTGATATGTATGTTCCTATTACCATTTACTTAATTGTTTCGGGTTGTTCTTGTAGGTCTTTTCCTTCTCTTGTGTTTCTTGCTTAGAGAAGTTCCTTTAGCATTTGTTGTAAAGCTGGTTTGGTGGTGCTGAACTCTCTCAGCTTTTGCTTGTCTGTAAAGTTTTTAATTTCTCCATCACATCTGAATGAGATCCTTGCTGGGTAGAGTAATCTTGGTTGTAGGTTTTTTTTCCTTCATCACTATAAATATGTCCTGCCACTCCCTTCTGGCTTGTAGAGTTTCTGCTGAAAGATCAGATGTTAACCTTATGGGAATTCCTTTGTGTGTTATTTGTTGTTTTTCCCTTGCTGCTTTTAATATGTTTTCTTTGTATTTAATTTTTGACAGTTTGATTATTATGTGTCTTGGCGTGTTTATCCTTGGGTTTATCCTGTATGGGACTCTCTGTGCTTCCTGGACTTGATTGACTATTTCCTTTCCTATATTAGGGAAGTTTTCAACTATAATCTCATCAAATATTTTCTCAGTCCCTTTCTTTTTCTCTTTTTCTTCTGGGACCCCTATTATTCGAATGTAGGTGCACTTAATGTTGTACCAGAGGTCTCTGAGACTGTCCTCAGTTCTTTTCATTCTTTTTCCTTTCTTCTGCTCTGCGGTAGTTATTTCCACTATTTTATCTTCCAGGTCACTTATCCGTTCTTCTGCCTCAGTAATTCTGCTATTGATCCCATCTAGAGTATTTTTAATTTCATTTATTGTGTTGCTCATCGTTGCTTGCTTCCTCTTAAAAATTTTTTTTTTATTATTATTATTTTTTTGTGGTATGCAGGCCTGTCACTGTTGTGGCCTCTCCCGCTGTGGAGTACAGGCTCTGTACGTGCAGGCTCAGCAGCCATGGCTCACAGGTCCAGCCGCTCCGTGGCATGTGGGATCCTCCCAGACCGGGGCACAAACCCACGTTCCCTGCATTGGCAGGGGGACTCTCAACCACTGCGCCAGCAGGGAAGCCCTTGCTTCCTCTTTATTTCTTCTAGGTCCTTGTTAAATATTTCTTGAAATTTGTCTATTCTACTTCTAAAATTTTGGATCACCTTTACTATCATTATTCTGAGTTCTTTTTCAGGTAGACTGCCTATTTCCTCTTCATTTGTTAGTTCTGGTGTGTTTTTATCTTGTTCCTTCATCTGCTGTGTGTTTTTCTGTCTTCTCATTTGCTTATCTTACTGTGTTTTGGTATCCTTTTTTCAGGCTGCAGGTTCGTAGTTCCCGCTGTTTTTGATGGCTGTCCCCACTGACTAAGATTGGTTCAGTGGGTTGAGTAGGTTTCCTGGTTGGGGGGACTAGTGCCTCTGTTCTGGTGGATGAGGCTGGATCTTGTCTTTCTGGTGGGCAGGTTCACGTCTGGTGGTGTGTTTGAGGATGTTGGTATCCTTATTATGATTTTAGGCAGCCTGTCTGCTAATGGATAGGGCTGTATTCCTGTCTTGCTATTTGTTTGGCATAGGGTGTCCAGTACTGCTTGAGTGAAGCTGGGTCTTGGTGTTGAGATGGAGATCTCTGGGAGATTTTTGCCACTTGATATTGCATGGAGCTGGGAGGTCTCTTGTGGGCCAGTGTCCTGAGGTTGGTTCTCCCACTCAAGGACACAGCCCTGACACCTGCCTGGAGCGCCAAGAGCCTTTAATCCACATGGCTCAAAATAAAAGGGGAAAAAAATAGAAAACAAAGAAAGGAAGGAAGGAAGGAAGAAGGGAAGGAAGGAAGGAATAAAGGAAGAGATGAAGCAAGAAAGGAAGGAAGGTGATAATGAAGGAAGAAAGGGAGTAAGGAAGAGAGGAAAGAAGGGAGGAAGAAAGGGAGAAGAAAGGAAGGAAGGAAGGGAGGAAGGAAGGGAGGAAAGAAGGGAGGAAGGAAGGGAGGAAGGATGGAAAGAAGAAAGGAAGGAAGAAAGGAAGAAGATGAAATAAAGTAGGATAAAATATACTTATTAAAATAAAAAAATAATTATTAAGAAGAAATATTTCTATTAAAAAAAAAACGGGTCGGCCTAACCCTATGACAAATGGTGAAAGCAAAGCTATACAGACAATATCTCACACAGCAGCACTCACATACACACTCACAAAAAGAAAAAAAGGGGAAAATAATAGTATATCTTTCTCCCAAAATCCACCTCCTCAACTTGGGATATTTAGTTGTCTATTCAGGTTTTCCACAGATGCAGGGCACTTCAAGTTGATTGTGGAGTTTTAATCCACTGTTTCTGAGGCTGGTGGGAGAGACGTCCCCCTCTCCTCTTTGTTCACACAGCTCCTGGTGTTCAGCTTTGGACTTGGCCTCGCCTCTGCATGTAGGTCGTACGAGGGCATCTGCCCTTCGCTCAGACAGGACAGGGTTAAAGGAGCAGCTGATTCGGGCGCTCTGGCACAGGCCGGGGGGGAGGTGGGGCATGGATGCAGAGTGAGCCTGTGGCGGCAGAGGCTGGTGCGATGCTGCACCAGCCCGAGGCGCGCCGCGCATTCTCCCGGGGAAGCTGTCCCTGGATTCTGGGACCACGGCAGTGGCGGGCTGCACGGGCTCCTGGGAGGGGAGATGTTGAGAGTGACCTGTGCTCGCACACAGGCCTCTTGGTGGCGGCAGCAGCAACCCTAGGGTCCCACACCCTTCTCTGCTGTCCACGCCAACAGCCGCGGCTCGCGCCTGTTTCTGGAGCTCCTTTACAGGGTGCCCTTAATCCCCTCTCCTCGTGCCCCAGGAAGCAAAGAGGCAAGAAAAAGTCTCCTATCTCTTCGGCAGCTCCGCGCCCATTTCTGGAGCTCTTTTAAGTGGTGTGCTTAATCCCCTCTCCTCTCGAACCAGGAAACAAAGAGGCAAGAAAAAGTCTCTTGCCTCTTCAGCAGCTCCAGACTTCAACAGGACTCCCTCCCGGCTAGCCTTGGTGCACTAACCCCTTCAGGCTGTTTTCACTCTTCCAACTCCAGACCTTCAGGTGGAATCTGACTGAAGCCTGAGCCTCAGCTCCCAGCCCCCTCCCGCCCCTGCAGGTCAGCAGACAAGCCTCTCGGGCTGATAAGTGCTGGTAGGCACCGATCCTCTGTGCGGGAATCTCTCTTTTGCCCTCCACATCCTGTTGCTGCGCTCTCCTCCGCGGCTCCAAAGCTTCCCCCTCTGCCACCCACAGTCTCCACCCTTGAAGGGGCTTCTAGTGTGTGGGAACCTTTCCTCCTTCATGGTTCCCTCCCACTGGTGCAGGTCTCGTCCCTATTCTTTGTCTCTGTTTATTCTTTTTTCTTTTGCCCTACCCAGGTACGTGGGGAGTTTCTTGCCTTTTGGGAGGTCTAAGGTCTTCTGCCAGCGTTCAGTGGGTGTTCTATAGGAGAAGTTTCACGTGTAGATGTATTTCTGATGTATCTGTGAGGAGGAAGGTGATCTCTGCGTCTTACTCTTCCACCATCTTCTTGCACCCCCCTGTGGCCTTTGTCTTAAAGTCTATTTTTCTGATATGAGTATAGTGACCCCCTCTTTCTTGTCATTTCCATTGGAATGAAATATCTTTTTTCATCCCCTCACTTTCAGTCTGTGTGTACATTTCAGCCTGAAGTGTGTCCCTTGTAGGTAACATATTATACATTTTTTGTTTTTATTTAATATGCCACTTGTCTTTTGATAGGAGCACTTATTCTATTGACATTTAAAGTAATTATTTATATGTATGTACTTATTGCCATTTTAATCCTTGCTTTTCAGTTGTTTTGTTAGTTCTTCTTTGATCATTTCTTCTCTTTGCTTTTCCTTTTGCAGTTTGATGCCTTTCTTTTGTGGTATGCTTGAGTTCTTTCTGTTCAGTTTTTGTGAATCTACTTGTGTTTTCAATTTGTGGTTACCTTGGTTTTCAAGTATGTTGACCTATAAATATATCTAATTGCTTTAAATTCATAGTCAATCAAGTTCAAACACATTAAAAATGATCTACATTTTTATCCTCCTTTCCACCACATTTTGTGATTTTGATGTCTTATTTCATCTTCATGCTTATACTTTTATTGCTAATTTTAGTTATAGTCACTTTTACAAGTTTTTATCAGTTTTTAATCTGTGTCCTGGATTATTTATGTGATCTTCAATCCTTTTATATATTGGCCTTTCCTATTGTGATTTTCACTTCCTATGTATTCTTGCTTCCCTTCTATTTAGAGGAGAGCCTTCAATATTTCTTTTAGAGTAGGTTTAGAATTGCTGTATTCTTTTAGTTTTCATTTGTCTGAGAAATTCTTTATATCTCCTTCTCTTCTCTTCTAAAGATAATCATGATGAGTAGAATATTCTAGGTTGCAGGGTTTTCCTGTTCAGGACTTTGAATATATCATGACACTCCCTTCTGGCCTACAAAGTTTCTGCTGAAAAATCAGTAGATGGCCACATGGGACTTCCCTTTTAACTGACTGTTTTCTCTCCTACGGCCTTTAGAATCCTGTCTTTATTGTTAACTTTTAACATTTTAATTATGATTTGTCTTGGTCTGGGTCTGTTTGGGTTTATCTTTCTTGGAACCCTCTGTACTTCCTATACCTGGGTGACTGTTTCCTTCTTAGATTTAAAACGTTTTCAGCCACAATTTCTTCAAATATATTTTTGTTCCCCATATCTCTCTCTCTCCTCTTTCTGGAACCCCTATTGTGCATAGGTTGGCATGTTTCATATTTTCCATAGATCTCATATGTTGCTTTCATTTTTAAAAAATTTTCCTTTCTGTCTACTGTTCTGATTATTATTTTCCCATTATTTTCCCAGATCACTTATTTGTTCTTCTGTGTCATTTTGTCTGATACTCATTGCGTCTTGATTGGTTTTTGTCTTGAGAATTAAAATTTCTATTTTTCATTGTTTCATATTTATACTATAGCTTCTAGTTCCTTGTTACAATGCTCTGCATTTCTATCAATAATCTTTCTTAATTCAGTTAGCATTTTTATCACTTCCTTTTTGAACTTGGGGAGTAGTAGACTGATGAGCTCTGTTTCATTATTTGTTCTTTCAGGGGATTTCACTTGTTCTTTTAATTGGGAGTAGTTCCTCTGCCTTTTCATTTTACTTAACTTTCTCTGTCTGTATGAATTTAGGAGAATCAGTTACCTACTGTGGTCTTTAAAAAAATATATTTATTTATTTACTTATTTATTTGGTTGTGCTGGGTCTTAGTTGTGGCAGATGGACTCCTTAGTTGCAGCATGTGGGCTCCTTAGTTGTGGCATGTGAACTCTTAGTTGTGACATGCATGTGGGATTTATTTCCCTGACCAGGGATCAAACCTGGGCCCCCTGTATTAGGACACAGAGTCTTAACCACTGTGCCACCAGGGAAGTCCCACCTACTGTGGTCTTGAAGGGGTGTTTTTATGTGAGAGTGTCCCTGTGCAGCCTGTGTGTGTCCAGTATTTTTAGTGCAAGGGATGATTTTGGTATAGACACCAGCCAAGTCTTTCTTCAGGGTGTGCTGGTCATTGTACCCTTAACAGGGGGTGCTGTTGGCACTGTAGGATCTAGAACCCGTGCTGGGTGTGAGGTAAGGCTCCCTCTCTCTTCTGTGGCTATTACCACCTCTTAGGGGTGGAGTCTGCTCTCCAGTTGTTGAGGTAGAAGCTCTGAGAGTCATGTTAAATAAGGTGTCCTTGCCCTGTGCATATGCCCTGCTGCAAAGGAGATGATTGCTGAAGCAAGTGAGACCCATGAAGTCACAGAGGACCTATACTCTGCCTGTGTAGGCATCTGAAGTTACATTCAAAAGCAGCCCATGGTTATGTCCCTTTCTCTGTTGTGTTGTCCCAGATCTAGTGCAAATATGTGGTGTGGAATAGACTGGGGTAGAGATTAGGGTGTTGTGGTTGTAGACATTGAGGTGGCTGTTATGTCACCTGAGATATGGGCTGCCTTTGTGGCAGACTTCTCTCAGGACCTATCTTCCCCAGATCTAGTGCTAAGCTGTAGTGTGCAGTGTTTTTGTCTGAGTGTTCTGGCTGGGCGAGGAACAACTGTATATTCCTGAGCATGCTGACAATGGCTGATGCTTCTCCAGCTGGACCACTCCTCAGATTCTCCAAGCTGTCTCTCTGCTTAGCTCTGTGGAGTCTTCTCCCAGGACTTGTCTGCTGGAAATTCAACAGTTAGCTGTGCAAGCCCTCGTGGCACTGCCCTGCATGCTCTCTGACAATGTCCCTGTGGCTACACCTGTTGCCCAGTGTGTAGCACTGGCCTCCATGGCTTTGTGTGAATCATACCTATGTTGCCCCAGTCTGTCTATGCATAGATAGATCAAGTCTTTACCAAAATCTCACGCCAGGCTGTGGTGCAGAGTGAGTGAGGATGAGGTGTCTGCCTCTTCAGCCTGGGAAGTGCAGTGAGATGGCAGCCAAGAGTACAAAGCTTTCTCCTCCCTGATTATTAGCAATCTAGCATATGTACACTCCTCACGATTAGCATCTAGGCTTCTCCAGCCATTTTAGCTGTCTCATTGGATTTCCTAGCAGGCAAGGGGGCTTGTTTCCTTAATGCAGGCCTCCAGGCCTGGGATGCCAGATTTTAGCTCAGTCTGCTCACTCCCCAGTATGAGGATTCACCCAAGTAGACCTTCTCTACCTTAAAAATCCCTCCCAGAGGCACAGATCCTGACCAGATGCCTTTTTTGGTTGTTGTTCTACCCATTACATGGAATCCTTTCCAGTTTGTCTGCATAGGGGTTCTTCTGCCAGTTTCCACTTAATTTTCCATGAGAATTGTTCCACATGAAGATGTATTTATTTATGTGTTTGTTGGCATGGGGGGTTGAACTCCACATCCTCCTATTGTGTCATCTTGATCCCCCTCCTGCTTTAAACTTTTTATCAGGTAAATTATTTATCTCTCTTTTATTAGTTTGTTTTGTGTTTGTTTGTTTGTTTTTTGTTTTATTTTTTGTGGTTTTATCTTCTTCTTTTCTTTGGAACATATTCCTCTGACTTCTCATTTTGTTTGACTTTCTCTGTTTGTCTCTACAAAATTAAGTTAAACTGTTACCTATCCTGGTATTGGAGGTGTATTCTTATGTGGGAACATCCCTGTGCAGTCTGCATATGTTCAGTGGTTTCAGGGGGATACCTGGATCGAAGTCACTGGCCATGTTTGCTACCAGGGTGCACTGGCTACAACCACCTAGGTGAGGCAAAGGACTGGAATTGGAGGCACTAGATCCAGAGCAAGGTGTGAGACAGAGCTTCTTCCAGGCTTGACAGCAGTTGCTGCCCTTTCAGGGGCATGAACCCTGAGGGAGCTCAGTTTCTCCTCAAAGCAATGGCAGTCTCCACCTTGGTTGGGAATGGAACCATGGCCCAAGGGGCTGGAGCCAAAAATCTGAGCTACTTCCACTTCTCCCTGGAGTGATGGTTGTCTCTGCCTTGGGACGAAGGTCTGAGAAGCTATGCTTGCAGTCAAGGAATAAATCTTAATGTATGCAAATTAAAAAAAATCATTTAGCTGCCCATTTTATTGAATAAAATGCAAAATTTTACTGTATTATAAACATATTGAAAAAACAACACTGAAGGGGATGGGGAAAAAGATGACAACCTAAATAACTTTGGAAATGAATAGAATCAGTAAGACTAAAGGCAGAAGAAAAAACATAAACATTGTATTTAGTTAACAAAGTTGTTTCCCACAGGGAACGATTCTAATACTACTCTACATGTATTGTGAATTGAATAATTAAATAAATTGATGGTGATTCTCACTGTTGGATAGGGAGTTTACAAATAAGCAAAGGGAAGAAGCTAAAATGATTCATGTAGTAATGATTTAGAGTGGGAGACATCAGTATTAACTCATGTCTATCTTAATATAGATGCATGGTTACATATATAAATATTTCTAGGTGTGTATATATGAATATATATATAATACACATATTCCTTGTTCAATCAGCTGAAGGACTTAGAAACAACATCTCAGTTGCAATAACCACAGTTAGCATCCAGATATTCATCTCTAATACCATTTTCCAATTATAAGAATCAGAAGAAATGGATTGTTCTAGGGCTGGGACAAAAACTATACAAAATAAGTCTGGGCATCTTTCAGTGTCAGAAAGTAAGGAAATACACACACACACACACACACACACACACACACACAGTGACGGAATAGGTCAAGGGTTACAGAAGTCAGCTAAAAGAGCTCCCAATGGCCAAAATGGAAAAAAAATTTGAGAAACAAATAAATATATTAGTACTGTATTTAACCCCAAATACAAAATAAATATCCATAAGTGCATACTGACATAAATCATTGAACAAAAATACATGTGAGAGAAGAGACAAATTTCCCATGAAGAGTCTAAATAAATTGTGTAGCTACTTCTTCCTCAACGAGGTAGAGCATAACTCCCCACTCTTTATGTGTGGACTAAGCATAGAGACTTCCTTCCACAAAATATGATATGAAAAAGGGGAATAAAAGGATAACTTTATAACAGAAAAGCTTCACAAACACTATCTAAGCCAGGTGATCAAAGTCAACATTAACAGAGATAAGTCACATATCACTGATATGATGAGATGAAAATGGCACTTTACTTCTGTGATCTTCTTCCTATAAAAAACTATAACTGAATATGAGCACAAGAAAAAAAATTAGACAAATCCCAACAAAGGGGCATTTTACAAAATATCTCACCAGTACTCTTCAAAACTATCAAGGTCATTAAAATCATGGAAAATCTGAGAAATTGTCACCACCAAGAGGAGCCTAAAAAGACATGATGTCTAAACATAATGTGGTATCCTGTATAAAATCCTGGAGTAGAAAAAGGACATTAAGTAAACATTGAGGAAATCTGGATTGCTGACAAAGGAAATCTGTTGCCTATCACCAGGAATAAAAGTCTCAGCACTTCTGCCTATTGCGTCTTGGTATCAGAGTCAGCAAGGAAAACACAATGCAATTGAGTACTGGATAGAACAATGCTCTACTCACATAGAGAAAAGACAGAGCAAGATCTTCAGTAGTGGGTCTAGTTTCCCCATGACCAGCGAGTCCCTTCCTAGGCAATTGACCTGCATGCACCCCTCTCATATTTCATGTATTAAGATGGAGAGAATTTTGAACTGGAGTACCCTGCAATAGGATGTTAATTTCCAGTTCACTCTTACTTCTGGTATGAGCCCCTTAAGATTCCAACCTAAACAAAGGGGTGTCTCCAGGACCACATCCCCATTTAGGTGGACTCTAAATTCCAATTCTTGTCTCACTTGTCACATGAGGTTCTCAAAAGTGTCGATAAGCTTCTAACTCTCTCAACCATTTCCTCTGATAACAGCAAATGTCTCCAAAGGGAAGCGTGAGCCTAATGAGATCAATTCCCTAAACCTCTGTCCACCACTCCTGGATCTTGGCTCAAAAATAATTCACTAACTTGCTAGTTTTCTGATGACTTCATGTGGATGTTTAAAATATTTTATACAGCTTTTATAGTTGTCCTCACCAGAAATCTTCATCTAAATTACTTATTCTGTCATTAAGTAAGTCTTATTCAATAATCCTGTGACATAAGTACTCTTTTTTCTCCATTTTCTGATGGAGAAACTCATTTATAGAGAGAACTAGCATTCTTCTCTAAACCCACAGAGTTAACAAATGACCAGCAGAACTAAGAGTGGAGATAAATACTTCCAGTCAGGTTTAAGAATCTTCAGTAGTTGCAAAGTGACTCGGAGGTTGCTAGATGACAGTTTCCTTAAGGTGAGTTAATGCTTCATGGTCCAGAAACTTAGAGAGTGAGTACTTTATAGATTCCTTACAAAAAATAGTGGAGAACAAATCAATATAGTAGTGGCAGCACAGACCACACAAGAGGTCTATATAGTTTTGTTATTTAAGGTAATTATAGTGGAATATTATCTCCCATACTGGATGAATGCACAGAGAAAAATAGTCGACTTAAACTAAGTCTCTAAAAGTATTATTTTTCTTTCTTTTTTTTTTTTTTCTTTGCGGTACGCGGGCCTCTCACTGTTGTAGCCTCTCCCGTTGCAGAGCACAGACTCCAGACGCGCAGGTTCAGTGGACATGGCTCACGGACCCAGCCGCCACGGCATGTGGGATCTTCCCGGATCGGGGCATGAACCCGTGTCCCCTGCATCGGCAGGCGGACTCTCAACCACTGCGCCACCAGGGAAGCCCTAAAAGTACTATTTTTCTTTAATTATAATTTTACTCTTACAACTATTCAGTTGGCCAAAGTTAGATTAATTCAGTCTGGCTCTTACTACATTCTATTTATCTCTGGGAAGAAGGAAAAGAGGAAAGAGAAATAAAGATTTTTTTTTATTTGTCTGTGTGTGTATTTATAATCACTGGTTTCGCTAGTGTGTGTTTGCCTTTCAAATTTTAAAGCCAGAAAAGTAAAAGTAAAACCAAGTACTGAAATAAGAGTGATGAAACAGTAAAGTCAGAAGATGAAGGGGGGGGGGGAAAGAAGAAAAGAAGAGAGAAAGTAGAACAAGGGAGAAATGAAGGGATAATTGAGCGGTTGAGAAAGGGATAAAGTAGTAAAATTAAGGGTAGAGAGACAGAATGAGTTAAAAATAATTGTGAATGAAGCACAGAGGAAAAATGATAGAGGATAGAATAAGTCAGCAAAGGAGAAGCTAGGATAGCATGTGTTTCATTTGTTCAAACTAAAAGTTTGAAACAAGATCATAGGTAAAGATTAAAGAAAAAGCTATGTAAAGGGAAGGGGATAGAGAGATAACTTCAAGGCTTTGTGGTACAAGAGAATATCTAAGACACATGTGGTCAGTACGATTTGATCAGACTCTGGGTGTAAGATGATGAGAATGTTTTTTCAAGATTGTTTGTAATATTCATCACAGAATTGGGTGTAGAAGAGTGCCGGGCCACTGAAATGGATTTGCTTAAGGCAATGTCTTCATGTCTTGCTTAGTAAACAACTTAGAACTAGTAAACAACTTAAAAATAGAAACCTGAAGGGGATACTTTAAATTTCAATGGTTTGTTGAATAACTCTTAGAAGGTAGTCAAAGATGAGATGTAGAGACTGTACCTAATGATACTTAAAGGTTTTATTTTCAATTTTCAGCTTTTTTATCTTTGTGAATATTGCTATACTGCTTCTTATTCATTAAAATATTAACTTGGTATGGTTAAACAAGCAACAAACTAGACTTTAAGCAGCTGGATCAAAATACTGTGACATTCAGACTGTCTGACTTTGCTCAGTCATCCCAAAAGAGGCTTAAAACATAATGATCGTAATAAGGCTGATAGTTTGAGTCCATGCTGCCTAACTGCTGTATTAAAATAATGCTAAAAACATTATTATTTTAATTAAAAGGTAAGTAAGTACTGGCCTATAATATACTCCACTTTCCACTGTACTGATGTTAGCAAATAATGTTTAACTGTCGTTGTCTCAGCTCATTAGCTTCTCCATCTGGTTATCTTATTATAGTGGCTCAGTAAATTAGTCAATGTTCTTATAACCTCCAGGAAACCCAGAATAGGTCATGTCTTTTGCTAGATTGATTGGAAATTGCTATCATTAGGTGGTGAGTCTATATTCTCTCCAAGAGTTAATGGGCACAACTGTAGAATGTGTCTGAGCCTGCAGCCTGGTTGTTTTTCTCTTTCTCTGTGTAGACCCTGCAGCAATGCAAAGATGCATGACCAAGGCTTTTCCAGGTTTATATCTGAAAATACTCCATTAGCCTCATCATTTTGAATTGTGTCTTAACACTAAATTGCACTTGTCCTTTAATATAAAACCTGACTGCCTTGGTTCTGGGATGTTGTGTGACCTGTAAATACCTGGTAGAAAGCTTTTAAAAGTCTTTATCATTAGGGGCTGTCATGTGGCTGTGGTGATGTCATTTGGGACCAGATTACTAATAGCCTTTAAATTATTCAGTGGCTTTTCTTCTTTATTTCTGAATGAACATCTATTATATTACATGTTTGCCAATAACAGCAATAACTGTGACTTTCTATAATAATTTTTCTTTTAGCTTTAATATCCTCACTGTATGTTCTAACCACATAAAAGTGGAAAAATCTAAAATTGCCAAGATATCTTACAAATTGTGAACTATAAGTAAGACACACTATAGTACATTGAAAAATTTGGACAGATCTGAGTTGAAATTTAAGATTAAAATGTATACTTTGTAAGACTTTGTATTATGATAATCTATAAAAAATATCTAGCTCAGTGAAGACAAGATGAAGAGACAGTGGAGGGAGATTGGAGCAAATGGGTATGTGTGGCTGGATAAGAAGACACGATCATGTGGTGGTAGGCTCAGAAGTCTGGAACTACTGGTTGACCTTTGAATAACATGGGGAATTTAGGGGCACTGCTCTTATAACTTAGAGTTGGCCCTCTGTGTCCGTGGATCCTCTGTATCAACAGTTTCACATCTGCCAATTCAAGATTCAACCAAGTGTGGATTGTGTAGTACTGTAGTATTTACTACTGAAAAAAAACTTGTATATGTGGACCCCTCTGTTTAAACTCATGTTGTTCAAGGGTCAACTGTACTTTAATTTGGGAACGTATCAAGAGCAAAGCAGTGCATTGGGAAGAATGAGCTGGCAATCAATAGTGAATAAAGCCCATTGTCTTTCCTTCTTTCGAATTCAGGGATGTAGCATTACATTTGCTACCCAGGGCAGTGGAAGATAGACCTATGTAAACTTAAAATATAATTTACCTTGAAAACGAATTGTAAAAGTACTGGGGTTCTTAAGTATCAATCACATTTGAAATTACAATATATCTTTTATTCCTCAAATTGATGCTTATTTACACAACAAGGAGCTCTCAAAATTGCAAGAGAATGTAGTGACTAAGCTCTCTTCCAATGTACCATTTTCCTCCATGATATCTTTGTTGTCACCTGCAGTGATGCAAATCTTATCATTTAACAAAACAGAAAATCTTTGTGTGGACATATCTATTTGGAAAAAAGAGATAACCTTTTTGCTTATGTTTGAAAAGTTAAACAACCACCTACTAATTCTATTTCTTTCTTTGCAGCAGAACTTGCATTGTATTCTGTAATAGATATGCTTTCCAGTATTTGAATGTAAAAGTATATTTTATTGATATGAATATACTTATATAAATGTTTATGACATATATCTATAGACATATAGTTATATATCCATCTTTTACACTATGGGCAAAAAGAGTAGGAAAGCAAACAAATAATAGAACAGATAGGACTAAAAACCTGTCTGGGTTCACATCCTGAAACACTGAGAAAAGGAACAGTTTGCTTTGTTTTATCAAATTTTGTCAAGTAGTTTTATTTCTCAAAGGCTGCTACCTCTGGTGTGTAGGAGACAGTAGCAGCAGACTAATGTAGCAAAACATTATGGGATAAGCTGGGGGTCAGCCAAACCTGACAACAATGCCAGCAGTGAAAAAAATTTAAAAATCACCTTAACTCATGGAGAATTCATTTGGCTATAGCTGTAGCTGTGCTTTAGATAGTAATCTCTGATTCTGTTACATTAGGACATTTCCTTTGAGTTTTACTTTTTTATTTGTTTTGTTTTTATTCTCAATACTGATCAGATCTGTCGTGTTTCAACCATATCATCTCATTCAGTTTACACGTGTGAATGTATCTCAAAGCACCTGATGAAGGCCTGGTAGAATAGAATGCTCCAGTGAGGAGCTGAACACTCCATGAATGTACACTTCTCAAAGTCCACTGTGCTCTGAAGATGGGTGTTAGAGTGAAAGCAGGGTCATGGAGGGCAAGTGTGGGGTCTCTGAAGTATGCTAGAACCCTCCTACATTCGCTGTGTTCTTTAAATCTTGTACATATATTCCTTGTGTTCTCCAGCCTTTCCTGCTCTGAAGATTAATGAATTCAGTCTAACATCATTAATTGAGCAATGGAGAGATGGAAGTGAGTAGGACCTCCTGGCTTCAAAATGCACTTGCCTCTATTCTAGGAGAGTTCATGATTTCTTGCTTGTGGTCAGAAATATACAGGTATTTATAGAGAGCATGGATTTTTATACTGGCAATGATAAGTTGATTAATTTTAATTTTGCTTTACTAAGACTAATAACAATAACAGTAAGAATAAATAATAGCTACCAAAACTATCTCCTATTCAACAAAAGCCATCCTCAGACTTTTACATTCATTTCTCACTTAATCCACAAAACACTGAGAAGAGATATATTCTATTATCCCTATATTAAAAATGAGGGACACAAAGGAGGAAATTAACCCTCCCAATCTCAAAAAATATTTAAAGAAGGAGGCATTTGAACTGCATGCTTATTCAAAAGTTCTGTAATACTCTCAAGCTCTAAAATTGAGTTCCATGCACCCACTCTTCATGGTAATTTTTTTCATTTGTCAGTCTTTTTTCTTTTATAAAATATTTCATACATTTAATTTTACATATTTATTTTAGATACAGTTTATATATAGGTATATAGATCAAAATATATTTGTTTAATTTATATTATATTTATATTACAATAAATTTTGAATTTTTTTCTCCCTTCATGGTTTTCTCCAATTTCCTACTTCCTTTTTCTTTGTTTTGGCCTCTAAATTTCATCTTAGAGGATTTCCTTGTACTCCTGTTGATCCTCAGTTGCTTTGTTTCTGTCTAGAAAGCTCACTGCAGCACTATAAATATGCATTGAGATATGAGCTTCTCTGAAAGATCATCTCTCTGGGCTGTTTTTTTGTGGCCTTTCTGATATTAGGTTCCTTAAATCTTTCTCTGGAGCTAATCAGAATCCTCAGAGAGGATCCATTCAATGTCCTGCTAAGAGGGTGTTGATCTAGCCAGTAATTCTGTGGACATGAGAGGGAGAAGAGGGCTGGTTGTCTCACTATTTAATATATATTCATTTAATTCCTTTCTTTTATGTACACATACCTGCTGTCAACTGTGGCTTCTATAGTCATACTCTAGTTTACCCTCGTCTGCCTGGATAAGGAAAGGGCAGTCACCCAGCTGCAGAGTTGGGGTGGGAAATTTTTGTAGCCAGAGTTCCCAGTATTGATACTAAAAGCCAACATTCCTTACTTGCCCTAATATATTGTTTTTCTTTTCCTAATTTTCTTAAAATCTTTCCCTAATGTTTTTCTTCCAGATTTGGAACTTTCTGTTTTTAGCCCCATCTTCACTTTGACTTCCAGGGGACATGTTGCTGACAACTTCTGGGGCTTCTTGGTAATTTCTAAGCTTTTTCCAGTTTGGCTCTATATACTAAGTCAGGTACCTCTCACACTTCTGCTTTCAGCTTCTGAATGTTGTTAATTTCTTTCCTTTTCCTTTATGAGATTATGTCTTCAAAAAAATTATGTTATTTATAATATATTGGAATTCAGGAGGGACTCAAAGTTAATATGAGTGTTTCATCTGTCATTTTTACCAAGTATAAAAAAATTATTTGTAATACTGCAATAATTTTTATAAAGCTCTGATTTCATAATGGAATATTCATAGTATTAAATATAATAGACCATGATATTATAATTAATTGTATTTTCAGTTTCAGATGTAATACAATTATCTCCCCAGCCAAATATGGTCTTACATGACTCAGCAGATTAAGAATATATGGAATAGGAGACCTTCAAGATGGCAGAGGAGTAAGACTTGGAAATCACCTTCCTCCCTACAAACACACCACAAGTGCATCTGTATGAGGAACAACTCCTACAGAACACCTCCTGAATGCTGACATAAGAGCTCACACTTCCCAACAGCCAAGAAACTTGCCACATACCTGGCCATGTGGCTGGCAGGGTCTTGGTGCTCTGGCTGGGTATCAGGCCTGGGCCTCTGAGGTGGGAGAGCAGAGATCAAACATGGGTCCAACAGAGACCTCCCGGCTCCAAATAATATCAAACAGTGAAAGCTCTAGCAGAGATCTCCATCTCAATGCTAAGACCCAGCTCCACTCAACAACCAGCAAGTTACAGTGCTGGACACACTATGCCAAACAACTAGCAAGACAGGAACACAACCCCACCCATTAGCAGACAGGCTACCTAAAATCATAGTAAGGTCACAGACACCCCAAAACACACTACTGGATGCGGCCCTACTCACCAGAAAGACAAGATCCAGCCTGACCCACCAGAACACAGGCACTAGTCCCCTCCACCAAGAAGCCTACTGAAACAACCTTAGCCACTGGGAGCAGACACCAAAAACAATGGGAACAGGCAACTACAGCCTGTGAAAAGGAGACCCCAAACACAGTAAGTTAAGCAAAATGAGAAGACAGAGAAAGGCACAGCAGATGAAAGGGCAAGGTAAAAAAACAACAAGACCAAACAAATGAAGAGGAAATAGTCTACCTGAAAAACAATTCAAAGTAATGATAGTAAAGATGATCCAAAATCCTGCAAATAGAATGGAGAAAATAAAAGAAATGATTAACAAAAACCTAGAAGAACTAAAGAACAAACAAACAATGATGAACAACACAATAAATGAAATTTAAAATTCTCTAGAAGGAATCAATAGCAGAAAAACTGAGGCAGAAGAATGGATAAGTAGCCTAGAAGATAAAATATAAAAAATATAAAAAATATAAAAATATATATACTATATATAAATAAATATATATATATATATAAAATATAAAAGGTTATAGTTGAAAACTTCCCTAATATGGAAAAGGAAAGTTTTCAATCAAGTCCAGAAAACACAGAGAGTCCCATACAGGATAAATCCAAGGAGAAGCATGTGAAGACACAAATTAATCAAATTATCAAAAATTAAATACAAAGAAAAAAATATTAAAAGCAGCAAGGAAAAAAGACAAATAACATACAACGGAATCCCCATAAGGTGAAGAACTGATCTTTCAGCAGAAACTCTGCAAGTCAGAGGGAGTGACAAAACATATTTAAAGTGATGAAAGGGAAAAAACTACAACCAAGGTTACTCTATCCAGCAAGGATCTCATTCAGATTCAATGGAGAAATTAAGACCTTTGCAGACAAGCAAACTCTAAGAGAATTCAGCACCACCAAACCAGCTTTACAACAAATGCTAAAGGAACTTCTCCAGGCAGGAAACACAAGAGAAGGAAAACACCTACAATAACTAACCCAAAACAATTAAGAAAATGGTAATAGGAACATACATATCGATAATTACCTTAAATGTAAATGGATTAAATGCTCCCACCAAAACACATAGACTAGCTGAAAGGATACAAAAACAAGACCCATATATATGCTGTCTACAAGAGACCCAGTGCAGACCTAGGGACTCATACAGACTGAAAGTGACTGGATGGAAAAAGATATTCCATACAAATGGAAATCAAAGAAAGCTGGAGTAGCAATTCTCATATCAGAAAACATGGACTTTAAAATAAAGATTATTACAAGAGAAAAAGAAGGACACTACATAATGATCAAGGGATCAATCCAAGAAGAAGATATAATAATTGTAAATATTTATGCACCCAACATAGGAACACCTCAATACATAAGGCAAATGTTAACAGACATAAAAGGGAAAATCAACAATAACATAATCATAGTAGGGGACTTTAACACCCCAGTTTCACCAATGGACAGATCATCCAAAATGAAAATAAATAAGAAAATACAAGCTTTAAATGACACATTAAACAAGATGGACTTAATTGATATTTATAGGATATTCCATCCAAAAACAACAGAATCCACTTTCTTCTCAAGTGCTCATGTAACATTCTCCAGGATAGATCATATCTTGGGTCACAAATCAAGCCTTGGCAAATTTAAGAAAATTGAAATCATATCAAGTATATTCTCCGACCACAACACTATGAGACTAGATAACAATTACAGGAAAAAATCTGTAAAAAATACAAACACATGGAGATTAAACAATACACTACTTAATAACCAAGAGATCACTAAGGAAATCAAAGAGAAAATTTTAAAAAACATAGAAAAAATGACCATGAAATCACGACAACCCAAAACCTATGGGATGCAGCAAATACAGTTCTAAGAGGGAAGTATATAGCAATAAAACCCTACCTCAAGACAAAAGAAACATCTCAAATAAACAACCTAGACTTACACCTAAAGCAATTAGAGAAAGAAGAACAAAAAAACCCCCACAAAGTTAGCTGAAGGAAAGAAATCATAAAGAACAGATCAGAAATAAATGAAAAGGAAATGAAGGAAATGATAGCAAAGATCAATAAAACTAAAAGCTGGTTCTTTGAGAAGACAAACATAGTTGATACACTGTTACCCAGACTCATCAAGAAAAACAGGGAGAAGACTGAAATCAATGAATTTGAAATGAAAAAGGAGAACAAACAACTGACACTGCAGAAATGCAAAGGAACATGAGAGATTACTACAAGCAAATAAATGCCAATAAAATGGACAACCTGGAGGAAATGAATATATTCTTAGAAAAGCACAACCTTCTGAGACTGAATCAGGAAGAAATACAGAATAAAAACAACCCTATCACAAGCATTGAAATTGAGACTGTGATTTAAAATCTTCCAACAAACAAAAACCCAGGACCAGATGACTTTACAGGCAAATTCTGTCAAACATTTAGAGAAGAGCTAACACCTATCCTTCTCAAAATCTTCCAAACTGTAACAGAGGGGGGAACACTTCTGAACTCATTCTACAAGGCCACCATCACCCTGATAACAACACCAGAAAAAGATGTCACAAAGAAAGAAAACTACAGGTCAAAAACACTGATGAACAAAGACGCAAAAATGCTCAAAAAAATACTAGCAAGCAGAATCCAACAGCACATTAAAAGGATCATATACTATGTTCAAGTGTGGTTTATCCCAGGAATGCAATGATTCTTCAGTACACACAAATCAATCAATGTGAGAAACCACGATGCACAAAAATGTTTTGACAAAATTCAACACCCATTTATGATTAAAACACTCCAGAAAGTAAGCATAGCAGGAACTTACCTCAACATAATAAAGGCCATATATGACAAACACACAACCAACATTGTTCTTAATGGTGAAAAACTGAAGCCATTTCCTCTAAGATCAGGAAGAAGATAAGGTTGCCCACTCTCACCACTATTATTCAACATAGGTGTGTAAGTTTTAGTCACAGCAATCAGAGAAGATAAAGAAATAAAATGAATCCAAATCAGAAAAGAAGAAATAAAAATGTCACTATTTGAAGATGACATAACGCTATACATAGAAAATCCTAAAGATGCCACCAGAAAACTACTAGAGCTAATCAATGAATTTGGTAAAGTAGCACGATACAAAATTAATGCACAGAAAATTTTTTCATTCATGTACACTAATGCTGAAAAATCTGAAAGAGAAATTAAGGAAATACTCCCATCTACCACTGCAACCAAAAGAATAAAATACCTAGGACAAAACCTACCTAAGGAGACAATAGATCGGTATGCAGAAAACTATAAGAAAGACCCTAATAAAAGAAATGAAAGATGATACAAATAGATGGAGAGATATACCATGTTCTTGGATTGGAAGAATCAACATTGTGAAAATGACTGTACCACCCAAAGCAATCTAGAGATTCAGTGAAATCCCTATCAAACTATGAATGGCATTTTTCACAGAACTAGAACAAAAATTTCACAGTTTATATGGAAACACAAAAGACCCCTTATAGCCAAAGCAATCTTGAGAAAGATAAATGGAGCTGGAGGAATCAGGATCCCCGAATTCACATTATACTACAAAGCTACAGTAATCATGACAGTATAGTACTGATACAAAAACAGAAATATAGATCAGTGGAACAGGATAGAAAACCCAGATATAAACCCACACATATGGTCACCTAATCTTTGATAAAGGAGGCAAGAATATACAATGAAGAAAAGACAGCCTCTTCAATAAGTGGTGCTGGGAAAACTGGACAGCTCCATGTAAAAGAATGAAATTAGAACACTCTCTAAAAGCATACTCAAAAATAAACTCAAAATGGGTTAAAGACCTAAATGTAAGGCCAGACACTATCAAACTCTTAGAGGAAAACATAGGCAGAACACTCTATGACATAAATCACAGTAAGATCCTTTTTGACCCACCTCCTAGAGAAATGGAAATAAAAACAAAAATAAACAAATGGGTCTCAATGAAACTTAAAATCTTTTGCACAGCACAGGAAACCATATATAAGATGAAAAGACAACCCTCAGAATGGGAGAAGATATTTGCAAATGAAGCAACTGACAAAGTATTAATCTTCAAAATATACTAGCAGCTCATGCAGCTCAGTATCAAAAAAAGAATCAACCCAATCCAAAAATGGGCAGAAGACCTAAATAGACATTTCTCCTAAGAAGATATTCAGATTGCCAACAAACACATGAAAGGATGCTAAACATCACTAATTATTAGAGAAATGCAAATCAAAACTACAATGAGGTTATCACCTCATACCAGTCA
The DNA here is from genome assembly GCF_026419965.1 of Kogia breviceps. Taxonomy (NCBI): domain Eukaryota; kingdom Metazoa; phylum Chordata; class Mammalia; order Artiodactyla; family Physeteridae; genus Kogia; species Kogia breviceps. The sequence continues at coordinate 21,977,237 of NC_081320.1, forward strand.
GAATGGCCATCATAAAAAAATCTAGAAACAATAAATGACACAGAGGGTGTGAAGTAAAGGGAATGTTCTTGTACTTTTGGTGGGAATGTAATTTGATACAGCCATTATGGAGAACAGTATGGAGGTTCCTTAAAAAACTAAAAATAAAACTGCCATACAACACAGCAATCCCACTACTGGGCATATACTCTGAGAAAACCATAATTCAAAAAGACTCATGCACCACAATGTTCATTGCAGCTCTGTTTATAATAGCCAGGACATGGAAACAACCTAAGTGTCCATCGACAGATGAATGGTTAAAGAAGATGTAGCATATATATACAATGGAATATTACTCAGCCATAAAAAGAAATGAAATTGAGTCATTTGTAGTGAGGTGGATAGACCTAGAGACTGTCATACTGAGTGAAGTAAGTCAGAAAGAGAAAAATAAATACTGTATGCGAACACATATATATGGAATTTAAAAAAAAAAAAAAAAGGTTCTGAAGAACCTAGGGTCAGGATGGGAATGGAGATGCAGATGTAGAGAATGGACTTGAGGACCTGGAGATGGGGAAGTGTAAGCTGGGACGAAGTGAGAGAGTGTCATGGACATAAATACACTACAAAATGTAAAATATATAGCTAGAGGGAAGCAGCCACATAGCACAGGGAGGTCAGCTCGGTGCTTTGTGATCACTTAGAGGGGGGGTGGGATAGGTGTGTGGGTGGGAGACTCAAGAAGGAGGAGATATGGGGATGTATGTATATGTATAGCTGATTCACTTTGTTGTGAAGAGGATGCTGGCTCACCATTGTAAAGCAATTATACTCTAATATAGGTGTTAAAAAAAAAATCTCAATACCTGGGCCACATTGGCCGAGGCTAATGCCCACACTTAACTCAGTGCCCACCCGACGGTGCTGTTAGAGCTTGTTCTTTTTTTTTTTAAATTAATTTTGTTGGATTATTGTTGATTTATGGTGTTGTGTTGGTCTTTGCTGTACAGCAAGGTAAGTCAGTTATACATATACATATATCCACTCTTTTTTAGATTCTTTTCTCATATAGATTATTACAGGGTATTGAGTAGAGTTCCCTGCGTTGTGCAGTAGATTCTTATTGGTTATGTATTTTATATACAGTAGTATGTATGTGTCAATCCTAATTTCCCAGTTTATCCTCCTTCCCCCCAACCCCCAATAACCATAGGTTTATTTTCTACATCTGTGACTCTATTTCTGTTTTGTAAATACCTTCATTTGCTTATACGTAGAATCTAAAATAATGGTACAAATGAGCTTATTTACAAAACGCTTGTTATTTCTACTATAATGATGACAAGTGGCTGTAACACACCTCTCCACTCTCGCCTCTATTTTACAGATAAGAAAACATTTTACAGATAGGAATACTGATCCTCCAGAGAGAGGATCTGACTCACACACGTGGCAGTTTGAATTGGAACTCAGTCCATGGCCTTCTCTGCACATCATTTTAAAAATCGATCAAAGCCAGCAAGACATAAATGAAGGGGTACAGATGGTATTTCAGGTGAAACTTTGGTGAAGGGAGGAATCTCAGGGTTTTCCCAACACCCCTCAAATCCTACCCCACCCTCCTCTGCCCTTAGGATCCTTTAGAAAGAAAAGGAAAAAGAGGAGATGGAAGGAGAGCCCGTTTTCCTGGAGGGAGCCTTGGCCTAAGCCTCCTCATCTGACTATAGCTTCCCACAGGTCACTGCCCTTCCACGGAAGGGGTGAGTACCCGGGTGCGTGAATGGGATGGAAAATTCCAGTCTGTCTGGCAAAGGGAGGGAGAAAAGGGCAGGCAAGCAGGAGCTGCCTAAGAAACACACAGTGGCTCACGTGGGACCACAGCATCCCCTGGTGGACCTGCTGGTGGCCAATGCTCTGGAGGGGCCTATGCTGGACCAAAGGAGTTTGGCAGCCCAGTCAGTGAGGCAGGGGCATGCTGGGAAAGGCAGTACCAGCCCCACCAGACTGTGTGAGGGGCAGTGAGGATGACTCCACACAGAGCACCAGGTCCCACTGTTGCCCAGTGCTCACATCAGCATGAATCTGTGGGCAGAGCTCAGGGTGGTATGTTCAGGGTTCTGGGCTGGGTTGCCTGGGTTCAATTCTCAGCCCCACCACATCCCAGCTGTGTGGTCCTGGACAAGTCTCTTAACCTCTCTCTGAACCTCAGGCTCCTCCACTATAAAATGAGGAAAATACTAGGATCTACTTCATGGTTGGGAATTAAACACGTTAATATTCTTAAAGCCCTCAGAACAAGGCTGTGTTAATACTAAGTGCTATTGGGAGGAGTAGGAGGAGGTTAAATAAACAAATGTTCTTGGGAGATTTTTTAAAAGTATATGGAATAGAGTGGGAACTGGGAGGCTAACCCCTACCTGAACAACTGGTAATAACATCTCAATCTGCTGACAGAGCATTTTCCTTGAGAAATATCCTACATGTCCCTAAAAGGATCTTGCCTTTATGAGGATGGGATATTTGTTTTGAGGCTGGGAAAGTTTCTGCTAGAATTCAAGCTGCTATTGCAACTAACTGCATTTCTTGCTGTCACGATCTCATGTGGGGTTGAAGAAATTAGAAGATGGAATCTGATCTGGGAAGGAAGATTTAATTTTAGGATATGAGGCAGACTTAAATAGGGTGTCAAATTACAAGGCAGCTGCTATTCAGTCAGAGTCTTCCATGGAGAGAAAGCCTTGATGGAGCTAGGGCTTTATTTCCTAAAACAGAGAAGCATTGCCTTGCAGAACTTCACTGGAGGGATATGGCTTGGAGGATCCAGGCAACAGTGGGTGACATTGTGTTTAGAATTCAAAGTTCTCCTTTCCTCTTGGGACTAATGGCTGAAATGTTAACCCAGGAAAAAAATAAAGGGGTATGCTACAGTAGAAAAATGAGATTGGAATGACACACTTGTGCTGTCTTCGGAGTAGCAAATTTCCAAAGCCAAGGATAGGCATGGTTTCTAGAAGAGTACTTGACTAAAGGCCACAGCTTTAGAAATAACCCTTAGAAAAAGCCTGGGATACAAAAGTTTTGGGGACTTTTCAAAGTAAGAATACTGGGACAGGGAGGTTGCCTATTTAAATTACGGGGATCTCTTACAATAGAAGAATTAAGACTGTTTCCCCTATACAGAGTTCATATCAATCCAGCAATGAAATGCCGGAAAGGCAGAAGCCAAAGGCAAAACAAAAGCTTTAAACATAAAAGATGAAAAGAATAATGAATGATATGTCTTCAAGAGATCTGATAGGAAACTATTCTGAGATTTGATCATATTTTAGAATTCCTGTGAGCTCAGGGCTGATGCTCTGATATTTGTATATGATATGTCTTGTTGATTCACTGGAACTTCAGAAATGTGGGAGACATGAGTGATTTGGCATTAGAGCAATTACATTGCTGAAGAAGCAACATTTGTTACAGCCCAAACAAGACTGAGCATAGGTCCCCTGCATGGGAATTGGTAATATAAGAAGAAATGAGAGTAGGGAGTTAATTTAGACTTACAATTTAATTTACCTGTGGAAACAAAAGATTTGCTCGATAAAAGTAAAGACCAATTTGAAGCATTTTCTAGTGTATTTGTTATAATTTGGCATACTGTGTCACCTGGCTCATGTTGGTGAATGAGCTTAGATAATATACTCAAGCAATTTTTGAGATAGTAGAAAGAGATATGATTTCTTGTCTTTATATAAAATTTTGAATATTATATCTTAAGTTACATTAATTGGAGACAGAACAGCATAGTGTTTTTAAGTACATAATCCAAACATTAAAACTTGGGCTCGAATCCCAGCTCTAGGCAAATCAAGGGATTTAAAATACCTTTGCCTTAGTTTTCTCACCTGTGAAGTGATAATGACAATTGTATTTATCACATGGGATTCTTGTGAATGTTAATGGGGATAATACAGTTGAAAATATTAACTTATTTATTCACATGCTAGATAGGTTTCCAAAACTTGTGTGCATAGGAATCACTTCAGGAACTTTCTTTTTAGACCTTGCAGATGAACCAAATGGTTTTCATGAGGTGTTTTTAAGGCCACACTGATCCAGGTCCTTGTTTTCTGCTCATGAATATGGTTTCAAGGGGAGTTTATTAATGCCTTTAATACTGGTAAGAAGCAATGACTTAAGAATCCTTCTCACATAGGGTTGCCAGATTTAGCAAAAGGCAAAACAAAAACAAAAAATCCAATATCCCAAATCAGCAACTACTTTTACTCTAATGCTAATGGCAGCCCACTTACTCAGCTGAACACACCAGACCATCTTCTTCCATTTTTCTTACCTTTTCATAAACTGAGGGTTGGATTGCCCATTAAAATATAGTACTCTCAGGTAAATTTGATTTTCACATACACCACAAATACGTATAAGTATGTTCTGTGTAATATTTGGAGTAAATTTGAGAATACTAAAGCATTATTCACTGTTTAGATCTCTGCCTAACTTTAACATGAGCCGTGCTTGACATGAACATTTTGTCCTCAGCTCTCTTTGACTCTTCAACTTGAGAACTTCACCCTCTCATGAAATATTGGTAGAAGATTGAGTAAATGCATTTCAATAACTTATTTAATGGATTTGATATTTTGATTAAATAGTTTATAAAATGTACATATATGATCATTTAAACCACAACTATTGTGATATTACTATAATAAACAGAGATGCTCACTTAATGTAATGAGCTTATTTTTTCTATGGTATCTGAACTTGTGATAGCATTTTCAAAAGCAGGGTGATAAGCATGCAGGACTAAGAATAGTGCTAGGATGAAAAGGACAGATATGACAAAACTGTTCTGCTAACCAAGCTGCTGGCTTATAAAAAGCAGAGAAATCTGAAAGTAAAGAACTATGCAGTAGTCAGGCTGTAGAGAAAGGCACCTGGAAGTGGAGAAAGATGCCGATGAAATAAGCATGATGGGACACACTCTCCAAATAAGTTACATCAGTGCCCAGGAAAAAAAGGATAGTTTCCACTGAGGTATAAAGGGGGCTGTGAAGAGTTTTCTCTTTGCAAATATGAAGGGAAATAGCATGTGTACAGTTTCTATTTTGTCGCAAAATTGTAAAGAGATGAAGGAGAAAACACTTACTGGAAAATCTGCTGTGCAAACCACTTCAAGTAAAATAAACAGGCAGCAGAATGAGCACATCTGCCTGATGTTTAGCACGTCTGGTGAAGTTGTAGGAAGAGAGCAGAAAAGACATGGTATAATAAGCAAGGGCTTTGAGAGCATGTGTGTCCTTCAGCTTTCCCCAGAGCTTGAGGGGAAGGAGTTGATGAAGGGCTAATCATCCAGAGGGTGCTTTAAGATAGAGAGACACTCCTCTCAATCTAGCTACCAACTGGAAGGACGCCTGTGTAGGAAATGTAATCATAGCAGCTGAAACATAAGAGCAGACGCCGGAGTTGATATCATATGTGTGGCAACCACTGCATCTGACAGGGGAGCTGCTTTGCCTAGGGAGTAAATCTTTCTGGAGAACCATTACATGCTCAACTCCATCAGAGTCCATACAACATGACAGGTCTTATGTTGCATGGTGGAATGAACATTTATATGAAATTCTAAACACCAGTGTTTCTCATACTGAGAAATGCACCATTTTAAATATCAACAAATCTTGGAGGTCCTGTCAAGGGACAGGATTACCTATGAAATAACTCTGAAATATCACTATGGATTTACTGAGCAATATGTTATCTGTGCCTAAAGGCTCCACCTTCTCCTGTTGGGGAGAATGTAACATCCCATAAACTCCAAGTTAAAACTTTGTCTGAGAAAATGATCTGAAAACTATTCATACTAAGGTCTGAAAGGCAGATTGATCAAGAGACTTTTCTAAAATTTTTTCTTGATATTTGTTTGTAGAACTTCATGCCTATCAACATCCTAGTGCCTGAAACATGTGACTATGTTACCTTACATGGAAAAAGGGACTTGCAGATGTGATCAACTTAAGAACATTGGGTAGGGGAGCTTATCCTGGATTAGCCAGATGAGACCACTCTAAGCACATGAGTCCTCAAAATCGAAGAATCCTTCCTGGCTCTGCTCAGAGAAAAAGATGTGATGATGAAAGCAGGATCAGAGAGATGCTACATTGCTGTCTCTGAAGCTGGAGAGAGGGCCCATGAGCCAGGGAATGCAGGCAGCCTCTAAAAACTGGACATGGCAAAAAACCAGATCCTTGTCTTGAGTCTCCAGAGAGGAGCCTAACCTTGACAACATCTTGATTTTAACCCAGTGAGACTCATGCTGGACCTCTGACCTGCAGAATCATTGGAGAATCATGAAATGATAAATTTGTGTTGTTTAAAGTGTTATGCCCTTGGAAACTTGCTGTAACTGCACTAGAAAACAAATACAGTGTTCTAGACATTTATTTACACAAAATATCTTCACATGGACAATTAAGTCAGTTGAGTCCTTTTCCAGCCACCTCATAAACTCATTTATATTTCCTACATGAAAGTTTTGATCTTATATTAAGTAAAACCTCCATAAGTTGATAAATTAATCTAAATGTAAATAAATGAAAAAGATTGCTTACCTAGCTAATTAGTGAAATCTAATAAATTTTCTTCTAACTTCTGAGATTGCAAATGAGTTAAATGTAGCTCTTAAATATTTGAGGGGAAGGGGTTTTCTGGAAATAATCAATTATATTATTTCTAACACAAATCTTTCAAAAAAATAGTGAAAACCCTTCATTGATGTTTGAATTAGTTTTATCTGTATGCCAAACACTAAAAATTTCGCCAAATGCAGTGTAGATTGTACAGGATACAAAGAGAACTCAGAGCGAACATGAAACTCATCATTCCCCAAATGCATCATAACATAGCAGAATTCAATAGAGAATATACAGGGGTTGTTTTTTCCCCAAGGTCCTATCTTAGAGAATCAAAGACTAGAGACAAGAATGGTGACCTGTGGTAAGGAAGACCCATGGTCAACATCCCATTTAGAGGATATTTGCCCACTGAGCATGAGGAAGTTGAAGCAGGTGGACCTTCACAATCCTTAGGCCTGTAAGTAAAGAAATGGGTGGAAGGGGAAAGAACAGTGGTGCTTCTTGAGTACGTAGGTCTGTTGTAGCAACAGAATGACAGCAGTCACAGCAAGTATTGTAAATACAGAAACTAAATCTCCCAGCAATGAAGCTGTCCTGCTGAGATGACCTTCATCCATTCCCACCATTCCCAAAAGGCTGACAGATCTGGCAACTAAAAACCAGCCCTGTCTTCATTTCCCTTTCTTTCAGTGAAGTGCTGACAGGACAGATTCTAAAGGTCAAATTTTTACTTAAGTATAAAGGTAGCAAAAACCTTCTCAAATATGCACACCATTAGGATATTTTCCATTATGTAACCTTCATACTACATTATTTGAAGAAGCATAATAGCTGAAAAGAAGAATCACTGGAAAAGAAGACCCCAAGATCCCAAGAACAGAGAAAGGATGTTCTAACTAGAATTAAGGGAAGATTTAGATCTATTCGTTCACCAAGATAAATATTATACATATATACATATATATGAAGACATGTATAATAATACATATGTACTGTTGAGACTTGAACAACATGGGTGTGAACTGAGCAGGTCCACTTATACGTGGATTTTTTTTGATAGTAAATACTACAATAATACATGATCAGAGGTTGGTAGATTCCCCGGATACAAAGGAATCTTGTATAATGGAGGGCCAACTATAGTTTATAAGTGGATCTTTTACTACACCCCTAAACCCTGCATTGTTCAAGGGTCAACTGTTTATATAACTAATACAGCTATCAGTCATAAGTTTTAGTTGCGATTTCATACAAATAAGAAGATATGTATCTCCTGTTTGAGTTTATCACAGATTTTTTTATACTATCTAAATAAATTTAATCGCAGTTGTGAGCCTACCTTCTTTCATATTTGCAGGAAACCTCAGTCATTCCTGGGGTAGCCCCACCAATCCAGGGCTATGTACTGTTCAGTGCTTTACACAGGAACCCGCTGAGATGTTCCCTTCATTTCTGCCTGATCCTCCAGCAGACTTCCGCAGCCCTGTGCCAGCCTGGGGCAGAGGCACATCTGAGGAAGCTGTTTGTGATTTCTCTCTGCCAGGATGCACCAGGCACCTGTTCCTTTTAGGAAACTTACCCCATCCTCTGCGGGTTACTTTTGGGGAACCATGAAAATTCCCCATGCTTTTCTCACCATTTCACCCGCCCGCTTCTGAAACTTCTTTTAGTCAGAGGAAAATTCTTCTCTAGTCATGTTTCTTCCAAGCCACTGTAACACAGAATTTTTTAAAGTATCCAGATACCTAATTTATTTAAAATAATTTAAAATATGAACAAATTTTAGCTATACATCCACAACATAAAATAAATTACAATTCTCTAAATAGGCTTATTTACTCTAGTTCAACAAAATTCCTTTATTCTATTTTAAGAATTTCCTACATTTTCTTTTTAAAAAATCTTAAAAAAACCCAAATATCTAACACCCATATTATGAAATGAATGTGTACTCATGATGTAAAAAACTCAAAGAGTAGAGGAAGTTGTGAAATGCAAATTTTTCTACCCCCTCTCCTTTCCTCAAAGGCTATTAATGGGTTTTGTCTCTCAGTCTTCAAAGGGTTACCATTTTGATCTTAAATGATGTGATATTTTTATTATCAATCTATCAATCAATTTATTTTCTTTTGTTTTGTTTTTTAAATTTATTTTTATCAAAGTAAAGCATTTACATACTTTAAGTGAAATTATTTACAAGGAGTATAATAAAGAACAGTAGTATGCTACTCTCTTCCTCAGAGGTACTCACTTTAAAAACTTTAAAATATTTTACCTGATTTTTCTGACAAACTATTTCAAAATTTTAGGTAATGTGTTTCTCCACTGTTACTTTTTGACATTCTAACTTTATTCACAATCCATCTATGGACTTCCTTCTGTGCAAAATGAATACTTTGTTCCCCCACAGCTGTCAAACTGTTATCTCTTTTTTCCTCTCTCCTTTTTGGTTTGTCATGTTAAGTGAGTATGCTTGCTTTTTACTACACATCTTAGATTATATTAAAAAATCCCCACTATATGTCATCATTTTAAGTGAAATAACTGAGAAAGGTTAAAAATCAAAGAATGAGTGGTAATATAACAATACAAATTTTTTGGAGGTTATGGCATAGATTGTGGTGAGGGTTTCATGGATGTATACTTATCTGCAAACTCATCAAGTGGTATACATTGAGTATATACAGCTTTTTGTTTATAAATCATACTACAATAAAATGGTTTAAGAAAAATAACACTTCCAAAAAATACAAAAGGCATAAGCAAGCCAAATCAAAGGAGTGAGTACAATAATCTGGACCCCTATGTTTATCTGCCTACATTTGAAAAAAAATGTTTAGTAGAATCTTTATCTTACTGCATATGCTCATCTAATTTCAAATAGTTGAATATGCATGATAAAACCATGAAAAGATTAGAAACTGAGTATAGGAAATATTTTTGTTTATAACTTTCTGGGGAAAGACATTCTAAGGGTGATATCAAAGAGAAACTATGAGGAAAAAGCCAACTTGAAAAAAAAATGTCTGAATGTAAAAAATCATCATAAGCAATATTAGGACACAAGTGGCAAGCTGAGAATTGTAGGAATACTTTCAAACTCTTGCAGCCAGCCTTAAAGCTGGATAGGGACTGGGAAGCCAGAGACCACCTTCATCAAAAGCACTCTCCTAGTGCTTTTGGTCCAAGCTGCAGTGAAGAAGGTGGATAGTACAAAAGTAGCACAAAAATGAAGTGGAAGCCATGTTTTTGCTGTTCTTGCTGCTTCTGTGGGCAAGTTTGTTTGTGGAAGTCATTGGTTTTATGGTAGCAACAGTACTCATGGCCCCAGTGGATACTCCATGGCCTTGTAGACATTAAGACACAGGATCCAGAGTATCTGTTATGTATTGGAATTTGAGAAGTACTGGGAAAGCAGCCTTCCTGACTCCCAAGCTTTTGAATTGGTCCACCAGCCTCCGTGGAGGGCCAGTTATGCAGTATTGTCCTCAGAGTCATTGTGTTCAGTCAGGATCCACAGAAGCAGAGCAAAGATGGGGATTTTTGTGTGAGTGATTTGCTGATTGAATGCTCCTAGGAAAGACAGATTTATGGTAGCAGGATGAGGTGGGGAGAGATTAAACAAGGATGTTGCCTGTACCTAAGGGGAGCTTTGGCTGTGGAGGAAACTCTGGGTCATCAATTGCAACACCTTAAAGCAAGGGATCTGGCCTTTTATATCTCATGTTAGTCAGTTATTTCTTGCCAGCTTCTTTGGGGAGTAGGGCAACCTAACCTCCAGGGCGAGGTGGCTCCCATTCAGCCAAAGAAAATTCTTAAAAGAAGTAGGCAGCTGTGAGCTAACTCTCACAACTTCTGTGGCATGGTGTCCTAACTGGTAAGCGGAATCATGTGGGTCATCAGTAACATCCACTCTACTATATATGTTCAGCCTCCAGTCTGTGTTCCCAGTTCTTCTAATGATTTTATAAGCATGTAAAACCCTGATTATATTTCAATTACTTGAAAGAGCTGTAGTGATTCTGTTATATGCAACTAAATTCTAAGTAATAAAGTCATGAGCAAGGCTTCATTAAATAAAAACTAGAAATTGCCAACAAAACTGTTAATAATTGTTTGGCCTCACTGGTAACCAAATAATGTAAATAGAGGAAAATTATGTTTGGCATTTTTCTTATATGATTAGAAAAGAAAAAGTTCAGGTTTGACAAGGTGTAGAGTGAGTTCTAATAATTGCTAGTGGTAGCTTAAATTGGCACAGCTTTTCTGGAAGAAAATTTACTAATATATATCAAAATCTTTGTAAATGTGTGTATACATCCTCTTTGACCAAGCAACTCTACTTCTAAGAATTCTAAGGAAACAATTTCAATTATTCAGAAAATTTATTTAAAAAGCTATATATACCAGAAAATTCATTTCAGCAGTATTTATATCAAATAATTAGAAATAACCCAAGTGAAATACCTAATGCTGTTTGGAATGTAGTAGTAATATATCAGTACATTAAATGCATATATAATGTAATAGGAATTGTCTATATATTTATATCTACCTATATATTATGTTAGTATATTATATATGCATATAAGCAATATACAGCTGTTAAAATTACAGTACTCAAATGACACTTAAAGCTGTCAAGAACTGTACATGGAAAAAGCAGCTGTTAACCTAGTAAAACAGTTGGTTAAAAAAAAAAACAGCAAAATGGGTTTATTCAGCAAAGAATTGCAGTTCAGGACAGGAGGAGAACCACATGCAAGCCCATTAAAACAAAGTAAAGGAAATTATTTTACAGAGAAGGGGAAGTTGGGAGAAGCTCTTATAAACAAAAATGTCTTTGGAAGAAACTGGGAGTTCAAAGTATAGTGGCTTTTCATTGGCTTACCTGTGACAGTCACTCATTGGTTTAGCTCTTGCTAGGCAAGGGGGAAAATATCTTTCTTCCTCCTCTTGGTGGTAGTAAATTAGTGTCACTTCCTTGCCAGAGATGCAAGGTACCTCTCTTCCTATTGGGATCTGTATTGACCTGGAGTGGTCTGTGTGTAAGACCTCCCCCTTCTGGTTTCCTGGCTATTTTAGCGAGATTTTTCCTTTTTAACCTTCACACAGCCTATAGAAGAGTAATAAAAATGATCTTATATTTTCAATATAGTTATCTGTATATAGGAAAATACACCAAAAGAACTGACACCAAATGTTTATAGCCCTGACTGACCACTAAGTAATGGAATTTTGAACACATTTTTTAAAATTCTGTTTTGCTTATCTTTACTTTATCTGTTCTATAATAAGCATACATTACTTGCATAATTTAAAAAATGTATTATATTGAAAAATTGAGGGTCATCTGTTCTGGTGGTTGCAGGACTCAACAACCAAAATTTGATGTGGGGGCTTCCCTGGTGGCGCAGTGGTTGGGGGTCTGCCTGCCGATTCAGGGGACACGGGTTCGTGCCCCGGTCTGGGAGGATCCCATGTACCGCAGAGCGGCTGGGCCCGTGGGCCATGGACGCTGAGCCTGCGTGTCTGGAGCCTGTGCTCTGAGACGGGAGAGTCCACGACAGTAAGAGGTCCGCGTACCGCAAAAAAAAAAAAAAAAAAAAAAAAAAAAAAAAAAAAAAAAAATTGATGTGGGCTTTGAAATCTTTTTGGTTTTGTTTGTTTTGGGTTTTGTTTTTGTTTTCTCTTTTGCTCTTCCTTGGTTTTCTGAATCTGACACAAAAGACAGAAGCAACAAATGACTTGTCAATATTCTTTTTCATGTTTCTCCAGATAGACTGTTCACACCTAAATCTGTGGTGTTTATCCATCCAGTGTACCCAAAAAAACACTGTAAAGAAAATACTATTTTCTGAAAGGGTGTGATAATTTAGGGATTTGACATCTGTATCATCTGTCAATAGACCAGCAGTTCAGAAAGCCAGGTTTCCTTCAGGTTGTGATAGGAATTAGAGCTGTGAGTTTTACCAACCTTCCTCAGACCCCAGATTCATATTGTAATTTTAATCTTGTTTACTGCAGCAGCTATTTCTTGTGGTTGATTCAAAGTGGGAGCAAACTGTGAATTCATACTATATAAATTCATTGGTTCCAAACTTATGTAGCTATTCTAGAACATTCTGCAGGGTTGTCTTTTGTTATGACCTGCTGTAAACCTGATGGTGTGTGTACTGTAAACATAGAAAGGTCTAGCTAACAAATGGGTCTCTAGTCATTTTTAAAGCTCCATTCTTCCTTTAAGATGTTTTACTTGTGTGTGGGAGCATGCACTTTATTTAGAAGTTACTTTATTATTACTTTTATGGTTTTAAAATTATTTTCTTCTCAAATGTCACAGAATGTCTTACCGCCCATCTGCTCAAGAGACATAATTATGAAACTGACAGTCTTTTTGACACCTCCCTGAAGTGGGAGGAATGAACACATTTTCATTCAGTTTGGGAACTCAAATTTTGACTTTCTTCTTTTCCCTGTGGGAATTAGCCTTTTGAACAGCACCCACATTGCATAAGTATTTGCAAGATGTATAAAAAAACAAGGACACTTTAAAAGACATAGCCCTATAGACATGCTCAACTACTTAAGCCACTAGTGGAATTGGTAAATTGTTATTTCAGCCCCAAACTGGCTAATCCAAATGAACATTTAGGCAACTTTTACACCTCAGAGTTGCCTATGACTGTGCCTCTTCAGAACAGTGTAGATGATATATGACACTGTGATATTTTATTAAGCTCTAACAGTAAATAATGTTGTTTATTAATAACCCCATAAAACCATACACTAAATATTATGAAAAATGATATTTGCTTTAAAATATTGAGCCATCATTGGTTCTAATCTATTTTTTTAAAAAATAATACAAAATTTTATCTATTGAAAGCATTGTGCTTTTAAGGATCTTCCTGACATTTATTGTTTTTTAAATGCATTAACACATCTTACTTAACACAGCTGAGATGCATCAGTCATTTAAAAGATTATATTGGGACAGTCTGATGTAAGCTCATGATGAGCTGATTTCATTCAGTATGGCTCTGGTCACCTCTAACAAGGTGATAATTCTAATTATGGCATTTTAGAGCTAGTAAATCAGAATTTTTGAGACTGAGAGTAATTTCAGAAATAACTATTTTTATAAGACTGGACAGATTTCAATTCTAGTAGCAAAATATCTGAGTAAGAAGTTTTCTAGTTGTGAAAAAGAGAAGTTGTACTTTAAGAGTGCACCAAAAAGTAAAATGAAAGACAGAGATATGGGCTTGAGGAATTATTTTGAAACTTAAAGCTATTATAATGATTCAAGAATGAGGTTTATTCTAGAATTCCAGATTTCAGGTTAGATCAACCAAAACCTTTTTGAGGTACCTATAGTGTGATATTCAGCAAGGAATGGAACATGAACACTGTGGCATTAGCTCTGGGCCCAGCTTATAGTATAATAAGGAAAACAAAAATATGTGAAAATGTAGGAATTACATGAGTTAAAGATTACAAATGTTTGAAAGAGGAAAAGACTTCCAATGGTTTGTGTTATCAGTAAAAGCTTACAGCTGCTTTGATGGCATTATAGGAGGAGTTTATGGAGAAAACCTAAGATTACATGTGTTCCTATTAGGCACCTTGATCTTCCCACCTAAAAGCCTCTTATATGATGGTCTATCTAAATATCTTTTGCCCCAGCCAGAAACATTCAGAGGTCATTACAATACATGGGTATGAAATGATAATAGCTTGAATGAGAATGATGACAGCAGGCAAGAAGCAACAATTTATTAAGCACCTACCAAGCCAGTCACCACTGATATATTAGTATTTTCATTTAATTGCCTCCAAACATTACAGAGTAGACATTAGTGTGCCCATTTTTCAGATGAGGAAACTAAGGAGAATGAGAGGATGTCACTCACAAAGAGCTAGAATGTGGCAGAGTAAGACTTGTTTGGCCCCATTCTATCATGCTTCCCTTAATGAAGAATGGTTGTGATAAAGGAGTAAATAAGACATAGAGTCTGTTTAGATATTAGGGATGATTTAAAAGTAATAATAAAATATGACCATAAGTAGAGAAATGGTAGCATTAGATTCGGTGTCAGTTGTGTTTTTGGATTTAGAGAACATTTGGATTTAGATTATGGGGAAGGGGCTGGTTTACAATGGAGATTTCAAACAGATGTATGCAGTGGGTGGTTAAAATATGGGTATGTGTATATGGAGTCATGTGTTGTATGCTCTTAGTATAATCCTTCATATTGATAGGGACCTGGAAAAGTATTAGTTTTAGAATAAGATATCTTCTTGAATTACTATGGTATTTTTAATTCCAAAATAATTCCTCATGTTCTCATCTCTGTGTGTGCAAGAAGGAGATAAAAGAGAATATGTGATGTAGCTTAAATCACTTGCTAAAGGTAATTTGATTTCAAGGACATAGTAATGTCACTGTAGTAGACTACAGCTTTATAAGTCAGAATCCAGTACAGATGAAAACTACTTCTTTTAAACATGAAGGTATTTAATTCTGGGAAGTAGAGGCTCACACAAATCACTGGAAATGATGGCAAGAGCAGGGTGAGGGTGTTGGCTGACATTCATACACAGAAAGATCCTGCATAGAAACACCATAGAACTGGTGCACCAAAAGTAGTGCCAATTCTGCCACAATCCAGAATCTTGAAAGTGGGATAGGGAGCTGATATCAGAGCTGGTGGCTCCAGAGCCCTGTTATGTCTGCTTGAGATGCAACAGCAAAATGGATGTTTCAGGGGCTATTGCCTGTCTCCCTACTTAACTTAATTATAGATCCAATGCTCAGGCAAGTGTATCTAAATGGAGGGTCCTAAATTACATCTGGAACTCCAGGTGACAAGAGATCTGGGAAATGTGATATTTTGCTGTCCAGCCTCTTGAATAAAGGAAGTCACCCTTAAAGGAGTTTGGAACAAATGGCCAACAAGGCAATATAGCATATATACCAAAACAGACAAATGTTAATACACCAGAGAATTTCTCTAATGCATGTTACTGAAGTAGAAGGGAAAAACTAGTGGCCAACTGACAGCTAGTTTCAGGTATATAATTACTGAGGAAAACTGATTGCTGATCTCTGAAGAGATTTGGAAACCATTAACTTAATGAGAAAGACTTAGGAATTGGGGAATTTTATAAAACCTGTAGTGTAAACTTGGAGCCTTCATCTCCATCCTTTCCCAGATTCTCTTAGTGAGTTGATTTAGTGCCAGAAATAAGACCATCTCAGACCAAGGCCAGGGCTCTTCTGGATCATGTTTTATTCTCTTTTGTATAAGTAGAGAAGGTGAGGAACTCCATTAAAGAGATTGAATGGACTGATCCTAGGATCAAAATAATGAAGTTTATTTCAACTGATCTTTCCAAATCCAATTGTTCTGTATGTTCTCAATGCCCTTAAAAAATGATCATTTCATGTGATAAATTCATACTGCAAACCCTTCATTGTGCCAAATGAGCTTTTATGTGACACAGTAACTTTTAGAGTTTGCCAGAACTTTGAAATGTTGAAAAAGGTGGTGTTAGCTTTCAACATGTGTTAATTGGGTTTGCCTACCCAGATGACATAGAAGAAGAAGGAAAATAGGTAGATGATAGATACATAGGTAGATAGATAATTTCAGCTTCTAAACTGATCTAATCAAGTAAAATAGAGGTAATGCATACAAAACTAAATCATTTAACTTCTCTGTTTATATTGATGGATATAATAGGATAGTTCAAATTTTATTTTTATCATGTTTTGAGGACTGTGCATATACAGTTACTACTTATGGAAAAACATAATCACAATGGCATAAAATAAAAAAAATAACTCCTATAAGATTCTGAACACAGTTTCCAGAATCTCTAACTTAAAGTGAACCATCCATATTTTACAACTATATAAATGGATCTGTTGTAACTGATTAAACAGTTTCTTCTACATGAGAAAATTGGTAGGATTTTCTCGTTTCTCTGTATGATTTCCAGACTGAGTTTTACACCAATTGTCACATCTTTCTTTTTCCTTTTGGGTCTGGAGTTGGTAGTGTTTGAATTTTGCCAAACTAAGATTTAGCTTCTATGTGACATATGAGTGACTAAGAATCAGCACATGCCATTTTCTGTTTTACAGATCTGTACTTCTTGATGTTCTTATTGACCCACTATCATGTGTTTCACTGTTTTGAGTAAACAGTTTATATATTGTCAGATATTTTGAAATAATTTATAGCATCCAGATTTTTAACAATAATTTTCTGCCAAATCAGTCACCCAGCCAACAACTTCATTGGTCCTTCTTTCTGATATTATATGATATTTGATTCTGTTAGAAAGCCTCACAATGTGACCAAGAATTAACAACTAGGAGATACTTGGAAATGTAGTGAATGATTGATTTGGAAAACAAATAAGACACTATATTGAAGCCAGTGGCATCTGTGGTAGAAGTTTAACTATGAAAATTACTTATTTCTGTCATTTTGATGAAAAATTGGAAGTTCATTAAAAGCTATGTTTTTCTATATGTTGTAATACTGAAATACTTTTAATTGTAAATATCTAATAAAAATATTAGCCCAAGAACACAAGGTCCCCCATCTTTTTCTCAAACCTTATTGAAATGACCAAAGGAAAAGAAAGAAAAAACCTGAGTCATTTTTGGAGTACAGGTAAATAGTAATTGCATTCAGAGTAAATCTGATAGATAGGATTGCTTTGGGACAAAATATAAACAAAAGCAAATGCCAAAAGCTGACTCACAACATTCCCTCCCTCTGTGAAAGAAATGTGGCATTTCAGAAAGCCAGTAGAGAAGATTATTACAAAGCCACATTAATGCTCTGTGATTTGAAAATTCAAGAACTAGATATTTACTATGCACTGAGTGTTTGTGTCCCTCCAAATTCCTATGTTGGCACCCTAATCCCCAATATGAAGGCATTTAGAGATGGCACCTTTGGAAAGTAATTCATTTTAGAGGAGCTCATGAGGGTGGAGGCCTCATGATGGGATTAATGCTCTCACAAGAAGAGGAAGAGACATCAGAACTTCCTCTTTCTACTTTCCATCAGATGAGGATGTTAAGTGAAGATAGCCATCTTCAAACCAGGAAAAGGACTGTCAAGGGACATGGGCTGAGTGAGCACCTTGATCTTGGAGTTCCCAGCCTCCAGAACTGTGAGAAATAAATGCTTGTTGTTAAAGTCACCCTGTCTATGGTATTTTTGTTATAGCAGCCTGAAGTGGCCAAGATGGGGTTATGTCATGCCCTGGTATAGAAAATGATTTTTTGCCACTGCAGATTTAAGTTTGGGGCAGTTGTGTGCATGGGCTTTGGGCAAATGTTGTACCAGAGAGAAGGCCTTCATTATGACACCACTTTTTTTCTGATATAATGGTCAGGATATCAAAATGAATTCTAGTTCAAAAATATTTTCCAAATGAATGAAAGAAGTACATATAAAATAAATGAAAAACAAACAAAAAGCAAGCAAGCCAACAAACAAACAGAAAAGATAAAATGTAGACCGTCACTTATTTTAATCCCTGATGGTGCAGGGTTATTTTCCCTAGTCATACAAGGAAAGGAAGAGTTCATAACATAAAATAATAGATAAGTAGGTATATAAATAGATAGTTAAGTACATTTATAGGTAGAACTGTATTAGTACCTACTGGTTGAAAAACCCAGACTAATTAAAGGAAATTACACATCAAAAGAAATATAGATTAACATACTCAATATAGAAAAAGTACTGATGAAACGATTAGAAATGTTCCTAATTATCTTGTAACCTTAAAAAAAAAACTGGTTTAGAACTTCTGAGCCTTTATTATTCTTGAAGAGAGTATTATTTTCTCTGTATGTATGAGGTAAGGTATATAAAACTTGTTTCAATAATTCCTGACATATAGTAAACATCCAATTATAGTTATTTTAAAAGATTATTTTCTACCTTGATTGAATAAAATCTCTTCACTGTGGTCTATAAAGTCTTATATGATCAGCCCATACCTATCCCATAACATTCCACCCCTTGGGGACATTGCACTAGCTGTTTTTTTGCTGCTTGGAGATCTCTGCATGACTGGCTTCTGCTCATCATTCAGGTCTTAGTTCAGCCTTCCCAGAGATGTCTCCCCTGAACACTACATCCAAATAGGTCTCCCAGCCCATACTTGATCACGCTCTCTCAGAAAAGTTTAATTCAAACCTTTGTTTTCCTCCTAGTGTTTGTCACAGTCTAGCGGATTGAATTTTGCTCCCCTAAAAGATATGTTCAAGTCCTAAGCTCCAATACCAGTAAATGTAACCTTATTTGGAAATAAGGTATATGTAGATGTAATCAAGTTAAAATGAGGTCATAGTGGATTAGGGTAGTCTCTAAATGCAATGACTGATTTCTTTATAAGAGAAAGGAGGGATGTCTTTGGACTCAGAGACATAGAGGATACACACAGAGAGAAGATGGATGCAGAGATTGGAGTGAAGAGGCCACAAGTCAAGGAAATGCCTGGGGGACATGAGAAGCTAGAATAGGCAAGGAAATTTTCTCCCCTAGAAAGAGAGAACACAGTCCTGCTGAAACCTTGATTTCAAACTTCTAGCCTTCTGAACTGTTACAGAATAAATTTCTGTTGTTTGAGCCACCCAGTTTGTGGTAATTTGTTACAGCAGCCCTAAGAAACTAATACAAGTAATCCAAAAGTAACTTATTTTTTGATATTTTGCTTATTATTTGGCTCCCTTCAGGAGCATGTGCACAGCATGAGAAGTTTGTCTTCACTAGCAACTGAAATGATGTTGACTGCAGCACAGTAGGTACTTACTAAATGAATAAATGGATGAACAAATGAATGATGAGATGAATGCAACAAAAAAGTAAAATGTAATTCATTGCAGATAACCAGTGACTATACTGAAAATTTTTCCAGTTAATAGTCAAAGACCTCCAGGTAAATAAAAATAAGATAAAATCTTTAATCTGTTAAATTGGTAAAAGTTTAAAAGTTTTGATAATAACCTCTTTTGGCAATGATAGAGAAATCAACAGTCTTACCTCCCTGCCAGTAGATATTAAATTGGTATGATATTTTAGGAAAAAAAAAATAATACATATTCTTTGACTCTTTCCATTAATTTATTCTTAGGAAGCCATCATAGAGGTTGATGTCATTTTGTTTTCTTTAAGTATATTCCTCCTGGGATTGTTTATAATAGTTTGAAAATGTGAAAATGAATAAATAAATAATTATGTTGACTAAACATTTTGGTGTATTATGAATTTTATGTACATAAATATAACTTTATATAAAATATTTTAATAACATAGAGATCTGCTCCTGGTTTATTGTTAAATGAAAAAAATATTAGGCTATAAACCAGTAGTCTATTATTATCCCAATTTTGTGAGCATATAAATATATTTGCATATATATGTTTAAACATATATATGTTTATATGTTACATATTATTTATATATATATATGTTTTAAGACTGGTTATGGTAATAGTAGTTTTCTCTGAGTTGTGGGGTTCAAGCAATTTTTTTATTTTTTTCTTTGTGGTGTTCTGCATCTTCCTATATTTTTTACAATGAATAGTTATTACATTTAGAGTAAGAAAATAATTTAAATTAAGAAGAATTAAAGAAATTCTTTCATGGTTCAGCTATTACATGTCCTTGAATAATGCTGTTGTCCCTTTTATAAATGATAGGCTTGAAATTTTCTGTCAATAATACATTTGGGTCTAAAGACTTTCTACAGCTAATGATGCAGCACAAAAATAATTAGCCAATTTAGAGATCAGAGTTCATTTACACTTCTCTTGGGAAGGCTAATAATGTGTTACCTTAACCTGTACCTTGATTATACCATAGTTTGATAAAATGTGGAGTAGGAGACAATCCAACTGAAAACACAGCAGTGGGAAGCTCAAACATATTTTCTATTCTATAGAATGTAAAGGTTTTAATGATGGCTGAACAGTTGATCTAATATTATTTTCCTAGGGGAGGAAATGCCCTAATTAATGGATTTGCTAATATTGTTTCTCCTATGGTCATTATTTTTTAATTATGGAAAAAATTGTTAAAAGAAACATCATGTGTTTAAGAATCCAGGGTTTCATGGTCAAATCTGATATTCCTGACCCCATACAAAAGCACCTTGGGTGCTTTTTGAGAATGGAAATGAGAAATATAGTTAGCAAATCTGTGCTCTAAAGCTGGGAAAATGATGCCTTTGTCTTTCACTGCCAGTGGTAAAAAGGAACCACAAGTTTAGGGAAGGTCTGGTTTGGGGGGGTGGGGTTCAGCTGTATCTAAGTGACACCAACCTGCTGCATGCCAACACTGCCTCTGCCAGGTGCTGGTTCTGCATTCTTGGGTTATTTATTTAACTTATAAGGATGCTTTTCTCATTCTTAAATTAGCATAATAATATCTGAATTTTTTTTTTAGTGCCTAATAAGTGCTTTGAAAAACATAGTGATTGTCTTTTCTCAGGGAAAAGGGTGCATATTTCCATTTGATATCCCAAAGTCTTTTTCACTGTTCTTGTTTAGAAACATATTCATCACTCTTATAGTAGTTCACTTAACTCTGACCAATTTACCTGGTGGTCCCTTCCTGTTGTCCTGTCAAAGGTGGGAGAGAGTTTGACTCTCTTTTGATATCTGTCTTCAGAAGGATGAACCTACACGTTATTGACTTACTGCTCTATAATTGCCTACCAAGAAACCCAGGCATGCAAAGTTATAACATACAAAGTCAAAGAAAGGCCAAAGACCTAGAGTCTTTTCCTATCACCTGAGAGCTACTGTCATTTTCAGTGATTTTGCCAAGCCAGATTTATTGCTCCTCTGTGTTTTAGCTGTCTTTTGAGTTTGAGCCATTGTTGAATGAACCAGCCAGATAAGTGATTCTCAAACTCTTTGGCTGAAATATTAGTACTTAGTGAGTTGTATGAGATGATCCTGCATTAACAGAAAACTGTAAAATAAAGTGTTGGTTAGTAATAGGTAAGTTATTGTTTTTTCCTAGTGCCAAATTCTTATATCTTATTTGCAGTAAATTACATTATACATGTATTTAGTAGAGTAGTATGACATGCTGTTTTTCAAATTAAACTGTGATTCACTGGGAAATTTTGAGATCTTTCAACTTCAGTGGACTGTAAATCTTACCCTTTCTTTCTTCTTTTTTGACCTATTTCTTTTGGTAAGGCAAAAATTAATTATAACTTCCAAGGTTTCCCTTATAATGGTTCATAGATGAGGTTCAGGAGTTTTGAATCCTGTGAGGACACTCCATACCAATCACTACATCTTAAGTACCTGGCACATAATTGCTACTCAGTTACTGTTTATTTATTGAGCAAATAAATGAATGAAATATTGAAGGTTTGTGACACATGTCAAATTTTGCATCAGATATAGTAATACAATTCCAAATTATTAGAATGATTATGAAAGAACAACCAGAGTTTCACCTACTTCAGAATGTCTTTGCAGTTGTTGACAAAAAAGAAGTAGAGACATCAGCTTCAAAGATATTTTTCAGGCTTTGCTGAAGGGACTCTAGTGAGGTAAGAGCTGATTTGGAATTATAACTGTAGTACATCAATCAATACAGTGGTCTGTTCTATGGCACCCAGAAAATATTCTTGCTGATTGTTTCTAAACTTTATATTCCTTAGGCATATCAAAATGAACAACAAAGAAATAAGTCCCACACATATAACCTTAATTTGCCTGTAAATTTTATAGCTTTATATTTCATTGAGACGTTTTGTCCCCAAATCATTTTACATATTAGAGTTAATCTGCATATATCTTAAGGGTTACTCAAATGTGACTAGCCTTTGGTTTGGGGACAGTATTTTTATAAGAATGATAATAAACAGATTTTAAAAACTACCCTGAATTGTTATAATAAGACCTCAGAGGCACCATGAAACAGACAAGAAGTAACCTAGCATAATTTTTTGTTGGCTTTAGTTGCATAATCATTTTTAAAAAGCACTTTTATTTTGAGCTTGCTTTTCTCATTAGTTTGTTTAGTATTTTATATAAATCAAATAAAATGTAATGATCCTGTGATCTTTGAGAAATCTCTTGTCTGAATCAGTATTTATTAAGTTAAGCCTAAGCAGGGTGATCTGTTGTGATGAAATTATCAGAAAAATATCATGTGACATTGTCAATTTCAGTATCATGAAAGCAGTACTAGAACAGTGTTTTAAATATATGCACTGTGCATAGTTCTGTTTTAGGAAAAAACAATGATGCATCACTCCCACTGAAGGATATACTGCTACTTCCTGTCCTATATCTTGAACTCTAATCACCTTTCAAAGCCAAGGCTTCTTCCTCTCAGATATTTGCAGTCAGTTAAACTGCTGAGTTAGCCTGTGGTCAGAATAAAAAGATGAAAGAATTAAGCTGCAATTTGAACTGCGGGATGTTGTTCTTTCCATACTTACTGATAACATGAACATGCATTGGCTCTTTTACAATTTAAAGTGAAAGTGTGAAATAATTGCAATTCATTGTATTAGATGGACAAGTGAGAGGTGCTGGAAAATGCTCATATAAGCCAAAGCACAAAACACATACTGACTGCAATATCTTTTCATGTAGAAAATAGTTCATTTACATTCAGTGTACGTGGAAACACTTAAAGAGTATTGAAAATGTGAGTATGAAGGTTATAAAAAGAACAGCTCAATATCTTATTGCTGAAAACTCACTGCAGTGTTGGCCTTGACATGACCTATAGAATTTTATGTTGGCAGGAAACCAGCTTCGAAATTTGTTCTGTAGCAAACCATTGTGGCAATATACTTCCAGGAATTAAATTCTTTACATTGCATGGCAGTGCTGCCAGAGAGCATGTAGGGTTTCTTCTGATAGCAACCATGAAGCAGGCTTTGGCCAGAAATTCAAAGCCATATGTTAGCCCTGTCAAAACTGATACAGATCTGCTTACAAAAACCTTGCTCAGTGGCTTTGCCAGGAACCCTGTGGCTGTGTCCTGCCGGAAAGCCACTGCATGTGTTATCACTGCCAGAACTTGATGCTGCCCTGGGATAATCTAACAGCACTAAAAACTCAACCACTGGATTTCTACTGCCAGACTTTAACTATTAAGAGAGGCTATGAGTGTATTACATGGGAATAAGGCCTATTTGCCCTCTCTAGGGTGAAGGTGGGCAATCCTGTTGGCTTCAAACACTCAGAGTTAATTAGCTCTTTGGAAAGGATTCCTGGCCAGGATTATAGTAGTTATTTGTTTCCTGCTGTACATGAACCCTAGCTAACATTTTCTCAAGAATAGACTTGAATGATAGTTTTATTTATAGAGGGAAAATGGACAAAGTAAAAGTCAAGATATTTTATCTGCAAAAGAATAGTTATATATATCATAAAGTATACTAAATATCAACTCCTGTTTGCTGTACAAAACCTGGGTAACAACAAAGTTCTCAGTTTTGATATTTGTGACACAAACCCAGTTGATGACAAATAACTTCCATATTCTCCACTGTAGTCAGTGTTACACACTGCCACTTTAAGATGAATATACCATAACGGAAAATACTCCAAGAAAGTTCATGTGATATTTGGCATATTTGAGATTGAAAACTTTTTAAAGACATTTCCATTTTGAATCAATGAGAATGTTTACCAAAGTTGTATAAAAGTGTGCTACACAAAGTGTGGTCCATGGACTGATGACAGCTTCTGAACTGTTTGTAATTGGCCCACAAATGGATAAGTACAGAATATCAGGGGAAACACTAAGAAAATGTACAGCAATTTGATATTGCTGAAAATTTTTAATTGTATTTTATAAAACATGTCTGAAATAAATTAGAAATTTTAAAAAAATCTACACCACAGATAGTTTGAGGAGCTCTAGAGACAGCAAACTAGTCACCATTTCCTCATTTTATGATTAGACATTGCTAATCACAGACTTGATTAAACCATTCCTTTATCACTGTTTATGTAGGCTTTGTCCATCATTCTTCTATTATTAGTAACTCTGCTCTACAATCTTTGTACATTAGTGTTAGACTGTCTTGAAATTTCTGTAAGGAAATGGTGATGGGTCAACTAGTGACTGCAAAGTGAGCTCCTTCTCCTTACCCAATTCCATTGTGAGGAACTCAAAAAAGATATTATTTTGCCAAAACTGTGGAGTTCTTATGTATTAATTCCCTTAGCTACATGGTGGACCCCAGCTGAAAAACTAATACATATTTTCTCTTATTAGTAACAGATATAAATTAATTAACAAAAGTTACTTTGTCCCTTAGTTTCATCAAGGGTATAATGAAGTCACGTTCATGGTCACATGGCTTGATGAGAACAATTCCCATCATTTTTCTATCACCTGTTATCCTTACCACTCATTCATAACAAATCTGGGTTTTAAATCCTGTTACTTGCTCCCACGGACTATAGAGAATCTCCATTTTGTTTTCAAAATTATGTAGCCTTACATATTTAATCTACCTCTATCCTTTTACCCAATAACTACTTTTAGAGAACTCAGCATTATCTGGGTCCCACAATGAGCGCTGGGATTACAGCAGGAAAAAATGGCAGAGACCATCTTTGTTGTCAGGACACTCACTATGTAGCAAGGAAGAAAATGTTAACAAATAATTACACACATTATAATAGAAGAAAAGGGACTGATTAATTGAATTTTAGTACAAGTTGTATGATGGAATAATATACACAGTCACCCCTTGGTGTTTGTGTGGGATTGGTTCTAGGACTCCCCACAGATAACAAAATCCAGGAATTCTCAAGTCCCTTATAAAAAGGGTAAAGTGGTATAGTACTTGCGTATAACCTACACACATCCTCCGATATACATTAAATCATCTCTAGATTGCTTATAATACCTAATACAATGTAAATGCTATATAAATAATTTTTCCAAAATATATTTTTTGGAAAAAGTAGATTATCAGAACAACATATCTAAAAAGGAAAGTTATATTCTTGCAATTTGATGTATATCAATGCAGAGGAAATAATATTTGAAAAGAAATTTATCAAAATGCTAACTTTGTAATAATCTATAATAATATAATAATAATAAATAGGGTATTGTTACTCTTTCTATATGTCTCTCATTTATTGTTATGATATTTTTATGCATATTACAGTTCTTGTTATTGTACTTGAGATATTTATTTTCTATCAGTTACCTATTATTTAAATACTGTTATGTGCACAATCTTTTAAAATTGTGTCAGCAATTAAATGACAAGGATTTGCTAGTAAAATATTAAAATGGGTAATTTTTTTGTATTTTTATAATCTGTGGAAAAGTTTATACAGCAGAACCAGTTCCCCTTTTTTCTTATCTTTCTTTAATATAAATATCTCTTTTTAAAAAATTTGGTATCTGGCTATCTCTTTTTCTGACTTTTTCCTCTAGCTTTAGATGTGTGGTTTCACATTTGATCTACTGTTCTTTCATCCCTTGAGTCATTTTATCTCCCCACAAGGAGCCAGAGAAAAAGAGTGTGTGTTTCCCCTTTGAACACTGGATTTAAAAATTAAACCATTATTAGCACAACCTCACAGCATGGAATTGGGTAGAGTTGCACCATAATTAATAGATGAGTGCAAATTAGTTCAAGGTCTCAGGAACAGATCTCTAAAATGTTGAAAATTCTAAGAAACATAATTGAGACTTATATTTAATTGTTTTAATACAAGCCCTATCTACTATTGAGATGTAGTAATATAGTCAAAGAACTCACATGAGCTAGCCACACATACCATTCCCAAGGATAGCTTCATGTTTGTTTGTTTCTTCAAGTACTTGATGCATACAATGGCAGTTAACCTTTTTCTAATGTGGTGTAAAATTCAAACAATCTCAAAACTTACATAGCTGGAAATCAAGTGATTTAGTTTTGCTTTGTGTCACTACTTTTATTAAATAATTATTTATGAACCTTTCTATGTGCCAAGAGCTGTTCATATTACTAAGGATATCACAACAAAATCTTGGCCTATCAGAGTTTTTATTTCAAGGTAAATCATAAATATATAAGCATAAATATTTTGGATAATGTTAAGTATCTCTTAAAAGTGTCTGAAAAACAAGGCTATGAGAGAGAGCGTGACAGTTGGGGGATTGTTGCTACTTTAGCTATTATTGTTATATGAGGCCTCTCTGAGAAAGTGGTTTGTTTCAGGTAAATGTGGAAAAGAAGACACTTATGACAAGAGTATTCCAGAGGGAGGACAGAGTAAATGCAAAGACCCTAAGGCAACTATAAGCTTGGCCTCCTCCAGGGACTGGAAAACTATCTTTCTGGAGCATAGTAAATACGGAGGAATTGATAGGAGTTCAGAGAGATAGCTAGGGGGCTGGTCTATCACATTGGACGTCACTGAGCTGAAATGGTGGTTTCCCTCACAAACACCATGACCTATCAATCACAGTATCCCCTTGTCTACCTAATAGGTAGTAGATGCTCAATAAATGTGACTTGAAATATAGTCTCTCAAGAGGAGAATACATCTTTAATTATAGCTATTGTTTTAAAATATAAATGTATAATAACTAACACTGAAAGTTGATTATGAGTATTATTTTCTTCTGTGCAGCAGAACACATGGCTCAGAAACTGATTTCCTCTTTTCTCACACATTTTAGTAAATGAAATATAATTAACTCTTGGTAAAAATTTTCTATTTGGTTAGAAGAAAACATTGGCAAACAAAATTAAATTTCCCTTAAAAATTAATTGTTTCATAAAGAAAAACCCAAACTTTATGGAGTGTTCCTATTTCCAAGAAAAGTGAGTCACATTTTTATTCAGTTAAAAACTACTGAACAACTGTAGTGCTTTGAAATTTCAAGAGCATCATTTGCATTCAATTTATGACTGTCCTCTTTTTTTATCCTACTCCCATTATGTTTTTTCTAAGCTTTTCATGTGTTAGATGATTCATCTCTTTCTGCTTATCCTTACTAAGAGAATGTTTTATTACAGTTCCCACTACCACCCTCACCATCCCTGTTACTACTACGTGTCTCTAATGAGAGGCTGGTTATCAGTTATTATACTCTAGCTGCACCAGTTATTATAGCACTGAATACTCCTACATGGTTAGTAAAATACAGCTTCCCTAGAGCTCCTCACATGGCTCCTGATGTCCCAGCCCCTTCTCTGAACCTCCCTAATGTCTGCTATCAAAAGGGATGATGCCAGACCCCCAAGACCTTGTAACATCACAACCTGAATCTGTTTTAATTGATTGGTGACTATGAGGTGCAAAATATTTTAAATATTACCTCTGCTTCTATGAATCAAGCACTCACATTAGTAGGTAATGTGTTAAGAACTTTAACTATAAAATCTTATTACAAGAAAAAAAAATCAACATCCATGAATAGTTGGTGTTATCTCCATTTTACAGATGGGAAAACTAAAGCTCAAAGGATATTGTGCCTTGCCTAAGATCACATTGCCAGTAACTGGCTTGACTAAAATTAACCCAGGGCTGTCTGATTCAAACACCTGCATTGTCAACTAGGGTTTTGTGTTTTTGGTAGCAGAAGGTATGTGGGTACTTTTGGTACATGTATATATGCTCTTTACCTGAGATAAAATGAAAAGCAAAATATTTTTCCAGTCTGAAGTCTACTGTATTGGGGAGGGACTTTTAGAGAAGGCTGATATCTACAGGGTAGAACATTTCATGATTAGCCCTCAGGTTTTATTTGTAAAATTCTTGCTTCTGTTCTGAACTCCATTCAGAAATTTTAATGCTTATGGAGAACTATTTCCACTAAAGACATAACAATATTTCCCCTGAATTAGAAGCTGAGTAAGTCTGTTACAGGGCCACTTTGTTGTTCTGAGGTCAGTTTATAAATAAGCCCCCCAAAAGGTGTTGTTATGTTGTCCAGGTGATATATTTTGAAATATCAAGGGGCAATTGGGTTGCATCTGTGCTGTGGAGTCAAAGGGGAGCACAGATGGCACCCATGGGATGCCCTAGGGTACATGTTTTTACTACTTGGATCAAGAGTAACAATAATATAAGACAGCTGCAACAGTACACAGATGGAACCACTAAGGGTTCAGATTTGTTAGGACTGAAGGCTTGGTCTATCCCACTGTAAACAGATCTCTGATCAGTTTAAGTGCTTGGTGAAAACAGAAATAATCTTTAGTTGTTATTAGATAAGGGAAATAATATATTCTCTCATGAGTAGTCCCAGAATTAAGGACTATATACTATAAATATATTTCTTCCTTCCCATACATGTGTGTATGTGTGTTGAGAGACAGAATTTTTCTTTTTAATTTCTCTCATTTTACCCATTGTTGAATAAAAAGGGTTTGGCTACCCTTATGACTTAGTCAGTAGTTTGCCTATATACAGGTGGTATTCAGGCCAAAGTAAGGAAACACGAATCTCCCACAGATAATGGTGACACAACACATAACATGATTTGGATGCCTCCTTTGGGTAATAAGGTGAGATATTTTGCTTGAAATATGAGATAGTTGAATTGTGATAGGCAAGACCATTGTTTTGAAGTACAAAAAACATACATTGATGTTGAACAACCAAAGTTTTAGATTGTAGGTAACATTAATAATTTTTACCGATTCATCACTGGAATATCCTTTTATGTTTGGCACCTGCATTTAAGTCTTCATGGGAACCAGAATCACCTGTTCCCTACGGAAAATGAGAAAACACGCTTTCTGGCAGCAAAAGGGTAGGCAAAAGATTTAAGCCTTAACGTTTAGAGACACATTCTGACTCTGACATGTGAGTTAGTGATACATAGATGTGGAAATATCATAAACTCAATTTTGGTGATGGTGGTGATGGCAGCAACATCAGTTTTCCAGATGCAACAGTGCATAAGGTGACATCCTGTATCCTGCACATTAGCATCAGTGGAGCAAGCTAGAACAACCAGCATTTAATGAGAGTGGCACTGGATAGATCTCATAGTGTATAGTTGCTCTTAATTCCAATTATTTTCCAAGTATGACCTTAAGGATACCTGGTGATTCTGTGTGTGACTTAATATCCTTTCAATAAATTTCAGGTTTTCTATTGCTTGCAATTAAAACCTCTAGAGGATATGTTGGATTTTCCTATTATATTTGGCCATTTCAGTAAAGATGTGGAAAGATAATGTCATATAAAACACGTTGACATTAATTGTCATCATGGACAGGGAGCTCCTGTTATATTCTCACTTTAAATTTTTATTAGAACTCCAAATACATCATTAATGACTTCTCTAGAGAAATATGACAGCCTCCAGCTGAAGTAGAAAAGTAAACTCTGATAAAATGAAACCAGTCCAGAATGTTGCTTTAATCTACTTTTTCGCAGTGACCATGAATGTTTAAGGCTCTTTCCTCCTTAATTTAAATTCCTGAGTTTAGTTTCAAATAATATCCTGGTAAAAACAATTTTTATTCCTATATAGTTGAGGCTTCCAGTTATAATGAGCCTGATTTTTAGTGTGTGCAGTGGAATTTCTGATTAATGAGATTAAAGAATCTGAGCTTTCACCTCTTTCTCTTAACTAGATCTCACAAATGATTTTTAAAGGTTAACTCATCACTGCTTCAGGGATCCATGTTTCAGGTCTATTGTCATCTCATTACTGAAGTAGATTTCATTATATCCGGACTCATTATGAGTTCCAAAATACTATGCTGTCTTTCATCCTTTCTCTAATATCTGGGGTGCTATAATTGTTCATTAAACAGCCAACTTTGACAGACTTGTACTTTATTAAGTAGCCCATTAATCTGCCTGCTTGGGGCTCTGAATAACTGTATGTTAATTTCTATTGACCTTGCTTTTCCTGTTTTATATTTTCAGCAATTTGTGTGCACAATGATGACATGATCATCAAATTCTGTTATTGTTTTTATATCAGAGATCTCTCTACTAGAAAATGTTTACTATTCATCACTAGTTTTTTTTTTTTTTTCTCCTCGAAAGAAATAACTGCTTCATATTTGGAGCATTAAGACATCAGTAGCAGTGCCCAAAGAAAATTATTTTCAATGTCTTTCATGAAGGATTTATTGGCTGTTTATTATGTGCTGCTAAAATATATAACTGGAATCTGCCTCTTTAGTTGTTGTTGTTGTTGTTGTTTTTATTTAACTGGAATAGGAAGGGGCTGAATTCTGTGGATCTAGAATTTAAAAACCTCGATTCCTTTTAAAAGACTTGTTGTTAATCAGTTTTCACTACAAAATTATATATACTTATGTAAAGAAACTAAATTTTAGAAAAGTACAAAAAAGCAAGTAGAAGAAAATAAAAATCATCCACAGTTCCCTGAGAGATAGCAACAGGTATGATTTTGGTGTTTATCTAAATTGTCTGTCTCTTTATCTTCCATCTATTCACAGATTTATTCATTCATTCAACAAATGTTTTTTGTGTGCATACTAATGTCAGGTTCAGTTCCTGGCAATACATTAGTAAACGAAACAGATTTAAAAAAAACAAAAACCCTCTGTCCTATAGGGTATATAATCTGAGACACAGGTACACAAATACACACATAATGTCATAATCCATATTCTGTTAACAACATGCATAGTTAAAATTTTGTGTCATAAAATATTTAAAACATTGTGTTTTTAAAATTGAAGTAAAATAAAGGAGTAACGTAAAATCAACAATTTAAAACTGTACAATTCAATGGCACTTGATACATTCACTTTGTGACCATCACCTCTATCTAGGTCCAAAACATTTTCATGACCTCAAAAGAAAAGTCTCATATCAAATAAGCAGTCACTTTCTTTTCCCCCGCTCCTTTGCTTCTGGAAAATACAAATCTGGTTTTTAATCTCTGAATATTTCTGTATATTCTTAATATTTTATATTAATGAAATTATGCAACATGTGATGTTTTGTGTCTGACTTTTATTTTTTACTTAGAAAAATGCTTTTGAGGTACATCCATGTACTAGCACATATCATCACTTCATTCCTTTTATGGCTGAAAATATTCCATTTTATATATATATATATAATATTTTATCTGTTCAACGAATGATGGACTTTTGTGTTGTTTCCATCTTTCAGCTGTTGTGAGAAATGCTGCTATGAACATTCATGTGCAAGTAATTATTTAAGTTCCTATTTTAAATTTTTAGTTGTTTATACACAGGAAGAAAATTGTTGAGTCACATAATATTTCTGTATCTATCTTTTTGAGGAACTACCAAACTGCTTTGTTAGTGGCTGCATTATTTTACATACCCATCAGCAATGTACAAAGCGTTCAATCTCTTTATATCCTTTTGAACACATTTTCAATTTTTAAAACTATAGTCATCCTAGTGGGTGTGAAGTGATAGCTCATTGTGGTTTATATTTGCATTCCCCTATTGACTCCTAATATTGAACAGCTTTTTTTGTGCTATTGCCTATTTGTATATCTTCTTTGGAGAAATATCTACTTTTAGTTCTTTGCTGATTTTTTAATTTAATTTTTTGTCTCTTGTTCTTGAGTCATGAATTCTTTATATATTCCAGATACTAGACACTTATTATATACATGATTTTGCAAATATTTCCTCCCATTATTTAGGTTTTTTTTTTTTTTTTTTTTTTTTTTACTTTTCTTGATAATGTTCTTTGATACAAAAAAGTTTTAAATTTTGATGAAGTCAATTTATCATTTTTTTTTCTTTTGTTGCTCATGATTTTGGTGTCATATATAAAAATCCATTACCAAATCCAAGGGCATAAAAAT
Organism: Kogia breviceps; assembly: GCF_026419965.1. Classification (NCBI taxonomy): domain Eukaryota; kingdom Metazoa; phylum Chordata; class Mammalia; order Artiodactyla; family Physeteridae; genus Kogia; species Kogia breviceps. The sequence goes on from NC_081320.1 coordinate 22,009,698, forward strand.
GTAACCCTATAATCTTTTCTAAGAGTTTTAAGTTTTATATTTAGGCATCTGATTCATTTTGAGAGAATTTTATGTGTATCATGCAAGGTAGGAATCTAACTTCATTTTTCTTTATCTTGGAAAGTCTTTATACTCCCTTCACTTTGGGAGGAGAATTTTGCTGGAAATGGAAATCTTGATTGACAGATTATTCTTTCAGCAATTTAAAACTGCTGTCCCATTTTTTTCTGTCCTTCATGGTTTATGATGCAAAGTTGACTATTAATCTTATTGAGAATCACTTGTATGTGACCATCACTTCTCCCTTGCCGATTTTAAGATTCTCATTTTGTATTTGACTTTTGACAATCTGATTTTAATGTGTCTGCATAAATTTTTTTAGTTTAACTTTGCTACAATTGTTGAGATTTTTTAATGTGTATATTCATGTATTTTTATCAAATATGGGGAGTTTTCAGCCATTATTTCTTTGAATATTCTTTCTGTTCATTTCTCTCTCCCCTTCTATTTCTGAGACTCGCATTTTGTATATGTTAATGTGATTGATTATGTCCCACATGCCTCTTAGACAGGATAATTTCAATTGACCTATGTTCAAGCTTGCTGATTCTTTCTTCTGCCTGCTCAAATCTGCTATTAAAATGATCTAGTGAGTTTTTCATTTTAGTTAGTTTCCAGTTCAAGAATTTCTGTTTGGCTTCTTTGAAAAAAATAATTATAGTAAATTATATATAACATAAAATTTATTATCTTAACCATTTTTAAGTGTACAGTTCAGTGGTATTAAACTCATTCATAATGTTGTACAATTGTCAATGTCACCATCTTTATAACTTTTCATCTTATAAAGCTGACATTCTATACCCATTAAAAAATAGCTCCCTATGACCTCCTTCTCCTAGTCCCTAGCAACCACCATTGTACTTCTTTCTCTAGGATTTTGACTACTCTGAGTACTTCACATAAGTGAAATCATAGAGTTGTCTGTTTATGACTGGTTTATTTCACTTAGCATAATGTCATCAAGGTTCATTCATGTTGTAGCAAATGCCAGAATTTCCTTCCTTTGTAAGGCTGAATAGTATTCCATTGTATGTATCAGTGGAATTTGGGTTGCTTCCACATTTTGGCTACTGTGAATAATGCTGCTACAAACATATGTGTACACGTATCTTTTCAAGACTGCTTTTAATACATTTGAGTATATGCCCAAAAAAGGAATTGTTACATTATATGGTAAACCTATTTTCCATTTTTAGGAAGCTGTCATGCTGTTTCCTGCAGTGGTTGTAACATTTAACATTCTTACCAACAGTTTCAATGATTCCAATTTCTCTGTATCTTTTCCAACATTTAATTTCTTTGTCTTTGTTTGACAGTAGCCATCTCAAAGGGCATAAGGTACTATCACATTGTAGATTTCTTTTTTAACATTTTTATTGGAGTATAATTGTTATACAATGGTGTGGTAGTTTCTGCTTTATTACAAAGTGAATCAGCTATACATATACATATATCCCCGTATCTCTTCCCTCTTGAGACTCCCTCGCACTCTCCCTATCCCACCCAACTATGTGTTCACAAAGCACCAAGCTGATCTCCCTGTGTTATGCGGCTGCTTCCCACTAGCTATCTATTTTACATTTGGTATTATGTATTAATCCATGACACTCTCTCACTTTGTCCCAGCTTAACCTTCACCCTCCCTGTGTCCTTAAGTCAATTATCAACATCTGTGTCATTATTCCTGTATTGCCCATAGGTTCTTCATAACCATTTTTTTTTTTTTTTTAGATTCCATATATATGTGTTAGCAAATGGTATCTGTTTTTCTCTTTCTGACTTACTTCACTCTGTATGACAGACTCTAGGTCCATCCACCTCACTACATATAACTTAATTTCATTTCTTTTTATGACTGAGTAATATTCCATTGCATATATGTGCCACATCTTCTTTATCCATTCATCTGTTGATGGACACTTAGGTTGCTTCCATGTCCTGGCTATCGTAAATAGAGCTGCAATGAATGTTGTGGTACATGACTCTTTTTGAATTATGGTTTTCTCAGGGTATATGCCCAGTAGTGGAATTGCTGGGTCATCTGGTAGTTCTATTTTTAGTTTTTTAAGAAACCTCCATAATGTTCTCCATAGTGGTGGTATCAATTTACATTCCCACTAACAGTACAAAAGGGTTCCCTTTTCTCCACAACCTCTCCAGCATTTATTGATTGCAGATTTTTTGATAATGACTATTCTGACTGGTGTGAGGTGATATCTCATTGTAGTTTTGATTTGCATTTCTCTAATGATTAGTGATGTTCAGCATTCTTTCATGTGCTTGTTGGTTGTCTGTATATCTTCTTTAGAAGATATAGACATTTAGAGAAATGTCTATTTAGGTCTTCTTCCCATTTTTGGATTGGGTTGTTTGTTTTTTTGTTATTGAGCTGCCTGAGCTGCTTGTAAATTTTGCAGATTAGTCCTTTGTCAGTTGCTTCATTTGTAAATATTTTCTCCTATTCTGAGGGTGGTCTTTTCATATTGTTTATGGTTTCCTTTTCTGTGCAAAAGCTTTAAAGTTTCATTAGGTCCCATTTGTTTCTTTTTGTTTTTATTTCCATTTCTCTAGGTGATGGGTCAAACAGGATCTTGCTATAATTTATGTCATAGAGTGTTCTGCCTATGTTTTCCTCTAAGAATTTTATAGTGTCTGGTCTTACATTTAGGTCTTTAATCCATTTTGAGTTTATTTTTGTGTATGGTGTTAGGGAGTGTTCTAATTTCATTATTTTATATGTTGCTGTCCTGTTTTTCTAGCACCACTTATTGAAGAAGCTGTCTTTCCTTCATTGTATAGTCTTGCCTCCTTTATAAAAGTAAGGTAACCATATATGTGTGGGTTTATCTTTGGGCTTTCTATCCTGTTCCATTGATCCATATTTCTGTTTCTGTGCCAGTACCATACTGTGTTGATTACTGTAGATTTGTAGTATAGTTTGAAGTCAGGGAGCCAGGTACCTCCAGCTCCATTTTCTTTCTCAAGATTGCTTTGGATATTCAGGGCCTTTTGTGTTTCCATGTAAATTGTGAAATTTTTGGTTCTAGTTCTCTGAAAAATGCCATTGGTAGTTTGATAGGTATTTCATTGAATCTATAGATTGCTTTGGGTGGTATAGTCATTTTCACAATGTTGATTATTCCAGTTCAAGAATATGGTATATCTTGCCATCTGTTTCTATCATCTTTAATTTTTCATCAGTGTCTTATAGTTTTCTGCATACAGGTCTCTTGTCTCCTTAGGTAAGTTTATTCCTTGGTGTTTTATTCTTCTGGTTGCAATGGTAAATGGGAGTGTTTCCTTAATTTCTCTTTCTGATTTTTTGTTGTTAGAATATAAGAATGTAAGAGATTTCTGTGCATTAATTTTGTAGCCTGCAACTTTACCAACTTCATTCATTAACTCCAATAGTTTTCTGGTGGCAACTTTCGGCTTCTCCAAACAGTGACACCCTTACTTCTTTTTTCCAATTCGGGTTCCTTTTATTTCTTTTTCTTCTCTGATTGCTGTGGCTAAAATTTCCAAAGCTATGTTGAATAATAGTGGTGATAGTGGGCAACATTGTTTTCCTCATGATCTTAGAGGAAATGTTTTTAGTGTTTCACCATTGGGAATGATGTTGGCTGTGAGTTGGTCATATATGTCCTTTGTTATATTAAGGTAAGGTCCCTCTATGCCTACTTTTTGGAGGATTTTTTCCATAAATCCTTGTTGAATTTTGTCAAAAGCTTTTTCTACATCTATTGAGATGATCATGTGGTCTTTCTCCTTCAATTTTTTAATATGGTTTATCACATTGATTGATTTGCATGTGCTGAAGAATCCTTGCATTCCTGGAAAAAGCCTCACTTGATCACAGTGTATGATCCTTTAAACGTGCTGTTGGATTCTGTTCACTAGTATTTTGTTGAGGATTTTTGCATCTATGTTCATCAGTGATATTGGCCTATAGGTCTCTTTCTTTGTGACATCTTTGTCTGGTTTTGTTATCAGGGTGATGGTGGCCTCGTAGAATGAGTTTGGGAGTGTTCCTCCCTCTGCTATATTTTGGAAGAGTTTGAGAAGGATACCTCTCAAACTCTTCTCTAAATGTTTGATAGAATTCGCCTGTGAAGCCATCTGGTCCTGGGCTTTTGTTTGTTGGAAGGTTTTTAATCACAGTCTCAATTGCAGTGCTTGTGATTGGTCAGTTTATATTTTCTGTTTCTTCCTGGTTCTGTCTCAGAAGGTTATGGTTTGTTAAGAATGTGTCCATTTCTTCCAGGTTGTCCATTTTATTGGCATATAGTTGCTTGTAGTAATCTCTCATGATCATTTGTATTTCTGCTGTGTCAGTTGTTACTTCTCCTTTTGCATTTCTAGTTCTACTGATTTGAGTCTTCTCCCTTTTTTTCTTTATGAGTCTGGATAATTGTTTATCTTCCAAAATAACCAGCTTTTAGTTTTACTGATCTTTGCTATTGTTTCCTTCATTTCTTTTTCATTTATTTCTTATCTGATCTTTATGATTTCTTTCCTTCTGCTAACTTTTTTTGTTGTTGTTGTTCTTCTTTCCTTAATTGCTTTAGGTATAAGGTTAGGTTGTTTATTTGAGATTTTCCTTGTTTCTTGAGGTAAGATTGTATTGCTATAAAATTCCCTCTGAGAACTGCTTGCACTGCAACCCATAGGTTTTGGGTGGTCGTGTTTTCATGCTCAACTGTTTCTAGGTAGTTTTGGATTTCCTCTTTGATTTCTTTAATGATCTCTTGGTTATTTTATTTATTTATTTATTTATTTAAATTTATTTATTTACGGTATGTGGGCCTCTCACTGTTGTGGCCTCTCCCGTTGCGGAGCACAGGCTCCGGATGCGCAGGCTCAGTGGCCATGGCTCACGGGCCCAGCTGCTCTGCGGCATGTGGGATCTTCCCGGACCGGGGCACGAATCCGTGTCCCCTGCATCGGCAGGCGGACTCTCAACCACTGCGCCACCAGAGAAGCCCTGATCTCTTCGTTATTAAGTAGTGTATTGTTTAGCCTCTATGTATTTGTATGTTTTACATATTTTTTTCCTGTAGTTGATATCTAGTCTCATAACATTGCAGTTGGAAAAGATACTTAATACTATTTCAATTTTCTCAAATTTACCAAGGCTTGATTTCTGACCCAAGGTATGATCTATCCTGGATAATGTTCCATGAGCACTTGAGAAGAAATTTTATTCTATTGTTCTTGGATGGAATGTCCTATGAATATCAATTAAATCCATCTTGTTTAATATGTCATTTAAAATTTGTGTTTACTTATTTATTTTCATGTTGGATGATCTGTCCATTGGTGCAAGTGGGGTTTTAAATTTCCCTACTATGATTGTGTTATTGTCAATTTCCCCTTTTATGGTTGTTAGCATTTGCCTTAAATATTGAGAGGTGCTCCTATATTGTGTACTTAAATATTTACAATTGTTATATCTTCTTCTTGGATTCATCCCGTGATCATTATGTTGTGTCCTTCTTTGTATCTTGTAATAGTCTTTATTTTAAATTCCATTTTGTCTGATATGAGAATTGCTACCCTAGTTTTCTGTTGATTTCCATTTGCATGGAATATGTTTTTCCTCCCTTTCACTTTCAGTCTGTATGTGTCCCTAGGTCTGAGGTGGGTCTCTTCTGCACAGCATATATACGGGTCTTGTTTTTTTATCCATTCAGTCAGTCTATGCCTTTTGGTGGGAGCATTTAATCCATTTACATTTAAGGTAATTATTGATATATGTGTTCCTATTACCATTTTCTTAATTGTTTTGGGTTAGTTATTGTAGAACTTTTCCTTTCTTGTGTTTCCTTTCTAGAGAAGTTCCTTTAGCATTTGTTGTAACGATGGTTTAGTGGTGTTGTATTTTCTTAGCTATTGCTTGTCTGTAAAGGTTTTAATTTCTCCATCAAATCTGAATGAGTTCCTTGATGGGTAGAGTAATCTTAGTTGTAGGTTTTTCCCCCTCATCATTTTAAATATGTCCTGCCACTCCCTTCTGGCTTGCAGAGTTTCTGCTGAAAGATCAGCTGTTAACATTATGGGGGTTCTTTTCTATGTTATTTGTCTTTTTTGCCTTGCTACTTTTAATATTTTTTGTGTGTGTTCAATTTTTAATAGTTTGATTAATATGCATCTTCTCTTGTTTCTCCTTGGATTTATCCTGTATGTGACTCTCTGTGCTTCCTGGACTTGATTAATTATTCCTTTTCTCATATTAGGGAAGTTTTCAACTATAATCTTTTCAAATAGTTTCTCAGTCCCTTTCTTTTTCTCTTCTTCTTCTGGGACCCTTATCATTTGAATGTTGGTGTGTTTAATGTTGTCTCAGAAGTCTCTGAGACTGCACTCAATTATTTTCATTCTTTATTCTGCTCTGCAGTATTTATTTCCACTCTTTCATCTTCCAGGTCACTTTTCTGTTTTTATCCCTCCATTATTCTGCTATTGATTCCTTCTAGAGAATTTTTAATTTAATTTATTGTGTTGTTCATCGTTTATTTGCTCTTTAGTTCTTCTAGGTCCTTGATAAACGTTTCTTGTATTTTCTCCATTCTATTTCCAAGATTTTGTATCATCTTTATTATCATTACTCTGAATTCTTTTTCAGGTAGACTGCCTATATGCTCTTCATTTGTTTGGTCTGGTGAGTTTTACTTTGCTCTTTCATCTGCTGTGTGTTTCTCTGTCTTCTCCTTTTGCTTAACTTACTGTGTTTGGGGTCTCCTTTTCACAGGCTGCAGGTTCATAGTTCCCGTTGTTTTTGGTGTCTGCTCCCAATGACTAAGATTCATTCAGTGGGTTGTATACACTTCCTTTAGGAGGGGACTGGTGCCTGTGTTCTGGAAGATGAGACATGATCTTGTCTTTCTGGTGGGCAGGACCACATCGGATGGTGTGTTTTGGGGTGTCTGTGACCTTATTTTTATTTTAGTCAGCCTCTCTGCTAATGGGTGTGGTTGTGTTCCTGTCTTGCTAGTTGTTTGGCATAGGGTGTCCATTGCTCTAGCTTGCTGGTTTTTGAGTAGAGCTGGGTCTTAGCTTTGAGATGGAGATGTCTGCTAGAGATTTTGCCATGTAATACTATGTGGAGCTGGGAGGTCTCTGGTGGACCAGTGTCCTGAACTTGACTCTCCCATCCCAGAGGCACAGGCCTGACACCTGGCCAGCACATCAAGACCCTACCAGCCACATGGCTCAGAGAGAAGGGAGAAAGAAAGAAAGAAAGAAAGAAAGAAAGAAAGAAAGAAAGAAAGAAAGAAAGAAAGAAAGAAAGAAAGAAAGAAAGAAAGAAAGAAAGAGAGAGAGAAAGAATGAAAGGAAGAAAGAAGGAAAGAAAGAAAGAAAGATAGAAAGAAAGAAAGAGAAAATAAAGTTATTAAAGTAAAAAGTAAAAAATAAATATGAAAAATAAAAAATTAAAGAAAGAAAGAAGTCACCAAACCAGAAAACAAATCCATCAATGATAACAAACACTAAAAACTATGCTAAAAAAAAAAAAAAAAAAAAAAAAAAATTGGACAGACAGAACCCTAGGACAAATGGTAAAAGCAAAGCTATACATACAAAATTACGCAAAGAAGCATACACATACACACTCACTAAAAGAGAAAAATGAAAAAATATATATATAATTGCTCCCAAAGCCCACTGCCTCAATTTTGGGATGATTTGTTGTCTATTCAGGTATTCTACAGATGTGGGTACATCAAGTTGATTGTGGAGATTTAATTTGCTGCTCCTGAGTCTGCTGGAAGAGATTTCCCTTTCCCTTATTTTTGCACATCTCCTGGTGTTCAGCTTTGGATTTGCCCCCACCTCTGCATGTAGGTTGCCTGAGGGTGTCTGTTCTTCTCTCAAACAGGATGGGATTAAAGTAGCTGCTGATTAGGGAGCTCTGGCTCACTCAGGGCGGGGGGAGTGAGGGGTACAGAATGCACGGTGAGCCAGCAGAGGCAGAGGCTGCAGTGACATTGCAACAACATGAGTTGTGCCTTCTGTTCTCCCGGGGACGTTGTCCCTGTATCACGGGACTGACAGTGGCAGGTTGCACTGGCTCCCTGGAGGGGAGATGTGGATAGTGATCTGTGCTTGTGCACAGGCTTCTTGGTGGCTGCAGCAGTAGCGTTAGCATTTCTTACCAGTCTCTGGTGTCTGCACTGATAGCCATGGCTCTCGCCTATCTCTGGAGCTTGTTTAGGCAGTGCTCTGAATTCCCTTTCCTTGTGCACCCTGAAACAATGGTCTCTTGCCTCTTAGGCAGTTACAGACATTTTCCTGGACTCCCTCCTGTATAGCTGTGGCACACTAGCCCCCTCAGGCTGTGTTCAGGCAGCCAACCCCAGTCCTCTCCCTGGGATCTGACCTCTGAAGCCCAAGACTCAATTCCCAGCCCTCACCCGTCCCGGCTGGCGGGTGAGCAGACAAGCCTCTCGGGCTAGTGAGTGCTGGTTGTCGCTGATCCTCTGTGCGGGAATCTCGCTGCTTTGCTCTCTGCACCCCTGTTGCTGCACTCTCCTCCATGGCTCTGAAGCTTCCCCCACCACCACCCGCGTCTCCATCAGTGAAGGGGCTTCCTAGTGTATGGAAGCTTTTCCTCCTTCACAGATCCCTTCAGTGGTACAGGTCCTGCTCCTATTCTATTGTCTCTGGTTTTTTTTTTTTTTTTTCTTTTTCCCTACCCAGGTACGTGGGGAGTTTCTTGCCTTTTGGGAAGTCTGAGGTCTTCTGCCAGCATTCAGTAGGTGTTCTGTAGGAGTTGTTTCACATGTAGATGTATTTCTGATGTATTTGTGGGGAAAGATTGTCTCCACATCTCACTCCTCTGCCATCTTGAAGGTATCCCCTACACTGTAGTTTTGACTTGCATTTCCTTAGTGATGTTGAGCAACATTTTATGTGTTTATTGGCCATTTGCATATGTCTTTGGAGAAAAATCTACTCAAATCTTTAACTGATTTTTTTGATTGAGCTGTTCATTTTACTGTTGTTGAGTTTTAGGAATTCTCTATACATTCTGAATATTAATCCCTTTATAGATAGATGATTTTCAAATATTTTCTCCCATTTTGTGGATTGCCTGTTTACTCAGTTGATATTGTCTTTTGATGCACAAAATTCTAAATTTTCATAAAGTGCAATTTGTCTATTTTGTGTTTTGTTCTCTCTCCATATGGTGCCATATCCAAGAAATTATTGTCAACTCTAAAGTTGTGAAGATTTTACCCTATGTTTTCTTCTAGGACTTTTATAGTTTTAGGTCTTACTTTTAGGTCTTTGAAACATTTAAAAAATATTCTTGTACATAGTGTTAGGTGAAGTTCCAACTTCATCTTTTTTTTCTTTTGGGTGTCCAGTTTTCCTTGTACCACTTCTTGAGAAGACTATCCTTTCCCCATTGAATGGCCTTGATGCCCTTGTAAAATATCATTTGACTATATATGCATGGGTTTATTTCAGGCTCTTTATTCTTTTTAATTTTTTCTGTATGTCTGTCTATATTCCAGTACAACACTGTTTTAATTGTTTTAGCTTTGTATTGTTTTCAAATCAGGAAGTATGAGTTATCCAGCTTTGTTCTTCCTTTTCAAAGTTGTTTTGGCTGTTCGGGTTCTTTTGAGGTTGCATATGGATTTTAGGATGGGTTTTTATGTTTCTGCAAAAAGAAAAAAGAAGTCATTGGAATTTTGATAAGGGTTGCATCGATTCTGTAAATTTTATTGGGTAGTATTGACATCTTAACAATATTGTCTTCCAATTCATGAATATGGGATGTATTCCATTTATTTATGCCTTCTTCAATTTCTTTCAGCAATGTTTTGTAGTAGTCATTGTGCACGTATTTCACTTTCTTGGTTAAGTTAATCCTAAGTGTTTCATTATTCTTGATGCTATTATAAATTAATAATTTTCATAATTTCCTTTTCATATTGTTCACTGTTAGTGTAGTGTATAGCTAGAATTTTGTGAGTGTGTGTGTATGTGTTGACTTTGTACTCTGCTACTTTGTTGAATTTATTTATTACTTCTAACAGATTTTTTTAGTGGAATCTTTAGGGTATTCTACATATGAGATCATATAATCTGCGAATAGAGATAATATTACTTCTTTTCCGATCTGGATGTTTTTTATTTCTTTTTGTTGCCTAACTGGTCTGGCTAGAACTTCCAGTACTATGTTAAATAGGAGTGGTGAAAGTGGGCATTCTTGCCTGCTTCTTCATGATAGAGGAAAAGTCTTTCACTATTGAGTTTGATGTTCAACATGAGTTTTTTATACATGGATTTTATTATGTTGAGATAATTTCTTCTACTCCTAGTTTGTTGAATATTTTTACCATGAAATAATTTTGAATTGTGTCAAATGCTTTTTCTGCATTAATTGAGGTAATTGTGTGTTTTTTCCCCTTCCATCTGTTAATGTAGTGTATTATATTGATTGATTTTTGTATGTTGAACCATCCTTGCATTCCAGGAATAAATGTCAATTGGTTATGGTGTATAATCCTTTTAATATGGTTCTGAATTTGGTTTTCTAGTATTTAGTTGAGAATTTTTGCATCCATATTCGTGAGAGATATTAGCCTATGGTTTTATTTCCTAGTACTGTCTTCATCTTGCTTGGGTATCAGGGTAACACTGCACTCATAGAATTAATTAAGAAGAATTGTCTTCTCTTCAACTCTTTGGGAAAGTTTGAGAAGGATTGATGTAGTTATTTTTTAAATGTTTGGTAGAATTCCTCAGTGAAGCCATCAAGTCTTGGGCTTTTTTTGTTGTTGTTGTTAGAAGATTTTTGATTACTGATTCAATCTCATTACTAGTTATAGGTCTTTTCAGATTATATATTTCTTTGTGATTTTATCTTTGTTGGTTTTGCTGTTCTAGGAATCTGTCCATTTCATTTAGGTTATACAAGTATTTGCTATATAATTATTCATAATACTGTCTTATAATCCTTTTTATTTTTGTAGAATTGGTAGTACTGTCACACTTTTGTTTATGATTTTAGTAATTTGAATCTTCCCTCTTTTTTCTTAGTATCTAACTAAAGGTTTGACAATTTTGTTAATTTTTTCAAAGAACCTGCTTTGGTTTTATTATGTTCTCTATTATTTTTCTATTCTTTATTTCATTCATCTCTGATGTAATCATATGTCCTTCCTTCTCAATTTGGCTTTTGTTTGTTCTTTTTACTGGTTCTTTAAGTTGTAAAGTTAGATTACTGATTTGAGATCTTTCTCATTTTATTATGTAAGCATTTATAGTTATAAATTTCCTCCTTGGCATTGCATTTGCTTCATCTCACAGTTTTGGTATGTTGTATTTTTATTTTCATTCATTTCTAAGTGTTTTCTAATTTTCCTTGTGATTTATTCTTTGATCTATTGGTTGTTTAAAAGCATGTTTTTAATCTCCAAAATTTTGTGAATTTTCCAGTTCTTGTTGATTTTTTTTTAGATTTATTTTATTTTTCTAAATTTATTTTATTTATTTTTGGCTGTGTCAGGTCTTAGTTTCAGCATGTGGGATATTTGTTGAGGTACATGGGATCTCTTGTTGCAGTATGCAGGCCCTTTGTTGCAGGATGTGGGCTTCTCTCTAGCTGTGGCATGCAAGTTTTCTCTGTCTAGTTGTGGCACACAGGCTCTACGGTGTGTGGACTCTGTAGTTGTGGCACACGAGTTCCAGAGCATGTGGGCTCTGTAGTTTGAGGCAAACATGCTCTCTAGTTGAGGTGCATGAGCTCTGTAGTTGTAGCATGCAGGCTTAGTTGCCCTGTGGCATGTGGGATCTTAGTTCCCTGAGCAGGGATCAAACCTATGTCCCCTGCATTGTAAGGTGGGATTCTCTACAACTGGACCACCAGGGAAGTCCCTCTTGTTGATTTCTAACTTTCACCTGTTATGGTCAAAGAAGATACTTTGTAGAGTATCTATATTTTTAAACTTATGGAGGCCTAACATATGGTCTATCCTGGAAAATGTCCATGCACTTGAAGAGAATGTGCATGCTATTGTTTTGGGATAGAGTGTTCTGTATATGTCTTTTAAAATAATAGGTTGATTGTGTTGTTTAAATTCTTTGAGCATATTTAAGATGGTTGACTTAAAGTCTTTGCCTACAGTTTCTGGAAATTTTTTTCTGAGAATGGGCCATGCTTTCTTGTTTCTTTTCATTCTTTCTAATTTTTTGTAAAATATTGGACATTTAAGTTTTATAATGTGATAACTCTTGGAGTCAAATTTCCCCCACCTTCAGTCTTTGTTTCTTTTGTTTGCTATGTTGTTTAGCTGTTTATTTGACAACTTTTCTACAATATTTTTGTAAGGTCTGTAAGGTCTCACTTCAGCACTAGGTCCTATCAGGTCTTTTATGAGCATGTGTCCTACCCTGGGGTGCCCATGGCTTTCTAAAGTCTCCAGTACACATGAGTCCTTTTGAATTCCAAAAACTACAACAATAAAAAAAAAAAACAAAGAAAAAAGGAAAAAAATAAAACCCTCTCTCATTAACTTTTATTTCAGAATTTAGATATTTTACTTTTTACCATAACTATAATCTTTAACCACAGGCCACATCAAGTTGTTCAATTGCCTTACAATTTTTTTTAATGCTTACAACTTTCCATACTGTTTGAGTTCTATTTTAGGCAAAATGAAATTAAGAAATTATATCAGTCTTCATGTAGCCCCATACATGTTAGAACAGATAAACATGATTGTTTGAGAATAAGGTCTATTCTGCTCCCTATGGAACCAGGGACCAGGGTTCCATACTGGGAAGTAGACTGCCATCTTCAAGATCATCCTTAAGCCAGTGAGGGGGTGGGGCAAATGCAAGCAAAAACACCACAGAGTTTTCTACTTTTCTAAATTATCATTTTCTTCATTCAGTGTTGACTTGGTTGTTGTAATCCTTTGACTATTTTCTAACATTCTGACAAAATTGATTCTAACAGTTTTTGCTTCATTTTTCAATGTTCCTGTGGAAGAATTCTTGGAGCTTCCTACTTTGCCATTTGTGCTAGTGGTCTCTTCTAAAATACTCTTTTTAGTAACTGTAATTATCTACTGCTTATAGAATATTTGAAATATAATGTGGGTAATAGATGGTTATTTTTCCCTTTTAGGTAGTATCTAGTTTTCTGAGAATAGTGTAGGGAAGCTGCTGTGATATATCTGGATTGAAATGTTTACTCTCCCACTTCTGCTTATGGGATAGGTGACATTAAAAATCTTTAGACCATAGTGGAAGAAGGGGATGATCATTTGGACTTAATATTGTTGTCAGTATTAGATTAAAAACGTGTGTAAATTGCTTAGTACTGTCTTAGCCCATTGTGTTTTTTAAATGGCATAGAAAGTAATTGCTTCAACTCTTCTTTGCTTATAGCTGTGATTATTTCCTTAGCATAAATTTCTGGAAAAAAAATTTGTTGAAATAAATGGCATGGTCATTGCTTAGAATTAGAATTAATATCAACAAATTGTCCTTTGTAAAGCATTGTGCCAAATTGTCCTTTGTAAAGTGTTGTGCCACTTTACTCATCTTTTGTTAAAAAGTTTCATTTTCTGCTCTTAAACAGCCTGACTTTGTTGTACTTGCACTTGAGGCAGGAAATAAAGATAACAATTTCCAAATATTCTTCCTGTATTCAGTCACACTTATAAGGTCATTTTGGACTACTTCACTACTTCTGCTTGGTTTAATAGTGATAGTTCAGCTTTGTTCAGTTATTTCTATCAAAATGCAGAAAGATATTAGCACATGGAAATGTGGGAAAAGAACCCTTCCAGACCCTCATAGACATCATCCCAAGGCAAGCTGAAGGCTGTCTAATTCCATGACTTTAAGACCTATATGTCTGGCACATAAGCATGTCCAGACAGTCATTAGATATCCCTAAGGGTGACCATAAAATTGACCATCAGTCTGAGACACTTATTTTTTTCCCTAACATTTCATTATAAATTTCTTTTAACATACAACTGCAAGACACTTTTGACAGTAAAAGGAGATTGTCCCTGGCAAACTGGGACACATGGTCATGTTATACACAAACTATTAGTTGATTATCTGTTTAATTGGTCTAGTGTCATCAATCAATCAATCAAGGGTCTGGCATTTGGTTGGTAGTAAGTCTAGTAAGTCTTGAGTCTTGACTTTCTTTCTTTCTTTTTTTTTTGGAGGAAGGGATATGTACTTTCAAAGCTATTTTTGTTGAGAGATGATGTGAGACTGCATGACGTTTTCAACTGTAATTCATTCCTTTCATTCCTCTTCTGAATTATAGGTCAATGTGGTAAGTTGCGTTATGGCTCAACATACTTGTTGCCCCTTCTTGGGCATTCCTTTTTGTGGTGACCCTACCTTTGGAGTATAATTCTTAATTTATTGGCCTCAAACACAAACACATAACTTACTTTGACCAATCAATTACCACTGAGATTTAAGAGAAAATGCCAATGTTTATTTCCCACAAATTATTTCTACATTAGTTCCCACTTACATTTTCTACATGAGATTGGTAATGTCTTACCTAAGGGCTCTACTGTAAGCCTGAATACTGGAGTAAAATAACATGAAAAAGAATCAGAGCCAACTCATGATTGACACGTAATTTCAGAGAGAAACATATTGTGAGTCACTGAGGTTTTTAGGTTGTTTGTTATAATTTCATAATTTAACCTAAACTGATATAGTCAATCTACTCAGGGAATGGTTTATTTCAGGCTAGGAGAATAAAACAGAGTTTGAATATTATTCTTTATTTGAAAATTTATTCACTTACTTAGCCTTGTCTCCTTCTCACCTAATACCTCATTACTCTTGACCAGATCTATTTCAATTATGTATTTTCATGCTTTAAAAAAAATCAAAAACAAAAAACTTTATTGGAGGATAATTGCTTTACAATGGTGTGTTAGTTTCTTTATAACAAAGTGAATCAGTTATACATATACATATGTTCCCATATCTCTTCCCTCTTGCAACTCCCTCCCTCCCACCCTCCTTATCCCACCCCTCTAGGTGGTCACAAACCACCGAGCTGATCTCCCTGTGCTATGCAGCTGCTTCCCACTAGCTATCTATTTTACATTTGGTAGTGTATATATATGCATGCCACTCTCTCACTTTGTCCCAGCTTACCCTTCCCCCTCCCCATGTCCTCAAGTCCATTATCTAATAGGTCTTCATCTTTATTCCTGTCTTGCCCCTAGGTTCTTCATGACTTTTTAAAAAAATATATTCCATATATATGTGTTAGCATGCGGTATTTGTTTTTCTCTTTCTGACTTACTTCACTCTGTATGACAGACTCTAGGTCCATCCACCTCACTACAAATAACTCAATTTCGTTTCTTTGTATGGCTGAGTAATAGTCCATTGTATACATGTGACATATCTTCTTTATCCAGTCATCTGTTGATGGACACTTAGGTTGCTTCCATGTCCTGGCTATTGTAAATAGAGCTGCAGTACAGTGAAGGATATAATGCCCTGCCTATAACTGGTGTATAGCTTTAAACTTGCTACAATTCATAAAGCCTGGCTCCCTGTCTGGACTTCATGATTTATACATGAGAAAACTTGGACAAAGATGTCTTGACTTCCCTGGGAGACCACAATGATCATCTCCAAGGATTTCTTTTATATCAGGGATTTCAGTTCAACCCAGATGCCCAGAATAGGTGTTTAGAAGGAAATTTTTATTCTAGATTTTCTAAATTTGAGGCACTAAAGAATAAATTTCTCAAAGTTAAAATTGTAAAAGTGAATATATTACGAGATAAAATCATGTAGAATAAATACCTTGAATATGTTCTTGAAATTTAGAGGCAAAAGGACAGGAAATTTTTTTTCAAAATATAATCCTCAGCTGCTTATGTTTACTTAAAATATTATCCAGAGGTAAAATTTATCCAGACTTTATCTTCAGAGACATGTATTATACTTGTAACCTATGGGATTCGACATCTATCTTGTCACCTGTCCTATAGGCATTCCCATATAAAGTGAACAAACCAGCCCTACAAAAGCCAATGCCAATTGGTTTGAGTGTTTTAAGAACTGAATATAGAATAAATCCCACAAAATGAATTAAGTGACTTCAGAAAGGTCTTTTTTTTTTTTTTTTTTTTAATCTTAAACTACCCTTTCCACAACTTACAGATAATGCCTGGAAACAGTCCAGTAGGAATTTTGATGAAGTTTTATAGAAAGGACACTAGATTGAAAATTAGATCATTTAAGTTATAATCCTGAGTCTATCCCACTTAACTTTGTTGGATTTTAGTTTTATTCTTTGTAAAATGAAGTTGTTTGACTAAATTTTTTCATGTTGACCTATATAACAAATTCCATATAGGACTCAGGGCACATTGAACCCCTTTTCTCACTGAAAACTCCAATATTTAGTTGAATTTCTAAATTTGTGTAATTTTTGAATGGGAAAAGACTTAAGACCTACTTAATTTAACATACTAAGTTTATAAACGAGGTCTTGCTTTGGCGCAAGTGACTGTAAATTTGATAGCAGAGGAAGCAGCCCTGGGCTAGAGAATGCTTTCTACCACCACTGCTGCACCTCTTTTCTTACTAGTTTACTTCTAATAAACCTGGAACACTTTTATCTCTGTTTCTACTTTCTTGTCCCTGGCTGCCTGATCAGGCTTCTTTCATGAAATATAATGTCTTTCTGGAAGAAGAACGAGTGTAAGGAAGACTTACGAAACAGCTACAGACACTGGCAGCATCAACTCTACTGGCAGCCGAGGGGAAAGTGGGGGCTGAGGAACCTGTCAATGTTCGCAGTTTGAGTGAGTAATACTAATCATATACAAGCTATGCACTCTTCTCTTATCACTTAGAGGAGGACTGGTGGATTCAAGTAAACTCAAGCTGTCTCTTTCAGGTAGAGAGAGAGAATATTTATATAACAAAGAGAAGTGCTGGGTGCGTTTCTCTAGGTTTGTAGTATGAGGTAGGGACCCCTCCAATGTATTTCTTTGGGCTAAACTTCTGGAAAATTGGAGTGGATCTGAGAACAAACTTGCTTGTATGTTTAGTGCTTAGAGATTTTATTTTATATCCCTCCAATACAGTAACGTAGGAGGATACAATTTATGAAAGACAAAGAGAGAGAGAAAGAATACAATTAAACACAACGTTTTCTTGAGCTCAATTTGATGTTTAAAAATCTACAAGACCTGCTTTGAAAGACAGTCCTATTACTGACAACAAATTGTGTCTCAGCCAGGCATTTCTGTTAATAATGATTTGTCAGGCAAGTATTTCAGAATTCTTTTAGAAGAGAGCAGACAGAGGCAAATCTTTCCTACTCATCAGAGCTCTTTTATTGGAAATCTAAAGATTTATATATCATGAAGACCATCAGCTGTGGAATTTTCATGAAAATAACTTTAGCTTTGACTTTAATAAAGCATTTCTAGCAGTAACCAATAAAGATAAGATTATGTATGAATTCTTTCTAACCTAATGAGTTCCTTATAATATAGATCATTTATAAATAGTTAAGTAATTTCACCGGGGGAATTTTAAATATATTATTTATTTCAACGGCATTTGCTGAGCACCATCTCTGTGCCAAGTACTGTGCCAGGCTCATCTTTCCATGCAGTGCGGTCTGGACTAGAATAGACAAAAATAGGTAATAAAAGCAATAGCTAGCTATTACTGAGTACTTACTATGGACCAGACACTTTTCTGTTTATTTTTTGCATGTATTAATTAATTTTCTCTTCTCAATAACTTAATGAAGTAGGCATTATTATGAGGCCCCCTTTACTCATGAGGAGACTTAGGTAGAGATTATTTAAGTATCATTCTTAAGATCATTCAATACCTAACGACAGCACTAGAACTCAAGTCAACAGTCATATTATAAAAAAGAATATTTAGAATATAATCTGTGATTTATTTAGATGATTACATCATTTCTTTCCAGGCACACTGGACCATATTTAGCCATCCTACCTATTGGCAGTGAGGGGGTGGCTAAGACTATGCAGGCTTATTTCTAAGAAGATAGTGCTCCCTCTGGCCTACCAGTCCTTGGAGTCTATCCAGGTGTGATGGGCAGGCCTTATCCAATTCTTTCCCTAAATCTCCATGCCTGAATCTTTACTCACTTTGGATCACTAATTTCCTTTGACTTGAGGAACAAACTTCTCACAACTTCATCTTTTCTATGTGTCTATTTAGGGGACAGGAATAAAGTTCAGAGGGAAGATTACATTCTGGAGTCTTTAACCCTAGAAATAGATGTAAACATATTATATAAAAAAATATTAAAAAAACAATATTATAAAATGTAAGGTGTATCACTCATTTATTTATTATTAAAGGTATAATGAATTATTTCTGAGAACCAGTTCTAGAGCTCAGAATTTAATATGTAAGGAATCCAATTTAAATTGTTAAAAAAATTTCAATAGAAAAAGATTGATATACATGAAATTTATGAAAATGTAAACAAAAAACATAATTAACACATCTTTTAATATGTCATTCAAAATAATAAAAAACCCTAGGAGGAAGTATAATGAGGTATTTCACAGTGTGCATTCTGGAGTAAAGATGGTTTTGTTCTAAATTGCAGCTTCACATTTCCCTTTCTGTATAACAGTGGACAAGCTACTTCTTGTTAATGGAGTTCACTTTCTTTATAAATGAAAATGGTGCCAATTTAGTATCTTTTTCAGATCGGTGCTATAAAGATTAACCTATTGCAAGTAAATTAGTCAGTGCAGTATGTGGTAGTGAATAATAGATAAATAGAAGATAAATAGATAAATATGAAGGAACCAAGAGAATATACCAAGAATGATGAATGACAGATAAAATCATTATAATGAACGACAATGGTCATATTGGAGCTAAGGGTGGTGAAACTCCACAAGGTATTTCTAGCATCACATTTGCCTGTTGTTTGCTGGATATTTTCTGCCCTAATTGGATCTTAGCCCTATGCATCTCCTCAGAAAATTCCTACACATTGAGCCAAAAATCCTGCCAATTTCTGCCTTACCATAGTTTTCACAGGGTATGTTATCAAATCCTAGTGCAAGTGACAAGCTTTAAACTTCAGTTCTTGTCATGGGTCTATCTGAAATGAACAGTTGATTCTTTCAAATAATATTTGTATAGCCCTTCACATGATGCTTCGCCATTTGATACAACATCACATTTTTTTTTTCTCATTGTCCCAGCAGTTCCATAAGGAACTCATAATTTTCCTCATTTTAAAAATAACATATTGGAGAAACTCAGTCAAGCTTAAATCCAGATCATTGAATTTCAAATTGTTTGCTTTTTAAACTTCAGCTGGTCTGTATAACAAATATTTTTAATCAATATAGTTTCAAATAGATGGTTTAGTCAATGTGATAAAAAAGTCAGAGAATGCTGTCAAAGTCCAGGCTCTCTGTGTTCATCCCCAAACGGATTTAAAATCTTAGCAGCATTCTACATGGTCCTATTGGATTTGCCTAATATGTAAACCTTACACATTTATTTACTTAATGTTTTTTTTCTTCCTTCCCTTCATAACTAGCCTGTTAAAGGCAATTTGGGTATAGTAGCAGTTTCATCTTGCAAACGGGGTGGATGAATACTGAGACATCATGCATAATCAATCATGCAAATATAACATATGTCCAGGGACCAGAAGAAATCACACCACACCTAGAACATGCCACACATCTCACTAAATATTTATTCTTGATTGATAAATTGGTTAAAATATGACCAGGTCACTGGGAAATCAGGCAGGAAACCAACCAGAATTTTAATGATCTTGGCTTTTTGCCCACTTGTATCATAACACTTGACTTTTTTTCCTCACTAACATTTAAGGTTATGAAACACAACCTGTCATCTCATTCTCCATTTGGCTTTTTTTTTTTTTTTTTTTTTATGGCTTATACTGAATTTGTAAATAAATTCAGTTATATTGACTCTCAGTAAATGGCTTTTAAACTATTGCAAATAAGAGTCACCTTGGATAGCTTGTTAAAAATGCAAATTTCACACTAGGTCTTACCTCAGAGATCTGGGTGAGACCAAGAAATAAGTAATTTTAGTACAAGTGTATTGTTGAGGCCACACTCTAATAAGAGGTGTTATAGAAAAATCTTTATTTTTACTTTTGGAAAGGGATAGATGGTATTAACAACACATTGTAATTTTTATTCTAAGAAAGTACAATATCACTTTTTATAGCAACTTTAACAGGAATCTTTTCTTTAAAATAATGAGATCTTTGATGATTTCCAAAACCATTAGTTGTTTCTATTAATCAGTTATGGTGCCACCTCTCTGACAGTTTGACCTACAAAATAGTTGTTGGGTTCATGACAATGATAATATCAGCCTTGGTCATCATTAACATGGAAAGGATATTCAGACCTTTGAACAGAAGGAAATAAGCAATTTTAATCATTAATTCTGCATACATAGAAATTTATAATTTTATTTTTACTACATGTTAAATGCATCTTTTCCATAAATCACAAATAAAATCAAGGGAAACAAAAGGTGTAGGATATAAAAGGCATTTTGTAATTGTTTTAACAACTATAACAAAAGTTGATTTTAATTAAATTTTAATGAGAATTTAGTGATCTGGCTATAATATTGAAACTCATTAATGGATGCTATATTAAATTTCATAGCAAATAATGATTCTCAACATTATCACCAGATCAAATTTGAATATGAATTTGGCTATCAAATTAGAATGTAACAAAACATCTGCTATCAAGATACTGCTTTGACTGGGCTGACATTAGTGATGGTTTATTGGATTGTTTTCACTGCAATTTTTCTTGCATGTCATGATTTATTTTAAATCGAGAGTTATTATACATGTTTGTACTCTGTTACAGTCCTTTAATATATATTTCTCTCTACCCTGTCAAAGTTGGCTACACTCATATTTCTTATAACTCATTAATAAATATACTAAGCTCTCTCACCTATTAAAAGCTCTTGGTTGCGTATTGTGGTCACCTACAGGGTGGTCTATTTAACTCTTGTTCAGGACCTACTTTCCACTCCTGCAGAGCTAGACCATGTGTCTGCCTCATCATTCCATTCCCTGGCTGTAACTAGTTATTCGAAGTGTAGAATTCTCTTCAATAACTTATCCATTTCACAACTGTGTCTCTGCATCTGGAGATCATGACTTTGTACTGAGGCAGCATGGCTGACACCCAGTGCCTCCTCCTGCAAAGATCAGAATTCTATTGTGTCCTTTTTGTAAGTCAGTATCAATAAGGATTCACCTCTTCTTCAGTAACTCAGAGAATCCTGCCTTTCCTATTGATTCAATGTAAATAATCAACGTTTATGAAGTTGGAATTTGGAAAAAGAGTCTCTTCAGGAAAGAAGTTGGGGATCCATCCTGGCATTAAGCTAGGCTCATCTCTACTGGACTTGGTGAACTCAACAATTCTCTCTCTTCATATCTTTGGAGGAAATCGTCTGAGTCAGAAATATGGCAATTAGTCATTAAAACACAACCAAACAAGGGCCCAAAGGGCAACTGGCCTCCCTGGCCCTAGGTGATTGTAGATGACTGGGGAGGGTCTTATTCTGTGACACAGGGAAGAGGCTGACACAATTATATCTGACATCCTTATTCTTAGTCCTCAGAAGCCTTGGTTTCCTCATTCCAATTTGGGGGGTTATCATTTTCAGCCTCCACTTTCCATGTCAACATGGATCATTAAGATCAAATAGTCAAGTGGATGTGCCTGATTGGAGCTAAGCACTCATGGAGGACACATCAAAAGAGTCTTGAGAAGCAAGCAGATGGTAAAAGACAAGCCTCACATAGCAGAGAATATTTGTCCTGTCAGTGACAGACAGCAACTAAAAGTTTCAAGCCATATCTCAAATTTCATTAAAAAAAAAAACCAAACTTACTTCAATGAATATGGAAGATGAACTGGGCTGCAAGATGGAGAGAGTGGACAGAGCAACCCAGTGAGGAAGGTGGAGCAAGAATTAGGATGGAGATAAGAACGATTTGAACTAGGACAAACAAGTGAGGACTTGAGATGAGGGAAGATAATTGAGAAATATTTAACTAGATTTTATGTGACAGGTTGGAAAGAAATACATTGTTTTTGTGTTAAATAATAGAGTTTAGAAAATTTTTTGCTCTAGGGCTAAAACACCAAATCCTAATTAAGGTTCTCCTTCTGGCATTTTAGAACTAATTTAACACCTAAATCTAACACTTTCTCCTCCTCACTCCCATATATATAGTTTCCCAACTATAGTGGTTTTGATGTGGGAAAACTAATTGAGACTTACTGTCTACCCTCCAGGGATATTAAGCCTGGTTAACGAGTCATCTAATGAGAACCTGTCCTATTTTTTTAAGACTTACCCGCTCTATTGCAGGGTTGTACACTTTCTATTGACTTCCCTGTCTTGCATAAATTGATGATCTTGATTAATTATCTGGATTGCATCAGACCTTGAAGATTATTAATTTCAATTCTCTGTAATGCACCCCAACCCTAGACTCCCAATGTTTGAAATCAGAACAAATCTTGGGCACTGAAGGCATCTGAAGCTGCCTTAAATTTTCCATACCCTTTTTCCTACTTATGATTTCATTGTTACTCTTTGTCACGATCTTTGCCTGGGTAGTTGCTTCAGGTTGTTCCTAGATTTAGCCCTTATTCTCTTGAGATGTCCCACATGGATAGGAAATTTATTAGGGATACTAGTGCCGAGTTGGACACTAATCCATTTTGAACTTAGAGGATACATACAGGAGGGGTTCTAAATGTTGGTTATGCATCAGTCACTTGTAGAATTTAAAAAAAAAAAAAGGAAAAGAAAGAAAATGAGAAAACAAAATAATATATAAATATATGGATTAATTCCTTGATAGTCTGTTCCCATTGGCCTAGATGACAACTAAGTATTCCTAGTTTTATCAAAACCTTGCCAAATATTTTTGATGAGCTATCGATTGAAAAAAAAATTTAAGAGGTTATATAATACAGCTTCTTACTTTCAAATGGGAACATGAGACCAAACTAAGAGGAGTCATAGATGTAAAAGTAGATTACAGAACTTCCGTCTCAAACTAATGTGTTTTCTGTTTTTAGAAAATTCTTTATCTGCATTACTGACTCAAATAATTAGTAAAAGTATGTATCTCATTGTAAACCTTAACCCATGTGTTCTTTCATTCTGATGGGTCAGTAAGCATTGGAACCTATTGCTCAGCCAAATCCAATGACTATAATATTCAATAAAACATTTATAAATATCAAACTTGATTTTAGTCAGAATATCAGCAGCTGTTTATGTAATCAACTGAATGTGCACAACTACAGCCTTCAGGAGCAGCCCAATAAATATCATAACATGGACTCAAGTGTTCAACTGCCAGTCTAACTCATAATTCTCTGTTTTCATTGTTTATATACTTGAGCTTCTAACAAATGTATATTAAGCATTACTTCAACCAGTTTAAAAACATGTTATTTCATTTATGATTATGGACCTGTGTTCACAAGAATCTGTTTGCAGCCAGTTATGTTAGTTCTGAGCTTCTTAGGAGATTATGGTAATTAAAGTGATTGCAGGCTTATATCCAGAGTCTATATGATTCTTCCTTTATTCCTGGGTTTGAGCTTGCTGGTTACTTACTATAACATCCCTATCAAATACTATATTTTATTCATTTGTATGCAAAGTTATTGTTTAAACCTTTTTGGCTCTGTGCAATACTTTGTCCTTGTTAATGAAAAAAAACACAATTCAGCTGACAAACTCCACACATGCCATATTGTGCTGCAGATGAGTGCCCTTAGATGCCCTAACTTTAACCCTAAGCCAGTTAATAAATCTGCTTGATAGTACTTTTTGTTCTATATCTTGGCAGAGGTGACAAGTCTCAAAATGTATATCACTCTATGATTTTCCCTAAGGTATGACTCAATGGGACCAGACTACTCTTTACTAAATGCTGCCAGATTGGGAATTCCCGTTCCACAGCCACAGCAACAGTATACACAATCATACTCCTAACCAGGTAAACATCAAACTTCACACTAAAAGACTATTTACTTCCCATATTTTTACCCAGTACATCATGTCCAAGTTTCACAAAAAAATTCAAGGCACACTGAAGGACAAAAAACTCAGTTTGAAGAGACAGAGGAAGGAGAACCTGACAGAGATATGGAAGAGATGTTAGAATTATCAGACAAGAAATATAAAGCATTTGTGATTAATATGCTAAGGGTGGTAATATAAAAAGTGAACAACATGCAAGAAGAGATGGGTAATGTAAGCAGACAGATGGAAAGTCTAAAACAGAATCAAAAAGAAATACAAGAAATCAAAAACACTGTAACAGAAACAAAGAATACCTTTGATAGAATTTTTAATAGGCTGGACACAGCTGAAAAAAATCAATGAGCTTAAAGCTATGTCAATAGACCTTAACACCATACACAAAAATAAACTCAAAATGGATTAAAGACCTAAATGTAAGACTGGACACTATAAAACTCTTAAGGGAAAACACAGGAAGAACACTCTGACATAAATCACAGTAAGATCTTTTTTGACCTACCTCCTAGAGTAATGTAAATAAAAACATAAAATAAACAGATGGGACCTAATGTAACTTAAAATCTTTTGCACAGAAAGGAAACGCTAAACAAGATGAAAAGACAACCCTCAGAATGGGAGAAAATATTTGCAAACAAATCAATGGACAAAGGATTACCTCCAAAATATATAAACAGCTCATGCAGCTCAATATTAAAAAAAAAAAAAAACCTAATCAAAACATGGGCAAAAGATCTAAATAAACATTTCTCCAAAGAAGACGTACAGATGGCCAAGAGGCACATGAAAAACTTCTCAACATCACTAATTATTAGAGAAATGTAAATCAAAACTACAATGAGGTGTCACCTCACACCAGTTAGAATGGGCATCATCAGAAAATATACAAACAACAAATGTTGGAGAAGATGTGGAGAAAAGGGAACCCTCTTGCACTGTTGGTGGAAATGTAAATTGATAGTCACTATGGAAAACAGTATGGAAGTTCCTTAAAAACTAAAAATAGAATTACCATATGACCCAGCAATCCCACTCCTGGGCATATACCCAGAGAAAACCATAATTCAAAAAGACACATACACTCCAATATTAATTGCTACACTATTTACAATAGCCTGGCATGGAAGCAACTTAAATGCGCATTGACAGATGAATGGATAAAGATGTGGTACATATATACAATGGAATAAAAAGGAACGAAATTGGGTCATTTTAAAAGATGTGGATGGACCTAGAGACTGTCATATAGAGTGAAGTAAGCCAGAAAGAGAAAAACAAACATCGTATATTAACACATATATGTGGAATCTAGAAAAATGGTACAGATGAACTGGTTTGCAAGGCAGAATAGAGACACAGATGTAGAGAACTAATGTATGGATACAAAGTGGGGAAGCAGGGGTGGGGTGGTTCTGGTGGTGGGATGAACTGGGAGATTGGGATTGACATATATACACCAATATGCATAAAATAGATAACTAATAAGAACCTGCTGTATAAAAAATAAATTAAAACAAACAAACAAACAAAATCCTATGTCAATGGAAACCTCAAAAACTGAAAAAGATAGTGAAAAAAGAATTAAAATAAACCCAGAATATCCAAGAACTATGGGAAAACTACAAAACATGTAACATATGCTTAAGGGGAATACCACAAGAAGAAGAAAGAGAAAGAAGCAGAAGAAATAGTTGAAGCAATTGATGAATTTGAATTTCCCAGAACTAATGTAGAAACCAAACCCACAAATTCAAGAATCTCAGAGACAACTAACCATGATAAATACTAAAAAAGCTATAATTGAGCATATCATATTTAAATTGCAGAAAATAAAAGACAAATAAATTTTCTAAGAAAATTTTGAAAGAAGTTGGGAAAACAAAGAAACAAACAAAACATTACCTGTAGAACAGTATAGATAAAAATTACATCAGAGTTCTCTTCAGAAAATATGCAAGCAAGAATAAAACAACCTAGAATTCTATAATTCAGTGAAATTACTCTTAAAAAGAAAAGAATAAAAACTTCCCAGAAAAAAAAAAAATCAATAGAATTTGTTACCAGTAGACCTGCTCTGCAAGAAATGTTAAAATAAATTCTTCAAAAAGAAAGAAAATGATATCGGTCAGAAATTAAGATCTATGAAAAGAAAGAGACAGCATTAGAAAAGTAATAAATGAAAGTTACATAAAATATTGTATTTTTCTTATTCTTAATTGGTCTATTAACCACTTCTCTAATTTAGTATGTATAAGAAGAGTTCTATTATGATTGGGAGAAATCAAGGAGAATGTTCCATACTCTTCTGTAGCACAAAACAAACCATAATAGATCTACCTCAAATAAAGAATAAAGTCTTTGGAACCTAAAAACAAAATCAAAATGTGAGCTTACAAAATATTTTGGCAACCAAATGACAGAGATAAATAATATGCTTGAGAAGGAGGGAAAAAAAGTATATATTTTACTTGCAAAAAAATCCAATGAAATGTATAGTCTATGAAAGCAGATAAAATGTGAGATAAAACATGTAAAGAATATGATGAGAAGAAAGCAGAAAGAGACATAAAAGAACTATATAGATTAAATAAATGTTTTAAGTAAACTAAAGTTAACAAAGTCAAATATATTTTATTTGAAGATATAAATAGAAATTAAGAAAAAGAAGAACTGAATCAGGGACAGGGTATATACTTTCTACCAGAAGATAGAAGAAAAGGAGTAAACAAGAAAAGAAAAGAACATCAAAATATGATAGACAAAGGGGACAGACAATGGATATCAAATACATGGATGATGGTTATTCTTAAGAAGAGACAAGGGCAACAGGAATAAAAGCAAACAAGTGTATATATGTTTAAGTAAGTACTACTATCAACTAATAGATAAATAAAAATAAATGATATAGGAAAAGTCAGACACTAAACTCTTAAATATAGTATAAATTAAATCACTTCTAAATATGGATACAAAAGAATGCATAAGTAATTTTTGCATGACAATATATTTTATGTAAAAATTAACAATAAATTAGGCCTAAGATCCCAGGTTAATTAAAAGAAAAAAAAAAGCCTACAGGTAGACATTTCGGTAATGGGATGAAGAAATTTTGTTTAGTCATATATCAGAGGAGTGATTTGCTAAATGATATTTATCTTTAACTCTAAAATATAAAACCCATAATGTTTTCAAACTGTTAAAATTATTTCTTGTGAGAATTTAAAGACATATAGCAGGAGAATAAAGACTCCTTCAGTAGACAGAGTGACTGCTATAAAATAATAGGATCTATTGGAGACTTTTTTAACTGGAGAGAAGATGTTCTCTAAAAGGAATAAATCCAATTTCTGAAAACATCAAAGGACAAAGAAAACACATCTGTAACCAGATTACTCCTGAGGCCTCCCTAATCAAATAACTTCAGACAATAACAACAACAAATCTGAATAGCAAATGACAGAAAGCAAAGGTAAAAGAGAAGTATATACTTTTAAAAACTAAATATTTGGATGTGTGTGTGTTTGTGTAATAGAAAGAAACAAAAACAGAAATACTTTTATTTACATTATGAAAACTGTATTAGATAAATATTCACATAGGAAGCAATAATGAGAGTTTATTTCTCTCACAGCTGAATATCTACCACTGTGCATTGAACTGACATAATAATGACATAGCAAGGTCTTGACAGGTTCTGAGAGCCTGTCTGACTTGACTTTGGGAACAAGAATCCTATACTATATTGCCATTGCATGAGCTCTCCTTTTCAATTGGTCTTCATAGCCTCTCTAACTACTAACTTTTTCAAGAAACCTTCCCTTTTTTTAGAATTTTTGCTTACCAACATCCTTCCACCCAATTTAGTCCTTAGCTTATTCTATGTATTAATTTTTTAAGAACTGGTTTTCATCTCTGTTTAGATTTTGAGCTCATTGAGGACAAGGGCTATGCTTTACATTTTCTATTATCACCAATAATTTTGAGCAATAATTTTTAAATAAGCCCAAAATAAGCAATCATTTAATTGATTACCATGCTTGCATATGACATTTCCCTTTGTATGTAAAGGGAAAAATAAGCATATGAAGATATTTCTGCATTCTCTGCTGAAATAATACTTTGAAAGATAATGACTGAGTCTTTGTTGGGTCTGGGACAAAACTAAATTGTGACATTTTGATATGTCCATGTTTCTGTGTGCCATAAAATACAATCTTGAAAATCCAAATAGCTTTAGTCTGATCCACAAGAGTCAAAATTTAAGATGAAATTTGCTGTGCTCTAGTAAATTGAAAATGTTTGTTTAGTGCACAAGTAAACTTGGAAACTGGCTATAAGATTATGTGTTAGTAAAATCAAATTAACCTATTTGTACCTTACCAAATGTTTTGTAAGCTATCCAATAGTTATTTATTGTAACAGTTGGGCATGGGTTGTCTCACGGAAATCCTATAAACTGGCAAGCTTCTCCCATGTCTTATCACGCACAGCTTGAAAAATAGAGAAAAATTGGGAAATTGGCTAATAAAATACTTTAAACTGAGTAGCTGACAAGAGAGCCAGATAGCAATGGTAGCAACTATGGGAGATATTATTTCTGGCTCTGCTTCAGATGCTGTAGTTCACTATTAAAGTAGAAATCTCTTTCTGGAGACTAGTTCAAAAGAAAAGAAACTTGTGCTAAAGTGAATATTTATTATTAAGATAATGGTTTGCCTTTTGCTGGCAATTTATATCTACAAGTCTTCTAAAAGAAACAAAACCGTTCAAACCATGCTATTCTAAATGGTAGACTAGTGTGTTCAGTGGTATTTCAAACTCTTCTGAACCACTGGAGGTATTCCAGGATCTGAAGGTCAACTTGATAGCTTGTAATGGAAGTAATCTGTTGGTAATGATGGACAATCAAACTTAAGAAATTTCTTTATATGCGGAGTTCCATCACCATATATATTTTGGATTTAGGGCTAATTGTCATCAACTGCAAACATGAAACATTACATATAGTAATATGAATATATGAACTTCAATAGCCAAATTTATGGCATTCCCATTAATTTTAGGATATTCAAACTTTGGAGACCATTCAATCTCTATTTCCAGCATTAAAAACCCAAGGCCCATCATTTTCTTGTTATGACTGATACTGACTATTCATAAACTTCTTTCAATTTTCACTTAGCCTTCTGTCTATATTCTAAATTGCAATACACTTAGAGACAGGAAAGTACTGAAAAGGAAGTCCTAGGTTTATTATTTTATTAGTGGCAGACGTAGTTTGCCATTGCAAAAGAATAGGCAGTCTACAGATCATCTTTCCTAATATTAACTCATTACAACCAAAACTCCATTAGACTATACTAGAAAGTAGTAGATAAATAATTTCTAAGCTGTATTTAGACTTACAGTGTTCTTAATTACATGGGGCACCAAAGGCTTTTTTAAATGAAATGAATATGTACTTTTATTTATGAAATAAACAAAATAAACTAAGAAAAGTAAAAGTTAATTTTTGTAGTATGTTGTTTTTTTCTTTTACCACTGACTTTTATAACATCTAGGCAGTTTTCAAAGACAAAGTTGATGAAGTTGGGTTGTAATGAGTTAAGATAAAATCATCTATTTAGGACTTCCTTTGCAGTACTTTCCTGTATACAAGTTTATGAGAATTTGGAACAGAGAAGGCTGAGAGTGAAAATTGAAGGAAAGTGGTTAAAGGTCAGTATCAGCCAATAACAAGAAGGTGATGGGCTCAATTTGTGATGATGGAAGTAGAGGTTCAATGGTCCCCAAAGTCTGAATATCCCAAAGTTAATGGGAGATACCATGAGTTTGAGTATAGAAGAGAGTTGAGAATAGGAGACCGGGGAGGATCAGAACCTAGGGAATCAGCCAATGTGGCAATAGATGAGAAATCAGAAAAGTGAGGCTAATTTTTTCACCGTATCTAGATAACATTGCTTACTCCAAACAAATTGATATATCTTTAATTTATCTTTTAACAAACATTTATCAGGCTTATTCTTGTATCTCAAAAGCTTAAATCAGGAAAGAAAGACCTGCACTTGTGGACCCTCAGTGGGTGTGTAATAATGATTTTTAATGAGCATGGACATGAAGGTTTTCCTAGGTACATGATATCTAAAGTTCAGGGAGCTCTTGGGAACAATAAACATGCCTAACATTCACGCTAAGAAACCTAAATCCCCATCTGGTTGGAGAAATTATTTTTAAGCTCTCCAGCATGTATTTTTATGCTGACCACTTGTGGAAACTGAGGTGGTATTAAGGAATGTAAAACATCAGTGGACCAAGCTGTGTAAGGGCAGGAGGGCTGAAAGTAGTTTTGTCTCTGCTATCAACCTCAAAATATCACACATCACAAGAGTTTGTTATTTTTAAATATATTTTAGCTAAACAGCCTTATTTGTCAAGGCAGATGTGATATAACTAAGGACAACCAGGGTAATAAAAGGTCATCAGTAATATGGAGCTTCTGAAGTAGAACATGGGAATGAAAAAAAAAAAAAAAGGAGATGTTAATGTCACCCTGTTTAAAATGCTGAGCTATTGGGGAACACTTAAGCAGAACCCACCCAAACATATGCACTCCAGAAAACTTACACAAAGAGTAAGAAATACATGACTTCACCTGGTGAAGTAGAAGGATTTGACCAGAGAAGAAAGCACTAGAGGTAATGTTTGAAGTGCTGAAGAGTTTGAGAAGTAAGAAGAGAATTCCAAGCAGAGAAACAATAGGTGAAAAGGAAAAGATGTAAAGTCAGAGAAGAGAAGAGCTCATTCAGAAATGGGGAAATTCAATATGGGTTGGAGTTTGGAAGCATGGGATGATGTTCATGGATGGAAAATGCAATGGGAAAGATTAGAAATGAGATAGATTATTGAGAACTTTGCATGTTGTGCTAAGTCACATGGAACTAATTTCATACATAAGGGCTATATCTAGGATGGTTTTAGTAGATAATCATGTTATTAGATTTGCATTGGGAACAAAGTGGGGTTAAACATGGAGCCCAGTTAGGGAGTGATTATAAAAACACAGATGGGAAATAATGAGTATTTCAGCTAAGGTACCTGTAGGTAAGATTAATATCAGTGATACATTTATGAGTAAACATAAGATAAATAATGAAGATTCAGATGATAGTAATTGTTATGCAAGTATAGAGAAAGAAATACAGTTGACTGGAAAAGGTGACCCATTGGGTACAACTGAAGAAGGTATCTAGCATTTCTTCATTTTTATGGCTTGAATAAATGTTGATTAAAAATTTAAAAAAACAGGTTCTGGAGTACAAAAGAAGAAAAGTTGTTGAGCTTGGTTTTGTTCTGATATGAAGTTGGATGTAGAAGGACAGCTCTTACTTGGAGACATATTTGAGGTTAAATAACATAAGCTGTTTATGTTATAAAATAGCTTATTTTAGGATATCATAAAACATTTAAGAAGACATTTGTAAAGTTTTCTATTTTCTTATTCAGTATCTAATATATATTACATAATTTTTTTATATCAGTGCATATCTAAGTTTAAGTTTTTGAGTGTTGAATAATGAATCGGGGCACAATGAGAGTTCTGTAAATAAAGTTTTGTATCAAATCAATAGTGAGAGAGAAACATAAGATTTATTTTATATTTCTTCAAATCTTTGATATTACCAAGGATGATGGTAATTGTGAAATCTCCAAGTGGTGTATGAGATTCTGAAAATTAAATATATTACTTTAAATTTGCATTATTCCCATGTGGAGATCCCAGCAAATTTTAAATGGGGATGGTACAGAGGAGTGTGGTCAGAACTTGCAGCTGCCTTTAGGAACCTACTAGGCATGAAGCCTTCCACATCTAATAGAAAGTACTCTGCTGTGCTGTAAATGTCTACCGCTACCTCAAGAAAGCCTTCCCAAACTCGAAAGCAAAAGTAGACTTCCTCTATCTCCTCTACAGGACTCAGGTTATTCTCTTATTAGTAATTATCTCACTGGGACACACTTGTCTGATTGCATGTCTCCTCTATGTCCTTTGGCTCAGATCTCTTTTTGTTGGGAATGCTGTCTCAATGCCTTCAGAATCTCTAGTTACTAGCAGAGTGCTTAGTTAATATATTAAGTTCTTAAAATTGGGTTCTATCAGTGAATGGGGAGTGAAGCCACAACAAAATGAATAACAAGAATCCTACGTAGTGTTGAGGAGAGCATATTATCTGTGGGGTCCAACTAGACTGGATTCCCAGCTCTAGATTTGCCAGAAATATGCATCCCACCCTCTGAAATTGTTTTTATCACATATCAAAGGTAAAATAACATACTTTTCTCAAAAGCTTACTTTGATGATTAATGGAAAGCACATATTCAGAACACTTGCTGGATAATAAGAATGCAATAAAATGTAATTCCTTTTCATTTTCTTGTTCTACTCTCTTACAGATTCTTAATTTCAGTTCTGTACAAAAACTCATGGTCCTAGAAATATGTATGTTTCTAGATGCAATGATAGTATGATTCTTGGAAGTTTGTTTTTACCAAAAGAAACTGCTCTTTTGTCCTTGTTGACACATGCACAATCTCTAGTCAAAATATAAATAGTATAAAAATCAGTTGTAATGATCTCCAAAATGATGATTTCCCTGGATGACCATGGAAAAATTATTCTAACATTATAGATAAAAGGATACATTATGGTAAATAAAAATGACAAGGGAAACTGCTCTAAATGTAATATTCATACATTGACTAATAGAGTACCCTAAATGTTCCAAGACCTTATGTAAGGAAAGTCAAAATTAGTATGCAGTTACATGAATCTTTGTTAAGTGCCTACTACTGTATTAACACTTTAATCATCAGATTGTCTTGTTTGCCTTCATTTCTTAAGCAATAATTAGTCAAAATACTACATATTAACTGAGTGATAGGAACATATAACCTCAGACTATCCCTTATTGCCAGATGGCCATTGAGGTTAATTGCTCAGTTTTTTTTTTTTTTTTTTTTTCTTTTGTGGTATGCGGGCCTCACTGTTGTGGCCTCTCCCGTTGTGGAGCACAGGCTCCGGACGCTCAGGCTCAGCGGCCATGGCTCACGGGCCCAGCCGCTCCGCGGCATGTGGGATCTTCCCAGACCGGGGCACGAACCCGTGTCCCCTGCATCGGCAGGCGGATTCTCAACCACTGCGCCACCAGGGAAGCCCAATTGCTCAGTTTTTATATCAGCCTTCTTCTTCCTGAATGTGAATTCTTGGGAATGTTACCAAACGTCAGTTTCACATGTAGTAAATGGTAAAATAATATTCTATAGGATTTTTGTTACAAGTAAATGAGATAACACATGTAAAGAGTCCCTACATAAGTAGTACAATTAAAATTAATTAATAAATAATTAATGTTTTAATATTAATATTGAATACTAAATCCTAAACATTGCCATTAGAAATAATAATAAAGCTACTCCATGAAATATGTTTTAACTAGTAGGGGTATATATATATATATATATTTATTTATAATATACATGTGTATGCACATTTAATATATTATATAGATGAGTATATACAGATATATATTTATTTTATTTAAATGCATTTATTCTCTTTAGAGGACCATACCTAATGAGGTGATTTCAGGTTTATTTTGTGTAAGTGTATATAGGCGACTTACCTATTATATTTCAGCTTCAAATCGTTTCTTCCGTATTTGGCTCTGGGACACTCACAGAGATTTGCAAACTACAATTTTCCCATCTCTTTACTACTGATGTCCGCCTAACTCTATAAGAAGCTGTATTAGAAGAAGATAGGAAAGCAGAATGAGGGGAGAATAGACATTCCCTTCTGTTTACAGTTCATGTTAGTATCACTTCAGTTTCAGATGACTGTTACAATGTCATCCTCCATCTCCTTCTTTTGGTACTTCCAGCCCCGGAAGTACCAGCCCCAGATGGCCATGCTTCCCCCAGCAATCCTTGTACAAACCATGTAATGTATCCTTCATAGGTCCAAGAAGCAGCAATCTGGGGCCCCTCCTATGAGTTCCTAGGTTTAGATACCAATACCTCTTCCATTTTTCAGAATCCTCAGTTATTATTAACTAGGTTACCATAGTCGTATGAATAATATCTGCTTCTTGCAGTAACTATATTATCTGGTACCCTTTTGTTTATTCAAACTTTAAATATCTATGTGCCAATTCCCTGCATGAAATCTCTTCTTGTTGAAATGTCTAGGGTGGCTTGTATTTTACTGACTGTTCTCTGACTGAGTCAGCACATAACTAGTATTGTTAAAAAAATAATAATAATTTTGTTCCCTTAAATATGAAGATTTAATCATTTATTTTATTTTATATTTCCTTAGACATTTGGGAATTATTTTGAAAAGTCTGTGTAGCACTCTCCCATCAAATTTCTGTAATGATAGAAATATTATATAATGGCACTTCTGCTCTTAGGCTAAATGCTGTTATGGCAACCACTACTCACAAGTGGCTATCGACCACTTGAAACATGGCTATGTGACTAAGTGTTCCCGGTGAATTTAAGGTTCTTTCTTCCTCATGAAAGAATTCAGAGACGAAGGAGAGAGGTTAAGAAAGTAAAGTGAGAGTTTATTTAAGCAAGGATACACTCTCAGAGGGAGAGCAGGGGGGGGTGGGGGGGTGGGGGCGGGGGACAGGTGAGGAGCTTTTGCCCTGTGGTATTTTGGGCAAGCTGGTTATGAGGGGCATACAAATGAGCGGGTGGAATATTCACTGGGGAAGGGGGAGTATGGGGGTAGCATTCCCTGATTTTCATCCCAGCTTCATTTTCCAGAGCAGAGGAGGGATTTTTGTATTTATTTAGCTTAGATCAGTCATGGCGTCAGAGCATGATGGGTACTTCTTATCTGTAAGGCTAATTTTATAGTAATAAGAACATAATGAGCAATAGGTTACATTCAGACTCAGGAGATTTATGCTTTTTCCCACATTTCTTTTTCTGCTACCTAGACACTTATCACCCAAAAGGCGTGGTTTCCTGTCAGTCTGGAGGTTCCTGCTTTCCTTTGTCTGCCTATGGACCCCCGCTGTTTACAAGAAGCATGACTTCCTGCCACCTGTCCCATGCCACCATTTCTCTGCTCTTACCTAGCTACCTGCCTGCTGTAACATAAGGAACACAATTTTAATCTTATTCACTTTTAACTAATTTAAGTCTAAATAGCCAGGTGGAGCTAGTGGCAACAGTATAGTACAGCACAAGCTATGCATTTGACTCAGTGATTAAATTTAAAAGACCTACAGGTGTATGTCCTATCTAGGGGACAAAATATCTTCTAATGAACTATAAGATCACAGTGATTGCTTCTAGGATATTGCAGTCTTGTAAAACCTCACAGAATATAAATAAGTATTTTATACAAAAAGGAACATATTTTATGATAACCTAAGCTATTATTTAAAATCTTGAAGACCACTTATAAACTTTTATCTAAGAAATGAACATGTTGGCACATATACACTAATATGTATAAACTGGATAACTAATAAGAACCTGCTGTATAAAAAAATAAATAAAATTCAAAAATAAAATTTAAAAAAGAAATGAACATAAATGAAAATTATGTTGTGATCTTCAATCATGTACTTTTTAACCTAACCTTACACTGTTTGCATTTTTCTCACAATCTTACATATTCCTTAAGGACATTTTGTTATTCGTTGCATATTATTTCTTTACAGGGAGATATAATAGAGTTGGAGTCACTATTATAAATATTGTGATTCACTATTATAAATAGTGATTCACTATTATAAATATTGCTTTAACATATTCCTAAAAGTGGAATTATTATGCCATTAAAATTTATATTTTAATTATAAAATTACATATATCTGATGCAGAATGCAAGAAAAGAAACAAGAATATTTATAAATGTAAAATATTCAGTAGAATCCAGCACTCAGAGATACTGTTTAAAGTTTTTGTTATGTATTTTAAATAAATTTTCTAAGCATTCTCATATATTTTATGAAAAATCATGTCGAACTCTACATATACTTCAGTGCCTTGCTTTTTTCATGAATTGTTATATTATGAATATTTCTTCATGTTAATATTCTGTATAATATAATTTAAAACTTTTACATGCTATTTACTACTGCATACCATAATTTACCTAATACCCTATTGTTGAGCATTTAGGATTGTTTTTCTTTTCCATTTTTATCAATCAGATCTACTTATCTATAAAAAATACATTTATAAACATATTTTCCATTTTTGCACATAACCATCATAGTTTTCTTAGGATAAATTTCTAGAGTATGAATTAATACAGCAGAAAGTATATTGTGAGGATATTTAATGACCATTGGCAAATTGCTACATGAAAATGGCAAATTGCTACATGAAAGTGCCAAATCTCCTCTCCCATCAGGAGTGCCTCTTTCCTCAGTTCTTTCTGCAAAACACTGGATAACCTTAAGCATATGTTTGCTACTATTTTGAATGGGATTTCATCACTATTGTTTATCTGCTGTCAACTGAAAAAAAAAAAAAAAAAAAAAGCACAACCTGAAGTTGAGAATTTTGTTTTACTTGGGGTGTTATTGAGGACTATAGCTTAGAAACAGCCTCTTAGGTCTGAGGAAATGTTCCAAAGAGGTATGGGAGAAGCCAGGGTATATAGGAATTTGCTAAGAAATAAAACATGTAGTTGAACATCAAAAGATTACTGCTAATCACAAACAACAGACATCTCAAGTTGAAGATTTTAGTGCTTTTCTATGAGTGGAAAGATGCAAGAGTCTGGGCTTATTGAATTTATTTCTTTGATATACACCTTAACTATCTAGGGCCAGTATCCTGTTTTTTTCCATCCTGAATACTCCTCAGGGTGCACCATCAGAGGGAAGCTGCAGTAGCTGATGCTTTATAGATAAAACATCCTTTGTTTATTAAAATGGTAGGTGTCATTCTTTGTCCACACTGCTTATTTCTGGCATATAGAACGTCTGTTGAATTTATGTTTTATCCAGCCACCTCATGGACCTACTATTATTGCAATTACAAAACACAATCATTGGTTGCTCACTTCTGACAATGTGATAAACATAATCTGAATATCTTTCAGATATATTTAGAAATACTGTATGAGATTTTTGAACATAAATAAGTAAATGATGCATAAAAGAACTGGTAAAAAGCAAAGGAAAATCCTCAGGTGCCAGGAATAAAGAACTGAGAATTACCATAATTGCCTTAGAGTGCAATTTGAGGCTATTATTCATTCTGGCAATTTAAGGACAAAGTTTCAATACCCATGCAGGTAAAGCAAATGATGCATTCATATTGAGTGAGTTGTGGAGTAGGAATGAAGGCCCTATATTTGGTTGGGACTATTCAAATTCTGCATATACCGTTCATGAAAAGGAAATATTCAAAAAATTGACCTACCCACACTGGGAAACTGTAAGACTGTTGAGAAAATATTTTGATGTTTCTGCATGGTTAGGGCTTTCCAAACAAAGAAAACTGAAACTTGGATTAAAGGATGAGTCTTGCAAATTAAAAGATGACTTAGATGTCTCTGGAACAGAGATTTACTTCCCCGGAGGTACATATTTACATTTCAAAGGGAGATTATATCTGGGGCTATCATTTACATTACAAAGGATTTGTTTATATTGATAAACAACCTATTTCACTCCTCTCTTGGAGGGGAGGAGGGGCTGCTGTGCAAGCTTTCTTATAAAAACTCCCAAATTCCTAGTTCAAGGTCCGTCTCCTGTCATGCATAACTTTAGAAGAGGGAAGAATTGGGGAAAAGGGAAAATGATGTTGTTATTTCTGTAATAATGATAATCTGCCTGGATCTAGAAACTTTGTTCACTTTCATAAATAAATATAAATATTAAAAATTGATTTGAGATGTCAAAAATCTGCATCTTTGCTTGAGGTCTGGTATAGAAAATTCTGCTCTGAGAATTTAAAACCTCTAGTATACAATTTGCTTAAATTTGGTGTTTCAATTGTGGCCCTGGAATTTACAATCTGAGAAATTAACATGAATAGTGCTATTGAAGCAATTATATGCATTTTGTTCTTGGCAGAAGATAATCAAAATCACTCTGGAAAGAAACTTTGACAACCTTAGGCACAAAGAATTAAAAAAGAAAAAAATAGAAGGCAAATATGAACTAACCATCAGAAATTACCAAATACACAAAGCAAGAATAAACATAAGGTGTAAACAGCAATAGGAAATAACAGCAATAATAGAAAACATGAATTTCAGATACATCAGAAAGAGAATATGAAATTTCATAATGATTAAGCACATAAATTATTTAATCACAACTTTTAAAAAAGAAAGTTAGATTCGAAAAGGAGCTAAACAGAATGTCTTAAAATTTTTAAATATGTAAATGAATTTTAAAACCTGTAGATGAATTGTATAATAAATTAGACAAGTCTAGGAATAGAACTCATCAATTTCAAGTTAGACCTGAGCAATTAAACTGTTATAAAATATGAGTTTTAAGGATAAAGTGAGAAAATGCTACATGTGAATATTAGGATTTAGAGATAAAGATGATAAATAAATTGTGCAAAAGAAAATTATGGGAAAGAATATGTCAAGAAAAAGCATCAATCAATAGTCAATCTAAGAAAGAAATGGAGCAATAACTAATACTTCCTGCCACGCTTGGATCAACTTAACAGGGCAGGTAAAAGTTAACATTAAGGAAATATACCCTCAGGCAGAGTGGCTTCATAATTTTGGCAGGGACAATATTGTCTCCCTTTTCTGGTTAACAGTTAAGGGAACACAAAGTTAACCTGGTTCCTTCTCTTTCTGGGCCCTTTAATGGCTATTGTTGTTCTTCTCCTTTCTAGCCCTTGTTTATTTAACTTTTTGATTGAGTTTGTGTCTTCTAGGCTCCAGCAGTTTGAAGTAAGTCTCATGATGGCTCAAGGAGTTCAACCCATTCCAGAGGAGGATGTCCCAGGTCCCTACCAGTTCTTGGAACAGTCACTGAGGGACTTTTACATCTCTAGGGTAGGCTACCATCTGCAGCCTCTGTCCAGCAGGAAGAAGTTTCAGAAGAAGAGAACTTTGGCCCCTTACCCCTTAAGAATAAGGGTGTAGAGTCTCTCGGGGGGAATGAGACAGGCTGGGACCTGGGATCCTTTGCTTCAGTGCTGCAATGCTTGTGCCTGGACACACCTGTCCTTGAGCAACAAAATACGAGGAAACTATATAGGACTAAAAAGAACTGTATGCATGCACAGTTAGGTCAAATACTGGACAAAAGATTCAAAGGACCAAAAAACCCAACTGCCACTTTTGAAGAGCCCGGAGCAAAAGCACGGGGTTAGGAGCAAAAACAGGGTACTGCGCATGCCCCTGCACACAACAACACCTAAGGGATGGGCAAAACACCTAGGCCACCCCTCTGGCCCAACCCCTGGACACACCCCTACCCTTATCTCATATAAGGAAAAAGTTCACCCCCCCACCTCAGGGAGTGAGCAAGCAAGGGAACCTGTTGTTTGTTCTTGCTCCCCCCTGATGCAGCAGGGGCCCCAATAAAGCCTTGCCTGGAAAAAAATAAAAATAAAGAAAGAAATGGAAAATTTTATTTGAGCCAAACTGAGGATTATAACCTGGGAGACATCTTCTCAGAGAGCTCTGAGAACTTTTCTGAAGAGGTAAGGGGGAAGGTCAGTATACACGTGATTTTGGTGAAGGGGATATACACAACCAAGCACACATCTCAATAGAAGGTTACAGCTAGCCAGGAGGAACAGACTTCTTAGTTAATGATTTTAGTGCTTTTGTGAGTATGGGAAAATATAAGATTCCAAGTTCATAAAACATTTCTCCTGAAAGTATCTATCTGAAGGCTATTCTTCCAGTTTTTCCAGAGCACAGAGTGCTTCATCCCAATCTTCAGTATTGAAGGTCAGCAATTGCAGTGACCAATGACTTGACTCATGTAGAACTGGATGGTAGGCAACATTCTTTATTTTACAATCCCTTCCTTTTCAGTCTTAATTTCAACCCAGGTTTGGGAGGCATTTTGTGACCAGTTTTTCCAATGGCACTAGGAATGCTCATTGCCAGGTTAGACAAGGTTTTTCCTGATAGGCCTCTCAATGTGCTATTACTGGCTAAGCTCTGTTAACAGTAACCAAAAACCTCTGTGCCACCTGTTTTATTAGTCTATTACGGTCCAGGAAATGGTTCTCTCTTGTTGCTTCTTCCCATATCTAGAGTTACACTATTACAAAAATTGATCTTATAGGACTCCATATATGGTCAATCCTTTCAAGTTGCCTAATCATCATTAATTTTATCTGAGGCTCAGTCACACATTTGGTAATGCAAGAGACTATAATCTTGTAAAATAGGCAGAATTCAAGTAATATAGCTAATAACATTAGTAAGGTCATAAGTATTTAAGCTAGGAACATCCATTAGGTGTGGCCTAGTGTCTCCCCAGATCTGCTGACCAGTCTGTTCTGCACTAATCACTATCTTTAAAGGAAATGATATATTGGCATTGTACATAAAGTTCACCAAAGATGTCTGCACATACAAGGTGAGTGGTGGGTCATCGTGATCCCTTCCAGGATTCAAAAAGGAATGTTATCTTCTAAGAAGCTACATGGTTGGTGTCAGAAGGTTAAAAATTGATCTTTATGGTTGAGCATGTATTTCTGCCATTGGGGAAGTCTGGGTAATACAGAAGCATAACACACATTTGAGGAGAGGGAGGAGGCCAAAGACAGAGAAAAAGTTTTATGTTTAAATTTCTCTTGTCTTAAAATGTGAACTTTTATTTCCTCAAATAGAATTGATAATGGCTGAGAATTCTCTAAGCTTGGTGAAAGTTTCAAGGAAAATAATTCTTAAGCAAAATATTTTAAAATATATCTCAACTTATATACATAGCAGTGAACCTGCAGAACCAAGCTTAATTGTAAAAGCAACTAGAAAAAAAATTACCTACAAAGACCAAAAGTTGTTGGATATTAAGCTAGTCAATAGTGACAGAAAGCCTGGAGTTGGGAAGAAGGGAGAAACTCACTGAGAAGTGATACAGGAAATATTGTGGGATGATAGACATTTGGTGTACCTGGATTGTCAAGAATCATGAAATGGTATGTTCAAAATGAGTGAATCTTGTTGTCTGTAAATTATACATGTTAAAAATGATCAAAGAAGACAATTTAGGTGTGATAAAGTTAATTCATATGAAGACCCACAAAATGGAGGTTGCCGCAGTGGCCCTGCCCACATCACAAATCCAAACCTAAATCAGTTGCACTTATAGGAAACATACCTCAAGTAAACCTAACATACACCCAGCACAATCTTCTAACTCTTCTTTCTCTAGCTCTCCGTACCCTAGAAAGCAGAACCTGCTCACCTTCTAAGGAAATCCCCGACCTCTTAGCCCATCATGCTCTGCTTCCATGTTGCCTCTTCTAACCTCTGTAAAACTGGATCTTGGCCCTGGCTCTTGTGAGGCACTGAACTCTCCCAGTCTATGGATTGTTCTCCCTTCAATAAAGAACATTAAACCCATTATTAAAAATTGTTTTAGTTTTGTCATTTGTCAGGTGATAAAAACAAACTTTATTTAACACTCTGTGAAACAGGCATTCTCTGCTTAGAAGGGTACAGAGAGCTGCAAAATAGTGTCGAAGGCAGGAAGATTTTATAGGATAAAGAATAAAGAACAGGGAAGAGAAAAATAGAAAATGATATGGAACAAGGAAATAAGCATAGAGCCCAGAGTTTGCTTGGCTGTTTGGGGATTGGCTGACCGCATATAATGTGTTTCTGGTCCAGGAGAGAATTTATAGTGGCTTGAGAGTTACCTAAGTTTTGGTTTGCTGACATGGCACCAGGCAAGAGCAGCCCCATTTTGGGCCTAGACATTTATTTTGACACAATTCAACACAGAGAAATACAAATGTAAATGTCAATGATACACTCCATGCCAATCAGGATGGGCAACTAAGTATTAGTTGATGGGGATAACAGAGTTGTAACACTTTTCTGGTAGAAGGATAAGTTTGTATAACAATTTTGGCAATGTCTAACTATACTGCAGTTGCCTACATTATGAAATTCTGACATTTCACTTCCAAGTGACAACTCTACAGAAATTATTGTGTATGTGCACAAGAGACCTGTGCAATGATATTTATTGTTCATGTCACTTTATAAAAGAATTGTAAACCATTTGTAGTGTGTTCACATGGAAAAATAGAGTTTTACCACTTAAAGTGAATAAATCAAGTCCCTGAATACTCAAAAATATATTACTGTGAAAGTGACTTTATATAAGAAAACAACAAATCCACGTATGTAAATCATGAATATTGTAAATAAAACTACCTATCATTGGTAAGATACACATTTATGTAGGAAAATACTATAAGCATGTATAGGAAATGCTCATAGAAATACCAAAATAGCAATAGGAACTTAGATATGGGGTAGGAGACAGTGTCTAGTGTATTTAAGGGGTGGAGCTTTAGCTTTACCTGTAATATTCCATTTAATTTGTTTTTAATAGAAAAGAGATCAGGTAAATACCGGGAAAGCTTTTCTTTTTTTGTTTTAAAATTTATTTATTTTATTTATCTATTTTTGTCTGCGTTTGGTCTTCGTCGCTGCACACGGGCTTTCTCTAGTTGTGGCAAGCAGGGGCTACTTTTCATTGTGGTGTGTGGGCTTCTCATTGCAGTGGCTTCTCTTGTTGCAGAGCATGGGCTCTAGGCGCATGGGCCTCAGTATGTTGCAGTAATTCTGTATATCATTTCCTAATTTTGAAAAGAATGCTTCTGATGTTTCATAGTCATTAGGATAGTTCACTACAATGCTGGCATATCTGTGTCTATCTATCGATCATCTATCTATCTTTTTTTTTTCTTTTTGGTCTTAAGAAAAATCCACCTGGTAGTATTGTTTAAACAGATTTTAAAAACATTTTTTAACCAGTAATGAATATTGAATTCATCAAATGCCCTTCTGGCATGTTAATCATATAAGCACTCTGGTTTCCAGGAATTTAGAACCAGACTACCTTCATTGACTACTCATCACTTGACTATGTAAATTATTGGCTCTATACCTCCCTTTACTCAAGCATTTTTTGCACCCACTTCACAGGTAAGTGTACCTCTTAAAAAGTAAGCAATCAATAAAATGCTAGTGTTATTATACATTTATTTTTTCTCCTTTGCTTATTGATGATGAAAAGTCATTCAGACAATATTTATCAAACAATTAACATAAAATTGACATTGTTATACTCATTAGGGATAAAGTGGTATATAAAAACAGACACGATTCTCTCTTCTCCTATACAGTGTACTTAATATAATAATTTCTATTAATGTATCTCCTAAAAGTCAACCATCTTTTCAGTCTCAGAGTAGATCTCAGTTATATAGTTGGCTTTGTTTCCTAACATATTTAGAATTTTGCACTCCATATGTATGGCACATCCATAATTTTGTGTGTGTTTTTTATAAGATTTTTTTAAATGCCCTAAGCAGCTAAAATATAATAGAAATGAATTTTCATAAAACCTAGTGTTAAAACTATTTGTATGAGATACCACTTTTCTGCTTAGTTCTTTGACAACTCTTACAGTTTCTTACATTATCATTCAACTATTATTATTAGTTGTTAAGTTATTCTACCTGTTATTGAATAATATTTTTAATTAAAAATTCCTTCAAAATAGTCTACTTCATTTTAATTTTCAAATTAGTATTTTTGTTATATTTTTAATATAATAAATATATCAGTGTTAATATATTCCTTTTCTCAGACATAATATACTGTAAATTTGCCTTCATACTGTGTCATGAGTGATCTTAACAGAGTTTGTCTATTTTATTGATGTTATTAAACAAATTAAGTATTCATTTAGTTAATTCTTTTTTCTTCTGTTACTGAATAAATTACATGCTGATATTATCTCTATCATTATTAATTACTTCCTTCTACATTTATTCCATTTATCTTATTGTACTCTCTTCTTATTATTTTTTCTTGCTTAAAAATTTAAAATAAATAAATTGGTACAGCTTTCCCAATATCTTGTTAGTTTTGATAAAAGTTATTCTCATGGATAATAATTTGTGATTACTTTGAAATGCAATTTGCAATTTTGATTAATTGATTAAC
This sequence comes from Kogia breviceps, assembly GCF_026419965.1. NCBI lineage: Eukaryota > Metazoa > Chordata > Mammalia > Artiodactyla > Physeteridae > Kogia > Kogia breviceps. Next base: position 22,054,123 of record NC_081320.1, read on the forward strand.
CAAAGTAAACTTAATTTCATTATTTCAAAGTTGCTAGATTACTTTAGTTATTGTTTATTCAAATAGTCTATCATTTTTTGAGTAATTACATTACTCTTAAGATAATATATGCTCCATAAATAATTATTGAGCAATCATTTTTTTTAACATCTTTTTTTTTTTTAACATCTTTATTTGAGTATAACTGTTTTACAATAGTGTGTTAGTTTCTCCTTTACAACAAAGTGAATCAGTTATACATATACATATGTTCCCATAACTCTTCCCTCTTTTGTCACCCTCCCTCCCACCTTCCCTATCCCATCCCTCTAGGTGGTCACTAAGTACAGAGGTGAACTCCCTGTGCTATGCTGTAGCTTCCCACTAGCTATCTAATTTACATTTGGTAGTATGTATACGTCCTTGCCACTCTCTCACATCGTCACAGCTTACCCTTCCCCCTCCCCATATCCTCAAGTCCATGCTCTAGTAGGTCTGTGTTTTATTCCCATCCTACCACTAATCTCTTCATGACTTTTTTTTTTTTTAGATTCCATATATATGTGTTAGTATACGGTATTTGTTTTTATCCTTCTGACTTACTTCACTCTGTATGACAGATTCCAGGTGTATCCACCTAATTACAAATAACTCAGTTTCATTTCTTTTTATGGCTGAGTAATATTCCATTGTATATATGTGCCACATCTTCCTTATCCATTCATCTGTTGATGGACACTTAGGTTGCTTCCATGTCGTGGCTATCATAAATAGAGCTGAAATGAACATTTTGGTACATGACTCTTTTTGAATTATGGTTTTCTCAGGTTATATCCCCAGTAGTGGGATTGCGGAGTCATATGGTAGTTCTATTTGTAGATTTTTAAGGAACCTCCATACTGTTCTCCATAGTAGCAATATCAATTTACATTCCCACCAACAGTGCAAGAGTGTTCCCTTTTCTCCACACCCTCTCCAGCATTTATTGTTTCTAGAGTTTTTGATGATGGCCATTCTCACAGGTGTGAGATGATATCTCATTGTAGTTTTGATTTGCATTTCTCTAATGATTAATGATGTTGAGCATTCTTTCATGTGTTTGTTGGCAATCTGTATATCTTCTTTGGAGAAATGTCTATTTAGTTCTTCTGCCCATTTTTGGATTGAGTTGTTTGTTTTTTTTTGGTTATTGAGCTGCATGAGTTGCTTATAAATTTTGGATATTAATCCTTTGTCAGTTGCTTCATTTACAAATATTTTCTCCCATTCTGAGGGTTGTCTTTTGGTCTTGTTTATGGTATCCTTTGCTGTGCAAAAGCTTTTAAGCTTCATTAGGTCCCATTTTTTATTTTTGTTTTTATTTCCATTTCTCTAGGAGATGGGTCAAAAAGGATCTTGCTGTGATTTATGTCATAGAGTGTTCTGCCTATGTTTTCCTCTAAGAGTTTGTTAGTGTCTGGCCTTACATTTAGGTCTTTAACCCATTTTGAGTTTATTTTTTGTATGGTGTTAGGGAGTGTTCTAATTTCATACTTTTACAGGTAGTTGTACAGCTTACCCAGCACTACTTATTGAAGAGGCTATCTTTTCTCTACTGTATATTCTTGCCTCCTTTATCAAAGATAAGGTGACTATATGTGTGTGGGTTTATCTCTGAGCTTTCTAGCCTGTTCCATTGATCTATATTTCTGTTTTTGTGCCAGTACCATACTGTCTTGTTTACTGTAGCCTTGTAGTAGGGTGTGAAGTCAGGGAACCTGATTCCCCCAGCTCTATTTTTCGTTCTCAAGATTGCTTTGGCTATTCGGGGTCTTTTGTGTTTCCATACAAATTGTGAAATTTTTTGTTCTAGTTCTTTAAAAAATGCCCATGGTAGTTTGATAGGGATTCCAGTGAATCTGTAGATTGCTTTGGGTAGTAGAGTCATTTTCACAGTTGATTCTTCCAATCCAAGAACATGGTATATCTCTCCATCTATTTGTATCATCTTTAATTTCTTTCATCAGTGTCATAGTTTTCTGCATACAGGTCTTTTGTCTCTTTAGGTAATCATTTTGTTTTATTTCAATTTGTGTGTGTGTGTTTGAGGATATATATATATATATATATATATATCCACATCCAGGAATTTTATACCTTAATTTTGAATGTTATACTTTATGGATATAAATATACCTGTCTATAAATATTATACTATTTAACATACAAATATTTAACTATAAATATACACACATAAATATTTAATTTAAAGACCTTTTAACCTTAATTACATATTCTTTCTTTTAAAGTACATTTTCTCTAATATCATCTTTTCTCCCCTCATATATTTTTATTGTTTATGTATGCAGTGTTTCTCCCTATCCATTTGCTTTATCTCATGTTTTCTACATGTTACAAATTCTTGCTATTTTCTTTAAAATCTCTCTACTTTTATGAATTATTTATGAATTTTTATTTTTTACTTTTTTTCTATTGAACTGTAAATGAATATGATTTTCCATTAATGTGAAAGACATAAAAATTCTGAAAGATCTCTCTTAATAAGTTAAGACCTTTAGCAAGTCTTCAATTCTTCCTAACCATTCTGAGCTCCAGATCTATTGAAATAATCTGTGATTATTATACCCAACTTATTAATTAGTTGCTTTATACAGCATAATATTTTATCTTTCAAAAATGCCCTTGCATATTTCATTCTTTGGTAAAAGTTATTAATAATTCTTTGGAAGTTAATGTTCATTTTGTTGTTTTTATTAGTATCAGTTTATAATTTTATATCATGTCTTCCTTATTTTTGATTTGTTTGTGTGTGTGTTTGAATTTCTTGATTACATGGAGTATGAAGTCAAGAGTTTACTTTCCAGGAAAGGTAGTATATTTTGTGAAAATTTTTGATTCAACAAATAGCCCATATCTTTTTATAAAATTCACATATAGTTTGACTGAGTACAATTTTATACTAAATTTTGAAAACATTGCTCCATTGTCTTTCAACATTTAGTATTAGAAAAAGTAATAATTATATGCATATTTTAAAATATTTATATTTTACCTATATTTTTCTAACTGAATAAATTTAAGTATTTTAGTCTTTATTTTTGAAATTTAGAAAAGTGAAATTATATTTCACTTAAGCCAGTATGTCTTTTAATTAGTTTTACAAGTATTTAAGGGACTCTTTTAAATTGAAGACACTGACCTTTTCAAGGAAGTTTTCTTCCACCATATTTATTTTATTATTTCTTCTTTGTATTTCCTGAGCCCCAGTTTTATAAATTTCTGTATTTTTAGTAGTTTGTGTAATTATTTTTAGTATTTATTTTGATGAAAAAAGTCTATATTATATTATCAAATTATAGGTTTTGGTCAATACAATTCATCAATTAGAAATAATTGATTAAAGTTTTAAATCATTTTCATTAATGGGGTTTGAATTAAGCATTGCCCCTGAAATTAAAGAGTTTATTCTTTGGAATCAGACTGCCTATTTTTAATCCTGGTTTCCACCTTCTAGATGAAGAACTTGGATAAGTTAGTTTATCATTCTGTACCATGGTTTTCTCATGTGATAAACTAGCATAGTAACAGTATCTATCTTACTAAGCTATCATCGTAAATGAAATGATATACCTGAAGGCTTCAGAACAGTGTTGGCATATAGAAAGTGCATCCTAACTTTGTTATTATTAGGAAAGTTTATTGCTTAAATGCATAGACTTAAGCTTTTAGACTCACTTCCATATTCTTTCATGTATTATCTATAAACTTTTGGACAAGTTACTTAAACTCTTATATCTAGTTTTCCCATAAGTTAAAAGTGAAACAATAGTAACTAACATATATCATTTGCAAGAATTAAAGGAGATAAGAAAAATATAAACACATATGTAATTTATTTAACACATTTGATATAGAGTAATTACTAAAAAAAAGTATTATCTTTCATAGAACCCTTAACACAATGTCTGGACATATTGTCAAATTAAATATTTATTAAATAAATGAATAACCTATTTCCCTATTATTGGGTATTTAGGATATTTTCAATTTAATGATGATTCAAAGCTTCCATTATCATCTCTCTATATAATTACATATATATATATATATATATATATATATATATATATATATGTCATATACATATTAGGGGAGCACAACTTTCACTCTAAAATGTCTCTGGCATGCAGATTATTTTCAGCTGTAAACAGGCCCTAAAGGCTCAGAAAGAAACTTTGACCTTCTCACTAACTGATTAAAGAGTGTAGCCAGAGAACATGTTCCAGGAAGGGAGTTTTCAACATACATAACTATAATTTTTTTAGGGGAACCATGACCAAAACCACTCTCCCTGGCTAGGCCTGATAGTAACCACTTGCGAGCAGGAGGTCCTGGTAAGGAATGCTGAACTAACAAGCTACCACCAACTGGAAGAATTCAAGAAAGTTCAAAAGAGAGGAGACGCTAGTCCATATGTCCTTCCAACCTACCAGAATCCTTCTCATTGGAATCCATATTGGCTGAGCAGTGAGCATGTAACTAGGAAGGACCCTGAGTCAGAATGACTGTCCAGAGACAACCTGGAAACTAACCCCATTACAATAAAACCCGAGACTGTGAACCATGTGGCAGAGCAGTTCTCCTGGGTTCCCTTACCCTGCTGCTCTCTGCCCAGGCGCCCTTTTCCAATAAAGTTTCTTGCTTTGTCAGCAAGTGTCTCTTTGGATAATGCATTTCCGAGTGTTAGACAAGAGCCCACTCCTGGGCCCTGGAAAGGGTTCCCCTTCCTACAACTGTATGGATTAAGTGTGTTGGAGGGAGAAGAGCATAGAGATCAGAGCCTCTCTGTGCCCCATTGTCTCTGCATGGCTCATTTGTTTATTAAATATTTGCTTTCCCATCTTCATGCTGTCAACTAAAAAATTATTCACAACCTGAAACTTGAGAATTATGTCTTATTTGGTGGGAATTTTTAGGACTTCAAGCCCAGGAGACAGCATCTCAAGTAAACCTGTGAACTGTTCCTAGGAGGTGAGAGGTGGGAGGAGCCAGGATATATAAGAGTTTTGCAACAAAGGACAGGTAGTCTGAACATCAAAAGATTATTGTTAATTAAAGAAAACTAGAAATCTCAAGTTAAAGAATTTAGCACTTTTCTCTATATGGGAAGACACAAGAGTCTGGGCTCACTTAAATTATTCCTTTGATATGTACCTCAGCTATCTGGGACCAGGATGTGTTTTCACATCCTGAGTTTCCTCAGGGCTCATCACAGGAAGTGGCTTCAGTCTGATGGCTGCTAGATGGCAGGTATTCTTTTCCTGCCTGAGTTCCCTCAGGGTTCACCAGCTCACTGTCCGGTGGTGGCTACAATCACTGATGACTGTGACATCCTTTGTTTACTAATATGGCAGGCAATATTCCATTTATCAATGTGATTTCCCTCCCTCCATTTTGAAGTCCCAAACCACTATCCCCAATATCCTCTTTTGTCTTTAGCTGAAAATGGTATTTAAGGTGAGGGCTTCTGCCATTTAGGTCAGTGACTCAGTATTTCTTGGTCTCTCCCACATATACATCTTATTAAACTTTGTTTGATTTTCTCCTGTTAATCTGTCTCATGTCAGTTTAATTCTTAAACCCTCAGAAAAACCTAAAAGGTACAGAAAATTTTCTTCCTCCCCCCATGTATATATATGCAGTATTGCAATGAATATATATCTTAATTGTCTTCCATAATGTTATTCCAGTTATCTGAACTGTATGAGAGTTCTCAGTTCATTGAAGATGAAGATGATTATCTTTAAAACATTGGGTATTTTAGAAGTTAAGAAAAATGGTTTCTTTAAAAAAAAATGTGTTTCTTATATTAAAGTTAAAACGTCTTTTTTCCCCAAATACCTATTAACCATTTGTATTTCCTACTTTGTGAGTCAATATTCCAATATTACTTTTATACTGATGTTAAATTTTTAACTTTTGATTTAAAAATTTATTCTGCATAGCAAGAATATTAATTCACAAATATTATTAATCATTTATTTTCTAGTTTATTGTTTCTTTCCTTAACACTTTTATTGAAATCCATGTTCTATTTAAATAAAATATAGTTATACATTATTTAAATTTGAGGCTAATAATAATATAACAGAAGTATGTTTTTATATACATATTTTTATAAAAGTAATAACTCACAAATGTGCCAGAAATGAGTCTCTTGCTGAATATTTATATCAGTGTTAATGTCCTCTGGGTTGCTCCCATGCTGTGGTCTGGACCATGATTACAGTTGAAATCATTTACATTTTTATAATATGTGGAACTTATACAAGTGCAGTTCAGACATCAAGATTTCTCTACTCACCAGCGCCACAGAAACCACTTATGATCACTTACTGGGACCATCAGGTATATGTTAAAATTGTTTAAACTTAGCTTAGCGAATTTCAACTCTATTAAGATGTGGCTTGCATGTGAAGTCTGTTTCTCTTGATCTATTGTTATCAATGTAAGAAGATTATTAGGGGAAAAGGCATGGACTTTCCATCTGGTGACAGATGGTGGGGATAGTGAAATGTGTGTGATGCATAGAACTTTTTGATTCAATGCTCAGAAAGGCTGTCTCCCAAAGGAGTCTTGCTTTGGCAGGCAGAGTGACTACTGAAAGCTTCAACGTGGACAATATGTTTATTTGACATTATATCTGAATTATTTCCCTGAAGTGGGGCAGGTCACTTACTTGTATGTGTGAGCACATAAGGCTTTGAAATAGAAAACAGGGCTCAGGTTTCAGAGACATTTATTAAGAGTTATGTATTTTACTTTCTCCAGAATTGCTGAAGACAAAACACTCTAATACATTTTTAAAAAGTGGAATTATGACATAAAAGAACATTCAGAAAAGATATAATTATCATACCCAAAATTAATTAAAGGGTCAAAGAATTAAGTCATAAGTCATATTTGGAACACAGTCTGGCTCTGGATGCAGAAAAAATAATAAATGGATTCTAAAGTGTCTCCTTGAGTCTCCTTTGAGTATTTCACACTTTTCTTCTATTATGTGTTAGTTTTGAAGACAGAAATACCTGGTCCTTTTTTCTAAACAAGCTTAATCTAAGAACAGCACTTTGTCTCAATTATTTCTCTAATAAATTTTACAAATGAGTTTTGTGTGTATAGAACATTCTCAAAAATATAATCTCCAAATTCAGTCATCTATGTGTATTGAGTGCCTACTATGTTCCAAGTTCTCACTTAGATATTACAGTTAAAATAGATGTGTATGTTATATATAAAGACAATGCAAAGTAAAGTTTCTTGAATTGTTCATGTGGTTGAGATTGGCTTTCTTTTGACTTGTAATTCCAGGTCATTCTTGTCATTGCTTCCATCAGTTTAGGTATGGCTGTGTCAGGTCACTGTCTCCAAATTTAAGAGACCAAATAAACAGGTAATGAGTTACCTGTAATACTCACCAGTAAGATTTGTTAACCCATCCAACAATCTCTACAACTTTATAGAGAATTTATTATGTATGCAGCCTGATCTTACTTGGATCACTGCTGACATAACTGCCTTGACTAGGAAAAAGTACATGAGTTTGGACAATGAAGTCTTGATAGGTTGTTAATGGAAAGATTCTTCTCAGTTATGAGGAACAATAACAGTTTTAACCAATAGCATTATCATGCTTAGTGGTGAATTAAATGGGCATTTTAATTATATTGGGAAACTAGACAAGGTCAACTAGTGTCCCCACTTTTATTTAATAGTGTTTTAGAAGTTTTAGCTGAGGAAAGAGGAAAAAAAAAAGAAATTTGGAGTATTACAGTGATGGCAATCTGACTATTATTCTCATATGATATGAGATTAAACTGGAAAACTAAAGAGATTCAGGAATAAGCAAGTACTTTGTGAAGGAAAAATGTGAGGATATAAAAATCAGTAATTTCTATATAACAAAATTTTTCCATTTAAAAATGTAATGGAGACGTACTATACTTATATGTCAGACATATCTCTGATCAAGATACTTGACAGTATATTTTATAAAGTACTTTAAGAAGACATAGATAAGAAAAATTGCAAATGACTTAAACAAATGGACAAATAATAAAAACAAAATAAAAATAATGTGGTATAGGTGTGATGAAATGGGCATTCTCACAGATTTTAGATTGTTTATATTATAAGAGTATAGTTTGTCAACACATAATTTTTTTTAAAAAATCACATTTATTGACTGATAATACAGTTTTTCAGAATGCATTTTAAACAAAAAATCAAACACGTGTGCAGGGTCTTGTCTATATGAAGCTTTAATTTACTACTGAGAACTGGAAGCAGTAAAAATGGCTAGGATTAAGAGACAGATTAAGCACATTATAGGGTGTTAGTAACACTGTTGGGGAACCACTGACTAAAACTGCCCTCCCTGGCCAGGCAAGATAGTACCCACTTGCATAAGTTATCTTAGCAATAAGACGTCCTGGGGAACACGGAACTAACAAGCTACTACCAACTGGAAGAATTCAGGAAAGGTCAAAAGGAGAGAGGATATACCAGCCCATATGTCCTATCAAACTCCGAGAATCCCCCTCACTGGAATCCATCTTGGCTGAGTGATGCATGAACCACCAGGAAAGACCCTGAGTCAGAATGATTGGCCAGAGACAACTAGAAATTAACCCCATCACCATAAAACCCAAAACTGCGAGCCACATGGTAGAGCAGTTCTACTGGTTTCTCTTACCCTGCTGCTCTCCATCCAGGCACCCCTTCGCAATAAAGTTTCTTGCTTTGTCAACAAGTGTCTCCTAGGACAATTCATTTCCAAATGTTAGACAAGGTCCCATTCTCGGGCCCTGGAAGGGGTTCCCCTTCCTGCAACAACACAAAGCATGTTGCAACATTAGATTTCAGATTGCGGTAAGATGCTTATTGTTATGAAAATATGATCATACATTTTAAGTAGAAAAATTAAGTATAAAACATGTACTGTATGATTTCTGTTTAGGAATGATATATGAGGCACACATTTGAATATCTAATAGGCATTTCAAACAATATAACAGAGGAAGAAAAGAAGTCGACTCCTAATATCCATTCTTCTTTCTTCCTACAGAGATTAAGCTCCTGAATTTTAGCTGATCACAGGCTGCCTAGCTAAGGACTGTATAATACAGTCTCCCTAACTAATTGTGTCCTGGTGACTATGTTCTGGGCATTGGTATGCATGTGGAGGTGATGTGTACAAATTCCAAGTCACTGCTTTAAAAAAAGGGAGCATGCTTCTCTTTCCTCCTCCATCTTGTGTTCCTGTATTTGGCTGTGGTCTTAAAACATCTTCAACCAAGTGTAGGGCATAAGAAAATATAAATTCTGATTTCCCAACTATGTAGCTTCCAGATAAACCCCCAAATTCTCATACTTGGATTTTTATAGTAGAGAGCATGTTAGTTATCAATGCATTGTTTCTTAGTTTCAAATCCACCCTTCTGTGATAAAAAATTTGAACCCTATAAATATTTATTTTTTGTCACTAAGCACAGTGTTTACTTGGTCAGTAGAGGACACTAGAGGGACATTTGAGGAAGAAGACACTATTCCTGTCTCTGGTTTAGTCATTTGGCCAGGCTCTTTTGATGCATTGCAGCCAGCAGTGACCAATGGGTAGCAGCTTCCCAGCCACCTCAAAGTGTGGTTTTCCAGCAGAAGAGTTATGATCCTAGGTACAACCATTGGGATGATCTCCCTGATTTCAAAGGGGATAATGAAATCTAAAAGTTCCAGAAGTCACCTAGAGGCACTTAACTATCAAAGACAGAAAGAGCATAACTACTGAAATATGCTACAGGGGCATACCAGTATTGGGATGATCTCCCTGATTTCAAAGGGGATAATGAAATCTAAAAGTTCCAGAAGTCACCTAGAGGCACTTAACTATCAAAGACAGAAAGAGCATAACTACTGAAATATGCTACAGGGGCATACCAGTAATCAGTATACCTTGGTGTGCAGAGATATTTGACAGTGACTATTTGATCATGAAATCTATAGAAATGAAATAGTTGGACAGCCCACGGGATTATTGCTTGATAAAGATACAAGAAAAAACTAAGTCTGACAGCCAAAATCTGACTTGAATAATCACAGTGGAGAGCCCCAGCCTCTCATCCAGTTTCCTGTTCTAAGTCAATTCACAGATCCTTTAATTGAAGACTGGGTCCTTTTGAGGAAAGAACTTGCAGTATTGCCAAAATCACCCACCGTACTAAATCTTATCCAACACTTTTCCAAAAAGCCTCTTTACCAAAATGACTATACATTGAAGAAAAATAAATATCCAGACTTTTCAGAGATTGCTGGCTTTGAATTGATGCTCATACCCATAGACTCAAAATGTCACTGTGTCCCAATGAAGTCTGGTAAAGAAGTATGTGGAAGAACCTCTCAGAATGGGCATATACTGTGAAGATATTTGTGTCCCTTGTGAATACCCATCAAAAGGTATCCACTGCATGAGAGACTCCTACGAATCTGGTAGATAAAATGACATATACCCTTTGTACACATTAATCAGCCTCTTTCTCTATTTACCCCCACTGTTTGCTTAATGGACCAATGAACAAAGTACCTGTGGTAACAAGGTTAGAAATTATACTTTGGGCTCAAAAACATAATCTTCTTGTAACAGGGAAGAGCAAAATCTGACGCCATGTTTGATCTGTTTCTTTTACTTTAACCTTTCTTTTCACTGCTTTTTCTATTATAATCATACATAATGGCCTGCCTTACTGAACCCTGCCCCTCTGCCTGAATGTTAAACTAAAGTGCCTTTGTTCAGCTCACAGGGAGACAATTTGACCCTGCACATCTGTGAATGGCTGCAGAAAAGAAGAAATTAACACATCCCCTCCCCAATGCTGGCCAAGCCAGGACATATTTTGCAAAACTAATGGCCTTTTTACTTTACTTCCTCACTTCCTCTCCCTCTCTGTTCTATAAAAGAAACAGGCATCCAGACCCTGATAAGATGGTTTCTGGGAACACTAGTCCACCGTCTTCTTGGCCTGCTGGCTTTCCAAATAAAGTTGCTCTTCTTTGCCTCAACATGTTCCCTCCTAATTTATTAGCCTGTCATGCAGCAAACAGAGCGAGCTTGGACTTGGTAACATGCTCCTCGCCAAGAATGACCTGTCTAACATTACTGTTAAATGCCTAATCTGTCAAAGGCAGAGAGATCCACTCTTCTTGGTATGCCACCTTTTCCTGGTGCAAACTAGCCAACTATTTGGTACAGGTTGATTACAATGGAGTACAGATTAAACCTCACTGAAATAGACATGCATTCTGGAAATGGATTTGCCTTCACTGCCCCTAATGCTTCTGCCAGCACCACCACCTGTGGGCTCATAGAACATTCCCCATCAAATTGCTTCTAATCAAAGAACTCACTTCACAGCAAAGAAACTTCAGCAGTGGGCTCATACTCATAAAATTAACTGGATTACCACATTCCCCACCACCAAGAAGCAGCTAGGCTAATAAAAGCTAAGATGGCTTACAAAAGACTCATTTACAGATCCAGTTGGGAAGCAACGCCCTGAAAAAATGGGTTTACCTAATGCAGTATATATGTTCTTGAATCATATGCATTAAATGGTACTTCTCTTTCACAGTCAGAATACATGAACCCAGGAATCAATGGGTCATAGAGTAGAACTGTCTCTTTACACTAAAATACTCAGTAACCACTCACAGAATTTTTGCAGCTGAAATTGAGCAGAACCCTGTGGGTCTCCTGGGCACAAAAGTCTTTTTGTGTCCCCCAGTTCTTGATTATAGGAAATAGGCTTCATTCAGCCTCCATGACCTTCCTTGAGTTCCAGTGGGAAGGTTCAAACAGTTGCTAATCCAGAAAGGGAGGAGACATGGAGACAAGGGAGGAGCAGTCAAGAAACAATAGTGCAGCCTTGGGGCAGGGTCCTGGTTCCCCTTCAAGAGATATACGTAGCAATAACTTTGAGCTGTTTTGCATATACTGAAACCCTTCCTGCTGAAAGAAGTTAACTGTATGCTGACCACAAGCATCAGTTGGAATCAGAAGGTTGATGTTGCTGATTCCCACTTACCTCACTGTCAACCAATCAGAAGAATGTCCATGGGCCAATTATGCCCTCCTCTTTGAACCATTTCTATAAAACTCCTCACTACCCCCTCCAGGTCAGGACACAGAGTTTTGAGGGCATTAGCCTTCTGTGGCCCCCTTTGACTGGCAAAGCAATAAAGCTATTCTTTTCTACTACACCCAAAGCTCTGTTTCTGAGATTTAATTTAGTGTCAGGGTACAGAGGCCAGATTCAACATCACTCCCATCCTGACAGCCTTGAGTTCTACTATTTGGACTTCTTATTCCCAAGGATAGTATGCTTTAGCTCTATTTTCAAAACATATACTGAATCCAATAATTGCTTACTATCTCTATTACTATTCATTAGCCCAAATCACAATAATTTTTTTGGCTGGACAGTATCCAATTTGGATGCCCAATCTCCCTTCTAGTCTACTCACATGGCAGGCAGTGATTTCTAAAAATGCAAATCAGACGTATGGTCACCTAATATATGACAAAGGAGGCAAGAACATACAATGGAGAAAAGACAGCCTCTTCAATAAGTGGCACTGGGAAAACTGTACAGCTACGTGTTAAAGAATGAAATTAGAACACTCCCTAACACTACACACAAAAATAAACTCCAAATGGATTAAAGACCTCAATGTAAGACCAGACACTATAAAACTCTTAGCGGAAAACATAGGAAAAACACTCTTTGATATAAACCACAGCAAGATCTGTTTTGACCCACTTCCTAGAGTAATGAAAATAAAAACAAAAATAAACAAATGGGACCTAATTAGAGTTAAAAGTTTTTGCACAGAAAATGAAACCATAAATAAGACAAAAAGACAGCCCTCAGAATGGGAGAAAATATTTGCAAATGAAACAACAGACAAAGGATTTATCTCCAAAAATATACAAACCACTCATGGAGCTCAAAATCAGAAAAACAGACAGATCTGGGAGAAGATGACAGAAGAGTAAGACGCGGGGATCACCTTCCTCCTCACAGATACATCAGAAATACATCTACACGTGAAACTTCTCCTATAGAACACCCACCGAACGCTGGCAGAAGACCTCAGACCTCTCCAAAGGCAAGAAACTCCCCACGTACCTGGGCAGGGCAAAAGTAAAAAGAATAAACAGAGACAAAAGAATAGGGACGGGACCTGCACCAGTGGGAGGGAGCCGTGAAGGAGGAAAGGTTCCCACACATTAGGAGCCCCTACGTGGGCGGAGACTGCGGGTGGCCGAGGGGGAAGTTTCGGAGCCGTGGAGGAGAGCGCAGCAACAGGGTGCGGAGGGCAAAGCGGAGAGATTCTCGCAGAGGATCCCTGCCGACCAGCACTCACCAGTCCAAGAGGCTTCCCTGCTCACCCGCCGGGGCTGACGGGGCTGGGAACTGAGCTTCAGGCAGATCCCAGGGAAAGGTCTAGAGTTGGAAGAGTGAAAACAGCCTGAAGGGGTTAGTGCACCACGGCTAGCCAGGAGGGAGTCCAGTTGAAGTCTGGAGCTGCCGACGAGGCAAGAGACATTTTCTTCCCTCTTTGCCTCCTGGTGCGCGAGGAGAGGGGTTTAAGCGCGCCGCTTAAAGGAGCTCCAGAAACGGGGGCGGAGCTACCGAAGAGACCAGAGACTTTTTCTTGCCTCTTCGCGTCCTGGGGCGCGAGGAGAGGGGATTAAGGGCACCGCGTAAAGGAGCTCCAGAAACGGGCGCGAGCCGCGGCTGTCGGCACAGACAACAGAGACGGGTGTGGGACGCTAGGGTTGCTGCTGCCGCCACCAAGAGGCCTGTGTGCGAGCACAGGTCACTCTCCACACCGGCCCTCCTGGGAGCCTGTGCAGCCCGCCACTGACGGGATCCCGGGATCCAGGGACAGCTTCCCCGGGAAAACTCGTGGCGCGCCTCGGGCCAGTGCAGCATCACGCCGGCCTCTGACGTCACAGGCTCACCCCGCATCCGTGCCCCTCCCTCTCCCTGGCCTGAGTGATCCAGAGGCCCAAAATCAGCTGCTCCTTTAACCCCGTCCTGTCTGAGTGAAGGGCAGAAGTCCTCGGATGACCTACGCGCACAGGCGGGGCAGAGTCCAAAGCTAAACACCAGGAGCTGTGCGAAAAAGAGAGGGGGCTGTCTCTCCCAGCAGGCTCAGAAGCAGCGGATTAAAGCTCCACAGTCAACTTGAAGTGCCCTGCAGCTGAAAACCTGAATAGACAGCGAAATATCCCAAGTTGAGGAGGTGGACTTTGACAGCAAGATATACTATTATTTTCCCCTTTGTTCTTTTTGTGAGTGTGTGCTGCTGTGTGAGATTTTGTCTGTATAGCTTTGTTTTCACCATTTGTCCTAGGGTTAGACCGACCCATTTTTTGATTTTTGTTTGTTTGTTTGTTTGTTTTTCTTTAATAGAAATTTTTCTTCTTAAAAATTATTTTTTATTTTAATAACTATATTTTATCCTACTTTATTTTGTCTTCTCCCTTTCTTTCTTCCTTTTTTCCCTCCTTTCTTTCCTACTTCCCTCCTTCCTTCCTTCCTGCCTTCCTTCCTACCTTCCTTCCTTTCTTCCTTCCTTCCTTTCTTCCTTTCTCTCTTCCTTTCTTCCTCGCTCCCTTTCTTTCTTCCTTTCTTCCTTCCCTCCCTTCCTCCTTCCTTCCTTCCTTTCTTTCCTTTCTATTTTTTTCTCCCTTTTATTTTGAGCTGTGTGGATTAAAGGCTCTTGGCACTCCAGCCAGGTGTCAAGGCTGTGTCTCTGAGGTGGGAGAACCAACCTCAGGACACTGGTCCACAAGAGACCTCCCAGCTTCATGTAATATCAAACGGCAAAAATCTCCCAAAGACGTCCATCTCAACACCAAGACCCAGCTTCACTCAAGGAACAGCAACGAACAGTGCTGGACACCCTATGCCCAACAAAGCAAGACAGGTCTATAGCCCCATCCATTAGCAGAGGGGCAGCCTAAAATCATAATAAGGCTACCAACATCCCGATACACACCACCAGACACGGACTTCCCCACCAGAAAGACAAGATCCAGCCTCATCCACCAGAACAGAGACACTAGTCTCCCCAACCAGGAAACCTGCTCAACCCACTGAACCAACCTCAGCCACTGGGGACAGCCACCAGAAACAGAGGGAACTACGAACCTGTAGCCTGCAAAAAGGAGATCCCAAACACAGTAAGATAGGCAAAATAAGAAGACAGAAAAACACACAACAGATGAAGGAGCAAGATAAAAACACACCAGACCTAACAAATGAAGAGGTAATAGCCAGTCTACCTGAAAATGAATTCAGAATAATGATAGTAAAGATGATTCAAAATATTGGAAATAGAATAGACAAATTGCAAGAAACAGTTAACAAGGACCTAGAAGAAATAAAGAGGAAGCAAGTAACGATGAGCAACACAATAAATGAAATGAAAAATACTCTAGATGGGATCAATAGCAGAAAAACTGAGGCAGAAGGATGGATAAGTGACCTGGAAGATAAAATAGTGGAAATAACTACTGCAGAGCAGAATACAGAAAAAAGAATGAAAAGAACTGAGGACAGTCTCAGAGACCTCTGGGACAACATTAAACACACCAACATTCATATTATAGGGGTCCCAGAAGAAGAGAAAAAGAAAGGGACTGAGAAAATATTTGAAGAGATTATAGTTGAAAACTTCCCTAATATAGGAAAGGAGTCAATCAAGTCCAGAAAGCACAGAGAGTCCCATAGAGGATAAAACCAAGGATAAACACACCAAGACACATAATAATCAAACTGTCAAAAATTAAATACAAAGAAAACATATTAAAAGCAGCAAGGGAAAAACAACAAATAACACACAAGGGAATTCCCATAAGGTTAACATCTGATCTTTCAGCAGAAACTCTACAAGCCAGAAGGGAGTGGCAGGACATATTTAAAGTGATGAAGGAAAAAAAAACCTACAACCAAGATTACTCTACCCACCAAAGATCTCATACAGATTTGATGGAGAAATTAAAACCTTTACAGACAATCAAAAGCTGAGAGAGCACAGCACCACCAAACCAGCTTTACAACAAATGCTAAAGGAACTTCTCTAAGCAAGAAACACAAGAGAAGGAAAAGACCTACAAGAACAACCCGAAACAATTAAGTAAATGGTAATAGGAACATACATATCAATAATTACCTTGAATGTAAATGGATTAAATGCTCCCACCAAAAGACACAGACTGGTTGAATGGATACAAAAACAGGACCCATATATATGCTGTCTACAAGACACTCACTTCAGACCTAGGGACACTTACAGGCTGAAAGTAAGGAGATGGAAAAAGATATTCCATGCAAATGGAAATCAGAAGAAAGCTGGAGAAGCAATTCTCATATTAGACAAAATAGACTTTAAAATAAAAACTATTACAAGAGACAAAGAAGGACACTACATAATGATCAAGGGATCGATCCATGAAGAAGATATAACAATTGTAAATATTTATGCACCCAACATAGGAGCACCACAATACATAAGGCAAATACTAACAGCCTTAAAAGGGGAAATCGACAGTAACACAATCATAGTAGGGGACTTTAACACCCCACTGTCGCCAATGGACAGATCATCCAAAATGAAAATAAATAAGGAAACACAAGCTTTAAATGATACATTATACAAGATGGATTTGCTTGATATTTATAGGACATTCCACCCAAAAACAACAGAATACACCTTTTTCTCAAGTGCTCATGGAACATTCTCCAGGATAGATCATATCTTGGGTCACAAATCTTGCCTTGGAAAATTTAAGAAAATTGAAATCGTATCAAGTATCTTTTCTGACCACAACAGTATGAGACTAGATATCAATTACAGGAAAAGATCTGTAAAAAATACAAACAAATGGAGGCTAAACAATACACTACTTAATAATGAAGTGATCACTGAAGAAATCAAAGAGGAAATCAAAAAGTATTTAGAAACAAATGACAATGAAGACACGACGACCCAAAACCTATGGGATACAGCAAAAGCAGTTCTAAGAGGGAAGTTTATAGCAATACAATCATACCTAAAGAAACAGGAAATATCTCAAATAAACAACCTAACTTTGCACCTAAAGCAATTAGAGAAAGAAGAAGAAAAAATCCCAAATTTATCAAAAGGAAAGAAATCATAAAGATCAGATCAGAAATAAATGAAAAAGAAATGAAGGAAACAATAGCAAAAATCAATAAAAGTAAAAGCTGGTTCTTTGAGAAGATAAATAAAATTGACAAACCATTAGCCAGACTCATCAAGAAAAAAAGGGAGAAGACTTAAATCAATAGAATTAGAAATGAAAAAGGAGATGTAACAACTGACACTGCAGGAATACAAAAGATTATTACAGATTACTGCAAGGAACTCTATGCCAATAAAATGGACAACCTGGAAGAAATGGACAAATTCTTAGAAATGCACTAGCTGCAGAGACTAAACCAGGAAAAAATAGAAAATATGAACACACCAATCACAAGCACTGAAATCGAATCTGTGATTAAAAATCTTCCAAGAAAGAAAAACACAGGACCAGATATCTTCACAGGAAAATTCTATCAAACATTTAGAGAAGAGCTAACACCTATCCTTCCCAAAGTCTTCCAAAAGATAGCAGAGGGAGGAACACTCCCAAACTCATTCTACGAGGCCACCATCACCCTGATAACAAAACCAGACAAAGACGTCACAAAGAAAGAAAACTATAGGCCAATATCACTGATGAACAGAGATGCAAAAATCCTCAACAAAATACTAGCAAACAGAATCCAACAGCACACTAAAAAGATCATACACCATGATCAAGTGGGGTTTATTCCAGGAATGCAAGGATTCTTCAATATACTCAAATCAATCAACGTGATACACCATATCAAAAAACTGAAGGAGAAAAACCATATGATCATCTCAATAGATGCAGAGAAAGCTTTTGACAAAATTCAACACCCATTTATGATAAAAACCCTGCATAAAGGAGGCATAGAGGGAACTTTCCTCAACATAATAAAGGCCATATATGACAAACCCACAGCCAGCATTGTTCTCAATGGTGAAAAACTGAAACCATTTCCACTAAGATCAGGAAGAAGACAAAGTTGCCCACACTCCCCACTCTTATTCAACCTAGTTTTGGAAGTTCTAGCCACAGCAATCAGAGAAAAAAAAGAAAGAAAAGGAATCCAAATAGGAAAAGAAGAAGTGAAGCTGTCACTGTTTGCAGATGACATGATACTATACATAAAGAATACTAAGGATGCTACCAGAAAACTACTAGAACTAATCAATGAATTTGGTAAAGTAGCAGGATACAAAATTAATGCACAGAAATCTCTGGCATTCTTATACACTAATGATGAAAAATCTGAGAGTGAAATTAAGAAAACACTCCCATTTACCATGGCAACAAAAAGAATAAAATATCTAGGAATAAACCTACCTAAGGAGACAAAAGACTTGTATGCAGAAAACTATAAGACACTGATGAAAGAAATTAAAGATGATACAAATAGGAGGAGAAATATACCATGTTCTTGGATTGGAAGCATCAACATTGTGAAAATGACTCTATTACCCAAAGCAATCTACAGATTCAATGCAATCCCTATCAAATTACCACTGGCATTTTTTACAGAACTAGAACAAAAAATTTCACAATTTGTATGGAAACACAAAAGACCCCGAATAGCCAAAGCAATCTTGAGAACGAAAAATGGAGCTGGAGGAATCAGGCTCCCTGACTTCAGACTATACTACAGAGCTACAGTAATCAAGACAGTACATTACTGGCACAAAAACAGAAATATAGATCAATGGAACAGGACAGAAAGCCCAGAGATAAACCCACACACATAGGGTCACCTTATCTTTGATAAAGGAGGGAAGGATATACAGTGGAGAAAAGACAGCCTCTTCAATAAGTGGTGCTGGGAAAACTGGACAGCTACCTGTAAAAGTATGAAATTAGAACACTCCCTAACACCACACACAAAAATAAACTCAAAATGGGTTAAAGACCTAAATGTAAGGCCAGACACTATCAAACTCTTAGAGGAAAACATAGGCAGAACACTCTATGACATCAATCACAGCAAGATCCTTTTTGACCCATCTCCTAGAGAAATGGAAATAAAAACAAAAATAAACAAATGGGATCTGATGAAACTTAAAAGCTTTTGCACAGCAAAGGATACCATAAACAAAACCAAAAGACAACCCTCAGAATGGGAGAAAATATTTGCAAATGAAGTAACTGACAAAGGATTAATATCCAAAATTTATAAGCAACTCAGGCAGCTCAATAACAAACAAACAAACAAAAAAAAACCCAATCCAAAAATGGGCAGAAGAACTAAATAGACATTTTTCCAAAGAAGATATACAGACTGCCAACAAACACATGAAAGAATGCTCAACATCATTAATCATTAGACAAATGCAAATCAAAACTACAATGAGATATCATCTCACACCGGTCAGATTGGCCATCATCAAAAACTCTAGAAAGAATAAATGCTGGAGAGGGTGTGGAGAAAAAGGAACCCTCTTGCACTGCTGGTGGGAATGTAAATTGATACAGCCACTATGGAGAACAGTATGGAGGTTCCTTAAAAAACTACAAGTAGGGCTTCTCTGGTGGCGCAGTGGTTGAGAATCCGCCTGCCGATGCAGGGGACACAGGTTCGTACCCTGGTCTGGGAAGATCCCACGTGCCGCGGAGCGGCTGGGCCCGTGAGCCAGGGCTGCTGAGCCTGCGTGTCCGGAGCCTGTGCTCTGCAAATGGAGAGGCCACAACAATGAGAGGTCCGCGTACCACCACAAAAAAAAAAAAAAAAAAAAAAACTACAAATAGAACTACCATATAACCCCACAATCCCACTACTAGGCATATACCCTGAGAAAACCATAATTCAAAGAGTCATGTACCAAAATGTTTATTGCAGCTCTATTTACGATAGCCAGGACATGGAAGCAACCTAAATGTCCATCAACAGATGAATGGATAAAGAAGATGTGGCACATATATACAATGGAATATTACTCAGCCATAAAAAGAAATGAAATTGAGTTATTTGTAATGAGGTGGTTAGACCTGGAGTCTGTCATACAGAGTGAAGTAAGACAGAAGGAGAAAAACAAATACTGTATGCTAATACATATATATGGAATCTAAGAAAAAAAAAACTGTCATGAAGAGATTAGTGGTAGGATGGGAATAAAACACAGACCTACTAGAGCATGGACTTGAGGATATGGGGAGGGGGAAGGGTAAGCGGTGACGATGTGAGAGAGTGGCAGGGACATATACACACTACCAAATGTAAATTAGATAGCTAGTGGGAAGCTGCCGCATAGCACAGGGAGCTCACCTCTGTGCTTTGTGACCACCTAGAGGGGTGGGATAGGGAGGGTGGGAGGGATGGTGATGCAAGAGGGAAGAGATATGGGAACATATGTATATGTATAGCTGATTCACTTTGTTGTAAAGGAGAAACTAACACACTATTGTAAATCAGTTATACTCAAATAAATATGTCAAAAACAAAAAAAGGAAAAAAAAAAAAAAAAAAAAAACAACCCAATTAAAAAATGGGCAGAAGAAGTAAATAGACATTTCACTAAAGAAGACATACAGATGGCTAAGAGGTACATTGAAAAATGCTCAATGTCACTAATAGGGAAATGAAAATCAGAACTACAATTAGATAATACATAATACTGTTCACAGTGGCCATCACGAAAAAATCTACAAACAGTACATGCTGGAGAGAGTGTGGAGAAAAGGCAACCCTTTTGTACTGTTAGTGGGAATGTAAATTCATACAGCCACTATGGAGAACAGTATGTAGGTTCCTTAAAAACTAAAAATAGAATTACCATATGACACACCAATCCCACTACTTAGCATATACCCTGAGAAAAACATAATTCAAAAGGACACATGTACCCCAATGTTCACTGCAGCACTATTTACAATAGCCAGGACATGGAAACAAACTAAATGTCCAATGATAGATAAATGGATAAACAGGATATCGTACATATATACAATGGAATATTACTCAGCCATAAAAAGGTATGAAATTGGGTCATTTGTAAGATGTGGAAGGACCTAGACTCTGTCATACAGAGTGAAGTAAGCCAGAGAGAGAAAAACAAATATTGTATATTATATATATGTGGAATCTAGAAAAATGGTACAGATAAACCTATTTGTAGGGTAGGAATAGAGACGTAGACGTAGAGAACAGTCATGCAGACACAGGGGGGAAGGGGAGGGTGGGAAGAATTGGGAAATTAAGTTTGACATAAATACACTACCATGTGTAAAATAGATAGCTAGTGGGAACCTGTTAAATAGCACAGGTAGTTCAGCTCAGTGCTCTGTGACTACCTAGATGGGGGAGGGAAGGGAGGGAGGGTGGTCCAAGAAGGAGGGGATATACGTATACATGTAGCTGATTCACTTCATCGTACAGCAGAAACTAACACAACATTGTAAAACAATTTTACACCAATAAAAGAAAATGATGGATTATAAAAAAGTAAAAAAATAAAATTAATAAAAATAATCCTTTACAAAAAAATGCAAATCAGATCATGTCTCTCTTCTGTTTATACTTTCCAATGACTTTCCCTCTCATCCAGAGTAAAAGCCCCAAACTTTTGTTATGCTTAACAAGGTACTATGCTACAGGCAGCCATTTATCTTCTGACCTTGTTTCTTTTCAGTTACCTCCTTACTACATTCTAGGCACATTGGCCACCTTGTTTTTCTTTGAACACACTAGATACACTTTCTTCTCAGGATATGTGCCTGCTTGCCCTCTGCCCAGTGGTATCTTTGCTGAGATGCCCAAGTAATTAGCTCCTTTACATTATGTATGTCTGCTCAGATGATAACGAATTTTAGGGAACTTCCATGGCACCCTATAAAAGTTGCACCCCCTCTCATCACTCTGTAATAACTTTTATTAGTTATTTTGTCTCCATCCTATGTATTTGTTTGCATTTGTGTGTGTGTATGTGTGTGTGTATTACCCTAGCAAATAGAGAAAATCTCTATGAAAATATAGACTTTGTTTTATAAACTACTGAATCCCTAGCAACTATATTACAGCTTCTCAACCTAAGCACCACTGACATTTGGGACTGGATACTTTGATGTGGGGGCTGTTCTGTGAATTGTAGGATGTTCAGCAACATCTATGGCCTCTACCCAGTAGTTGCCAGTTGCACATTTTACTCCAAATTATAACAACCAAATATATCTCCATACATTTCCAATTTTCCTCTGGGGAGCAAAATTTCCTTCAGTTTGAGAGCCACTGATTTAGATCAGTATATTGAACAGAGTTAGATCTTAATAATGAATGCATGCCTTAAATATCTGAATATATGTACCTAGAAAAGATTTGAATGATAAGTACTGAAATGCTAATTTTGGAGAGGTTTTGTGCATGTGTGTTTTGCGCATTGTGAAAATTTACTTCAGGGTTTCTTTATTACTTTTACAGGAAAAAAAAGTTGCCAGTTAAATCTTAGAATTCTTTTGGGTTCCACTTCCCAATTCTTCCAGTCTACGTTTAACTCCTCTCTTGGTACTAAGGATTATTTAGCTGAAAGG
This sequence comes from Kogia breviceps, assembly GCF_026419965.1. Classification (NCBI taxonomy): domain Eukaryota; kingdom Metazoa; phylum Chordata; class Mammalia; order Artiodactyla; family Physeteridae; genus Kogia; species Kogia breviceps. Next base: position 22,076,873 of record NC_081320.1, read on the forward strand.
TTTTTTTCTCAAATTGATGTAGACAACATGGCCTTCTTTGTGCTCTAGAAGTTCTTCTAATCACTATGACAGTTTTCTTTCATATCATTTTATTCTTATTCCCCAGGAGGTCAAAAATTCTATATATCTGCAAAGTGCATGACCATTGTTTTACTGTTAATGGTTATTAAAAGCCAAAGGTCACTTTGCAAAAATAATTTAAGCCAATTTAGTCATTAATATTCACATAACTAGAGTCCTTTGGCCTTCTTAAGGATAAATCTCCTCTATCAAGTAAAGCACAGAATATAGCAATGAGATGATTTATATAAATATTATCAGTTGCTAAAATAGATAATGGATGGAATTGGTAGTTATATTAATCAGTGTTCACTTTCCTTTGGAAATATGATTTGTTCATGCTGTATTGTTTAATCCTTAAAAAGTTGTGTTAAAAATTATTTTATGTGGTAAAATAGCAAAGTAATTTTTAAATTTGTAGAGTACTTATTTAGTATTTAAACTTACTTCTAACCATATTTTCTTTGCATATCCACTACCCAAACTAAGAGAATTCCTGTCCTTTTAGATATTCAGATTTGAAACATCAGTACTATCATTCTGCAGTACTCACCCACAATGGTGACCACATTCTGCCAAGTGTTCTGAAAAACCACTACCTGTCACTTTTTGTATCCATTCTACAACAGCTACTGCAGTCAGACTTTCACCACAATAATTGTAGCAATAAACTACTAATGGCCCTTGCCGGTTTCATAGTCTCCTTTCCTCTAATTACACTACAGTGCTGCGAAATGCATTTCCCTAAAGTAAACCTCCCTATCCCTCTTCTCAGAATTTCAGCACTTGTTGTCAGTTGGGCACCAAACAGTTTCAACTCTTTAGTCCAGGGTATGAGGATCTCTACTAACATACCTTAAATATAGTTCTCCAAACTTATTTTTCCTGTTATCTTAAGCTCTCTTCAAATGTCTTTTTCCATGATATTTTTGACGTCTCCCACAATATGCAAGCAGCATCCCTGTTTTCTGAATTTCTGAAATCATTTCATCTTCAAAAATCTTATGGCAGTTATTTGCACCTTAGAATACAGTTATTGGGGCTTCCCTGGTGGCACAGTGGTTGGGAGTCTACCTGCCAATGCAGGGGACACGGGATCGATCCCTGGTCCGGGAAGATCCCACATGCTGTGGAGCAACTAAGCCCGTGAGCCACAACTACTGAAGCCCGTGCATCTAGAGCCCGTGCTCCGCAACACGAGAAGCCACTGCAAAGAGAAGCACGTGCACCGCAATGAAGAGTGGCCCCGGCTCACAGCAACCAGAGAAAAGCCCGTGTGCAGCAACCAAGACCCAATGCAGCCAATAAATAAATAAATTAATTTTTTTTAAAAAAAGAATACAGTTATTGGTGTGGATGCCATAACTACTCTGCTGTAGTCTATAAGCTTCTATTTTGCACATGCCTATAGATTCCTATTTCCTCTTCATGGTCTTGAGTAGGTGCTGAATAAACAATATTTTCTATTAGTAAAATCTGGCTTTAACATTACTCAATGAATCTTATGGTCTTATTAAGATTCATTTATGTGAAGTCAAATGGGCATATCTTTCCTTTACTCAATCATGAGTGAGTTACCCTAAATTCTGTTTGGCTGCAATTATCATCTTTGAGCACAAATAAGTCAAGCCAGAGAGAGTATAACCCAGAGAAAACTGTACTGTATTAAAATGGATAAATTCTGCTTGTTAATGCCATTTTCTAATTTTGTGATCTCTAAGACTCTGTCTTCTAACTTTCACCCTAAAATTATACTTCTGCCTATTTTTTTTTTTTTTTTTTTTTTTTTGCTGTACGCGGGCCTCTCAATGTTGTGGCCTCTCCCGTTGCGGAGCACAGACTCCGGACGCGCAGGCTCAGGGGCCATGGCTCACGGGCCCAGCCGCTCCGCAGCATGTGGGATCTTCCCAGACCAGGGCACGAACCCGTATCCCCTGCATCGGCAGGCGGACTCTCAACCACTGCGCCACCAGGGAAGCCCAACTTCTGCCTCTTCTTTTGTTTCTGTTATTTATCTTAAACCTAACACATATTTACTAAGACCAGTAAAATCCCAGAACTGTGCTTGTTTGAACATCTAGGTCTGGCCAGCCTTATGCCCTTGAACCTAATGGTCTTTAAATAAAGTCCTTTTGATTCAAAGGGATGCTCTTCATTTCTGAAAAGGCAGGAAATACTTATTTGCTTGGGATAATTTCTGTTTGTGATAGTGCCATGTAAACACTTTTTTTTCAAGCCCTTTTATGCAAAACACTTTTATTGGAATGCATACCGCAGTGATTACAAAAAAAAAATCAGACTGCATTAAATATCTTGCTCATTGCAAACCACTGCTGTGGTCTTCTCACAACTTAAAACTGATGCCTACAACTCTGTCCTTTCATAAATGAAACAACTAAATTCATTTCATTTCCAGGAGGAACTGTGAGGAAATCAACACATATCTTAATATGATAAGGAACTTCCTTGGTTTTACTTCAGAATCCCATGCATGCAATAATGTCTGACACTTCAAATGTTTTCATAGTTGGGGCTAACAAGAGCAAGATGTTGGAAGAAGTAGTGCTCTCAGTAGCATAAAGGAATGTGCACACTTTGAGCACATTCATTTATGTCATTTTCTTCAAATTCTTATTAAAAATGAATATTAATTTTTAAAGTTTATATTTCATAGAAACTAGACAAAAGTACAATCTATATATTTCGAGTATGTTTGAGTTTCTGTAGGTTATAAACTAAGTAAGATAAGATTGAGGCTAGGGTCAAAAAACTCACAACTTATACACGTATGAATGCATTGCATATTTGTACAATGAATAAAAAACACTTCTCCAGAAGTAGAACTTCTCAGACTTCTTTTACTTGGAGGGAAACTTGGAAACACAGAACTGATAAAAGAGAGACTCCTTCTCAACACATAGACCATGTTTTTATTGATAGGAAGAGAACATTTAAGCATTTCCTCCTAATAAGGCCAAAATTATGTCAATAAGAGAAAAATTGAATTTTCCCAGTTAAGTCAAGCCATCACAGCTAACATAAAAATAATAAATAAATTCAAGGACATGAAAAATCTCATGATGTGTATCAGCTGTTCATCAAAATACATGCTCTCCATTTAATATCTGGAGTAATTGCTGGTAAGTGGCTTCCCAATCAAGAATTACATTCCCTACATTTATTGCATCTAGGTGGCATTATGTGACTGGCGCTCTCCAGTGAAAAGTGAAAAAGTGTAATGTATATCAATTCTGGGTTTAGGCATTTAAGAAGGGTGTGTTCTTTCTTCACTCTTTCATCTTCCATTTGTGGGCTTGATGCCTCAGTCTCTAGGATGGCCAAACCAAAAATAAACGGAACCTAAATTATCATGGAAGGAGACTCTTGCTGACCAGTACCACTTGTATTGACCCTAAATAGAAATTCACTTATTTTGTGTTAAGATGTGGAAATTCAGCTTATTTGTCATATCTTCTAGCTGTTGCTCTCCAACTATCTCTCAGAAGCTAGGAAACTTCTTATATGGTTACAATAATTCTAAGCATAATGATACTGTTACAGGGAGTACTCGGCAGTTTCTGCTTCACCTGCTGGGGAGTTATTCTTAAAATATTGTTGAAAAACCAAATAGGAAAACATCAGAAATGCAACACTCAAAGTAGGTTCAGCAATATAGATTTTTATTAAATGTTCTTGGGGAGATTAAAAAAGGATCATATTTTATTTTATATTGGAGAATGTAAAATTGCTGGTGCATTCTGTTCTCAGTATTTACTCGTCTTGTGGTAATGATCTTTGTTCTCTCTTACTGACCCTGCTTTGACTATTTTGCTGCTGCTTTTCCTCAACCGTGAGTTCTTTTTCATTTCTATAAGACCAGAGTTTCCCAAGTTCCACACTATTGACATTTTGACTAGATATATATATAGTTTTAATCTGGAGAGCTGTTTTGTGTATTGTAGGTGGTTTAGCAGCACCCCTGGCCTTTATCCACCAAATGCCAGTAGCTACCCCCAAGTTGTGACAACTAAAATGTCTCTAGGCATTACCACAGTTCCTCTGGTGTGCAAAATAACCCGTGCTCATTATATGCAGAGTAATTCTGACCTCTTTCTTCTCTCTTAACCCTCTCTTACCATCTCCATTTCACACTTCTAGTCATCAAAAAAGGGTCTTACTTTTTCAAAATATGTGTTCCATCTGGCTGGACATGAGAAAATCAAAGGCTCACACTATCTGGGAGGAGAGTCAGCACAGTCTTTATAATCAATGTATAGAAGAAGACAGAAAATGAAAGCAAATTAAAAAAAAAAAACACTGAAAATGTAAAATGATATAACAAATTGGGGGAGTCAGTTGGAAGAATAACTCCCTTACAAATAAGACTTATTCAAAGAAACAAATGAAAATTTAGTCTTTAAAACATAAAAAAGATACACCCATGACCTAAAGCCAGAAGTCATGAAACAACAAGTGGATTGCTTGGAGATTAAAGACAGAAATTTCAAGTGCCATGGAGATACTGAGAAACAATTTAGAAATGAAAATATTTTATGATCAGCTCAATGTATTTTCCCTGGAACTAAAATGAATTGAATAAGGATAAGAAAATTATGCACTTAACATGGGAGAGTTGGAAGAGTAATTGAAGAAATCTAGTATTTATGTAATAGAAATCCCAGAACAGGGCAGATAGAAGAAAAGGGAATGAAAACAGAAAATTTTATTCAAATGAAAGAGGTTATTATTCTGGACATTCTGGTCTTACAAAAGCAAAGCCAAAAGAATAGATTTTTATGTGCAAGAAACCTTGATGAGAAGAAAGTAATATTTTCAATTAACTATAAATTATTGATAATATTCAATATTTAAAAAAATAACTCTGGCACAAAATTCCCCCCAGCATATGTTGGTAGAGTTAGATATTTTAAATTTCTTATCCTGTTTCAGAGGAAGAAATAAAAGCTGATTTTCTTTAAACTTTTCAGAGAAACACATGATAAAATGTTGAACTAACCATTAGACAACTGGGGAGGATTATGACATCCATGAAGATAGAGTAATGAAGAAAATTAGGAGAAGTAAATGAATATTATTTAGTAAAGAACATTTGACAAGAAAAAATAAGTTTAAAAATTAATACATATATAATAAATAGCAAAATAAAACAACATTAAGTCAAAATACCCATAATTAAAATGTGTGTGTGTGGTGGGGAGTTCTGCTGTTTATTAAAGGAGGGACTATCAAACTGATTTTTAAAAATCCAGTTATATGATGTTAACAAGCATTGGACCTAATACAAAATGGGTGAAAACAAAAGAATGGGAAAAGGTAGGACAGACAACCATCATATAAAGGAAAGACAATATAGAATTCAAGAAAAAGACAAAATTGTGAATGATATTGATGATGAGTCACATATTGTGATAATTAATGAACATGACTTTGGAGCCAGTGGGATCGGATCCAGGAAGCCTCTTTGCTTGCTAGCTGAGAGTAACTTTGGGTATTAATTCTTTACCTCAGGTTTCTTTTCTGTAAAATTGAAATAATAATAACAATAAT